>NC_138078.1:24919743-26171743 GCF_964212035.1 Myotis nattereri | reverse complement strand
CCTGTGGAATCCCTCCTCCTTCCCTCCATCAGGGTCCTATGGAGTCCCTCCTCCCTCCATCCAGGGTCCTATGGAATCCCTCCTCCATCCATCAGGTTTCTATGGAATTCCTCCTTCCTCCTTCATCACGGTCCTATGGAATCCCTTCTTCCACCTCCATCAGGGTCCTATGGAATCCCCCCTCCCCCCTCCATCAGGGTCCTATGGAACCCCTCCTTCATTCAATAGGGTCCTATGGAATCCCTCCTCTCTCCTCCCTCAGGGTCCTATGGAATCCCTCCTCCCTCCATCAGGGTCCTATGGAATCCCTCCTCCCTCCATAAGGGTCCCTTAGAATCACTCCTCCCTCCTCCATCCAGGGTCCCGAGCTGCACCTAATTGAGTCCTTGATGGAGACTCCTGGATACATGTTTTAAAACTGACACGTGAGGGATTTGCTCACAGGAATCAGAGAAAGACCTTTATTTATTTAAGAACCAATGACTTTATTTGAAGAGACAGCGGACCTTGAACATGGAACTGAGGTGCCCGTTTTGCACGGGCAATGTGGCCATGGGCATCCGGGCACGGGGCAGGGAGGCCCCCTCGGCTCTCGGGAAGGCAGTCCCGGTCAGTGCTCCTCTCCGTCGCCCAGGGTGAGCTTGTGGAGCAGGTCCTCCTCCAGGCCGGACTCGGGGGCCTGCATCTGGCGCAGCTGGCTGATGTGGCCGCCCAGCTCCTGGAGGAAGGCCGCCTGTGGGTGCAGGCAGTGGCTCTCCAGGAACTCGCACAGGTGGGCGTCCTCCCGGTGGGTGGCCCGGCGGTGCAGGTGCCGCAGGCCCTGGTCCACTCTCTTCGCCAGGAGCAGGGCCTGCTCCAGGGCCATCAGGCTGCTGTCCCACTGGTGCTGCTGCGGCCGGGGGACGTCCTCCAGCAGGACCCGGCCCCCGCGCTGGCTCTGCAGCCACACCAGCCGCTCCGCCTGCTCCCTCTTCTTGAGGGCCCGCTTCCGGAAGTACTGGGAGCCCTGCTGCCAGGCCCGGTCGGGCCTCTGGAAGTAGCCGGCGATGGAGGTGTACACGGAGGCCGCGTAGAGCTCCAGGCCGATCTGCTGGTTGATGGCGGCCTCGCAGTCTGGATGGTAGCGCTGGCGCTCAGAGGAGGGCGGAGGAGTGGCCATGTCTGCAGGCGCAGGAGCGGGTTGGAGGTTGAGGCTGAGTGGATGAGGCCGGCGGGTCACAGGTGTAGGCGGCTGGGGTCTCCCTAGGTCCTGGGTGAGGGCAGGGCACCAGAGTCAGGCGTCTGCAGCGACAAGACACGTGGAAGGCTGCGGGCCGCTGGTGGTGGCGGTTGGCTCTGAGGGGACCCGAAGCAGTGACCGTTACTCAGGGGTCTGGGGAGGGGCGGGGGGCCCCTCACAGGGGGGCCTGAGGGGGCCCCGAGGAGGCGGGCAGCGCTGACCTTCTCCAGATTCCATGCCCGTCTCATGCTGGGCCCTGGCCTTCATGGCATTTTAAAGTGTGACCCATGAGGAGAAGTGCAACCGCTGCCAGGACATCAACTGAACTTGATTTCTCGGAGCAACTTGTGTGAATGTGGTCCCGATGTGGTTGTGTCCTTAACCGCCGCCCAGCCCTTTTGGGGAATCCTTATTGCCTCAGCATGAATCCCAAAGCTTCATCAGAATGATGTCAGCGTCTGCACCCACAGTACCCACAGCCTGTCCCCGGTCCTCGGCCTTGTGACACAAGCGACCTGCACTTCCTCCTGTTCACCATCAAGGCCCCCCTCTCTGCGGGCAGAGCCCGGCCTCCACAGCCTCACCGACTCTCCGCCTCCCATCTTCCCTCCTGTGAACTGGCCTTCCCGCCCTTTACTCTGTCTCCTCTCCATCTCTCAGCACAGCCCTGAAACACATTCTGCCCGCCCTGTCTGCCCCCAAGGGGGACAGTTCCCATGGTCTCAACGCAGACATCCTAAAGATTCCATCAAAATGCTATTAGAACTGGTAAATGAATTTAGTAAAGTTACAGGATAAAAACTTAGTGTTCAGAAATCCATAGCATGGTTATGTACCAATAGTGAAACATCAGAAAAGAAATTAAGAAAACATCCCATTTACAATTGCATCAAAAATACCTACCAGTAAATTTAACCAAAGAGGTAAAAACGTCTGAACTCTGAAAATAATAAGACAGTGAAGAACGCAATTGAAGAGGAAGCAAATAAATAAAAGCATATACTGTTTCTTATGGATAGGAACAATTAATGTAAAAAATGTCCATAGTACCAAAAGGATTATATAGATTCAACACAATCAATATCAAAATACCAGTGCCATTTACCATAGAACTGGAACAAATAATCCAAAAATTTTGACCCCAAATAGCCACAGCAATCTTGAGAAAGAAGAACAAAGTTGGAGGTATCATGCTACCATTGATAGAACTATTCTACAAGCCCCTAGTAATCAAAACAAAATGGTAATGGCAAAAGATGTCTAGCTCAATGAAACGGAATAACCCAGAAACAAACTCACACCTATACGGGCCATTAATCTATGGCAAAGGGGGGAAGAACATACAATGGAATAAGCACAGTCTAGTCCAGTGATGGCGAACCTTTTGAGCTCGGCATGTCAGCATTTTGAAAAACCCTAACTTAACTCTGGTGCCCTGTCACACATAGAAATTTTTTGATATTTGCAACTATGGTAAAACAAAGATTTATATTTTTGATATTTATTTTATATATTTAAATGCCATTTAACAAAGAAAAATCAACTAAAAAATGAGTTCACGTGTCATAGGTTCACCATCACTCTAGTCAATAAATGGTGCTGGGAAAACTGGACAAATACATGCAAAAATGATACTAGACCATTTTCTTACACTATATATCAGAATAAACTCAAAACTGATTAAAGAGTTAACTATAAGATGCAAACCCAGAAAACTCCTAGAAGAAAGATGGTCAGTAAACTTTTTGACATTGTTCTTAATATATATATATATATATATATATATATATATATATATATATATATATATATATATATATACTAGAGGCCCGGTGCACGAAATTCGTGGACTGGGGGATGGGGTTCCCTCAGCCAAGCCTGCCCCTCAGTCCAGGAGCCCTCAGTAGATGTCCTACTAATGGCCACAGTCTGGCAGCAGAGGCTCGGTGCAGGCGTCCCGTTTGTGTGTGTGTGTGTGTGTGTGTGTGTGTGTGTGTGTGTGTCTGCTGGGGGCCTGCCCCCAGCCACACCTGGGAGGTGCCCCTCTCTGTTGATCTCTCAGGCTCCTGGCCTCCACTGCATGTTGTACTCTCCCTTGAGCTGTGGCCAGGGTGAGGCGCCCTTTCCTGCTGTGGGATTGCCAGAGCAACCTAGGGACAGGCGCACACAGGGCATGGCTGCAGGCCGCCCTTTCCTGCTCTGGGATCACCACAGTGATCCCAAGCGCAGGCACACAGGGAGGCTGGCTGCAGGCCCCCCTTTCCTGCTCCTTGATCGCCGCTGCAATCCCAAGGGCAGGCGCACAGGGGGGCTGGCTAGAGGCCGCTCTTTCCTCCTCAGGAATCGCAGTGGTGACCCAGGTGCTGGCGCACACATGGCTGGCTGCAGGCCACCTGTTGTAACGTACCCCGCGAATCACAGAAGGACGCCTCAAGAAGTCGAATTAAAGAGTCACATTGATTGCAACCCGGGACTATGAGGGGCCATTCCCAAATCTCATAGCCCTAAGATGGTGGCAAAACCAGACTTATATAGGCAAAATCACAAAGGTATTGATTACATCCCAGGGTTTGGAATGTGGCACCTGGCTCCCAAAAAAGCAGATTACAGAAGCAGAATTAAGCATGTTAATTACAGTTTCGGGTCTCGGGGTCACTGAATTGACAGGTATACATTATCTAGAGCCCTTGGGTCTCCCGACCACTGAGTTGTCAGGACAGTTTAGAGTAATTGTGCTTTCCTGGTCTCGGGACCACTGAGTCAGCTGGAACGCACCACCTGTGGCCACTAAAACAATTTAGGGTAATTGTGCTGTCCTGTTTCCCAGCTACAGAAGAATGTGCTCTCTAAGACCAGTATGATAACAATCAATGGAATAGTCATTCAATCGATAAGGCATTCAATCGAATGGGATGACTTATACAATTTAGAAAATCAAAGTAACCTGTCCATTGTTAAACAAAGCAAATAGGTACCATACTTCACACCCTTTCCTGCTCCATGATCTCTGGGGCAATCCCATGGGCAGGGGCACAGGGGGGCTGGCTAGAGGCCCCCCTTTCCTGCTCCATGATCGCAGCTGCAGGCGCACACGGAGGTTGGCTGCAGGCCCCCCTTTCCTCCTGTGGGATCGCAGTGGCGACCCAGGGGCAGGGGCACACGTGGGCTGGCTGCAGGCCCCCCTTTCCTGCTCCGTGATCGCAGCTGCGATTCCACAGGCAGGCGCACAGGGGGGCTGCCTAGAGACAGCCCTTTCCTGCTTCATGATCCCTGCAGCGACCCAGGGGCAGGTGCACAGGGGGGCTGGCTAGAGGCCGCTCTTTCCTGCTCAGGGATCTCAGTGGTGACCCAGGTGCAGGCGCACACAGGGCTGGCTGCAGGCCGCCCTTTCCTGCTCTGTGATCACCATGGCGACCCAGGGGCAGGCGCACATGGGGGCTGGCTAGAGACCACTCTTCCCTGCTCCCTGATCGCTGCAGTGACCCAGGGGCAGGCGCACAGGGGGACTAGCTGCAGGCCCCCCTTTCCTGCTATGGGATCTCCGGTTCCCCATCCCTGGCAGGGGCGGCCAGGGAAGAGGCAGGCACCCGCCTCTTCGGTGCCCTGCTCTGGCTTCTCTGATCACCGGCAGGGGGGCGGGCAAAGATGGCCGGTTCTCCCATTCAGGGCCAGGGGCCGTGCCTCCCGGCTCTTGCCTGCTGCCTGTATTTCCAATCACCGTCCTTTCCCTATGGCCTCCCATCATTGCGCCTCTGTATGCAAATTAACCGCCATCTTTGTTGGCAGTTAACCGCCATCTTTGTTGGCAGTTAATTTGCATATCACCCTGTTTAGCCAATGGGAAGGGTAGCGGATGTATGCTAATTACCATGTTTCTCTTTTATTAGATAGGACTAGAGTCCTGGTGCATGAATTCATGCATGGGTGGGGTCCAGAAGCCTGCCCCGATCAGGCTAATTGGGGCTGGGCCAGCCCAGGGGAGGGAACGTGAGAGGTTGATTGGTCAGCACCACCCCTGATCAGGCCGGTTGGCCAGCCACACTGCATGTCATAGTGACTGGTCATGTTGGTCACTTGGTTTTTTTATCCTATCTAATAATAGACAAACATGGTAATTAACCGTACCTCCAACACACTTCCCATTGGCTAATCAGGGTGATATGCAAATTAACTGCCAACCAAGATGGCGGCCGGGAGCCAGGCAGCTGAAGCGAACAGGAGGCTTACTTGCTTCAGTGATGGAGGAAGCCAAGGTTCCCCGCCTGCCACTGCTGGCCTCTGAGCTGCACTCTAAGAAGCAATGCTGCAATTATAGAAGCTAAATAAACACCATGCTTTCAACCAGCCGGCCAAGCTGGATTTGCAACAGTGTTCCAATTATAGAAGCCAAACAAACCAGATACCTGAGTTCAGCAGCCGAGGTCTCAGAGCTGGAGCCGAGCCTCAGAGCTAAAGCTGGCTCTCAGCTGCAGTGACAGCCATAGAAGGTAAATAAATCCCAGAATAAAAAAAAAAAAAAAAAGAAAGAAAAAAAGGAGAGGTTGGGAGCTTTAGTCACCAGACAGCCTGAAAACGGCCCTCAGCCACTCACCCAGACTGGCCAGGCACCCCAGGGGGGACACCCACCCTGTAGGTGGTGTGACTAACTGAAAACAGCCACCATCCCCTCATCCAGGCTGGCCAGGCACCCAAGCAGGACCCCCCCACCCTGATCCGGGACACCCTTCAGGGCAAAAGAAATGGCTCCCACCCATGCACCAGGCCTCTATAGTATATAGTGAAAGGGTAATATGCCTCCCATCAACGGGATTAGTGGAGCCGCCGGGCCTTCCAAACCCAGGATCAGCGGAGCCATAAAGCCTCCCGAACTTGAGAACAGCGGAGCTGTGAGGCCTCCCGAACCTGGGATCAGCGGAGCTGTGAGGCCTCCTAGCACCTGGATCAGCTGAGCAGCGAGACCTCACTGCCCTGGTGACAAGCAGAGCCGCAAGGCCTCCCAGGACTTTGATCAGTGGAGGCACGAGGCCTCCTGGCCCCTGAAGCAGTGTGAGAGGGGGCAACGCCCAAACCCCCAGATCGCCCTGCGGCTCTGTGTGTGACAGGGGGCGGGGCCACAACTCCCTATCCTCTCTGCTCTGTTCATGACAGGGGATGGCGCCCTAACCCCCTGATCGGCCCTGCTCTGTGCCTGATAGCGGGAAGCTCCCCAACCCCCTGATCTGCTCTGTACTGTGTGTGACAGGGGGTGGTGCCCCAACTCCCCTATTGGCCCTGCTCTGTGTGTGAGAGGGGGCAGCGCCCCAACCCCCTTATCGGCCCTGCTCTGTGCATGAGAGGGGGTGAATCCGCAACCTCCCCATTGACCCTGCCTTGATTGTGACAGGGGGTGGCACCTCCACCACCCAATCGGCCCTACCCTGATCGTGACTGAGGGTGGCGCCCCAACTCCCCAATCAGCCCTACTCTGAGCCTGACCAGGGGCTGCACCTAGGGATTGGGCCTGCCCTCTGCCAACCGGGAGCCGGCCTAAGCCAGCAGGTCATTATCTCCGAAGGGGTCCCAGACTGTGAGAGGTCACAAGTGGAGCTGAGGGACACGCCCCCCCGCCAGTGCACAAATTTTTGTGCACCAAGCCTCTAGTCTATACTAATAAAAGAGAAACATGGAAATTGGCATCACTCTGCTATGCCCACCAGCCAATCAGGATGAGTATGCAAATTAACCCAACAAAGATGGCGGTTAATTTGCATAAGCCAGTGGGAGAAAGATCAATATCATATGATCTCAGTCATATGTGAAAAATAACTAAGAACATAAAGTGATGAAAAAATAGACCTAGAGTCAAAGAGACATGGAACACACTAGGGAAAGAAGGAGAGGGTGGAGGGAGGAAGAATTCAACCACTGAACTCATGTGCGTATATGCATAACCCATGGACACAGACAATGGGATGGTGAAGGATTTGGGGGTAAGGTGCTGGGAGAGGTCACTAGGGTAAAAAAAGGGACATGTATAATACTTTCAGCAATAAAAAGAAAAGTAAAAAGCCAGCTCTAACCGGTTTGGCTCAGTGGACTGAGCATTGGCCTGTAGATTGAAGGGTCCCATGTTTGATTCTGGTCAAGGGCACATGCCCAGGTTATGGGCTCAATCCCTAGTAGGGGGTGTGCAGGAGGCACATGATCAATAATTCTCATCATTGAAGTTTTCATCTCACTCCATCTCCTTTCCTCTCTGAAATGAATAAAAATATTTTTTTTTAAAAAAGTCAAAGCTGTCTTTGGAAATTCAGGTCCCTGTGACCCCAGAACTGATCTTTCACAACATTGCCTTAGTGCACAATACCCGCAGGGCACTTGGAGTCTGCCTTTCTTCCCATGAGGACAAATGAAAACTCAGTTCTCATACTGAGACTAAGGATGTGAGATGGGGAGTGAGTGTGGAGGTTAAATGGAGGCCAGCTTGCAGTGTGGGGTGGCTAATGACCAGCTAATGATGCAATGACCGGCTAATAGTTTGAATTTAGAGTGGGTTTCATTGGTCTCTACACCTACCCTCCCCCAAATACACACACTCACAACCTAAACCTGATTGGACTGTCTCATGAGGAATTGGTCAAGAGGCTCAAGTGTTTGTGAGAAACTGGTTGATTTCTAAGAAATTCTTACTGCAAGTAGCTGCAGGGTGGGGTGAACAAGAAGAAAAGAGAAGAAAGGGGCTTAAAAAAGGAAACGGTAAGAGGGGGGAGACTATAAAAGAAGAGCCCAGCTGCACAGAGATCTCAGCTACTCCACGGGCCACCTCTTCAGTGTCCCCCGCAGCCCAGGATGAAATTGATTCTGCAGGGAAGAGGCTGTTATTGCTAAAAATGAGCTACAACGTGGCCACAGGGGAGAGCTACAAGGCCACTGCCTTCCAGAGACCCTTGCACCTGGGTTAGTGGTCCAGGTGCCATGGAAGCTGAAATGGATTTTGTGGACCCCTGAAATGAACAGAAGAACAGTGCAAAAGGCAGTGAGTATGACAAGCTCATTGTCTGTTGGGAAGCAATAACATTGACCAAGAGCTGATAAACAGAATAGAGAGAGCCAGGGGCCAGAGACTGCACCGCTTCCTGCACAGATGAACCTTCTTCTCAAACAGAGACGTGAACCAAGTCCTCGATGCCTATGAAAACAAGAAGCTGTTTCGCTGGTAAATGGGCAGGGGCCCCTCTTCCGAAGCCATGCATGTAGGCCACCACATCCCGTTCATTTTCACAAAGTGGCTGCGGGACATGTTGAATGTGCTCTTGCTCATCCGGATGGCAGATGAGTAGAAGTACCTGTGGAAGTCCTGACCCTGGACCAGGCCTATGGCTACTCCATGGAAAATGCCAAGGACATCATCACCTGTGGCTTTGACATCAACAAGCCCATCTTCTCTGACCTCGACTACATGGGGGTGAGCACAGACTTCTACAAGAATATGGTGAAGATCAGAAGCACGTGACCTTCAACCAAGTGAAAGGCATTTTTTGGCTTTGCAGACAGTGATTGCAAGGGGAAGATCAGCTTTCCTGCCATCCAGGCTGCTCCCTCCTTCAGTAACTCATTCCCACAGAACTTTGGGAGCGAGATGGACGTCCAAGGCCTCAGCCCCTGTGCCATCAACCAGGATCCTTACTTCAGGATGACAAGAGATGTCACACCCAGGATTTTCTATCCTAAACCACCCTGCTGCACTCGACCTTCTTCCCCTCCCTGCAGGGGACTCTGACCCAAAGGAGTGCCAGTGACCCCAACTGGTCCACTTCCTCACAGACACAGCCAAGCAGATCAAGTCCAAGGTCAACAAGTATGTGTTTTATGGACGGAGACACATCATGGAGGAGCACAGGCAGTTTGGGGGAAATGGCCACCTGGACGTGTCCTTCATGTACATGACCTTCTTGCTCGAGGATGAGGACAAGCTGGAGCAGATCAGGAAGGATTACAGCAGTGGAGCCATGCTCACCTGGGAGCTCAAGAAGGAGCTCATGCAGGTCCTGCAGCCCCTCCTGGCAGAGCACCAGTCCAGGTGCAAGTAGGCTATGGAAGAGATATTCAAAGAATTCTTGACACACACCCCCACCCCTGCCCAGAGCTGTCCTATGACTTTCAATAATGCCCATTTTATATCTGCACAGAAGGAACCATAATTTATCCAGAGGCTCTGTCACGTGGCTTCCGGTTCCTGGTGTCTGTAACTCTGTGTGTCTGTCAGTACTGTTTCTCCCTGTGTCATCCTTTCCAAAGACACCCTGTGAGCTGCCTGCTCTGCCCCTAGGAGGACCTCCATTGGACAACATCCCACTCTACATACACCCTTAAAGCCTGATGGTTATACAGCCTTTGGTCTAGGTGTTCATTTCAGGAAGTTTAATGGGCACAGGCCTATTTCAGCCCATCCCCCCAAAATCAAACAGAAATGCTAGCTGTGCTTTTGACTGAGAGATCTCCCAGCTTGAAAGCTGCTTTTCACACTGAGTATTAGCCCCAGGTGGCCCCTTTTATTAAGTTGAGTCTGTGGGAGAAACTTTCCAGCTCACTTCCTGAAATCCATACCTCATGTGTTCTCCTGGAACCTCTGCCCTTCCCTGAGCCTCCCCATGCTGCTTCCAGGGACTGGCCCTAAGCAGACACTGTGCCCCCACCCTGTGGCAGCTGAGGGGAATGTGTGTTCTTTGTAGAAACCTTTGTCCTGACACTTGATTGGCTCGGAGGACTGCAAAGAGCAGTGCCTTGCTGGTGTCCTGGGCTGTAGAGAACAAACAGCAGCCCTAGGCACCAAAGAAAACATTCAGTCTTGTGCCCTGTGTAGTCTGGGAAAGCAGAAGAATATCCCAGGAAATCCCTTCATGGAGGTGAAGGGTCGACTCCTTAGCACAATACCCTAAATAAATTAATTTTGGTCCCATGGGTGGTGGGTGTATGGATAGAATATATATGTGACATACAATCCATGTTTCCTGGCCAACCTACCTTTGTGGACATCCCATTGAATTAATTAGCCATTTCAGTGGAAAGAAAGTTAGTCTGTCTTTATCATGTTCAGGCTGCTTTACCTCACATTTAACACCCACATTTTTGGAGTCATGGGAAATCTCTGTATGACAAGTCATCACATGGAGAGATATTACAAGAAACAGGGACTATCATAAATATGATGATATGCCTCAGGGATTTTTGACCCTAAGGATATTAAAAGTCATAGGCAGATTTGAAAAGTGTTCAGAAAGTTCTAACTAAATAGTTAATTTTATAAAAATATTTTACTTTATTCTATTCCATAGATGAGCATGTATTATCTTCTGTTCAGCTAAAGAGTGGAATAATTGATTTAATATATGTATGAATATATTTTCCTTCTAGATCAGGGGGACAGTAAATTTTACTGTAAAAAATCAGATAGGAAATATTTTAGGCTTGCAGGCCATATGATCTCTGTGATAATTCCTAAATTCTCATGTCGTAGTGCAAAGGTAGCCATGGACAATTAAAAAAAAAATGCATAAAATTACTTCGGCTACGGGTTACAAGTTGTGCTTAACAAAATAATTGTCATAATGCATTATAAATTGAGTATTATCGGAGCGATAGTTCTTTCATTATGCACGATTATCTTGGAATTCATCCCAAGTTGTAGCTGGCACAATTTTTAATATACTTTTACTGATTTTCAGAGAGGGAGAGGAAGAGAGAGAAACATCAATGATGACACAGAAACATTAATCGGCTGCTTCCAGCATGTACCCCCCGCCCCAACACACACACTGGGGATCGAGCCAGCAACACGGGCATGTGCCCTGAGCAGGAATCAAACTATGACCTCCTGATACATAGGTCTACACTCAACCACTGAGCCACATAGGCTGGGCAACAAGATCCTTTTTAAGTAATTCATTTATTTATGGTCATTTTTAATGAATAATTGAAATGAAAATATAATACTCCTAACACAACCAAAACCAAGAGGAGTATATATAAATATTTACTTCATAGTTGGTAAAATACATAACACATTGAAGCAGAAGCTAATTCAGAAAGTTTTATTAGAAATAGGTGTTAAAAATTTACAGATATTGTGGAATCAAATTGTCCATACACAGTGAGGCACTCATGGTGAATTCTGACTTATGTTAAAATGAGAGAGACACACTATCCAAGTGAGCAGTAAATAGAAAATTGTCTAATCCTCTTCGTCCCCTGAATCCTCCTCTTTGGGTTTGGAGAGGAGTTTCATTACTCGGTGTATAGGAGTCTTCACAGACTCATAGTTCCATCCCTTCCTCATAAACATCTTCTCAATCACACCTGGCATCCTGTAGCCCTTGCTTACAATGAAATCTTTGAAGGCAATTGGTCCATAAAGTTCATCAATAATGTCTGGTTCAAGATGCCTTCCATCGGTCAAATGTTCCTTGTCAGGGACGGCTTTAGGGTCGGGAAAGGGCTGGTCATTGACCAGCTTTTTCCAGGATTTGGGGTCCAGGTACCATGCTCCATACCTTATCTTCTCCCGTTTGGGTTTATAAGGGTCTTGTTGTTTGCGGAGTTTCCTTTCCCAGTTACCTTCCTGCATGGAGAATTTTCTCTGCTGTATGTCATCTAGCTGTTTGCAGGGCCTTATATTCAAAGGAAGCTGGCTTATTTTCTTTATTTTGACTGTATTATGGGTGAGTGGGACCTCTAACTCAACTTGAAACTGTTTCATGAGGTCCTCTTCATCAATGCCTATGTCTCCAAAATTATCATCGATCCATCTGCAGAATTCACGAATTCTTCTTCTTGATTTCTGGAGCCCAGGATCCTTGGGGATATCCATTGTGCATGCTGCATTTGTCTCTTCCTCAGGAAACAAACTGAATAAATATGACTGGAGACTCTCCTTGGCCGTTTCCACGTAGGCTTGGTCTTCAGGTTCCAGGTTGTCCTCCTCGGGAGGTTCCAGGTTGAGCTTCCAGGCAGATTTGGGGTGGACTGCCTGGGGAGGCTCCAGGTTCACTGCCTCGGGAGGTTCTAAGTTCACTGCCTGAGGAGGCTCCAGGTTCACTGCCTGGGGAGGCTCCAGGTTGACCTCCTCAGGATGTTCTTCACACAGGTGTGTGGGGGTCTTCTTTCTTTCCTTGGTGCCCTCACAATACGCCCACGTGTCCTCCATCTTCCTGTCAGGATCTAGCACTTCCAGGACCTTGAGCAGGAGGTCTGGAGGGAGAGCTTCCTCCAGATTCGGGCAGTTAACCAAGGAATGCTGGGTCAGGCTGGCTTCAATGTTCTCTACAAAGGCCTTCCGTGCTCGCTGGGCTGGCGAGAGCTTGGAACACAGGTCCGCTCCCGTGGGCGGCTGCCTGTGAATCTTTTTGGGCGGAGGGCGGGGAATTCTATGAGCAATCATGGGGAGAAAGCCTTCCCGAGGGCCACGAGTGATCACATCTTCAGCAGATGGACAGCCCGTTCTGAAGTCGTCCAGTCCCTCCTTCACAAATACCCACCGCCGGCTGTCCATGGAGGTGGGGCACTTCCCAAGCTTGTTGTTCTGCCTGGAGAGATAGCGGGAAGGCAACCTGTCCCTGTCCTTGAACCAGGGCTTACATTTCATGCCCAGGGGCACGGGCTCCAGCGGTCCTGGCCCTAGCAGCCACTTCTTGCTGGGCTCCGGCTTCTTGTCCAGCTTCGGCCCTGACTGCCACGGCTTGATCAGCCCTGACTCTATGAGCGCCTTCTTCCTCAGGTCCGACTTTAACAGCCACCCCTTGTGGGGCTCAGGTAAGGGCCACTGCTGGCACGCCATGGCGCCCTTGGCCCAGGGCGCCCAGTGGCTTCAGGGGTTTGTTGTCCCAGCGGCCCCGTTGCTAGGAGACCATTGCCTGGTGCTGACTCATGCTTATTCTTTCCCGAGGTGGGTCAGCACGTGCCCCTGCACAGCCTGCATTGTCCGGGGATGGCCGGCAAGGTTGCATTCTTGCTTGTGGTACAGAACTGTTCCCGTGTATGGGCACTCCTCCACAGGTCAGCTCCCCATTCATCTTTTGATGGACTTTTGGACTGATTCCAGTTTGAAGCTGTTTGGAAATCAAGGGGTCACGAATATTTCACGTGTTCACATCTTCATACAAGTACTTTCATTTCTCCTGGATAAATTATAGGTAACAATTGAAAGGAGGGAGCTTCTGAGAACCATGTTTTTTCTATGTACTCACAGCCGTCAGGTTTTGATATCTGCCCAAATATGGGTGAAGTGAGTGAGGCATTGGGTATACAACTTAAGATGGCACCCCAAATCCCCCTCAGAAATCAAGATCAATTATCTTTTAAGGTAACATTTCAACATAATCAGGAAAACAGTGCCATAGTAAAGCCTGAGGACAAAGGATAGGTCAGTGCCCTACTATGGATCCTGTCTTTACTTAAAACCCATGTGTTGTTCACCATCCATTTTCTTTTTACAAATAATATTTGCCCTTTTTAGATACTGTTGTGTTTCTTGGAAAGAGCTTGATTCTTTGGGATCCTTTTTAAGATTTGATTTAAATAACCAGAGCAGTTCCCTGTGATAGTACATGGCTAAATACTGTTAGACCATGTGGTATGGTTAATTAACTGTTCCTCACTACTGAAGCAAGACCCTTCCATGTAAATTATTCAATGCCTGTGCAGCTAGAGATCTTCTAGTCTGGCTGACAGTAAAGGTCACTATTGCAGGCCCTGTGTGAGTATCAGTTATCAAGAATCCTTTCCAGTGGTTTCTTTCCTGGCTTCTAATATTCACACACGAGCTGATCAGTAATCCCCTGAATCATTCTTGTGGGGTGCAAGATTCTAGAGTTCCGTCTCTTTCTCTCATTTTGCTCTCTGGTTGTCTGCCTTGAGATCTCTACCCACCTTGTTCTCTGTGGTGTCTTAGCTCCATCTCCTTTACATAGCGTGACCTCTCTGAGCTGTGGCCTAGAAACAGAAGGAATGTGGAGCCATCATAGGAGTCACCTCATTTATTTCCTATCTGTGAGGCATCTGTCCCTGCTTCCTGATGTCCAGTGTCTTTCATAATTTTATCTTATTTTCTTTCATTATTTTTTCACGTGCTCCAAGGCATAAATCTGATACCTGTTACTCTACTTTGGCCAGAAGAGAAAATATGATCAACTTTTTTTGTTTCGTCTCCATCAATTTGTGAGTCTGCCTTTGCAAAGGTCTACCACGGCTTCCGAACTATCATGGGGAGAAAGCCCGCCCGAGGGCCATGAGTGTTCACATCTTCAGGAGATGGACAGCCCTTTGTGAAGTCGGGCTGTCCATCTCCTGGTACCGTCAATTCTTGCTATTCTCCATGATTAGAAATTGTAGATCACACCGACATTATTGAAACAAATGCCTCTTTTAAAATCCATACCAACCTATTTTACTTTTTTCCCTAATTCTCAGGATAACCATCTACTTCAACTTCCAAAAAATAAATAATAAACTCCTTAGCATATAACATTAGGTGTTTTACAATTTCAATGCAGCATGGATTTTTCTTGGTCATAGCCAATGATACACTAATACACAAATTGCAGATTAGATGTAATTCTTCAACCATGGCAGCAACTTGAATCTTGTCCTCAAATACATTTTTTATTCATTTAGTTATTCAGCACACATTGGTTCAGTTCTCCTTTTGTATGAGGCAGTGTGTCCAATATTCAAACTCTTGCAATTAAAGATACAAACACTATATTTTCCCTATAATCAATTTCCCATCAATTTTTGCCATCTGATTATTTTAAAGATTTTCTTCAGACATCACCTTTGAAGTACATTCTTTCTGAGTAAGTGTTAAGTGAAGCAGGCTGAAATTGCAAATCAATGAAATAGCATTAAATATATTAATACAGCTAAGATGACTTAAGATGGTTGGTATAAATTAAAATATGAAGCTAAGGAATAGAAAATCAGTGACCACGATTCAGTGGGAACTCAATCTATTCTAGAAATCGTTGCTTGTAAATTAGTATTATTATTAATATCATTATTAATATTAATATTATTGTTTCCTGCAGTATGAAGCACAGGGAGAATATCTCCGTTTAAGGATACGAACGAAGTGACATTTTCATAGGAAAAATGACAAGTAGCCTGAAGGTAATGCCCAGTATATTCAAAGCCCTTTAAAAGTTCACTATTAATCCCAGCAACAACACAGCGCAGGTAACTAAGTATTACGCAGCCAGCTCTGGGCAGTGAACTTCCACTGGACAGAGAGGCCCTATAACCTCAGAGGCCAACCCCAGAACGCTGCTACCCAGAGGCTGACCCACAAACTGACTCTTTGCTAAACACAAAATAAGGCAGTCTGGGAAACAAATGCGGCTTGCTTTAAAATAAGGACTGTGGTTTACAACACAGAGGAACAGTGTATCGCAGGGATACTCAACACTCTCCTGAATACCTGGCAGGTCTAAGGCGAGCCACACTGAAGAATAGAAGAACCGAAGGACCTTCACTACTGCCATTTTTTTTTTTCTTTTTTCACCTTTTAACTAAGAAACCATTTTTTTTCTTTTTTTTCTTTTTCTTTTCTTCTTTTTTTTTCTTCTTTTTTCCATCACCTGATTTTACCCTTTTAATTACTACCTTCTTATTTTTAACCAGTATTATTACTGCTACCATTTTACCATTTTTTTTTAAAGTGCCATTTTATTTTCTCTTTATTTTATTTTGGGATTAGTGTTCTCCATTCTATTTTCATCGTTATATTATTGGTTGTTTCTAGTTTGCATTCATCTCCAGGGAGCTGTTGCTGGAATTTGTTGGGATTAATGGCTGTTCTATAGGAGTATTCTCCTCATATAAAAAAGTCTCTTCCCCTCTTCCACTTCATTCTCTCTTTTCACTCTTTTTTTTCTTACTTCTTTTCTTTTCTTTTCTCGCTTTTATTTTCCCCCCTTCATTTTCCCAATTTCATTTTTGCACTCCTTTTTTTGGTCCCTACTTTTCTTTTCTTTTTTCTCTTTTATCTTTTTCTCTTCCTTCTTCCTTATCCCGTAATTCTCTTAATTCAGGTGGTCACCTTTATTTGGGGTTATGAATGTCGTGAATATATTTGTGTATAGTGCCTGGTACGTGGTGCCTTGTTGTGTTGTATTTTGTGCCTTTAAATCAACGCAGCAGATCCAAGCAACAGCAACCTCCTGAGCACCACACCCTCTGCTGAGGAACAGCAGCTGTACGTGAAACCTCGCCCCACCAGCCAGAAGAGCCACCACAGCTGTGAACAGCACCCACCAGAGGAGCTGCTGCCAACTGAAGAGCAGCTGCTACCGCAACCGCCCGAAGAGCAACCACAGACCAAGGAGTCACTGCCACCAAGGGAGCAACCACTGAACGACTCAACGTCTAGATATGTCAGTGAGATCAAACATGGGCAGACAAAGAAACCCCCAAAGGAGAGAGAAGGAGGACTCTCCAGAAAAGCAGCTAAGTAATACAGAGGCATGCAACATGACAGAAAAAGAATTCAGAATAAGGGTCCTAGAGTGCATAAACCGGATGGGGGAAAAAATCGACAACTTCTGCAAGAAGCTAGAAGAAACAGATGAAAAAATCAACAACTTAAGTAAGACCCAAGAAGAAATGAAGAGTGATATAGCTGCAATGAAAAACTCCATTGAAAGTATCAACAGTAGACTAGGAGAAGCGGAGGACCGAATTAGTGAATTAGAAGACAAGGAAGCAAAACACACCCAAAATGTACTGCAATTGGAGAAAAAAATTAAAAGACAGGAGAAGAGTCTAAGCGAGCTTTGGGACAACATGAAACGAAACAACATACGAATAATAGGGGTACCAGAACAACAGAAGGATGAACAAGGATTAGAAAACCTATTAGAAGAAATAATATCAGAAAACTTCCCTGAGGTGGGGAAGAAAAAAGTCACACAAGCCCAGAGAGTCCCAAACAAGGTGAACCCGAAAAGACCCACACCAAGACACATCATAATTACCATGGCAAACGTTCAGGACAAAGAGAGAATCTTACAGGCTGCAAGAGAGAGACGGAAAGTTACATACATGGGATCTCCCATTAGATTGTCAAATGATTTCTCAACAGAAACACATCAGGCCAGAAAAGAATGGACAGAAATGTACAAAGTGATGCAAAGCAAAGGACTGAATCCAAGAATACTCTATCCAGCAAGGCTATCATTCAAACTTGAAGGGGAAATAAGAAGCTTCACAGACAAAAAAAAGGCTAAGGGAGTTTATCACCACCAAGCCAGAAATGCAAGGAATGCTAAAGGGACTGGTATAAAAATAAGAAATAAAAAGCTCAGAAAGAAAACAGCCACACAAAAACAGAAATGGCTACAAACAAGTACCTTTCAATAATAACTTTAAACGTAAACGGACTAAATGCTCCAAACAAAAGACATCGAGTGGCTGAATGGATAAAAAAACATGACCCATACATCTGCTGTCTACAAGAAACCCACCTCATTAGAAGGGACTCACACAGACTGAAAGTGAAAGGATGGAAAAATATCTTTCAGGCAAATGGAAAGGAAAAGAAAGCTGGGGTAGCAATACTTATATCGGACAAAATAGACTTCAAAGTGAAGGCCATAACAAGAGATAAGGAAGGCCACTTCATAATACTAAAGGGATCAATACAACAAGAAGATATAACTCTGGTAAACATATATGCACCCAATGCAGGAGCACCCAAATTCATAAAAAAAAACTCCTGGAAGATATCAAAGGAGAGATCGACAACAATACAATCATAGTAGGGGACTTTAATACACCACTGACAACACTGGATAAGCCCTCTAGACAAACAATCAGCAAAGATACAGCAATCCTAAATGACTCACTAGATCAGATGGACTTAATAGACATCTTCAGAACACTTCACCCCAAAGACAGGGAATATACATTCTACTCAAATGCTCATAAGCCATATTCAAAAATAGACCATATATTGGGTCACAAGCAAAGTATCCCCAAATTCAAGAAGATTGAAATTATAAAAAGCATCTTCGCAGACCACGATGGCATAATATTAGAAATAAACTACAATAAAAACAACCCAAAATACTCAAACACCTGGAAGCTGAATAGCATGCTATTAAATATTGATTGGGTTACCAATGAAATCAAAGAAGAAATTCAAAACATCCTGGAAACTAATGACAATGAAAACACAACAATCCAAAACCTATGGGACACAATGAAAGCAGTCCTGAGAGGGAAGTTTATAGCTCTACAGGCCTATCTCAAAAAACAAGAAAAAATGGTAGTAAATCAGCTAACTCTACAACTCAAAGTATTAGAAAGCGAGCAACAAGAAAACCCCAGAGTGAGCAGAAGGAAGGAGATAATAAAGATTAGAGCAGAAATAAATGACATAGAGACCAAAAAAACAATACAGAAAATCAATGAAACCAAGAGCTGGTTCTTTGAAAGGATAAACAAGATTGACAAACCTCTAGCCAGACTCACCAAGAAGCAAAGAGAGAGGACCCAAATAAACAAAATCAGAAATGAAAGAGGCGAAATAACAACAGACCCCACAGAAATACAAATGATTGTTAAAAAATACTATGGACAGCTCTACTCCAACAAAGTAGACAACCTGGAGGAAATGGACAAATTCCTAGAAAAATACAACATTCCAAAACTCAATCAGGAAGAATCTAAAAATCTCAACAGGCCAATAACTATGGAAGAAATTGAAGCAGTCATCAAAAAGCTTCCAGCAAACAAAAGCCCAGGACCAGACGGCTTCACAGGGGAGTTTTACCAAACATTCAAGGAAGAACTAAAACTTATCCTCCTCAGACTACTACAAAAAATTCAAGAGGAAGGAACACTTCCAAGCTCATTCTATGAAGCCAGCATCACCCTAATACCAAAACCAGGTAAAGACAACACAATGAAGGAGAATTACAGGCCAATATCCCTCATGAACATAGATGCCAAAATCCTCAACAAAATCTTAGCAAATCGGATCCAGCAGTACATCAGAAAGATCATACACCATGACCAAGTAGGATTTATCCCAGGGATGCAAGGATGGTACAATATCCGCAAATCAATAAACGTGATACATCACATAAACAAATTGAAAGAAAAAAAACCCACATGGTCATATCAATTGATGCAGAAAAAGCATTTGACAAAATTCAACACCCATTTTTGATAAAAACTCTCACCAAGGTGGGAGTAGATGGATCATACCTCAACATAATAAAAGCCGTATATGACAGGCCCACAGCCAACATCATACTCAATGGACAAAAACTAACACCATTTCCCCTAAGAACAGGAACAACACAGGGATGCCCCCTCTCACCACTCCTGTTCAACATAGTACTGGAAGTGTTAACCATTGCAATTCGGCAAGAAGAAGAAATAAAAGGCATCCAAATTGGAAAAGAGGAAGTAAAACTGTCCTTATTTGCAGACGACATGATATTATACATACAAAACCCTAGAGACTCCATCCAAAAGCTACTAGACTTAATACATGAATTTGGCAATGTAGCAGGATACAAAATTAACCCCAAGAAATCTGAGGCATTTCTATACACCAATAGTGAACTTTCAGAAAGAGAGATTATAAAAACAATCCCGTTTACCATCGCACCAAAAAAATTAAGCTACCTAGGAATAAACTTAACTAAAGAGGTAAAAGACCTCTACTCAGAAAAATACAGGACGTTGAAAAAAGATATAGAGGAAGACATAAACAGATGGAAGAACATACCGTGTTCATGGATTGGTAGAATCAACATCATTAAAATGTCCATACTACCCAAAGCAATCTATAAATTCAACGCACTTCCCCTTAAAATACCAACGGCATACTTCAGAGATCTAGAACGAACTCTCCAAAAATTCATCTGGAATAAAAAAAGACCCCGAATAGCTGCAGCAATCCTGAAAAAGACCAAAGTAGGTGGGATCTCAATACCAGATATCAAGTTGTATTACAAAGCCACTGTTCTCAAAACTGCCTGGTACTGGCACAAGAATAGGCATATAGATCAATGGAATAGAATAGAGAGCCCCGAAATCGGCCCGAACCAATATGCTCAATTAATATTTGACAAAGGAGGCAAGAACATACAATGGAGCCAAGATAGTCTCTTCAATAAATGGTGTTGGGAAAATTGGACAGATATATGCAAGAAAATGAAACTAGTCCACCAACTTACACCATTCACAAAAATAAACTCAAAATGGATGAAGGACTTAAATGTACGACAGGAAACCATAAAAATTCTAGAAGAATCCAAAGGCAACAAAATCTCAGACCTATGCCGAAGCAATTTCTTCACTGATACAGCTCCTAGAGCACTTGAAACTAAAGAGAAAATGAACAAATGGGACTACATCAAAATAAAAAGCTTCTGCACAGCAAAAGAAACCATCAACAAAACAACGTGAAAACCCACTGTGTGGGAAAACATATTTGCCAATGTCATATCTGATAAGGGCTTAATCTCCAAAATTTATAGGGAACTCATCCAACTCAACAAAAGGAAGATAAACAATCCAATCAAAAAATGGGCAAAGGACCTAAATAGACACCTTTCAAAAGAGGACATTCAGAAAGCCAAGAGACATATGAAAACATGCTCAAAGTCACTAATCATCCGAGAGATGCAAATCAAAACAACAATGAGGTACCATCTCACACCTGTCAGACTGGCTATCATCAACAAATCAACAAACGACAAGTGCTGGAGAGGATGTGGAGAAAAAGGAACACTTGTGCACTGCTGGTGGGAATGCAGACTGGTGCAGCCACTATGGAAGACTGTATGGAGTTTCCTTAAAAAACTGAAAATGGAACTCCCATTTGACCCTGTGATCCCACTCCTAGGAATATATCCCAAGAAACCAGAAACACCAACCAGAAAGGATATATGCACCCCTATGTTCATAGCAGCACAATTCACCATAGCTAAGATCTGGAAACAGCCTAAGTGCCCATCAGTAGATGAATGGATTAGAAAACTGTGGTACATCTACACGATGGAATACTATGCTGCTGTAAAAAGGAAGGAACTCTTACCATTTGCAACGTCATGGATGGAACTGGAGAGCATTATGCTAAGTGAAATAAGCCAGTCAATGAAGGAAAAATACCACATGATCTCACTCATTCATGGATAATAGAGACCATTATAAACTTTTGAACAATAATAGATACAGAGGCATAGCTGCCTCAAACAGATTGTCAAACTGCAGCGGGGAGGCCGGGGAGGGTTGGGGGGCAGGAGGTAGGGGGGTAAGAGATCAACTAATGGACTTGTATGCATGCATATAAGCATAACCAGTGGACATAAGACATTGGGGGATAGGGGAGGCTAGGGGACTGTCTAGGGCGGGGGGATAAAATGGACACATATGTAATACCCTTTGTAATACTTTAAGCAATAAATTAAAAAAAAAGTTCACTATTGTCCCTATTTGTCATATGACATATACTTTTTCCAAAGAGGAGTGATAGATGTGCAACAGAAATTACATTTACCTCTTATTGAAATTATCAAGTGAATCCTAGCTGTTTTGGACCATTTGGTAGAAGTGATGGCGAACCTATGACACGCATGTCAGAGGTGACACGAGAACTCATTTTTTTGGTTGATTTTTTTGTTGTTGTTAAATGGCAGTTAATTATATAAAATAAATATCAAAAATATAAATCTTTGTTTTAATATGGTTGCAAATGTAAAAAAAAATTCTATATGTGACATGTCACCAGAGTTAAGTTAGGTTTTTTTCAAAAGGCTGACACGCCAAGCTCAGAAGATTCGCCAAGAGCCTCACCCTGGGGACTGAAGTGTCCCAGGTAACATTTTGTTGAAGGTCACCTGCCCAGGTGGTGGGGGCAAGAAGGCTCAATCCCCGGTAGGGGCCTACAAGAAGCAACTGATCAATGATTCTCTCTCATCACTAATGTTTCTATCCCTCTTTCCCTCTCCCTATCTCTCTAAAAACTTGTGCACTTGGGGGTGAGGGTGAGGGGTGGGGCTAGACCCCTCAACCTGACCTGCACCCTCTGTCATGTTCGGGGACCCCGGCCACTCCTGGCCTAGGCACAGGCCTACAGGCTTGGGCGGCCTGGCTCCCGAGGCCCCATTTTGTCAAGAGAACAAAGTCAGTGTATGTTACAGCCCTCACAGAACCTAGTACACTGCATCTGTGCATACAACTGCCTCGTTCATGTGTCTGCTTCGCCCTACTGGATTACTAACATCTTGAGGACATAGCTCTGTCTTATCCTGCTTCATCTTCAGTGCCTGGCCTGCTGCTATGGACCTGAGAGGGTTTGTTGAGTGCGTGAATAATGAATGAGTGAATGAGTGAATGAATGAGCAAGTAAGTGAATGAACAAGCAGCTAAGGGGCGGGAACTTCTGCCGCATTGCCATGGCAACGCGGCAGAAGTTCCAGCCTCACACACGGCTCCCTGAAGCCCACCCTGGAAAGTTCCCCCCTGTTCCCAGTGGCCTGGGACCCCTCTCCTGGCTGCATACTGAATTACTAACATCTTGAGGACATAGCTCTGTCTTATACTACTTCAACTTCTGTGCCTGGCCCGGTGCCATGGCCCTGAGAGGGTTTGGTGAGTGAGTGAATGAGTGAGTGAATGGGTGAATGAATGAGCAAGTAAGTGAATGAGAAAGCAGCTACCTGTTGGGATAGTTGCACTCTGCTTTGGGCTGCCTGACGCAAACCCCGGGAAGTTCCCGCCCTGCTCCCAGCGGCCCCACTCCCCTCTGCCAGCTGCATAGTTTGCGCAGGGCAAAGGCAGCCCAGGTGTGCGTTTTGGCAGATACATGCATTAGCACCTGGCAGCCTCCGATCCCCATGGGAGGGCCGTTTGTGGGCGTGGCCATTGGCAGAGCAGTGCATGAGCAACTGTCAGCCAGGGATCCCTGCGGGAGGGCCGTTTGTGGGCGTGGCTGCTGGCTGATCTCTGTGGTCCCGCTGCCAGCCCTGGGTCTGTTCTCATAAGGGCCACCTGCTGCCCCGGTCGCAAATAGCAGGCCTGGATGGCAGCAAGGCAGGCAGGATGGCGCTGCCCCGCCCTGCCTGCCATATGCAAATTAGCCACCATCTTGGTTGGCAGTTAATTTGCATATCTCCTTGATTAGCCATGTCGGAGGTACGGTTAATTACCATGTTTGTCTACTATTAGATAGGAGATATATATACATATATATAAAATTAGCCAATGAAACATAATGAATGAGCCTCAGGAGTTCCAAATAATGTTTCTAGAGCTCTCTTCACTCTTAAATACAAGAGGTTACATTACTGTATGAACATCAGCATCTTCCAAGTATTCATCCTACTCTGGCTATGACAGTTAACATTAGTAAATATGGCTATTGAAAAAGAGCCTGCTGTAGTTGTTTACCATCTCCCAAGGCAAACATTTCTGAAGAGTGATTATTGATGTAGAGTACTTACCTTTCTAAATTGTCCCCTTTTTTTGCTTCTTAAATAGACAGCGTGTGAAGATTGTGTCTTACAGGTAGTTGTTACCATGACTTGGATCACTTATAATAAGCACATTTAAGATAATTCTGATACCTTGTAATGTGGCAACATTTTTCAACATCAGAATATTCCACTGACTTCCCCTTTTAGTTTTCATTTTTTTAAAAATCAAAATGACATTGTTTCTGGATCTATTTTTTCATGGATTTATTTTGTTCATTAGATTCCACATATGAGTGAGATCATGTGATACTTACCTTTCCCTGACTGGCTTATTTCATTTAGCATAATATTCTCCAGGTCAATCCATGCTGTTGCAAATACTTCTATCTTGCAAGTGCTTGATCTGTCCTCTAATTGTTTCCTTCTATAGTAGATATTTCATTTTAATTTTATAAATCTATTTTCTTCCCTTAAAATTCTGAGAATAGGAATTTGAATTTTTAGTAAAATTATCTTTTATTTCAATATTTTATCTGAGTTTTCCCCCACAATGACATAGTTTTGTGTGTTTATTGTGATCCTCTATTTTACCCTCCTCATACATCTGGCAAACCTTTTCCATTTATATTTATGAATAAAGGACTTACTTGATTCACCTCGGTAAGTAGCATGGATCTGATCTAGAATTGTGATGTCCATTTCACTACTAGGGTTTTGTTCAAAATGGGAGAGTGGAGTGTGTTAGTTATTCAGTTTCTTTCTCATTTGGGGATACATGGCATAGAGCTTATAGGTAGAATAGGAACACTTTCTGATGCCAAAATAAACACAATATTTCTCACATTAGAACAGTAGTTTGTTTTTTTGCTTGTAGGAAAATGTGTCCTATTGTTTCCCTTCTCTGCAGGTCTGTAATTGTCTTAAATTCATTCACTGTCTTGGAGTGTAGTTAGGGAGATTAAAAGGCTCAGATGCCAAAGATCTTTACTGTCCTATGTAAGGAGGGATGGGGTAGGGTTAGAGCTGAGCAAGTTAAAACAGATCTGCTCTTCACAGAGCAGCTATTTACTCTCACAATTGACCAAGGATCATCTGCAGTGTTGCAATTTCATTTACTCTGTTCTTAGAGTAAGGGGTCTCCATCTTGCTACCCAGATGTTAACAAATGTTAATATCTGCATATTTTAGTAAACCAAAAACTGTAGGTTAAATACAGGAATACTTTCTTTTAATCCATGCCCAATCCCATTCTATTCACCCTTTTACCAGAGGTAAGCACAGCTGTGATTTTAAGGATATATTTTATACATTTAGCATGAACATTCATCCACATTCAAAGGGTCGAAGACCATCCACCTATCTGCACCCTCATATGCATTGTTAATAAGGTGTAGGTTAATTTTCTGTTTTCCCAGGTGCCACGGAATACCTCCTCCTCCACCCAGGTTCACATGAAATAACTTCTCCTCCATGCTGGGACCCACGGAATACCTCCTACTCCATGCAGGATTCTATGGAATCCCTATTCCCACCTCCATAAGGGTCATATAGAATCCCTCCTCCCTCCATCAAGATCCTATGGAATCCCTCCTCCCTCCATCCAGGGTCCTATGGAATCCCTCCTCCCTCAATCCAGGGAACTATGGAATCCCTCCTCCCTCCCTCCCTACATCAGAATCCTATGGAATACCCATCTCTCTTTTCATCCAGGATCCTATGGAAGCCCTCCTCCCTCCATCAGGGTCTCATGGTATCCCTCCTCCCACCATCCAGGATCCTAAGGAATCCGTCCTCCCACCCTGAAACATGGTCCTAGGATATCCCTCCTCTCGGAAACCAGGGTCCTATGGAATCCCTCCTCCCTCTATCCAGGATCCTATGGAATCGCTCCTCTCTTCCTCCAAAAGGATCCTAGGGATCCTTTCTCCCTCCCTCCATCTGGGTCCTTGGAAATCCCTCCTAACTCCTCCATCGAGGGTCCTCTGGAATCCCTCCACCCTCCATCAGGGTCCTATGGAATCCCTCCTTACTCCTCCAGCAGGATCCTAAGGAATTCCTCCTCTCTCCATCCAGGGTCCTATGGAATCCTTCCTCCCTCCATCAGGGACCTGTGGAATCCTTCCTCTCTCCTCCATAAGGATATTATGGAATCCCTCCTCACTCCATCCATCTGGGTCCTATGGAATCCCCCCTCCCTCCATCAGGGTCCCATGGTATTCCTCCTCCCTCCATCCATGGTCCTATGGAATCCCTCCTCCCTCCCTCCTTCAGGGTCCTATGGAATCCCTCCTCCCTCCTCCAACAGGGCCGTATGGAAGCCCATCTTCCTACTCCATCAGGATCCTATGGAATCTCTACACCCTCCTTCCATAAGGATGCTATGGATTCCTTCCTCCCTCCATCAGGATCCTATTGAATCCCTCCTCCCTCCTCCATCAGGGCCCTATGGAATAACTCCTCCCTCCCCCATCAAGATCCTAAGGACTTCCTCCTACTTCCATCAGGGTCCTATGGAATCCCTCCTTCCTCCATCCAGGGTCCTATGGAATTCCTCTTCCTTCCTCAATCACGGTCCTATGGAATCCCTTCTCCCACCTCCATCTGGTTCCAATAGAATCCTCCCTCCTTCCATCAGGGTACTATGGAATTCCTCCTCCCTCGATTAGGGTCCTATGGAATCCCACCTCCCTCCTGTCATCAGGGTCCTATGGAATACCTCCTCCCTTCATCACAGTCCTATGGAATCCCTCCTCCCTCCATCCAGGATCTTATCGAATCCCTCCTCCCTCCTTCCAACTGGATCATACGGAATACTTTCTCCCTTGCTCCATCTGGGTCCTATGGACTCCCTCTCCTTCCTCCATCCAAGGTCCTATGGAATCCCTCCTCCCTCATTCATCAGGATCCTAAGGAATTCCTATTCTCTCTGTCCAGGGTCCTATGGAGTCCCTCCTCCCTCCATCAGGGTCGTATGGATTCCCTCCTCCCCCCATAAGTGTCTTATGCAATCCCTCTTCCCTCCTACATCAGGGCCCTATGGAATCCCTCCTACCTCCTTCCATCAGGATCCTATGGAATCCCTCCTCCTCCCTCCATCAGGATCCTATGGAATTCCTCCTCCTTCCATCAGGGCCCTATGGAATCCCTCCTCCTTCCTCCATCAGGATCCTTTGGAATCCCTCTTCCCTCCTCCATGACGGTCCCATGGAATCCCTCCTCCTTACATCCAGCGTCCTATGGGATCCCACCTCCCTACCTCCTATGGAATATCTCCCTCCCGTCATCGGTGCCCTATGGAATCCCTCCTCCCTCCATCAGGGTCGTACGGAATCCCTCCTCCCAACTCCATCCAGGCTTCCTATGAAATTCCTCCTCCCTCCTCCATCCTGGGTTCTCTGGAATTCCACCCACTCCATCAGGGTCCTATGGAATTCCTCCTTCCTCCTCCAGCAGGATCCTAAGGAATTCCTCCTCTCTCCATCCAAGGTCCTATGGAATCCCTCCTCCCTCCATCAGGGACCTATGGAATCCCTCATCTCTCCTCCAACAGGATCTTATGGAATCCCTCCTCACTCCATCCATTGGGTCCTATAGAACCCCTCCTCCTTCACTCCAGGGTCCTATGGAATTCCTCCTCTCTCCATCTAGGGTCATATGGAATTCCTCCTCTCTCCATCTAGGGTCCTATGGAATTCCTCCTCCTTCCATCCAGGGTCCTGTGGTATCCCTCCTCCCTCCATCAGGGTCCCATGATATTCCTCGTTCCTCCATCCATGGTCCCATGGAATCGCTCCTTCCTCATCTATCAAGAGTCCTATGGAATCCTTCCTCACTCCGTCCAGGATCCTAACAAATCCCTCCTCCCTCCCTCCAACTGTGTCCTATGGAATCCTTTTTCTGTCTCTCCATCTGGGTCCTTTGGACTCCATCCTACCTCCTCCATCCAGGATCCTATGAAATCCCTCCTCCCTGCATCAGGGTCCTATGGAATCCCTCCTCCCTCCATCAGGGTCCTATGGAATCACTCCTCCCTCCTCCATCAGGATCCTATGGAATCCCTCCTCCATCCATCAGGGTCCTGTGGAATCGCTCCTCCTTCCCTCCATCAGGGTCCTATGGAGTCCCTCCTCCCTCCATCCAGGGTCCTATGGAATCCCTCCTCCATCCATCAGGTTTCTATGGAATTCCTCCTTCCTCCTTCATCACGGTCCTATGGAATCCCTTCTTCCACCTCCATCAGGGTCCTATGGAATCCCCCCTCCCCCCTCCATCAGGGTCCTATGGAACCCCTCCTTCATTCAATAGGGTCCTATGGAATCCCTCCTCTCTCCTCCCTCAGGGTCCTATGGAATCCCTCCTCCCTCCATCAGGGTCCTATGGAATCCCTCCTCCCTCCATAAGGGTCCCTTAGAATCACTCCTCCCTCCTCCATCCAGGGTCCCGAGCTGCACCTAATTGAGTCCTTGATGGAGACTCCTGGATACATGTTTTAAAACTGACACGTGAGGGATTTGCTCACAGGAATCAGAGAAAGACCTTTATTTATTTAAGAACCAATGACTTTATTTGAAGAGACAGCGGACCTTGAACATGGAACTGAGGTGCCCGTTTTGCACGGGCAATGTGGCCATGGGCATCCGGGCACGGGGCAGGGAGGCCCCCTCGGCTCTCGGGAAGGCAGTCCCGGTCAGTGCTCCTCTCCGTCGCCCAGGGTGAGCTTGTGGAGCAGGTCCTCCTCCAGGCCGGACTCGGGGGCCTGCATCTGGCGCAGCTGGCTGATGTGGCCGCCCAGCTCCTGGAGGAAGGCCGCCTGTGGGTGCAGGCAGTGGCTCTCCAGGAACTCGCACAGGTGGGCGTCCTCCCGGTGGGTGGCCCGGCGGTGCAGGTGCCGCAGGCCCTGGTCCACTCTCTTCGCCAGGAGCAGGGCCTGCTCCAGGGCCATCAGGCTGCTGTCCCACTGGTGCTGCTGCGGCCGGGGGACGTCCTCCAGCAGGACCCGGCCCCCGCGCTGGCTCTGCAGCCACACCAGCCGCTCCGCCTGCTCCCTCTTCTTGAGGGCCCGCTTCCGGAAGTACTGGGAGCCCTGCTGCCAGGCCCGGTCGGGCCTCTGGAAGTAGCCGGCGATGGAGGTGTACACGGAGGCCGCGTAGAGCTCCAGGCCGATCTGCTGGTTGATGGCGGCCTCGCAGTCTGGATGGTAGCGCTGGCGCTCAGAGGAGGGCGGAGGAGTGGCCATGTCTGCAGGCGCAGGAGCGGGTTGGAGGTTGAGGCTGAGTGGATGAGGCCGGCGGGTCACAGGTGTAGGCGGCTGGGGTCTCCCTAGGTCCTGGGTGAGGGCAGGGCACCAGAGTCAGGCGTCTGCAGCGACAAGACACGTGGAAGGCTGCGGGCCGCTGGTGGTGGCGGTTGGCTCTGAGGGGACCCGAAGCAGTGACCGTTACTCAGGGGTCTGGGGAGGGGCGGGGGGCCCCTCACAGGGGGGCCTGAGGGGGCCCCGAGGAGGCGGGCAGCGCTGACCTTCTCCAGATTCCATGCCCGTCTCATGCTGGGCCCTGGCCTTCATGGCATTTTAAAGTGTGACCCATGAGGAGAAGTGCAACCGCTGCCAGGACATCAACTGAACTTGATTTCTCGGAGCAACTTGTGTGAATGTGGTCCCGATGTGGTTGTGTCCTTAACCGCCGCCCAGCCCTTTTGGGGAATCCTTATTGCCTCAGCATGAATCCCAAAGCTTCATCAGAATGATGTCAGCGTCTGCACCCACAGTACCCACAGCCTGTCCCCGGTCCTCGGCCTTGTGACACAAGCGACCTGCACTTCCTCCTGTTCACCATCAAGGCCCCCCTCTCTGCGGGCAGAGCCCGGCCTCCACAGCCTCACCGACTCTCCGCCTCCCATCTTCCCTCCTGTGAACTGGCCTTCCCGCCCTTTACTCTGTCTCCTCTCCATCTCTCAGCACAGCCCTGAAACACATTCTGCCCGCCCTGTCTGCCCCCAAGGGGGACAGTTCCCATGGTCTCAACGCAGACATCCTAAAGATTCCATCAAAATGCTATTAGAACTGGTAAATGAATTTAGTAAAGTTACAGGATAAAAACTTAGTGTTCAGAAATCCATAGCATGGTTATGTACCAATAGTGAAACATCAGAAAAGAAATTAAGAAAACATCCCATTTACAATTGCATCAAAAATACCTACCAGTAAATTTAACCAAAGAGGTAAAAACGTCTGAACTCTGAAAATAATAAGACAGTGAAGAACGCAATTGAAGAGGAAGCAAATAAATAAAAGCATATACTGTTTCTTATGGATAGGAACAATTAATGTAAAAAATGTCCATAGTACCAAAAGGATTATATAGATTCAACACAATCAATATCAAAATACCAGTGCCATTTACCATAGAACTGGAACAAATAATCCAAAAATTTTGACCCCAAATAGCCACAGCAATCTTGAGAAAGAAGAACAAAGTTGGAGGTATCATGCTACCATTGATAGAACTATTCTACAAGCCCCTAGTAATCAAAACAAAATGGTAATGGCAAAAGATGTCTAGCTCAATGAAACGGAATAACCCAGAAACAAACTCACACCTATACGGGCCATTAATCTATGGCAAAGGGGGGAAGAACATACAATGGAATAAGCACAGTCTAGTCCAGTGATGGCGAACCTTTTGAGCTCGGCATGTCAGCATTTTGAAAAACCCTAACTTAACTCTGGTGCCCTGTCACACATAGAAATTTTTTGATATTTGCAACTATGGTAAAACAAAGATTTATATTTTTGATATTTATTTTATATATTTAAATGCCATTTAACAAAGAAAAATCAACTAAAAAATGAGTTCACGTGTCATAGGTTCACCATCACTCTAGTCAATAAATGGTGCTGGGAAAACTGGACAAATACATGCAAAAATGATACTAGACCATTTTCTTACACTATATATCAGAATAAACTCAAAACTGATTAAAGAGTTAACTATAAGATGCAAACCCAGAAAACTCCTAGAAGAAAGATGGTCAGTAAACTTTTTGACATTGTTCTTAAATATATATATATATATATATATATATATATATATATATATATATATATATATATATACTAGAGGCCCGGTGCACGAAATTCGTGGACTGGGGGATGGGGTTCCCTCAGCCAAGCCTGCCCCTCAGTCCAGGAGCCCTCAGTAGATGTCCTACTAATGGCCACAGTCTGGCAGCAGAGGCTCGGTGCAGGCGTCCCGTTTGTGTGTGTGTGTGTGTGTGTGTGTGTGTGTGTGTGTGTGTGTCTGCTGGGGGCCTGCCCCCAGCCACACCTGGGAGGTGCCCCTCTCTGTTGATCTCTCAGGCTCCTGGCCTCCACTGCATGTTGTACTCTCCCTTGAGCTGTGGCCAGGGTGAGGCGCCCTTTCCTGCTGTGGGATTGCCAGAGCAACCTAGGGACAGGCGCACACAGGGCATGGCTGCAGGCCGCCCTTTCCTGCTCTGGGATCACCACAGTGATCCCAAGCGCAGGCACACAGGGAGGCTGGCTGCAGGCCCCCCTTTCCTGCTCCTTGATCGCCGCTGCAATCCCAAGGGCAGGCGCACAGGGGGGCTGGCTAGAGGCCGCTCTTTCCTCCTCAGGAATCGCAGTGGTGACCCAGGTGCTGGCGCACACATGGCTGGCTGCAGGCCACCTGTTGTAACGTACCCCGCGAATCACAGAAGGACGCCTCAAGAAGTCGAATTAAAGAGTCACATTGATTGCAACCCGGGACTATGAGGGGCCATTCCCAAATCTCATAGCCCTAAGATGGTGGCAAAACCAGACTTATATAGGCAAAATCACAAAGGTATTGATTACATCCCAGGGTTTGGAATGTGGCACCTGGCTCCCAAAAAAGCAGATTACAGAAGCAGAATTAAGCATGTTAATTACAGTTTCGGGTCTCGGGGTCACTGAATTGACAGGTATACATTATCTAGAGCCCTTGGGTCTCCCGACCACTGAGTTGTCAGGACAGTTTAGAGTAATTGTGCTTTCCTGGTCTCGGGACCACTGAGTCAGCTGGAACGCACCACCTGTGGCCACTAAAACAATTTAGGGTAATTGTGCTGTCCTGTTTCCCAGCTACAGAAGAATGTGCTCTCTAAGACCAGTATGATAACAATCAATGGAATAGTCATTCAATCGATAAGGCATTCAATCGAATGGGATGACTTATACAATTTAGAAAATCAAAGTAACAGTAACCTGTCCATTGTTAAACAAAGCAAATAGGTACCATACTTCACACCCTTTCCTGCTCCATGATCTCTGGGGCAATCCCATGGGCAGGGGCACAGGGGGGCTGGCTAGAGGCCCCCCTTTCCTGCTCCATGATCGCAGCTGCAGGCGCACACGGAGGTTGGCTGCAGGCCCCCCTTTCCTCCTGTGGGATCGCAGTGGCGACCCAGGGGCAGGGGCACACGTGGGCTGGCTGCAGGCCCCCCTTTCCTGCTCCGTGATCGCAGCTGCGATTCCACAGGCAGGCGCACAGGGGGGCTGCCTAGAGACAGCCCTTTCCTGCTTCATGATCCCTGCAGCGACCCAGGGGCAGGTGCACAGGGGGGCTGGCTAGAGGCCGCTCTTTCCTGCTCAGGGATCTCAGTGGTGACCCAGGTGCAGGCGCACACAGGGCTGGCTGCAGGCCGCCCTTTCCTGCTCTGTGATCACCATGGCGACCCAGGGGCAGGCGCACATGGGGGCTGGCTAGAGACCACTCTTCCCTGCTCCCTGATCGCTGCAGTGACCCAGGGGCAGGCGCACAGGGGGACTAGCTGCAGGCCCCCCTTTCCTGCTATGGGATCTCCGGTTCCCCATCCCTGGCAGGGGCGACCAGGGAAGAGGCAGGCACCGGCCTCTTCGGTGCCCCGCTCTGGCTTCTCTGATCACCGGCAGGGGGGCGGGCACAGATGGCCGGTTCTCCCATTCAGGGCCAGGGGCCGTGCCTCCCGGCTCTTGCCTGCTGCCTGTATTTCCAATCACCGTCCTTTCCCTATGGCCTCCCATCATTGCGCCTCTGTATGCAAATTAACCGCCATCTTTGTTGGCAGTTAACCGCCATCTTTGTTGGCAGTTAATTTGCATATCACCCTGTTTAGCCAATGGGAAGGGTAGCGGATGTATGCTAATTACCATGTTTCTCTTTTATTAGATAGGACTAGAGTCCTGGTGCATGAATTCATGCATGGGTGGGGTCCAGAAGCCTGCCCCGATCAGTCTAATTGGGGCTGGGCCAGCCCAGGGGAGGGAACGTGAGAGGTTGATTGGTCAGCACCACCCCTGATCAGGCCGGTTGGCCAGCCACACTGCATGTCATAGTGACTGGTCATGTTGGTCACTTGGTTTTTTTATCCTATCTAATAATAGACAAACATGGTAATTAACCGTACCTCCAACACACTTCCCATTGGCTAATCAGGGTGATATGCAAATTAACTGCCAACCAAGATGGCGGCCGGGAGCCAGGCAGCTGAAGCGAACAGGAGGCTTACTTGCTTCAGTGATGGAGGAAGCCAAGGTTCCCCGCCTGCCACTGCTGGCCTCTGAGCTGCACTCTAAGAAGCAATGCTGCAATTATAGAAGCTAAATAAACACCATGCTTTCAACCAGCCGGCCAAGCTGGATTTGCAACAGTGTTCCAATTATAGAAGCCAAACTAACCAGATACCTGAGTTCAGCAGCCGAGGTCTCAGAGCTGGAGCCGAGCCTCAGAGCTAAAGCTGGCTCTCAGCTGCAGTGACAGCCATAGAAGGTAAATAAATCCCAGAATAAAAAAAAAAAAAAAAGAAAGAAAAAAAGGAGAGGTTGGGAGCTTTAGTCACCAGACAGCCTGAAAACGGCCCTCAGCCACTCACCCAGACTGGCCAGGCACCCCAGGGGGGACACCCACCCTGTAGGTGGTGTGACTAACTGAAAACAGCCACCATCCCCTCATCCAGGCTGGCCAGGCACCCAAGCAGGACCCCCCCACCCTGATCCGGGACACCCTTCAGGGCAAAAGAAATGGCTCCCACCCATGCACCAGGCCTCTATAGTATATAGTGAAAGGGTAATATGCCTCCCATCAACGGGATTAGTGGAGCCGCCGGGCCTTCCAAACCCAGGATCAGCGGAGCCATAAAGCCTCCCGAACTTGAGAACAGCGGAGCTGTGAGGCCTCCCGAACCTGGGATCAGCGGAGCTGTGAGGCCTCCTAGCACCTGGATCAGCTGAGCAGCGAGACCTCACTGCCCTGGTGACAAGCAGAGCCGCAAGGCCTCCCAGGACTTTGATCAGTGGAGGCACGAGGCCTCCTGGCCCCTGAAGCAGTGTGAGAGGGGGCAACGCCCAAACCCCCAGATCGCCCTGTGGCTCTGTGTGTGACAGGGGGCGGGGCCACAACTCCCTATCCTCTCTGCTCTGTTCATGACAGGGGATGGCGCCCTAACCCCCTGATCGGCCCTGCTCTGTGCCTGATAGCGGGAAGCTCCCCAACCCCCTGATCTGCTCTGTACTGTGTGTGACAGGGGGTGGTGCCCCAACTCCCCTATTGGCCCTGCTCTGTGTGTGAGAGGGGGCAGCGCCCCAACCCCCTTATCGGCCCTGCTCTGTGCATGAGAGGGGGTGAATCCGCAACCTCCCCATTGACCCTGCCTTGATTGTGACAGGGGGTGGCACCTCCACCACCCAATCGGCCCTACCCTGATCGTGACTGAGGGTGGCGCCCCAACTCCCCAATCAGCCCTACTCTGAGCCTGACCAGGGGCTGCACCTAGGGATTGGGCCTGCCCTCTGCCAACCGGGAGCGGGCCTAAGCCAGCAGGTCATTATCTCCGAAGGGGTCCCAGACTGTGAGAGGTCACAAGTGGAGCTGAGGGACACGCCCCCCCGCCAGTGCACAAATTTTTGTGCACCAAGCCTCTAGTCTATACTAATAAAAGAGAAACATGGAAATTGGCATCACTCTGCTATGCCCACCAGCCAATCAGGATGAGTATGCAAATTAACCCAACAAAGATGGCGGTTAATTTGCATAAGCCAGTGGGAGAAAGATCAATATCATATGATCTCAGTCATATGTGAAAAATAACTAAGAACATAAAGTGATGAAAAAATAGACCTAGAGTCAAAGAGACATGGAACACACTAGGGAAAGAAGGAGAGGGTGGAGGGAGGAAGAATTCAACCACTGAACTCATGTGCGTATATGCATAACCCATGGACACAGACAATGGGATGGTGAAGGATTTGGGGGTAAGGTGCTGGGAGAGGTCACTAGGGTAAAAAAAGGGACATGTATAATACTTTCAGCAATAAAAAGAAAAGTAAAAAGCCAGCTCTAACCGGTTTGGCTCAGTGGACTGAGCATTGGCCTGTAGATTGAAGGGTCCCATGTTTGATTCTGGTCAAGGGCACATGCCCAGGTTATGGGCTCAATCCCTAGTAGGGGGTGTGCAGGAGGCACATGATCAATAATTCTCATCATTGAAGTTTTCATCTCACTCCATCTCCTTTCCTCTCTGAAATGAATAAAAATATTTTTTTTTTTAAAAAGTCAAAGCTGTCTTTGGAAATTCAGGTCCCTGTGACCCCAGAACTGATCTTTCACAACATTGCCTTAGTGCACAATACCCGCAGGGCACTTGGAGTCTGCCTTTCTTCCCATGAGGACAAATGAAAACTCAGTTCTCATACTGAGACTAAGGATGTGAGATGGGGAGTGAGTGTGGAGGTTAAATGGAGGCCAGCTTGCAGTGTGGGGTGGCTAATGACCAGCTAATGATGCAATGACCGGCTAATAGTTTGAATTTAGAGTGGGTTTCATTGGTCTCTACACCTACCCTCCCCCAAATACACACACTCACAACCTAAACCTGATTGGACTGTCTCATGAGGAATTGGTCAAGAGGCTCAAGTGTTTGTGAGAAACTGGTTGATTTCTAAGAAATTCTTACTGCAAGTAGCTGCAGGGTGGGGTGAACAAGAAGAAAAGAGAAGAAAGGGGCTTAAAAAAGGAAACGGTAAGAGGGGGGAGACTATAAAAGAAGAGCCCAGCTGCACAGAGATCTCAGCTACTCCACGGGCCACCTCTTCAGTGTCCCCCGCAGCCCAGGATGAAATTGATTCTGCAGGGAAGAGGCTGTTATTGCTAAAAATGAGCTACAACGTGGCCACGGGGGAGAGCTACAAGGCCACTGCCTTCCAGAGACCCTTGCACCTGGGTTAGTGGTCCAGGTGCCATGGAAGCTGAAATGGATTTTGTGGACCCCTGAAATGAACAGAAGAACAGTGCAAAAGGCAGTGAGTATGACAAGCTCATTGTCTGTTGGGAAGCAATAACATTGACCAAGAGCTGATAAACAGAATAGAGAGAGCCAGGGGCCAGAGACTGCACCGCTTCCTGCACAGATGAACCTTCTTCTCAAACAGAGACGTGAACCAAGTCCTCGATGCCTATGAAAACAAGAAGCTGTTTCGCTGGTAAATGGGCAGGGGCCCCTCTTCCGAAGCCATGCATGTAGGCCACCACATCCCGTTCATTTTCACAAAGTGGCTGCGGGACATGTTGAATGTGCTCTTGCTCATCCGGATGGCAGATGAGTAGAAGTACCTGTGGAAGTCCTGACCCTGGACCAGGCCTATGGCTACTCCATGGAAAATGCCAAGGACATCATCACCTGTGGCTTTGACATCAACAAGCCCATCTTCTCTGACCTCGACTACATGGGGGTGAGCACAGACTTCTACAAGAATATGGTGAAGATCAGAAGCACGTGACCTTCAACCAAGTGAAAGGCATTTTTTGGCTTTGCAGACAGTGATTGCAAGGGGAAGATCAGCTTTCCTGCCATCCAGGCTGCTCCCTCCTTCAGTAACTCATTCCCACAGAACTTTGGGAGCAAGATGGACGTCCAAGGCCTCAGCCCCTGTGCCATCAACCAGGATCCTTACTTCAGGATGACAAGAGATGTCACACCCAGGATTTTCTATCCTAAACCACCCTGCTGCACTCGACCTTCTTCCCCTCCCTGCAGGGGACTCTGACCCAAAGGAGTGCCAGTGACCCCAACTGGTCCACTTCCTCACAGACACAGCCAAGCAGATCAAGTCCAAGGTCAACAAGTATGTGTTTTATGGACGGAGACACATCATGGAGGAGCACAGGCAGTTTGGGGGAAATGGCCACCTGGACGTGTCCTTCATGTACATGACCTTCTTGCTCGAGGATGAGGACAAGCTGGAGCAGATCAGGAAGGATTACAGCAGTGGAGCCATGCTCACCTGGGAGCTCAAGAAGGAGCTCATGCAGGTCCTGCAGCCCCTCCTGGCAGAGCACCAGTCCAGGTGCAAGTAGGCTATGGAAGAGATATTCAAAGAATTCTTGACACACACCCCCACCCCTGCCCAGAGCTGTCCTATGACTTTCAATAATGCCCATTTTATATCTGCACAGAAGGAACCATAATTTATCCAGAGGCTCTGTCACGTGGCTTCCGGTTCCTGGTGTCTGTAACTCTGTGTGTCTGTCAGTACTGTTTCTCCCTGTGTCATCCTTTCCAAAGACACCCTGTGAGCTGCCTGCTCTGCCCCTAGGAGGACCTCCATTGGACAACATCCCACTCTACATACACCCTTAAAGCCTGATGGTTATACAGCCTTTGGTCTAGGTGTTCATTTCAGGAAGTTTAATGGGCACAGGCCTATTTCAGCCCATCCCCCCAAAATCAAACAGAAATGCTAGCTGTGCTTTTGACTGAGAGATCTCCCAGCTTGAAAGCTGCTTTTCACACTGAGTATTAGCCCCAGGTGGCCCCTTTTATTAAGTTGAGTCTGTGGGAGAAACTTTCCAGCTCACTTCCTGAAATCCATACCTCATGTGTTCTCCTGGAACCTCTGCCCTTCCCTGAGCCTCCCCATGCTGCTTCCAGGGACTGGTCCTAAGCAGACACTGTGCCCCCACCCTGTGGCAGCTGAGGGGAATGTGTGTTCTTTGTAGAAACCTTTGTCCTGACACTTGATTGGCTCGGAGGACTGCAAAGAGCAGTGCCTTGCTGGTGTCCTGGGCTGTAGAGAACAAACAGCAGCCCTAGGCACCAAAGAAAACATTCAGTCTTGTGCCCTGTGTAGTCTGGGAAAGCAGAAGAATATCCCAGGAAATCCCTTCATGGAGGTGAAGGGTCGACTCCTTAGCACAATACCCTAAATAAATTAATTTTGGTCCCATGGGTGGTGGGTGTATGGATAGAATATATATGTGACATACAATCCATGTTTCCTGGCCAACCTACCTTTGTGGACATCCCATTGAATTAATTAGCCATTTCAGTGGAAAGAAAGTTAGTCTGTCTTTATCATGTTCAGGCTGCTTTACCTCACATTTAACACCCACATTTTTGGAGTCATGGGAAATCTCTGTATGACAAGTCATCACATGGAGAGATATTACAAGAAACAGGGACTATCATAAATATGATGATATGCCTCAGGGATTTTTGACCCTAAGGATATTAAAAGTCATAGGCAGATTTGAAAAGTGTTCAGAAAGTTCTAACTAAATAGTTAATTTTATAAAAATATTTTACTTTATTCTATTCCATAGATGAGCATGTATTATCTTCTGTTCAGCTAAAGAGTGGAATAATTGATTTAATATATGTATGAATATATTTTCCTTCTAGATCAGGGGGACAGTAAATTTTACTGTAAAAAATCAGATAGGAAATATTTTAGGCTTGCAGGCCATATGATCTCTGTGATAATTCCTAAATTCTCATGTCGTAGTGCAAAGGTAGCCATGGACAATTAAAAAAAAATGCATAAAATTACTTCGGCTACGGGTTACAAGTTGTGCTTAACAAAATAATTGTCGTAATGCATTATAAATTGAGTATTATCGGAGCGATAGTTCTTTCATTATGCACGATTATCTTGGAATTCATCCCAAGTTGTAGCTGGCACAATTTTTAATATACTTTTACTGATTTTCAGAGAGGGAGAGGAAGAGAGAGAAACATCAATGATGACACAGAAACATTAATCGGCTGCTTCCAGCATGTACCCCCCGCCCCAACACACACACTGGGGATCGAGCCAGCAACACGGGCATGTGCCCTGAGCAGGAATCAAACTATGACCTCCTGATACATAGGTCTACACTCAACCACTGAGCCACATAGGCTGGGCAACAAGATCCTTTTTAAGTAATTCATTTATTTATGGTCATTTTTAATGAATAATTGAAATGAAAATATAATACTCCTAACACAACCAAAACCAAGAGGAGTATATATAAATATTTACTTCATAGTTGGTAAAATACATAACACATTGAAGCAGAAGCTAATTCAGAAAGTTTTATTAGAAATAGGTGTTAAAAATTTACAGATATTGTGGAATCAAATTGTCCATACACAGTGAGGCACTCATGGTGAATTCTGACTTATGTTAAAATGAGAGAGACACACTAGCCAAGTGAGCAGTAAATAGAAAATTGTCTAATCCTCTTCGTCCCCTGAATCCTCCTCTTTGGGTTTGGAGAGGAGTTTCATTACTCGGTGTATAGGAGTCTTCACAGACTCATAGTTCCATCCCTTCCTCATAAACATCTTCTCAATCACACCTGGCATCCTGTAGCCCTTGCTTACAATGAAATCTTTGAAGGCAATTGGTCCATAAAGTTCATCAATAATGTCTGGTTCAAGATGCCTTCCATCGGTCAAATGTTCCTTGTCAGGGACGGCTTTAGGGTCGGGAAAGGGCTGGTCATTGACCAGCTTTTTCCAGGATTTGGGGTCCAGGTACCATGCTCCATACCTTATCTTCTCCCGTTTGGGTTTATAAGGGTCTTGTTGTTTGCGGAGTTTCCTTTCCCAGTTACCTTCCTGCATGGAGAATTTTCTCTGCTGTATGTCATCTAGCTGTTTGCAGGGCCTTATATTCAAAGGAAGCTGGCTTATTTTCTTTATTTTGACTGTATTATGGGTGAGTGGGACCTCTAACTCAACTTGAAACTGTTTCATGAGGTCCTCTTCATCAATGCCTATGTCTCCAAAATTATCATCGATCCATCTGCAGAATTCACGAATTCTTCTTCTTGATTTCTGGAGCCCAGGATCCTTGGGGATATCCATTGTGCATGCTGCATTTGTCTCTTCCTCAGGAAACAAACTGAATAAATATGACTGGAGACTCTCCTTGGCCGTTTCCACGTAGGCTTGGTCTTCAGGTTCCAGGTTGTCCTCCTCGGGAGGTTCCAGGTTGAGCTTCCAGGCAGATTTGGGGTGGACTGCCTGGGGAGGCTCCAGGTTCACTGCCTCGGGAGGTTCTAAGTTCACTGCCTGAGGAGGCTCCAGGTTCACTGCCTGGGGAGGCTCCAGGTTGACCTCCTCAGGATGTTCTTCACACAGGTGTGTGGGGGTCTTCTTTCTTTCCTTGGTGCCCTCACAATACGCCCACGTGTCCTCCATCTTCCTGTCAGGATCTAGCACTTCCAGGACCTTGAGCAGGAGGTCTGGAGGGAGAGCTTCCTCCAGATTCGGGCAGTTAACCAAGGAATGCTGGGTCAGGCTGGCTTCAATGTTCTCTACAAAGGCCTTCCGTGCTCGCTGGGCTGGCGAGAGCTTGGAACACAGGTCCGCTCCCGTGGGCGGCTGCCTGTGAATCTTTTTGGGCGGAGGGCGGGGAATTCTATGAGCAGTCATGGGGAGAAAGCCTTCCCGAGGGCCACGAGTGATCACATCTTCAGCAGATGGACAGCCCGTTCTGAAGTCGTCCAGTCCCTCCTTCACAAATACCCACCGCCGGCTGTCCATGGAGGTGGGGCACTTCCCAAGCTTGTTGTTCTGCCTGGAGAGATAGCGGGAAGGCAACCTGTCCCTGTCCTTGAACCAGGGCTTACATTTCATGCCCAGGGGCACGGGCTCCAGCGGTCCTGGCCCTAGCAGCCACTTCTTGCTGGGCTCCGGCTTCTTGTCCAGCTTCGGCCCTGACTGCCACGGCTTGATCAGCCCTGACTCTATGAGCGCCTTCTTCCTCAGGTCCGACTTTAACAGCCACCCCTTGTGGGGCTCAGGTAAGGGCCACTGCTGGCACGCCATGGCGCCCTTGGCCCAGGGCGCCCAGTGGCTTCAGGGGTTTGTTGTCCCAGCGGCCCCGTTGCTAGGAGACCATTGCCTGGTGCTGACTCATGCTTATTCTTTCCCGAGGTGGGTCAGCACGTGCCCCTGCACAGCCTGCATTGTCCGGGGATGGCCGGCAAGGTTGCATTCTTGCTTGTGGTACAGAACTGTTCCCGTGTATGGGCACTCCTCCACAGGTCAGCTCCCCATTCATCTTTTGATGGACTTTTGGACTGATTCCAGTTTGAAGCTGTTTGGAAATCAAGGGGTCACGAATATTTCACGTGTTCACATCTTCATACAAGTACTTTCATTTCTCCTGGATAAATTATAGGTAACAATTGAAAGGAGGGAGCTTCTGAGAACCATGTTTTTTCTATGTACTCACAGCCGTCAGGTTTTGATATCTGCCCAAATATGGGTGAAGTGAGTGAGGCATTGGGTATACAACTTAAGATGGCACCCCAAATCCCCCTCAGAAATCAAGATCAATTATCTTTTAAGGTAACATTTCAACATAATCAGGAAAACAGTGCCATAGTAAAGCCTGAGGACAAAGGATAGGTCAGTGCCCTACTATGGATCCTGTCTTTACTTAAAACCCATGTGTTGTTCACCATCCATTTTCTTTTTACAAATAATATTTGCCCTTTTTAGATACTGTTGTGTTTCTTGGAAAGAGCTTGATTCTTTGGGATCCTTTTTAAGATTTGATTTAAATAACCAGAGCAGTTCCCTGTGATAGTACATGGCTAAATACTGTTAGACCATGTGGTATGGTTAATTAACTGTTCCTCACTACTGAAGCAAGACCCTTCCATGTAAATTATTCAATGCCTGTGCATCTAGAGATCTTCTAGTCTGGCTGACAGTAAAGGTCACTATTGCAGGCCCTGTGTGAGTATCAGTTATCAAGAATCCTTTCCAGTGGTTTCTTTCCTGGCTTCTAATATTCACACACGAGCTGATCAGTAATCCCCTGAATCATTCTTGTGGGGTGCAAGATTCTAGAGTTCCGTCTCTTTCTCTCATTTTGCTCTCTGGTTGTCTGCCTTGAGATCTCTACCCACCTTGTTCTCTGTGGTGTCTTAGCTCCATCTCCTTTACATAGCGTGACCTCTCTGAGCTGTGGCCTAGAAACAGAAGGAATGTGGAGCCATCATAGGAGTCACCTCATTTATTTCCTATCTGTGAGGCATCTGTCCCTGCTTCCTGATGTCCAGTGTCTTTCATAATTTTATCTTATTTTCTTTCATTATTTTTTCACGTGCTCCAGGGCATAAATCTGATACCTGTTACTCTACTTTGGCCAGAAGAGAAAATATGATCAACTTTTTTTGTTTCGTCTCCATCAATTTGTGAGTCTGCCTTTGCAAAGGTCTACCACGGCTTCCGAACTATCATGGGGAGAAAGCCCGCCCGAGGGCCATGAGTGTTCACATCTTCAGGAGATGGACAGCCCTTTGTGAAGTCGGGCTGTCCATCTCCTGGTACCGTCAATTCTTGCTATTCTCCATGATTAGAAATTGTAGATCACACCGACATTATTGAAACAAATGCCTCTTTTAAAATCCATACCAACCTATTTTACTTTTTTCCCTAATTCTCAGGATAACCATCTACTTCAACTTCCAAAAAATAAATAATAAACTTCTTAGCATATAACATTAGGTGTTTTACAATTTCAATGCAGCATGGATTTTTCTTGGTCATAGCCAATGATACACTAATACACAAATTGCAGATTAGATGTAATTCTTCAACCAAGGCAGCAACTTGAATCTTGTCCTCAAATACATTTTTTATTCATTTAGTTATTCAGCACACATTGGTTCAGTTCTCCTTTTGTATGAGGCAGTGTGTCCAATATTCAAACTCTTGCAATTAAAGATACAAACACTATATTTTCCCTATAATCAATTTCCCATCAATTTTTGCCATCTGATTATTTTAAAGATTTTCTTCAGACATCACCTTTGAAGTACATTCTTTCTGAGTAAGTGTTAAGTGAAGCAGGCTGAAATTGCAAATCAATGAAATAGCATTAAATATATTAATACAGCTAAGATGAATTAAGATGGTTGGTATAAATTAAAATATGAAGCTAAGGAATAGAAAATCAGTGACCACGATTCAGTGGGAACTCAATCTATTCTAGAAATCGTTGCTTGTAAATTAGTATTATTATTAATATCATTATTAATATTAATATTATTGTTTCCTGCAGTATGAAGCACAGGGAGAATATCTCCGTTTAGGGATACGAACGAAGTGACATTTTCATAGGAAAAATGACAAGTAGCCTGAAGGTAATGCCCAGTATATTCAAAGCCCTTTAAAAGTTCACTATTAATCCCAGCAACAACACAGCGCAGGTAACTAAGTATTACGCAGCCAGCTCTGGGCAGTGAACCTCCACTGGACAGAGAGGCCCTATAACCTCAGAGGCCAACCCCAGAACGCTGCTACCCAGAGGCTGACCCACAAACTGACTCTTTGCTAAACACAAAATAAGGCAGTCTGGGAAACAAATGCGGCTTGCTTTAAAATAAGGACTGTGGTTTACAACACAGAGGAACAGTGTATCGCAGGGAAACTCAACACTCTCCTGAATACCAGGCAGGTCTAAGGCAAGCCACACTGAAGAATAGAAGAACCGAAGGACCTTCACTACTGCCATTTTTTTTTTCTTTTTTCACCTTTTAACTAAGAAACCAATTTTTTTTCTTTTTTTTTCTTTTTCTTTTCTTCTTTTTTTTTTCTTCTTTTTTCCATCACCTGATTTTACCCTTTTAATTACTACCTTCTTATTTTTAACCAGTATTATTACTGCTACCATTTTACCATTTTTTTTTTAAAGTGCCATTTTATTTTCTCTTTATTTTATTTTGGGATTAGTGTTCTCCATTCTATTTTCATCGTTATATTATTGGTTGTTTCTAGTTTGCATTCATCTCCAGGGAGCTGTTGCTGGAATTTGTTGGGATTAATAGCTGTTCTATAGGAGTATTCTCCTCATATAAAAAAGTCTCTTCCCCTCTTCCACTTCATTCTCTCTTTTCACTCTTTCTTTTCTTTCTTCTTTTCTTTTCTTTTCTCGCTTTTATTTTCCCCCCTTCATTTTCCCAATTTCATTTTTGCACTCCTTTTTTTGGTCCCTACTTTTCTTTTCTTTTTTCTCTTTTATCTTTTTCTCTTCCTTCTTCCTTATCCCCTAATTCTCTTAATTCAGGTGGTCACCTTTATTTGGGGTTATGAATGTCGTGAATATATTTGTGTATAGTGCCTGGTACGTGGTGCCTTGTTGTGTTGTATTTTGTGCCTTTAAAACAACGCAGCAGATCCAAGCAACAGCAACCTCCTGAGCACCACACCCTCTGCTGAGGAACAGCAGCTGTACGTGAAACCTCGCCCCACCAGCCAGAAGAGCCACCACAGCTGTGAACAGCACCCACCAGAGGAGCTGCTGCCAACTGAAGAGCAGCTGCTACCGCAACCTCCCGAAGAGCAACCACAGACCAAGGAGTCACTGCCACCAAGGGAGCAACCACTGAACGACTCAACGTCTAGATATGTCAGTGAGATCAAACATGGGCAGACAAAGAAACCCCCAAAGGAGAGAGAAGGAGGACTCTCCAGAAAAGCAGCTAAGTAATACAGAGGCATGCAACATGACAGAAAAAGAATTCAGAATAAAGGTCCTAGAGTGCATAAACCGGATGGAGGAAAAAATCGACAACTTCTACAAGAAGCTAGAAGAAACAGATGAAAAAATCAACAACTTAAGTAAGACCCAAGAAGAAATGAAGAGTGATATAGCTGCAATGAAAAACTCCATTGAAAGTATCAACAGTAGACTAGGAGAAGCGGAGGACCGAATTAGTGAATTAGAAGACAAGGAAGCAAAACACACCCAAAATGTACTGCAATTGGAGAAAAAAATTAAAAGACAGGAGGAGAGTCTAAGCGAGCTTTGGGACAACATGAAACGAAACAACATACGAATAATAGGGGTACCAGAACAACAGAAGGATGAACAAGGATTAGAAAACCTATTAGAAGAAATAATATCAGAAAACTTCCCTGAGGTGGGGAAGAAAAAAGTCACACAAGCCCAGAGAGTCCCAAACAAGGTGAACCCGAAAAGACCCACACCAAGACACATCATAATTACCATGGCAAACGTTCAGGACAAAGAGAGAATCTTACAGGCTGCAAGAGAGAGACGGAAAGTTACATACAAGGGATCTCCCATTAGATTGTCAAATGATTTCTCAACAGAAACACATCAGGCCAGAAAAGAATGGACAGAAATGTACAAAGTGATGCAAAGCAAAGGACTGAATCCAAGAATACTCTATCCAGCAAGGCTATCATTCAAACTTGAAGGGGAAATAAGAAGCTTCACAGACAAAAAAAAGGCTAAGGGAGTTTATCACCACCAAGCCAGCAATGCAAGGAATGCTAAAGGGACTGGTATAAAAATAAGAAATAAAAAGCTCAGAAAGAAAACAGCCACACAAAAACAGAAATGGCTACAAACAAGTACCTTTCAATAATAACTTTAAACGTAAACGGACTAAATGCTCCAAACAAAAGACATCGAGTGGCTGAATGGATAAAAAAACATGACCCATACATCTGCTGTCTACAAGAAACCCACCTCATTAGAAGGGACTCACACAGACTGAAAGTGAAAGGATGGAAAAATATCTTTCAGGCAAATGGAAAGGAAAAGAAAGCTGGGGTAGCAATACTTATATCGGACAAAATAGACTTCAAAGTGAAGGCCATAACAAGAGATAAGGAAGGCCACTTCATAATACTAAAGGGATCAATACAACAAGAAGATATAACTCTGGTAAACATATATGCACCCAATGCAGGAGCACCCAAATTCATAAAAAAAAAACTCCTGGAAGATATCAAAGGAGAGATCGACAACAATACAATCATAGTAGGGGACTTTAATACACCACTGACAACACTGGATAAGCCCTCTAGACAAACAATCAGCAAAGATACAGCAATCCTAAATGACTCACTAGATCAGATGGACTTAATAGACATCTTCAGAACACTTCACCCCAAAGACAGGGAATATACATTCTACTCAAATGCTCATAAGCCATATTCAAAAATAGACCATATATTGGGTCACAAGCAACGTATCCCCAAATTCAAGAAGATTGAAATTATAAAAAGCGTCTTCGCAGATCACGATGGCATAATATTAGAAATAAACTGCAATAAAAACAACCCAAAATACTCAAACACCTGGAAGCTGAATAGCATGCTATTAAATATTGATTGGGTTACCAATGAAATCAAAGAAGAAATTCAAAACATCCTGGAAACTAATGACAATGAAAACACAACAATCCAAAACCTATGGGACACAATGAAAGCAGTCCTGAGAGGGAAGTTTATAGCTCTACAGGCCTATCTCAAAAAAACAAGAAAAAATGGTAGTAAATCAGCTAACTCTACAACTCAAAGAATTAGAAAGCGAGCAACAAGAAAACCCCAGAGTGAGCAGAAGGAAGGAGATAATAAAGATTAGAGCAGAAATAAATGACATAGAGACCAAAAAAAAAACAATACAGAAAATCAATGAAACCAAGAGCTGGTTCTTTGAAAGGATAAACAAGATTGACAAACCTCTAGCCAGACTCACCAAGAAGCAAAGAGAGAGGACCCAAATAAACAAAATCAGAAACGATAGAGGCGAAATAACAACAGACCCCACAGAAATACAAATGATTGTTAAAAAATACTATGGACAGCTCTACTCCAACAAAGCAGACAACCTGGAGGAAATGGACAAATTCCTAGAAAAATACAACATTCCAAAACTCAATCAGGAAGAATCTAAAAATCTCAACAGGCCAATAACTATGGAAGAAATTGAAGCAGTCATCAAAAAGCTTCCAGCAAACAAAAGCCCAGGACCAGACGGCTTCACAGGGGAGTTTTATCAAACATTCAAGGAAGAACTAAAACCTATCCTCCTCAGACTACTACAAAAAATTCAAGAGGAAGGAACACTTCCAAGCTCATTCTATGAAGCCAGCATCACCCTAATACCAAAACCAGGTAAAGACAACACAATGAAGGAGAATTACAGGCCAATATCCCTCATGAACATAGATGCCAAAATCCTCAACAAAATCTTAGCACATCGGATCCAGCAGTACATCAGAAAGATCATACACCATGACCAAGTAGGATTTATCCCAGGGATGCAAGGATGGTACAATATCCGCAAATCAATAAACGTGATACATCACATAAACAAATTGAAAGAAAAAAAACCCACATGGTCATATCAATTGATGCAGAAAAAGCATTTGACAAAATTCAACACCCATTTTTGATAAAAACTCTCACCAAGGTGGGAGTAGATGGATCATACCTCAACATAATAAAAGCCATATATGACAGGCCCACAGCCAACATCATACTCAATGGACAAAAACTAACACCATTTCCCCTAAGAACAGGAACAACACAGGGATGCCCCCTCTCACCACTCCTGTTCAACATAGTACTGGAAGTGTTAACCATTGCAATTCGGCAAGAAGAAGAAATAAAAGGCATCCAAATTGGAAAAGAGGAAGTAAAACTGTCCTTATTTGCAGACGACATGATATTATACATACAAAACCCTAGAGACTCCATCCAAAAGCTACTAGACTTAATACATGAATTTGGCAATGTAGCAGGATACAAAATTAACCCCAAGAAATCTGAGGCATTTCTATACACCAATAGTGAACTTTCAGAAAGAGAGATTATAAAAACAATCCCGTTTACCATCGCACCAAAAAAATTAAGCTACCTAGGAATAAACTTAACTAAAGAGGTAAAAGACCTCTACTCAGAAAACTACAGGACGTTGAAAAAAGATATAGAGGAAGACATAAACAGATGGAAGAACATACCGTGTTCATGGATTGGTAGAATCAACATCATTAAAATGTCCATACTACCCAAAGCAATCTATAAATTCAACGCACTTCCCCTTAAAATACCAACGGCATACTTCAGAGATCTAGAACGAACTCTCCAAAAATTCATCTGGAATAAAAAAAGACCCCGAATAGCTGCAGCAATCCTGAAAAAGACCAAAGTAGGTGGGATCTCAATACCAGATATCAAGTTGTATTACAAAGCCACTGTTCTCAAAACTGCCTGGTACTGGCACAAGAATAGGCATATAGATCAATGGAATAGAATAGAGAGCCCCGAAATCGGCCCGAACCAATATGCTCAATTAATATTTGACAAAGGAGGCAAGAACATACAATGGAGCCAAGATAGTCTCTTCAATAAATGGTGTTGGGAAAATTGGACAGATATATGCAAGAAAATGAAACTAGTCCACCAACTTACACCATACACAAAAATAAACTCAAAATGGATAAAGGACTTAAATGTACGACAGGAAACCATAAAAATTCTAGAAGAATCCAAAGGCAACAAAATCTCAGACCTATGCCGAAGCAATTTCTTCACTGATACAGCTCCTAGAGCACTTGAAACTAAAGAGAAAATGAACAAATGGGACTACATCAAAATAAAAAGCTTCTGCACAGCAAAAGAAACCATCAACCAAACAACGAGAAAACCCACTGTGTGGGAAAACATATTTGCCAATGTCATATCTGATAAGGGCTTAATCTCCAAAATTTATAGGGAACTCATCCAACTCAACAAAAGGAAGATAAACAATCCAATCAAAAAATGGGCAAAGGACCTAAATAGACACCTTTCAAAAGAGGACATTCAGAAAGCCAAGAGACATATGAAAACATGCTCAAAGTCACTAATCATCCGAGAGATGCAAATCAAAACAACAATGAGGTACCATCTCACACCTGTCAGACTGGCTATCATCAACAAATCAACAAACGACAAGTGCTGGAGAGGATGTGGAGAAAAAGGAACACTTGTGCACTGCTGGTGGGAATGCAGACTGGTGCAGCCACTATGGAAGACTGTATGGAGTTTCCTTAAAAAACTGAAAATGGAACTCCCATTTGACCCTGTGATCCCACTCCTAGGAATATATCCCAAGAAACCAGAAACACCAACCAGAAAGGATATATGCACCCCTATGTTCATAGCAGCACAATTCACCATAGCTAAGATCTGGAAACAGCCTAAGTGCCCATCAGTAGATGAATGGATTAGAAAACTGTGGTACATCTACACGATGGAATACTATGCTGCTCTAAAAAGAAGGAACTCTTACCATTTGCAACGTCATGGATGGAACTGGAGAGCATTATGCTAAGTGAAATAAGCCAGTCAATGAAGGAAAAATACCACATGATCTCACTCATTCATGGATAATAGAGACCATTATAAACTTTTGAACAATAATAGATACAGAGGCATAGCTGCCTCAAACAGATTGTCAAACTGCAGCGGGAAGGCCGGGGAGGGTTGGGGGGCAGGAGGTAGGGGGGTAAGAGATCAACTAATGGACTTGTATGCATGCATATAAGCATAACCAGTGGACATAAGACATTGGGGGATAGGGGAGGCTAGGGGACTGTCTAGGGCGGGGGGATAAAATGGACACATATGTAATACCCTTTGTAATACTTTAAGCAATAAATTAAAAAAAAAAGTTCACTATTGTCCCTATTTGTCATATGACATATACTTTTTCCAAAGAGGAGTGATAGATGTGCAACAGAAATTACATTTACCCCTTATTGAAATTATCAAGTGAATCCTAGCTGTTTTGGACCATTGGGTAGAAGTGATGGCGAACCTATGACACGCATGTCAGAGGTGACACGCGAACTCATTTTTTTGGTTGATTTTTTTGTTGTTGTTAAATGGCAGTTAATTATATAAAATAAATATCAAAAATATAAATCTTTGTTTTAGTATGGTTGCAAATGTAAAAAAAATTCTATATGTGACATGTCACCAGAGTTAAGTTAGGTTTTTTCAAAAGGCTGACACGCCAAGCTCAGAAGATTCGCCAAGAGCCTCACCCTGGGGACTGAAGTGTCCCAGGTAACATTTTGTTGAAGGTCACCTGCCCAGGTGGTGGGGGCAAGAAGGCTCAATCCCCGGTAGGGGCCTACAAGAGGCAACTGATCAATGATTCTCTCTCATCACTAATGTTTCTATCCCTCTTTCCCTCTCCCTATCTCTCTAAAAACTTGTGCACTTGGGGGTGAGGGTGAGGGGTGGGGCTAGACCCCTCAACCTGACCTGCACCCTCTGTCATGTTCGGGGACCCCGGCCACTCCTGGCCTAGGCACAGGCCTACAGGCTTGGGCGGCCTGGCTCCCGAGGCCCCATTTTGTCAAGAGAACAAAGTCAGCGTATGTTACAGCCCTCACAGAACCTAGTACACTGCATCTGTGCATACAACTGCCTCGTTCATGTGTCTGCTTCGCCCTACTGTATTACTAACATCTTGAGGACATAGCTCTGTCTTATCCTGCTTCATCTTCAGTGCCTGGCCTGCTGCTATGGACCTGAGAGGGTTTGTTGAGTGCGTGAATAATGAATGAGTGAATGAGTGAATGAATGAGCAAGTAAGTGAATGAACAAGCAGCTAAGGGGCGGGAACTTCTGCCGCATTGCCATGGCAACGCGGCAGAAGTTCCAGCCTCACACACGGCTCCCTGAAGCCCACCCTGGAAAGTTCCCCCCTGTTCCCAGTGGCCTGGGACCCCTCTCCTCGCTGCATACTGAATTACTAACATCTTGAGGACATAGCTCTGTCTTATACTACTTCAACTTCTGTGCCTGGCCCGGTGCCATGGACCTGAGAGGGTTTGGTGAGTGAGTGAATGAGTGAGTGAATGGGTGAATGAATGAGCAAGTAAGTGAATGAGAAAGCAGCTACCTGTTGGGATAGTTGCACTCTGCTTTGGGCTGCCTGATGCAAACCCCGGGAAGTTCCCGCCCTGCTCCCAGCGGCCCCACTCCCCTCTGCCAGCTGCATAGTTTGCGCAGGGCAAAGGCAGCCCAGGTGTGCGTTTTGGCAGATACATGCATTAGCACCTGGCAGCCTCCGATCCCCATGGGAGGGCCGTTTGTGGGCGTGGCCATTGGCAGAGCAGTGCATGAGCAACTGTCAGCCAGGGATCCCTGCGGGAGGGCCGTTTGTGGGCGTGGCTGCTGGCTGATCTCTGTGGTCCCGCTGCCAGCCCTGGGTCTGTTCTCATAAGGGCCACCTGCTGTCCCGGTCGCAAATAGCAGGCCTGGATGGCAGCAAGGCAGGCAGGATGGCGCTGCCCCGCCCTGCCTGCCATATGCAAATTAGCCACCATCTTGGTTGGCAGTTAATTTGCATATCTCCTTGATTAGCCATGTCGGAGGTACGGTTAATTACCATGTTTGTCTACTATTAGATAGGAGATATATATACATATATATAAAATTAGCCAATGAAACATAATGAATGAGCCTCAGGAGTTCCAAATAATGTTTCTAGAGCTCTCTTCACTCTTAAATACAAGAGGTTACATTACTGTATGAACATCAGCATCTTCCAAGTATTCATCCTACTCTGGCTATGACAGTTAACATTAGTAAATATGGCTATTGAAAAAGAGCCTGCTGTAGTTGTTTACCATCTCCCAAGGCAAACATTTCTGAAGAGTGATTATTGATGTAGAGTACTTACCTTTCTAAATTGTCCCCTTTTTTTGCTTCTTAAATAGACAGCGTGTGAAGATTGTGTCTTACAGGTAGTTGTTACCATGACTTGGATCACTTATAATAAGCACATTTAAGATAATTCTGATACCTTGTAATGTGGCAACATTTTTCAACATCAGAATATTCCACTGACTTCCCCTTTTAGTTTTCATTTTTTTAAAAATCAAAATGACATTGTTTCTGGATCTATTTTTTCATGGATTTATTTTGTTCATTAGATTCCACATATGAGTGAGATCATGTGATACTTACCTTTCCCTGACTGGCTTATTTCATTTAGCATAATATTCTCCAGGTCAATCCATGCTGTTGCAAATACTTCTATCTTGCAAGTGCTTGATCTGTCCTCTAATTGTTTCCTTCTATAGTAGATATTTCATTTTAATTTTATAAATCTATTTTCTTCCCTTAAAATTCTGAGAATAGGAATTTGAATTTTTAGTAAAATTATCTTTTATTTCAATATTTTATCTGAGTTTTCCCCCACAATGACATAGTTTTGTGTGTTTATTGTGATCCTCTATTTTACCCTCCTCATACATCTGGCAAACCTTTTCCATTTATATTTATGAATAAAGGACTTACTTGATTCACCTCGGTAAGTAGCATGGATCTGATCTAGAATTGTGATGTCCATTTCACTACTAGGGTTTTGTTCAAAATGGGAGAGTGGAGTGTGTTAGTTATTCAGTTTCTTTCTCATTTGGGGATACATGGCATAGAGCTTATAGGTAGAATAGGAACACTTTCTGATGCCAAAATAAACACAATATTTCTCACATTAGAACAGTAGTTTGTTTTTTTGCTTGTAGGAAAATGTGTCCTATTGTTTCCCTTCTCTGCAGGTCTGTAATTGTCTTAAATTCATTCACTGTCTTGGAGTGTAGTTAGGGAGATTAAAAGGCTCAGATGCCAAAGATCTTTACTGTCCTATGTAAGGAGGGATGGGGTAGGGTTAGAGCTGAGCAAGTTAAAACAGATCTGCTCTTCACAGAGCAGCTATTTACTCTCACAATTGACCAAGGATCATCTGCAGTGTTGCAATTTCATTTACTCTGTTCTTAGAGTAAGGGGTCTCCATCTTGCTACCCAGATGTTAACAAATGTTAATATCTGCATATTTTAGTAAACCAAAAACTGTAGGTTAAATACAGGAATACTTTCTTTTAATCCATGCCCAATCCCATTCTATTCACCCTTTTACCAGAGGTAAGCACAGCTGTGATTTTAAGGATATATTTTATACATTTAGCATGAACATTCATCCACATTCAAAGGGTCGAAGACCATCCACCTATCTGCACCCTCATATGCATTGTTAATAAGGTGTAGGTTAATTTTCTGTTTTCCCAGGTGCCACGGAATACCTCCTCCTCCACCCAGGTTCACATGAAATAACTTCTCCTCCATGCTGGGACCCACGGAATACCTCCTACTCCATGCAGGATTCTATGGAATCCCTATTCCCACCTCCATAAGGGTCATATAGAATCCCTCCTCCCTCCATCAAGATCCTATGGAATCCCTCCTCCCTCCATCCAGGGTCCTATGGAATCCCTCCTCCCTCAATCCAGGGAACTATGGAATCCCTCCTCCCTCCCTCCCTACATCAGAATCCTATGGAATACCCATCTCTCTTTTCATCCAGGATCCTATGGAAGCCCTCCTCCCTCCATCAGGGTCTCATGGTATCCCTCCTCCCACCATCCAGGATCCTAAGGAATCCGTCCTCCCACCCTGAAACATGGTCCTAGGATATCCCTCCTCTCGGAAACCAGGGTCCTATGGAATCCCTCCTCCCTCTATCCAGGATCCTATGGAATCGCTCCTCTCTTCCTCCAAAAGGATCCTAGGGATCCTTTCTCCCTCCCTCCATCTGGGTCCTTGGAAATCCCTCCTAACTCCTCCATCGAGGGTCCTCTGGAATCCCTCCACCCTCCATCAGGGTCCTATGGAATCCCTCCTTACTGCTCCAGCAGGATCCTAAGGAATCCCTCCTCTCTCCATCCAGGGTCCTATGGAATCCTTCCTCCCTCCATCAGGGACCTGTGGAATCCTTCCTCTCTCCTCCATAAGGATATTATGGAATCCCTCCTCACTCCATCCATCTGGGTCCTATGGAATCCCCCCTCCCTCCATCAGGGTCCCATGGTATTCCTCCTCCCTCCATCCATGGTCCTATGGAATCCCTCCTCCCTCCCTCCTTCAGGGTCCTATGGAATCCCTCCTCCCTCCTCCAACAGGGCCGTATGGAAGCCCATCTTCCTACTCCATCAGGATCCTATGGAATCTCTACACCCTCCTTCCATAAGGATGCTATGGATTCCTTCCTCCCTCCATCAGGATCCTATTGAATCCCTCCTCCCTCCTCCATCAGGGCCCTATGGAATAACTCCTCCCTCCCCCATCAAGATCCTAAGGACTTCCTCCTACTTCCATCAGGGTCCTATGGAATCCCTCCTTCCTCCATCCAGGGTCCTATGGAATTCCTCTTCCTTCCTCAATCACGGTCCTATGGAATCCCTTCTCCCACCTCCATCTGGTTCCAATAGAATCCTCCCTCCTTCCATCAGGGTACTATGGAATTCCTCCTCCCTCGATTAGGGTCCTATGGAATCCCACCTCCCTCCTGTCATCAGGGTCCTATGGAATACCTCCTCCCTTCATCACAGTCCTATGGAATCCCTCCTCCCTCCATCCAGGATCTTATCGAATCCCTCCTCCCTCCTTCCAACTGGATCATACGGAATACTTTCTCCCTTGCTCCATCTGGGTCCTATGGACTCCCTCTCCTTCCTCCATCCAAGGTCCTATGGAATCCCTCCTCCCTCATTCATCAGGATCCTAAGGAATTCCTATTCTCTCTGTCCAGGGTCCTATGGAGTCCCTCCTCCCTCCATCAGGGTCGTATGGATTCCCTCCTCCCCCCATAAGTGTCTTATGCAATCCCTCTTCCCTCCTACATCAGGGCCCTATGGAATCCCTCCTACCTCCTTCCATCAGGATCCTATGGAATCCCTCCTCCTCCCTCCATCAGGATCCTATGGAATTCCTCCTCCTTCCATCAGGGCCCTATGGAATCCCTCCTCCTTCCTCCATCAGGATCCTTTGGAATCCCTCTTCCCTCCTCCATGACTGTCCCATGGAATCCCTCCTCCTTACATCCAGTGTCCTATGGGATCCCACCTCCCTACCTCCTATGGAATATCTCCCTCCCGTCATCGGTGCCCTATGGAATCCCTCCTCCCTCCATCAGGGTCGTACGGAATCCCTCCTCCCAACTCCATCCAGGCTTCCTATGAAATTCCTCCTCCCTCCTCCATCCTGGGTTCTCTGGAATTCCACCCACTCCATCAGGGTCCTATGGAATTCCTCCTTCCTCCTCCAGCAGGATCCTAAGGAATTCCTCCTCTCTCCATCCAAGGTCCTATGGAATCCCTCCTCCCTCCATCAGGGACCTATGGAATCCCTCATCTCTCCTCCAACAGGATCTTATGGAATCCCTCCTCACTCCATCCATTGGGTCCTATAGAACCCCTCCTCCTTCACTCCAGGGTCCTATGGAATTCCTCCTCTCTCCATCTAGGGTCATATGGAATTCCTCCTCTCTCCATCTAGGGTCCTATGGAATTCCTCCTCCTTCCATCCAGGGTCCTGTGGTATCCCTCCTCCCTCCATCAGGGTCCCATGATATTCCTCGTTCCTCCATCCATGGTCCCATGGAATCGCTCCTTCCTCATCTATCAAGAGTCCTATGGAATCCTTCCTCACTCCGTCCAGGATCCTAACAAATCCCTCCTCCCTCCCTCCAACTGTGTCCTATGGAATCCTTTTTCTGTCTCTCCATCTGGGTCCTTTGGACTCCATCCTACCTCCTCCATCCAGGATCCTATGAAATCCCTCCTCCCTGCATCAGGGTCCTATGGAATCCCTCCTCCCTCCATCAGGGTCCTATGGAATCACTCCTCCCTCCTCCATCAGGATCCTATGGAATCCCTCCTCCATCCATCAGGGTCCTGTGGAATCGCTCCTCCTTCCCTCCATCAGGGTACTATGGAGTCCCTCCTCCCTCTATCCAGGGTCCTATGGAATCCCTCCTCCATCAATCAGGGTCCTGTGGAATCCCTCCTCCTTCCCTCCATCAGGGTCCTATGGAGTCCCTCCTCCCTCCATCCAGGGTCCTATGGAATCCCTCCTCCATCCATCAGGTTTCTATGGAATTCCTCCTTCCTCCTTCATCACGGTCCTATGGAATCCCTTCTTCCACCTCCATCAGGGTCCTATGGAATCCCCCCTCCCCCCTCCATCAGGGTCCTATGGAACCCCTCCTTCATTCAATAGGGTCCTATGGAATCCCTCCTCTCTCCTCCCTCAGGGTCCTATGGAATCCCTCCTCCCTCCATCAGGGTCCTATGGAATCCCTCCTCCCTCCATAAGGGTCCCTTAGAATCACTCCTCCCTCCTCCATCCAGGGTCCCGAGCTGCACCTAATTGAGTCCTTGATGGAGACTCCTGGATACATGTTTTAAAACTGACACGTGAGGGATTTGCTCACAGGAATCAGAGAAAGACCTTTATTTATTTAAGAACCAATGACTTTATTTGAAGAGACAGCGGACCTTGAACATGGAACTGAGGTGCCCGTTTTGCACGGGCAATGTGGCCATGGGCATCCGGGCACGGGGCAGGGAGGCCCCCTCGGCTCTCGGGAAGGCAGTCCCGGTCAGTGCTCCTCTCCGTCGCCCAGGGTGAGCTTGTGGAGCAGGTCCTCCTCCAGGCCGGACTCGGGGGCCTGCATCTGGCGCAGCTGGCTGATGTGGCCGCCCAGCTCCTGGAGGAAGGCCGCCTGTGGGTGCAGGCAGTGGCTCTCCAGGAACTCGCACAGGTGGGCGTCCTCCCGGTGGGTGGCCCGGCGGTGCAGGTGCCGCAGGCCCTGGTCCACTCTCTTCGCCAGGAGCAGGGCCTGCTCCAGGGCCATCAGGCTGCTGTCCCACTGGTGCTGCTGCGGCCGGGGGACGTCCTCCAGCAGGACCCGGCCCCCGCGCTGGCTCTGCAGCCACACCAGCCGCTCCGCCTGCTCCCTCTTCTTGAGGGCCCGCTTCCGGAAGTACTGGGAGCCCTGCTGCCAGGCCCGGTCGGGCCTCTGGAAGTAGCCGGCGATGGAGGTGTACACGGAGGCCGCGTAGAGCTCCAGGCCGATCTGCTGGTTGATGGCGGCCTCGCAGTCTGGATGGTAGCGCTGGCGCTCAGAGGAGGGCGGAGGAGTGGCCATGTCTGCAGGCGCAGGAGCGGGTTGGAGGTTGAGGCTGAGTGGATGAGGCCGGCGGGTCACAGGTGTAGGCGGCTGGGGTCTCCCTAGGTCCTGGGTGAGGGCAGGGCACCAGAGTCAGGCGTCTGCAGCGACAAGACACGTGGAAGGCTGCGGGCCGCTGGTGGTGGCGGTTGGCTCTGAGGGGACCCGAAGCAGTGACCGTTACTCAGGGGTCTGGGGAGGGGCGGGGGGCCCCTCACAGGGGGGCCTGAGGGGGCCCCGAGGAGGCGGGCAGCGCTGACCTTCTCCAGATTCCATGCCCGTCTCATGCTGGGCCCTGGCCTTCATGGCATTTTAAAGTGTGACCCATGAGGAGAAGTGCAACCGCTGCCAGGACATCAACTGAACTTGATTTCTCGGAGCAACTTGTGTGAATGTGGTCCCCATGTGGTTGTGTCCTTAACCGCCGCCCAGCCCTTTTGGGGAATCCTTATTGCCTCAGCATGAATCCCAAAGCTTCATCAGAATGATGTCAGCGTCTGCACCCACAGTACCCACAGCCTGTCCCCGGTCCTCGGCCTTGTGACACAAGCGACCTGCACTTCCTCCTGTTCACCATCAAGGCCCCCCTCTCTGCGGGCAGAGCCCGGCCTCCACAGCCTCACCGACTCTCCGCCTCCCATCTTCCCTCCTGTGAACTGGCCTTCCCGCCCTTTACTCTGTCTCCTCTCCATCTCTCAGCACAGCCCTGAAACACATTCTGCCCGCCCTGTCTGCCCCCAAGGGGGACAGTTCCCATGGTCTCAACGCAGACATCCTAAAGATTCCATCAAAATGCTATTAGAACTGGTAAATGAATTTAGTAAAGTTACAGGATAAAAACTTAGTGTTCAGAAATCCATAGCATGGTTATGTACCAATCATGAAACATCAGAAAAGAAATTAAGAAAACATCCCATTTACAATTGCATCAAAAATACCTACCAGCAAATTTAACCAAAGAGGTAAAAACGTCTGAACTCTGAAAATAATAAGACAGTGAAGAACGCAATTGAAGAGGAAGCAAATAAATAAAAGCATATACTGTTTCTTATGGATAGGAACAATTAATGTAAAAAATGTCCATAGTACCAAAAGGATTATATAGATTCAACACAATCAATATCAAAATACCAGTGCCATTTACCATAGAACTGGAACAAATAATCCAAAAATTTTGACCCCAAATAGCCACAGCAATCTTGAGAAAGAAGAACAAAGTTGGAGGTATCATGCTACCATTGATAGAACTATTCTACAAGCCCCTAGTAATCAAAACAAAATGGTAATGGCAAAAGATGTCTAGCTCAATGAAACGGAATAACCCAGAAACAAACTCACACCTATACGGGCCATTAATCTATGGCAAAGGGGGGAAGAACATACAATGGAATAAGCACAGTCTAGTCCAGTGATGGCGAACCTTTTGAGCTCGGCATGTCAGCATTTTGAAAAACCCTAACTTAACTCTGGTGCCCTGTCACACATAGAAATTTTTTGATATTTGCAACTATGGTAAAACAAAGATTTATATTTTTGATATTTATTTTATATATTTAAATGCCATTTAACAAAGAAAAATCAACTAAAAAATGAGTTCACGTGTCATAGGTTCACCATCACTCTAGTCAATAAATGGTGCTGGGAAAACTGGACAAATACATGCAAAAATGATACTAGACCATTTTCTTACACTATATATCAGAATAAACTCAAAACTGATTAAAGAGTTAACTATAAGATGCAAACCCAGAAAACTCCTAGAAGAAAGATGGTCAGTAAACTTTTTGACATTGTTCTTAAATATATATATATATATATATATATATATATATATATATATATATATACTAGAGGCCCGGTGCACGAAATTCGTGGACTGGGGGATGGGGTTCCCTCAGCCAAGCCTGCCCCTCAGTCCAGGAGCCCTCAGTAGATGTCCTACTAATGGCCACAGTCTGGCAGCAGAGGCTCGGTGCAGGCGTCCCGTTTGTGTGTGTGTGTGTGTGTGTGTGTGTGTGTGTGTGTGTGTGTGTCTGCTGGGGGCCTGCCCCCAGCCACACCTGGGAGGTGCCCCTCTCTGTTGATCTCTCAGGCTCCTGGCCTCCACTGCATGTTGTACTCTCCCTTGAGCTGTGGCCAGGGTGAGGCGCCCTTTCCTGCTGTGGGATTGCCAGAGCAACCTAGGGACAGGCACACACAGGGCATGGCTGCAGGCCGCCCTTTCCTGCTCTGGGATCACCACAGTGATCCCAAGCGCAGGCACACAGGGAGGCTGGCTGCAGGCCCCCCTTTCCTGCTCCTTGATCGCCGCTGCAATCCCAAGGGCAGGCGCACAGGGGGGCTGGCTAGAGGCCGCTCTTTCCTCCTCAGGAATCGCAGTGGTGACCCAGGTGCTGGCGCACACATGGCTGGCTGCAGGCCACCTGTTGTAACGTACCCCGCGAATCACAGAAGGACGCCTCAAGAAGTCGAATTAAAGAGTCACATTGATTGCAACCCGGGACTATGAGGGGCCATTCCCAAATCTCATAGCCCTAAGATGGTGGCAAAACCAGACTTATATAGGCAAAATCACAAAGGTATTGATTACATCCCAGGGTTTGGAATGTGGCACCTGGCTCCCAAAAAAGCAGATTACAGAAGCAGAATTAAGCATGTTAATTACAGTTTCGGGTCTCGGGGTCACTGAATTGACAGGTATACATTATCTAGAGCCCTTGGGTCTCCCGACCACTGAGTTGTCAGGACAGTTTAGAGTAATTGTGCTTTCCTGGTCTCGGGACCACTGAGTCAGCTGGAACGCACCACCTGTGGCCACTAAAACAATTTAGGGTAATTGTGCTGTCCTGTTTCCCAGCTACAGAAGAATGTGCTCTCTAAGACCAGTATGATAACAATCAATGGAATAGTCATTCAATCGATAAGGCATTCAATCGAATGGGATGACTTATACAATTTAGAAAATCAAAGTAACCTGTCCATTGTTAAACAAAGCAAATAGGTACCATACTTCACACCCTTTCCTGCTCCATGATCTCTGGGGCAATCCCATGGGCAGGGGCACAGGGGGGCTGGCTAGAGGCCCCCCTTTCCTGCTCCATGATCGCAGCTGCAGGCGCACACGGAGGTTGGCTGCAGGCCCCCCTTTCCTCCTGTGGGATCGCAGTGGCGACCCAGGGGCAGGGGCACACGTGGGCTGGCTGCAGGCCCCCCTTTCCTGCTCCGTGATCGCAGCTGCGATTCCACAGGCAGGCGCACAGGGGGGCTGCCTAGAGACAGCCCTTTCCTGCTTCATGATCCCTGCAGCGACCCAGGGGCAGGTGCACAGGGGGGCTGGCTAGAGGCCGCTCTTTCCTGCTCAGGGATCTCAGTGGTGACCCAGGTGCAGGCGCACACAGGGCTGGCTGCAGGCCGCCCTTTCCTGCTCTGTGATCACCATGGCGACCCAGGGGCAGGCGCACATGGGGGCTGGCTAGAGACCACTCTTCCCTGCTCCCTGATCGCTGCAGTGACCCAGGGGCAGGCGCACAGGGGGACTAGCTGCAGGCCCCCCTTTCCTGCTATGGGATCTCCGGTTCCCCATCCCTGGCAGGGGCGGCCAGGGAAGAGGCAGGCACCGGCCTCTTCGGTGCCCCGCTCTGGCTTCTCTGATCACCGGCAGGGGGGCGGGCAAAGATGGCCGGTTCTCCCATTCAGGGCCAGGGGCCGTGCCTCCCGGCTCTTGCCTGCTGCCTGTATTTCCAATCACCGTCCTTTCCCTATGGCCTCCCATCATTGCGCCTCTGTATGCAAATTAACCGCCATCTTTGTTGGCAGTTAACCGCCATCTTTGTTGGCAGTTAATTTGCATATCACCCTGTTTAGCCAATGGGAAGGGTAGCGGATGTATGCTAATTACCATGTTTCTCTTTTATTAGATAGGACTAGAGTCCTGGTGCATGAATTCATGCATGGGTGGGGTCCAGAAGCCTGCCCCGATCAGTCTAATTGGGGCTGGGCCAGCCCAGGGGAGGGAACGTGAGAGGTTGATTGGTCAGCACCACCCCTGATCAGGCCGATTGGCCAGCCACAGTGCATGTCATAGTGACTGGTCATGTTGGTCACTTGGTTTTTTTATCCTATCTAATAATAGACAAACATGGTAATTAACCGTACCTCCAACACACTTCCCATTGGCTAATCAGGGTGATATGCAAATTAACTGCCAACCAAGATGGCGGCCGGGAGCCAGGCAGCTGAAGCGAACAGGAGGCTTACTTGATTCAGTGATGGAGGAAGCCAAGGTTCCCCGCCTGCCACTGCTGGCCTCTGAGCTGCACTCTAAGAAGCAATGCTGCAATTATAGAAGCTAAATAAACACCATGCTTTCAACCAGCCGGCCAAGCTGGATTTGCAACAGTGTTCCAATTATAGAAGCCAAACAAACCAGATACCTGAGTTCAGCAGCCGAGGTCTCAGAGCTGGAGCCGAGCCTCAGAGCTAAAGCTGGCTCTCAGCTGCAGTGACAGCCATAGAAGGTAAATAAATCCCAGAATAAAAAAAAAAAAAAAAGAAAGAAAAAAAGGAGAGGTTGGGAGCTTTAGTCACCAGACAGCCTGAAAACGGCCCTCAGCCACTCACCCAGACTGGCCAGGCACCCCAGGGGGGACACCCACCCTGTAGGTGGTGTGACTAACTGAAAACAGCCACCATCCCCTCATCCAGGCTGGCCAGGCACCCAAGCAGGACCCCCCCACCCTGATCCGGGACACCCTTCAGGGCAAAAGAAATGGCTCCCACCCATGCACCAGGCCTCTATAGTATATAGTGAAAGGGTAATATGCCTCCCATCAACGGGATTAGTGGAGCCGCCGGGCCTTCCAAACCCAGGATCAGCGGAGCCATAAAGCCTCCCGAACTTGAGAACAGCGGAGCTGTGAGGCCTCCCGAACCTGGGATCAGCGGAGCTGTGAGGCCTCCTAGCACCTGGATCAGCTGAGCAGCGAGACCTCACTGCCCTGGTGACAAGCAGAGCCGCAAGGCCTCCCAGGACTTTGATCAGTGGAGGCACGAGGCCTCCTGGCCCCTGAAGCAGTGTGAGAGGGGGCAACGCCCAAACCCCCAGATCGCCCTGTGGCTCTGTGTGTGACAGGGGGCGGGGCCACAACTCCCTATCCTCTCTGCTCTGTTCATGACAGGGGATGGCGCCCTAACCCCCTGATCGGCCCTGCTCTGTGCCTGATAGCGGGAAGCTCCCCAACCCCCTGATCTGCTCTGTACTGTGTGTGACAGGGGGTGGTGCCCCAACTCCCCTATTGGCCCTGCTCTGTGTGTGAGAGGGGGCAGCGCCCCAACCCCCTTATCGGCCCTGCTCTGTGCATGAGAGGGGGTGAATCCGCAACCTCCCCATTGACCCTGCCTTGATTGTGACAGGGGGTGGCACCTCCACCACCCAATCGGCCCTACCCTGATCGTGACTGAGGGTGGCGCCCCAACTCCCCAATCAGCCCTACTCTGAGCCTGACCAGGGGCTGCACCTAGGGATTGGGCCTGCCCTCTGCCAACCGGGAGCGGGCCTAAGCCAGCAGGTCATTATCTCCGAAGGGGTCCCAGACTGTGAGAGGTCACAAGTGGAGCTGAGGGACACGCCCCCCCGCCAGTGCACAAATTTTTGTGCACCAAGCCTCTAGTCTATACTAATAAAAGAGAAACATGGAAATTGGCATCACTCTGCTATGCCCACCAGCCAATCAGGATGAGTATGCAAATTAACCCAACAAAGATGGCGGTTAATTTGCATAAGCCAGTGGGAGAAAGATCAATATCATATGATCTCAGTCATATGTGAAAAATAACTAAGAACATAAAGTGATGAAAAAATAGACCTAGAGTCAAAGAGACATGGAACACACTAGGGAAAGAAGGAGAGGGTGGAGGGAGGAAGAATTCAACCACTGAACTCATGTGCGTATATGCATAACCCATGGACACAGACAATGGGATGGTGAAGGATTTGGGGGTAAGGTGCTGGGAGAGGTCACTAGGGTAAAAAAAGGGACATGTATAATACTTTCAGCAATAAAAAGAAAAGAAAAAGCCAGCTCTAACCGGTTTGGCTCAGTGGACTGAGCATTGGCCTGTAGATTGAAGGGTCCCATGTTTGATTCTGGTCAAGGGCACATGCCCAGGTTATGGGCTCAATCCCTAGTAGGGGGTGTGCAGGAGGCACATGATCAATAATTCTCATCATTGAAGTTTTCATCTCACTCCATCTCCTTTCCTCTCTGAAATGAATAAAAATATTTTTTTTTTAAAAAAGTCAAAGCTGTCTTTGGAAATTCAGGTCCCTGTGACCCCAGAACTGATCTTTCACAACATTGCCTTAGTGCACAATACCCGCAGGGCACTTGGAGTCTGCCTTTCTTCCCATGAGGACAAATGAAAACTCAGTTCTCATACTGAGACTAAGGATGTGAGATGGGGAGTGAGTGTGGAGGTTAAATGGAGGCCAGCTTGCAGTGTGGGGTGGCTAATGACCAGCTAATGATGCAATGACCGGCTAATAGTTTGAATTTAGAGTGGGTTTCATTGGTCTCTACACCTACCCTCCCCCAAATACACACACTCACAACCTAAACCTGATTGGACTGTCTCATGAGGAATTGGTCAAGAGGCTCAAGTGTTTGTGAGAAACTGGTTGATTTCTAAGAAATTCTTACTGCAAGTAGCTGCAGGGTGGGGTGAACAAGAAGAAAAGAGAAGAAAGGGGCTTAAAAAAGGAAACGGTAAGAGGGGGGAGACTATAAAAGAAGAGCCCAGCTGCACAGAGATCTCAGCTACTCCACGGGCCACCTCTTCAGTGTCCCCCGCAGCCCAGGATGAAATTGATTCTGCAGGGAAGAGGCTGTTATTGCTAAAAATGAGCTACAACGTGGCCACGGGGGAGAGCTACAAGGCCACTGCCTTCCAGAGACCCTTGCACCTGGGTTAGTGGTCCAGGTGCCATGGAAGCTGAAATGGATTTTGTGGACCCCTGAAATGAACAGAAGAACAGTGCAAAAGGCAGTGAGTATGACAAGCTCATTGTCTGTTGGGAAGCAATAACATTGACCAAGAGCTGATAAACAGAATAGAGAGAGCCAGGGGCCAGAGACTGCACCGCTTCCTGCACAGATGAACCTTCTTCTCAAACAGAGACGTGAACCAAGTCCTCGATGCCTATGAAAACAAGAAGCTGTTTCGCTGGTAAATGGGCAGGGGCCCCTCTTCCGAAGCCATGCATGTAGGCCACCACATCCCGTTCATTTTCACAAAGTGGCTGCGGGACATGTTGAATGTGCTCTTGCTCATCCGGATGGCAGATGAGTAGAAGTACCTGTGGAAGTCCTGACCCTGGACCAGGCCTATGGCTACTCCATGAAAAATGCCAAGGACATCATCACCTGTGGCTTTGACATCAACAAGCCCATCTTCTCTGACCTCGACTACATGGGGGTGAGCACAGACTTCTACAAGAATATGGTGAAGATCAGAAGCACGTGACCTTCAACCAAGTGAAAGGCATTTTTTGGCTTTGCAGACAGTGATTGCAAGGGGAAGATCAGCTTTCCTGCCATCCAGGCTGCTCCCTCCTTCAGTAACTCATTCCCACAGAACTTTGGGAGCGAGATGGACGTCCAAGGCCTCAGCCCCTGTGCCATCAACCAGGATCCTTACTTCAGGATGACAAGAGATGTCACACCCAGGATTTTCTATCCTAAACCACCCTGCTGCACTCGACCTTCTTCCCCTCCCTGCAGGGGACTCTGACCCAAAGGAGTGCCAGTGACCCCAACTGGTCCACTTCCTCACAGACACAGCCAAGCAGATCAAGTCCAAGGTCAACAAGTATGTGTTTTATGGACGGAGACACATCATGGAGGAGCACAGGCAGTTTGGGGGAAATGGCCACCTGGACGTGTCCTTCATGTACATGACCTTCTTGCTGGAGGATGAGGACAAGCTGGAGCAGATCAGGAAGGATTACAGCAGTGGAGCCATGCTCACCTGGGAGCTCAAGAAGGAGCTCATGCAGGTCCTGCAGCCCCTCCTGGCAGAGCACCAGTCCAGGTGCAAGTAGGCTATGGAAGAGATATTCAAAGAATTCTTGACACACACCCCCACCCCTGCCCAGAGCTGTCCTATGACTTTCAATAATGCCCATTTTATATCTGCACAGAAGGAACCATAATTTATCCAGAGGCTCTGTCACGTGGCTTCCGGTTCCTGGTGTCTGTAACTCTGTGTGTCTGTCAGTACTGTTTCTCCCTGTGTCATCCTTTCCAAAGACACCCTGTGAGCTGCCTGCTCTGCCCCTAGGAGGACCTCCATTGGACAACATCCCACTCTACATACACCCTTAAAGCCTGATGGTTATACAGCCTTTGGTCTAGGTGTTCATTTCAGGAAGTTTAATGGGCACAGGCCTATTTCAGCCCATCCCCCCAAAATCAAACAGAAATGCTAGCTGTGCTTTTGACTGAGAGATCTCCCAGCTTGAAAGCTGCTTTTCACACTGAGTATTAGCCCCAGGTGGCCCCTTTTATTAAGTTGAGTCTGTGGGAGAAACTTTCCAGCTCACTTCCTGAAATCCATACCTCATGTGTTCTCCTGGAACCTCTGCCCTTCCCTGAGCCTCCCCATGCTGCTTCCAGGGACTGGCCCTAAGCAGACACTGTGCCCCCACCCTGTGGCAGCTGAGGGGAATGTGTGTTCTTTGTAGAAACCTTTGTCCTGACACTTGATTGGCTCGGAGGACTGCAAAGAGCAGTGCCTTGCTGGTGTCCTGGGCTGTAGAGAACAAACAGCAGCCCTAGGCACCAAAGAAAACATTCAGTCTTGTGCCCTGTGTAGTCTGGGAAAGCAGAAGAATATCCCAGGAAATCCCTTCATGGAGGTGAAGGGTCGACTCCTTAGCACAATACCCTAAATAAATTAATTTTGGTCCCATGGGTGGTGGGTGTATGGATAGAATATATATGTGACATACAATCCATGTTTCCTGGCCAACCTACCTTTGTGGACATCCCATTGAATTAATTAGCCATTTCAGTGGAAAGAAAGTTAGTCTGTCTTTATCATGTTCAGGCTGCTTTACCTCACATTTAACACCCACATTTTTGGAGTCATGGGAAATCTCTGTATGACAAGTCATCACATGGAGAGATATTACAAGAAACAGGGACTATCATAAATATGATGATATGCCTCAGGGATTTTTGACCCTAAGGATATTAAAAGTCATAGGCAGATTTGAAAAGTGTTCAGAAAGTTCTAACTAAATAGTTAATTTTATAAAAATATTTTACTTTATTCTATTCCATAGATGAGCATGTATTATCTTCTGTTCAGCTAAAGAGTGGAATAATTGATTTAATATATGTATGAATATATTTTCCTTCTAGATCAGGGGGACAGTAAATTTTACTGTAAAAAATCAGATAGGAAATATTTTAGGCTTGCAGGCCATATGATCTCTGTGATAATTCCTAAATTCTCATGTCGTAGTGCAAAGGTAGCCATGGACAATTAAAAAAAAAATGCATAAAATTACTTCGGCTACGGGTTACAAGTTGTGCTTAACAAAATAATTGTCGTAATGCATTATAAATTGAGTATTATCGGAGCGATAGTTCTTTCATTATGCACGATTATCTTGGAATTCATCCCAAGTTGTAGCTGGCACAATTTTTAATATACTTTTACTGATTTTCAGAGAGGGAGAGGAAGAGAGAGAAACATCAATGATGACACAGAAACATTAATCGGCTGCTTCCAGCATGTACCCCCCGCCCCAACACACACACTGGGGATCGAGCCAGCAACACGGGCATGTGCCCTGAGCAGGAATCAAACTATGACCTCCTGATACATAGGTCTACACTCAACCACTGAGCCACATAGGCTGGGCAACAAGATCCTTTTTAAGTAATTCATTTATTTATGGTCATTTTTAATGAATAATTGAAATGAAAATATAATACTCCTAACACAACCAAAACCAAGAGGAGTATATATAAATATTTACTTCATAGTTGGTAAAATACATAACACATTGAAGCAGAAGCTAATTCAGAAAGTTTTATTAGAAATAGGTGTTAAAAATTTACAGATATTGTGGAATCAAATTGTCCATACACAGTGAGGCACTCATGGTGAATTCTGACTTATGTTAAAATGAGAGAGACACACTATCCAAGTGAGCAGTAAATAGAAAATTGTCTAATCCTCTTCGTCCCCTGAATCCTCCTCTTTGGGTTTGGAGAGGAGTTTCATTACTCGGTGTATAGGAGTCTTCACAGACTCATAGTTCCATCCCTTCCTCATAAACATCTTCTCAATCACACCTGGCATCCTGTAGCCCTTGCTTACAATGAAATCTTTGAAGGCAATTGGTCCATAAAGTTCATCAATAATGTCTGGTTCAAGATGCCTTCCATCGGTCAAATGTTCCTTGTCAGGGACGGCTTTAGGGTCGGGAAAGGGCTGGTCATTGACCAGCTTTTTCCAGGATTTGGGGTCCAGGTACCATGCTCCATACCTTATCTTCTCCCGTTTGGGTTTATAAGGGTCTTGTTGTTTGCGGAGTTTCCTTTCCCAGTTACCTTCCTGCATGGAGAATTTTCTCTGCTGTATGTCATCTAGCTGTTTGCAGGGCCTTATATTCAAAGGAAGCTGGCTTATTTTCTTTATTTTGACTGTATTATGGGTGAGTGGGACCTCTAACTCAACTTGAAACTGTTTCATGAGGTCCTCTTCATCAATGCCTATGTCTCCAAAATTATCATCGATCCATCTGCAGAATTCACGAATTCTTCTTCTTGATTTCTGGAGCCCAGGATCCTTGGGGATATCCATTGTGCATGCTGCATTTGTCTCTTCCTCAGGAAACAAACTGAATAAATATGACTGGAGACTCTCCTTGGCCGTTTCCACGTAGGCTTGGTCTTCAGGTTCCAGGTTGTCCTCCTCGGGAGGTTCCAGGTTGAGCTTCCAGGCAGATTTGGGGTGGACTGCCTGGGGAGGCTCCAGGTTCACTGCCTCGGGAGGTTCTAAGTTCACTGCCTGAGGAGGCTCCAGGTTCACTGCCTGGGGAGGCTCCAGGTTGACCTCCTCAGGATGTTCTTCACACAGGTGTGTGGGGGTCTTCTTTCTTTCCTTGGTGCCCTCACAATACGCCCACGTGTCCTCCATCTTCCTGTCAGGATCTAGCACTTCCAGGACCTTGAGCAGGAGGTCTGGAGGGAGAGCTTCCTCCAGATTCGGGCAGTTAACCAAGGAATGCTGGGTCAGGCTGGCTTCAATGTTCTCTACAAAGGCCTTCCGTGCTCGCTGGGCTGGCGAGAGCTTGGAACACAGGTCCGCTCCCGTGGGCGGCTGCCTGTGAATCTTTTTGGGCGGAGGGCGGGGAATTCTATGAGCAATCATGGGGAGAAAGCCTTCCCGAGGGCCACGAGTGATCACATCTTCAGCAGATGGACAGCCCGTTCTGAAGTCGTCCAGTCCCTCCTTCACAAATACCCACCGCCGGCTGTCCATGGAGGTGGGGCACTTCCCAAGCTTGTTGTTCTGCCTGGAGAGATAGCGGGAAGGCAACCTGTCCCTGTCCTTGAACCAGGGCTTACATTTCATGCCCAGGGGCACGGGCTCCAGCGGTCCTGGCCCTAGCAGCCACTTCTTGCTGGGCTCCGGCTTCTTGTCCAGCTTCGGCCCTGACTGCCACGGCTTGATCAGCCCTGACTCTATGAGCGCCTTCTTCCTCAGGTCCGACTTTAACAGCCACCCCTTGTGGGGCTCAGGTAAGGGCCACTGCTGGCACGCCATGGCGCCCTTGGCCCAGGGCGCCCAGTGGCTTCAGGGGTTTGTTGTCCCAGCGGCCCCGTTGCTAGGAGACCATTGCCTGGTGCTGACTCATGCTTATTCTTTCCCGAGGTGGGTCAGCACGTGCCCCTGCACAGCCTGCATTGTCCGGGGATGGCCGGCAAGGTTGCATTCTTGCTTGTGGTACAGAACTGTTCCCGTGTATGGGCACTCCTCCACAGGTCAGCTCCCCATTCATCTTTTGATGGACTTTTGGACTGATTCCAGTTTGAAGCTGTTTGGAAATCAAGGGGTCACGAATATTTCACGTGTTCACATCTTCATACAAGTACTTTCATTTCTCCTGGATAAATTATAGGTAACAATTGAAAGGAGGGAGCTTCTGAGAACCATGTTTTTTCTATGTACTCACAGCCGTCAGGTTTTGATATCTGCCCAAATATGGGTGAAGTGAGTGAGGCATTGGGTATACAACTTAAGATGGCACCCCAAATCCCCCTCAGAAATCAAGATCAATTATCTTTTAAGGTAACATTTCAACATAATCAGGAAAACAGTGCCATAGTAAAGCCTGAGGACAAAGGATAGGTCAGTGCCCTACTATGGATCCTGTCTTTACTTAAAACCCATGTGTTGTTCACCATCCATTTTCTTTTTACAAATAATATTTGCCCTTTTTAGATACTGTTGTGTTTCTTGGAAAGAGCTTGATTCTTTGGGATCCTTTTTAAGATTTGATTTAAATAACCAGAGCAGTTCCCTGTGATAGTACATGGCTAAATACTGTTAGACCATGTGGTATGGTTAATTAACTGTTCCTCACTACTGAAGCAAGACCCTTCCATGTAAATTATTCAATGCCTGTGCAGCTAGAGATCTTCTAGTCTGGCTGACAGTAAAGGTCACTATTGCAGGCCCTGTGTGAGTATCAGTTATCAAGAATCCTTTCCAGTGGTTTCTTTCCTGGCTTCTAATATTCACACACGAGCTGATCAGTAATCCCCTGAATCATTCTTGTGGGGTGCAAGATTCTAGAGTTCCGTCTCTTTCTCTCATTTTGCTCTCTGGTTGTCTGCCTTGAGATCTCTACCCACCTTGTTCTCTGTGGTGTCTTAGCTCCATCTCCTTTACATAGCGTGACCTCTCTGAGCTGTGGCCTAGAAACAGAAGGAATGTGGAGCCATCATAGGAGTCACCTCATTTATTTCCTATCTGTGAGGCATCTGTCCCTGCTTCCTGATGTCCAGTGTCTTTCATAATTTTATCTTATTTTCTTTCATTATTTTTTCACGTGCTCCAGGGCATAAATCTGATACCTGTTACTCTACTTTGGCCAGAAGAGAAAATATGATCAACTTTTTTTGTTTCGTCTCCATCAATTTGTGAGTCTGCCTTTGCAAAGGTCTACCACGGCTTCCGAACTATCATGGGGAGAAAGCCCGCCCGAGGGCCATGAGTGTTCACATCTTCAGGAGATGGACAGCCCTTTGTGAAGTCGGGCTGTCCATCTCCTGGTACCGTCAATTCTTGCTATTCTCCATGATTAGAAATTGTAGATCACACCGACATTATTGAAACAAATGCCTCTTTTAAAATCCATACCAACCTATTTTACTTTTTTCCCTAATTCTCAGGATAACCATCTACTTCAACTTCCAAAAAATAAATAATAAACTTCTTAGCATATAACATTAGGTGTTTTACAATTTCAATGCAGCATGGATTTTTCTTGGTCATAGCCAATGATACACTAATACACAAATTGCAGATTAGATGTAATTCTTCAACCAAGGCAGCAACTTGAATCTTGTCCTCAAATACATTTTTTATTCATTTAGTTATTCAGCACACATTGGTTCAGTTCTCCTTTTGTATGAGGCAGTGTGTCCAATATTCAAACTCTTGCAATTAAAGATACAAACACTATATTTTCCCTATAATCAATTTCCCATCAATTTTTGCCATCTGATTATTTTAAAGATTTTCTTCAGACATCACCTTTGAAGTACATTCTTTCTGAGTAAGTGTTAAGTGAAGCAGGCTGAAATTGCAAATCAATGAAATAGCATTAAATATATTAATACAGCTAAGATGACTTAAGATGGTTGGTATAAATTAAAATATGAAGCTAAGGAATAGAAAATCAGTGACCACGATTCAGTGGGAACTCAATCTATTCTAGAAATCGTTGCTTGTAAATTAGTATTATTATTAATATCATTATTAATATTAATATTATTGTTTCCTGCAGTATGAAGCACAGGGAGAATATCTCCGTTTAAGGATACGAACGAAGTGACATTTTCATAGGAAAAATGACAAGTAGCCTGAAGGTAATGCCCAGTATATTCAAAGCCCTTTAAAAGTTCACTATTAATCCCAGCAACAACACAGCGCAGGTAACTAAGTATTACGCAGCCAGCTCTGGGCAGTGAACTTCCACTGGACAGAGAGGCCCTATAACCTCAGAGGCCAACCCCAGAACGCTGCTACCCAGAGGCTGACCCACAAACTGACTCTTTGCTAAACACAAAATAAGGCAGTCTGGGAAACAAATGCGGCTTGCTTTAAAATAAGGACTGTGGTTTACAACACAGAGGAACAGTGTATTGCAGGGAAACTCAACACTCTCCTGAATACCTGGCAGGTCTAAGGCGAGCCACACTGAAGAATAGAAGAACCGAAGGACCTTCACTACTGCCATTTTTTTTTTCTTTTTTCACCTTTTAACTAAGAAACCATTTTTTTTTCTTTTTTTTCTTTTTCTTTTCTTCTTTTTTTTTCTTCTTTTTTCCATCACCTGATTTTACCCTTTTAATTACTACCTTCTTATTTTTAACCAGTATTATTACTGCTACCATTTTACCATTTTTTTTTAAAGTGCCATTTTATTTTCTCTTTATTTTATTTTGGGATTAGTGTTCTCCATTCTATTTTCATCGTTATATTATTGGTTGTTTCTAGTTTGCATTCATCTCCAGGGAGCTGTTGCTGGAATTTGTTGGGATTAATGGCTGTTCTATAGGAGTATTCTCCTCATATAAAAAAGTCTCTTCCCCTCTTCCACTTCATTCTCTCTTTTCACTCTTTTTTTTCTTACTTCTTTTCTTTTCTTTTCTCGCTTTTATTTTCCCCCCTTCATTTTCCCAATTTCATTTTTGCACTCCTTTTTTTGGTCCCTACTTTTCTTTTCTTTTTTCTCTTTTATCTTTTTCTCTTCCTTCTTCCTTATCCCGTAATTCTCTTAATTCAGGTGGTCACCTTTATTTGGGGTTATGAATGTCGTGAATATATTTGTGTATAGTGCCTGGTACGTGGTGCCTTGTTGTGTTGTATTTTGTGCCTTTAAATCAACGCAGCAGATCCAAGCAACAGCAACCTCCTGAGCACCACACCCTCTGCTGAGGAACAGCAGCTGTACGTGAAACCTCGCCCCACCAGCCAGAAGAGCCACCACAGCTGTGAACAGCACCCACCAGAGGAGCTGCTGCCAACTGAAGAGCAGCTGCTACCGCAACCGCCCGAAGAGCAACCACAGACCAAGGAGTCACTGCCACCAAGGGAGCAACCACTGAACGACTCAACGTCTAGATATGTCAGTGAGATCAAACATGGGCAGACAAAGAAACCCCCAAAGGAGAGAGAAGGAGGACTCTCCAGAAAAGCAGCTAAGTAATACAGAGGCATGCAACATGACAGAAAAAGAATTCAGAATAAGGGTCCTAGAGTGCATAAACCGGATGGAGGAAAAAATCGACAACTTCTGCAAGAAGCTAGAAGAAACAGATGAAAAAATCAACAACTTAAGTAAGACCCAAGAAGAAATGAAGAGTGATATAGCTGCAATGAAAAACTCCATTGAAAGTATCAACAGTAGACTAGGAGAAGCGGAGGACCGAATTAGTGAATTAGAAGACAAGGAAGCAAAACACACCCAAAATGTACTGCAATTGGAGAAAAAAATTAAAAGACAGGAGGAGAGTCTAAGCGAGCTTTGGGACAACATGAAACGAAACAACATACGAATAATAGGGGTACCAGAACAACAGAAGGATGAACAAGGATTAGAAAACCTATTAGAAGAAATAATATCAGAAAACTTCCCTGAGGTGGGGAAGAAAAAAGTCACACAAGCCCAGAGAGTCCCAAACAAGGTGAACCCGAAAAGACCCACACCAAGACACATCATAATTACCATGGCAAACGTTCAGGACAAAGAGAGAATCTTACAGGCTGCAAGAGAGAGACGGAAAGTTACATACATGGGATCTCCCATTAGATTGTCAAATGATTTCTCAACAGAAACACATCAGGCCAGAAAAGAATGGACAGAAATGTACAAAGTGATGCAAAGCAAAGGACTGAATCCAAGAATACTCTATCCAGCAAGGCTATCATTCAAACTTGAAGGGGAAATAAGAAGCTTCACAGACAAAAAAAAGGCTAAGGGAGTTTATCACCACCAAGCCAGCAATGCAAGGAATGCTAAAGGGACTGGTATAAAAATAAGAAATAAAAAGCTCAGAAAGAAAACAGCCACACAAAAACAGAAATGGCTACAAACAAGTACCTTTCAATAATAACTTTAAACGTAAACGGACTAAATGCTCCAAACAAAAGACATCGAGTGGCTGAATGGATAAAAAAACATGACCCATACATCTGCTGTCTACAAGAAACCCACCTCATTAGAAGGGACTCACACAGACTGAAAGTGAAAGGATGGAAAAATATCTTTCAGGCAAATGGAAAGGAAAAGAAAGCTGGGGTAGCAATACTTATATCGGACAAAATAGACTTCAAAGTGAAGGCCATAACAAGAGATAAGGAAGGCCACTTCATAATACTAAAGGGATCAATACAACAAGAAGATATAACTCTGGTAAACATATATGCACCCAATGCAGGAGCACCCAAATTCATAAAAAAAAACTCCTGGAAGATATCAAAGGAGAGATCGACAACAATACAATCATAGTAGGGGACTTTAATACACCACTGACAACACTGGATAAGCCCTCTAGACAAACAATCAGCAAAGATACAGCAATCCTAAATGACTCACTAGATCAGATGGACTTAATAGACATCTTCAGAACACTTCACCCCAAAGACAGGGAATATACATTCTACTCAAATGCTCATAAGCCATATTCAAAAATAGACCATATATTGGGTCACAAGCAAAGTATCCCCAAATTCAAGAAGATTGAAATTATAAAAAGCGTCTTCGCAGATCACGATGGCATAATATTAGAAATAAACTGCAATAAAAACAACCCAAAATACTCAAACACCTGGAAGCTGAATAGCATGCTATTAAATATTGATTGGGTTACCAATGAAATCAAAGAAGAAATTCAAAACATCCTGGAAACTAATGACAATGAAAACACAACAATCCAAAACCTATGGGACACAATGAAAGCAGTCCTGAGAGGGAAGTTTATAGCTCTACAGGCCTATCTCAAAAAAACAAGAAAAAATGGTAGTAAATCAGCTAACTCTACAACTCAAAGAATTAGAAAGCGAGCAACAAGAAAACCCCAGAGTGAGCAGAAGGAAGGAGATAATAAAGATTAGAGCAGAAATAAATGACATAGAGACCAAAAAAAAAACAATACAGAAAATCAATGAAACCAAGAGCTGGTTCTTTGAAAGGATAAACAAGATTGACAAACCTCTAGCCAGACTCACCAAGAAGCAAAGAGAGAGGACCCAAATAAACAAAATCAGAAACGATAGAGGCGAAATAACAACAGACCCCACAGAAATACAAATGATTGTTAAAAAATACTATGGACAGCTCTACTCCAACAAAGCAGACAACCTGGAGGAAATGGACAAATTCCTAGAAAAATACAACATTCCAAAACTCAATCAGGAAGAATCTAAAAATCTCAACAGGCCAATAACTATGGAAGAAATTGAAGCAGTCATCAAAAAGCTTCCAGCAAACAAAAGCCCAGGACCAGACGGCTTCACAGGGGAGTTTTACCAAACATTCAAGGAAGAACTAAAACCTATCCTCCTCAGACTACTACAAAAAATTCAAGAGGAAGGAACACTTCCAAGCTCATTCTATGAAGCCAGCATCACCCTAATACCAAAACCAGGTAAAGACAACACAATGAAGGAGAATTACAGGCCAATATCCCTCATGAACATAGATGCCAAAATCCTCAACAAAATCTTAGCACATCGGATCCAGCAGTACATCAGAAAGATCATACACCATGACCAAGTAGGATTTATCCCAGGGATGCAAGGATGGTACAATATCCGCAAATCAATAAACGTGATACATCACATAAACAAATTGAAAGAAAAAAAACCCACATGGTCATATCAATTGATGCAGAAAAAGCATTTGACAAAATTCAACACCCATTTTTGATAAAAACTCTCACCAAGGTGGGAGTAGATGGATCATACCTCAACATAATAAAAGCCATATATGACAGGCCCACAGCCAACATCATACTCAATGGACAAAAACTAACACCATTTCCCCTAAGAACAGGAACAACACAGGGATGCCCCCTCTCACCACTCCTGTTCAACATAGTACTGGAAGTGTTAACCATTGCAATTCGGCAAGAAGAAGAAATAAAAGGCATCCAAATTGGAAAAGAGGAAGTAAAACTGTCCTTATTTGCAGACGACATGATATTATACATACAAAACCCTAGAGACTCCATCCAAAAGCTACTAGACTTAATACATGAATTTGGCAATGTAGCAGGATACAAAATTAACCCCAAGAAATCTGAGGCATTTCTATACACCAATAGTGAACTTTCAGAAAGAGAGATTATAAAAACAATCCCGTTTACCATCGCACCAAAAAAATTAAGCTACCTAGGAATAAACTTAACTAAAGAGGTAAAAGACCTCTACTCAGAAAACTACAGGACGTTGAAAAAAGATATAGAGGAAGACATAAACAGATGGAAGAACATACCGTGTTCATGGATTGGTAGAATCAACATCATTAAAATGTCCATACTACCCAAAGCAATCTATAAATTCAACGCACTTCCCCTTAAAATACCAACGGCATACTTCAGAGATCTAGAACGAACTCTCCAAAAATTCATCTGGAATAAAAAAAGACCCCGAATAGCTGCAGCAATCCTGAAAAAGACCAAAGTAGGTGGGATCTCAATACCAGATATCAAGTTGTATTACAAAGCCACTGTTCTCAAAACTGCCTGGTACTGGCACAAGAATAGGCATATAGATCAATGGAATAGAATAGAGAGCCCCGAAATCGGCCCGAACCAATATGCTCAATTAATATTTGACAAAGGAGGCAAGAACATACAATGGAGCCAAGATAGTCTCTTCAATAAATGGTGTTGGGAAAATTGGACAGATATATGCAAGAAAATGAAACTAGTCCACCAACTTACACCATACACAAAAATAAACTCAAAATGGATAAAGGACTTAAATGTACGACAGGAAACCATAAAAATTCTAGAAGAATCCAAAGGCAACAAAATCTCAGACCTATGCCGAAGCAATTTCTTCACTGATACAGCTCCTAGAGCACTTGAAACTAAAGAGAAAATGAACAAATGGGACTACATCAAAATAAAAAGCTTCTGCACAGCAAAAGAAACCATCAACCAAACAACGAGAAAACCCACTGTGTGGGAAAACATATTTGCCAATGTCATATCTGATAAGGGCTTAATCTCCAAAATTTATAGGGAACTCATCCAACTCAACAAAAGGAAGATAAACAATCCAATCAAAAAATGGGCAAAGGACCTAAATAGACACCTTTCAAAAGAGGACATTCAGAAAGCCAAGAGACATATGAAAACATGCTCAAAGTCACTAATCATCCGAGAGATGCAAATCAAAACAACAATGAGGTACCATCTCACACCTGTCAGACTGGCTATCATCAACAAATCAACAAACGACAAGTGCTGGAGAGGATGTGGAGAAAAAGGAACACTTGTGCACTGCTGGTGGGAATGCAGACTGGTGCAGCCACTATGGAAGACTGTATGGAGTTTCCTTAAAAAACTGAAAATGGAACTCCCATTTGACCCTGTGATCCCACTCCTAGGAATATATCCCAAGAAACCAGAAACACCAACCAGAAAGGATATATGCACCCCTATGTTCATAGCAGCACAATTCACCATAGCTAAGATCTGGAAACAGCCTAAGTGCCCATCAGTAGATGAATGGATTAGAAAACTGTGGTACATCTACACGATGGAATACTATGCTGCTCTAAAAAGAAGGAACTCTTACCATTTGCAACGTCATGGATGGAACTGGAGAGCATTATGCTAAGTGAAATAAGCCAGTCAATGAAGGAAAAATACCACATGATCTCACTCATTCATGGATAATAGAGACCATTATAAACTTTTGAACAATAATAGATACAGAGGCATAGCTGCCTCAAACAGATTGTCAAACTGCAGCGGGAAGGCCGGGGAGGGTTGGGGGGCAGGAGGTAGGGGGGTAAGAGATCAACTAATGGACTTGTATGCATGCATATAAGCATAACCAGTGGACATAAGACATTGGGGGATAGGGGAGGCTAGGGGACTGTCTAGGGCGGGGGGATAAAATGGACACATATGTAATACCCTTTGTAATACTTTAAGCAATAAATTAAAAAAAAAAGTTCACTATTGTCCCTATTTGTCATATGACATATACTTTTTCCAAAGAGGAGTGATAGATGTGCAACAGAAATTACATTTACCCCTTATTGAAATTATCAAGTGAATCCTAGCTGTTTTGGACCATTGGGTAGAAGTGATGGCGAACCTATGACACGCATGTCAGAGGTGACACGCGAACTCATTTTTTTGGTTGATTTTTTTGTTGTTGTTAAATGGCAGTTAATTATATAAAATAAATATCAAAAATATAAATCTTTGTTTTAGTATGGTTGCAAATGTAAAAAAAATTCTATATGTGACATGTCACCAGAGTTAAGTTAGGTTTTTTCAAAAGGCTGACACGCCAAGCTCAGAAGATTCGCCAAGAGCCTCAGCCTGGGGACTGAAGTGTCCCAGGTAACATTTTGTTGAAGGTCACCTGCCCAGGTGGTGGGGGCAAGAAGGCTCAATCCCCGGTAGGGGCCTACAAAAGGCAACTGATCAATGATTCTCTCTCATCACTAATGTTTCTATCCCTCTTTCCCTCTCCCTATCTCTCTAAAAACTTGTGCACTTGGGGGTGAGGGTGAGGGGTGGGGCTAGACCCCTCAACCTGACCTGCACCCTCTGTCATGTTCGGGGACCCCGGCCACTCCTGGCCTAGGCACAGGCCTACAGGCTTGGGCGGCCTGGCTCCCGAGGCCCCATTTTGTCAAGAGAACAAAGTCAGCGTATGTTACAGCCCTCACAGAACCTAGTACACTGCATCTGTGCATACAACTGCCTCGTTCATGTGTCTGCTTCGCCCTACTGTATTACTAACATCTTGAGGACATAGCTCTGTCTTATCCTGCTTCATCTTCAGTGCCTGGCCTGCTGCTATGGACCTGAGAGGGTTTGTTGAGTGCGTGAATAATGAATGAGTGAATGAGTGAATGAATGAGCAAGTAAGTGAATGAACAAGCATCTAAGGGGCGGGAACTTCTGCCGCATTGCCATGGCAACGCGGCAGAAGTTCCAGCCTCACACACGGCTCCCTGAAGCCCACCCTGGAAAGTTCCCCCCTGTTCCCAGTGGCCTGGGACCCCTCTCCTGGCTGCATACTGAATTACTAACATCTTGAGGACATAGCTCTGTCTTATACTACTTCAACTTCTGTGCCTGGCCCGGTGCCATGGACCTGAGAGGGTTTGGTGAGTGAGTGAATGAGTGAGTGAATGGGTGAATGAATGAGCAAGTAAGTGAATGAGAAAGCAGCTACCTGTTGGGATAGTTGCACTCTGCTTTGGGCTGCCTGACGCAAACCCCGGGAAGTTCCCGCCCTGCTCCCAGCGGCCCCACTCCCCTCTGCCAGCTGCATAGTTTGCGCAGGGCAAAGGCAGCCCAGGTGTGCGTTTTGGCAGATACATGCATTAGCACCTGGCAGCCTCCGATCCCCATGGGAGGGCCGTTTGTGGGCGTGGCCATTGGCAGAGCAGTGCATGAGCAACTGTCAGCCAGGGATCCCTGCGGGAGGGCCGTTTGTGGGCGTGGCTGCTGGCTGATCTCTGTGGTCCCGCTGCCAGCCCTGGGTCTGTTCTCATAAGGGCCACCTGCTGCCCCGGTCGCAAATAGCAGGCCTGGATGGCAGCAAGGCAGGCAGGATGGCGCTGCCCCGCCCTGCCTGCCATATGCAAATTAGCCACCATCTTGGTTGGCAGTTAATTTGCATATCTCCTTGATTAGCCATGTCGGAGGTACGGTTAATTACCATGTTTGTCTACTATTAGATAGGAGATATATATACATATATATAAAATTAGCCAATGAAACATAATGAATGAGCCTCAGGAGTTCCAAATAATGTTTCTAGAGCTCTCTTCACTCTTAAATACAAGAGGTTACATTACTGTATGAACATCAGCATCTTCCAAGTATTCATCCTACTCTGGCTATGACAGTTAACATTAGTAAATATGGCTATTGAAAAAGAGCCTGCTGTAGTTGTTTACCATCTCCCAAGGCAAACATTTCTGAAGAGTGATTATTGATGTAGAGTACTTACCTTTCTAAATTGTCCCCTTTTTTTGCTTCTTAAATAGACAGCGTGTGAAGATTGTGTCTTACAGGTAGTTGTTACCATGACTTGGATCACTTATAATAAGCACATTTAAGATAATTCTGATACCTTGTAATGTGGCAACATTTTTCAACATCAGAATATTCCACTGACTTCCCCTTTTAGTTTTCATTTTTTTAAAAATCAAAATGACATTGTTTCTGGATCTATTTTTTCATGGATTTATTTTGTTCATTAGATTCCACATATGAGTGAGATCATGTGATACTTACCTTTCCCTGACTGGCTTATTTCATTTAGCATAATATTCTCCAGGTCAATCCATGCTGTTGCAAATACTTCTATCTTGCAAGTGCTTGATCTGTCCTCTAATTGTTTCCTTCTATAGTAGATATTTCATTTTAATTTTATAAATCTATTTTCTTCCCTTAAAATTCTGAGAATAGGAATTTGAATTTTTAGTAAAATTATCTTTTATTTCAATATTTTATCTGAGTTTTCCCCCACAATGACATAGTTTTGTGTGTTTATTGTGATCCTCTATTTTACCCTCCTCATACATCTGGCAAACCTTTTCCATTTATATTTATGAATAAAGGACTTACTTGATTCACCTCGGTAAGTAGCATGGATCTGATCTAGAATTGTGATGTCCATTTCACTACTAGGGTTTTGTTCAAAATGGGAGAGTGGAGTGTGTTAGTTATTCAGTTTCTTTCTCATTTGGGGATACATGGCATAGAGCTTATAGGTAGAATAGGAACACTTTCTGATGCCAAAATAAACACAATATTTCTCACATTAGAACAGTAGTTTGTTTTTTTGCTTGTAGGAAAATGTGTCCTATTGTTTCCCTTCTCTGCAGGTCTGTAATTGTCTTAAATTCATTCACTGTCTTGGAGTGTAGTTAGGGAGATTAAAAGGCTCAGATGCCAAAGATCTTTACTGTCCTATGTTAGGAGGGATGGGGTAGGGTTAGAGCTGAGCAAGTTAAAACAGATCTGCTCTTCACAGAGCAGCTATTTACTCTCACAATTGACCAAGGATCATCTGCAGTGTTGCAATTTCATTTACTCTGTTCTTAGAGTAAGGGGTCTCCATCTTGCTACCCAGATGTTAACAAATGTTAATATCTGCATATTTTAGTAAACCAAAAACTGTAGGTTAAATACAGGAATACTTTCTTTTAATCCATGCCCAATCCCATTCTATTCACCCTTTTACCAGAGGTAAGCACAGCTGTGATTTTAAGGATATATTTTATACATTTAGCATGAACATTCATCCACATTCAAAGGGTCGAAGACCATCCACCTATCTGCACCCTCATATGCATTGTTAATAAGGTGTAGGTTAATTTTCTGTTTTCCCAGGTGCCACGGAATACCTCCTCCTCCACCCAGGTTCACATGAAATAACTTCTCCTCCATGCTGGGACCCACGGAATACCTCCTACTCCATGCAGGATTCTATGGAATCCCTATTCCCACCTCCATAAGGGTCATATAGAATCCCTCCTCCCTCCATCAAGATCCTATGGAATCCCTCCTCCCTCCATCCAGGGTCCTATGGAATCCCTCCTCCCTCAATCCAGGGAACTATGGAATCCCTCCTCCCTCCCTCCCTACATCAGAATCCTATGGAATACCCATCTCTCTTTTCATCCAGGATCCTATGGAAGCCCTCCTCCCTCCATCAGGGTCTCATGGTATCCCTCCTCCCACCATCCAGGATCCTAAGGAATCCGTCCTCCCACCCTGAAACATGGTCCTAGGATATCCCTCCTCTCGGAAACCAGGGTCCTATGGAATCCCTCCTCCCTCTATCCAGGATCCTATGGAATCGCTCCTCTCTTCCTCCAAAAGGATCCTAGGGATCCTTTCTCCCTCCCTCCATCTGGGTCCTTGGAAATCCCTCCTAACTCCTCCATCGAGGGTCCTCTGGAATCCCTCCACCCTCCATCAGGGTCCTATGGAATCCCTCCTTACTGCTCCAGCAGGATCCTAAGGAATCCCTCCTCTCTCCATCCAGGGTCCTATGGAATCCTTCCTCCCTCCATCAGGGACCTGTGGAATCCTTCCTCTCTCCTCCATAAGGATATTATGGAATCCCTCCTCACTCCATCCATCTGGGTCCTATGGAATCCCCCCTCCCTCCATCAGGGTCCCATGGTATTCCTCCTCCCTCCATCCATGGTCCTATGGAATCCCTCCTCCCTCCCTCCTTCAGGGTCCTATGGAATCCCTCCTCCCTCCTCCAACAGGGCTGTATGGAAGCCCATCTTCCTACTCCATCAGGATCCTATGGAATCTCTACACCCTCCTTCCATAAGGATGCTATGGATTCCTTCCTCCCTCCATCAGGATCCTATTGAATCCCTCCTCCCTCCTCCATCAGGGCCCTATGGAATAACTCCTCCCTCCCCCATCAAGATCCTAAGGACTTCCTCCTACTTCCATCAGGGTCCTATGGAATCCCTCCTTCCTCCATCCAGGGTCCTATGGAATTCCTCTTCCTTCCTCAATCACGGTCCTATGGAATCCCTTCTCCCACCTCCATCTGGTTCCAATAGAATCCTCCCTCCTTCCATCAGGGTACTATGGAATTCCTCCTCCCTCGATTAGGGTCCTATGGAATCCCACCTCCCTCCTGTCATCAGGGTCCTATGGAATACCTCCTCCCTTCATCACAGTCCTATGGAATCCCTCCTCCCTCCATCCAGGATCTTATCGAATCCCTCCTCCCTCCTTCCAACTGGATCATACGGAATACTTTCTCCCTTGCTCCATCTGGGTCCTATGGACTCCCTCTCCTTCCTCCATCCAAGGTCCTATGGAATCCCTCCTCCCTCATTCATCAGGATCCTAAGGAATTCCTATTCTCTCTGTCCAGGGTCCTATGGAGTCCCTCCTCCCTCCATCAGGGTCGTATGGATTCCCTCCTCCCCCCATAAGTGTCTTATGCAATCCCTCTTCCCTCCTACATCAGGGCCCTATGGAATCCCTCCTACCTCCTTCCATCAGGATCCTATGGAATCCCTCCTCCTCCCTCCATCAGGATCCTATGGAATTCCTCCTCCTTCCATCAGGGCCCTATGGAATCCCTCCTCCTTCCTCCATCAGGATCCTTTGGAATCCCTCTTCCCTCCTCCATGACGGTCCCATGGAATCCCTCCTCCTTACATCCAGCGTCCTATGGGATCCCACCTCCCTACCTCCTATGGAATATCTCCCTCCCGTCATCGGTGCCCTATGGAATCCCTCCTCCCTCCATCAGGGTCGTACGGAATCCCTCCTCCCAACTCCATCCAGGCTTCCTATGAAATTCCTCCTCCCTCCTCCATCCTGGGTTCTCTGGAATTCCACCCACTCCATCAGGGTCCTATGGAATTCCTCCTTCCTCCTCCAGCAGGATCCTAAGGAATTCCTCCTCTCTCCATCCAAGGTCCTATGGAATCCCTCCTCCCTCCATCAGGGACCTATGGAATCCCTCATCTCTCCTCCAACAGGATCTTATGGAATCCCTCCTCACTCCATCCATTGGGTCCTATAGAACCCCTCCTCCTTCACTCCAGGGTCCTATGGAATTCCTCCTCTCTCCATCTAGGGTCCTATGGAATTCCTCCTCCTTCCATCCAGGGTCCTGTGGTATCCCTCCTCCCTCCATCAGGGTCCCATGATATTCCTCGTTCCTCCATCCATGGTCCCATGGAATCGCTCCTTCCTCATCTATCAAGAGTCCTATGGAATCCTTCCTCACTCCGTCCAGGATCCTAACAAATCCCTCCTCCCTCCCTCCAACTGTGTCCTATGGAATCCTTTTTCTGTCTCTCCATCTGGGTCCTTTGGACTCCATCCTACCTCCTCCATCCAGGATCCTATGAAATCCCTCCTCCCTGCATCAGGGTCCTATGGAATCCCTCCTCCCTCCATCAGGGTCCTATGGAATCACTCCTCCCTCCTCCATCAGGATCCTATGGAATCCCTCCTCCATCCATCAGGGTCCTGTGGAATCGCTCCTCCTTCCCTCCATCAGGGTCCTATGGAGTCCCTCCTCCCTCTATCCAGGGTCCTATGGAATCCCTCCTCCATCAATCAGGGTCCTGTGGAATCCCTCCTCCTTCCCTCCATCAGGGTCCTATGGAGTCCCTCCTCCCTCCATCCAGGGTCCTATGGAATCCCTCCTCCATCCATCAGGTTTCTATGGAATTCCTCCTTCCTCCTTCATCACGGTCCTATGGAATCCCTTCTTCCACCTCCATCAGGGTCCTATGGAATCCCCCCTCCCCCCTCCATCAGGGTCCTATGGAACCCCTCCTTCATTCAATAGGGTCCTATGGAATCCCTCCTCTCTCCTCCCTCAGGGTCCTATGGAATCCCTCCTCCCTCCATCAGGGTCCTATGGAATCCCTCCTCCCTCCATAAGGGTCCCTTAGAATCACTCCTCCCTCCTCCATCCAGGGTCCCGAGCTGCACCTAATTGAGTCCTTGATGGAGACTCCTGGATACATGTTTTAAAACTGACACGTGAGGGATTTGCTCACAGGAATCAGAGAAAGACCTTTATTTATTTAAGAACCAATGACTTTATTTGAAGAGACAGCGGACCTTGAACATGGAACTGAGGTGCCCGTTTTGCACGGGCAATGTGGCCATGGGCATCCGGGCACGGGGCAGGGAGGCCCCCTCGGCTCTCGGGAAGGCAGTCCCGGTCAGTGCTCCTCTCCGTCGCCCAGGGTGAGCTTGTGGAGCAGGTCCTCCTCCAGGCCGGACTCGGGGGCCTGCATCTGGCGCAGCTGGCTGATGTGGCCGCCCAGCTCCTGGAGGAAGGCCGCCTGTGGGTGCAGGCAGTGGCTCTCCAGGAACTCGCACAGGTGGGCGTCCTCCCGGTGGGTGGCCCGGCGGTGCAGGTGCCGCAGGCCCTGGTCCACTCTCTTCGCCAGGAGCAGGGCCTGCTCCAGGGCCATCAGGCTGCTGTCCCACTGGTGCTGCTGCGGCCGGGGGACGTCCTCCAGCAGGACCCGGCCCCCGCGCTGGCTCTGCAGCCACACCAGCCGCTCCGCCTGCTCCCTCTTCTTGAGGGCCCGCTTCCGGAAGTACTGGGAGCCCTGCTGCCAGGCCCGGTCGGGCCTCTGGAAGTAGCCGGCGATGGAGGTGTACACGGAGGCCGCGTAGAGCTCCAGGCCGATCTGCTGGTTGATGGCGGCCTCGCAGTCTGGATGGTAGCGCTGGCGCTCAGAGGAGGGCGGAGGAGTGGCCATGTCTGCAGGCGCAGGAGCGGGTTGGAGGTTGAGGCTGAGTGGATGAGGCCGGCGGGTCACAGGTGTAGGCGGCTGGGGTCTCCCTAGGTCCTGGGTGAGGGCAGGGCACCAGAGTCAGGCGTCTGCAGCGACAAGACACGTGGAAGGCTGCGGGCCGCTGGTGGTGGCGGTTGGCTCTGAGGGGACCCGAAGCAGTGACCGTTACTCAGGGGTCTGGGGAGGGGCGGGGGGCCCCTCACAGGGGGGCCTGAGGGGGCCCCGAGGAGGCGGGCAGCGCTGACCTTCTCCAGATTCCATGCCCGTCTCATGCTGGGCCCTGGCCTTCATGGCATTTTAAAGTGTGACCCATGAGGAGAAGTGCAACCGCTGCCAGGACATCAACTGAACTTGATTTCTCGGAGCAACTTGTGTGAATGTGGTCCCGATGTGGTTGTGTCCTTAACCGCCGCCCAGCCCTTTTGGGGAATCCTTATTGCCTCAGCATGAATCCCAAAGCTTCATCAGAATGATGTCAGCGTCTGCACCCACAGTACCCACAGCCTGTCCCCGGTCCTCGGCCTTGTGACACAAGCGACCTGCACTTCCTCCTGTTCACCATCAAGGCCCCCCTCTCTGCGGGCAGAGCCCGGCCTCCACAGCCTCACCGACTCTCCGCCTCCCATCTTCCCTCCTGTGAACTGGCCTTCCCGCCCTTTACTCTGTCTCCTCTCCATCTCTCAGCACAGCCCTGAAACACATTCTGCCCGCCCTGTCTGCCCCCAAGGGGGACAGTTCCCATGGTCTCAACGCAGACATCCTAAAGATTCCATCAAAATGCTATTAGAACTGGTAAATGAATTTAGTAAAGTTACAGGATAAAAACTTAGTGTTCAGAAATCCATAGCATGGTTATGTACCAATAGTGAAACATCAGAAAAGAAATTAAGAAAACATCCCATTTACAATTGCATCAAAAATACCTACCAGTAAATTTAACCAAAGAGGTAAAAACGTCTGAACTCTGAAAATAATAAGACAGTGAAGAACGCAATTGAAGAGGAAGCAAATAAATAAAAGCATATACTGTTTCTTATGGATAGGAACAATTAATGTAAAAAATGTCCATAGTACCAAAAGGATTATATAGATTCAACACAATCAATATCAAAATACCAGTGCCATTTACCATAGAACTGGAACAAATAATCCAAAAATTTTGACCCCAAATAGCCACAGCAATCTTGAGAAAGAAGAACAAAGTTGGAGGTATCATGCTACCATTGATAGAACTATTCTACAAGCCCCTAGTAATCAAAACAAAATGGTAATGGCAAAAGATGTCTAGCTCAATGAAACGGAATAACCCAGAAACAAACTCACACCTATACGGGCCATTAATCTATGGCAAAGGGGGGAAGAACATACAATGGAATAAGCACAGTCTAGTCCAGTGATGGCGAACCTTTTGAGCTCGGCATGTCAGCATTTTGAAAAACCCTAACTTAACTCTGGTGCCCTGTCACACATAGAAATTTTTTGATATTTGCAACTATGGTAAAACAAAGATTTATATTTTTGATATTTATTTTATATATTTAAATGCCATTTAACAAAGAAAAATCAACTAAAAAATGAGTTCACGTGTCATAGGTTCACCATCACTCTAGTCAATAAATGGTGCTGGGAAAACTGGACAAATACATGCAAAAATGATACTAGACCATTTTCTTACACTATATATCAGAATAAACTCAAAACTGATTAAAGAGTTAACTATAAGATGCAAACCCAGAAAACTCCTAGAAGAAAGATGGTCAGTAAACTTTTTGACATTGTTCTTAAATATATATATATATATATATATATATATATATATATATATATTATATATATATATACTAGAGGCCCGGTGCACGAAATTCGTGGACTGGGGGATGGGGTTCCCTCAGCCAAGCCTGCCCCTCAGTCCAGGAGCCCTCAGTAGATGTCCTACTAATGGCCACAGTCTGGCAGCAGAGGCTCGGTGCAGGCGTCCCGTTTGTGTGTGTGTGTGTGTGTGTGTGTGTGTGTGTGTGTGTGTGTGTCTGCTGGGGGCCTGCCCCCAGCCACACCTGGGAGGTGCCCCTCTCTGTTGATCTCTCAGGCTCCTGGCCTCCACTGCATGTTGTACTCTCCCTTGAGCTGTGGCCAGGGTGAGGCGCCCTTTCCTGCTGTGGGATTGCCAGAGCAACCTAGGGACAGGCGCACACAGGGCATGGCTGCAGGCCGCCCTTTCCTGCTCTGGGATCACCACAGTGATCCCAAGCGCAGGCACACAGGGAGGCTGGCTGCAGGCCCCCCTTTCCTGCTCCTTGATCGCCGCTGCAATCCCAAGGGCAGGCGCACAGGGGGGCTGGCTAGAGGCCGCTCTTTCCTCCTCAGGAATCGCAGTGGTGACCCAGGTGCTGGCGCACACATGGCTGGCTGCAGGCCACCTGTTGTAACGTACCCCGCGAATCACAGAAGGACGCCTCAAGAAGTCGAATTAAAGAGTCACATTGATTGCAACCCGGGACTATGAGGGGCCATTCCCAAATCTCATAGCCCTAAGATGGTGGCAAAACCAGACTTATATAGGCAAAATCACAAAGGTATTGATTACATCCCAGGGTTTGGAATGTGGCACCTGGCTCCCAAAAAAGCAGATTACAGAAGCAGAATTAAGCATGTTAATTACAGTTTCGGGTCTCGGGGTCACTGAATTGACAGGTATACATTATCTAGAGCCCTTGGGTCTCCCGACCACTGAGTTGTCAGGACAGTTTAGAGTAATTGTGCTTTCCTGGTCTCGGGACCACTGAGTCAGCTGGAACGCACCACCTGTGGCCACTAAAACAATTTAGGGTAATTGTGCTGTCCTGTTTCCCAGCTACAGAAGAATGTGCTCTCTAAGACCAGTATGATAACAATCAATGGAATAGTCATTCAATCGATAAGGCATTCAATCGAATGGGATGACTTATACAATTTAGAAAATCAAAGTAACCTGTCCATTGTTAAACAAAGCAAATAGGTACCATACTTCACACCCTTTCCTGCTCCATGATCTCTGGGGCAATCCCATGGGCAGGGGCACAGGGGGGCTGGCTAGAGGCCCCCCTTTCCTGCTCCATGATCGCAGCTGCAGGCGCACACGGAGGTTGGCTGCAGGCCCCCCTTTCCTCCTGTGGGATCGCAGTGGCGACCCAGGGGCAGGGGCACACGTGGGCTGGCTGCAGGCCCCCCTTTCCTGCTCCGTGATCGCAGCTGCGATTCCACAGGCAGGCGCACAGGGGGGCTGCCTAGAGACAGCCCTTTCCTGCTTCATGATCCCTGCAGCGACCCAGGGGCAGGTGCACAGGGGGGCTGGCTAGAGGCCGCTCTTTCCTGCTCAGGGATCTCAGTGGTGACCCAGGTGCAGGCGCACACAGGGCTGGCTGCAGGCCGCCCTTTCCTGCTCTGTGATCACCATGGCGACCCAGGGGCAGGCGCACATGGGGGCTGGCTAGAGACCACTCTTCCCTGCTCCCTGATCGCTGCAGTGACCCAGGGGCAGGCGCACAGGGGGACTAGCTGCAGGCCCCCCTTTCCTGCTATGGGATCTCCGGTTCCCCATCCCTGGCAGGGGCGGCCAGGGAAGAGGCAGGCACCGGCCTCTTCGGTGCCCCGCTCTGGCTTCTCTGATCACCGGCAGGGGGGCGGGCAAAGATGGCCGGTTCTCCCATTCAGGGCCAGGGGCCGTGCCTCCCGGCTCTTGCCTGCTGCCTGTATTTCCAATCACCGTCCTTTCCCTATGGCCTCCCATCATTGCGCCTCTGTATGCAAATTAACCGCCATCTTTGTTGGCAGTTAACCGCCATCTTTGTTGGCAGTTAATTTGCATATCACCCTGTTTAGCCAATGGGAAGGGTAGCGGATGTATGCTAATTACCATGTTTCTCTTTTATTAGATAGGACTAGAGTCCTGGTGCATGAATTCATGCATGGGTGGGGTCCAGAAGCCTGCCCCGATCAGTCTAATTGGGGCTGGGCCAGCCCAGGGGAGGGAACGTGAGAGGTTGATTGGTCAGCACCACCCCTGATCAGGCCGATTGGCCAGCCACAGTGCATGTCATAGTGACTGGTCATGTTGGTCACTTGGTTTTTTTATCCTATCTAATAATAGACAAACATGGTAATTAACCGTACCTCCAACACACTTCCCATTGGCTAATCAGGGTGATATGCAAATTAACTGCCAACCAAGATGGCGGCCGGGAGCCAGGCAGCTGAAGCGAACAGGAGGCTTACTTGCTTCAGTGATGGAGGAAGCCAAGGTTCCCCGCCTGCCACTGCTGGCCTCTGAGCTGCACTCTAAGAAGCAATGCTGCAATTATAGAAGCTAAATAAACACCATGCTTTCAACCAGCCGGCCAAGCTGGATTTGCAACAGTGTTCCAATTATAGAAGCCAAACAAACCAGATACCTGAGTTCAGCAGCCGAGGTCTCAGAGCTGGAGCCGAGCCTCAGAGCTAAAGCTGGCTCTCAGCTGCAGTGACAGCCATAGAAGGTAAATAAATCCCAGAATAAAAAAAAAAAAAAAAGAAAGAAAAAAAGGAGAGGTTGGGAGCTTTAGTCACCAGACAGCCTGAAAACGGCCCTCAGCCACTCACCCAGACTGGCCAGGCACCCCAGGGGGGACACCCACCCTGTAGGTGGTGTGACTAACTGAAAACAGCCACCATCCCCTCATCCAGGCTGGCCAGGCACCCAAGCAGGACCCCCCCACCCTGATCCGGGACACCCTTCAGGGCAAAAGAAATGGCTCCCACCCATGCACCAGGCCTCTATAGTATATAGTGAAAGGGTAATATGCCTCCCATCAACGGGATTAGTGGAGCCGCCGGGCCTTCCAAACCCAGGATCAGCGGAGCCATAAAGCCTCCTGAACTTGAGAACAGCGGAGCTGTGAGGCCTCCCGAACCTGGGATCAGCGGAGCTGTGAGGCCTCCTAGCACCTGGATCAGCTGAGCAGCGAGACCTCACTGCCCTGGTGACAAGCAGAGCCGCAAGGCCTCCCAGGACTTTGATCAGTGGAGGCACGAGGCCTCCTGGCCCCTGAAGCAGTGTGAGAGGGGGCAACGCCCAAACCCCCAGATCGCCCTGCGGCTCTGTGTGTGACAGGGGGCGGGGCCACAACTCCCTATCTTCTCTGCTCTGTTCATGACAGGGGATGGCGCCCTAACCCCCTGATCGGCCCTGCTCTGTGCCTGATAGCGGGAAGCTCCCCAACCCCCTGATCTGCTCTGTACTGTGTGTGACAGGGGGTGGTGCCCCAACTCCCCTATTGGCCCTGCTCTGTGTGTGAGAGGGGGCAGCGCCCCAACCCCCTTATCGGCCCTGCTCTGTGCATGAGAGGGGGTGAATCCGCAACCTCCCCATTGACCCTGCCTTGATTGTGACAGGGGGTGGCACCTCCACCACCCAATCGGCCCTACCCTGATCGTGACTGAGGGTGGCGCCCCAACTCCCCAATCAGCCCTACTCTGAGCCTGACCAGGGGCTGCACCTAGGGATTGGGCCTGCCCTCTGCCAACCGGGAGCGGGCCTAAGCCAGCAGGTCATTATCTCCGAAGGGGTCCCAGACTGTGAGAGGTCACAAGTGGAGCTGAGGGACACGCCCCCCCGCCAGTGCACAAATTTTTGTGCACCAAGCCTCTAGTCTATACTAATAAAAGAGAAACATGGAAATTGGCATCACTCTGCTATGCCCACCAGCCAATCAGGATGAGTATGCAAATTAACCCAACAAAGATGGCGGTTAATTTGCATAAGCCAGTGGGAGAAAGATCAATATCATATGATCTCAGTCATATGTGAAAAATAACTAAGAACATAAAGTGATGAAAAAATAGACCTAGAGTCAAAGAGACATGGAACACACTAGGGAAAGAAGGAGAGGGTGGAGGGAGGAAGAATTCAACCACTGAACTCATGTGCGTATATGCATAACCCATGGACACAGACAATGGGATGGTGAAGGATTTGGGGGTAAGGTGCTGGGAGAGGTCACTAGGGTAAAAAAAGGGACATGTATAATACTTTCAGCAATAAAAAGAAAAGTAAAAAGCCAGCTCTAACCGGTTTGGCTCAGTGGACTGAGCATTGGCCTGTAGATTGAAGGGTCCCATGTTTGATTCTGGTCAAGGGCACATGCCCAGGTTATGGGCTCAATCCCTAGTAGGGGGTGTGCAGGAGGCACATGATCAATAATTCTCATCATTGAAGTTTTCATCTCACTCCATCTCCTTTCCTCTCTGAAATGAATAAAAATATATTTTTTTAAAAAAGTCAAAGCTGTCTTTGGAAATTCAGGTCCCTGTGACCCCAGAACTGATCTTTCACAACATTGCCTTAGTGCACAATACCCGCAGGGCACTTGGAGTCTGCCTTTCTTCCCATGAGGACAAATGAAAACTCAGTTCTCATACTGAGACTAAGGATGTGAGATGGGGAGTGAGTGTGGAGGTTAAATGGAGGCCAGCTTGCAGTGTGGGGTGGCTAATGACCAGCTAATGATGCAATGACCGGCTAATAGTTTGAATTTAGAGTGGGTTTCATTGGTCTCTACACCTACCCTCCCCCAAATACACACACTCACAACCTAAACCTGATTGGACTGTCTCATGAGGAATTGGTCAAGAGGCTCAAGTGTTTGTGAGAAACTGGTTGATTTCTAAGAAATTCTTACTGCAAGTAGCTGCAGGGTGGGGTGAACAAGAAGAAAAGAGAAGAAAGGGGCTTAAAAAAGGAAACGGTAAGAGGGGGGAGACTATAAAAGAAGAGCCCAGCTGCACAGAGATCTCAGCTACTCCACGGGCCACCTCTTCAGTGTCCCCCGCAGCCCAGGATGAAATTGATTCTGCAGGGAAGAGGCTGTTATTGCTAAAAATGAGCTACAACGTGGCCACAGGGGAGAGCTACAAGGCCACTGCCTTCCAGAGACCCTTGCACCTGGGTTAGTGGTCCAGGTGCCATGGAAGCTGAAATGGATTTTGTGGACCCCTGAAATGAACAGAAGAACAGTGCAAAAGGCAGTGAGTATGACAAGCTCATTGTCTGTTGGGAAGCAATAACATTGACCAAGAGCTGATAAACAGAATAGAGAGAGCCAGGGGCCAGAGACTGCACCGCTTCCTGCACAGATGAACCTTCTTCTCAAACAGAGACGTGAACCAAGTCCTCGATGCCTATGAAAACAAGAAGCTGTTTCGCTGGTAAATGGGCAGGGGCCCCTCTTCCGAAGCCATGCATGTAGGCCACCACATCCCGTTCATTTTCACAAAGTGGCTGCGGGACATGTTGAATGTGCTCTTGCTCATCCGGATGGCAGATGAGTAGAAGTACCTGTGGAAGTCCTGACCCTGGACCAGGCCTATGGCTACTCCATGGAAAATGCCAAGGACATCATCACCTGTGGCTTTGACATCAACAAGCCCATCTTCTCTGACCTCGACTACATGGGGGTGAGCACAGACTTCTACAAGAATATGGTGAAGATCAGAAGCACGTGACCTTCAACCAAGTGAAAGGCATTTTTTGGCTTTGCAGACAGTGATTGCAAGGGGAAGATCAGCTTTCCTGCCATCCAGGCTGCTCCCTCCTTCAGTAACTCATTCCCACAGAACTTTGGGAGCGAGATGGACGTCCAAGGCCTCAGCCCCTGTGCCATCAACCAGGATCCTTACTTCAGGATGACAAGAGATGTCACACCCAGGATTTTCTATCCTAAACCACCCTGCTGCACTCGACCTTCTTCCCCTCCCTGCAGGGGACTCTGACCCAAAGGAGTGCCAGTGACCCCAACTGGTCCACTTCCTCACAGACACAGCCAAGCAGATCAAGTCCAAGGTCAACAAGTATGTGTTTTATGGACGGAGACACATCATGGAGGAGCACAGGCAGTTTGGGGGAAATGGCCACCTGGACGTGTCCTTCATGTACATGACCTTCTTGCTCGAGGATGAGGACAAGCTGGAGCAGATCAGGAAGGATTACAGCAGTGGAGCCATGCTCACCTGGGAGCTCAAGAAGGAGCTCATGCAGGTCCTGCAGCCCCTCCTGGCAGAGCACCAGTCCAGGTGCAAGTAGGCTATGGAAGAGATATTCAAAGAATTCTTGACACACACCCCCACCCCTGCCCAGAGCTGTCCTATGACTTTCAATAATGCCCATTTTATATCTGCACAGAAGGAACCATAATTTATCCAGAGGCTCTGTCACGTGGCTTCCGGTTCCTGGTGTCTGTAACTCTGTGTGTCTGTCAGTACTGTTTCTCCCTGTGTCATCCTTTCCAAAGACACCCTGTGAGCTGCCTGCTCTGCCCCTAGGAGGACCTCCATTGGACAACATCCCACTCTACATACACCCTTAAAGCCTGATGGTTATACAGCCTTTGGTCTAGGTGTTCATTTCAGGAAGTTTAATGGGCACAGGCCTATTTCAGCCCATCCCCCCAAAATCAAACAGAAATGCTAGCTGTGCTTTTGACTGAGAGATCTCCCAGCTTGAAAGCTGCTTTTCACACTGAGTATTAGCCCCAGGTGGCCCCTTTTATTAAGTTGAGTCTGTGGGAGAAACTTTCCAGCTCACTTCCTGAAATCCATACCTCATGTGTTCTCCTGGAACCTCTGCCCTTCCCTGAGCCTCCCCATGCTGCTTCCAGGGACTGGTCCTAAGCAGACACTGTGCCCCCACCCTGTGGCAGCTGAGGGGAATGTGTGTTCTTTGTAGAAACCTTTGTCCTGACACTTGATTGGCTCGGAGGACTGCAAAGAGCAGTGCCTTGCTGGTGTCCTGGGCTGTAGAGAACAAACAGCAGCCCTAGGCACCAAAGAAAACATTCAGTCTTGTGCCCTGTGTAGTCTGGGAAAGCAGAAGAATATCCCAGGAAATCCCTTCATGGAGGTGAAGGGTCGACTCCTTAGCACAATACCCTAAATAAATTAATTTTGGTCCCATGGGTGGTGGGTGTATGGATAGAATATATATGTGACATACAATCCATGTTTCCTGGCCAACCTACCTTTGTGGACATCCCATTGAATTAATTAGCCATTTCAGTGGAAAGAAAGTTAGTCTGTCTTTATCATGTTCAGGCTGCTTTACCTCACATTTAACACCCACATTTTTGGAGTCATGGGAAATCTCTGTATGACAAGTCATCACATGGAGAGATATTACAAGAAACAGGGACTATCATAAATATGATGATATGCCTCAGGGATTTTTGACCCTAAGGATATTAAAAGTCATAGGCAGATTTGAAAAGTGTTCAGAAAGTTCTAACTAAATAGTTAATTTTATAAAAATATTTTACTTTATTCTATTCCATAGATGAGCATGTATTATCTTCTGTTCAGCTAAAGAGTGGAATAATTGATTTAATATATGTATGAATATATTTTCCTTCTAGATCAGGGGGACAGTAAATTTTACTGTAAAAAATCAGATAGGAAATATTTTAGGCTTGCAGGCCATATGATCTCTGTGATAATTCCTAAATTCTCATGTCGTAGTGCAAAGGTAGCCATGGACAATTAAAAAAAAATGCATAAAATTACTTCGGCTACGGGTTACAAGTTGTGCTTAACAAAATAATTGTCGTAATGCATTATAAATTGAGTATTATCGGAGCGATAGTTCTTTCATTATGCACGATTATCTTGGAATTCATCCCAAGTTGTAGCTGGCACAATTTTTAATATACTTTTACTGATTTTCAGAGAGGGAGAGGAAGAGAGAGAAACATCAATGATGACACAGAAACATTAATCGGCTGCTTCCAGCATGTACCCCCCGCCCCAACACACACACTGGGGATCGAGCCAGCAACACGGGCATGTGCCCTGAGCAGGAATCAAACTATGACCTCCTGATACATAGGTCTACACTCAACCACTGAGCCACATAGGCTGGGCAACAAGATCCTTTTTAAGTAATTCATTTATTTATGGTCATTTTTAATGAATAATTGAAATGAAAATATAATACTCCTAACACAACCAAAACCAAGAGGAGTATATATAAATATTTACTTCATAGTTGGTAAAATACATAACACATTGAAGCAGAAGCTAATTCAGAAAGTTTTATTAGAAATAGGTGTTAAAAATTTACAGATATTGTGGAATCAAATTGTCCATACACAGTGAGGCACTCATGGTGAATTCTGACTTATGTTAAAATGAGAGAGACACACTAGCCAAGTGAGCAGTAAATAGAAAATTGTCTAATCCTCTTCGTCCCCTGAATCCTCCTCTTTGGGTTTGGAGAGGAGTTTCATTACTCGGTGTATAGGAGTCTTCACAGACTCATAGTTCCATCCCTTCCTCATAAACATCTTCTCAATCACACCTGGCATCCTGTAGCCCTTGCTTACAATGAAATCTTTGAAGGCAATTGGTCCATAAAGTTCATCAATAATGTCTGGTTCAAGATGCCTTCCATCGGTCAAATGTTCCTTGTCAGGGACGGCTTTAGGGTCGGGAAAGGGCTGGTCATTGACCAGCTTTTTCCAGGATTTGGGGTCCAGGTACCATGCTCCATACCTTATCTTCTCCCGTTTGGGTTTATAAGGGTCTTGTTGTTTGCGGAGTTTCCTTTCCCAGTTACCTTCCTGCATGGAGAATTTTCTCTGCTGTATGTCATCTAGCTGTTTGCAGGGCCTTATATTCAAAGGAAGCTGGCTTATTTTCTTTATTTTGACTGTATTATGGGTGAGTGGGACCTCTAACTCAACTTGAAACTGTTTCATGAGGTCCTCTTCATCAATGCCTATGTCTCCAAAATTATCATCGATCCATCTGCAGAATTCACGAATTCTTCTTCTTGATTTCTGGAGCCCAGGATCCTTGGGGATATCCATTGTGCATGCTGCATTTGTCTCTTCCTCAGGAAACAAACTGAATAAATATGACTGGAGACTCTCCTTGGCCGTTTCCACGTAGGCTTGGTCTTCAGGTTCCAGGTTGTCCTCCTCGGGAGGTTCCAGGTTGAGCTTCCAGGCAGATTTGGGGTGGACTGCCTGGGGAGGCTCCAGGTTCACTGCCTCGGGAGGTTCTAAGTTCACTGCCTGAGGAGGCTCCAGGTTCACTGCCTGGGGAGGCTCCAGGTTGACCTCCTCAGGATGTTCTTCACACAGGTGTGTGGGGGTCTTCTTTCTTTCCTTGGTGCCCTCACAATACGCCCACGTGTCCTCCATCTTCCTGTCAGGATCTAGCACTTCCAGGACCTTGAGCAGGAGGTCTGGAGGGAGAGCTTCCTCCAGATTCGGGCAGTTAACCAAGGAATGCTGGGTCAGGCTGGCTTCAATGTTCTCTACAAAGGCCTTCCGTGCTCGCTGGGCTGGCGAGAGCTTGGAACACAGGTCCGCTCCCGTGGGCGGCTGCCTGTGAATCTTTTTGGGCGGAGGGCGGGGAATTCTATGAGCAATCATGGGGAGAAAGCCTTCCCGAGGGCCACGAGTGATCACATCTTCAGCAGATGGACAGCCCGTTCTGAAGTCGTCCAGTCCCTCCTTCACAAATACCCACCGCCGGCTGTCCATGGAGGTGGGGCACTTCCCAAGCTTGTTGTTCTGCCTGGAGAGATAGCGGGAAGGCAACCTGTCCCTGTCCTTGAACCAGGGCTTACATTTCATGCCCAGGGGCACGGGCTCCAGCGGTCCTGGCCCTAGCAGCCACTTCTTGCTGGGCTCCGGCTTCTTGTCCAGCTTCGGCCCTGACTGCCACGGCTTGATCAGCCCTGACTCTATGAGCGCCTTCTTCCTCAGGTCCGACTTTAACAGCCACCCCTTGTGGGGCTCAGGTAAGGGCCACTGCTGGCACGCCATGGCGCCCTTGGCCCAGGGCGCCCAGTGGCTTCAGGGGTTTGTTGTCCCAGCGGCCCCGTTGCTAGGAGACCATTGCCTGGTGCTGACTCATGCTTATTCTTTCCCGAGGTGGGTCAGCACGTGCCCCTGCACAGCCTGCATTGTCCGGGGATGGCCGGCAAGGTTGCATTCTTGCTTGTGGTACAGAACTGTTCCCGTGTATGGGCACTCCTCCACAGGTCAGCTCCCCATTCATCTTTTGATGGACTTTTGGACTGATTCCAGTTTGAAGCTGTTTGGAAATCAAGGGGTCACGAATATTTCACGTGTTCACATCTTCATACAAGTACTTTCATTTCTCCTGGATAAATTATAGGTAACAATTGAAAGGAGGGAGCTTCTGAGAACCATGTTTTTTCTATGTACTCACAGCCGTCAGGTTTTGATATCTGCCCAAATATGGGTGAAGTGAGTGAGGCATTGGGTATACAACTTAAGATGGCACCCCAAATCCCCCTCAGAAATCAAGATCAATTATCTTTTAAGGTAACATTTCAACATAATCAGGAAAACAGTGCCATAGTAAAGCCTGAGGACAAAGGATAGGTCAGTGCCCTACTATGGATCCTGTCTTTACTTAAAACCCATGGGTTGTTCACCATCCATTTTCTTTTTACAAATAATATTTGCCCTTTTTAGATACTGTTGTGTTTCTTGGAAAGAGCTTGATTCTTTGGGATCCTTTTTAAGATTTGATTTAAATAACCAGAGCAGTTCCCTGTGATAGTACATGGCTAAATACTGTTAGACCATGTGGTATGGTTAATTAACTGTTCCTCACTACTGAAGCAAGACCCTTCCATGTAAATTATTCAATGCCTGTGCAGCTAGAGATCTTCTAGTCTGGCTGACAGTAAAGGTCACTATTGCAGGCCCTGTGTGAGTATCAGTTATCAAGAATCCTTTCCAGTGGTTTCTTTCCTGGCTTCTAATATTCACACACGAGCTGATCAGTAATCCCCTGAATCATTCTTGTGGGGTGCAAGATTCTAGAGTTCCGTCTCTTTCTCTCATTTTGCTCTCTGGTTGTCTGCCTTGAGATCTCTACCCACCTTGTTCTCTGTGGTGTCTTAGCTCCATCTCCTTTACATAGCGTGACCTCTCTGAGCTGTGGCCTAGAAACAGAAGGAATGTGGAGCCATCATAGGAGTCACCTCATTTATTTCCTATCTGTGAGGCATCTGTCCCTGCTTCCTGATGTCCAGTGTCTTTCATAATTTTATCTTATTTTCTTTCATTATTTTTTCACGTGCTCCAGGGCATAAATCTGATACCCTTTACTCTACTTTGCCCAGAAGAGAAAATATGATCAACTTTTTTTGTTTCGTCTCCATCAATTTGTGAGTCTGCCTTTGCAAAGGTCTACCACGGCTTCCGAGCTATCATGGGGAGAAAGCCCGCCCGAGGGCCATGAGTGTTCACATCTTCAAGAGATGGCAGCCCTTTGTGAAGTCGGGCTGTCCATCTCGTGGTACCGTAAATTCTTGCTATTCTCCATGATTAGAAATTGTAGATCACACCGACATTATTGAAACAAATGCCTCTTTTAAAATCCATACCAACCTATTTTACTTTTTTCCCTAATTCTCAGGATAACCATCTACTTCAACTTCCAAAAAATAAATAATAAACTCCTTAGCATATAACATTAGGTGTTTTACAATCTCAATGCAGCATGGATTTTTCTTGGTCATAGCCAATGATACACTAATACACAAATTACAGATTAGATGTAATTCTTCAACCATGGCAGCAACTTGAATCTTGTCCTCAAATACATTTTTTATTCATTTAGTTATTCAGCACACATTGGTTCAGTTCTCCTTTTGTATGAGGCAGTGTGTCCAATATTCAAACTCTTGCAATTAAAGATACAAACACTATATTTTCCCTATAATCAATTTCCCATCAATTTTTGCCATCTGATTATTTTAAAGATTTTCTTCAGACATCACCTTTGAAGTACATTCTTTCTGAGTAAGTGTTAAGTGAAGCAGGCTGAAATTGCAAATCAATGAAATAGCATTAAATATATTAATACAGCTAAGATGACTTAAGATGGTTGGTATAAATTAAAATATGAAGCTAAGGAATAGAAAATCAGTGACCACGATTCAGTGGGAACTCAATCTATTCTAGAAATCGTTGCTTGTAAATTAGTATTATTATTAATATCACTATTAATATTAATATTATTGTTTCCTGCAGTATGAAGCACAGGGAGAATATCTCCGTTTAAGGATACGAATGAAGTGACATTTTCATAGGAAAAATGACAAGTAGCCTGAAGGTAATGCCCAGTATATTCAAAGCCCTTTAAAAGTTCACTATTAATCCCAGCAACAACACAGCCCCGGTAACTAACTATTACGCAGCCAGCTCTGGGCAGTGAACTTCCACTGGACAGAGAGGCCCTATAACCTCAGAGGCCAACCCCAGAACACTGCTACTCAGAGGCTGACCCACAAACTGACTCTTTGCTAAACACAAAATAAGGCAGTCTGGGAAACAAATGCGGCTTGCTTTAAAATAAGGACTGTGGTTTACAACACAGAGGAACAGTGTATCGCAGGGAAACTCAACACTCTCCTGAATACCTGGCAGGTCTAAGGCAAGCCACACTGAAGAATAGAAGAACCGAAGGACCTTCACTACTGCCATTTTTTTTTCTTTTTTCACCTTTTAACTAAGAAACCAATTTTTTTTCTTTTTTTTCTTTTTCTTTTCTTCTTTTTTTTTCTTCTTTTTTCCATCACCTGATTTTACCCTTTTAATTACTACCGTCTTATTTTTAACCAATATTATTACTGCTACCATTTTACCATTTTTTTTAAAGTGCCATTTTATTATCTCTTTATTTTATTTTGGGATTAGTGTTCTCCATTCTATTTTCATCGTTATATTATTGGTTGTTTCTAGTTTGCATTCATCTCCAGGGAGCTGTTGCTGGAATTTGTTGGGATTAATGGCTGTTCTATAGGAGTATTCTCCTCATATAAAAAAGTCTCTTCCCCTCTTCCACTTCATTCTCTCTTTTCACTCTTTTTTTTTCTTTCTTCTTTTCTTTACTTATCTCGCTTTTATTTTCCCCCATTCATTTTCCCAATTTCATTTTTGTACTCCTTTTTTTGGTCCCTACTTTTCTTTTCTTTTTTCTCTTTTATCTTTTTCTCTTCCTTCTTCCTTATCCCCTAATTCTCTTAATTCAGGTGGTCACCTTTATTTGGGATTATTAATATCGTGAATATATTTTGTATAGTGCCTGGTACGTGGTGCCTTGTTGTGTTGTATTTTGTGCCTTTAAATCAACGCAGCAGATCCAAGCAACAGCAACCTCCTGAGCACCACACCCTCTGCTGAGGAACAGCTTCTGTACGTGAAACCTCGCCCCACCAGCCAGAAGAGCCACCACAGCTGTGAACAGCACCCACCAGAGGAGCTGCTGCCAACTGAAGAGCAGCTGCTACCGCAACCGCCCGAAGAGCAACCACACACCAAGGAGTCACTGCCACCAAGGGAGCAACCACTGAACGACTCAACGTCTAGATATGTCAGTGAGATCAAACATGGGCAGACAAAAAAAACCCCAAAGGAGAGAGAAGGAGGACTCTCCAGAAAAGCAGCTAAGTAATACAGAGGCATGCAACATGACAGAAAAAGAATTCAGAATAAGGGTCCTAGAGTGCATAAACCGGATGGAGGAAAAAATCCACAACTTCTGCAAGAAGCTAGAAGAAACAGATGAAAAAATCAACAACTTAAGTAAGACCCAAGAAGAAATGAAGAGTGATATAGCTGCAATGAAAAACTCCATTGAAAGTATCAACAGTAGACTAGGAGAAGCGGAGGACCGAATTAGTGAATTAGAAGACAAGGAAGCAAAACACACCCAAAATGTACTGCAATTGGAGAAAAAAATTAAAAGACAGGAGGAGAGCCTAAGGGAGCTTTGGGACAACATGAAACGAAACAACATACGAATAATAGGGGTACCAGAACAACAGAAGGATGAACAAGGATTAGAAAACCTATTAGAAGAAATAATATCAGAAAACTTCCCTGAGGTGGGGAAGAAAAAAGTCACACAAGCCCAGAGAGTCCCAAACAAGGTGAACCCGAAAAGACCCACACCAAGACACATCATAATTACCATGGCAAACGTTCAGGACAAAGAGAGAATCTTACAGGCTGCAAGAGAGAGACGGAAAGTTACATACAAGGGATCTCCCATTAGATTGTCAAATGATTTCTCAACAGAAACACACCAGGCCAGAAAAGAATGGACAGAAATTTACAAAGTGATGCAAAGCAAAGGACTGAATCCAAGAATATTCTAACCAGCAAGGCTATCATTCAAACTTGAAGGGGAAATAAGAAGCTTCACAGACAAAAAAAAAGGCTAAGGGAGTTTATCACCACCAAGCCAGCAATGCAAGGAATGCTAAAGGGACTGGTATAAAAATAAGAAATAAAAAGCTCAGAAAGAAAACAGCCACACAAAAACAGAAATGGCTACAAACAAATACCTTTCAATAATAACTTTAAACGTAAACGGACTAAATGCTCCAAACAAAAGACATCGAGTGGCTGAATGGATAAAAAAACATGACCCATACATCTGCTGTCTACAAGAAACCCACCTCATTAGAAGGGACTCACACAGACTGAAAGTGAAATGATGGAAAAATATCTTTCAGGCAAATGGAAAGGAAAAGAAAGCTGGGGTAGCAATACTTATATCGGACAAAATTGACCTCAAAGTGAAGGCCATAACAAGAGATAAGGAAGGCCACTTCATAATACTAAAGGGATCAATACAACAAGAAGATATAACTCTGGTAAACATATATGCACCCAATGCAGGAGCACCCAAATTCATAAAAAAAAAAACCTCCTGGAAGATATCAAAGGAGAGATCGACAACAATACAATCATAGTAGGGGACTTTAATACACCACTGACAACACTGGATAAGCCCTCTAGACAAACAATTAGCAAAGATACAGCAATCCTCAATGACTCACTAGATCAGATGGACTTAATAGACATCTTCAGAACACTTCACCCCAAAGCCAGGGAATATACATTCTACTCAAATGCTCATAAGACATATTCAAAAATAGACCATATATTGGGTCACAAGCAAAGTATCCCCAAATTCAAGAAGATTGAAATTATAAAAAGCATCTTCGCAGACCACGATGGCATAATATTAGAAATAAACTACAATAAAAACAACCCAAAATACTCAAACACCTGGAAGCTGAATAGCATGCTATTAAATATTGATTGGGTTACCAATGAAATCAAAGAAGAAATACGAAACATCCTGGAAACTAATGACTATGAAAACACAACAATCCAAAACCTTTGGGATACAATGAAAGCAGTCCTGAGAGGGAAGTTTATAGCTCTACAGGCCTATCTCAAAAAACAAGAAAAAATGGTAGTAAATCAGCTAACTCTACAACTCAATAAATTAGAAAGCGAGCAACAAGAAAACCCCAGAGTGAGCAGAAGGAAGGAGATAATAAAGATTAGAGCAGAAATAAATGACATAGAGACCAAGAAAACAATACAGAAAATCAATGAAACCAAGAGCTGGTTCTTCGAAAGGATAAACAAGATTGACAAACCTCTAGCCAGACTCACCAAGAAGCAAAGAGAGAGGACCCAAATAAACAAAATCAGAAATGATAGAGGCGAAATAACAACAGACCCCACAGAAATACAAATGATTGTTAAAAAATACTTTGGACAGCTCTACTCCAACAAACTAGAAAACCTGGAGGAAATGGACAAATTCCTAGAAAAATACAACCTTCCAAAACTCAATCAGGAAGAATCTAAAAATCTCAACAGGCCAATAACTATGGAAGAAATTGAAGCAGTCATCAAAAAGCTTCCAGCAAACAAAAGCCCAGGACCAGACGGCTTCACAGGGGAGTTTTACCAAACATTCAAGGAAGAACTAAAACCTATCCTCCTCAGACTACTACAAAAAATTCAAGAGGAAGGAACACTTCCAAGCTCATTCTATGAAGCCAGCATCACCCTAATACCAAAACCAGGTAAAGACAACACAATGAAGGAGAATTACAGGCCAATATCCCTCATGAACATAGATGCCAAAATCCTCAACAAAATCTTAGCACATCGGATCCAGCAGTACATCAGAAAGATCATACACCATGACCAAGTAGGATTTATCCCAGGGATGCAAGGATGGTACAATATCCGCAAATCAATAAACGTGATACATCACATAAACAAATTGAAAGAAAAAAACCACATGGTCATATCAATTGATGCAGAAAAAGCATTTGACAAAATTCAACACCCATTTTTGATAAAAGCTCTCAGCAAAGTGGGAGTAGAAGGATCATACCTCAACATAATAAAAGCCATATATGACAGGCCCACAGCCAACATCATACTCAATGGACAAAAACTAACACCATTTCCCCTAAGAACAGGAACAAGACAGGGACGCCCCCTCTCACCACTCCTGTTCAACATAGTACTGGAAGTGTTAGCCATTGCAATTCGGCAAGAAGAAGAAATAAAAGGCATTCAAATTGGAAAAGAGGAAGTAAAACTGTCCTTATTTGCAGACGACATGATATTATACATACAAAACCCTAGAGACTCCATCCAAAAGCTACTAGACTTAATACATGAATTTGGCAATGTAGCAGGATACAAAATTAACCCCAAGAAATCTGAGGCATTTCTATACACCAATAGTGAACTTTCAGAAAGAGAGATTATAAAAACAATCCCGTTTACCATCGCACCAAAAAAATTAAGCTACCTAGGAATAAACTTAACTAAAGAGGTAAAAGACCTCTACTCAGAAAAATACAGGACGTTGAAAAAAGATATAGAGCAAGACATAAACAGATGGAAGAACATACCGTGTTCATGGATTGGTAGAATCAACATCATTAAAATGTCCATACTACCCAAAGCAATCTATAAATTCAACGCACTTCCCCTTAAAATACCAACGGCATACTTCAGAGATCTAGAACGAACTCTCCAAAAATTCATCTGGAATAAAAAAAGACCCCGAATAGCTGCAGCAATCCTGAAAAAGACCAAAGTAGGTGGGATCTCAATACCAGATATCAAGTTTTATTACAAAGCCACTGTTCTCAAAACTGCCTGGTACTGGCACAAGAATAGGCATATAGATCAATGGAATAGAATAGAGAGCCCAGAAATCGGCCCGAACCAATATGCTCAATTAATATTTGACACAGGAGGCAAGAACATACAATGGAGCCAAGATAATCTCTTCAATAAATGGTGTTGGGAAAATTGGACAGATATATGCAAGAAAATGAAACTAGTCCACCAACTTACACCATACACAAAAATAAACTCAAAATGGATAAAGGACTTAAATGTACGACAGGAAACCATAAAAATTCTAGAAGAATCCAAAGGCAACAAAATCTCAGACCTATGCCGAAGCAATTTCTTCACTGATACAGCTCCTAGAGCACTTGAAACTAAAGAGAAAATGAACAAATGGGACTACATCAAAATAAAAAGCTTCTGCACAGCAAAAGAAACCATCAACAAAACAACGAGAAAACCCACTGTGTGGGAAAACATATTTGCCAATGTCATATCTGATAAGGGCTTAATCTCCAAAATTTATAGGGAACTCATCCAACTCAACAAAAGGAAGATAAACAATCCAATCAAAAAATGGGCAAAGGACCTAAATAGACACCTTTCAAAAGAGGACATTCAGAAAGCCAAGAGACATATGAAAACATGCTCAAAGTCACTAATCATCCGAGAGATGCAAATCAAAACAACAATGAGGTACCATCTCACACCTGTCAGACTGGCTATCATCAACAAATCAACAAACGACAAGTGCTGGAGAGGATGTGGAGAAAAAGGAACACTTGTGCACTGCTGGTGGGAATGCAGACTGGTGCAGCCACTATGGAAGACTGTATGGAGTTTCCTTAAAAAACTGAAAATGGAACTCCCATTTGACCCTGTGATCCCACTCCTAGGAATATATCCCAAGAAACCAGAAACACCAACCAGAAAGGATATATGCACCCCTATGTTCATAGCAGCACAATTCACCATAGCTAAGATCTGGAAACAGCCTAAGTGCCCATCAGTAGATGAATGGATTAGAAAACTGTGGTACATCTACACGATGGAATACTATGCTGCTGTAAAAAGGAAGGAGCTCTTACCGTTTGCAACGTCATGGATGGAACTGGAGAGCATTATGCTTAGTGAAATAAGCCAGTCAATGAAGGAAAAATACCACATGATCTCACTCATTCATGGATAGTAGAGACCATTATAAACTTTTGAACAATAATAGATACAGAGGCATAGCTGCCTCAAACAGATTGTCAAACTGCAGCGGGAAGGCCGGGGAGGGTTGGGGGGCAGGAGGTAGGGGGGTAAGAGATCAACTAAAGGACTTGTATGCATGCATATAAGCATAACCAGTGGACATAAGACATTGGGGGATAGGGGAGGCTAGGGGACTGTCTAGGGCGGGGGGATAAAATGGACACATATGTAATACCCTTTGTAATACTTTAAGCAATAAATTTAAAAAAAAGTTCACTATTGTCCCTATTTGTCATATAACATATACTTTTTCCAAAGAGGAGTGATAGATGTGCAACAGAAATTACATTTACCCCTTATTGAAATTATCAAGTGAATCCTAGCTGTTTAGGACCATTGGGTAGAAGTGATGGCGAACCTATGACACGCATGTCAGAGGTGACACGCGAACTCATTTTTTTGGTTGATTTTTTTGTTGTTGTTAAATGGCAGTTAATTATATAAAATAAATATCAAAAATATAAATCTTTGTTTTAGTATGGTTGCAAATGTAAAAAAAAATTCTATATGTGACATGTCACCAGAGTTAAGTTAGGTTTTTTCAAAAGTCTGACACGCCAAGCTCAGAAGATTCGCCAAGAGCCTCACCCTGGGGACTGAAGTGTCCCAGGTAACATTTTGTTGAAGGTCACCTGCCCAGGTGGTGGGGGCAAGAAGGCTCAATCCCCGGTAGGGGCCTACAAGAGGCAACTGATCAATGATTCTCTCTCATCACTAATGTTTCTATCCCTCTTTCCCTCTCCCTATCTCTCTAAAAACTTGTGCACTTGGGGGTGAGGGTGAGGGGTGGGGCTAGACCCCTCAACCTGACCTGCACCCTCTGTCATGTTCGGGGACCCCGGCCACTCCTGGCCTAGGCACAGGCCTACAGGCTTGGGCGGCCTGGCTCCCGAGGCCCCATTTTGTCAAGAGAACAAAGTCAGTGTATGTTACAGCCCTCACAGAACCTAGTACACTGCATCTGTGCATACAACTGCCTCGTTCATGTGTCTGCTTCGCCCTACTGGATTACTAACATCTTGAGGACATAGCTCTGTATTATCCTGCTTCATCTTCAGTGCCTGGCCTGCTGCTATGGACCTGAGAGGGTTTGTTGAGTGCGTGAATAATGAATGAGTGAATGAGTGAATGAATGAGCAAGTAAGTGAATGAACAAGCAGCTACCTGTTGGGATAGTTGCACTCTGCTTTGGGCTGCCTGACGCAAACCCCGGGAAGTTCCCGCCCTGCTCCCAGCGGCCCCACTCCCCTCTGCCAGCTGCATAGTTTGCGCAGGGCAAAGGCAGCCCAGGTGTGCGTTTTGGCAGATACATGCATTAGCACCTGGCAGCCTCCGATCCCCATGGGAGGGCCGTTTGTGGGCGTGGCCATTGGCAGAGCAGTGCATGAGCAACTGTCAGCCAGGGATCCCTGCGGGAGGGCCGTTTGTGGGCGTGGCTGCTGGCTGATCTCTGGTCCCGCTGCCAGCCCTGGGTCTGTTCTCATAAGGGCCACCTGCTGCCCCGGTCGCAAATAGCAGGCCTGGATGGCAGCAAGGCAGGCAGGATGGCGCTGCCCCGCCCTGCCTGCCATATGCAAATTAGCCACCGTCTTGGTTGGCAGTTAATTTGCATATCTCTTTGATTAGCCATGTCGGAGGTACGGTTAATTACCATGTTTGTCTACTATTAGATAGGAGATATATATATACATATATATAAAATTAGCCAATGAAACATAATGAATGAGCCTCAGGAGTTACAAATAATGTTTCTAGAGCTCTCTTCACTCTTAAATACAAGAGGTTACATTACTGTATGAACATCAGCATCACCAAGTATTCATCCTACTCTGGCTATGGCAGTTAACATTAGGAAATATGGCTATTGAAAAAGAGCCTGCTGTAGTTGTTTACCATCTCCCAAGGCAAATATTTCTGAAGAGTGATTATTGATGTAGAGTACTTACCTTTCTAAATTGTCCCCTTTTTTTGCTTCTTAAGTAGACAGCGTGTGAAGATTATGTCTTACAGGTAGTTGTTACCATGACTTGGATCACTTATAATAAGCACATTTAAGATAATTCTGATACCTTGTAATGTGGCAACATTTTTCAACATCAGAATATTCCACTGACTTCCCCTTTTAGTTTTCATTTTTTTAAAAATCAAAATGACATTGTTTCTGGATCTATTTTTTCATGGATTTATTTTGTTCATTAGATTCCACATATGAGTGAGATCATGTGATACTTACCTTTCTCTGACTGGCTTATTTCATTTAGCACAATACTCTCCAGGTCAATCCATGCTGTTGCAAATATTTCTATCTTGCAAGTGCTTGATCTGTCCTCTAATTGTTTCCTTCTATAGTAGATATTTCATTTTAATTTTATAAATCTATTTTCTTCCCTTAAAATTCTGAGAATAGGAATTTGAATTTTTAGTAAAATTATCTTTTATTTCAATATTTTATCTGAGTTTTCCCCCACAATGACATAGTTTTGTGTGTTTATTGTGATCCTCTATTTTACCCTCCTCATACATCTGGCAAACCTTTTCCATTTATATTTATGAATAAAGGACTTACTTGATTCACCTCGGTAAGTAGCATGGATCTGATCTAGAATTGTGATGTCCATTTCACTACTAGGGTTTTGTTCAAAATGGGAGAGTGGAGTGTGTTAGTTATTCAGTTTCTTTCTCATTTGGGGATACATGGCATAGAGCTTATAGGTAGAATAGGAACACTTTCTGATGCCAAAATAAACACAATATTTCTCACATTAGAACAGTAGTTTGTTTTTTTGCTTGTAGGAAAATGTGTCCTATTGTTTCCCTTCTCTGCAGGTCTGTAATTGTCTTAAATTCATTCACTGTCTTGGAGTGTAGTTAGGGAGATTAAAAGGCTCAGATGCCAAAGATCTTTACTGTCCTATGTAAGGAGGGATGGGGTAGGGTTAGAGCTGAGCAAGTTAAAACAGATCTGCTCTTCACAGAGCAGCTATTTACTCTCACAATTGACCAAGGATCACCTGCAATGTTGCAATTTCATTTACTCTGTTCTTAGAGTAAGGGGTCTCCATCTTGCTACCCAGATGTTAACAAATGTTAATATCTGCATATTTTAGTAAACCAAAAACTGTAGGTTAAATACAAGAATACTTTCTTTTAATCCATGCCCAATCCCATTCTATTCACCCTTTTACCAGAGGTAAGCACAGCTGTGATTTTAAGGATATATTTTATACATTTAGCATGAACATTCATCCACATTCAAAGGGTCGAAGACCATCCACCTATCTGCACCCTCATATGCATTGTTAATAAGGTGTAGGTTAATTTTCTGTTTTCCCAGGTGCCACGGAATACCTCCTCCTCCACCCAGGTTCACATGAAATAACTTCTCCTCCATGCAGGGTCCCACGGAATACCTCCTACTCCATGCAGGATTCTATGGAATCCCTATTCCCACCTCCATAAGGGTCATATAGAATCCCTCCTCCCTCCATCAAGATCCTATGGAATCCCTCCTCCCTCAATCCAGGGAACTATGGAATCCCTCCTCCCTCCCTCCCTACATCAGAATCCTATGGAATACCCATCTCTCTTTTCATCCAGGATCCTATGGAATCCCTCCTCCCTCCATCAGGGTCTCATGGTATCCCTCCTCCCACCATCCAGGATCCTAAGGAATTCGTCCTCCCACCCTGAAACATGGTCCTAGGATATTCCTCCTCTCGGAAACCAGGGTCCTATGGAATCCCTCCTCCCTCTATCCAGGATCCTATGGTATCGCTCCTCTCTCCCTCCAAAAGGATCCTAGGGATCCTTTCTCCCTCCCTCCATCTGGGTCCTTGGAAATCCCTCCTAACTCCTCCATCGAGGGTCCTCTGGAATCCCTCCACCCTCCATCAGGGTCCTATGGAATCCCTCCTTACTCCTCCAGCAGGATCCTAAGGAATTCCTCCTCTCTCCATCCAGGGTCCTATGGAATCCTTCCTCCCTCCATCAGGCACCTGTGGAATCCTTCCTCTCTCCTCCATAAGGATATTATGGAATCCCTCCTCACTCCATCCATCTGGGTCCTATGGAATCACCCCTCCCTCCATCAGGGTCCCATGGTATTCCTCCTCCCTCCATCCATGGTCCTATGGAATCCCTCCTCCCTCCCTCCTTCAGGGTCCTATGGAATCCCTCCTCCCTCCTCCAACAGGGCCGCATGGAAGCCCATCTTCCTACTCCATCAGGATCCTATGGAATCTCTACACCCTCCTTCCATAAGGATGCTATGGATTCCTTCCTCCCTCCATCAGGATCCTATTGAATCCCTCCTCCCTCCTCCATCAGGGCCCTATGGAATACCTCCTCCCTCCTCCATCAAGATCCTAAGGACTTCCTCCTACTTCCATCAGGGTCCTATGGAATCCCTCCTTCCTCCATCCAGGGTCCTATGGAATTCCTCTTCCTTCCTCAATCACGGTCCTATGGAATCCCTTCTCCCACCTCCATCTGGTTCCAATATAATCCTCCCTCCTTCCATCAGGGTACTATGGAGTTCCTCCTCCCTCCTCCATCAGGGTACTATGGAATTCCTCCTCCCTCCTCCATCAGGGTACTATGGAATTCCTCCTCCCTCGATTAGGGTCCTATGGAATCCCACCTCCCTCCTGTCATCAGGGTCCTATGGAATCCCTCCTCTCTCCATCACAGTCCTATGGAATCCCTCCTCCCTCCATCCAGGATCTTATCGAATCCCTCCTCCCTCCTTCCAACTGGATCATACGGAATACTTTCTCCCTTGCTCCATCTGGGTCCTATGGACTCCCTCTCCCTCTTCCATCCAAGGTCCTATGGAATCCCTCCTCCCTCATTCATCAGGATCCTAAGGAATTCCTATTCTCTCTGTCCAGGGTCCTATGGAATCCCTCCTCCCTCCATCCGGGTCGTATGGATTCCCTCCTCCCCCCATAAGTGTCTTATGCAATCCCTCTTCCCTCCTACATCAGGGCCCTATGGAAACCCTCCTACCTCCTTCCATCAGGATCCTATGGAATCCCTCCTCCTCCCTCCATCAGGATCCTATGGAATTCCTCCTCCTTCCATCAGGGCCCTATGGAATCCCTCCTCCTTCCTCCATCAGGATCCTTTGGAATCCCTCTTCCCTCCTCCATGACTGTCCCATGGAATCCCTCCTCCTTACATCCAGCGTCCTATGGGATCCCACCTCCCTACCTCCTATGGAATATCTCCCTCCCGTCATCGGTGCCCTATGGAATCCCTCCTCCCTCCATCAGGGTCATACGGAATCCCTCCTCCCAACTCCATCCAGGCTTCCTATGAAATTCCTCCTCCCTCCTCCATCCAGGGTTCTCTGGAATTCCACCCACTCCATCAGGGTCCTATGGAATTCCTCCTTCCTCCTCCAGCAGGATCCTAAGGAATTCCTCCTCTCTCCATCCAAGGTCCTATGGAATCCCTCCTGCCTCCATCAGGGACCTATGGAATCCCTCATCTCTCCTCCAACAGGATCTTATGGAATCCCTCCTCACTCCATCCATTGGGTCCTATAGAACCCCTCCTCCTTCACTCCAGGGTCCTATGGAATTCCTCCTCTCTCCATCTAGGGTCCTATGGAATTCCTCCTCCTTCCATCCAGGGTCCTGTGGTATCCCTCCTCCCTCCATCAGGGTCCCATGATATTCCTCCTTCCTCCATCCATGGTCCCATGGAATCGCTCCTTCCTCATCTATCAAGAGTCCTATGGAATCCTTCCTCACTCCGTCCAGGATCCTAACAAATCCCTCCTCCCTCCCTCCACTGTATCCTATGGAATCCTTTTTCTGTCTCTCCATCTGGGTCCTTTGGACTCCATCCTACCTCCTCCATCCAGGGTCCTATGGAATCCCTCCTCCCTGCATCAGAGTCCTATGGAGTCCCTCCTCCCTCCATCAGGGTCCTATGGAATCACTCCTCCCTCCTCCATCAGGATCCTATTGAATCCCTCCTCCATCCATCAGGGTCCTGTGGAATCCCTCCTCCTTCCCTCCATCAGGGTCCTATGGAGTCCCTCCTCCCTCCATCCAGCTTCCTATGGAATCCCTCCTCCATCCATCAGGTTTCTATGGAATTCCTCCTTCCTCCTTCATCACGGTCCTATGGAATCCCTTCTCCCACCTCCATCAGGGTCCTATGGAATCCCCCCTCCCCCCTCCATCAGGGTCCTATGGAACCCCTCCTTCATTCAATAGGGTCCTATGGAATCCCTCCTCTCTCCTCCCTCAGGGTCCTATGGAATCCCTCCTCCTTCCATCAGGGTCCTATGGAATCCCTCCTCCCTCCATCAGGGTCCTATGGAATCCCTCCTCCCTCCATAAGGGTCCTTTGGAATCCCTCCTCCCTCCTCCATCCAGGGTCCCGAGCTGCACCTAATTGAGTCCTTGGTGGAGACTCCTGGATACATGTTTTAAAACTGAAATGTGAGGGATTTGCTCACAGGAATCAGAGAAAGACCTTTATTTATTTAAGAACCAATGACTTTATTTGAAGAGACAGCGGACCTTGAACATGGAACTGAGGTGCCCGTTTTGCACGGGCAATGTGGCCATGGGCATCCGGGCACGGGGCAGGGAGGCCCCCTCGGCTCTCGGGAAGGCAGTCCCGGTCAGTGCTCCTCTCCGTCGCCCAGGGTGAGCTTGTGGAGCAGGTCCTCCTCCAGGCCGGACTCGGGGGCCTGCATCTGGCGCAGCTGGCTGATGTGGCCGCCCAGCTCCTGGAGGAAGGCCGCCTGTGGGTGCAGGCAGTGGCTCTCCAGGAACTCGCACAGGTGGGCGTCCTCCCGGTGGGTGGCCCGGCGGTGCAGGTGCCGCAGGCCCTGGTCCACTCTCTTCGCCAGGAGCAGGGCCTGCTCCAGGGCCATCAGGCTGCTGTCCCACTGGTGCTGCTGCGGCCGGGGGACGTCCTCCAGCAGGACCCGGCCCCCGTGCTGGCTCTGCAGCCACACCAGCCGCTCCGCCTGCTCCCTCTTCTTGAGGGCCCGCTTCCGGAAGTACTGGGAGCCCTGCTGCCAGGCCCGGTCGGGCCTCTGGAAGTAGCCGGCGATGGAGGTGTACACGGAGGCCGCGTAGAGCTCCAGGCCGATCTGCTGGTTGATGGCGGCCTCGCAGTCTGGATGGTAGCGCTGGCGCTCAGAGGAGGGCGGAGGAGTGGCCATGTCTGCAGGCGCAGGAGCGGGTCGGAGGTTGAGGCTGAGTGGAGGAGGCCGGCGGGTCACAGGTGTAGGCGGCTGGGGTCTCCGTAGGTCCTGGGTGAGGGCAGGGCACCAGAGTCAGGCGTCTGCAGCGACAAGACACGTGGAAGGCTGCGGGCCGCTGGTGGTGGCGGTTGGCTCTGAGGGGACCCGAAGCAGTGACCGTTACTCAGGGGTCTGGGGAGGGGCGGGGGGCCCCTCACAGGGGGGCCTGAGGGGGCCCCGAGGAGGCGGGCAGCGCTGACCTTCTCCAGATTCCATGCCCGTCTCATGCTGGGCCCTGGCCTTCATGGCATTTTAAAGTGTGACCCATGAGGAGAAGTGCAACCGCTGCCAGGACATCAACTGCACTTGATTTCTCGGAGCAGCTTGTGTGAATGTGGTCCCGTTGTGGTTGTGTCCTTAACCGCCGCCCAGCCCTTTTGGGGAATCCTTATTGCCTCAGCATGAATCCCAACGCTTCATCAGAATGATGTCAGCGTCTGCACCCACAGTACCCACAGCCTGTCCCCGGTCCTCGGCCTTGTGACACAAGCGACCTGCACTTCCTCCTGTTCACCATCAAGGCCCCCCTCTCTGCGGGCAGAGCCCGGCCTCCACAGCCTCACCGACTCTCCGCCTCCCATCTTCCCTCCTGTGAACTGGCCTTCCCGCCCTTTACTCTGTCTCCTCTCCATCTCTCAGCACAGCCCTGAAACACATTCCTCCCGCCCTGTCTGCCCCCAAGGGGGACAGTTCCCATGGTCTCAACGCAGACATCCTAAAGATTCCATCAAAATGCTATTAGAACTGGTAAATGAATTTAGTAAAGTTACAGGATAAAAAATTAGTGTTCAGAAATCCATAGCATGGTTATGTACCAATAATGAAACATCAGAAAAGAAATTAAGAAAACATCCCATTTACAATTGCATCAAAAATACCTACCAGCAAATTTAACCAAAGAGGTAAAAACGTCTGAACTCTGAAAATAATAAGACAGTGAAGAACGCAATTGAAGAGGAAGCAAATAAATAAAAGCATATACTGTTTCTTATGGATAGGAACAATTAATGTAAAAAATGTCCATAGTACCAAAAGGATTATATAGATTCAACACCATCAATATCAAAATACCAGTGCCATTTACCATAGAACTGGAACAAATAATCCAAAAATTTTGACCCCAAATAGCCACAGCAATCTTGAGAAAGAAGAACAAAGTTGGAGGTATCATGCTACCATTGATAGAACTATTCTACAAGCCCCTAGTAATCAAAACAAAATGGTAATGGCAAAAGATGTCTAGCTCAATGAAACGGAATAACCCAGAAACAAACTCACACCTATACGGGCCATTAATCTATGGCAAAGGGGGGAAGAACATACAATGGAATAAGCACAGTCTAGTCCAGTGATGGCGAACCTTTTGAGCTCGGCATGTCAGCATTTTGAAAAACCCTAACTTAACTCTGGTGCCCTGTCACACATAGAAATTTTTTGATATTTGCAACTATGGTAAAACAAAGATTTATATTTTTGATATTTATTTTATATATTTAAATGCCATTTAACAAAGAAAAATCAACTAAAAAATGAGTTCACGTGTCATAGGTTCACCATCACTCTAGTCAATAAATGGTGCTGGGAAAACTGGACAAATACATGCAAAAATGATACTAGACCATTTTCTTCCACTATATATCAGAATAAATTCAAAACTGATTAAAGAGTTAACTATAAGATGCAAAACCAGAAAACTCCTAGAAGAAAGTTAGGCAGTAAATTTTTTGACATTGTTCTTAATTATATATATATATGAACTAGAGTCCTGGTGCATGTATTCATGCATGGGTGCGGTCCAGCCAGCATGTCCCAATCGGGCTAATTGACCCTGGGCCAGCCCAGGGGAGGGAACTTGAGAGGTTGACTGGTCAGCACCACCCCTGATATGGCCGGTTGGCCAGCCACAGTGCATGTCATAGAGACTGGTCGTTTCAGGCACTGGGTTTTTATACTTACACTAATAAAAGAGAAACATGCAAATTGGTGTCACTCTGCTATGCCCCCAGCCAATCAGGATGAGTATGAAAATTAACCCAACAAAGATGGTGGGTAATTTGCATAAGCCAGTGGGAGAAAGATCAATATCATATGATCTCACTCATATGTGAAAAATAACTAAGAACATAAAGTGATGAAAAAATAGACCTAGAGACATAGAGACATGGAACACACTGGCAACCCTCAGAGGGAAGGCATGAGAGGGTGGAGGGAGGGTGGAAGAAATCAACCACTGACCTCATGTGAGTATATGCATAACCCATGGACACAGACAATGGGGTGGTGAAGGCTTTGGGGGTAAGAAGCTGGGAGAGGGCACTAGGGGTAAAAAAAGGGACATATATAATACTTTCAGCAATAAAAAGAAAAGAAAAAGCCAGCTCTAACTGGTTTGGCTCAATGGATTGAGGATTGACCTGCAGATTGAAGGGTCCCAAGTTTGATTTTGGTCAAAGGCACATGCCCAGGTTATGGGCTCAATCCCTAGTAGGGGATGGGCAGGAGGCACATGATCAATAATTCTCATCATTGAAGTTTTCATCTCACTCCATCTCCTTTCCTCTCTGAAATGAATAAAAACACATTTTTGAAAAAGCCAAAGCTGTCTGGAAATTCAGGTCCCTGGGACCCCAGAACTGAACTTTCACAACATTGCCTTAGTGCACAATAGCCGCAGGGCACTTACAGTCTGCCTTTCTTCCCATCAGGACCACATGTAAACTCAGTTCTTATACTGAGGCTGAAGTAGTGAGATGGGAAGTGAGTGGGGAGGTTAAATGGAGGCCAGCTTGCAGTGTGGGGTGGCTAATGACCAGCAAATGATGCAATGACCAGCTAATAGTTTGAATTTAGAGTGGGTTTCATTGGTCTCTGCACCCACCCTCCCCCAAACAAAAACACTCACAGCCAACTCCTGATTGGACTGTCTCATGAGGAATTGGTCAAGAGGCTCAAGTGTTTGTGAGAAACTGGTTGATTTCTAAGAAATCCTTACTGCAAATAGCTGCAGGGTGGGGTGAACAGGAAGAAAAGAGAAGAAAGGGGCTTAAAAAAAAAGGAAACAGTAAGAGGGGGAAGACTATAAAAGAAGAGCCCAACTGCACAGAGATCTCAGCTACTCCACTGGCCACCTCTTCAGTGTCCCCATAGCACAGGATGAAATTGATTCTGCAGTGAAGAGGCTGTTATTGCTAAAAATGAGCTACAACCTCGCCACTGGGGAAAACTACAAGGCGGACTGCCTTCCAGAGAACCTTGTACCTGGGTTAGTGGCCCAGGTGCCACGGAAGCTGAAGTGGATTTTGTGGATCCCCGAACTGTACAGACAAACAGTGCAAAAGGCAGTGACTATGACAAGCTCATTGTTCTGTTTGGAAGCAGTGACACTGACCAAGAGCTGATAAACAGAACAGAGAGAGCCAGGGGCCAGAGACTGCACTGTTTCCTGTACAGATGCACCTTCTTCTCAAACAGAGACATGAACCAAGTCCTCGATGCCTATGAAAACAAGAAGCTGTTTCCCATGTATATGGGCAGGGGCCCCTCTTCCGAAGCCATGCATGTAAGCCACCACATCCCGTTCATTTTCACAAAGTGGCTGCAGGACATGTTGAATGTGCTCTTTGCTCATCCAGATGGCAGATGAGTAGAAGTACCTGTGGAAGTCCTGACACTGGACCAGGCCTATGGTTACTCCGTGGAAAACGCCAAGGACATCACCACCTGTGGCTTTCACATCAACAAGCGCATCTTCTCTGACCTCGACTACATGTCGTTGAGCCCAGACTTCTACAAGAACACGGTGAAGATTCTGAAACATGTGAACTTCAACCAAATTAAGGCATTTTTGGCTTCGCCAGCAGTGACTGCAAGGAGAAGATCAGCTTTCCTGCCATCCAGGCTGCTCCCTCCTTCAGCAACTCATTCCCACAGATCTTTGGGGGCCAAGATGGACGTCCAGAACCTTATCCCTTGTGCCATCAACCAGGATCCTTACTTCAGGATGACAAGAGATATCACTTCCAGGATCTGCTATCCTAAACCACCCTGCTACACTCAACTTTCTTCCCCTCCCTGCAGGGGACTCAGACCCAAAGGAATGCCAGCGACCCCAACTCCCCCATCTTCCTCACAGACTCAGCCAAGCAGATCAAGACCAAGGTCAACCAGCATGCATTTTCTGGAGGGAAAGACACCATCGAGGAAGCACAAGCAGTTTTGGGGAAATGGCCACGTGGACGTGTCCTTCATGTACATGACCTTCTTCCTCGAGGATGAGGATAAGCTGGAGCAGATCAGGAAGGATTACAGCAGTGGAGCCATGCTCACCTGGGAGCTCAAGAAGGAGCTCCTGGAGGTCCTGCAGTCCCTCCTTGTGGAGCACCAGGCCAGGTGCAAGGAGGCCAGGGAAGAGAGAGTCAAAGAGTTCTTGATCCCGCCCCACCCAGAGCTGTCCTATGACTTTTAATAGCGCCCATTTTATATCTGCACAGAAAGAACCATAATTTACCCAGAGGCTCTGTCACATGGCCTCTCGTTCCTGGTGTCTGTAACTCTGTGTGTCTCTCCGAACTGTTTCTCCCCGTGTCATCCTTTCCAAGGAAACCCTGTGAGCTGCCTGCTCCACCCATAGGACGACTTCCATTTGAAATCATCCCACCCCACATAGACCCTTAAAGCCTGATGGTTAGAGAGCCTGTAGTTTAGGTGTTCATTTCAGGAAGTTTAATGGTCACAGGCCTATTTCAGCCCATCCCCCCCCCCCAAAAAAAAAACAAAAAATAACAAAACAAAAACAAAAACAGAAATGCTGGATATGCTTTTGACTGAGAGATCTCCCAGCTTGAAAGCTGCTTTTGACACAGAGTATTAGCCCCAGGTGGCCGCTTTTATTAAGTTGAGTCTGTGGGAGAAACTATCCAGCTCACTTGCTGAAATCCAGACCTCATGTGTTCTCCTGGAACATCTGCCCTTCCCTGAGCCTCTCCATGCTGCTTCCAGGGACTGGCCCTGAGCACAGGCGCTGTGCCCCCACCCTGTGGCAGCTGAGGGGAATGGGTTTCCTTTGTAGAAACCTTTATCCTGACACTTGATTGGCTGGGAGGCATTGCAAGGAGCACTGCCCTGCTGGTGTCCTGGGCTGCAGAGAGCAAGCAGCAACCCCAGGCACCAAGGGAAACATTCAGTCTTGTGCCCTGGGTAGTCTGGGAAAGCAGAAGACTAACCCAGGAAATCCCTCCATGGAGGTGCAGGGTCCACTCCTGAGCACAATACCCTAAATAAACTTCATTTGGTCTCACGGGGGGTGGGTGTAGGGGTGGAATATATATATGACATCCAAACCATGTTTCCTGGCCAACCCACGTTTGTGGACAGTCAATTGAATTAATTAGCCGTTTCAGCGCGGAAGAAAGTTAGTCTGTCTGTATCATGTTTAGGCTTCCCTACCTCACATTTAACACCCACATTTTTGGAGTCATGGGAAATCTCTGTATGACAAGTCATCACATGGAAAGAAATTACAAGAAACAGGGACTATTAGATATGATGATATGCCTCAGGGATTTTTGACCCTAAGAATATTAAAAGTCATAGGCAGATTTGAAAAGTGTTCAGAAAGGTCTAACTAAATAGTTAATTTTATAAAAATATTTTACTTCATTCTATTCCATAGATGAGTGTGTATCATCTTTCCTTCAGCTAAAGTGTGGCATCATTGATTTAATATATGTATGAATATATTTTTCTTCCAGATCAGGGGGGAAGTAAATTTTAAAGTAAAAATTCAGATAGGAAGTATGTTAGGCTTCTAGGCCATATGATCTCTGTGACAATTCCTAAATTCTCATGTTGTAGTGCAAATGTAGCCATAGACAATTCACAAACAATACAAAAAATTACTTTGGCTGTGGGTTACAAGTTTTGCTTAAAAAATATTTGTCATAATGCATTCGAAATTGAATATTACCAGAGTGATAATTCTTTCATTTTGCAGGATTATTTTGGGATTCATCCCATGCTTTAGCTGGCATAATTTTTTAAAAATATGTTTTTACTGATTTTCAGAGAGGGAGAGGAAGAGAGATAAATATCAATGATGACAGAGAATCATTCATCGGCTGCATCCTGCATGCCCACTCCCCTCACTGGGGATCATGCCTGCAAGCCAGGCATATGCCCTGACCAGAATCAAACCAAGACCTCCTGGTTCATAGGTCAATGCTCAACCACTGAGCCACATCGGCTGGGCAACAAGATCCTTTTTAAGTAATTCTTTTATTTACTTTTTTTAAAATGAATAATTGAAATAAAAATATAATACTACTAATGCAATAAAAACCGAGAGGAATATATGTAAAAATATTGGCTTTATAGTTGGTAAAATAAATAAAATATTGATGAACCCAAGCAGAAGCTGATTTAGAAATTTTTATTTGCACTAGGTGTTAAATTTGCAGATGTTGTAGAATAAATTTGTCTATATACAGTGAGGCACTCATGGTGAATTCTGACTGATGTTAAACTGAGAGAGAGACACTAGCCAAGTGAGTAGTAAATAGAAAATTGTCTAATCCTCTTCTTCCTCTGAATCCTCCTCTTTGGGTTTGGAGAGGAGTTTCATTACTCGGTGTATAGGAGTCGTCACAGACTCATATTTCCACCCCTTCCTCATAAACATCTTCTCAATCACACCTGGCATCTTGTAGCCCTTGCTTACAATGAAATCTTTGAAGGCAATTGGTCCATAAAGTTCATCAAAAATGTCTGGTTCAAGATGCCTTCCGTTGCTCCAATGTTCCTTGGCACGGACAAGTTTAGGGTCGAGCAAAGGCTGGTCATTGGCCAGCTTTTTCCAGCATTTGGGGTCTAGGTACCATGCTCCATACCTTATCTTCTCCTGTTTGGGTTTATAAGGGTCTTGTTGTTTGCGGAGTTTCCTTTCCCAGTTACCTTCCTGCAGGGAGAATTTCCTCTGCTTTATTTCATCTAGCTGTTTGCAGGGCCTGATATTCAAAGGAAGCTGGCTTGTTTCCTTTATTTTGGCTGTATTATCGGTCAGTGGGACCTCAAGGTTAATTTCAAACTTTTTCATGATGTCCTCTTCATCAATGTCTATGTTTTCAAAATTCTCATTCATCAATCTGCAGAATTTAATAACTGATGCTCTTCTTTGTTTTTGGTAAACAGGAAGTTTGCGGATATCCATCATGCATGATGCTTTTGTCTCTTCCTCAGGGAACAAACTGCTTAAATTTGACTGGAAACTCTCCTTGGTGGATTCCAGGTGGGCTTTTTCTGCAGGTTCTAGGTTGACCTCCTGGGGAGGCTCCAGGTTCACCTCCTCAGGATGTTCTTCACACAGGTGTGGGGGTGTCTTCTTTCTTTCCTTGGTGCCCTCACAATACGCCCACGTGTCCTCCAGCTCCCTGTCAGGATCTAGCACTTCCAGGACCTTGAGCAGGAGGTCTGGAGGGAGATCTTTCTCCAGTTTCAGGTAGGTTGCCAAGGGATGCTTGCTCAGGCTGGCTTCACTGTTCTCTACAAAGGCCTTCCGTGCTGGCGGGACTGCCAAGAGCATGGAACACAGGTCCGCTCCCTTGGGCAGCTGCCTGTGAAACTTTTTGGGCGGAGGGCGGGGAATTCTATGAGCAATCATGGGGGGAAATCTCTCCCGAGGGCCAGGAGTGATCACATCTTTCGGAGATGGACAGCCCGTTCTGAAGTCGTCCACTCCCTCCTCCACAAATACCCACCGCCCGCTGCCCATGGAGGTGGGGCACTTCCCAAGCTTGTTCTGCCTGGAGAGATAGCGGGAAGGCAACCTGTCCCTGTCCTTGAATGAGGGCTTACATTTCACGCCCAGGGGCAAGGGCTCCAGGGGCCTGGGCCCAGGCATCCACTTCTTGCTGGGCTCTGACTTCTTGTCCAGCTTCGGCCCTGACTGCCACGGCTTGATCAGCCCTGACTCTATGAGAGCCTTCTTCCTCAGGTCCGACTTTAACAGCCACCCCTCATGGGGCTCCGGTAAGGGCCACTGCTGGCCCGCCATGGCGCCCTTGGCCCAGGGCGCCCAGGGGCCTCAGGGGTTTGTTTTCCCAGCCGCCCAGTTGCTAGGAGACCATGGCCAGGCGTGGCAGCATTCTTATTCTTTCCTGAGGCGGGTCAGCAGGCGCCCCTGCACAGCCTGCATTGTCCCGGGATGGCCCTCAAGGTTGCATTCTTGCTTGTGGTAGAGAACTATTCCCGTGTATGGGCACACCACAGTTGAGCTGTCCATTCATCTTTTCATGGACTTTTGAATTGATTCCAGTCTGAGGCTGTTTGTAAATCAAGTGGCCATGAATATTTCACTTATTCACATCTTCATACAAGTACTTTCATTTCTCCTGGATAAATTATAGCTAGGAATTGAAAGGCAGGTGCTTCTAAGAGGTTTGTTTTTTCTTATGTACTGTACTCACAGCCCTCAGGTTTTGATATTTGCCCAAATATGGGTGAGGTGAGTGAGGCATTGGGTATACAACTTAATGTGGCTCCCAAAATCCCCCTCAGAAATCAAAATCAGTTATCTTTTAAGGTAACATTTTCAACATAATCCGAAAAACAGAGCCATATTAAAATCTGAGGGCAAAGGATAGATCTGTACTCCTACTGAACCTGTCTGAATTTAAAACCCATGTGTTGTTCACCATTGATTTTCTTTTTAAAAATAGTATTTGCCTTTCTTGGATACTGTTATGTTGCTTGGAAAGAGTTTGATTCTTTGGTGTCCTTTTTAAAATTTTACTGAAATAAGCAGAGCAGTTCCCTGTGATAGTACATGCCTAAATGCTGTTCTACCATGTTGTATGGTTAACTGTTCCTCACTTCTGCAGCAAGACCCTTCCACGTAAATTATTCAATGCCTGTGCATCTGGTGTTCTAGTCTGGCTGACAGTAAAGGTCGCTATTGCAGGCCCTGTGTGAGTATCAGTTATCAAGAATCCTTTCCCGTGGTTTCTTTCCTGGCTTCTAATAATGTATTCACACACGAGCTGATCAGTAATCAGCGGAATCATTCGTGTGAGGGGGCAAGGTTCTGTAGTTCCCTCGCTTTCTCTCATTTTACTCTCTGGTTGCCTGCCTTGAGAACTCTACCCACCTTGTTCTCTACAGTGTATTAGCTCCATCTCCTCTACATACTAGTAGTGAGAGTGCTGGTCTTTGCTTGGGTTCTGCCTCTCTGAGCTGTGGCCTAGAAACTCAAGGAATTTGGAGCCATCATAGGCCTCACCTCATTTATTTCCTATCTGTGAGGGATCAGTCTCTGCTTCCTGATGTCCAGTGTCTTTCATAATTTTATCTTATTTTATTTCATTATATTTCCAGGTGTTCCAGGGCATATATCTGATGCCTGTTACTCTACTTTGGCCAGAACAGAAAATATAATTTACTTCTTTTGTTTTGTCTCTATCAATTTGTAAGTCTGCCTTTTCAAAGGTCACCGATGACTTCTAAACCATCAAATACCTTAAAATTCCTGCTGTTCTCCATGATTAGAGATTGTAGATCACACATTACTGAACAAATTCCTCTCTTATAATCCATAACAATCTATTTTTCTTTTTTTCTTATTACTCAGGATACTCATCTACTTTTAAATCCATAAAATAAATACTAAACTCCTTAGCATATAACATTAGATGTTTTACCATTTCGTTGCAGCATAATACACTCCATGACCATTGATGCTGTTGCAAATGGTAAGAGATATTCCTTTCTTACAGGTGCATAGTATTTCATTGTGTAAATGTACCACAGTTTTTTTATCCACTGATCTGCTGATGGGCAATTGGGCTGTTTAGAAATCTTAGTTATTATAAATTGCACAGCTATGAACCTTAGGGATGCATATATTCTTTCTGATTGGTGTTTCTGATTTCTTAGGATATATTTCTAGAGTGGGATTACTGGGTAAAATAGGAATTCCATTTTTAACTTTTTGAGGTAACTCCGTACTGTTTTCCACAGTGGCTACATCAGTCTGCATTCCCACCAGCACTGTACTGGGGTTCCCTTTTCTCCACATCCTCTTTAACACTTTTCGTTTATTGATTTGTTGATGATAGCCATTCTGACAGGTGTGAGGTGATAACTCTTTGTCAATTTAATTTGCATCCCACTGATGATTAGTGACTGAGCATTTTTTGTATATCTCTTGGCCTTCTGCATGTTCAGTTTGGAGAAACGTCTAAGTAGGCCCTTTGTCCTTTTTTAAATTGGATTGTTTTCCTTTTGTCAAGCTGTATGAGTTTCCTACATATTTTGGAAATTAACCCTTATTGAATGTATGATTGTCAAATATATTCTCCTATTCAGTGGGCTCTCTTTTCACTTTATTGATGGTTTCTTTTGCTGTGCAGAAACTTTTTATTTTGATGTAGTCCCAATTTATTTATTTTCTCCTTAGTTTCATTTGCCCTAGGGAATGTATTGGCAAACATATTGCTATGTGAAATGTCTGAGATTTTGCTGCCTATGGTTTCTCCTAAGATTGTTATGGTTTCATAATTTACTTTAAGTATTTTATCCATTTTGAGTTTATTCTTGTGTATGGTGTAAGTTGGTGGACTAGTTTCTTTTTTCTTTTCCTTCTTCCCTCCCTCCCTCCCTCCCTCCCTCCCTCCCTCTCTCCCTCCCTCCTCTTTCTTTCTTTCTTTCTTTCTTTCTTTCTTTCTTTCTTTCTTTCTTTCTTCCTTCCTTCCTTCCTTCCTTCCTTCCTTCCCTTCCCTTCCCTTCCCTTCCCTTCCCTTTCCTTCCTCCCTCCCTCCCTCCCTCCCTCCCTCCCTCCCTCCTTCTTTCTTTCTTTCTTTCTTTCTTTCTTTCTTTCTTTCTTTCCTTCAATTTTCCAAACAACAATTATTAAAGAGTCTGTCTTTGCTGCATTGTATGTTCTTGCCTCCTTTGTCAAATATTAATTGAACATAATGGCTTGGGTCAATGTCTGGATTCTCTGTTCTGTTCCATTGATCTATATGCCTGTTTTTTGTGTGTAAGTCTTTTTGTTGTTGTTGTTGTTGTTGTTGCTGCTGCTGTTTTTTGCCAGTACCAGGATGTTTTGAGTACAGTGGCTTTGTAGTATAACTTCATATCTGATAGTGTTCTTTTTCCAACTTTGGTCTACATTTTCAAGATTGCTGTGGCTATTCGAGGTCTGTTTTTATTCCATATAAAGTTTTGAAGAGTTTGTTTTAGATCTGTGAAATATGCCATTGGTATTTTAATAGGGATTGCAATGAAGCTATAGATTGCTTTGGGTAGCATGGACATTTTAATGATATTGATTCTACCAATGCACGAACACTGTGTATTTCTCCACTTGTTTAAACCTTCTTCTATTACTTTTTTGAACATTCTACAGTTTTCCAATTGCAGATCTTTAATCTGCTTGGTTAGGTTTATTCCTAAGTACCTAATTTTTTTTGTTATAATGGTAGATATGATTGTTTTCTTAGTTTCTCTTTCTGAGAATTCATTGTTGGTATATAAAAATGCCATATATTTCTGGGTGTTAATTTTGTATCCTGCTATGTGGCTGAATTGATTTTTTATATCTAGTAATTTTTTGGTGGAGTATTTATGGTTTCTATGTACAATATCATGTCATCTTCAAATAATGTGAGTTTTATATAATCTTTTCCAATTTGGTTACTTTATTATTTTTTCTTCTTGTCTGATTGCTATGGCTAAGACATTCAGTATGTTGAACAAGAGTGGTGAAAATGGTAATCCTCAATTTATTCCTGGTCTTAGTGGAAATTGTTTTAGTTTTTGCTCATTTAGTATGATGTTGGCTGTATGTTTGTCATATATGGCTTTTATTATTTTGAGGTATGATCCCCCCATTCCCACTTTGCTGAGAGTTGTTTTTTTTGTTTTTGTTTTTGTTTTTTATCAAAAAAGGGTGTTGTATTTTGTCAAATGCTCTTTCTGCAGCAATCGATATTTTCATGTGATTTTTGTCCTGCCATCTGTTTATATGAGATATCACATTTACTGAATTGTGACTATTGTGCCATCCTTGCAACCCCAGACTAAATCCTATTGGTCATGGTGTATGGTAGTTTTAACGTATTGCTGGATCTGATTTGCTAATATGTTTTGAGGAATTTAGCAAATAAATTGATCACGGATATTGGCCTATAAGTCTCTTTCTTTGTAGAATCTTTATCTGGGTTTGGAATTGAGGTAATGTTGGCCTTATAGAAAGAGCTTGGAAATGTTCATTCCACTTGAATTTTTGGGAATAGTTTGAGGAGGATAGGTGTTAGTTCTTTGAATGTTTAGTTAAACTCACCTGTAAAGCCATCTGAACCAGCACTTTTGTTTGCTGGGATTTTTTATTTTTTATATTTTAATTACTGTTTCAATTTCATCAGTAGATATTGGCCTATTCAGGTTTTCTGATTCTTCTGGATTGATTTTTAGAAGATTATCTTTTTCTAGGAATGTGCCCATTTTTGTCCAGGTTGTTCAGTTTCTTTTGGAATATAGTCATTCATAGTATTTTTTTTTATGGTCCTTTGTATTTCTGTGGGGTCAATTGTTACTTCACCTCTCTCATTTCTGATTTTTTTTTTTTAATTTTGGTCCTCTTTATTTCTTGATAAGTTTGCCTAGAGGTTCATCAATCTTGTTTATCTTTTCAAAGAACCAACTCTTGGTTTTATTGATCTTTTGTATTGTTTTTATAATCTCTATTTCACTTATTTCTACTCTGATCTTTATCATTTCCTTCCTTCTACTTTTGTATTTTATTGTTGTTCTCTTTGTAATTCTTTAAGTTGTAGGGATAGATAATTTATTAAACATTTTTCTTATTTTTTTAAAATAGACCTGTAATGCTATGAACTTACCTGTCATGATTGCTTTCACTGCATGCGATAGGTTTGGTTTGTTGTGTTTTCATTTTCATTTGTTTCTGGGATTTTTTTTTTTATTTCTTCTTTGATCTTTTTGGTATCCCATTTATTGTTTAATAGCATGCTATTTAGCCTTCATGTGTTTGGATGCTTTTGAGTATTTTATTGTAGTTGATTTCTAATTTCATGCCATTGTGATCTGAAAACATGTTTAATATGATTTCAATCTTCTTAATTATAGAGAACTGTTTTGTGTCCTAATATGCAGTCTATCTTTGACAATACCCCATGTGCACTTGAGAAGAATGTATACTCTATAGTTTTTAGGTGAAATGTTCTGAAAATGTCAAATAATTCCATCTGATCTAGAGTTTCATTTTGGATCGCTGTTTTCTTGTTGAATTTTTGCCTAGAAGATCTATCCAATGGTATCAGTGGGATATTAAATTCCCCCTCCTATGATTATAATGCTGTTGATCTCCCTTAAAATCCTTCAGATTTTTTTCTTTATTGATTAAGGTATTACATATGTGTCCTTATCCCTCCATAGCCTCCCAACCCCCCACTCATGCCCTCACCCCGCTGGTGTCTATGTCCATTGGTTAGGCTTATATGAACGCATACAACTCCCAGATTTTTTTATATATATTTGGATGCTATGGTATTGGGTGCATATATGTTTACCAGAGTTATATCCTCCTGTTATATCAATCCATTTAGTAGTATAATGAAATGGCTTTCATTATCTCTTGTTATGGCTTTCACTTTGAAGTCCATTTTGTAAGATGTGAGCATTGCTACCCCAGCTTTTATTTTTCATTTCTGCTTGCATTTTATATAGCAAAGAACTGATAGGAAATTTTTTATGTGTGAGTCCATAGTTCTGAGGTGGGTTTCGTGTAGACAGAATACATATGGGTCATATTTTCTTATCCATTCAGCTACCTTATGTATTTTTATTGGAGCACTGAAGCCATTTACATTTAAGGTTATTATTGATAGCTACCTATGTATTGTCATTCTTATTCTCTATGTCTGTGACTTTCTCTTTATCTCCATTTCTTCTTCTAACAACAGTCCTGTTAGCATTTCTTGCAGTGTTGGTTTGGTGATAATAAACTTTTTTAGCCACTTTTTTAAACTGCAAAGCTCTTTATTGCACCTTTGATTTTCAATGATAACTTTGCTGGATAGAGTAATCTTGGGTTCAGTCCCTTGATTTTCATTACTGTATATATACTTCATGCCATCCCCTTCTGGCTCAAAGCGTTTCTATTGAGAAGTCAGCTGACAATCTAATGGGAGCACCCTTATAGGTAACTTACTTTCTCTCTCTCTCTCTCTCTCTCTCTCTCTCTCTCTCTCTCTCTCTTTCTCTCTCTCTCTCTCCCTTTAAGATTCTTTCTGCATGTTTAATGTTTTACATTTTAATTAATATGTGCCTCAGTGTTGGTCTTTCGGGGTTCATCTTGATTCACACTCTCTTGGTTTCCTGAACTTGAGTAATTTTTTCCTTTTACCAGGTTAGGGAAATTTTCTGCCATCATTTCTACAAAGAATTTCTCTATTCCTTTGTCAGATTCTACTCCTTCTGGTACCCCTATAATGCAAATGTTGTTACATTTCATGTTGTCCCAAAGCTCCCTTAGCCTCTCCTCCTGCTTTTTAATTTTTTTCCTATTTGCTTCTCTGAATGGGTGTTTTCTTCTACCTGTCATCCAACTCGCTGATTCAGTCCTCAGCTTCTTCTAGTCTACTGCTGAATCCGTCCAGTGTGTTACTTATTTCAGATATGTCATTCCTCATTTCCAGTTGATTCTTAAGTATTATTTCAAGCTCTCTTTTCATGTTGGTGTAGCTCTCACTAAGCATTATAATTCTCATTAAATTGCTTGAAGTTCTCACTGAATTGTTTGAGCACCCTTATTACCATTACTCTGAATTCTTTATGTGACACATTCTTTACTTCCATTTCATTTAGTTCATTTTCTGCTGATTCCACCTTTTCTTTCATTTGGGGCTTGTTGTTTTTTGTCTCCCCATTTTGCTGTCCCTTTGATTTTGTTTCTGTGTATTAGATCAAACTGCTATGCCTCCCAGATTTTGTGGGGTGGTCTTATGTAGTAGGTGTTTGGGGAACCCAGTAGTGCAGTCTCTTAGATCTCCTGAGCTGGGTAACCTAGGAAAGCCCATTACTTGAGTTATTTGGGTTCTGCTGTTGTAGTTGGGTTTTGAATGTTATTGTCCTTTTCATGGATGGAGTCTCCTCTTAGGCTGGCTGACTATGTGGCTCATCCCCGACCAATTCATGGGTGCTATTGTGGAAGTACTGAACGAACAGAACAAAATACAGCATAAAAAACACACACACACATTGCCCTAACCCACTGGTCGGCAAACTGCGGCTCTTTGGCCCCTTGAGTGTGGCGTGCACGTACAGTGCGATTGAAACTTCGTGGCCCTTGCACAGAAGTCGGTATTTTGTGAAAGAGCCACACTCAAGGGGCCAAAGAGCCGCATGTGGCTCATGAGCCGCAGTTTGCCGACCACTGTCCTAACCGGTTTGGCTCAGTGGATAGAGCCTCAGCCTGCAGACTCAAGGGTCCCAGGTTCAATTCCAGTCAAGGGCATGTACCTTGGTTGTGGGCACATCCCCAGTAGGGAGTGTGCAGGAGGCAGCTGATCAATGTTTCTTTCTCATCGATGTTTCTAATTCTCTATCCCTCTCTCTTCCTCTCTGTAAAAAATCTCAATAAAATATATTTTAAAAAAAATAAACACACACACACACACACACACAAACAAACAAACAGAATAAACAAAAGAAAAATGTACACAAGACCCCTACACCACCAAAAAAAGCAAACATCAGAGAACAGATAATTAGGAAAGAGAAAATAGAGTAAGAATGATAGAAAAAAGGGTATAAAAGGTATATCATATGAGGAGAAAATAAAATGAAATAAATGAATAATAAAAAGAACAGATAAAAACAATAAGAAAAGGGGATCTGGAATATATAGATGCAGAGCTGTAATAAAATCAGAATAAGGAATTAGAGGAATATGGGAAGTAAAATGGTTTAAAATATAGGAGGGAGAAAAGAAATTACAAGAAAGGACCAGAAAAAAAAATGAAATGGAAAATAGTGGAGAAATCAAATATATGTAAAATAAGAAAAAGAAATAAGATGAGAAAGCAGGAGAGAAAGAGAACAAATTGAGTAGTGAAAAAAAGAAAAAGAAAAAATTGAGTAGGAAAGGGGAACTGGAAAATTAGATATATGAACAAAAGAACAGACTAGAATATTAACAAATCAATAAAGCAGATAGATAATGAAGATTAATTTAGAAAGGGAAAAAAAGAGAGAAAAGATAAAAAAAGAAAAGAGAAGTAAAAATGGAAGAAAAAAGAGAAAAGATAGAAGCAAGGGAGAGGAAAAAAGTGAAGTGGTATTTGTTTCAGCTGAGTTTAGTGCCCCATGGGTACTCGCTTTGGATCCCACTCTTCTGTCTGCCAATTCTGGGCTTCCTTTGATGTACTTAGGTATTAACCGCTATTAGGAACTGTCTTTCTATGGCTTTAAGCAACCTACTTGAAGCTCCAAGGGATTCACTGATCCATCGTTTGTCTCCACAGGACTTGGCTGCAAGTAGGAGGGGTAAATCTGCCCTCTAAAGTAGGTTTGTTAGCAGCATGGGGCTCTGGGATGGGTCAGCAAGTTTCCTCTGGTTCCCCGGACTGCAAGTCTGCTCAACCTTTGCCTGCTAGGTAGCTGTCAAACTTAATCACTCAAAAGTTTGTTTCTGAAAGGGCTTTAGGCAGGGGAGGTGCTATTTTGCTTTCAGGGAATATGGTGGGTTTTCCTGTCCCAGAGCTATTCCTCTATGAGTGGCCCAAAGTATTACTCTGCCCTCAGCTGGACTGAGATCCTTGTATGGAAAACAGTGGGGTTGGCTGGAAATCTGGAGGTTTTTTTTTTTTTTATCAGTTCTGTGCAGGGAAATTATCTGTCTGATTCCCATGATAGTGGGGCTGATGGCCCCTCCCCTAATGCAGTCACTGATGCTCCTGAGACTGTTCAAACCTGTAAGCTTGGCCTCTGCTTTTGTTTTCCCTGAAAAGCTCAAAATGCAGGGTGTGGCATGCAGGGCTTCTGTGTGTGGGGTGGGTTGTTAGAGTGTCTTTTTTTTTTTTTTTTTTTTTTTTGTTACCTGCCTTCTGGCTGCCATGAGCGGCCGGCCAGCTCCTCTCAGGAAAAACGACCATTTTGGTTTGGGGACTTACAATCAAATGCTCCTGTCTGCTGCTTTTCCAAGTCTCCCCATAATGCTTTACACCCCTCCCTCTCCTTAGGTTTCTCAAGTCCACAGCTCCCTCCCTGCACCAAAGTCTAGGTTGAGTAGCTGCAAATGAGAACTCCTGTTCTCTGGGTTAAAACACACACACACACACACACACACACACACACACACACACCAAAAATGAAACAAATCTATGGTTTTCTCTCCAACTCTCTAAAGCAGTGGTTCTCAACCTTGGCTGCACATTAGAATCACCTGGGAATCTTTTTAAAATCCTGATTTCTGGGCCTCATCCTCCGGAAATTCTGTTTCTTTGTTACTAATGTTGTGGCCCCACCCCATAACAAAGAAACGGAATTTCCGGAGGATGAGGCTCAGAAATCAGAATTTTAAAAAGATTCCCAGGTGATTCTAATGTGCAGCCAAAGTTGAGAACCACTGGAAAGGCTCCAGGACCTGCTGTGGCCAGCACCCCTGCTGGCTTTCATGGCTGGATGTTTCTTGGGCAGCGGTTCTTGGCTCTTATGCTCCTGGTTGTGTAGGCCAGCCTGGGTTCCAGGCCTCTATCTTCTGAGGGAACAGATCCTCCCATAATCCAGCACTCCCTCCACACTCTGAGCCTGCCACCCCTGGGAGCTCGGTCAGCTCCTCTCACAACATCGCCCTTCCTATGTGTCTCCAGGTGTTTGCTGTCCTTCTTTGATATACGTCTCCTCCTGAGCTGGACCTCAGTTGGTAATTCCAGGTGAATGTTCTCCAACTTAGTTGTATTTTCAATCAGGTCCTGGGAGAAGGTACACAACAGGTATGCCTATTTGGCCCCCATTTTTTCCTAGACCATATTTTATTCTTTTGATAAGGTATATTACATTAGTTTTATTTTGGATGTTAAAATAACTTTAACATTCCTGAGATATATCCCACATGGTCATGGTATATGTTCCTTTTAATATGTTGCAGAATGTGGTTTGCTAGTATTTTGTTAAGGACTTTATTTTTTAAAATAGCCAATTAAATTCAAGAGCTTTTACAAGGGTAGTTTTTTCTTTTTTAATCCTCACCCAAGGATATATTTTTATTTATTTTAGAGAGAGAGAAAGGCAGAGGGAAAGAGAGGGAAACCTTCATGTGAGAGGGAAACATCAATCAGTTTCCTCACACACACATCAGTTACCTCCTGTATGTACCACTACCAGGGATGAAACCCAATAGGTATGTGCCCTGACTGGGAATTGATCCTGCAACCTTTTGGTATACGGGATGATGCTCCAAGCAACTGAGACACACTGGCCAGGACTATAGGGGTAGTTTTTGAGGCAAGTATTTGAGAGCTTTTTTCTGGTTCTCTGGTAAACTAGCTGGCATATGGTTTGCTTGAGGTTTATTTTTGTTTGTTTGTTTGTTTTGTTTGTTTGTTTGTTAACCCAGAACATTTATTCCGTGACTTATCATTGAAATCATTAACATCAAGTGGCTGCTGCAACAGCTGCCTTCTTGGGTTTAGTTGTTGTTTCTTCACAGAATCCATGCCTGAAAGTGTGGTATACAATTTTAGGGGCCTCATTTAACCAGTCTCAGTGATATTTCATCTTACAGGCTTGGCACAACTTTCTCTTCTGCTTAGCACTTGCAACAGGTTGACTTCTAAGGGTAGTAAGCCTTTAAACCACAGCAGTGGCACATGTGTGTGTCTTACTGTGATGCTTTCCAAATGATGATGTACCCTTCATCATCTCACTTCTGTGGCCAAGACCCTAGCTTGAAGTTTGCATAGAGCTGCCAGATTCTTCTTTATGCTTACCACCAGAACCTACATTATTGTTAAGGTCAACATTAAGCTTGAACTGTCTCAATCTATGTTTCAAATAAAGTCAGTTTCTTCGGGAAGGATTTTACAAAAATCTATGTTCTTAAGAATGTCTCTTCCCAATATGCAAAGTCTCAGAGTTGGATACTGGCATGATAGCCCTGCTTTATAAGCAGGGTACTGGGTGTTCAGTAGCCTTTGATCACTCCCATTTGTTTCTCCTGTTGTGAATGAGCGAGCTGGGGTAGGGCTATTGGAACCCCAGGATTCTTAGCCTGCTATGCATAGGATAGAAACTCTGCTCTACAAATAAGTTTTTTTATTAAAAAAAAAAGTTTCACCAGTTATGATTGTTTTCTTGAATATCGGGTCTATTTTTCATATCACTATTTCATAAATACTAGTATAAGAATAATCTTGGGATTGATTATGACCATATCACTTTCTCCCTTGAGTAATATTGCTTTCATTACTCTATAAATAATTTATTGCCATTTTCTAAATATGATGGTGTGTTATCCACCTTTCAAGCCTTGTTTTCTATTTAATTCCCCTGATTAGCTAGGCACAAAGAATGATACACCATGTCCTGAAAATACTTGTAGGTTTTAGTATTTGTACCTTTCAAAATAACATTTCTATAAGAAACCATCAACAAAGTGAAAAGAAAGCCCACAGCATGGGAAAACTTATTTGTCAATAATACATCTGATAAGGAGTTAATTTCTAAAATATATAAAGAACTCATACAACTTAACAAAAGGAAGACAGTCCAATTAAAAATGACCAAAGGACCTAAATAGACAGTTCTTCAAACTGGACATACAGAAGGCCAAGAGACATGCAAAAATGCTCAAAGTCACTAATAATTAGAGAAAATCAAATTAAAATGACAATGAAGTATCAACTCATGCCTGTCAGAATGGTTATCATCAACAAATCAACAAACAACAAGTGTTGGCGAGAATGTAGAGAAAAGGGAACCCTAATACATTGCTGGTGGGAATGCACACTGGTATAGCCATTATGGAAAACAGTATGAAGTTTTATCAATAAATTAAATATAGAACTTCCATTTGATCCAGTGATCCCACTTCTAGGAATATATCCTAAGAAATCTGAAACACCAATCAGAAAGAATATATGCACCCCTATGTTCATAGAAGTGTTATTTACAATAGCTAAAATTTAGAAACAGTCTCAGTGCCCATCAGCATATGAGTGGATAAAAAAGCTGTGGTACAGGAGAAACCAAGATGGCAGCATAGGTAAACACCTGAAATTTCTGCCTCAAGCAACCACTTATAAAATACTAAAAGAAAAAATGGACATCATCCAGAACCACAGGAAGGCTGACTGAGTGGAAATTCTACAACTAGAAGTAAAGAGAAAAGCACACTGAGACTCAGAGGAGGTGCAGAAGTAAAGTGCAGAGGTACGGAGGCTTGCGCGGAAAAGGGCTGGCAACTGAGGACGCGGTTGTCTTTTTCAATCGGGAGGGAGATACAAGCTCCCGATGGCCCAGACTCCAGTTCTGGGAGAGTCTCTGGGGACCAGACTCATACGGGGAGAAAATGGACTGTCAGGCATCAGGCAGAACTGGAGGGCGGCTTTCTCTCAGAGGTGCTGGCAGTGATTACCTCGGGACACTGAGACTTGGGGCCTCTTAGGGCAGGACTGAGGATCAGCCATAGCTGTTTGCTCTGCCCTGTTGATTCCCTGAGACACCGCCCCACCCAAGCTGCCAGCAGAGGCTTTTGCATATGAATGACCTGGCCCTTTGCAAAATAGAATTACCTAACAAACTGCAGCTGGGTCAGAGACCCAGATCATCCAAAAGAAGGCCTAAGGCCCCACAGCAGACTGCATTGCTTCATAGCTGGGCCTCATCTGGGGACCTCCAAATCTCAAACAAAGAAGAGGAATCTGCAGATCTCTCCATACCTCCTGCTAGGAAGCCTCAGGCAGAGACTAAATTAGCACATCCTTAGAGATCCAAGTGCCAGTGTAACCAGTGGTCAGAGTGGGACCATCCAGATTACAACTCCTCAGATCCATAAGGGACACACTCAGGGGGCAGACTCAGTGAGCACCAAAGCCCCACTGAAACAAGTCTTGCCCCATAAGGGTGTCTCCAGCACAGAAGTTCTCCTACCGTAGACACAGCTGAATCTCACAGCCAATTGGCCTGGAGGTCAATTCCTCCCAGTGATACCTACAACAATCAAGGCTTAACTACAACAAGACTGTGCACACAGCCCACAAAGGGGTGCACCAAGAGTGTCCACCTCAGGTAATTGGGGAGGCTGAGCCACTGGGCCCTACAGGACACCTAGAACAGAAAACCACTCTATCAACACAGGAAAGCAGCCAAAATGTGGAGACAAGGAAACAAGTCACAAATGACAGAAATGGAGGAAAGCAAACTACTGGATATAGAGTTCAAAACCACTGTTATAAGGTTTTTCAAGAATTTTCTAGAAACCTCCGATAAATTTAGTAAGACCGTCAATAAGTCTAGTGAGACCCTCGAGGATATGAAAAAGGACCAACTAGAAATTAAGCATACACTGACTGAAATAAAGAATATTATACAGAGATCTAACAGGAAACTAGAGGATCACAAGAATCAGGTCAAAGATTTGAAGTACGAAGAAGTAAAAAACACCCAACTGGAAAAGCAAAAAGAAAAAAGAATCCAAAATATGAAGATAGTGTAAGGAGCTTCTGGGACAACTTCAAGAATACCAACATCCAAATTATGGGGGTGCCAGAAAAAGAGAGAGAGCAAGATATTGAAAACCTATTTGAAGAAATAATGACAGAAAACTTCCCCTACCTGGTGAAAGAAATAGCCTTACAAGTCCAGGAAGCACAGAGAACCCCAAACAAAAGGAATCCAAAGAGGACCACACCAAGACACATCATAATTAAAATACCAAGAGCAAAAGACAAAGAGAGAGTCTTAAAAGCAGCAAGAGAAAAACAGCTATTACCTACAAGGGAGTACCTATAGGATTTTCAGCTGATTTCTCAACAGAAACTATGCAGGACAGAAGGGAGTGGCAAGAAATATTCAAAGTGATAAATAGCAAGAACCTACAACCAAGATTAGTCTACCCAGCAAAGCTATAATTCAGAATTGAAGGTCAGATAAAGAGCTTCACAGATAAGAAAAAGCTAAAGGAATTCATCACCATCAAACCAGTATTATATGAAATGCTGAAAGGTATCCTTTAAGAGGAGGAGGAAGAAGAAAAAGGTAAAGATACAAATTATGAACAACAAATACATATCTATCAACAAGTGAATCTAAAAATGAAGTGAATAAAAAATCTGATGAACAGAATAAACTGGTGAATATAATAGAATCAGGGGCATAGAAAGGGAGTAGACTGACAATTCTCAGGGGGAAAGGTGTGTGGGGGTGCGGGAAGAGACTGGACAAAAATCGTACACCTATGGATGAGGACAGTGGGGGGTTTAAGGGCAGAGGGTGCGGTGGGAACCAAGTGGAGGGGAGCTATGGGGGGGGGGGAGAGGAACAACTGTAATAATCTGAACAATAAAGATTAAAAAAAAAAGCTGTGGTACATTTACACAATGACATACTATGTGGCAGTAAAAAAGAAAGAACTCTTACCATTTGCAACAGCATGGATGGACCTGGAGAGTATTATGCTTAGTGAAATAAGCCAGCCAGGGAAAGGTAAGTATCACATGATCTCATTCATATGTGGAATCTAATGGGCAAAATAAAGATGAACAAAATAGATCCAGAGTCAGAAACATGGAAGAGACTGATGAATATCAGAGCGAAGGCTGGGGTGGGAGTGGGTGGGTGGGGAGAGATTAACTGGGGAACTTATGTGCGTACTAGAAACCCAGCGTGTGAAATCATGTGGCCCCGCCCACCCGCCCACTGTCCTGTCACCCACCGACCACCAGCCTTGCTGCAATCACAGCCTGTGGGCCGAAATAGCGCAAGACCCCAGACCCACTGCACAAAGTGGGACCCCAGACCACAGACCCACCATGCGAGTTGGGACCCCAGACCCCAGACCTGCCACATGAGGTGGGACCCCAGACCCCAGACCTGCCATGTGAGGCAGGACCCCAGACCTGCTGCCCTGGCAAGACCCATCAATGTACTCCTGGTGACCAGTTGTTTGGTCATTATGGCGTTACAGCCATGGGCTTTTTATATATAGGCTACTGGCCCAGTGCATGAAATTTGTGCACATTAAAAGGGAATTAATTAGAGGAAATATTTTAATATTGCTATTTGCCCTTTCTCTATAATAGAAGTGTGAGAGATGAAAGGAAATTAGTAAAATATATATGAAAATAATATATAAATTTATTAATGAATACACAGTAACAAAAGGATATAACAACAACAGAGGCATGATATAAAAACAACAAAAAGATGATATAAAAACAACAGTGATGCAAATGACTGATAAAGTGATTAAACTTATTCTAATATCTCCCTGTACACCACATTAAGAGTGAAAACACTTTCAGAGTGCTTGGCTAATTTCCCTTGTGATGAAGTATTTAGAACTTTAATGTCACAAGCTCTTTGAACTTGAGAGAAAGCAACATATAACTGATCATGTGCAAAAATGGGTTCAGGTAGGAATATGCTTACTCTGTCTAGAGTTTGTCCTTGTGATTTATTAACAGTCATCACAAATGCTGGCATCATGGGAAACTGTCTTCAAATTAATTTAAATGGGAGGCCAGTGTCAGATGGGGACAAATCAATTCTTGGAATCAGGACAGCCTCTCCCTCTGCAGATCCTGTTAATACTTCAGTTTCGATAATGTTAGACTGTAATCTTTTGATAATAAATTTGGTACCATTACAAAGACCCCATTTACTATTAAGATTCCCCAATAGCATGATGATTGCACCCACTTTCAATTTTAATTTATGACATGGCATTCCTGAAGGAGTAATACTACTAAGAAATCCGATGGCAAAATTTTCCTTTTCAGCATCATCTGTTGAATCAATGGAATCATCACTCAAATATGTGTGAAAATCTCCGGCAAGTATATCCAAAATTTCTTCATTTAATTTCTGAACATGCTCATATTTTTAGGCAAAGAATTGTATGTTTAGATATATTTTTAATATTATCTATAGATATAGTATTTCCAAAGGTAGCTTCAATAATAGATCCATTACAAATCATTTCACAGGGGATTTCAATAATATCCGTTCCTAAATGAAAACTGCTATCAAGTTTGCCATCTCCAAGTTTTACTAACCATTCACTATAAGCAGAATCCTCTGATCTCATATTTGTTGTAAGAGTTAACTTTCTGAAACATCCTCAAACATTACAGTACTTTAAACTCATTTGTACTATGGCCGATTGCATAGCATGTGGCACAATACTGAGACGTTGTCAAAAATCCCCTATGAGAAGGAGAACTTTCCCACCAAATGCAACATTCAAATTCATAATTTCTCTTAGTAATGTGTCTATGGTGTTTATAGCATGACTGTTTGCCATGATGCATTCATCAATAATGAGAAGTTGGGCCTTTTTAATAGTTTTAGCAACTTCACTGTTTATATTGAGTCTAGAAATTGAAGTTTCATTTAATGAAATTGGAAAATTACATTGGGAATGAAAGGTTCTTCCACCAAGAAGTAAATTTGCAGCAATTTCTGTAGACGCTGTGGGTAAAACAGTACCACCACAACCTCTGATATAATGTATTAAAACTTTATAAAGATATGCCTCCACGCTCTGAGGGCTGGTTCCTGCCTAAAACCTTCCCCTCACGGGAAACAGCTTGGGGAAAGCACAGCCCTCTCCAAGGCGACCCAAGACTCAGTGCCTCCATGCTCCGCGCTGAGGGCCGGTTCCTGTCTCAAACCTCGCCCTTGCCGGAAACAGCTCTGGGAGGGCACAGCCATGGCCAAGGGGACCCCAGCAGAACTGACTTCCTTCCGGTTGGTCGAGCCTTGGTCATGAAGGGTGTTACAACCAGGGTTTTTATATAAATAGATATTCACAGACCATGGACACAGACAATAGTGTGGTGAAGGCTTGAGAGGGGCAGGTGCTGGGTGAAGTCAGTCTATGGGGAAAAAACAAACACAAAAAACTAAGGGGACATTTGTAATACTTTCAGCAATGATGATAAATTTTTTTAAAAAAATCTTCCTACACTGTTCCTTTGTCCATCTCTTTTAAGATTTGTCAGTGTTTGAAAGATCCCTCAAATACCACCTTCTCCTTCATGAATACTTTTGTGATATCAGGAGGCAAAAGAGGTATTTCCATTATCACCTATATTAGCAATATGAAATTATTCCATAGCCTTTATTCCATTAAACTGTTTTTTAGAGTATTTTTATGTATACTTTTAAAATATTCTATTCTATGAGTTCTTTGTAAGCAAGATTTCTACTATTTATTGGTACAGTTACAAAATTTTTGAGCACAGTTCCTTGAATTGAATAAAACATTTCTGTTGAACCTAAGTGAGTGTTTTGTCTCAAAATACTATGAAGCTTTTGTGTCCTTTAAAGAATTCTAAAACATAATATATTCAGAATTGCTCTCCATTGATTATTTTACTGGACCACTAAAACACTATATTTCATCTTCTAATTAGAGTACCTAGCAAAATGAACAAAGCTGGCCTTTCAGGTTTCACTATGACTGCAACAATATCATGGGTTACAGTGTAGATTACATTGATTTATTGCTAAGTAAATGGAGATTTGTGGACTAGTCAACAGGGTATGATCTGCTCACTAGTAATATTAGGTCACAATGTTGCTTCTATTTGCAATGGATTTACTGAGTTAAGGGTGAAATAAAATCTTATACTCCTAGGAGCCCTAACAGATCATATTTACTTTTACTTTGGTTAAAATTAATATTTATGAAAAAGTAAAATTTCCAAGGAATGACTAGCATTAATAAGCACTTATTTGCCTTGACTGGATAATTTAGGAGTATGAAATGTGGTTTGAGAAATGTTATGAACATTCATAGCCATTTAGAAATTTTTACCAGAGCTATTTGAAAATGTGAAATTGAAAACAGATGAAATTTTGACTTGATGGTAAGCAGCACTTATATTTGCCATGAAACAATATAGGATCTGTTTTCTTCTTCATTACAAAAGATAAAGGACAATTTGAGTATTATTTTTGCACAATTTTATAAACTTGTTTTTGACCTGTACACATTTTTCAATATATACAAATCATTATGGTGGACATCTGAAACTAATATAATGTTATATATCAATTATACCTCAATTTTTAGAAGTATAAACAAAAAATAACAACCTTGACCTCAGTACTCTGTCACCAAGTAAATTTTCTTTTTTAAAATGCTTTTGCATCCATGGAGTTGCTTTTTAAAGTGGCTGATGTTACTTACCCTACACAGTCTTGGGAAACTGATGGAGACACTCAGAATGCTGTGAAGAGAGGATGATGAAGTAAAAAACTGGGTAGATTGTGATACAATGGTCATGAAGTAGACAACTACTGAAGAGGTGCTAGAAGAAAAGATTTAAAGTAAACCAACACCTTTCCTTAGCTTTCACAACAAGCTTCCCTCTTTCCTCAGCACTGAAAATAGATCTAGAGCAGATTGCTGTACACTCAGTACCTAATTATGAAGAGAAGAGGTCAATGTGCATGTTGATGTGTGAGAATATGGGTATTAAGCATTTAAAGAAGAGTTTCAACAATTTCTTTATTGATTTTTGCTTAACAACAAATGGCATTGATGAAAATCTCTAAGCGTGTACACACACACACACACACACGCACACGCACGCACTCAGAAGACCCTAAGAAGTAGGGTCATGTTCTTCTCTGTCAGAAGAACCAGATCTCAGGTTATTTTGAAGAGTTTAGTACTTAATCACAAAAAGTCAAACAATCAACTAGTCAAATATTTATTGAATGGCCACTAAATGCAAAGGGTTTATGATATAGCCTGGCTTGAATATTAAATTCCCATGCTTAAGCTTTCTTATTTTTCTTATATCATGTATTCATTATTCAAAACTTAATCCTCTTATTGTTGCTCATACTTCAAGTTATCCTTATTAAAAATTTTCTTCACTTTCTTTTCTACCTCTAACCTACCTGCTCCTAATTTTCTTATTTTTCATTTTCTTTCCATTAATCTATTCTGCAAAGTCTTTGTCAGGAAGCAAAGTAGAATTAAGAATCCTTGAGGTATATTTCAAAGTTATTATAATTTTACTAGAAGCCTTTTGCATTAAGAGATTCATGCAATAGGCCTTCCCTTCCCCTGGCTGCTGGCACCGGTTTTCCTCCGGCACCCGGGACCCAGGCCTTCGCTCCAGATGGAGCCTTCAGTCTTCATGGCTCCAGATGGAGCCTTCATTCTTCTCTCCACCGCTTCACCCCTATGTATGCAAATTAACTGACATCTTTGTTGGGTTAATTTGTATAGTCTCCTGATTGGCTGGTGAGCATAGCGGAGGGATGGTTAATTTACATGTTTGTCTATTATTAGGTAAGATTACTATTTTTCTGTGAGCTCATGCTATGTATCAGACACTAAAATATGCTTTAAATATATTAGTCACATCTATAATAATAAAAGCGTAATATACTAATTAGACCAGACAGCCAAACAACCTTCCAGACATCATTCTGGATGAAGCTGTGGCAGCGGGGGCCAAGGCAGAGGCAGTTAAGAGTGATCAGGCAGGCAGTGGTGGGTAGGGGTGATTAGGCAGGCAGGCGAGCAGTTAGAGGCAATCAGGCAGGCAGGCGAGTTGTTAGGGGCGATCAGGCAGGCAGAGGCAGTTAGGGGCTATCAGGTAGGCAGGCAGAGTGGTTAAGGATGACCAGGTAAGCAGGCAGGTGAGCTGTTAGGAGCCAGCGGTTCTGGATTGTGAGAGGGATGTCTGACTGCCAGTTTAGACTGGCAGTCAGATGTTCAACTGCCAGTTTAGGACATCCCCCATGGGGTCCTGGATTACCAGAAAGTGCAGGCTGGGCTGAGGGACCCCCTCCCACCATGCATGAATTTTGTGCACTGGGCTTCTAATAATCTCAATAAGGACAAATTATTAAAGCAGAGTTATTGGCATTTTATCATTGGTCACATAAATATACTTCTCAGGTCTTTATTTATCAATTTAGGAAACAAATAGTTTGTTGTGTGTATTCTGTACCATGCAATGTATAAACTACTATTGTTACACAGTGATTAGCCTATTGAACTTTTTCTTAATAAGGACAACAAATAAGCAAAAAATATAATAGTAAGTAATAAGTGCAGTGGTAGAGATACACCCTTGGCATCTCATAAGATAAAGAAAAGGATGTCAGGAGAAAGTTTTGAAGAACTTAACACACATTCCTTTTTGAAATGGAGTTATCCAGATAAATAAGGTTGGTGTGGACATGGTCATGTGTAGAGTATCCCAGGAGGATGAAAAAGTATGAAATATGTAGAAAACATAAAACATGATATTTTCAGGAAATTCAAAGGAAGTCAATAAAAGGAAGGTCAGAAAGAACAGTAAGTACCAGACATTGAGAGCTGGCTAACAGCAGAATTTCTTTGTTCCCCTCAGCTTTATTGAGTTATAATTGACAAAAAGCTTTGTATAAATTTAAGATGTACAATGTGATGATTTGTTATACATGTATATTGTGAATTGATTGCCACAATAAAGTTAGTAATTCGTTTCTGGAGTCCTACAGCCTCGGTTCAAATCCAAGTTCTACCCATTGTTGCCTGTTATTTAATCTTTTTGTAACCCAGATTTATACCTGTATGATGGAGATAATTTTAATTTTATCATTATAAAGTTTTGTTAAGGATTAATAGCTTCAAATATTTTACAATATCCTCTATTATGTAACAAATACTATATGAGTATTGCCTGTTATTATGCTCTGATGAAGAAACTGAAGGGACAGGGATACGTTTTGATCTTATTTGAATAGGATCCCTGTGGAGAACTGAGAAGAATGGACAGTGGGGTGCATAACTACCCACAGGGAGACCAGACTAGTGTAGTATGTGGCTTACAAATGTTACCCAGACCAACTCAGATGGTAGATGTATATGGAAAAGAAGGCATATCTACTTTGTGCCTAACTCAGGAAATTTACCTTGTGGAGAAGGAGAAATCTATTCTGAAAAGCTGGCTGTATTGTAGTTCTGCCTAAAAAATAGGAAGAGTAGGAATAGGGTTTTCATTTGAACATCTTGACTTTAGTTGCTTATGGTACATAGTAATAGAGATATCTGGTAAGTAGTTGAAAATGTGTGCCTGGAGCTCAAGAGCTACTAGTAAATCTAATTAGGACAATTTGATTTGGAAGAGACTCAGCATAAAAAATGGAAATATTTTTGAACTATAGTTTACAGAAACATGTAAGAATCAGAATTGTACAGTTCAATGAATTTTCACAGAAACACCCATCTCATCACTATACTTTAATCTGCAGATAACTCAGTTGAATACATGAAACCTATATTCTATACAGAGAGTAGGGTTTTAGTATAAGAAACACAGATCATAAATTAAATGACCTTCAAAATAATTGGAGTTCTTTACTTGTGTTTATAAAAGATTGGCAAAGATATTGGAGTTTAGAAAAACCCTTATTAAAATGCCATTTTCTTTCCCTTACACTTCCTTTTATCCATAAAATCCTCAAATTATCTATTCCAGACTATTTATTAGAACTCCAACCCTCTCTGCAATGCTCTTTACAAATTCTGCCAAAATAAGTATTTCTTAAGCAATAATATATTTCTCTTAATTGTTTACTTATTCTTCTCCTGATTTAGTGTTTCCCAAAACCTAAAAAATTAGGCTGCGAATGTCCAAACCCTTTCAGAGAATGAATATCATCAAAAAAACTGATAAAGAAGAGTCAGAACCTTTTTTATAGGGAGAGAGAAACATTTGGGGGTACTCACAGAACAATATTTTCCAAATACACATATATTTTAAAAGCATTGAGAAGGGGATTCTGGAAAACACCAAAAGAAGATATTGCAGAAGGATATAGATAAGCAGTGACATCTGGAAATGAGTTATAGAAATCAAGGGAGAAAGAAATTTTAGGGAAATGGAGGTGTTCATTAGTATAGGAGGTTTCAGGGGTAATTAAGATGATTTCAAAAATGTGCCTGTTGGATTTCACAAATTGAAAGCTTTTGGTGATTTTAGTGATTGCTTCTAGTGGAGAGACTAGAGAAAAAGCTAAATTCCAGTGAGTTGGAAAATGCATGGGGATTAAGAAGTAGAGGTAGAGAATTGAGATAACTGTTCAAAAGAAACTTAGATATGAGGGTTATGAAAGGAATTGTAAGATCTATCATGATATTATTGGCAGGGTCAGGAAGATGCAGAATAGATGGAGAGTTTCTTTTGAAAATTTGAGTAGCTTAAATGAGTATTTTCTTAAATGCTGAGGGTGAAACAGCTTAGAGAGGGGAAGAATATAATGATATATAAATCAGAAGAAACAAGGTACTCGAAGAAATGGAAACATATCAAATCCAGAACCTACATGGAAGGATTATCACAGTCATGAGAAAGAATACTTCCTTCAGTGGGACAGGAAGGAGAAGTGGGTGTGATCGAGATATAAGGAAGGTGAACCCTGCTTCCAAATGCTTCTTGCTCAAAAACCATCTGCTTGAAGTCAGGTATGCTGCTTCCATGAGAAGTAATTCAAGGCCACTCGCTTTTTGACCCCTTCCTAATTCCTCATATACTTCCAAAGGGAGGAAGATAGTTTATGAATTGGTTAGAATGAATAAGACTTGATTACTTTTGGAAGTGGATGATGTGTTAAAATTGTTTTTTTTTAAATATATATTTTTATTGATTTCAGAGAGGGAGAGGAAGAGAGAGATAGAAACATCAATGATGAGAAGAAATCATTGATTGGCTGCCTCCTGCATGTTGGACCAAGCCCACAACCCAGGCATGTGCCCCAGACTGGGACCCTTTGATCTGCAGGCCAACGCTCTATCCACTGAGACAAACTGGCTAGGACTAGAATTGTGGTTTATCAGAGCGGTTCTTTCTTTTTTACCCAAAGGTCTAGAAAATTAAGCAAACCAATGACCTACTCTGTCAGGCCCATTTCCTTTTTGTTTTTTCTTCTGCCTCTTCTTACCACTCAGCTAGAATGTAGACAGTAAAGAGGCTTAGTTTGGATACATGTCATATCATCTAGCTTCTTGCTTACCTGTTCTCCTCTGGTAGCTTCCTCCGGATAATACCTGTTGTGAAATTGTCCACTCTTGATAGAGGTCATCTCCAGCATTACATCTGAATCATGACAGGTGTTATATTTATGTGTGTCACAATAGCCAATTTTTTAAATATTCCAAACAATTGTCAATATATGTGATTGCACGTTCGTAGTATCACTGTTGTGTCAATGTTGCTTTGGAGACAGGGCTCACCTTCCTGATCTCTCCAGACTGTAATATTGGAAAGGTAGATGCAAAGGATATTTTTTAAAAAGAAATATTTGACTTATAGGATAGAAAGTCACATTTTAAATTTTCAGTAAAAATTGTGCTGAATAAGTTATAGAAGGATTAAAGCAGAGTATGGTCTGTTTTGACACAGATATTTAAGCCTAAGTACTTTAGAAAAAATGAAGTATTTTTATGTGTTCCATTTTAAGTATGCCAGAGCTCACTGCATTAGAAAAAATTTGGCCAGAAATTCAAGTTGATAAAAATTCTTATTGTAACTTTAACTTCCCAGTGTTCCTTTTACATCGATCTATTTAAAGGACAACCATCCCCCAACCTCACCCCCAAGGAGAGATATGGTTCTTGTTCACAGCAGGACTAAGATATTTTTTATTCTTATTTTTATGATTTTGCCAATAAGCACTACAATAACACTGTGGCTTCAAAGCCAGTTGGGGGAGGGGGCAATTGATTATTAATGATCTGACTGACATAATGGAAAACACACTCATTAAACTGTAAGAGGACACTGGCAATGTCTGGATGGGCATTTTAAATGACTTTGATAAGTTCCTAGTGTATTTTTTTCTATTTAATTGGATACTCTCATCATTACTCAATGCCATTTGTTTCTTTTTTGTGCTCTCACTTGATTTACTGTTTCTTAGTTAAAAAGAATGCAAGCATCTGATTACAGTCAGCCTAACCAGCTGAATACCAGACCAAACAGGAAAAGAAATGAGAAACAGATTAAAATTAATTTTTGATGTCTAGCACATCATTAGTCAGCAGGCACATAAGCAAATGATTACTTTCTTAGTTAACTAAGAAGTGCTAGCCCAAAGAGTTAAGAAAAAACCCCTCTTTCATTTGTTCATTTTCATATTTAAACCTTTCATAGCCTGCTAGTAAGTGAACCTCAGCAGTGACAAGCAACTTGGCTCAGAGGCATAAGCCCTCCTAGAATTAAGCCTAAAGTTACTGTGAATCTTTTAATAAAATTATACTGTGTTTTTAAAAGCACTTCCCCTTTATGAATAAGGAATAACTCAGAAGGCATAACAAGTTTTATCTAAATAAAACATAAAATAATTTCAAATATACATAGATTGTTTCTGACCTCTGAGTTTCTATAGCATAATAGCAGCTCTTAAATCCTAATATCTGCACACATGATCTAAAACTCATAGAGATTAACAAGGAGAGAAATAAAAGCATACAAAATTCATGCCAACAGCATAACTATTCAAAGACTATTACAAGTTGAGTTTACGTCTACAGTTGTACATTGCTTAATGAAGGGGATATGTTTTGAGAAATACATTTTTAGGTGAATTTGTGGTGCAAGCATCATAGAGTGCACATATACAAACTTAGATTGTATACTATTAGCCTACTATACACCTAGGTTATATGGTACTAGAGGCCCAGTGCACAAAAATTTGTGCACTCCGGGGGCATCCCTCAGCCCAGCTTGCCCCCTCTAACAGTCTGGGAGCCCTCACAGGATGTCCTACTGATGTCCCTGTGGGGAGCGGGCCTAAGCCGCAGTCTGGCCTCCCTCTGTGGAAGGCAACTGGCCGATCAGGTATATAGATACTTTCTGAAGGCAGCACAGACTCCTTCCTTATTTCTTTCCTCTGTGGTTGGAGAATAGGGGGCTAAAAGGTGGAGACAGAACTGTGGCCTGGGCTGAGGCTCTTGTAGGCAGCAGAAAGAAGGAGAGGGCTGGGGTTTTCTTCAATTGTCCTCCCTTCCTCTGGGCCCCTTGCTCTGTTCTTTCCTAGTCGTGGTGGACGCTTGGGCCTCAGACTGACAGGAGCCCAGTGATGGTGGAGTTCAGCTCCCGCACTTCTCAGCTGAACATACAACTGCCTCACATTCCAAGTGGAGCTGTTTTCAAGTGGCTAAAGTGCTGGCAATTCATGCCTCCCGGCCTTTCACCTCTCAGGTTTCCTCCTTGGGTCAGTTGCAAACTTCACCAAGACACCGAAGCAACTCTGCCCTGGTAGTTCTGCACCGGCCCCTGCCCAGGCCAGGTCGGGCACTCTTCCTTGAAGTCTCTGGGTCCACAGTATGAGCTCAGGGAAGTCACAACAGCCCGTCCCCCCGGACAGGTGGGGCAAGGGGGCTAGCTTGAAGAGCTGGAAGAAGATGGCAGAGTAAGAGTTGGTATGAACCAGTGCCTGCTTAGCCAGACTTCCTAAGCTCCCCACTGGGCCCAGGCTGGGCCCCTCCCCCACACCAGGAGGTTCCCAGCTGAGGTCCCCTCCCTGCACCCAGTGCTCTCCTCCCTGTTCTACCACTGGGGGAAGGGAGCAGCTCACCTGCTCTGGACCATGACAACCTGGCAGGCTGAGGCACAGGCGGTGCAGCCTAGGGTGCTGTGGCTGCGAGCCTTCTCCCCCTCCCTGAAGCATGGGGCGGGGTTGCAGCAGCTCACAGCTGCCCCTGGGCACCATGCATGGAGACACCGCTATCCACTGAGCCACCATCCACCCGAGACCTGTGGGGGTTGGGGTGGCCTCGGGCTCCCACTGGCCCTACTGAAGCCAGACTCAGCTTGGCCGGCCACTCAAACCGCCCAAGGGCTGCGCATGCCCCACGGGCCTCATCGCCGTCATGAATCGCTGTGGTCCAGCCATCCCATCCCAGGAAGTGGCCATTCCGATAGCCATGGCTCACTTCCTGGTGCAGTTGGGCCTACCCAGCAAGCATGTAGGCAGGAGCTGGGCCTCTGGGGGGAAGGAGGAGGGATGCGTGGGCCAGGGCAGAAGTGGGGAACTTGGCGGTGTAAACACAGCCCCCCATGTCGTGCCAGCCCCCTGCACTGCATTCCCAAACCCCTGGGTGCCCCTGCCCAACACTGTGCTCTCAGGCCTGGAGTGGGGGTGAGGGACCTAGAGCTGCTGCCTGAAGGCAGCCCTCGCTGTCTTGGAATCACAGTGGTCAATCAGGGAGGGATGCGGGGTGCCAAATTTCACCTCTCTCTCTCTATCTCTCTCTCTCTCTCTCTCTCTCTCTCTCTCTCTCTCTCTCTCGGAGAGGGCCCCGTGTCTCCAGCTGGCAGGTGGGGGCTCAGGTGAGGTGATCAGCATCGCTTGCCTTTGCTGAGCCCCACCCACCTGCTGGGGACATGGGGCCCACTCCCATGTGCGACTCGAGGGCGGGCGGGGCTCAGGCAAAGGCAAGCGATGCCGATTGCCTTGCCTGAGCCCTGCCTGCCCCCGGGTCGCACACTGGAGTGGGCCCCATCCCTGGTGGGAGGGCAGGGCTCAGGCCAAGCAATCAGAGATTGCTTGGCCTGAGCCCCTGCCCCCAGGTTGCACACGTGGACCTAGATGGTGGCTCGTGCTATCACGCCCTGCCTGCAGTATGCAAATTAGCCGCCATCTTTGTTGGCAGTTAATTTGCATATCGCTCTGATCAGCCAATGGGGGGCATAGTGAAGGTATGGTCAATTACCATGTTTGTCTATTATTAGTGTAGATAGTCTATTGCTCCAAGGTCCAAACCTATACAGCATGTTACTGTACAAAACCGCATGAGATTAAATCAAGCACAAGAGAAAATAATGCAATTAAGAGATGCAGTAATCATGAGATGTATGAGGCTGCTGCTGGTGTAACACAGCATAGTGCTTTTCAGCAAACTTTTTTTATAATTAGAAAGAGTACATCCTATATAATAAAGAGGTAATATGCAAATTAACCCTCATGCCCTCATAAGATGGCTACCTACAACCAGGCTGGCAGGGGGGGTTAGTGAGGGATGACCAAATGACTGAACAGCAGGCTGTGTGGGGTGATCAGGCTGGTAGGGGGGCCATCAGCGGTAACCAGGCTGTCAGGGGGGCAGTTAGGGGCAACCAGGCTGGTGGGGAGGTGCATTTGGGGGTGACCAGGTCAGCAGGGGGGAAGTTGGGGATGATTAGGCTGGCAGGGGGGACAGTGAGGGGCAACTAGACCAGCAGGGGGCGCAGTTGGGGGCAACCAGGCTGGCAGAGGGGGAAGTTAGGGGCAACCAGGCCAGCATGGGGGGCAGCTAAGGGCAATCAGGCTGGCATGTAGAGGCAGTGATAGGTGATCAGGCCAGCAGGGGGGCCAGTTAGGGGCTACCAAACAGGCAGGCAGGTGAGCGATTAGGAGCCAGCAGTCCAGGATTGTGAGAGGAATTTCCAACTGCCAGTTTAGGCCCAATCCTCAAGGGGTCCTGGATTGGAGAGGGTGCAGGCCAGGCTGAGGGGATTCCCCCCTGCCCATGCATTAATTTCATGCACTGGGCCTCTAGTTCTAAAATAATACTAAAATATAGTATAGTAAATATATAAAACAGTAACATAGTCATTCATTTACTATACATAATAGTATGTGCTATATTTTTATATGACTATTATAGTGGTAGGTTTGTTTATACCAGTATCACCACAAACATGTGAGTGATGCATTGCTATAAAATGTTACAATAGTTGAGAAGTCACTAAGTGATAGGAATTTTTTAGATTCATTATAATCTTATGGGACTACCACTGTAGACGTAGCCCATTGAAACACTGTTATGTGGCACAGGAAAACATCTAAAACCAATATAACCTGCTTTAGGGCCCAGGCTAAATATGAGAGCTAGATAAGACTGCTTGAAAATCAAGAGCATGAAGCAGGATAGTACCAGTTCTAGAACAGATAAATTTCTCTTAGAAAAATGAGGTCTTACTGTGAGTGGGGAAAATACCAAGAACACATATAAGACATTATGAATCTGACCACTGGCTATTGAAAATTCAAAGGAAGGGACCTAAAAGTCTGGTACCAGAGGTAACAATCATAGGAAGACAGTGGTACTGTGGGTAAGGGAACAACTTAGAATGGTATGAGCATCCCCTGTACTTTTAAAAATGTAGAGAAAGAATAAAGTAAATAGAGGACCCTAAAGGTACTACAGAAACAAATTAATGTTATAGAATAAGAATGTACAACCCTCCTTTAATTGTGTCAATTATTAAAGAAAATAGACTTTACTGTAGCAATTAATATTCTGACTAGAAAAGAATTAGAAGAAAAAAAGAGACATAATTTTGGGGTTTTGACATGTTTATCTGTCAGTATAAATAACACTGAGATCTTGGTTTCTTAAAATCATTTCTTGCTAAAAGAAGCCAGGGCTCCTTTGAGATATGGCTTAATATTTGAAGGTCAGAGAAAGTATAAGATTAACGAGAAAGCAAAGAAGTGCTCTAACAAAATGAGGCCATATCAAAAGGATTCAGGAGCTTGCTTAAAGGGGGTTCCAATGGATAAATTTGGTGCAACCTGAACATTAAAGAGAATAATAACAGTAGTGAGTAATAATACATTAAAAATAATAAATATCATAATAAATATCCATGAATAAGAAATATTGATAATTTAAAAAGAGAGGAAATACAAAAATAACAAATTATCTCTTAAAAATAAGAATTGAGATAATAACTAATGATCTCAGCAAATAATTATTAAAAGAAGTTCAGAGGTAGAAAGTCACTGTTTGTAATACCCAATTTATAACCTATCTAATAAAAGAGAAACATGGTAATTGGCGTATGATCACTACCCTTCCCATTGGCTAATCAGGGAGATATGCAAATTAACTGCCAGCCAAGATGGTGGCCGGCAGCCAGGCAGCTTGAAACTAACATGAGGCTTGCTTGCTTCAGTGACCAAGGACTCCAACGTTCACCGCCTGCCTTGCCGGCCTCTGAGCCTGCAGATTAAGAAACATTTTAACAAATATAGAAGCTAAACAAAACCCCAGAAACCCGCTTTCAGAGAGCCCGGATCTCAGAGCTGGAGTTGATACATTGTTTCGAGTTTATAGAACCCAAACAAACCAGATACCTGATTTTAGCTGCAGAGGCCTCAGAGCTGGAGCCTCAGAGCTAGAGCTGGTGCAGAATAAAAAAAAAGAAAAAGAAAAAAAGGAGCAGTTGGGAGCTTCAGCCCTCAGCCCCTCACCCAGACTGGCCAGGCACTCCAGTGGGGACCCCCACCCTGATCCAGGACACCCTTCAGGGCAAACCCAGCCAGCCCCACGCATGCACCAGGCCTCTATCCTATATAGTAAAAGGGTAATATGCCTCCCAGCACCGGGATCAGCAGAGCCGAGAGGCCTCCCGGCACCGGGATCAACGTGACAGGGGGCAGCGCCCAAACCCCCTGATCACCATGCAGCTCTGTGTGTGACAGGGGGCAGGGCCACAACCTCCCTATCCACCCTGCTCTGTTCATGACAGGGGAAGGCGCCCCAAACCCCTGATCAGCCCTGCTCTGTGCCTGCTAGGGGGGAGCTCCCCAACCCCCTGATTGCCCTGCGGCTCTGTGTGTGACAGGGTGCGGTGCCTCAACCCCCCCCCCCCCCAATGGGCCCTGCTCTGTGTGTGACGGGGTAGAGCCATAACCTCCCCATCAGCCCTGCCTTGAGTGTGACAGTGGTGGCGCCCCAACCCCCTGATCGACCCTGCTCTGTGGGTGATAGAGGGTGGTGCCCCAACCCCCTGATCTGCCCTGCTCTGAGTGTGACAGGGGGCGATGCCTCAACTCCCCTATCGGGCATACTCTGAGTGACAGGGTGGAGCTCCCCAACCCCCTGATAGACCCTGCTCTGTGCATGACAGGGGGCAGCACCCCAACCCCCTGATTGGCCCTGCTCTGTGCATGACAGGGGGTGGCTCCGCAACCTCCCCATCAACCCTGCCTTGAGTGTGACAAGGGGCAGTGCCCCAACCCCCCAATCGGCCCTACCCTGAGCGTGACTGAGGGTGGCATCACAACCTCCCAATCGACCCTGCTCTGTGCATGACAAGGGCGGTGCCCCAACTCCCCAATCGGCCCTGCTCTGAGCCTGACCAGGGGCTGCACCTAGGGATTGGGTCTGCCCTCTGCCACCCGGGAGCAGGCCTAAGCCAGCAGGTCGTTATCTCCCGAGGCGTCCCAGACTGTGAGAGGGCACAGGCCAGGCTGAGGGACCCTCCTTCCCCCCCGAGTGCACAAATTTTTGTGCACCGGGCCTCTAGTATATATATAAAACCCTACTATCAAATAGACTGAACTGCAGAACAATGGAACAACCAGTAGCTAATACACGTACAGACCACCAGGGGGTGCGCATGGAACATGGTGGGCATTGGCTGCTGCTGGATGGTGGAGCAGGTGAGTGGAGGCATCAGACCAAGGCAGGGCACTGGTAGCTGTCCTCTGGATGAGCCTCTCATGGTTACTGAGAATTCTTTGCTCCCATGCACCATGGTCTTGCGTGGAGCTTGCACCCACTGCTGGCACCAGAGCCGCTGCTCACACCTTCTGCCAGTGCCCAGTACCATCCCCGATCACTTGGCGCTGTCAGCAGGTGCAAGCTGTGGCTGCCAGGCCTGATTGCACCTGAGGGCTTCTTCACCTCCCCCTGCTCCTGGGGTGTGAGCAGGGCAGCAGCCGCCACTTGCACCCACTGCTGGCACTGGCCCCAATTGTTCTGCGCTGTCAGTGGGTGGGAGTGGGGCTGAGTGAGAGGCTCTGGCAGACAGGGGGCTGGGGGCCACAGTGGGAGGGGCCAGGTGGGGGCAGGGGGGATGGACTGAGACCTGCCCCTGTGCCTACCACAGGTTCGTGGCCCACAGTTCCTTTCAAGGTGCATGAATTCGTGCACTGGGCCCCTAGTATAATATATTCAGTTAAGGATCAATGACTGAAACCACAAGGTAAAAAACTGTGAACTAAATATTCAAAATCCCTCGGATTACTTATTATTTAGAAATGGAAAATATGCCTTTACAAGAATGATATTAATGGTCACCTCATACATCAGTAATAATGTAATAACCTGAAATTATGTGCCTATTGATCAGATGCAGAGGAAGTTACACATTATCTATGTGGTATTCTTGCCAGAAATATTTTGTCTGAGTCTAAACATGGGAACACATTCAGATGAATTCTGAATATGAAACATACTGAAGAACAACTGGCATTGACTCTGCAGTAGATCCAATGCTATTAAATGTAGAGGACAGTAACTAACAAAGTAGAAACTGAGGCATGGACACAGGGAACAGACTGATAGCTGTCAGAGGGAAGGGGGGTGTGGGAACTGGATGAAAGAAGTGAAGGGATTAAGCAATATATAAACAATATATATAAACAATATATATAAAACACAAAGACACAGACAATGTGTGGTGATAGCCAAAGGGAAAGGGAGTGGGAGTAGGTGGAGGTGGAGGAGGACAAAGGTGGGGGAGAATGGGAATGGGAAAAGACTGCTTGGTGCAATGAGTGTACCATGCAGTGTGCAGATGATGTTTTATTGAGTTCTACATTTAAAACCTGTATAGTTTTGTCAACCAATATCACCTGAATAAATTCAATTAAAAAAATAGAGGACAGTAGATCAACTCCTTCAGATCATGGAAGACTCAAGAACCATCATAGCAAAATATGATGGTTGGATTGAATCATGGGGAAAGACAACAGCTAAATAGCTTATTTTGAGTAAAATGCGGGAAGTTTTAGTATTGTAGGAAAGAAAAAAATAAATTTTCCTTTACCCTTCTAGGTCTTGGCTAAGATGCCACCCTCCATCCTGGTAATAAAAGCCAGATAAAAGAGATAAACAGAATCTTAATAACATTTATGCCTACTGTACACATGGGAGAGACCCAGGAAAACTGAGTACTGGAAATGGCCCAAGCCATCACCTTAAATATTATCTCCAGCTAAAGACAAAATAAGATGCTGGGTGTGGGAAGTCACTTATGGGAACTTATCAGAAAGAGAACAGTAAACAAGTCTATGTTTGACCCTGGCAGGTTAGCTCAGTTCATAGATGGAGCATCGTCCTGATATGCTAAGGTTGCAGGTTTGATCCCTGGTAAGAGCACATAACAGAAGCAACCATTGAATGCATAAATAAGTGGTACAATAAATTGATGTTTCTCTCTCTTTCTCTTCATTTCCCTTCCTCCTTTCTTAACTTCCTCCTTCTCTCCCTCTCTCTCTCCCTCCCCCCTACCTTTTGTTCTCTAAAAGATCAATAAAGCCATAACCGGATTGGCTCAGTGGATAGAGCATCATCTTGTGGACTGAAGGGTCCCAGGCTCGGTTCTGGTCAAGGGCATGTACCTTGGTTGTGGGCACATACCCAGTAGGGGTGTGCAGAAGACAGCTGATCTATGTTTCTCTCTCATCGATGTTTCTAACTCTATACCTCTCCCTTCCTCTGTATAAAAAAAATCAATAAAATATATTTTTAAAAAAATCAATAAAAAACAAACAATATTGGCTTGTAATCTCAGTGGTTAGAGCATTGGCCAGCACACCAAAGGGTCTACGGTTCAATTTTCAGTCAAGGGCACATACCTGGTTTGTGCCCTGCCTCCAGTTGGGGCACATGTGGGAGGCAACCAGTTGATGTATCTCTTTCACATCAGTGTTTCTCTTAATCTCTCTTCCTTCCTCCCTCCTTCCCTCCCTTCTACTCTCTCCCTTCCACTCTCTCTGAAAAGTAATGGAAAAAATATCCTCTTGTGAGTATTAAAAGAACAAAGCAAACAAACATAAAACATGACTAAGCTTGTTATACAGATTTAACTCATTGCCTCCTCTATTGATAAGTGTTTCTAGAGATTTAGAGTCATTATCCTCTTCCTGGTATAGAGGGGGAGACACCCTTACAAATGGAGATTTGTCTTATAAATGTAAATGTATACACCTTATTGCTCCCAAGCCAAATGACTGAGAGAGAGGCATTTACCCACACATTTACCAATCATTTCTTATAAAACTAGAGTTTTTTTCTTTAAAGAAATAGAATACTGTCTCCAGGGTGAACTGCAGCAGCCAGTATGATTGTTACTCATCCAGATCAAAGCCTCATTCTTTCAAAATTCATAGGTCTTCAGAATAGTGGCATGTCAACAGCTTCCACAGATGTCTCTCCTATAAAAACCAGTGTGGACTGGACAGAGCTGTGTGGTTATTGAGACTTCAAGATCCCCTTCCATGATAACCATTAGGAAATGTGGAAGAAAAAATATTTATTACTTACAGACCTGGAGCTTTTTAGGCCAGCCGGGAGCCACAGAGCGAGGTGGCAAGAAAATAGTAAGTGGAGTTCAAGAAACAAAATAGCAGAGGAATAGATGGACATGTCCCAAGTCTTGTCCTGGAGAAAATAGAATGAGCAGCTGAAATGAATAACATCCAACCCAAATTGGTGAAGGAGACTCAACTGGGAGACAGTTTGCAGCTGGGAAGGGTAGAGGATCCCTGGAGAAAGGAGTTGTGTGAGCAGCCCATTCCCCTGTGTAAGGAGCAGCAACCACGTGAGCAGCCCACCCCACCTGAGGAGCAGCAGCCTCACTAGCAGCCTGCCCATGATTGAGGAGTGGGAGCCCCATGCAGCCCACCCCCATCCAAGAAGCAGCAGCTGTGCAAGCAACCTGACCCCGTCCGAAGAGAAGCAGCCACATGAGCAGCCTGCACCCATCCAAGGGTCAGTAGCTTTGTGAGCAGCCCACCCTATATGAGGAACAGCAGCGCCAAGAGCAGCCCTCCCCCATTCGAAGAGCAGCAGTCACCTGAGAATCACACCTTGGTCCAAGGAGCAGCAACCACACGAGCAGACCACCCATGCTGGAGGAGTGGCAACCCTGAGCAGGCCACACTGGTCCGAGGAGCAGCAGCCCTGCAAGCAACCTGCCCCTGTCCACGAAGTGGCAGCCTCACAAGCAGCCTGCTCCATCTGAGGAACAGCAACAGCATGCATCCAGCCCCAATCCAAGGAGCAGCAGCCACGCTCAGCCCACCCCCATCTGAGGAGCAGCAGTCTCCTGATCAACTCACCCTTGTCCAAAGAACAGCAGCTGTGTGAGCAGCCTCCCCCACCAGCCAGAGGAGATACCACTGCTGCAAACAGCACCCACCAAAGGAGCCGCTGACAACTGAGGAGCAGCCCCTGCAGAAGTCCACATCTAGATCAGTGGGTGAGACCAAAAATGCCTAGACAAAGAAACCCCCAAAGGAAAGAAAAGAGGGGAATCACCAGAAAAGGAGGAAGCTAGGTGAAACAGAGGCATGCAATATGTCAGAAAAAGAATTCAGAATAAGGGTCATACAGTTCATAAACCAGATGGATGAAAAAAATCAAGAACTTATATAAGAATCAAGAAGAAATGGATGAAAAAAATCAATAAGTTATGTAAGAATCAAGAAGAAATGAAGAGCGATATAGCTGCAATAAAAAACACCATTGAAAGTTTCAACAGTAGACTAGGAGAAGCGGAGGACCGAATTAGCGAATTAGAAGACAGGGAAGCAAAATACAACCGAACTGAATTGTAATTGGAGAAAAAAAATTAAAAGACAGGAGGAGAGCCTACGGGAGCTATGGGGCAACATGAAATGAAGTGACATATAAATAATAGGGGTGCAAGAACAACAGGAAGAGGAACAAGGTCTAGAAAACCTATTTGAAGAAATAATGTCAGAAACCTTCTCTGAGGTGGGGAAGAAAAAAAGTCACACAAGGACAGAGAGTCCCAAACTAGATGAACCTAAAAGGACGCACACCAAGACACATCATAATTATGATGGCAAATGTACAGGACAAACAGAGAATCTTAAAGGCTGCAAGAGAGAGACAGGAAGTTACATATAAGGGATCTCCCATTAGATTATCAAATAATTTCTCAGCAGAAACACATCAGGCCAGAAAAGAATGGACAGAAATTTACAAAGTGATGCAAAGCAAGGAATTGAATCCAAGAATACTCTATCCAGCAAGGGGATAATAAGAAGGGGAAATAAGAAGCTTCACAGACAAAAAAAAAGGCTAGGGGAGTTTATCACTGCCAAGCCAGCAATGCAAGAAATGCTAAAAGGACTAGTGTAAAAAGAAGAAATAAAAAGCTAAGAAAGAAAACAGGCACAAAAACTAAAGATGGCTATAAACAAGTATCTTTCAATAATAACTTTAAATGTAAGTGGACTAAGTGATCCAATAAAAATACATTGAGTGGCTGAATGTATAAAAAAATGACCCAAATAAACTGAGTGGCCAGATTATTATGACCACCTGATGTTTATAGGCAAATTAGCTGTACACTGCATCGTATGGGATATGGAAGCTGAAGGCTTGTTCAAACACCTTTGCTGTCTGCAGTTGCCAAGATTAAATGTCTCCAATTCACATAGGAACACAAGGATTGGACAGTCGAGCATTGGAAAAAAGTCATGTGGTCCAATAAATCACATTTCCAGTTGCATTATGCAGATGGCAGAGTGAGAATTTGGCAGAAAAAGCATGCACCCTTCATGCATGAGTACAACCCTTCAAACTGGTGGGGGCAGTGTTTTGGTTTGGGGCATGTTTTCCTGGTATGATTTCTGCCTTTTAATTCGTGTGGAACAATGTCTGAATAACACAACATTCCTAAGTATCATTGCTGATCAAGTTCATCCTATCATGTTGATGGCGTATCCCAATGGAGATGGCTTCTTCCAACAAGACAATGCACCATGCCACTGTGCTCCTATTGTGCAGGAGTGGTTTCAAGAACATGAGGGAGACTTTACCTTGCTTAGGTGGCCCCCACAATCACCAGATCTCAATCCAATTGAGAATTTGTGGGACAAAGTTAAAAGAGCCATCAGGCAACTGGTTCCACAACCATCAGATCTCACAGAACTGGACAGTGCTATTCATCAGGCATGGTGACAGATTTCTTGCATCATATTTCAACATCTTGTGGAGTCAATGCCAAGAAAATCACCACAGTATTGAAGGCAAAACGTGGCCCAACGAAGTACTGATGGGGTGGTCATAATAATCTGGCCACTCAGTGTACATGCTGTCTACATGAGACCCACCTCAGAATAAGGGACTCAACAGACTGAAAGTGAAGGGATGGAAAAATAACTTTCAGGCAAATGGAAATAAAAAAATAAAAAAGCTGGGGCAGCAATACTTATATCTGACAAAATAGACCTCAAAGTGAAGGCCATAACAAGAGACAAGGAAGGCCACTTCATAATACTAAAGGGATTGATACAACAAGAGGATATAACCATGATAAACATAGATACACCCAATGCAGGAGCACCCAAATACATAAAAAAAAAAAAAAAACTCCTGGAAGATATCAAGAGAGAGATTGATAACAATACAACCATAGTAGGGAACTTTAATACATCACTGCCATCACCGGATAAATTCTGTAGACAAAAAATAAGCAAGGAAACAGCAATCCTAAATGACTCATTAGATCAGATGGACTTAATTCACATCTTCAGGACATTTCACCCCAAAGCCAAGGAATATACATTACTAGAGGCCCGGTGCACAAAAATGTGTGCACTTGGGGGGGATCCCTCAGCCTGGCCTGTGCCCTCTCACAGTCTGGGACCCCTCGGGGGATGTCCACCTGCTGGCTTAGGCCCATTCTCCGGGGGATTGGGCCTAAGCTGGCAGTAAGACATCCCTCTGGCAGCCCGGGAACCCTCGGGGGATGGCCACTTGCAAGCAGGGAACAGGCCTAAGCTGCAGTAATGTATATTCCTTGGCTTTGGGGTGAAATGTCCTGAAGATGTGAATTAAGTCCATCTGACATCCTTAGTGCTGCTGAGGAGGTGGGAGAGGCTCTCACCACCACCGCTCTGCTGGCAGCCTTCAGGCTGGCTTGTGGCTGAGCAGAGCTCCTTCTGTGGGAGCGCACTGACCACCATGGGGAAGCTCCTGCATTGAGCATCTGCTCCCTGGTGGTTAGTGCTCATCATAGAGACTGGTCATTCCAGTTGTTCTGTCATAATGGTTGCTTAGGCCTTTATATATATAGATAGTCACAAAGATTTTTTTTTTTTTAGTGTTACCAAAGAAAACAAATATATGAACACATTTTTACCATTAAATAGTATTCTATTTTCTAATGAATTGTATTTATTAGCCATATACTATAGTATTGAGCTTTTATTTAAAATCATGCTTTTATGTAGGATATTTTAATTTTTTAAAATGTAATTACTTTTGAGCTAGATAACTTTTTTCAAGTGGACTCTTGGCATTCTCTTCTTCTGGAAATATTCTATTTTCCTGGTTTTTGTCACATCATACATTTATGATTATCTTTTTACCTGTCTTTTTAAAGTCTTAATTGTCTTTCCTATCTTTTTTTTTCTAGGCAATATCTTGTATTTCTTTGACTTCAATTAGCATCTTTGTTCTAATTTTAGAAGCTTCCTTGAAATTCCGTGACAGCTAAACATTGCCACTAATATACATATACAATGACTCTGACATCTCAAATCTCAGAGATCCCAGCTGAATTGTCATCTATACCTCTACCATGACAAAGTGTTATATTTCTTTTCTCTTAATAGTGGAACCTCCCATAAGCCAGCCACTCAGCCACCTAAACCAGCAATTTGAGGTCCTCTTTAAAGTATCCCTACAGCTACCAAGTCTGTGCTTTTTTAAGTACTACAGCCACATCTCACCAATATTTCAGAACCTTATACATTTTTTCAAGCAATTAATGCCACAACTCCATAAGTGGGACAGTCTAAATTTTCTACCATCTATTCTGCTCATATCTGCTAATATTACCATTCTAAAAATTGAATAATTCTATTCCTATTATTAAAATTACATTGACTGTGCATCACTTTAGAAGATCTAGTTCACCTGTTCACCGTAAGAGTTGTTACCACTTTGGCCACATCTTTTTTTTTTTTTTTTTAATCCTCAGCTGAAGATATTTTTCCATTGATTTTTAGAGAGTGTGAAAGAGAGAGGGAAAGGCAGAGAGAAATATTGATGAGAGAGAAGCACATTGATTGGTTACCTCTTGCTCACACCCTGACCAGGGCCCAGGTCAGAGAGGAGCTTGCAACCCAGGTACGTGTCCTTGACCAGAATTGAACCCAGTTCCCTTTGGTCCGTAGGCTGACACTCTATCCAGTGAGCCAAACCGGCTAGGGTTGGCCTCATCTTTTATGTTTTGCTAATGTAATCAGACCTCTTCTTCTTCTATTCCATGATGATTTAGTTGCAGTGTACTGCCTACTGATCCCTGAATTTCCAATGCTCTGTTATGCATCTGAACTGTTGCATTCAGTGTTTGTTTTGATTAGGATAAAATTAATGACAACATTTCATTAGCTAATTACTACTAGTCCTGCAATATACAACTCAGATATTACTTAACTTTGGGGAGGTTTGACTTATTAGTGTAGATTACTCCTCCTAGATCATTCCATTATACCTTGTAAAGGGTGTCCCAAAATTCACTCAAGTAATTTTGATAGAAAACACAGGTTTATAATTAAAAATTGTAATTTTTTTATTGATTTATAAAGTATACAGTATAAGGTTATGTATGCAATAGCATATTGGGTAAATGGCCTCCACAGCTTTGCTGGCACATACGCACTCTTTTGTTGAAATTTTCCATGACCGTTTTGCATAAATGTGGTTGAATTTTTGTGAGGCTCATTTTCATCTTGATGGCTTGGTTAATCAACAAAATTGTCGCATTTGGGGTTCAGAAAATCCACAAGTGATTGTGAGAAACAAATGCATCCACAACGTGTCACTGTTTGGTGCGGATTTTGGGCTGGAGGCATCATCGGATGTCGTAAGTGTTCCCCTCCACGTCCTGCGTGGTTCAGGGTTCAGGTCTGGAAGAGGAGCCACACAACAAATGAAAAAGGAAAGACACGAGATAATTTGGGAATATTGGGGGACCAGGCGAGAGAGTCCAACTCAAGAGGAAGGACTTCCACTGTCCTCAGGCCTCACCAAGCTTTTTATAGTGAGGGGTAAACAAGGTAGTGGTTACCATAGTTACACTTTTCTTGTGAGTTTCACTTGTTTACACCATGGTTATACTTCCTGCACTTCCTCAGCCCCTTATATTCCCAGATAAGATCTAGGGAGTGTTACAAGGTCAAACCTAATTATGCTAAGAGGACTGTGCCCTCTAAGCTGGGAATTGTTTGTGACTTTGCCAGCAGACTTTGCCAGCAGGTCAGTCCAAGGCTTAACCCTATATCAGTTTCCCACATCTCACCCTTTTTTTTATTATTAAGCTACTATAACTTACACATCAAGAACAAAACTCTGGCTATTAAAACAATAACAATGCCAATCCGTAACCCAAAACATTTTAAAACTTAAGCATAACATTTCAAGGACAAAAAATGTTTTAAGTTCCAATTTCAATGTCCAACAGTTCTAAGTCCAAGTTTCAATGTCTGACAGTTCCTTATGTGTACATGTGGGAAACTGATATAGGGTTAAGCCTTGGACTAACCTGCTGGCAAGTCAAATATTTAGCATTTCTCAATCAATAACATTTTTAAGAATAAACTTCAAAAATACAAGACATAATCAACCAACAGATTTAAATCTAGATCTGTCCTCTAGATTTTTCATGAGGCAGTTTTAGCAATTTAGCAAACTCCCAAAGCCCTAGGCTGCCATTGCTCCCAAGGATGGGTAACTGGGAAGCAAGCCTGTCTTTAGAAGTTGCCACTGGCAGGAAATTTTTTGGCCTACCTGCTTGTTCTGTTGGGGGAAGGGAGGCTAGCCCTTCCTCCATTAGAAATTGCCTTGGGAAGCCAGCCTTAATTAAAGAGCGTAGCCGTCTTTTACCTGGGCTACTTAGATTTTTATAATTAATATAGTTCAATAATTCTTGAGATTCAAATCCAAATTATTATTTTAAGGCATACTCTTCAGCAAATTTTTGTAACAGCAAATTTTTACTGAATTTCCTTTTCGGCCTTGAAGTTAACTTTTTAACACCCTTCATTAGCATTTAAAAACTGTTCTTTATTATGGAAATATACCAATCTTGTTGCTAGAATCTAGCCAGCATCTTTTTTTCCTTTGGGTAAAAGTTGCCATTTTTCTTAGGACATAATCAGTCTTGGGTTTTATTCTGTACATTTGGGAAGAGATTTCAGCTCAAAACTCTATCTAAATGTCCAAAATCAGATGATGCGCGCGTTAGTTCCAAGCCAGTTTCTCTCTACACGTGCACAGAAATCCCAGACGCATTTTTTTTTTAAATTTTGTAAAACTTTTCAATCACGAGAAGAGTTTAAATTAGAATACTTGGGGACGAGGCATCCATATTGGATCACCATGTGCTGCCTTCTTCGCTTTCCCCACATCCTGCTTTGGGGGAAGTTTCAGCAAATGACTCAGATAGCGTATTTTTTCCCAAAGTCATGCTTAATAGAAAAACGCATTTTAAATTTTTTCCTTTTTCGCTTTCCAAAGTTATGGCTAGCACCCAAGGTTATCTTGGCCAAACTTTGCACTTCCCGACATGTTCTCCGGTAATTTTTAAACAATACATTAAGTAATCTCATTGCGAGAGAGCTTATAGCTCTGCCCTCTCCTGCCACCTTTGAATCTCTCCACACCAGAGGCGGACTCAGTAGTGGGATTTCATTTCTTATTACAGATTTTAGATTCCAAATACAAATTAAGATTTTAATTTGAACAAGAAACCACATTGAGGTGACCATGGCACTCTTTTTTCTTTCTGCCTGATTTAAAAGAGTACCTTTTAATATTCCAATTTCTTTATAATTTGGCGTTTTAGCACAGGTGATTCTATTAACAGAGAAGTAAACATTTCAGGATTAGGACATGGAGGTGGAGGGAGCCATGAAGGACATTCCTCCCATTTTTTCTTTTCTTTCTGCTCCTCTTTAGGAGCGGAGGGTGCAAGGGGAGGAGATTTATCCTCCTTGGCCTCTCTTAAAGGCTTTAGTAAATGAAATACTGTATTTCACAAGGAAAAACAGTTTGGAGGCAAGTTATTCCCTGCTGCTGACCTTTTTTCAAGTTCTAACTAACTTTATGGCAAACTTTTAAGATCTAATGTACCTTTTTCAAGAAAACAAAAGTTATGTTCTATAGCAACATGCAAAAACTATAAGAGATTACCTTCTGAAACTTTTAACTCCTTAAACATACAACTCAAAAGTCTATAATAAAGTTTCTTACTTTTTTTAAAAAAAAGCCAAATCTATCTTTTTAAAGCCGAATCCTGCCCCGTTAGCCTGGTTGAGAAAACGTTCCCACACCGCCTACAGCTCCGGACTACTGTAGCTGATTGTGGGCGTTTGTGTGCGGTGAAATAACCCCACACCTTTACGGTGAATTTTCCTACCTTTACGGTGAATTCTTTGTTCCTCACTTTGCCTTCACTTCCAGAGTCCGCGTTCGGGCGCCAGATGTCGTAAGTGTTCCCCTCCATGTCCTGCGTGGTTCAGGGTTTGTGAGACCCCGAGCAAGGACCCTCACTCTGTCCTACAGATCGACAGCGACCCCAATCAACCGCAGGAGACGTCACTTGATGCAAACAGCAAGAGGCTTTATTCCAGCGTGCTGGGGCTCAACTCGTAACTCACGCAGGAGCAGAGGAGTTGGGCCCTGAGCAGAGAGTTTCCAGATATTTATAGGCAAAAATTATACATTAGGGAGGGGTCGCATGCAGGAGGGAGAGAGGGGAACAAAGGAATTCCAAAGGGGTCTGAGTTGTCCTGACAAGGCTGAAGGTTTAGTCATCATTCCTGCCTGGTATGTTCATATCTTGTTTATCTCAATGGTTAATCGGAGAATGGCTTGCTCAGCCTGCTCTTTGTGTCTGGGATATTTCCTGGAACCACCTTAAGGGCTTGGTTCCTCTTATCCCTATCCCTAAGGGGGGAACCTGGAGAGTTGAGATAGAGCAGGCAGCCAAGCCTGTGCCATTTGTAACATTCTTTTATTCTTTCATTCCCCCATTTGCTTTTTGTAAGTTCTAATCATGGAACTTCTGTCTCCAGATATTCCTTTCCGGAGCTATCACCCTGGTGGAGAGACTGGTATTGCTGCCTGAGCATTAGTACCTGTACGGCGCTTATTCTTTCTCTGACGAAGGTGACCAATCTGTTTAAGATACAAGGTCCAAAAGTAAGAATTAGAAGCAATATGATGAGGGGACCCATAAGGGTGGATATGAGGGTGGTGAGCCATGGGGATCGGCGGTACCAGCTTTCGAACCACCCTTGATAGGCTTTCCAGTCCCGTTGTCGTGCCTCTAGCCTTTCTCTGAGTTTAGCCATGGAATTCTTTATTACCCCTGAATGATCTACGTAAAAACAACATTCTTCCTTTAATGCAGCACACAGTCCACCGTCCTTTAAGAATAGGAGGTCTAAGCCTCGTCTATTCTGTAAAACTACCTCAGATAAGGAGGTTAGTGACTCCTCTAATTTTGTGATAGACTGTTCTACAGCTTTTAAGTCTTCATCTACCACCACTCATAGTTTCTCAATGTATTGGGGGGTCTGAATGAGCGCAGTTGTTCCAGTTCCTACTCCAGCTGCTACTCCCAGTCCCAGCAGCACTGCTAGTGTGAGTGAGATTGGTTCTCTTTTCTGCCTACGGGGTTGTAGATCAAACTCAGCCTCAAAGGAACCCGTGTCATGGTAGACAACTCTAGGCACCAAATGCACAAGGACACAGTAGTTTATGGTGGTGTTAAACACCGATGAGGACACACATGGGGTCAGCCCCGTACTGCAGGCCCACCATCCACCTGGGGGGGGGGGGGACCAGATAGTAATTGGTAATCATTTGGGGGCTATCTATGGTCCGGTTGCACAGATGCTTACGGTTGGTGGGAACTGTGCCTAAGCAAGTACCTTGTCCAGAGACTTCTGTGAGAGTGAGTTTACTGTTTGTCCCCCAGCTACAGGAGCCATGGGAAGTGGTATTAATAAAGGTCCCCGAGAAGGCGATCCCCTCGTAATAGGGGGGGGCTTGACACTAGACATAACCAGCAAGACTCAGTCAGGTCAGGGTGGGAAGCATTGAGGATGCTGAAGGCTCCCTGTATCAGATTAAGAAGCCTCTGCCCCGTGCTCGGTATTTCGGGCATATTGGTTAGGCTAAGGCCCGAGGGGGTTGTAACTGGGTTGGCCGTATTATGAGATGCATTTGTGGTGGCTCTGGGGACAGGTGGCCTGACATGGGCAGTTGGTGGTCATTGTTCAGATAGTACCAGGTTAGGCCCTACTCGTACTGGAGCCTGGTGGGAGGGCAGTGCCATCCGTACCCGAAGAGTGAACAATCCCCCATGGTCTCTATACCCGGGCCTGGATTTATCATAGAAACGTATTCCCCAAGTCTTGCCGGTGTCCCACCCTGTCGCCTTCTTCCCTTTCTCTGTGAAAGATATTTTCACGGGGTTACAAGGTTTATCATCTTGGCCGCATGGCGGGCTATTCGGCCGCCCGACGGCAATTAGGTCACCTGTTTTCTGGGGAGTCCACCATGTATGTCCCATTGAGACACACGACCAGGAGGCACAAAAATAGTCCTCCGCTCCTCCGCATGGGTCCTTGGTGCGGCCTCGGGGAGTCCGGGAGTGCCCGGGGCAGACATAGAAGTGATGTTTCCGGGCAAATTTGGGGTCCCATTGGACTTGAATGAGGGATAGCAGGTCTACATAGAGGTCCGGGTACCAAGTGTCTTTAGGGCTCATCAGGGAGGTTTGATTAAGTACAGTCCCCGAACTGGTGTCTATGATTTGCCAAGTAAGGCAAAGGGGGGCATGAGGGTTAGGGCTACTTATCGGTAGGAGGTGCATCAGTTGGAGCAGGAACACGGCGAACGCGGAGCTTGAGGGGGTTGTCCATCTTTTCCACTTTCCACGTTGGGTTCGGGGAAGGCGCGGGCTTGACATGCGAGGCATGGATCCAGGCGGCGACGCCATCGACCTTTACTGCTGTCGGGGTCGTGAGCAGCACTATGTATGGTCCTTTCCACCTCGGTTCCAAGCTGGCCGCACGATGGCGCCGAACATACACCAAGTCTCCGACCTGGAACTGATGAGGTACTTGTAGGTCTCCTGGCTTGTAGGCCTCGGCTAGCCGATTCCACACTTCCCTCTGCACAGTCTCAAGGGCTTTTAATCTGGTGTACAGAGATTGAGAGGGGTAAGACTCTGGGGAGGGAAGGAGCTGCATGGCAATGAGAGGGGGGTGAGTTCCGTAGAAGATTTCAAAAGGAGTTAGTTTGAGGGTGCCAGGAGTCTTGCGGACCCGGAATAAGGCAAAGGGAAGGAGGACTGTCCAATCTGTTATGCCAGTCTCTACGGATAATTTAGTCATAGCCTCTTTTAAAGTTCTATTCATTCTTTCTACCTGCCCTGAGCTTTGGGGCCTGTAAGCACAGTGTAATTTCCAATCGAGCCCCAGGATTTTGGCCAGTCCCTGACTTACCTGGGCAACAAATGCGGGGCCGTTGTCCGACCCGATTACCTTAGGCACCCCGAATCTTGGAAAGATGTCTTCTAGTATTTTCTTGGCCACCGTCTGAGCAGTCTCCTTCTTGGTGGGGAATGCTTCGACCCAGCCTGAAAATGTATCTATGAATACCAATAAGTATCTGTATCCATACCTAGCTGGTTTCACCTCAGTAAAGTCCACCTCCCAGTAACTCCCAGGGCGGTCTCCTCGGAGCCGTTTGCCTTGGGATAGCTTGCTGGGCTGGGCGTTCACCATCTGGCAGGGCCTGCATTCCTTTACAGTCGTATCGGCGAGCTCTCCTAGTTTCATGATATAATACGGTGAAGACTGGGCAATAGTTCTTAAATGCTTTGGGCCCAGATGAGTTAATTTATGAAGGTGTCTGAGGAAAATGACAGCCTGTTTTTTAGGGAGGATTCTTTTCCCTTCTGAGGTTTCCCGGATCCCCTCCGGGGTCTCCAGGTGGAATCTTAATCTATCCATCCTTTCAAGGTCCGGTTCTGAATATTTAAAGTTTCTAATTGAGGGGTATATCTCGTCCTCAGGGTGAGGCCTTGGTTTTTCCCCCGGTCAGGGATAGGATGTTAAGTCCCTGAGCTGCCTGCTTGGCTTCTCTATCAGCCCTTTGGTTCCCTCCGGCAATTCTGGAGTCTCCTTTTTGATGTCCAGGACAATGAATAATTGCTACTTTCTTTGGGAGGTGAATGGCCTCTAGCAGGCTTAAAATTTCCTCTTTATTTTTGATTTCTTTCCCGGCCGAGGTCAATAGCCCCCGCTGCCGGTAGATAGCACCATGGACATGGGCGGTGGCAAAGGCATACCTGCTATCAGTATAGATATTAATCTTCTTCCCTTCGGCCAACCGTAGGGCCTGAGTCAAAGCTATTAACTTGGCCTTTTGAGCCGAGATCTCCTCAGGCAGGCTGCTTGCCCAGATAGTTTGCTCATCGTTCACCACCTCCACCCTGGCCACCCTTTTACCTTCTATTATGTAGCTGCTTCCATCAGTGAACCAGGTCAGCTGAGCGTCTGGCAGGGGTTGGTCTTGGAGGTCCTCTCGGGTCCCCGTTTCTTCTGCCAGTATCTCTTGGCAAGTGTGCAGTACACTCTCCTGGGTGGATGTGTCGGGTAGTAGGGTAGCCGGGTTGAGGACGGCTGGCGGCCCAAACAGAATCCTGTCTCCATTTAGGAGGAGACTCTGGTAGTGAGTCATGCAGGCGTTGGACAGCCACCGGTCAGGGGGCTGCCTGATGATGCTCTCCAGGGAGTGGGGGACAATGACTGTTAGCTTCTGCCCCATCGTTAATTTGTCAGCATCCTTTACTAACACTGCTACTGCTGCCATGGACCTCAGACAGGCAGGCCAGCCACTAGCGACAGGATCCAGCTTCTTAGAGAGGTAGGCTACTGGCCTCTTCCATGGTCCTAGAGGCTGGGTTAGCACCGCTCGGGCTATTCCCTTTCTCTCGTCCACATATAGGACGAAGGGCTTCCTACGTCCAGTAACGCCAGGGACGGGGCTGATAGTAATGCCTTCTTGATGTCATCAAAGGCCTGCTGTTGGCTATCACCCCACTCAAATGGGGCACCCTCTCTAGTTAGAGGATAGAGGGGAGCGGCCAGGGTAGCGAATCCGGGGATCCACAAGCGGCAGAACCCCGCAGTCCCTAAAAATTCTCGCACCTGGCAGGGTGTGCGAGGAGCCGGTATCTGGGTCACGGTCTGTTTTCTGGCCTCCGTTAGCCACCTCTGCCCCCCTTTTAGGGCATACCCCAGGTACGTTACCTCTCTTTGGCAGATCTGGGCCTTCTTGGCGGAGGCTCGATATCCTAAGCGGGCGAGTTCTTCTAATAACAGTCCCGTGCCCCGTCGGCACTCCTCCTCCGTGGCCCCAGCTAGTAGTAAGTCATCTACATACTGCAGAAGTGTTACCTGAGGATGGCTGGCGCGGAAGTGAGCTAAGTCCTGATGGAGCGAGAGGAAAAGCAGCTTCAATGATGTTGGGGAAGCTGGGTGAGCCGTCCATCTGCTCCCGGCACGTTCTTCCTTGCTTCTAACAGAATCCTCTCCCTCTCTTCAGTAGTGAAGAGAGTCTGCAGCAGCTGCTGGCAGTCATCCCATGTGGGCTGATGAGAGAACATTAAAGACTCCACCAGTCCAGTTAAGCGCTGAGGGTCCTCTGAAAAGGGAGGATGATTAGTCTTCCAGTTATACAAGTCAGCAGAGGAAAAAGGCCAATACTGGAGGGGCTGAAGAGGAGCTGGTCCTCCCTCCGTTGCCACCAGCGGGGGCCCATAAGCTCTTAGGGGAAGGGCGACGGTGGTGTCGGGGGACTGCCAGCGGTCGCGGCTCCTAGTGCCATGCGCTGGCCCCGACAGAGGCTCAGCCGAGGGAGCGGAAGGGGCAGCCGTAGGGGCCGGCGGCACTACAGGCTCCTCTCGACCCTCTACTGGGACCAAGGCAGGAGGATATGGGGGTGGTGGGTCAAGGAGGAGGAGGTCAGCCTGGGTTTCGGGATAAATCTTCTTGGGGGGGTCCGGGGGGCTGCTGCTGTTTTCCCCAGGACTGGGAGATTGGATAGCTAGAACTTGAGTGTCCGGTCGGGGCTTGGGCTTTGCAACCCAAGGTCGAACCCAGGAGGGTGGGTTTTGCACCAGGTCTTGCCAGACCACGATGTAGGGCTGCTGATCCGGATGGGCTCCTGGTTCCTTCTGAAAAACAATCCTCTTAACAGCAAAAAGTATAGACAAGTCAAAGGTCCCTTCTCTGGGCCACCCTACATTAAAAGTGGGCCACTCAGAGGAGCAGAAGGTCCGCCATGGTCCCTTCTTGATCTCAACTGATAGGTCGCGATCTCTTCCCTTTACTTCAGTCCAATGGTCTAATGTCAGACTAAGAGGAGTTGCCACAGTCTGTCCCATTGTCAGTTCGTACGTCATTAACAATACAAATAACAAAAACGTTACAGACACGATGACCCACCTAATCCACCTTTTCTGCCACAAACTCGTAACAGAATCAGATGGGCGCAATCTGGACAATTTCTGATCCAACAGCTGAACTCGGTCAGCTCCCTTACTAAAGGAGACTACCAGGCGTCCCTGGCTCTCCTCCACCCTTGGGGCGTCCCCCAGGGCTGCAACCTGTGGTCCCCCAGGCACGTCTACCGACCACTGTTCGGCCACTCTCACGAGTTGCCGAACGGCTGCCAAACCGAAATCGCGCACTCAAATCCAGACCGCTCGGCAAACACAAGACAAAGACAAACAACCTCGGGGTACCCCTTCTTACCTCCAAGGTCGACTCCGCAGATGAGGGGTGGTCGTCTAATCCCGGACGAGCCCCCAAATGTGAGACCCCGAGCAAGGACCCTCACTCTGTCCTACAGATCGACAGCGACCCCAATCAACCGCAGGAGACGTCACTTGATGCAAACAGCAAGAGGCTTTATTCCAGCGTGCTGGGGCTCAACTCGTAACTCACGCAGGAGCAGAGGAGTTGGGCCCTGAGCAGAGAGTTTCCAGATATTTATAGGCAAAAATTATACATTAGGGAGGGGTCGCATGCAGGAGGGAGAGAAGGGAACAAAGGAATTCCAAAGGGGTCTGAGTTGTCCTGACAAGGCTGAAGGTTTAGTCATCATTCCTGCCTGGTATGTTCATATCTTGTTTATCTCAATGGTTAATCAGAGAATGGCTTGCTCAGCCTGCTCTTTGTGTCTGGGATATTTCCTGGAACCGCCTTAAGGGCTTGGTTTCTCTTGTCCCTATCCCTAAGGGGGGAACCTGGAGAGTTGAGATAGAGCAGGCAGCCAAGCCTGTGCCGTTTGTAACATTCTTTTATTCTTTCAGGTTCAGGTCTGGAAGAGGAGCCGCACAACAAATGAAAAAGGGAAGACACGAGATAATTTGGGAATATTGGGGGACCAGGCGAGAGAGTCCAACTCAAGAGGAAGGACTTCCACTGTCCTCAGGCCTCACCAAGCTTTTTATAGTGAGGGGTAAACAAGGTAGTGGTTACCATAGTTACACTTTTCTTGTGAGTTTCACTTGTTTACACCATGGTTATACTTCCTGCACTTCCTCAGCCCCTTATATTCCCAGATAAGAACTAGGGAGTGTTACAAGGTCAAGCCTAATTATGCTAAGAGGACTGTGCCCTCTAAGCTGGGAATTGTTTGTGAATTTGCCAGCAGACTTTGCCAGCAGGTCAGTCCAAGGCTTAACCCTATATCAGTTTCCCACAATCGGACCATTCTTCTTGGAAAATGCGGCTGCTCAGGCAATAACAAAAGAGTGCATATGTGCCAGCAAAGCCGTGGAGGCCATTTACCCTATATGCTATTCCATACATAACCCTATACTGTATAGTTTATGAATCAAAAAAAATTACAATTTTTAATTATAAACCTGTGTTTTCTATCAAAATTACTTGCGTGAATTTTGGGACACCCATTATCTGAATCTCTATCAGAGCATCTATCACATACAGTGTTAATATGTGTTTATTCATCTTCTTTCTTTAGAATTTGCTATACTTATTTTTAAGTTTTTATTGTTGACAGTATTATAGATGTCCCCCATTACACCGCTTTTTCCGACCTCTTAATGATAAGAGTTGAACTTCTTAACTATAACCATAGAACCCAGCAATAAGCTTGATACATTCTGGGTAAATATACAGATGCTCCTTGACTCCCAGATTTGAAGTATAGTTTCAATTGAATGCATATGGCTTTGCACCATTGTAAAGCCAAATAAATTGTAAGTTGAACTGTTGTAAGTCAAGGACAGTCTGTATATGTGCTCAATGCATGGACTAATGATTGGGAAAAGATTTGGCAGATGTTATAACTCAATGGGCAAGAAATACTATACAAATATGTTAACTAAGTGGGAGAGGTCTAGGCAGAAATAGATCAAATCCAGGATGCTCAGTAACAATATTATAATAAGTTTTCTTTGGAGAATAAAGGGTGAAAAATAAGTTTGGGATGCTGATATTGGCCAAAAGTTCTAAAACAGAGCTAAGAACGGTCTTTGAGGGTGGGAGAATATAATATATATGCCAGCAACTGTTCTTGTCTTTAGAAATGTAGTAGTAATTTAAAAAAAGGAAATATATTTTGCAGCTTCTATTTTGAGGTAGGAATGGGGAAGAAAACAAGGACAAGATAACTAAGAAATGGTTTAGATAACCACAACTGCTATGAAAGAAAAAAATCCACTCCAAAATAGAGGATATATCTGGGAATGGTGGAAAGCTGTGATGTCAGAAGGAGTAACTCATAACCCAGAGTTGGATAATTAGTGTCTGTTCTGTATGAATGATGGATGAAAGAAAAAGGTATTTCCAGAAAATCCTTTTCCAAGTCCCCAAATTTTTTCAATCATGTTGGAGATGCTGGTTTAATGGCTGAAAATGGGGAGTTTCAAATATTACACGAAGGAGAGTTTCTTATTATTTCGTAGTGAAAAAGCCTGAGTTTGGATGGGAAAGAATGTTCAAATCTTAAGTGAAATTTCAGGAGAGAAATATAGTTCAGATTTCCATTGAAATTTCTCACACCAGAACACTTCTCATAGAAGGGACTACATATTCACCTCTCAGATAATCAAAAGATGTAAACTGTTCGCTTAATTGTAAAGGAGATATTGCAGATGAATATACTGAAGATCTCATAATATATTGCTAACAGGTAACGTTATTCAACAGAAAAATCCTATTTCTTTGTGAAACTTCTAGTACATGCAGTGTTTTGATATTTATTTATATTGTTAGGAGCTCAAGCTTAGTTGTGCTTACAGAAGGATCTTTACACTTGATTCTTCATGCAAGTTGAGAGCACATGGCTAGCCAAAAATTTTAACTTTTATATAGCTATCAAAGACCTATCTGTCAGCTATAACTTTTTTCAAAAGAATATATTAGATAAGGTTAATTTATTTGGAAATAGGCCAGAATAAATAAATATTTTTAAAAGCTAGAAAGAAAATACAGAGAAAATTCTCAAGATGGAACTATTTATGCTCACAGTCACAGAGCTTTGTTTGATTCTGTGTATCTACACTGATAGATTGTAATGTAAAAAACAGATATCAGGTGGAGCTTGGAAGGTTCAGGTTCAGATCTTCCCAACTTTGATACTTAGCAGGGCAGATACAGAGGAATGTGACTTAGGAGATCAATATAATACAGCAAGCTGCTTTGAGATAAAAATAAGTGGCTACATAGTTTAAAAGTAGTAAACTGGGTTTCTGATATAAGCAACATACACTGGTAAAGTGGGCAACTTGATATGAAGCAATTATACTGATAAGATAATGGTGGTTGTTCAAATAAGAAGGGTATTATCCTATTGGAGCTTCAACAGCAATAATTAGGTAGGGCTTCCATTCTAGGGAAAAATGGTGTTCCTAGGTTAAGAATTGCATTTTCTGCAGGACCAAGAATATAATAAGGTCACAGTAGGCCTAGAACCAGGACATTGAGCCATTTAGTTGTCTAGGACTCATTATCATCTTTTTATGGGTACGGGATAGATCCTAGATGAAAAGTTGTATTAATTTTCTATTGCTATATTAATAGCACAAATATAGTGGCTTAAAACATTCCTTTATGAGCTTACAGTTAGGTTGGAATACTGGCATGGGGTGACTGGGTCCTGTGTTCAATGATTTAAAGGCCTGAAATCAATATTAAGACCCTTGTCAGATAATTCTAGTATCTAATTCATCTTGGGGATAGCATGATTTGTCATTTCTCTTTCAAGTTGTCCTGTATCTGGTTCTTGGTGTAAATGTGATATTTCATTGTCTATTTTACATATTGGCTATTATGTTAAGATACGTTGGTTCTTATTTCCAGTTTTGTTTTTTTGTTTTTTACTTTTAGTAGGCATTCCTTCTCTTTAGATTTGGCACACAATTCCTCCTCTACTTTTGTGGACTGTGGTTTCATGACACTATAGTTTTCAGAACATTTGTGGTACTATTTTAGTCTTTTAAAATTTTTTTATTTACCACTAGTCCCTGCTCATGCTGCTATAGGGTGCAGAAGAAGTTTTCCAGGACAGGGTACCTGGTGCTTCTAGGTAGGAGAAAGGGATCACAGGTCCATATGAATTAAGAATACTTCCTAGGCCAGGGATTTGGTGCTTACCAGGTTGAGAGCTTTTTGTGTTGGCATCCTTGTTGCTGGTTCCAGCAAGTTGCCTAGTGTCTCTGGGTAGGGGAGAGGGGTCTCAGGCCTGGCTAAGAAGAAAATAATTTTTCAGGTGGACTTTTTGTGGTAGAATCACTTTCACTGGCGCCCTTGGCCACTGGTACGTCGGGGTGGAGAAGGAGAGTCTCAGGCCCAGTGGGGAAGGAGAGCATATTTCTCTGGTCACTTATAGTCAGCAGGGTTTCTAATTGTTCTTCCTTGCAGCTTTTACAGGGGTCATTCAGTAGGATTCACATTTTATCTTGTAGAAGAACCTATTTGAGATACTTCCTGTTACTAAATTGGTAATTAGGAAATGCTGGGCCTAAGTCATTTTTTCTGTTAAGAGTGGGTGGGAGGGATAAAATTGTTCATCAATTCCAAGGGTCCCTAGCCAACTCACCTTCTTCTTTAGACCTTTCAGAGACCTCCTTTGGTTGTCTTACGCTATTTCTAGGATATATAGTTGCACTTATAGAGAGAGAGAAGTATAAACTATCTTATCTGGACTAGAAGTCTTCTCTGTGCCATTTAAGGGCTCACCTAATTAAATCAGGCCCAGTCTGGATAATCTCCTAACCAATTATTCCATATGTCATCACCTAATAATGGGAATGATATTCCATTACGTTCGCAGGTTTCATACTCAAGGGGTGGAACTACTACAAGGGTCATTAGTGTTCATTTTAGAATTCTGTCTACCACAGAAGGCATATATGAATGTACTGATGCAATAATTAGGCAGTTATCATCCTTTTGAAGGTCAGAATATATTAAGATAGTGATAAAGCTAACTACTGTTCTAAATATTCTACTTAATTTAAATGAAGCAGATCTGGCATCAGAAATACTTAATAAAAACCAGAATATTTGTACAATTTTCATAATTTAATGTGAAATTTTATAGGATTGATCTAAGTCTACATTTCTGTCTATGCAAATATCTTCTGTGTGAAAAATATGCTAGCTCAAAGATGTATTAATAGACTTTGCCACCACTCCCCATTTATATTTTATAGTTCTGTGCAATTACTGTGGCTGCCAACAATTCACATAGGAAATAAAGGTCAGTGATGATTCTGACTTTAAATGTTTAGAGCAGGTTTATACTTAACACTGTTCACATTTATATAGATTGTATACTACACAAAATGTATGACTATTGTGATTTTGGTTTTATATTTTAATGCAATGTATTCTCACCTAAACCAGGATTGAAAATTTTAAGAACAATTTGCTGGACTGACCAATATATCCACCTCCCCCCCCACCCAAAAAAAAGGAGGTGTGTTTTTAGGCTACATTAGGAGAAATCACTATGTTTGGATTGGAAAGGAAGCATAATCTAAATTTGATTTTAAATAGTCATGATTTGGGGCAATATTTTTATTTGTACTGGGGACAATTAGAACTGAATTAGTAGACATGTTTTAACTCTGGTGTTACATTAAGTCTTTCAAATTGCAACTTGGGAGGCTCCAAGCAGCAACTGGGTACTTTGCCCTTTTTCTTTCATTGTCTCTAATCACAGCAAACCAAATATACATGTTTAAGAGAAAGAATGAATTTCTAAGTCATCTCATCACTTCTAAAGATGAAATTTACTTGTTTCTACTTTATCATACAAGATCTGAGTATTTAAGAGGGTTGTTAAAGAGCTGAGTCAAGTAGCCAAAAAATGAAGAACAAGAGGAAGAGGCAAGAAAGCATAGATAGACTGGATTTGAAGATAATTGGGAATTCTGGTGATGGTAGATGGTCTCTAATTTGCTCTTCAGATACCCTCACCATCCTCTCTACCCTGATCTATGATCTGGGGACGCTGATCTTTAAAATATACATATATTTTAAAGAATATATGTATTCTTTAAACAGAGAGGGAGAGAGAGGTAGAAACATCAACGGCGAGAGATGGGATGCATCCTGCACACTCCACACTGGGGATGGAGCTTGCAACCTGGGCATGTGCCCTGATGGGGAATTGAACCATGGCCTCTTTGTTTATAGGTCAAAGCTCAACCACTAGCCACACCAGCCAGGCCAGGAGGCTGACCTTTAATAGCTTTATCAACAAGTTTCTCTTGCTCTCTGTCTTCAGATTGGGTTTGACTAATGTGACCTACCACTAGGAAATTAAAGTCAGGAGGAAAGCGAGGTAAGGGTATATATTTCCATGAACCCTCTCAAACTGTGGGTTGGCAGTGAATACCATTTGTCTATTTAAGGTCACAGCTCTTGTTAGGTGGCCTTCTGTTACAATTATAGGACATTCTGTTTTGCAGCCTCTATGCCCCTTCAAGCCTAGTGGTGATAATACTGGCTTCTCACAATTGTTAGCCTCAGGGTACTCCATCATATCTTGGTTCCTTCATTCCTTATGCATTTTAGTAAGCAGTCTCTTCATTAAATCCTACTCCATCACCTTTTTCAAGTGTGTCATTAATTTTCAGCCAGGACTCTGACTAATACATTGGTAGTGTGGAATGGGAGAAACTTCAAGGTAGTATTAGGGTATGATAAACTGCTGGCTCCTATTTCTTTGCATACATGTACAAGATAAGACATGGCTATGAGATAGATATATGGGATATACATGACTAGATAAGACTACCAGGATCTATGTTGGTTGATTAGATCATATTAAGACATTTCTCTTATGGAATGAGGATCAACTCAACCCAGTGTACCTGCTAAGTTTTTAAAATTCAGTGACTTGCTATAGTGTCACATTTATTTTTACTGTCAGGTAGGTCAATATTATTTGACTTTTAATATTTCCTTTTATTCTCAAACAGAAACTAGGGAAAGTACAATAATTCCTTCAAGAACCAATTATTTGGCCCATATTGTTACATTTACATTCATAATTAGATTAGATTCATGTTGTTCTATTTAAGCATCACTCCAAAAGTGGATATAAGAAGGATGACTGTTGTTTGTCCATCACTATAATAGTTTATATAGGTGAGAATTCAGATCTCAGTTAGAATTTTCTCTCTCATGAAAATCCATTATTTTCCTGTGATGAATATAATTAGTATAGTTGTCAGACTGCCAGCGATCAATGCAGTGGGCATGATATTCATGGGAGCAAGGTAGGATGCAAAGTTTGTTACCTTCTGTGTACTCTGTAATGCAAATGCTACAAAATTCTAATGTATCATTTTCAACAAAAGATTATATAACGAAGTTGTCAATCTGTGCTTTGCTGAGTCCCGTAGGATGGTTATGATTATCATTTAAGAGAAAAAACTGATCAAGGGAGGACCAAAAGTAACTTTCATCAAATATTACTGGGGTCATAGGTTCACTGTCTCTTCTGGTTTCTGATGATGAGTTTGGTGATCTTCTTTCATCACTACAATCTGAGAACAGTATTCAAATTTCTGAATTTTCATCACTGGAGCTAGAACTGGATCTAGACATGTATCTGGAGTTTGAACTAGAAGTCAATGTGGAACATGAACAGGAAGCATAGTTAGAATTTGAATTGGAACTAGAACTCCTATTACCATGAGAACTATTTTTTCCATTTGGTGACTGCCCTTTCTATGTTTTGACTTGGGGCTGAGAGACTAGGCTCTAAATCACTGTCACTGTTTGCCTTAGCGTGCTTTGAATTGCAGCAGATGTTGTATCACTTAAACCAGTATTTAAAATTCTATGAATGGGAATTCCAATGATACTGGCATAAGCTCTCATGTCTGCCTGTTCATAATGTGAAAACATATGCCTAGGTTCTCCTTGTTCACTTTCTAAAGTGACAGTGTTATTTGGTGTCAGATGTTATCTGAGTTCTAATAATTATGCTGTCTGTATCAGAATATGCTACAGAATGAACTCACCCTATTTTAGTATCAAAGGATATGGTTGAATTTATCTGTCTCAGTTCACAAGATTCGCCATAACTTGTTTTGTCTGAAGAAGATTCTCCTTGAATGGCATTCCTTGGTCCAAAACTTGCAAAAAGATCCCTATTTTCCAATTCAAGTCCAATTATTTGCTGTCTCAGTGTTTCTTGGTGCTGAGCTTTAAAAAATCTTTGTCCCATTTACACAAAGGCTGCTCAAAAGTTGGAGATTATACACTGTGATGGAATCTTTGTAAAAGTTCACGCAGTAAATGTAGAGGTGACTTACTTTCAGTCTTGCTGTGTTTCCATATGGTCTGGGCTTCTGCTTCTTGCTGACTTCTTATAGGCAGGACTTCCATTAGTGCTCCAGTTGTACTTGGTTTTGATCTAGATTGTCTTATAAATCTTGTTTCAGATTGTGGATTTTCCACATGACTTTGGCTGCTGTCCATATTTTGTCCCCTGGGAAGTCTTGTAGATGGTGCATATTAATTCTCTGCATTTGGACTCCCATTATTAAGGTTAAAATTTATTTCTGAACTGAATCTGAAATCATTGTGTGGATTAGCCTGGCTAACTTTTCTCAAAGGTTGGTGTTCTCTTTGCCCACTTGTCACATTTTCAGTTTGTTGAAAGAGATAAGCCAGTCTATTAAAGGGTCTCCTCTACACACATCTGAAGAGTCTTTTGCATCCATTAACAAAGAAAAAGGGGGCACTCAGAAAGAAACTACCAAGATCAGAGCTATCATAAAATAGCACTCTGAAACTTTGTTTCAAAACACATAAAAAATGATGACAAATATTCAGATGTTGTAAACAGTTTTCACAGTTATAGAATTAAGTAGGGGCCCAGTGCATGAATTTGTGCACCGTGAAAGGAGCCGTGGGCTGCGAGGCTGCAGTGGGCACAGGGGCAGGTCTCAGCCCATCATCTGTGCCCCCGCCTGGCCTCTCCCGCCGTGACCCCTGGTCCTCTGTCTGCTGGTAGCCCCTCTCCTGCTGCCACCACTCTCATGCCCTGACAGCGCCAGCCCCACTCACACCTGCTGACAGTGCAGAGTGTTTGGGGCCAGCGCCCGCAGCCAGTGTGAACGGTGGCTGCTACCCCAATCACCCCTCAGGAGCAGGGAGAAGTGGAGAAGTCCTCAGGGTCAATTGGGGCTGGCAGCCGCCACTCGCACCCACTGATGGCACCAAGTGATCAGGACCAGCACCAGGCACCGGAAGCAGATGCGAGTGATGACTCCAGCACCAGCTGCAGGTACAAGCAGGGCCAGTGCTGGCAGCAGGTGTGAGTGGCGGCTCCAGTACTGGCAGTGGGTACAAGTGCTGGACAGGACTACGGTGCACGGGAGCAAAGAATTTTCAGTAACCACCAGCGGCTCGCTTCGATGACAGCGACTTGCAACCCACTTTGGTCTGGCGCCTTGTGCTCACCTGCTCCACCATTCACCACAGCTGATGCCCACCATGTTCTGCACTCTGCTGCCTGCTGCCGATGCCTTCCATGTTCTGTGCACGCCCCCTAGTGGTCAGCGCATGTCATAGCAACTGGTTGTTTGGTTGTTCTGCCGTTCTATTTGCATATAAGCCTTTTATTATATAGGGTATTTTGTAAACTACACTGTAAATTGACAAGCAGAGGCAAAAAAGTTCCTATTCCATATGAAAAGAATGAGATAATCCTAGATAAATTTAGAGGGTTTTTGTTTTGTTTTGTTTTTTTAAAAAGGAATCTGGAGAAAGTCTATTTTCAACATTTCATCATATACACAGCCTGTGTACCACTGTGGGAAGAATGTCAAAAGACAACATTTTTTTTCACTCTACTGTCAAAATACGAATGCAATTAAGCAAGGCAAACACCAGTTAAACTATGTTGCTTGTTATTTTAGTTCAGTTAACATTATTTTGTAATTCTCAGTTTACAACGTAACTTTTAAGCTTTTGACTTAAATGCTTTTGATAATATATAAAGTTGTTTTTAAAATATAAGACTATTGTAGCCATTACCCAAAATATAATGAAGATTTATAGGTTTAAAAGTTTTTGAATACTTCTTGATGTTACCAAGATTTTAATTGACATGAAATTGTATGTTAGATCAAATGAATAGACTGAACCTAGCAGAGTACATAGAAGACCATATTCAAGAACCAAACTATTTTAGTATCTTCTTCATTACATAGTAAAAAAAACTAGGAGAGAAACACCAGACCTGAGGTTTGAGCAGGGTTTCTCAAGCTTAACACTATTGGCATTTTGGCACTATACAATTCTTTGTTTGGGGGGCTATCCTGTATATTATGGGATGTTTGGCAGCATTTTTAGCCTCTGTCTACTGGTTTCCAGGAACACCCACCCCCTACCTGTGACAAACAAAAATATATTTAGACATTGTCAAATGCCCCGTTAAAAACTACTTGATTAAAATATGAAACATTTATTTTTGCTGGTGAGGAAGTCACATATCCATACAGAAAAAAAATTAGGAAGTAGGAGGAACCTTTTTTTCCCCTTTTTATTGAATTTATTGATGTGACACTGGTTAAGAAAATTATCCAGGTTTCAGATACACAATTCTACAACACATCATCTGTTCACTGTATTGTACATCCACCTCCACAAATCAAGTCTCCAACTATCACCATTTATTCCCCCTATACCCTCTTCTACCTCCCACCTCCCCAAACCCCAGGAGTCACTACACTGTTGTCCATGTTTATGAGTTTTTTTCTCTTTTTTTTTCAATCCCTCTACATCTCCCATTCACCCCCCACAACACACACACACACACCTGTCAGCCTGCTCTTTACCATTCTGTCTCTATTTTTCTTGTTAGTTCACTATGTTCATTAGATTCCACATATGAGTGAAATTATATGGTACTTGTGTTTCTCTGACTAGCTTATTTCACTTAGCATAATGCACTCCAGGTCCATCCATGCTGTCACAAAGGGTAAGATTTCCTTCTTTTTAATGGCTGAATACTATTCTATTGTGCAAATGTATGACCACATCTTTATCCAATCATCTGCTTCCAAATCTTGCCTATTGTAAATAATGCTGCAGTGAACATGGGGGTGCATATATTCTTTCAAATAGGTGTTTTGGGTTTCTTCAGATAAATTCCCAGAAGTGGAATCTCTGGGTCATAGTCAGTTTCATTTTTAATTTTTTGAAGTAACTTCATACTGCTCCCAACATTGGCTGCAACAATCTGCATTCCCACCAGCAGTGCATGATGGTTCCCTTTTCTCCACATCCTTGCCAGCACTTGTTGCTTTATTGATGGTAGCCATTCTGACAGGTATGAGGTGGTATCTCATTGTGGTCTGAATTTGCATCTCTAATGATTAGTGATGTTGAGCATCTTTTCATATGTCTATTGGCCATCTCTATTTCCTTTTTGGAAAAGTGCCTATTCAAGGCTCTTTGCCCGTTCTTTAATTAAATTGTTGTTGTTTTTGGTGTTGAGTTTTATGATTCTTTATAAATTTTGGATATTAGCCCCTTATTAGATGTATTGGCAAATATGTTCTCCTATTCAGTAGGTTGTCTTTTCACTTTGTTAATGATGTACCTTGCTGTGCAAAATTTTTTAGTTTGATGTAATCCCATGTGTTTATTTTTTTCTTTTGTTTCCCTTGCCCTTGGAGACATATCAGAAAAAAAATATTGCTACTAGAAATATCTGAGATTTTACTGCCTATGTTTTCTTCTAGATTTTTTATGTGTTTTAGTATAACATTTACATCTTTAATCCATTTTGAGTTTATTCTTGTGTATGGTGTAATAAAGTGGTCTGATTTATTTTTTTTCATGTATCTGTCCAATATTCCTCACACCATTTATTGAATAGGCAATCTTTACTCAGTTGTATGTTTTTGCCTTATTTGCAAAATATTAATTGACTATAAAAGCATGAATTTATTTCTTGGCTCCCTATTCTGTTCCATTGATATATATGCCTGTTTGTATGCCAGTACCATGCTGTTTTGATTACTATGGCTTTGCAGTTTATAGTTTGATATGAAGTAGCATGATTCCTCAAACTTTGCTCTTCTTTCCCAAGATTACTATGGCTATTTGCGGGTCCTTTGTAGTTCCATATAAATGTTTGGAATACTTGGTCTAATTCTGTGAAATATGCCACTGGTGTCTTGATAAGAACTGCATTGAATTGGTAGATAGTTTTGGATAGTATAGATATTTTAATGATGTTAATTCTTCCTATCCATGAACATAGTATATGCTTCTACTTATTTTTATCTTTTTAAATTTCTTTCTTCAGTATTTTATAATTTTCTGAATACAGGTATTTTACATCCTAGGTTAAATTTATTCCTATGTATTTTATTCTTTTGAAGCAATTGTGAATGGGAATGTTTTCTTAGTGTCTCTTTCTGGTAGTTCATTATTACTCTATAAAAATGAGACTGATTTCTGATTATTTCTTTTTATCCTGCTACTTTCCTGAATTAATTTATTGGTACTTGTAGTGGTCAGATATCTCAGTTGGTTAGAATGTTGTTGTCCTGTTATACTAAGAAGGAAATTTCAATTGAGGTGGAAAACCAAGTGAAATATCAATATGTTATTTCACTCTGTTTCCCAATTAAAGCAGCTCTAATGTGAATCCGGAAGAAAATGTACCTCAACATTCTCACCAAAAATCAAGTAAATTTCAGTTCCTTTTTTAAAATGAGAAGTTACTTAGCACCAGATTAATTTGTGCCACTCTGTGTGATCTCTGGCTGATATTTACTGTCATGAAGTTCCTTATCCACCCCATTCTATTTCCCTTATAGGAAAAATATACCTGTACTAGAGGCCCAATGCACGAAATTCGTGCAAGGGGCTCAGCCTGTGCAGACCTGGCTTTGTCTGGAAGGTAGTCAGGAAGGTCGTTTGGCTGTCTGGTCTAATTGGCATGTTATGCTTTTATTATTATAGATTTTTATCTGAGTTTTCCAGTGGGTTTTCTTTAATTGGTTGAAGTTTTTTCTGTAACTCTTCTGTACTTTCACCTAGGTTGCCTATCAAATTGTCATCCATCATAATCTTGTGATCTTCACTCAGGTTATTTACAAAACAATAGATACCTTCTTTCTGAACCAATTCGTCCATCTGACTTCCACACTGGGACACAGATTCATCTCCTTGATCACCAGAACCTGAGCTTTCCATCTTGATTAACAAATGGAAAATTATCTGACTTTTATAAAATGGCTTTGAAATACAAACAAATATTTTCTGCTTCAGTGTCAAGGCACACCTCAGTCAGACCCACCTTGCTTATGTTTCTCTCGCCTCTCCTGCCATGGCAGCTTCTGGTGAGTCCATTGTTGAAACCCACCTTTGTACTAAGCATGCTAGTCATTGTTGCCTAGGCTACCATGATCTTCTCCATGGGTAACAAATAGCGACCACATTCAGGTTAGGTTTCAATTTATTCCAAACCAGCAAATATTGAAGAGGGCTTCTTGTATACCAAGGATTAGATAGCACAGTCCTTTATCTCCTTTAACCCACATGAGCTTATTCTCAGGCTTTCAGGAAGCTTTTTCAGGCTTTTATATGCTCTAGTTATTTGTATGTTAAATTACAGAACCCAAATGCAGCTAGTTACATTACATATGACTGCCTTCTTCAATATGCCATGCCAAAGTCATAGTTAAATGCAACAATTCTCATTTTCAGGTGCCCAGGTACCTCTGTCTTTTCTCCTAATAATTCCTTAAATCATAGAGACTCACTAAGGAAGCCCACAATTTTTGGTAATTTACTTGGACAAATAGCTAAATCTGCTTAACTGAGTCCTCTCCTTTTTTTAACTCTTAGTGGCCTCATATTTCATTATATAATCTATCAAGCTCCTGGTTTAAAAATAAATTAAATACAATTTTGGCAGGTTTTCTCTCACCTAGAGGTTCCCTTTTGGCAGGGGTGGGGAACCGTTTTTTTGTCAAGGGCCATCTGGATATTTATAACATCATTCTTGGACCATACAAAATTACCAACTTAAAAATTAGCTTACTATATTTGGTCAAACATTTGATTAACTCACCCCTAATGCCTTGGTAGGGTCAAACCAAATGATTTTACAGGCCTTATAGGCCCACGGACTGGATGTTCTCACCTCCGCCTTAAGGAATTCTCCATAAATGCATTGCATTTCATTTTTGTTTTCCTTTCTCATAAGTATTATAAATATCAATTAAACAAAGCTAGCCAGAACATCACAGTCACTTTTTAAACAGATCCGTAATAGTTATGTTGCCTATTGTAATGAGTGTTAACTTTGCTGATTTTGTTCCAAGTATGTTAGTGCAGGCAAGAGGGCTTGGTAAAAATAATGCTCATTTGAATACTATCTGAAAGACACATCTGAGAGCTTCTGGACTCATTAATATTAACAATATCACTTAACACACGCTTAGAAATCCTTCATTTAAGTTATTCATGATAATATTTGCCTGCTAAATTTGAGATATTATTCCATTACACTTATTTAGTACATTGAGCTACTACCCTAGCCAGTACAGATATGTTAACTGTTGCAGCAGTCTGTACTCCCAAGTGATTCACACTCCAGGTGAGAGAAACATCACATAGAAAATATCAAAATAAAATATATTAATGCTGTAATAGATTTATATATGTAGCATTGTGTAAGTGTGAGGACGGTGTGATGATTATCTAATAGGATTTGGAAAATGTCTCACAGAGGTATTGTATTTAAATCTGATTCTTTAACTATTATTATGAGTTTCCACAGATGGAAACTGGCAGTTGGGTAAGTGTTGGTAAAGAGAGACTATGTCAGGCAGAAGGAATATACTTAAAAGTGTTTGGCTTGTTTGGGCAACTGTGGCCAGAATTTTGAGGTTGGGTGGAAATGTTGTGAAATTAATTGCAGCAAGAATAAGGGACACAAAGTATAAATTGACCTTTGATTTTTGTGTGTGAATGTGTGTGTGTGTGTGTGTGTGTGTGTGTGTGTGTGAAATAGAACACTGCTGAAAAAAATTGTATTATTTTTAAATCCTCACCCAGAGATATGTTTAAAAAGAGGGAGGGGGGAGGTAGGGAGGGAGAGAGGGAGAGAGAGAGAGAGAGAGAGAGAGAGAGATTGGTTGTCCTCCCATACTTGCCCTGACCAGGGATTGGACCTGAAACCTAGGTATGTACCCTAACCAGGAATCGAACCTGCAACCTCTTGGTACATGGACAATACTCCAACCAACTGAGTCACACAAGCAGGACAAAATGTTTGTTATTTTTTTAGAATAAGCAGTGGATTTTGTTTTTAGCTGCTTAGCATCAACCTAATATACTTATAATGATAACAACCTGATTTTCCTGGGGAAAAAACCTATTCTCTAACCTTAGTTCAGTTGGTTTAAGTTTAACTGAATTCACTGCCATTGATTGGCTAAAGGAAAGGACATATGATGCATCTATGTCCAATTAACATATCTGAAATTGCTGGTTATGGTAATTGTTTTAAGCATGGACATGTGACCAAACATGCATTTATGAGTTAAATTTGAGTTTAGCTAAAACTAAAGAAAATGAGAAATTATTTTCCACTGTAGTTGATAAGCTGGTAGGATATAAACCTAAAGATGCTCATGGCTATTTTGTGTTCATGAACATGAAGAAAATCAACATAAAGAGACAGAGGAAAACAAAGATGGTGAAAGAGCCATATACCCAAGAAAAAAAATTGAGAAATATGTGAAGTTATTTGTGTCATAGGATTTTTAGATCTATAAACCAGTGTGTTTTATTTTTTTAAATTTAAGCTTGTGAAGGATTTCTGTCAATTACCATGGAAGGATCCTTATAATTGCAACAGGAAAGTAATATGATCAGCGATCTAATCAGATGTCAAAAAAGTAATTCTTAATAAATTTTCCATGTAAGAATCATTGGCAATTGTCCAGTCTATAAAATTAACATGTTTATATAACTTAAGTTTAATTGAGTTTAGTCTTTTATGAAAAAAGTAAGAAAACAGATTTTTCTGTCATTTATTTTTTAACTAAGTATTAGGCACCAAACTTGTGTATAATTGAATTGAAAGAAATGAAGAATCACTTCCATTTGATTATGAATTAAATGTGATTGTTTCCTATTTCTCTTTACGATGAGGTCCTTTCAAAATAACTCTATTTTTGTATGTGTTACATATATTTACTATTCATTATATTCTGGTACCTTAGCCCAATAATACTCATTTAATTCTCTGATGAAGAGAAAATATCCTGAAGTAAAGTACCACTGAACATTTGTTTTACATTAAGAAACAAAATGGTCCTGGTGGGAAGTAAAATGTCTTTCACTGTTACCTTAATAAAGAGGGAGATAATGTAACCCATTAGCTCCCTGGTGAGATTATTAGCATAAGTTTAGCAGTCTTCATGTGTGTGTGCACAAGCGCATATATGTGTGGTGTGTTTAAAAAGTTTAAACAGATATTTGGTTAGCTTAGTAACAATTGGCTTAAGAGTAGTTTCTAAATACTAGTAAGAGGTCAATTGCACTTAAGTTTTGAAGTTTCCTGTGCAATGTGAATGTATGTACTTCATTTCAAACATCTAATTCCTACAACATTATAGTTATTGTCTACTTTAAAGGCTTTAAAAACATTTTTCCCAAACATCACAATTGATGCTCCCAAACATCATTTCAATTCAATGTATTTAAATATAATATACTGTGGGAATTCAGTATATAGGAAAGATGATTGGGTTGAGAATTTAGAGACCCAGGTTGAAGTCTAATCATTTGTCCACTGTGTGTCCAATCATTTAATCTCTCTAGACTATTTTTTGAAACTCAGAATGTTGAATCTCTTTTTGATTTAGTCAGTTGCTCAGACAAAGAGAATTGGGCAGTGGAAATAAAAATAGTGCCTGAACCAGATTGGGGGATTGGCAGTCATGAAATAAAGAGAAAAAGGTTGAGCGGGGCTAAAGTACCAGCAATGCTGAGCTAAAAGAGAAGCACACAAATCAGAGCAGGTACAAATTCCAAAGTGAGGGTAGGGATCACTGTCTCTCAAAACATCAATTCAAAGCCAATAAGTTGAAATGGAGTATTGAGCCATAGCAGGCAATTCAAGAAGATTTGGAGCAGAGCTAGTATAAGGTCATGACAAGTGTGGGGATCAGAGCTGTGTAGTAGTAGCAGATGTATGTGACTGATTTTAGCTTAGGTTGCTACTCAGTTGTCTTGATGTTTTTATTCATAAAATATTTGAGACAGATGACCTCAATATCTTTTGTTTCAAATTTTTATTAATGAGAATATCATCACAATAATTTTAGTTTTTAAAACTCCAGGAAAATTGTTTTAATTAAATTTCAGAAAGTGGTTACAGTATAGTATAAGCAAAAAGATACAGTATGTTATTGGTACTTACAAAGGTAAAAATAATTTGCTTCTTAACATTTTATATACTTAAATTCATAGATGATCAGTGTTACCGCTTTGGGGATAAGAGGAAAAAATAAAGGTGTCTTTATCATGTACTAAATGTGCTTACTGTATGCTCTGTTACACATATGCAAGGCATGGGTATAGGAAGTGCAACTGTCAGAATTTTAAATAAACTTGATAGCTATTTGTTTCTGCACAGCACATAACCCTCACATAGGGGCAATCAGGGTAAAACATGAGATTTCCAAGCATTCAGCACTATGAAACACCATTTAAACAGTTAGCCACCATTACTCAATTGCTATACTACTATGTCTAGTGCACAAAAGTACAAAAGAGGTTACAACTGTGTTGATAAATAATCCCTGAAAAATAAATTATTTTCATCTGAAATGTTTTTATAGAAATGCAGGTCCAGATTACCATTTGGATCCAAAAGTAAACTCCACATGTAAATAAATTTATAGCAATTTTAGTGAGTATTTTTATAAGGATGATGCAATTGTCAATCACTAGACAGTTTCTGACTATTGAAGAAGAGGGCTGCTTGCATTTTCTTAAATCAAGAGGCTCTAAATTAGATTATCTGTTTACTTTCAAAGGAAAAGTATGTAACAAAAAATGAAATTGCACCTAAAATATCTGAACCAATAACAACTTGAAGTTGTCCAGCTCACAAACTTAGAAGATACTTTAATAACAGCAACAAAATACCAAGTAAAATGAAGTTTACCACTTGACACAAAATTAAAACAAATAAAAACTTAGACATGTTAAAGATTAACCATTTCAACAGCTAGTAGCTTGGTCCAAGGACTCTAATTTAGTTGTTCTCCTCCCCTCTCCCAAGTCCTCAGTCAAGGTACTTGCTAAGGGCTCATTATCCTAGTAAGGTGCTGCTCCTTCCTCTCCAAGAGACTTGAAGGGATTCTTGGGTGGCGATCTGGACTTCTCTTCTGGAAGGATTCTGGGTCCCAGTCTGAATGTTGTTAGTGAGGAAGATCCCGACGTCCAGGAGAAGTTGGGCTTGAAACAGCTGGTTGATGTTGATTCAGAGGTTGATGGAGATGCATCAGGAAAGCGAGATGGAGACTTCTCATGGCTGTAGAGATATGTGCCTTGAGATTGGAATTGGCTTTGCCCCATTGGGCTGCGACTCCAGCTTTCGTAACTGTGCGCAGGATTTTCCCCATGGCTGCCATAGTGGGTATCTGGGAGGCGACTGCAGCGTGCCATATTTACCCGCAGTACATGGCCATCCACCACGATCTCGTCTAGGGCAGCAATGGCATTCTCAGCATGGCGCTTGTTGAGGAAACGAACAAAAGCAAAGCCCCGACGTTTTTTAGTAAAGCGGTCCCGTGGGATGTACACATCTCCAATCTCCCCATACTTCTGGAAGATATTCCGCAGGCTGTTGGTTGTAGTACACGGGTTCAGATTGTCCACTTTTACACAGGTCATGCCGAACACATTGAGAGGAGGGCACGGGTAACTCATGGCCTTTGAGAATTCAGCTTGAGCCCCCACAAACTGAGCACCGAGAAACTGACAATCTGGGAAGGTGGCAAGTATGGCGCCAACGGCTGTAACGGTTGTTTCCTCCTCTGTTTCACTGCCTTCCACGCAGGCGCATGGATACCTTAGTGACAACAGAATGTTCTACACAGTCCCGCCTATCTCCAGAGCTGAGACCACGTGAGAAAGAGCTACATACAATTTTTTTAAAAATGAATTTTCATAACCTATAATTTTGTGACTTTTCTACTATATAGCTAAACACACAGTTATATATATATATGTATATATATGTATATATATATATATATACATATATATATATATATCTACACTAATAAAAGAGAAAAATGGTAATTGGCTTACGATGCTATCCTTTTCATTGGCTAATCAGGGCTATATGCAAATTAACTGCTAACTAAGATTGGCAGTTAACTGCCAACTAAGATTGGCAGTTAACTGCCAACTAAGATTGACAGTTAACTGCCAACTAAGATTGGCAGTTAACTGCCAACTAAGATTGACAGTTAACTGCCAACAAGATGGTGGCTAATTTGCATATGTAGGCACAATGCAGGGAGGCGAAAGGGAAAGCAGGAAGAAGCCCCCTGCCACTGACAGTGATCGGAAACCCAGGGGGGAGCTAAGAGCTGGGGGGCAGGGCAAAGGCGGCCCTGGGGCCCCCAGCCCTGCCCCCCAGCCATGATCGGAGAATCAGGCGCCTTTGCCGCCCTGGCCAGTGATAGCAGGAAGTAGGGGTGGAGCCAGCGATGGGAGCTGGGCATGGTCGAAGCTGGCAGTCCCAGGAGCTAGGGGTCCCTTGCCTGGGCCTAAAGCGGAGCCCACGATCACGGCGCCCCCCGCTGCCACTGCAGGTCCCTGCTGCCTGGGCCGGATGCCTAGGCCAGAGGCGTTAGGCCTGGGCAGGGGTGGAGCCTGTGATTGGAGGGTGATGGGGGTCAACGCCTGAGGGCTCCCAGTATGTGAGAGGGGGCAGGCTGGGCTGAGGGACACTCCCCCCCCCCACACACACACACCCAGTGAACAAATTTCGTGCACCGGGCCCCTAGTATATATATATGTAATTTGAAATAAATTGCAATGCTGATTCATATAAGCTAGAAACATTTCTCTACTTGGAGACAAAAACAAACAAAATAGCAAAAAAAACAAACAAACAAACCTATGAACAAGCAGGGTATTAATAATTCTAACAATAATACTGACAGGCAAAGAGAGATTGGCAGTGACCAGCAAGGCTTGAATTGTAATCAGAAACTGAATATGAGTCTCCTTATCTGCTTGAAAAAAATAATTGAGTTATATTTACTAAAATTGTTGACATCTTTTCTGATGAATCATACCCATTGCACTCCAATAAATGAGCTTGACAATGATAGGGAATATAAAATATTATTTAAGTACTTCTGACCTTCAGTGAGCATTTTGTGCTCTTTGCAAGCCACAATATCTTCTCTATATAATTAATATGGGCTCTGGTTATCCATTGTTGCATCAAAACTTAATGGCTTAGACTAACAATTTATCATACTTTTATCTCACAATTTTAAGCCACTGGGATTAATATAGGGGGAAGTAGGGTTTACTTCTTCTCCATTACATCAGCCAAATTAGCTAGGTGACATATGGCTCCTCTGGAACTGCTGGGTGTCAGCTGATTCCCATCATACCCCTTTTTCCAGAGTCACTTGATGTCGTTAGCCTGGCAGATTTCTAGTCTAGTTATATTTCTTACATAGCTGCTTAGGTTTATAAAAGACCACAGTAGAAGCACCATTCCTGTTAAAGTCTAGGCCCAGGCCAGTATATAGTATCAATTCTGCATCACTTCTAGGATATCCCATTGGTCAAAGTAATCATAGGCCAGATCAGGTTCAAAGAGAGGGGAAAAAAAAGAATCTCTCAATTAAATTGTGAAGGATTTACAACCGTTTTTAATCTAGCATAGTCATTCCTCTGAACAGGTAATATTTGTACTTTTTTTTCCACATGAAAAATACATTAACCCCCTTCACCAAAATCTTATCCTCTTATGGCAGTGTATGAACATCTAGGACCTTATCATTTTAATTAGGTCTAGGTACAAAAGAGAGACTTCAGGTACAGTTCCTCCAGTTTTATTCCTCTTAATCAGAAGTCTTGTGGCATAAAGAAACAGATTATCTGCCTTTCTCACATCTAACATACAATATCGAGATACTTATAGGAGAGCCTTAAGTGAAAATTCTATTCAAGAGGGGGAATCGTCCACAGTAATTCTAAAATTCAACTGGGCACATGCTTGCAGCTCCTTGGTTAGGGCCCATTCTCATTCCATGAGTCACCAATTGGTCCTCTGTTACCATGGTTCAGCCTTCTGAGTTATCTTGTCTTCCTTAAAATAATGGTCCATGTGTGTAGCTGATTAGCTTTCTTAGTGTGCTTCCTGTGTGCAAAGGTTGAGGGTATCAAGACTTCTAATTCTAAACTGTTCTTGTCCTTTTTAGTCTAAACTCATGGTGCTTCTAATAGCACAAATTCTCTCTGTCTGTCAGGTTGTTTATGATTCTTATTCAGTCTTCACTCCATTAAACAAAAGACACACCCTCACTTCTTTCCATGACAAGTTCTACCTTGGGCCACCTGTGAGGCTAATGTGGGGTTGCTTGCAAATAAAGTTAGTGAGGAATGCTCTGAAATATTTCTGAGATCTTAAAAAAGGATCACATAGCTATACCATAGCTATACCCTTTCCTTGTTTACCTTGAGACTGCATTTTCCTGTCCAGGTTTTGTTCTTTGCTCTGAGGCCACTGTTCATCTTTGAATCTTCTTAAAAATAAAGGAAACCTTACTTAAAATGGAGTCAGGAAGCCCTGAAGGGGGTACTCTCATGAACCGCCACTGACCCAAACAGTAAAACAAATAGCTGGAGGAAAGAAGAATTTCTCCTTGCTCAGAAAAACACCTTAATTGTCACTTGAACCTCTTTAGCTAGTTGTCTTCAGGTTTGGGCTCCTGGTTATAGTCCAGCCAATGAGAATCTGCCACACTCAGCCAATGAGTAGCCATTATCGCCCTGAATTCTTCCAAAACAGCCCCTCCTAACTTCCTCTTTTTCCCTTATGAAAGCAACCCCTCTCCTCTGTTCTTCAGACTTGTCCATGGCTCTCCTTTATTGGATTGTCCCAGATTGTCATTCCTTTGCCATTCTCAAATAAACCCATTTTGCTGGTAAAACAAATGGCCCTTTTGCTTTTTAAGGTTAATCTTTCCTTGGTTGGGAAGGCTGTCATGGGCACTCTATTCTTTTGTCTACATTCTGTTCTAAAACAGAACAATTCATTTTTACTTATTTTTTAAAATATATTTGTATTGAATTCAGAAAGAAGAAAGGGGAAGGAGAGATAGAAACATCAATGATGAGAGAGAATCATTGATTGGCTGCCTCCCATATGTCCCCTACTGGGGATTGAGCCCGCAACCCAGGCATGTGACCTTGACTGGAATCAAACCTGGGACCTTTCAGTCTGCAGTCCGACACTCTATCCACTGAGTCAAACCAGCTAAGGCAACAATTCATTTTTAAATTAATATTTATATTTTCATATATTATCAGAGACATTTAAATAAATCAATTACATTATTCTTTTAAAAATATATTTCTTTTTATTGATTTCAGAGAGGAAAGGAGAAGGAGAGAGAGATAAAAACATCAATGTTGAGAGAGAATCATTGATCAGCTGCCTCCTGCATGCTCCCTACTGGGGATGGAGCCCATAACCCGGGCATGTGCCCTTGCCAGAATCAAACCCAGGACCCTTCAGTTCATAGGCCAATGCTCTATCCATTGAGCAAAACCAGCAAGGACTAAATTATTCTTTCTAGATATCTCCTTAGCCAGATGTATGAATTTATTAGGTGCACTTGCTATTTTCTGCAATACTCCAAATGATAGCTTTGCTAATCATTTTGTAGCAGATAACTTAGGTGTCTGTTTATCTATGTTCTTACTTTCAGTTATTTCGGATTTTAGCAGAATTATGTCATGGCCTACTAAGGGACAAAAAATATGCATTTTTAAATTTTTGAGCTCTTTAATCACTTTCTCAATAAAAAAAGATATTATCTCTTAATTACATGAGTTTTTTTTTTTTTTTAAGAGAAGTCATTCTAAGGTAAAGGTGAAATGATGGATATTTTGTACCAAGGAAGAAAAATAGCAGTATACTTGGCAGAAGTGTTAAAAATGATATGGGCTTTTATCCATTCAAAGAACTCTATGCCTTTGTATTATAAATTAGTTTCATGAGAAAAAAAATCATATAGTCACCATGAAAATCAAGTTTGATTTATGTCAGAGATGATAGTGCATTGAATCAACTTCTGGATACTTAGATTTGTATCCTGGCTCCACTGCAAATAAACCACAATACTTGAGATGGTCAACTCCTGGGCTTAGGTTATGATATCACTTAAATGAGGGAGTTAGAGCAGTTGATCTTGTTGTTCAGCTGTAAACACCACTTATGTAAATTGTTGAAATGTTCATTTTTAAAACTTTGACAATTTAAACAAATTATTAAAACATAATTATATTATAATATTAAAAGTCTTTTTCCCAAATGTTAGTTTGCAAGCTTTGTTGGATTCAACTCTATGGCAACATTTTACCTATTTATTTTTGTTTACTCACTTAACATTATCATCACTATTTGATTTGGATCAAGAATAACTTCAGGAACTTTAGAGGTTTGTTATTTAAGGAACTTACCCCTGATTTAAAAATGAGGAAACATGTGATTCTGTTTTACTTTTTCCTTTCACTGTCAATGATTTAGGGCAATAATTCTTCACAAATCTTCATTCCTGTTGTGATAAAGAAGGATATATATATATTGGGAGGTAATTTGAGAATTTCTAAGTATGGCATTAACTTTGTCCTTTCAACTCAAATAATTTGAAGTATAATGGGAACATCTCTTCATGGAATTTATCCTCCTTGCTCAATATTCATATTTCTTTATCTTCCACAAATATCTGTAGACTTACTATTATGTTTACAGACCTGTTCTAGATGCTATATTTTTCTTAGTTTATATATTTACTACATGAAAATATTAAAATTAATGCTGTGCTGTGCATTGTAGGTATCTACACAAGTAGGTATGTCTCCTGGGAAGAAGTGTGCTGATCCATATGTACAAGTCTTTGAAATCCATTATAATGTAGTAATATAAATAAATGTAACTCAATACATTTATTTTTTAGTTCCATTTTCAAATTTCCTGAATTTCTAATAATTTTATGACTTTAGAGTTGTGAACCAGAATTACAAAACTAGTAAGTTCTGATTTAGTAACTAATAAGCAATATAGCCTAAAAACACCACATGCAATCTTGGGAAATGGTGACCCCCTCAAGGTCTTTTCACTTCCTAGTCCTGTGTGAAATGGGAGATGCAGTGTGAGAGGCCTGTCAGACTTCCCCAGTTTGAGCTCCCATACCTTATTGTCCTACTGCCATCCTCCAACTGCAATATGTGGCATAAAGATATTAATAATCTTAGGGCACGGCTGTGATTTACTTGAGTCCAGACTCTTCAGTCCTGAAACAAGTGTATGTCTCACAATGAAATATTATTCAGCCTTAAAAAATAAGGAAATCCTGCCATTAGTGACAACATGGATAAACCTGAAGGCCATTATGTTAAGTGAAATAATCCAGTCACAGAGGGACAAATATTACATTCCATTTATGTGAGCCATCTAAAATAATGAAACTCATAGAAGCAGAGAATGGAATGATGGTTGCTAAGGACTGAGGAAAGGGTGAAAATGGGAGGTCAACAGGTATAAGTTTTCAGTTATGCAAGATGAATATGTTTTAGAGACCCACAGTGCAACATAGTGCCTATAGTTAACGAGACTTTTTACATTTAGAAATATGTATTGTACATTAAAAATATGTTAACAGGGTAGATCTCATGTTAAGTTTTCTTATCATGAAACAAAATGGAAAAAAGCAAAAAATCCAAAGAGATGCAAACAAACTTTTGGAAGTGATGGATATGTTTACTACCTTGATTGTGATGATGGTTTTCATAGCTGTATGTATATGTACCAATTCATCAAATTGTATACATTAAACATATATCAAATATATAGTAACTTCCTAGAATCCTGAATACCTTGAGTCAGGCACACAGCTATTTTACACTACATATCCACAATAAGAGGCTACAAGTAACTTCTTGCATTTGTTTGATAAATTAAGTGCTTCATTTTGCAAGAGGGTTCTTTCAGAATATTTTTGTTCTTGATTTTTGCTTTGTTTGATTTTATGCCCTTGAAGTCACATTTTCTTATAGAATTAACTGTCCACCCTATAAGTCAACTGTGTTTATTGTGTTTTTTTAACGAGTTAAGTGGAGAAAAAATTTTAAGACAAATCTGGTGAGTGGCATTATAATAATGCAATCTTGAGGTTCTTCTCAATCCTTTTTTGGGGGGAGGGGTGACATTGGTTTGCAGAACCATACAAGTTTCAAATATATAACTCAATAAAACATCATCTTGCACACTGCATCATGTGCCCATCATCCCAAATAAAGTCTCTTTCCATCCCCATTGCCCCCACCTTTGCCCGCTTCCACCGATCCACACACCACTTTCCCTATGGCTATCACTACACCATTGTCTGTGTCTATGGGTTACGTATATATGTTTTTTGTTTAATCCTTCACCTTCCTTTATCTAGTCCCCCAACTGGCCTCTCCTCTGACAAGTGTCAGTCCGTTCCATGTATCCATGCCTCCTTTCTATTTTGTTCCTCAGTTTATTTTGTTTGTTTGATTCCACATATAGGTGAGATCATATGGTATTTGTCTTTCTTTGCCTTCTCGGTCCTTTTGGAATCCTGATTCTGTTCTGGTTTGTACTTTGTAAATTAATCCTCATGTTGAAATGAATTTAGGCCTTGCCTTACTGAATCCTGTTGGTGAATAAGATGAATTTGCTCATTTATCAGGGTCAGCTCCTTGGCCAGTGTTGATTTTGGTCTTGAGTACCTTGATTTTGAACTGCAATTTATGACTTACTCTGCTATCATCTCTCAAGAGCTTCCCTGGCAAGAAATATAAATCTCTTCCAATAAGGCAGAAAAATGGGTTGGATTTAATGTTCCTTATGTTTTCCTAAGTCTCTTTTCATGAGAAACTAGATATTAAGCAAAAACTTAAATCATAATTTAGTTCAAAGTGTGACCAAAATAGCATGGAGCTGACATTTGCATTCTTTGGCCTGATTCAACAATCAGTGTTGTAATTATGGGAGAGGTACTCTACTCCCCAATATCTCAGAGGCTGCATCAATAAAATATGAGAATTGAACTGGTTTGTGTTAAATATTACATTCAGCTTCTAACATAATTAATCAGGAAGTGAACTAAAGTTTACTGAAGGCCTTTTTCCATAGTCAATACTCTATAGTATGAACAATGAAAAAAATAAAGGAGGTAACATTGTATTATAAAATGATTTTATTTCCAGATAGAAAGTTGTTGATTCCTTCTGTTCAAACACTATACTCTACCTGATTTAAAAACAACAACAACAAATAAATAAGATGTGCTGAGCAATAAGACTCATCAAACATGTGATATTCCCTTTCCCTGGACTGAAAAGTAATTTCTTAAAATTTGTTAATGCTCCCAGGTTAGCTGACCCAAGTGAATTTATTACCTCTTTCAGCTAAGCACCAACATTTCATTGCAGTGACTGTGATGATCACAATATCTTGAATTTGACTGATGCACTTATTATAAATGATGGTATAAATATCCACCAAGAGTTCAGGAATGAAGAAAAGAAACTTTTTGTGCCACTTGGCATCAAGAGATATTGAAAGCAGATCAAGTACTGTGATCAGGAAAAAATGGCAACAAAAAAAGGGAAGAGAATGGAGAATGACAGATAAGAGATACTAAAGAAACAATTGGATTTTACTTTTTAAAATAAATTTATATGAAAGAAAAAATCCATAGTCCACTATATATAACTGTCCATTATTTTTCTGAATAATTAGAACTATTTATGTTATAGTAACAAAATTTTAAAAAATCCTGTCTAATAAAAGAGAAACACGGTAATTAGCCGTACAACCGCTACCCTTCCCATTGGCTAATCAGGGTTATATGCAAATTAACTGCCAGCCAAGATGGCGGCCGGAGGCCAGGCAGCTTGAAGCAAACAGGAGGCTTGATTGCTTCAGTGACAGAGGACTCCAACGTTCCCCGCCTGCCACTGCCAGCCTCTGAGCTTGCAGTTTGAAACATTGTTACAAGTATAGAAGCTAAACAAAACCCCAGAAACCTGCTTTCAGCCAGCCGGGATCTCAGAGCTGGAGTTGATACAGTGTTTCGATTATAGAACCCAAACAAACCAGATACCTGCTTTTAGCAGTGGAGGCCTAAGAGCTGGAGCCAAGCCTCAGAGCTAAAGCTGGCCCAGAATAAAAGAAAAAAGAAAAAAAGGAGTGGTTGGGAGCTTCAGTCACCCGCCAGCCTGAAAACAGCCCTCAGCCCCTCACACAGACTGGCCAGGCACCCCAGTGGGGACCCCCACCCTGAAGGCTGTGTAACCAGCTGCAAACAGCCTTCATCCCCTCATCCAGGCTGGCCAGGCACCCCAGTGGGGACCCCCACCCTGATCCAAGACACCCTTCAGGGCAAACCAGCCGGCCCCCATCCATGCACCAGGCCTCTATCCTATATAGTAAATGGGTAATATGCCTCCCAGCACTGGGGTCAGTGGAGCTGAGATGCCTCCCGGCACCGGGATCAGCATGATGGGGGGAGCGCCCAAACCCACTGATCACCCTGCGGCTCTGTGTGTGACAGGGGGCAGGGACACAACCTCCCTATCTGCCTGGCTCTGTTCCTGACAGGGGAAGGTGCCCCAACCCCCTGATCGCCCTGCTCTGTGTGTGACAGGGTGTGGCACACCAACCTCCCCACCCCCCCACACGGGCCCTGCTCTGTTTGTGACGGGGTAGAGCCATAACCTCCCCATCGGCCCTGCCCTGAGAGTGACAGTGGTGGTGCCCCAACCCCCTGATCGGCCCTGCTCTGTGGGTGATAGAGGGCGGCGCTCCAACACCCTCCCTCGACGGGCCCTGCTCTGTGTGTGATGGTGTAGAGCCATAACCTCCCCATTGGCCCTGCCCTGAGTGTGACAGGATGCAGCGTCCCAGCCTCCTGATCTGCCCTGCTCTGTGTGTGACAGGGGGCGGTGCCCCAACTCCCCTATTGGCCTTGCTCTGTGCGTGACAGGGGGGAGCTCCCCAAACCCCTGATGAGCCCTGCTCTGTGCGTGACAGTGGGGAGCTCCCCAATCTGCTGATCGACCCTGCTCTGTGTGTGACAGGGTATGGAGCCCCAACCCCCCAATGGGCCCTGCCCTGTGCATGACAGGGGGTGGCGCCGCAACCTCCCCATCGACCCTGCCTTGAGTGTGACAGGGGACGGTGCCCCAACCCCCCAATCGGCCCTACCCTGAGTGTGACTGAGGTTGGCATCGCAACCTCCCAATCTGCCCTGCTCTGTGCATGACAGGAGCGGCACCCCAACTCCCCAATCAGCCATGCTCTGAGCCCGACCAGGGGCTGCACCTAGGGATTGGGTCTGCCCTCTGCCACCCTGGAGCAGGCCTAAGCCAGCAGGTCGTTATCTCCCAAGGGATCCCAGACTGCGAGAGGGCACAGGCCGGGCTGAGGGACCCACCCCTTCCCCCCAAGTGCACACATTTTTGTGCACTGGGCCTCTAGTAATATTATATTTTAGTATACATTTCTCATTGAAAGTATCTTACTTGGTCATTAAGTTTTTATGCATTTCAGAAATAAACCTAAATACTTTAAATAATAAAGAATTTTTTAAAAAAGAAATAAACCTAAATCACAGCCAGGCAGGGCCAAGTGAAACTGATCCTAATAAATTATCATAGAATTTAGTCTAAAGAGTGATTTTAAATTCTATTTTGCTTTTTTTCTCCTCAGTTTCATTAAGGAACTTCCTAAGTGCTATGGGACATGTCTCCCTATAATCTCTATTCATTCTTTACAAAATTTCAATTTATTTCTTTATATTCTTTTCTATTTATTTATCTTTATTGTTGAAAGTATTACAGATGTCCCTTTTTATGTTTGTGGGTTTTTTTTCCCCATTGACCCCTCCAACCCATAACTGCCTCTCCGAGGCCTTCACCACTCTATTGTCTGTGTCCAGGGGTTCTGCATATCTATAGATATAAAACCTCAAGTGACCGGTCGACTGGCCGACCATTTGACCAGTCACTATAATGCACATTGTCCACCAGGGGGCAGATGCTCAATGCAGGAGCTACCCCTGGTTGTCAGTGTGCTCCTACAGTGGGAGCACTGCTCAGCTGACCCAGGGCTGGACAGTGGGCTCATGGCTGGCAAGTGCAGCTGTGGCAGCATGAGCCTCTCCCACCTCCACTGCAGTGCTACCTAGCAGTGGTGGCAAGAGCAGTGGGGCCAGGATGAGTGGGAGAGGTGTGGTGCCCAGCCCAAGCTCATCTCCAGCCACCTGCCACTTCGCGCACTACTACATCCCCTGATTGCAAGAAGGTGCAGGCCAGGATGAGGGACCCCACCGGTGCACAGCACTATATGTATATATATAAAAGCCTAAGCGACCAGACTACTGAACCACCAGATAACGGGCTGGTGGCTATGATGCACGCTGACCACCAGGGGGAAGACACTCAATGCAGGAGCTGCCCCTGGTGGTCAGTGTGCTCCCACAGTGGGAGTACCACTCAGCTCACAGCTGTTGAGTGCAGCTGTGGCAGCATGAGCCTCTCCCATGGACACTCCCCTGCACACCCAAGCAGTGGCTGTGGCAGGCACAGCAGGGCTGGGATGAGTGGGAGTGGCCAGCGCCCAGCCTGGGCTGGGGCTCCTCTTCAGCCGCCTGCCACTTCCCACACTACTTAGTGCTGGGCGGACCAAAGTGGACAGTGGGCTAGAGCACGATGAGCTGGCAGGTAAGGCCAGGCTGTGGCAGTGCGGAGGTCCACTGATCCCCACAGGCCAGGCCGAGGGACCCCACCAGTGCACAAATTCATGCACTAGGTCTCTAGTATGCATATAAGTCCCTTGGTTAATCATTTACCTCCCATTCCCAACCCCCACCTTCCCTGTGAAATTCGTCAGTCTATTCCATGCTTCTATGTCTCTGATTCTATTCTATTCATCAGTTTGTTTTGTTCATTAGATTCTACATATAAGTGAGATCATGTCATACTTGTCTTTCTCTGACTAACTTATTTCACTTAGCATAATATTCTCCAGATCCTTCCATGTGTCTCACAGGGAAAGAGATCCTTCTTTTTTTACAGCTGCATAGTATTTCATTGTGTAAATGTACCACAGCTTTTTTATCCACTCATCTGCTGATGGGCACTTGGGCTGTTCCCAAATCTTAGCTATTGTAAATAACGCTATTATGAGCATAGGATGCATATATTCTTTCTGAATGGTGTTTCGGGTTCCTTAGGATATATTCCTAGAAGTGAGATCAGTGGGTCAAATGGGAGTTCCGTTTTTAGTTTTTTGAGGAAACTCCATACAGTTTTCCTCAGTGGCTGACCAGTATTCAGTACCACCAGCAGTGCACGAGGGCTTCCTCTTCTCCACATCCTCACCTACACTTGTCATATGTGGATATTGTAATGTTGTGTATTCACTTGCCTTTGTTTCCAAGAAGTTTATGTTTTATTCTTTTATTTCATTGATAATCTATTTATTGTATAGTCACATGCTATTTAGCCTCCATGTGCTTGAATGTTTTGGGGTGTTTTTATTATATTTTATCTTCAATTTCATGCCATTGTTATCCGAGCAGATACTTGATATGATTTCAATCTTCTTGAATTTGTAGAGACTTATTTTTTATCCTAATATGTGGTCTATCTTTGAAAATGTCCCATGTGGACTTGAAAACATGTATATTCTGCAGCTTTGAGGTGAAATGTTTTGCAAATGTAAATTAAATCCATTTGATCTAGTGTGTCATATACAGTCACTCTTTTCTTGTTGATTTTTTGTCTGGAAGGTCCATCCATTGAAGTCAATAGGATAATAAAGTCCCCTGCTATGACTGTATTGCTGGCAATCTCTCTCTTAAAGTCTTCCAGAAGGTGTTTTTTAAGTATATATTTAAAAAATTAATATATTTAGGTGCTCCTATATTGGGTGCATATATGTTTAGCAGGGTTATATCCTCTTGTTGTATTGATTCCTTTAGTATTATGAAGTGGCCTTTGTGGTCTCTTGTTTTGGCCTTCGTTTTGAAGTCTATTTTGTCAGATATGAGTATTGCTACCCCAGCTATTTTTTTCTTTTTTTCATTTCCTTTTGCATGGATAATTTTTTCCATCCCTTCACTTTCATTCTGTGTGTGTCTTTTGTTTTGAAGTGGGTCTCTTGTAGACAACTTATAGTTTTTGTATCCATTCAGCTACCCTATACCTTTTGATTGGAGCATTTAATCCATTTACATTTAGGGTTATTACTGAGAGGTACTTATCTATAACCATTTCAATTCTGTATGACTAGGTTTCTCTGTTTTTTTTTTTTTTCTTCTTAGCAATCCCTTACAGCAATTCCTTTAACATTTCTTGTAATGCTGGCTTAGTGGTGATAAACTCCTTAAGCCTTTTTTTTTTTTTTTTTGTCTGGGAAGCTCTTTATTTCACCATCTATTTTGAATGATAGCCTTGCTGGATATAGTAATCTTGGTCTCAGATACTTGCTTTCCATTACCTTGAATACTTCATGCCATTCCCTTCTGGCCTGTAGAGTTTCTGAGAGAAATCAGGTGTCAGCCTTGTGGGAACTCCTTTTGTAGGTAATAGTTTTCTTTTCTCTTGCTGTCTTTAATTTTTGGCATTTTAATTATGATGTGTCTGGGCATAGGTCTGTTTGAGTTCTTCTAGTTTAGGGTTCTCTGTGCCTCCTGAACTTCTGTGACTTTTTCCTTTACCAGGTTAGGGAAGTTTTCTGCCATTATTTCTTCAAACACCTTTCTATTCTTTTCTCCCTTTTTGCCTTTTCTGGCACACCTGCTATTGTAATATGGTTACATTTGATGTTGTCCCACAGCTCCCTTAAGCTGCCCTCCTGTTTTTTAATTGTTTTTTCTTTTTCCTTTTTGGCTCTCTGATTGAGTGATATTTTCAACTCTGTCTTCTAATTCACTGATTCGATCCTCAGCTTCCCCTAATTTGCTGTGAATTCTTTCCAATGTGTTCTTTATTTGTGTTATGTCATTCTTTATCTCAGAATGTTTTTTTTATAGTTACTATATTTTTACATACTGTTGAGCATTTTTACCATCATTACTCTGAACTCTGTTACAGATAAATGGCTTATCTCTGTTTCATTTATCTCTTCTTCTGGATAATTCTCTAGTTCTTTCATTTGGGGATTGCTTCTTTGTCTTCTCACTTTGGTTGTCTGTTTGGGTTTGTGACTATATTTTAGGTAGATCCTCTACACCTCCCAGTCTCTAGTGCAGGACAGTGTCAAATGTTGTTTCTGACTAATTAGATCAGGCAAAGACTCATAGCCTCCAGAGACAGCCTCTGCCAACATACTGATAGGATTCCAAAGTGAATTGTCCCCCAGGCAATCATCCTCAGGTGTAGGAAGAGTGTTTTTCAACAGAGTTGGGCAGTTACTCTGCCTGGAGGGTGTTATTTTTAATCTCTTAAGTGGCCTCAGGGCAAGGTGTTTTCCAATAAGGTGTGTCAACTGTCTTCTCCACAAGGCAAGGCAGATGTCTATGTGGGAAAGATGTCCTTGGCTGCATGAGGGAATGACTCAGCCCAGGAAACTTGGGGTGTCTGCTCTCTGAGCTCTATCCCCCAAGTCCCCAGTCCTGAGTTCTGCTCTCACAGCTCCAGTCCACTTCACCCTCCCTCTGCCAGAGCACAAGGTGGGTGGCTCCACAGGGAATTGTTGTGCTTTGGCCCTTCAAGAGGGTGCCCAAACTTTTAGCTGCCACTCCCTGGAAGACAGCACCCTGCTGCTTTTCATAGCTAGATGTTATGTGGGTACCCTCCTCAGATTTGATACTCTCTGATGGGGAGCCCAGATTGGGGATTAGATCCCAGAATTTTCAGTGGCACCTCCCTCCCCACAGCTGAGATATCTCTCAGGGACTTCAGTTGCTGTCTGTGGGTGCCCAGTCAGCCCTTTCCTACTTCCGCCCCTCCTACCACTCTCTATGCGGTCTCCACCTTCAGTTCTTGGGTGTTAGGATTCTCTCCTGTGAGTTTTCCGTTGATTATTCAGGAAGCCTTTCTGTATTTTAGTTGAAATTCCAGCTTGTTCCTGGGAGCCTATCTGTGCAGCATTCACTTAGTCTGCCACCATTTTTAATCTGCCTCAAACTTTAATGTACTTAAAACTCACCCAGAGCACTGCTTTTTTCTTTCTCTTTTTCAAATCCTCATGTGAGGATATGTTTTAGAGAGAGGGTGGTAGGGAGGAGGGAGAGAGAACTAGAGAGAGATGTAGAGAGAGAGAAACATCAGTGTGAGACTGAAACATCCATTTGTTGCCTCCCGTTCCCACCGTGAGTAGGAATCAAACCCATAACCTAGGTATGTGCCCTGTCCAAAACCCACAAGTTTTTGGTGTATAGGACGATGGTCCAACAAATTGAGCCACCCAGCGAGGCATGGATTTTTTCTTCTTTTTAATTTTTATTTTTTTCCTGTGATAAGAACTTCAAGATTTACTCTCTTAACAACTTTCAAATACACAATAGAATATTTTAAACTATAGTCACACTTTACATCCCAATGACTTATTTATTTTATAACTAAAGCTTGTACTTTAGTTATGCAGTTTATATCATTGACCCATTTCACCCCATGCCCACCTTATAACCAGCAATCTGTTCTCTATATATATGAGCTTGTGCATGTGTGTGTACATGTGCATGACTGTGTGTATGTGTGTGTGTGTGTGTGTGTGTGTGTGTGTTTAAGATTCCACTTTAAGTGAGACCATATGGTATTTGTCTTTCTCTTTCTGACTTATTTCACTTAGCATAACACCCTCAGGCTTTATTCATGTTATTGCAAATGGCATGATTTCATTCTTTTTTAACACCAAATAAAATTCTATTGTATATATACAGGCACATCTCAGATATATTGTGGACTCAGTTCCACACCACTGAAATAAAGCAAATATAGCAATAAAACAAGCCACAGTTTTTTGGTTTCCCAATGCATATACAAATTTGGGGTTATACTATAGTCTATTAAGTGTAATATATATATATATATATATATATATATATATATATATATTAGAGTATAGGCCTGGTTCACAAAAATTTGTGCACTCGGGGGGGTCCCTCAACCCGGCCTGTGCCCTCTCACAGTCTGGGACCCTCGGGGCACGACCACCTGCTGGCTCAGGCCCACTCCCCAGGGGATTGGGCCTAAGCTGGCAGTCAGACATCCCTCTGGCAGCCCGAGAGCCCTTGGGGGATGTCCATTTGCCAGTGGGGAGCAGGCCTAAGCTGCAGTCGGACATCCTTCGCACTGCTGAGGAGGCAGGAGAGGCTCCCACCACCACCACTGTACTGGCAGCGGTCAGCCTGGCTTGTGGCTGAGCAGAGCTCCCCCTGTGGGAGTGTACTGACCACCAGGGGGCAGCTCCTACATTGAGCATCTGGCCCCTGGTGGTCAGTGTGTGTCATAGTAACCAGTCATTCCCAGTTATTCTGCTGTTAGGGTCAATTTGCTCATTACCCTTTTATTATATAGAGTAGAGGCCTGGTGCATGGGTGGGAGCCAGCTGGTTTGCCCTGAAGGGAGTCCTGGATCAGGGTGGGGGTCCTGCTGGGGTGCCTGGCCAGTCTGGGTGAGGGGCTGAGGGCCGTTTTCAGGTGGACAAGCCCCCCCAGGGACGGAAGCTCCCAGCCTCTTCTTTTTTCTTTTTTTTCTTTTTCTGGGATTTATTTACCTTCTGTAATTGAAACTTTGTAGCCTGGCGTAGAGGTCAGAGCCGGCCAGGGCTGGCGGGAGGGAAGCTTGGCTTCCTACATTGCCAGGGGCAACCCAAGGCTCAGCTCCGTGGCCAAGGCCCGCTGAAAACAGGTATCTGGGGTTTATTTATCTTCTATCATTGAAACTTTGTTGCTTTGAGTGGAGCTCAAAGCCAGCAGCACAGGCAGTTGGGAAGCTTGGCTTCCTCCATCATTAGGGCAACCAAGCCTCCTGCTTGCTCCAGCTCCATGGCTGCCGGTCGCCATTTTGGTTGGGTTAATTTGCATATAGTCACTCTGATTGGCTGGTGGGCATGGCTTAAGGCGTAAAGAAGGTATGCTCAATTTGCATGTTTGTCTTTTATTAGTGTAGACTAGTAGCCCGGTGCACAAAATTCGTGCACTGGGGTGTGGGGGGGAAGGCCCCTCAGGGAATGTCCAACTACCTGTTTGTGCCCACACTTTTAACAGATAACAGCTCCATTGTTGTTTCTTTCTTATGCTTAAAACCATTGGAATTAGTAGGTATTCAAAGTGTGTATACGTTTTGGGGTGACACCCTGTATATCTCTAGTCAGCGGTGAAAGAAACCACAGCAGATTTGGAACCCCCAGACAGGGAACCTCGCTCATTCCCCACATGTCTCCCCACTTCACTTTCCACCTTCGTGGGCAGCAGGAGAATCAACGTTTTCTCTCATTAATTTGGAAAAGCACGCCTGTCACCCACTGCCTGGCAGGAGTGTGCTAGGCTCCAAGCAAGCCAGGCTCAGTCAGGGTAGCCTTCGTTCATGGATGCTGGCACCCAAAGTGGACATCCCTCCTCTACAGTCGCCCCAACTATCCCACTGTTTCACTGAGAGGACGAAATTCCTCTCTGCCTCTGGGTTCTTGATCTTGAACGCTGACCGAAGGCACCTCAGCGAGGGCCGCCCGTGCCCACCAGGTGTGTCTGCCCGCACCTGCTCCTGCCTCAGCACCTGCATTAACCCCCCAGAGGTGATCTCGTAGCTGCACTGGCCTCTGTGGGAACAAGGCATCACCACTCCGCGCTCTCACTGTCATCTCACAGGCGCCCACTTCAGCACCCAGAACACCCAGACACTGTCCAAAGGACATGAGCGCATCAGAGGGGATGTGTGCACATCCTGTGGGGGTGTTAGGCATGCTGGGTTGATGGAAGTGTGGTGGAGAGGCTGGGGGAACTTGTGCATGCCTTGGTTTGCAACTGTTGCAGGCACGGGAGGGTGACAGTGTGCTGGGGGATGTTCACACACCAGGGGGGGATGTGCACACCAGAGACCTCTGGCTTTGCAGATCCACAAATCCCTGTGGTGCAGCCAGGAGGATGTCAGTCTGGCCCACCATGGTGGCTGTCCCTGTGATCCTGCACCTTCTGGGCTAGGAGGTGGATCTTGCGCATCCACTCCTGGGTGCTGATGGCCTGAAGGCGCTACTTCAGCTCAGCCTGCAGGCTCTGCTTGGCGTGCTCACAGCTGTCACCACCCCCATTGGGGAGTACAGGCCGCCCTCTGGCAGCCTGCCTCCCCTGTCCAGAGGCTCTCTGCGCTGCTCACCTGCCCAGAGTGACTGGGGCTGGGTGGAAGCCAGGCATCCTGCCCTGCCCAACCCCGGCTGATCAGCCCCTATGCGAGCTGCCGCCCCTCCAAGAAGGGTCACAGATCCAGGTCCTGCGACCGCGGACAGCCTCAAGCACTGCCCCCTGCCCGGCAGGGTCACAGATCTGTGTCTTGGTCCCGTGGACAGCCTCAAGCGCTGCCCCCCACCTGCCAGGTTATGGATCCGGGTCCCAGACCGTGGACAGCCTCAAGCGCTGCCCCCCGCCTGCCAGGTCATGGGTTCAGGTCCCAGACCGCGGACAGCCTCAAGTGCTGCCCCCACCCGCCAGGTCATTGATCCAGGTCCCAGACCATGGACAGCCTCAAGCTCTGCCCCCCGACCAGCAGGGTCACAGATCTGGGTCCCAGACCACGGACAGCCTTGTCTGCTGCTGCCCGCCTTCAGTATGCAAATTAGCCGCCATCTTGTTGCTTCAGGGTGGGGGTCCCCACTGGGGTGCCTGGCCAGTCTGGGTGAGGGGCTGAGGGCCGTTTTCAGGCTGGCGGGTGACTGAAGCTCCCAACTTCTCCTTTTTTTCTTTCTTTTTTTTAATTCTGGGATTTATTTACCTTCTATGGCTGTCACTGGAGCTCAGAGCCGGCTTTAGCTCTGAGGCCCTGCTGCAGCTCTGAGACCTCGGCTGCTGAAAGCAGGGATCGGGGTTTGTTTGGGTTCTATAATTGAAACACTGTTGCAGTCCTGCTGGCTGAAGCCGGCTGGCCAAATGCAGGTTTCTTGGTTTTGTTTAACTTCTATAATTGCAACATTGTTTCTTAGAGTGCAAGCTCAGAGGCCAGCAGTGGCAGGCGGGGAACCTTGGCTTCCTCCTTCACTGGAGCAAGCAAGCCTCCTGTTCACTTCAGCTAGCTTGGTTGGCAGTTAATTTGCATATCACCCTAATTAGCCAATGGGAAGTGTGTCAGAGCTATGGTTAATTACCATGTTTGTCTATTATTAGATAGGATATATATATAAATTAAAAGATTCTTTATTGCTAAAAAATGCTAACCATCATATCTAGTCATAATCTCATCAAATGCTAGTCATAATCTTTTTGCTGGTGGAGATTCTTACCTTTAATTTGTAAAACAAAAACCCACAATATATGTGAAGCACAATAAAGTGAAGCTCAATAAAATGAGGTATGCCTCAATACAATTTCTTTATCCATTCATCCATTGATGGACATTTAGGTTGTTTCCATATATTGTCTATTTTAGATAATGTCACAATTAACAAGCAGGTGCATATGTTTTTCTGCATTAGTGTTTTTGTTTATTTATTTTTTTCTTTGCATAAATATCCAGAAGTAGAATTGCTGGATCATATGGTAAGTCTATTTTTAATTTTTTTTTGAGGAACCTCCATACTATTTGCTTTAGTGGCTGTGCCAGTTTATATTCCAACCAACAGCACCAAAGTGTTCTCTTTTCTCCACAATCTCACCAATACTTGTTTGTTGATAGTCATTCTGACAAGTGTAAGGTAATTTCCTATTGTCATTTTGATTTGCATTATCCTGATGATTAATGATGCTGAGCATCTTTTCATGTACCTGTTGGCCATCTGTATGTCTTCTTTGGAAAAATGTCTATTCAGTCATTCTGCTCATTTTTAAATTCGATTTTTTTTTTTTTGCTATTAGATTGTGACAGGGGAGTTGTTAAAATGAATTCTATGACTGAGAAGTTTTGAGTGGGGTCAGATACCCTATATTCCTTACATACTCCCAGGTGAGATTAATAAGATTGAACCTACAAACTTATTTATAGTAATAAAAGGTTATTGCTTAGGATATGGTGTCAGGCAGATCAGAATTTGAATCAAACCTTATCTATTTATTGACATTTCATTTTGATAAATTGAAGTTTCTATGTTTCAGTTTCCTATTTGGTAAAACTGAAATAAAAGTACCTCTCTTGTGGCAATTTTGTGTCTATTAAATAAAATATTAAATATTATTGACACTAAATGAAATACTTAGAACATGTATGTATGTATGTATGTTTGAATGTATGTATGTTTGTCCTTATTAATGTGACTAGTATGTGGTAAGTTCTTTTTAAATGTAGTTACTTTTATTTTTAGGTAAAATATCTGCTTATATTTAACATAGATTTCTGTCTACATTTTAGAATGCCAGATAGTATAATGAGCTATTTTTTTCTGACAGGATTTCACACCTTATAATATATTCATTTTTATTCTGTTATCTAAAGCAAAGAAGATAGAAAGTGATAGAAATTCCTCATAAAATGTATGAGTGCCCTTGAAACAATCAGCTCTCAGAAATGGTCTGTTTTCATCCTATCAAGTAACATTAAGCTTGTAAGATTTCAAAAAGTGCAGAGACATAGCAAAGACGGAAAAATGCTGATACCAAGAAAATACAGTTGCACTTTATTACTATTACTACTACTACCACTACTACTACTGTGACTATTACTATTATTTTAAAAAAGAACTACAAAAACTTAGAGGGTGAAGTGTTAATGAAATAATCCTATGTCACAATTTGGAAACTTAGAGGAGTGCTCATTATTTCCTACAGCAATATGCCCTGTCAGCCACAATGTGTTTTTGTTGTTGTTTTCCTTCCTCTGTTTGATTTATCTTTTCAAATCTCATAGCTCCCTCTTGTGTTTACAAAGGGACTAGGCTTTTTTTTTAATGCTGTATGCATTTTCAAGTCATCAAGTTGAAATGAATATATTTTATAGTCCCTAACAAGTGCCAGGAGAACATTGAGAAGGCATTTTTGGGAATAAAAGTGTCAGTATTTATTAAAAATAAAGTGTGTATCTATTCATTTTTCTCTGTTGTTTTTTTTTTAAGTCTGTTTTCATTTATAAAACTACTTGTAAAAATAGTATGATTTTTATTTACCTATTTGGAAGCTATGGACATAGAGTCTGCAGTCTATCCCTAAAAGTAATTCATCACACATTTTTCAAGTGGTTATGTGCAATTTATTATGAAAATATCACAGGTGTGGGAGGAGCCAAAGACCCAGTTCCTCTCTATAAGACTCATTATCTTGGATGGGATAGGTAGGTCTTGGAAAGAGCATGCTACTTTAGCACTGGTCTTGATCTTGCTTGTGATCTCTGAGCAAGGTGCTTATCTTCAGGCAAAGGAGTTCAGTTACTCCATTTATGTATCAGGGGATTAGACTTTGCAAATTTTTCCCAAATTTGAGTCATGATGAACTCACCTGGAACATTGTTATAGGTAGAAATCTCCAGATCCTGAAGATTCTTATTATGTAGAATTAGGGTGGCACTCAGGACTCTGGCTTTTCCATGAACACCTTTCCTAGTAATTCTTTTTATCAAGCAAGTGTCACAGTGGGAGAAATTTCCCCATACTTCTCTTGAGTTCTTGTTGCCTAACTAATAATAAAATTGATGTAAGACAGATTAACACGTGAAAAACCAAATAAATACTTGCACACAGGAGGTCATAAATAATGCTCAGAGAAATTATTGAAGCAGGGAGTCTGTTTTTGCTTTTTAGACAAAGAAATAAATTTGTGAAGATTTAACAGAACAAATAAACATGGGTTTATTTTTTAGTGAGGAATCTAATTCATTAGTGAGGAATCTAAGCGAAGTTTTGGCTTGAGTAGTAAATAAGTTAAAAAAAATTACAAGGTTTGTTTTCTTGCATTACTCAGCCCGGGATTCCCTAACTTTGTGATACCGCTGTTTCTCTTGTTAGCTTCTAGGTGCAGGGAGGGCTTCTTTCACATGGGAGATTTATCTCCTGCTTTCAGGGGGAACCTAGAAAGAAATAGAAGTCAGAGTGTTCTTGAACTGGCAGTTTCTTAAGTAACTTTATTCAAAATAATACCATCTTGGGAGATTTTGGGGTGGTCTGCTCTGGGATCCTACACAAGCTGTGCATATATAGAGACATACATTTCCTAAGTTTATTCCATCTAAAACATTCTATGAGTTTATAAGTTCAAAAATAACTATAATTTAATTAAATGTATAGTGTCAAATGAATTATATGCAAATGCCACTGGAATTTAGTAAAGAAGGGACTAATTTTATCTTGAATGATCAGGGAAGGGTGTCAGGCTTAAAATATAGATATAATTTGAATACCTAAAAAATGAAGAGACTATATAGCAGGTGAAGGTACAGAACAAAATAAAGATTAATAAAATAAAATGCAAATTAAGTTTGACAGTACATTATTTATTTAGAGCATATGGATTATTTAACAAACTAGTGAGAGATAAAGCTGTAAAGGTAGATTAGTTTATAAGAAATCTGGTATATATATATATATATATATATATATATATATATATATATACACACACACACACACACACACACAGCAGGTCCTTGAATCACATCGATTCAATCAACACTTTTTTGTTATAATGTTGATAAGGAAAAAAATCAATTCCTGACCTAGGCCACTGACTGTGTGGAGGTAGCACTTTTCTGGAAAAAAAATCATTTCCTGACCTAGGCCACTGACTGTTTGGAGGTAGCATGGGTTTTCTCTGAGTGCTCTGATTTCCTCCCACATCATAAAGGTATACAGATAAGATGGACTGGCATGTCCAAATTATTCTAGTTTGGATGAGTGTGGGTGTATGTGTGATATACCCTTCCATCACAAGGATGGGCTCTGGCCACCCCCGCCCTAAACTGGAATAGGTGAGTTGAAAAATAATTATCTTACTTAGCTTTAAATGGATTGCACAGTGTGTGTGGGAAATTAGGTTTATAGTTCCTATGAAAAAATGCAATAATAAATAATAGAAGAATAAGCACTATGTTTCATGTACTCACAACTGAAAATATACTTTTGCCCAACCCTCTAATATATATATATATATATATATATATATATATATATATATATATATATATATATTAGAGGCCCAGTGCATGGATTTGTGCACCAGTGGGGTCCCCTTGGCCTGGCCTGTGCCCTCTCGCAATCTGCAATCCGGGACCCCTCAGGGGATGACGGACTGGCTGAGGGACCACACCAGTGCACTAGGCCTCTAGTATGCATATAAGATATTTGATTAATCTCTTCCTACCCTCCCCCTTCCCTTCATTCCCTCTGAGATTCATCAGTCTGTTCCATGTTTCCCTGCCTGTGCCTTGAGCTTCTTCCCCCTGGTGGTCAGTGCACATCATAGCTACTGGTCAAACGGTTGAACAGTGGGACGGTTGGCTGGTCGCTTGGGCTTATATACTAAGATATATATATATATATATATATATATATATATATATATATATATGCAGTCGATTCAAAGCTTTAAAAAATTTATGTTACTGTTAAAAGTATTAGAGATGTCCCCATTTTTTCTGCCCCTGCACCCCTCCACAGGTCTTCACCAGACTATTATCTGTGTCCATGGGTTATGCATATATGCATATAAGTTATTTGTTTAATCTTTTCCCACCCACCCACCCCGAATTCCCTCTGAGATTCATCAGTCTTTTCCATGTATCTGTATCTCTGGACTTATTGTGTTCCTCAGTTTATTTTTGTTCTTTAGATTCCACATATGAGTGAGATCTCTGACTGGCTTATTTTGCTTAGCATAATACTCTCCAGATCCCTCCATGTTGTCTCAGAGGTTAAAAGATCTTTCTTTTCTACAGCTGCATAGTATTCCATGGTGTAAATCTACCACAGCTTTATTACCCACTCATCTGCTGATGGGCACTTGGGCTGTTACCAGATTTTAGATAGTAAAATATGCTGCTATGAACATAGGGGTGCATATATTTTTTTTCTGATAGCTGTTTCTGATTACTTATGATATATTCCTAGAAGTGGGATCACTAGGTCAGATGGCAGTTCCATATTTAAGTTTTTAGGAAACTCCATAATGTTCTCCATAGTGAGTGAACTTGTCTGCATTCCTACCAACTAGGGTTCCCTTTTCTCCACACCCTCCCTAGCACTTGCCATTTGTTGATTTCTTGATGGTAGCCATTCTAACAGGGGTGAGGTGATACCTCATTGTGATTTTAATTTGCACCTCTTGGATGATTAGTTACTTTGAATATTTTTAAATATGTCTCTTGGTCATCTGTATGACAACTTTGGAGAGTGCCTATTTAGGTACTTTGTCCATTTAAAAAATTGGGTTGTTTTTTCTTCCTTTTGTTAAGTTGTATAACTTCCTTATATATTTTAGATATTAACCACTTATCACATGTATTATTGTCAAATATGTTCTCCTATACACTGGGTTCATTTTGGTGATGGTTTCTTCTGCTGTTCAGAGGCTTTTTACTTTGATGTAGTCCCTTTTGTTTATTTTCTCCTTAGTTTCCCTTGCCCTAGGAGATGTATCAACAAACATTTTGCTGCATGATATGTCTGAGATTTTGCTGCCTATGGTTTCTTCTAAGATTTGTGTGACTTCATGGCTTACATTTAAGTCTTTTATCCATTTTGAGTTTATTATTGTATGTTTTGTAAGTTAATTATTGTGTATGATGTAAATTCTTCTTTTTGCAAGTACCTGTTCAATTTTCCCAATACCGTTTATTGAAGAGACTGTCTTTACTCCACTGTATGCTCTTGACTCTTTTTTTCAAATATTAACTGAGCATAATGGCTTAGTTGATTTCTGGGTTCTCTGTTCTGTTCCATTTATCTATATGCTTATTCTTGTGCCAGTACCAGGCTGTTTTGATTATAGTGGCTTTGTAGTATAGCTTGATATCTGGTATTGTGATACCTCCAACTATGTTCTTCTTTCTCAAGATTGCTGTGGCTATTCAGGGTCTTTGTTGGTTTCATATAAATGTTTGGAGTGTTTGTTCTAGATCTGTAAAATATGCCATTGGTATTTTAATAAGGATCACATTGAATCTATAGATTGCTTTGGGAGCATGGATATTTTAATGATGTAGCATTTTCTCCTTCCTTTCTGACTTGGTCAGTAATATTTATGCCTTAAGTGTGGTGAAAGTCTTTCATAGGTAGTTTTTATCCCTCTGTTTTAACCTTGCTCTGACTAGGAATTCTCCTTCTTGTGTCTGTTCCTCCTATGTATCTTGGCCTACTGCATATTTTAGGAAGTGCTTGGATGTAAAGACTACAACCACTGCCACTGCCAACCCATCCCATAACTCTTGGTTCTCATTTCAGTCCTGAAATGTCTCTGGCAGGCATGAATAGGACCATTTATGACAGGGGTCCTCAAACTTTTTAAACAGGGGGCCAGTTCACTGTCCCTCAGACCGTTGGAGGGCCGGACTATAGTTTAAAAAAAAATTATGAACAAATTCCTATGCACACTGCACATGTCTTATTTTGAAGTAAAAAAAGCAAAATGGGAACAAATACAATATTTGTATTTGCATGTGGCCCACGGGCCGTAGTTTGAGGACCCCTGATTTATGATCTGTCATTAAGTAGCACCAGGCAAGAGTCAACTTGAGCCTGGTGATTCCAATGCATCCACAATGACAGAAGAGGACATACTCGAAACAAGGCCAGAGGAGTCAGTGGTCTATTGCAGGGGAACAGAATTTGTCACCCCAAAATATGTCTCTTTCTGAATCTGAATATTGATTATTTTTGGCTGGTTAACTTTAAAAAATAGCAGGTGGGTGAGAAGCTCTTAAAACTCAGTAGAAGTTACCTTTTATAAAATACACTTAAATTTATAAGGGACATCTCCACTTGGTATTTCCCTCTATACTAGGAAGAGGGGGATGACTTTATCTCCAGAAATTCTTATTAATGCACTAGAGGCCCGGTGCACAAAAATTTGTGCACTCGGGGCGGGGGGGGGGGGAGGGTCCTTCAGCCTGGCCTGTGCCCTCTCGCAGTCTGGGACCCCTCGGGAGATAACGACCTGCTGGCTTCAGCCTGCTCCCGGGTGGCAGAGGGCAGGCCCAATCCCTAGGTGCAGCCCCTGATCGGGCTCAGAGCAGGGCCGATTGAGGAGTTGGGGCGCCGCCCCATCATGCACAGAGCAGGGCAGATTGGGAGGTTGTGATGCCACCCTCAGTCACGCTCAGGGTAGGGCCAATTGGGGGGTTGGGGAACCATCCCCTGTCACACTCAAGGCAGGGTCGATGGGGAGGTTGCAGCACCCCCCCCCCGCCGTCACGCACAGAGCAGGGCCCATCAGGGGGTTGGGGCTCTGCCCCCGTCATGCACAGAGCAGGGCCGATCAGGGGGTTGGTGTGCCACCCTCTATCACCCACAGAGCAGGGCCGATCAGGGGGTTGGGGTGCCGCCACTCTCACACTCAGGGCAGGGCCGATGGGGAGGTTATGGCTCTACCCCATCACACACAGAGCAGGGCCTGTGGGGGGGGGGTTGGGGAGCTCCCCCCATCAGGCACAGAGCAGGGCTGCTCAGGGGGTTGGGGCCCCGTCCCCTGTCACACACAGAGCCGCAGGGCGATCAGGGGGTTTGGGCGCTGCCCCCTGTCACGCTGATCCCGGTGCCGGGAGGCATATTACCCTTTTACTATACAGGGTAGAGACCTGGTGCATGGGTGGGGCTGGCTGGTTTGCCCTGAAGGGTGTCCTGGATCAGGGTGGGGGTCCCCACTGGGGTGCCTGGCCAGTCTGGGTGAGGGGCTGAGGGTTGTTCTCAGGCTGGGGGTGACTGAAGTTCCCCACCGCTCCTTTTTTTCTTTCTTTCTTTCTTTTTTTTTATTCTGGGCCAGCTTTACCTTGAGGCTTGGCTCCAGCTCTTAGGCCTCCCTCCGGTGCTGAAAGTAGGTTTCTGGCCTTTGCTTACAATGTTGCGAATCTGCTGGCTGAAGTCCGGCGGGTATTTGTTACAATGTTTCTTAAACTGCCCGCTCAGAGGCCTGCAGCCGCAGGCGGGGAACGTTGGTTTCCTCCAACGATCCTCCATCACTGAGGCAAGCAAGCCTCATGATAGTTTCAAGCTGCCTGGCTGCCGACCGCCATCTTGGCTGACAGTTAATTTGCATATCTCGCTGATTAGCCAATGAAAAGGGTAGCAGTCGTACGTCAATTACCATGTTTCTCTTTTATTAGTGTAGATAAGGCAATTTAAATCTGCATAAGAACCTTATCCATGTTTGCTGTGCTTTTCCTGGCAATCTCCATTAACTGAGAACCCCCAGTATTTTTTGTCTTCAGCTGAAGATGTTATTTAAGGTGGTGGTGGTGGCTTCAGTTATTTGAGAGAGTTACTCAGTTTTCCTAGTCTCTCCCGTGTTTATAGGAGGTATATGTATTATTAAACTTCTGATTATTATTTTTTCCTGTTAATTTGTCTTTGATTATAGAAATGTTTCAGCCTAGAGCCCAGAAGTGTAGAAGGAAAAAATGATTTTGCTTTTTTTACATTATTCATTCTGGAATACCTTTTTTGTTGTTGTTGATCCTCACCAGAGGATATTTTTTTTTCATTGCTTTTCAGAGAAAGTGGGAGGGAGGGAGAGGAAGAGAGACAGAGACACATTAATTGGTTGCCTCCCACTCCTGCACCAACCACGGGATGGGGAGTGTACCCCACAACTCAGGTATGTGCCCTTGATCTAGAAGCAAACACAAGACACTTCAGTGCATGGGCCGAATGCTAACCATTAAGAAACACCAGCTAGGACTGGAATACTCCATTAAGGGTGATATTTATTGCTTTGCCTATTACAGGTTTTAGGATTTTGTAAAATGTGTATAATTCATTAACACATTTTGCTACTGAGTTTATGAGATAAATTCGAAGTCCAATTTTTCTTTTTTTTTTAAAAGGGGAGAATGATGATTTTTATTTTTATTTTTTTAAAATATATTTTATTGATTTGCACAGAGAGGAAGGGAGAGGGATAGAGAGTTAGAAACATCGATGAGAGAGAAACATCGATCAGCTGCCTCCCGCACACTCCCTGCTGGGGATGTGCCCGCAACCAAGGTACATGCCCTTGACCGGAATCGAACCTGGGACCCTTTGGTCCACAGGCTGACGCTCTATCCACTGAGCCAAACTGGTTAGGGCAAGTCCAGTTTTTCTTGGTATTTGTATTAATTTCCTAGAGCTGACATAAATTATCACAAATGTAGAGGCTTGAAATAACAGCAATTTTGTATTTCATAATTGAAGATCAAAAGTCTTCAAAAATCAAATTGTTGGTACAGTTGGGTTGTTGCTTTCTGGAAGCCCCGAGAAACCATCCCATGACCTTTTCTTAGTTCCTGGTGGTTGTCTGAAATCATTTGGTGTCCCATAGTTTGTGGCAGCAAAGGTCTGTGTAACTCACTCTGTTGCTGGTAAAAGTGGGTTCTTGTAGTGTCATGAGGAAAAGCATTTTCTAGGACCCAAAAGGGAGGATGATGATGTCTAGTGGCAATATTTATTTGTGATGCAAAATCAAAAGGATGTCCCTCTGATGTCTCATCTCCACCTTTCCCACAATGGAAAATCAAGGCCAGAAATAGGCAAATGTTCAGACATCCTGTTCAATATTAAAGCTTAGTTCAGTCCAGCATTTAGTGAGCTTAACTTATGTTCTCAGCTGCAATCTGTCACTTTGCTAGTGGACCCAGGCTCCCACCTGGAGCCTGCATTTGGAGTCCACAAGGCCATTGGCCATGAGGCTGCTAAGGCCACATGGCTACTATGGAGAGAACAAGCAAGCACATGGGGTGAGTGTAGGTCACAAGCAAGAGAGAGCTTCTTTGTTCCCCTGGAGTTTTTACCAGGAGCTTTTTCAAAATAATGACTCAGCTTCTTAAGTGAAACTCATCTCAAGTTTTTACGGGCTTCAGATGAGTCCAATGATCCCTTTTTCAGGTTAGACTGATAGGACTGTATGGTCTAGCAGGGGTGGGCAAACTTTTTGACTCGAGGGCCACAATGGGTTCTTAAACTGGACCAGAGGGCCAGAACAAAAGCATGGATGGAGTGTTTGTGTGAACTAATATAAATTCAAAGTAAACATCATTACATAAAAGGGTACGGTCTTTTTTTTTTAGTTTTATTCATTTCAAACGGGCCGGATCCAGCCTGCGGGCCGTAGTTTGCCCACGGCTGGTAGCACCTCCCCTTGTGCTATTTTGATTCCTTTTTCACATGTCCTTATCTCCCCTTGCTCCCCCAACAACCCAGGAGGGGGAAGGGAGGGTTGTTAATCACTTGGTGGGACAATGCTATTATCCCTTGGAATGTGTATGCAGCTGTAGCTTCCTGGCAAAGCAAACAAGCCTCTGCTTCCCAATTAAATACGCTCAACAATGTCTGATTATCCTGCTCTCTTTTCCTATCCAATAATTAGCTAACTATGGTAACAACTCTACATCTTCACATGGCCTTCTTCTCTGTCCACAATCTGTGTTCAAATCTACTTTACTTTATATTATGAAGACATCAGTCATTGAATTTAGCACCTACTCTAAATCCAGGATGATTTCATCTTGAGTTTAAACTAATTATAGCTAAAGACTTTATTTTCAGACAGTGGCAAGATGATGAGACCTTGATTCTTATCTTCTTGAAGGAATGATTTCAATCAAGAGACAAAATGCAGCAAAGCAAGCAATAATTTATTGACTGCAGTAAAAACACACTCAGCGCAGTGAAACAAGGAAGGGCATAGAAGAGGCAACAGGAGAGACTAGGCTGAGCTGCTGTGGCTCACTGGGAAGTCAGAGAAAGGAGGGTCTTGGAGACAGGTTCAGAGGCTTAGCCTGGGATGAGCTGCTGCTGCCCATTGCTCCCCTGGTTGCAAGTCTTGTGGTTTCCCTGGGAGTTTAGAAGGTATGTGCCTGTGGGGGAAGAAGAGAGGAAAAGGAATTGCATGGATGTGCTGCCCAGATGAAGAGTAGGTGCTTGTTCCTTTGCATTGAGGGTATTTATCTCTCTTTCATAGGTGAAAATCTTAGGGGAGGTCTCAGGGGAAGGTGTTAATAGAATATACTTCAGCTTTCTAGTTGTATCCTTTTAGGGTTGTAGACTCTGCTGATTGGTTAGCACCAGGATAGGGGGTCATCAGTCAATGCAGCTGGTCCTGAGGCAGCCATGGCTTCATTTGTCTAGTTTTGCTGTTTTTCTTGATCTGGAGCTGAAATTATGGAAAGGGTCTTGTAAACTTATTCCTTTGATGACAAAAAAAATCAATTTCTGAATCATAACTGAAAATGAATCCCATTTCCCTTTAAACATATAATTCAGATATATGAATTCTAGCCTGGCTGGCATAGCTCAGTGGTTGAGCATTGACCTATAAATCAGGAGGTCAATGTTCAATTCCCGGTCAGAGCACATGCCTGGGTTTTGGGCTCGATCCCCAGTGTGAGCATGCAGGAGGCAGCCAATCAATGATTCTCTCTCATTATTGATCTCTCTCTCTCTCTCCCTTCTTCTCTGAAATCAATAAACAAATAATATTAATGAATAAAAAAGATATATGAATTCTATGTAGCACTATTAAATGCACTAGCTAGTAATAGTTTAGTTTAGAGATAAGTTAACCATTTTACTCATAAATCTATGTGGACTATACCAGTAAAAATAACATTCCACCCAGCTAGTGTGGTTAAGTGGTTGAGCATTGACCTATGCACCAATAGGTCACCAGTTAGATTCCCGGTCAGGGCACATGCCCTAGTTGTAGTATCAATCCCCAGTAGGGGATGTGCAAGAGCCAGCTGATTGATGTTGATTCCCTCCAATTGATGTTTCTATCTCTCTCTCTCCCTCTCCCTTCATCTTTCTCTAAAATCAATAAAAACGTATTTTAAAAAAAACATCCCAAAGACACAACCCTTATTTATATTTCTTATACCACCAACCCAATTCTTTTTGTATGTGTGATATGTGGGACCCTTACCTCTTCAATATGATGAGTGGTACTGAACCTCCAACATCATAGCTAATATTATACTCAAGTTTAATTTTTCTCATATTAATAGCCCCCACCACTATCCCTCCCACCAGTTCCTTCTGAGAAATTGTCAAATTCTATGTAATTTCTAGAGAAATTTTGATCTTCAGTAGGACAGTGAAACACAAGATATCTAATGTATACTCAGCACCACCTAGTGGCAAAAGCATATATCTGAAATGATGTTTGTATTCTTTTGGGTTTGGCTGTCATGAAGGCTAGAGGAAGAAAAAAATGAGCTGTTGAAATCTATATGGCATTTTTTGTTTTTTAAAATATTTTTTTATTGATTTTACAGAGGAAGAAAGAGGGAGGGAGAGATTGAAACATCAGTGATGAGAGAGAATCATAGATTGGCTGCCTCCTGCATGTCCTCTACTGGGTGTCCAGCCCACAATCTGGGCATGTACCCTTGACCAGAATTGAACCAGGAGTCTTCAGTCCTCAGGCTGATGCTCTATCCACTGGGAAACCCGGCTAGGGCTTGTTTTGTTTTTATAGATTTTTCAATTGATGTTTTAGGAAGAGAAAGAGAAATGTAGAAAGAGAAAAATTGATCAGTTGCCTCCTGCACACTCTCTACCAGAGATGGAGCCCACAACCTGGGCATATGCTCTCAATGGGAATTGAACCAGCAACCTTTCGGTGCACAGGATGATGCCTAACCAACTGATCCAGGTCAAAATCCACCTGGGGCTAAAATTGTCACAGAGTACATGAAAACAAGCTCTCAAAGTCTATATTAAGTTCCATCAGTGAGGTGGAACTTTAGCAAAGAAACATGGTAAAAACAAAGGAAGATAAATTGAAGAGGAAGGTAAAAAAATAGAATTAAAGTGCATGGGGAAGGCCTTAAGTGAGGTAAAGAAAAAAAAAAACACAAGAGAAAAAGAAGATAAAATAAATGTAGTGGATCCAGTGTCGTGAGTGGTAGTATAAATGTGTAGAGAAAAGAAAAGTAACTAGATTTTTTTAAAATCCCCACCTGAGGATATTTTTTTTCCACAGAGATAGTGGAAGGGAAGGAGGGAGGGAGAGAGACCAGGAGAGAAACATCAACATGAGTGAAACACATCGATTGGTTGCCTCCCGCACGCACCCCAGTACCCATACCCTTGGTGGGGAATTGAACCTGTGATTCTTCCATCCATGGGCCGACACTCTAACCAGAGCTACATCCTATCTAATAAAGAGGGAATATGCAAATTAACCATCATCACAGTGGAGGCAGGGAACATAAGATGTCTGCACCCCACAGCGGAAGCCAAGTTCCCATAACGAGCCTTAATGAGCAATCAGCAGGGACCTGAGGTTGCATGGCACTGGGCCCCCTACCTGGTGGGGCTTGACAGGGGATCTCAGGCCATTCCCCCCGCCCCAGGTCCAGGCTGGGGGGGCCTCAGTACACGCCCCCGCCCAGCAGGGCTTGACGGGGGACCTCAGGCCACACCGCCCACCCCGGCACCAGGTCAGGGGACCTGAGGATGCACTGGGGGTCCTGAGGGTGCACCCCCCGCCCGGCGGGGCTTGACAAGGGTGGTGCCGGCTGGGTCTGAATCTCGCCCAATGGGAATGGGGCCAGCCAGGTCTGGGTGTTGCACAATTTTGAGGTGCCGTGGGTGGGCAGGGACTTGACTCTGGGTCCCTTGGCACACCCCAGACTCTGACAGGAGGAAGATTTTCATATACATTTTACTAATCTTCTTTTATCTCTGACACTTCTATTATAGAGAAAGGGCAAAAGCAATATTAAAATATTTCTTCTAGCCCTGACCAGTTTGGCTCAGTGGACAGAGCATCGGCCTGCAGACCTAAAGGTCCCAGGTTCGATTCTGGTCAAGGGCATGTACCTTGGTTGCGGGCACATCCCCAGTAGGGGGCATGCAGGAGGCAGCTGATCGATGTTTCTCTCTCATCGACGTTTCTCTCTATCCCTCTCCCTTCCTCTATGTAAAAAACTCAATAAAATATATTTAAAAAAATATATTTCCTCTAATTAATCTCCTTTTAATGTGCACGAATTTCATGCACCAGGCCACTAGTTTCTTAATAACTTTCTTTTTTCAAATGACTTAAGCTTAATAAGTCTCACAGATACCTAATGGGGTATGGATCATTATCCTTACTTAAAAGATAAATAAGAAATAAGTAGGCATTAGGAAAGATGCTTAACTCAGTTTGATCTGTTTCTAAAACACCTCATTCTTTAATCTGTACCAGAAAATCACTAAAAAAACTCTATTTACTGTACTAAAACACTGGTTCCCAAACTCAGTAGTACATTAGAATCATGTGGGAAGTTCTAAAATATACTAATGCCTGAGTCTCACTGGAAGATGTTTTGATTAAATTAGTTTGGGGAGAATGGACTGATAATCTAGATTTTTAAAGCTTCTTGGGTGATTCCAATGTGTACCAGAATTTAAGGATGATTCTACACAAGTCTTTAACTTTCTTGCCAGTTATATAGTTCAGTAGATTTCTAAGAACTTTTAATAATGTTATCAACACTAGATATTTTAATTTAATATTTCAAATGCAAGTCATTTAATAGTTTTATGAAACAAAATGTTCTGCTCTTGCTCATTCATGTCAGAGAGTTTTTATTGTTTTGAATTAGCAGGAATTAACATGGTTAGCAATTCCCTCTCCTTTTTCTTATATCTGGAGGCCACTTCTGTTCTCAATTTTCTGGTAAAGTGATCTTTATCCCTATCATCACAAGGGGCAGACAACACCACATATGTTTCTCTTAGGACTATTTTATCTTTCAGTGACATGGCATATAGCCACAGTTGCCACCATGATAACAGTTCCCCCTTCTTCAAATGCCCAGGCCTTGGTAGTCTTTCTATCAGAGTACAATTGCCCCCTTCTGTTGAAATGTAAGGTGAAAAAGTTTCTCCCACCATTCCCTATATACAGATATTTTATATCAAATCTGTTTTGTCCTCAGAAGGTTTATTAATTGTGATTAAAAACAGAGGAGGATTATTTAGAAACTGTAGCCTATTTTCAGAGTGCCATACTCTCATAAGCTATTTAATGTCAAACATGTGTGTGTGTGTGTGTGTGTGTGTGCTTTTTTTAGGACCAAATGTGGTCAAGCTGTTTGTCAAGTATACATCTGTATCTACTTATGTTTGGTTTTTGGTCTCTTAAGCCGGTTTGTGTTGCATACATGCAAGACCTCAAGTGCTGTACTTTCAGTTAGGATTGCCACTTATGCTCTGTTGTCTGCTGCTAAATCCCACTGAGAGTATTGCATATAGCAAAATGATTGCATAGAAAAAGAAAAATATTTTTCAAAATGTCAAGATCAGGAATCAAAGAGTTTCTGGATATCTGCAAAATATTATGTGAGCTGATGTATTCCTAAAAATTATCAAATTAATAATGAAAATGTTACAGTGTAATATTTAGAATGTACTACACTTTTAGTAGTATCTTCTAGAGAGTTTTAATAATGTTATGGTCAAGGAGTAAGTAAAGATAAGTCCCATTATAAAGTAAAAACTGAATACCCTTAAATCCCATTTTCTAATAATCACTATTTCACAATGTTCTTTTTTATTTCAAGTATGTAATAAAACATTGAAGATATATGTACTAATTATATTTGTATTTATTTTACTTCAATTAGATGCAAATTGAATACCATACAAAGCAGTATGTGTATGCCTTGGTACAATCACGACTATTATGGGAAAATGTACACACACACACACACACACACACACACAGGAAAGCCAGAAAAAGAGCTATTAATGTGTTCATGAGGGGGACCATACTATCATGATATTGTCATTAAGCTAATAGCTAACATTTATAAGCATACTCTACACACCAAAATATACTTCATTTTTCCCTAAATGGAAGGGTAACTTTTCTCTTAGAATTGGAATATTATTTGCTGTACTTAACCAATGACATAATATTGAGCAGTTACTTCACTGCTCCATTCATTATATACTTATTGCTAATTTTCAATATTACTTTGTAATTTATTTCCTCCCTCCTTAAATAAAGGTTTTCACATAAATGTACATTTTTAGATAAATTCAGATGTATGAATATTTTTAAAGAGTAGTTTGGGAAGTAATATTGATTTGAAGGGATAATGGGAAGGATGGGAAAGAAACTAAAAACATGTTAAAGAAAAAAGTTTGTTGAAGATGAGTAAATAAATGCCTTTTAGTTAATAAAATAAGAAACAAGTCTAAAGAAAGTAAAAATTGCCTATGTCTACATTCCAATCTCATGGTGGTTCATATGAAACATTATTGTACTACTAGAGGCCTGGTGAACGAAATTCATGCATTCGGGGGTGGGGGGTCCCTCAGTCCAGCCTGCACCCTTTTGAGTCCGATAGCCCTCAGGGGATGTCCAACTGACAGCTTAGGCCTGCTCCCCAGGAAGTGGGCCTAAGCCGCAGTTGGACATCCATAGCGCTGCCATGGAGGCGGGAGAGGCTCCTGCCACCACTGCTGTGCTCCCCAGCCTTGAGTCCAACTTCTGGCTGAGCGACGATCCCTCTGTTGAAGCACACTGACTACTAGGGAGTGGTTCCTGAATTGAGTATTTGCTCTCTGGTGGTCAGTGCGCATCATAGTGACTGGTCACTCTGCCATTTGGACGATTTAGCCTTTTATTGTATAGGAAGAGTTCCCAAATTGGGTTTTAGGTCTAATTCTGCTACCTTATTGCACCTGTGACTTTGGGAAAGTCACCAAACCTCTCTTGTCCTTGCTTTCCCCTTAGATATAATGTATTTCTGTTAAATAAGTGACACTGAAACTGAAGAAGTAACATCCTCTAAATGGGCAATCCCAGGAGTAGAAGGCCTAGGTTTGAATCTCATCCCTGCCATTTACTATTGGGTGAATTTGGGCTTCTGTTTTATCATCTATAAAATGGAGTTAGTAATAATACTTTCCTCATGCATTTCTAGCAGAGATTGAGTATGTTGAGATGTGTTAGGTTCCTGGGGTAGTGTTGAGTGCCTAATAAAGGCTGCCTATCATTGTTATTTCAAATTGTGCTCAAGTCAGCCAACTGGCTCCTGAGAGATCTTTCAGGGGTTCCATTGGATGAGCTGGGGAGACAAAAAAGGTTCTATTAAGAAGATGACTATATAAAATTAAAAATAGTGTGATTATATTAGCATAAATTATATTCTAAAAATCTATTGTCTTCAGTGATTCTCATATTTTGAATACAAGAATCATTTTTCAACGTCTTAAATTTTAAAATGAAATTCTCTACAAGAAACTAGCTACATTTTTAGCATATTGAAACAATACAATGTTTATTGAAACAATACAATGATTTCAGTAAAAACTTTCAATACATTTGCATGCATTAAGAAAACTGATAGGAGTTTATTATTTTCTGAAGAGGGTATAATAAATTATCTTAAAAAATTATTGTTTAAAGTATTACGCATAGTATTACATATGTGTCTTTTTCCCCATTAATCTCCCCCCAGCCACCCCCCCCCCCCCCCCGCCGCACATGCCTTCACTCCTCTAGTGTCTATGTCCACTGGTTATTATATGCATGCATTCCTTCTAATGTTTGATAATCTGTTTGATGCTTCTCTGTATCTGGATCTATTTTTGTTCATCAGTTTATGTTGTTCATTATATTCTACAAATGCGTGAGATCATGTGATATTTATCTTTCTCCAACTGGCTTATTTCGCTTAGCATAATACTCTCCATGCCCATCCATGGTGTTGTGAATGGAAAAAGTTCTTTCTTTTTCACAGCAGCATAGTATTCCATTGTGTAGATGTACCAATGTTTTTTAATTCACTCATCTGCTGATAGGCACTTAGGCTATTTCTAAATCATAGCTATGGTAAATTGTGCTGTTAAGAACATAGGAGTGCATATGTCCTTTCTGATTGGTGTTTCTTATTTCTTGGGATATATTCCTAGAAATGGGATTACTGGGTCAAATGGAAGTTACATTTATAATTTTTCAAGGAAACTCCATACTGTTTTACACCAGTATGCATTCCCACCAGCAGTGCACGAGAGTTCCTTTTTATCCACATCCTCACCAGCACTTGTTGTTTGTCAATTTGTTGATGATAGCCATTCTGACAGGTGTGAGATGATATTTCATTGTAGTTTTGATTTGCATCTCTCAGATGATTAGAAACTTTGAGCATGTTTTCATATGTCTCTTGGCCTTCTGTATGTCCACTTTAGAAAAGGTTTTATTTAAGTTCCTTGCATTTTTTATTGGACTTTTTATCTTCCTTATATTAAGATGTATGAGTTCCCTATAAATTTTGGAGATTAAGCCCTTATCAGATATAACATTGGCAAATATGTTCTCCCATGCAGTGTGTTTTCTTGTTGTTTTGTTGATGGTTTATTTTGCTGTGCAGAAGATTTTTATTTTGATGTAGTCCCATTTGTATATTTTCTCCTTAGTTTTTATTGCCTTAGCTTTCATCACCCTACAACATATGTCTGATATTTTGCTGCCTATGGATTCTTCTAAGATTTTTATGCTTTCCCATTTACATGTAAGTCCTTTATTAATTTTGAGTTAATTTTTGTGTATGGTGTAAGTTGGTGGTCTAGTTTCATTTTTTTTGCATGTATCTGTCCAATTTTCCCAACACCATTTATTGAAGAAACTCTCTTGAGTCCATTGTATGCTCTTGCCTCCTTTGTCAAATATTAATTGAGCATGATGGCTTGGGTTGATTTCTGGTTTCTCTGTTCTGTCTATTGGTCTATATATCTGTTCTTGTGCCAGTACCAGGCAGATTTGAGAACAGTGGCTTTGTAATATGGCTTGATATCTGGTATTGGGATCCCTCCAACTTTGTTCTTCTTTCTCAAGATTGCTGTGGCTATTCGGGGTATTTTTTTATTCCAGATGAATTTTTGGAGAGTTTGTTCTAGGTGTGTGAAATATGCCATTGGTATTTTAATGGGATTGCATTGAATCTATAGATTGCTTTGGGTAGTATGGACATTTTAATGATATTAATTCTACCAATCCATGAATAAGATATATTCTTCCACTTCTTTATGTCTTCTTCTATCTCTTTTTTTCAACATATTTTAGTTTTCTGAGCACTGGTCTTTTACTTCCTTAGTTAAGTTTATCCCTAGATATTTTGATTTTATTTGGTACAATAGTAAATGGGATTTTTTTGTTTGTTTGTTTCTCTTTCTGTGAGTTCATTATTGGTGTAGAAAAAAGCCATATATTTCTGGGTGTTAATTTTGTATCCTGAGATATTTCCTAATTAATTTATTAAATCTAGTAGTTTTTTATGGAGTCTTTAGGGTTTTATATGTACAATATCATGTCATCTGTGAATAATGACAGTTTTACTTCTCCTTTTCCAATTTTGATGCATTTTATTTCTTCTTCTTGCCTAATTCCTATGGCTAGCACTTACAGTACTATGTCAAACAGGAGAGGGCATTCCTGTCTTGTTCCTGTTCTTAGGGGAAATTGTTTTAGTTTTTGCCCATTGAATATGATGTTGGCTGTAGGTTTACCATATAAGGCTTTTATTATGTTGTAGTATGATACCTCTATTCAGACTTTGCTGAAAGTTTTTATCAAGAAAGGATGTTGGATTTTGTCAAATGCTTTTTCTGCTTCAATTGATATGACCATGTGGTTTTTTTCTTTCAATTTGTTTATGTGATGTATCACGTTTATTGATTTGTGGATATTGTACCAGCCTTGCATCTCTGGAATAAATCCCATTTGGTCATGGTGTATGATCTTTCTAATGTAATGCTGGATCTAATTTGCTAGGATTTTGTTGAGGATTTTAGCATATATGTTCATCAGAGATATTGGCCTGTAATTCTCTTTCTTTATAGTATCTTCATCTGGTTTTGGTATTAGGGTGATGCTGGCTTCATAGAAAGAGATTGGAAGTGTGCTTTCCTCTTGAATTTTTTGGAATAATCTGAGGAGAACAGATTTTAGTTCTTCTCTGAATATTTGATAAAACTCCCCTGTAAAGCTGTTTGGCCCAGGGCTTTTGTTTGCTGGAAGTTTTTTGATGACTGCTTCACTTTCCTCCATAGTTATCAGCCTATTCAAATTTTTTTGATTCCTCCTAATTGAGTTTTGGAAGGTTGTCTTTTTCTAGGAATTTGTCCATTTCTTCTTGGTTGACTAGTTTGTTGTAATAGAGTTCTCCATAGTATTTTTTTTAACAATCCTTTATATTTCTGTGGGGTCTATTGTTATTTCACCTCCTTCATTTCTGATTTTGTTTATTTGGGTCCTGTCCCTTTGCCTCTTGGTGATCCTGGCTAGAAGTTCATCAATCCTATATATCCTTTCAAAGAACAAGCTCTTAGTTTTATTGATCTTTTGTATTTTTTTTGGCTTTGATTTCTGCTCTGGTATTTATTATTTTCTTCCTTCTTCTAACTTTGGGCTTTTCTTATTGCTCTCTTTCTAATTCTTTAAATTGTAGAGTTAGAGAATTTATTACTAGTTTTTTGTTCGTTTGTTTTTGTTTTGTTTTTGAGGTAGTCCTGTAATGCTGGGAACTTCCCTCTCAGGACTACTTTCACTGTGTCCCATAGGTTTTGGATTGTTGTGTTTTCATTTTCATTTGTTTACAGAATGTTTTTGATTTCTTCTTTGATCTCTTTCGTAACCCAATCATTGTTTAATAGCATGCTATTTAGCCTCCAAGTGTTTGGATTTTTTGAATTGTTTTTATTGTAGTTGATTTCTAATATTATGCCATTGTGGTCAGAGAAGATGCTTCATATGATTTCAATCTTCTTGAATTTGAAGAGACTTTTCCTGTGTCCCAATATGTGGTCTATCTTTGAAAATGTCCCATGTGCACTTGAGAAGAATGTATATTCTGTAGCTTTGGGTTGAAATGTTCTGAAGATGTTGATTAAGTCCATCTGATATAGTGAGTTGTTTAGAATTGCTATTTCTTTGCTGATTTTTTTGTATAGAGGATTTATCCAGTAATGCCAATGGGGTAATAAAATCCCCTACTATGATTGTATTGCTGTTGATGTCTCCCTTAATATCTTACAGAAGATTTTTATTTATTTGGGAGCATCTGTATTGGGTGCATATATGTTTACCAGAGTTGTATCCTCTTGTTGTATCAATCCCTTTAGTAATATGAAGTGACCTTCCTTATCCTATCTAATAAAAGAGAAACATGGTAATTGGCGTATGACCGCTACCCTTCCCATTGACTAATCAGCGAGATATGCAAATTAACTGCCAGCCAAGATGGTGGCCGGCAGCCAGGCAGCTTGAAACTAACATGAGGCTTGCTTGCTTCAGTGACAGAGCACTCCAACGTCCCCCGCCTGCCTTGCTGGCCTCTGAGCTTGCAGTTTAAGAAACATTGTTACAAATATAGAAGATAAACAAAACCCCAGAAACCTGTTTCAGCGAGCCCGGGATCTCAGAGCTGGAGTTATACATTTTTTCGATTATAGAACTGAAACAAACTAGATACCTGCTCCAGCCTAAGAGCTAGAGCCTCAGAGCTAAAGTTGGCCCAGAATAAAAAGAAAAAAAGAAAAAAAGGAGCAGTTAGGAGCTTCAGTCGGCCTGAAAACAGCCCATAGCCCCTCACCCAGACTGGCCAGGCACCCCAGTGGGGACCCCAACACTGAAGGGTGTGTGACCAGCTGCAAACAGCCATCATCCCCTCACCCAGGCTGGCCAGGCACCCCAGTGGGGACCCCCATCCTGATCCAGGACACCCTTCAGGGCAAACCAGCCACCCCACCCATGCACCAGGCCTCTATTCTATATAGTAAAAGGGTAATATGCCTCCCAGCACCGGGATCAGCATGACAGTGGGCAGCGCCCAAACCCCCTGATCGCCCTGCGGCTCTGTGTGTGACAGGGGGCGGGGCCACAACCTCCCTATCTACCCTGCTCTGTTCGTGACAGGGGAAGGCACTCCAACCCCCTGATCAGCCCTGCTCTGTGCCTGATAGGGGGAAGCTCCCCAACCCCCTGATCGCCCTGTGGCTCTGTGTCTGACAGGGTGCGGTGCCTCAACCCCCTGATCGGCCCTGCTCTGTGTGTGACAGGGTGCGACGCCCAAACCTCCCCCCCCCCACGGGCCCTGCTCTGTGTGACGGGGTAGAGCCGTAACCTACCCATAGGCCCTGCCCTGAGTGTGAGAGTGGCGGTGCCCCAAGCCCCTGATCGGCCCTGCCCTGAGTGTGACAGGGGGCGGTGCCCCAACTCCCCTATCAGCCCTACTCTGTGAGTGAGAGGCGGGAGCTCACCAACCCCCTGATTGACCCTGCTCTGTGCGTGACAGGGTACGGAGCTCCAACCCCCCTGATTGGCCCTGCTCTGTGCGTGACAGGGGGTGGCACCACAACCTCCCCATCGACCGTGCCTTGAGTGTGACAGGGGGCTGTGCCCAAACCCCCCAATCGGCCCTACCCTGAGCGTGATTGAGGGTGGCATGGCAACCTCCCGATCGCCCTGCTCTGTGCATGACAGGGGGCGGCGCCCCAACTCCCCAATCGGCCCTGCTCTGAGCCCGACCAGGGGCTGCACCTAGGGATTGGGCCTCCCCTCTGCCACCCGGGAGCAGGCCTAAGCCAGCAGGTCATTATCTCCTGAGGGGTCCCAGACTGTGAGAGGGCACAGGCAGGGCTGAGGGAACCCCGCTCCCCCCTGAGTGCACAAATTTCTGTGCACTGGGCCTCTAGTCCTATCTAATAAAAGAGAAACATGGTAATTAGCGTACGAACGCTACCCTTCCCATTGGTTAATCAGGGCAATATGCAAATTAACTGCCAGCCAAGATGGCAGCCAGCAGCCAGGCATGTTGAAACTAACATGAGGCTTGCTTGCTTCAGTGACGGAGGAATCCAATGTTCCCTGCCTGCCGCTGCAGGCCTCTGAGCTGCAAATATGTAACAAATATAGAAGCTAAACAAAACCCCAGAAACCTGCTTTAGTCGCCGGGCTTCAGCCACCAGGATCACAACATTGTAAGCAAAGGCCAGAAACCTACTTTCAGCAGCGGAGGCCTAAGAGCTGGAGCCAAGCCTCAAAGCTAAAGCTGGCCCAGAATAACAAAAGAAAAAAAGAAAAAAAAGGAGCAGTTGGGAGCTTCAGTCATCCGCCAGCCTGAAAACAGCCCTCAGCCCCTCACCCAGAGTGGCCAGGCACCCCAGTGGGGACCTCCACCCTGAAGGGTGTGTGACCACTTGCAAACAACCATCATCCCCTCACCCAGGCTGGCCAGGCACCCCAGTGGGGACCCCCACCCTGATCCAGGACACCCTTCAGGGCAAACCAGCCAGCCCCCACCAGTGCACCAGGCCTCTATCCTATATAGTAAAAGGGTAATATGCCTCCCAGCACCGGGATCAGCGGAGCCGCGAGTCCTCCCGGCACCGGGATCAGCATGACAGTGGGCAGCGCCCAAACCCCCTGATCGCCCTGCGGCTCTGTGTGTGACAGGGAGTGGGGCCACAACCTCCCTATCCACCCTGCTTTGTTCGTGACAGGGGAAGGCTCCCCAATCCCCTGATCAGCCCTGCTCTGTGCCTGATAGGAGGGAGCTCCCCAACCCCCGATTGCCCTGAACCTCTGTGTGTAACAGGGTGCGGTGTCCCAACTCCCCCCCTCTACAGGCCCTGCCCTGAGTGTGAGAGTGGCGGCACCCCAACTCCCTGATGGGCCCTGCTCTGTGCGTGACAGGGGGTGGTGCCACAACCTTCCCATCGACCCTGCCTTGAGTGTGACAGGCGGTGGTGCCCCAACCCTGTAATCGGCCCTACCCTGAGCGTGACTGAGGGTGGCTTCACAACCTCCCAATCTGCCCTGCTCTGTGCATGACAGGGGGTGTCACCCCAACTCCCCAATCGGCCCTGCTCTGAGCCCGACCAGGGGCTGCACCTAGGGATTGGGCCTGCCCTCTGCCACCCGGGAGCAGGCCTAAGCCAGGAGGTCATTATCTCCCGAGGGGTCCCAGACTGCAAGAGGGCACAGGCCAGGCTGAGGGACCCCCCTCCCCCTCAAGTGCACAAGTTTTTGTGCACCGGGCCTCTAGTCTCTTATAATTGCCTTCCTTTTGAGATCTATTTTGTCAGATATAAATATTTCTATCCCAGCTTTTTTTTTTCATTTCAATTTGCCTGAAAAATATTTTCCATCCCTTCATTTTCAGTCTATGTGAGTACCTTGCTCTGAAGTGAGTCCCTTGTAGACAGCATATATATGTGTCATGTTTGCTTATCCATTCAGCCATTCTTTGTGTTTTGATTACAGCACTTAGTCCATTTTTGTTTAAGGTTATTATTGATAGGTGCTTGTTTGTAATCACTTTTATTTTTATGCCTGTGTTCCTTCTTCCCTTTCTATTTCTTCTTTTTACAACAGTCCCTTTAGCATTTCTTGCATTGCTGGCTTAGTACTGGTAAACTCCCTTAGCTGTTTTGTTTGTTTGTTTGTCTTTTGTTTTTTGTCTGTGAAGCTCCTGTTTTTCCCTTCAATATTGAATGATAGCCTTGCTGGATAGAATTTTCTTGGATTCAGTCCTTTGCTTTGCATCACTTTGTATACTTCATTCCATTCCTTTCTGGCCTTGCGTGTTTTTGTTAAGAAATTATTTGATAATCTAATGGGAACTTCTTTGTAGTTAATGCTCTGTCTCTCTCTTGTAGGCTTGAAAATTCTCTTTTTGTTGTTAATGTTTGCCATTATAATTACAATGTGTCTTGGTGTGGGTCTTTTTTGGTTCATCTTGTTTGGGACTGTGTGCTTGTGTGACTTTTTCTTCCACAAATAAGGGAAGTTTTCTGTCATTATTTCTTCAAATAGGCTTTCTAATCCTTGCTCCTCTTCTTGTCTTTCTTGCACCCCTATTATACATATGTTTCTTCACTTCTTGTTGTCCCAAGGCTTTCTTAGGCTCTCCTCCTGTTTTTTTTTTTTTCTTTCTCCAATTGTTGTTCAGTTTGGGTGTGTTTTTTTGCCCTATCTTCTAATTCACTAATTCGGTCCTCTGCTTCCTCTAGTCTACTTTTGAAATCTTCCATTGTGTTTTTATTGTAGCAATATCATTTTTATTTCCTTTTTGATTTTTACATAAGTTGTTGATTTTCTTATCTATCCAGTTTATGAATTGTATGACCCTTACTCTGAATTCTTTTTTTCACATATTTCATGCTTCTGTTTCACTTAGCTCATTTTCTGGCGATTCCTCCTTTTCTTTCCTTGGAGGTTGTTTCTTTGTCTCTCCGTTTTTGCTGTCTCTCTGTGGCCCTGGGCACCCTTCTTGGGGTTTGAAGGTTGAAGACCCTATCAGGGCAATGGTCCAGAAATCATTAGCCCAGAGGCTGGATCTGCCTTGAGGCTCATGCCTTTATTGTCTCTGCTCTGAGTTATATCTCCCTCTCCCAATGATCTGGTCCATCAGTTGTCTGCTTCAGGTGCTCAGGGTGGTGGGAGTGCATGCACAGTTGCTCTTATGTGTGACTTCCTATGAGGACCTAGAGCCATTTGACATGCAATTCGCTGTGTGGCCCCAGAACCCATGATAGGGTAGTACCCTAGGTCCTTCTGGCAGCGCACTTGCAGTGTGGTCCTGTGGCCCCTGGCTGGGCACATGGGCTTTCTCCGGGTCATCCCAACAGTGTTTAACAATGGTCCAGAGTGAGGTGTGTGCTGGGTTGCTCTGGGTAGCTCCTGCACGACTGTCACAGGGGTGGGGAGAAAAGGGCGCAGGTTGTTCTGGGTTGCATAGTCAGACCTCCCCTGTGGCCTGAGTGGGGCATGTGCTGGGTTACTCCAGGTTGCCCTTGCAGCAAGACCCTGGGCTGGGGTAGAGTGGACATGGTTTGCTCTGGGTCACATGGTCCTTGCTTTCTTGTAGTCTGGAGTGAGATGTGTGCTGCGTTGGGTTGCTCAGGATGGCCCCAGTAGGGCTGTCCTGGGGGCTGAGGTGGAGTGGGCCTGTGTTGCTCTGAGTCACACAGTCAGAGCTCCCTTGTTGCCCAGTCTGGGGTGTGCTCTGGTTTGCTCTGGGTTGCCCTGTCAACAGGTCCCAGTGCTGGGGGTGGAATGGGCGCTGGGTGGCTTGCAGCCCTGTTCTGGGTCCAGGGTGAGGGTGGGGCACAGGGTTCCCCCTGGCTTGCATTCACTGTGGGTTCTTGGATCTGGATTCTAGGATGCTGGGTCCCAGCAGGCTGGTGAGGAGGCATGGTGTGGGAGCTCACTCCAGCAGCATGCACTCCTTGCAGACATTTGGGAGCCTACTGGAGGTACTGTGCCACTCACTGCTGGTGCATGGTGGTGGTTCCACATGGGTTATGGCTGGCAAGTGGACTTCTCTAGGAATCCTCTGCCCTTCCTTATTGAAAATTGTCTCCTCAGCTGTGTTTAATTTGTTAATTCAGGGTGAATGTTCTCTGATTTAGTTGCTTTTCTGGCCTGGCCCCTAGGAGGAGGTGCACAACATTGCTGCCTATTCAGCTGCCATTTTCTATCCTCTCTATATGTTTCCTATATGTATTTTGTGGTAATATGGAAGAATGTGAGTTATGGATTAATGAAGTGATAGAAAGTGTTTCATCTTAGATCACCTAGGGGAAAAGATTTCAGTCTGGTACAAGGGTTAGGAGTTCATTCAAAGAGCTGAGACTTTGGATACCAATGTAAGTTTTGGTGTGGAATACCCCATGGCTGAGCATATAATCAGTGAGGCTAGACTTGAATAAACTTGGAAGGCTAAGCAAGTGATAATGTAGAAAACAGGCTTAGGGCAAAGGAATCCTTTGCATCTCCCAGATGTTCACTGGACTATAAGGCCTCCCTCTGGGTAACCAACTGCCAGTGGTGGTCACAGAGTGTTCCTGTAACATCTGAGTTTCTACTCTAATAATGGGCAAGAACCACCAATAGTTACCTTTTGATATGAATCACAGCTCTCTGGAAATGTTTTGGCTTTATCATGGTGAATAGAGTGAAGAAAAAAAGAACACATTCTTGTAATATTGAGATGGGATGTTGAGCTGCTTAGTGGGAATTTGAATGATTACATGATTTTATTTTATTTTTTCCTGCTTTGGGCAAAGTAAGACATATGAGATGCACTTATTTTATTAATCACAAAATCATCTGCAGATATTTGGATGTGGTAGGAGCACATAGGGGCTAACATACACATTGCACTCATTCCAAGGCACTCATGGATTTCTTGGGATCAGAAATTATTGGGATAGTAAAGTCCTATTGAATCATGTCTTGGTTCCTGTGTGTAAGAATTTTTCTGGTAAGATAGAAATGCATAAAGTTGTGATGAAAGCAAGTGAGAAAACAATAATTAAATACTGTGATTGAAATGTTTTTTTTTTTCTAATTTTCACACATGAAAAGCTAGTTCAGATCAAACCAAATATGAAAAGTGTAGATAAAGACCCATTTCTTGAGGGATTAAAAATGGCAACAAAGTAGGAGCATGCTGCACGGACAGGCTTGCAGGAACAAGCTGGAATTACAACTGAAATATGGAAAAGCTTCCAGAATAATCAACGAAAAACTCACAAAAGAGAACCCTGATACCCAAGGACCGAAGGTGGAGACTGCATAGAGAATGGTAAGAGGGGTGGAGGCATGAAAGGGCTGGCTGGGCACCCACAGACAGTAACTGAAGTCCCAGAGAGATATCTCAGCTTTTGGGGGATACAACTGAGAATTCTGGGATCTAATCCTGAAGTGGGCTCCTCAGCAGAGAACACAAATCTGAGGAGGGTACCCACATAACATCTAGCTGAGAAAAGTAGTGGGGTGCTGTCTGCAAAGGAGTGACAGCTTAAAGTTCGGGCACCCTCTTAAAGGGCCAAAGCACAAAAATTCCTTGTGGAGCTGTTGTGCCCAGATTTCAAGGTTCCCAAAAAGCCCACCAGGGAGCCAGTGAATCTGATGCAAAAGCAAAGAGTCCTTCATTTCGAACTAGTTCAGCTCCCCGACCACACTCACCAATGCAACGGTAAGCCCAGTGGCCGAGAGAGACCGAAGCCTGATGGGACGGGGGTTTTATAGGAGGGTGGAGTAAGGGCAGGAGAGGGGACTGTGGGCCCTGCCAATTGGCCAGGCGCGAGTTGGTGTCTCATTACACAGGATGCAGTCATATTGATGGCGTGCACTTCCCTTGATTATCATTGGTTAGTCCAGAGAAATGCTAGGCGTGGCCAGCAGAGGCCTGGGCCTCCGGGAAGAAGCCCCCACCAAGCACATGGCTCTGCTCAAAAATGGAGGACCCAGGGCAAGATGGAGGGCGCAGTCCTCGCCCCTCCCAGGGCGAGCTGAGCCTGGGCTCCAGGGGCCAGTCCGGTTGCCGGGGGTCCAGGAGATCGACCAGTTCCAGCCCAGACAGGAAGTCCACGTCCTCCGTCTTGTCCCCAGGGGCGCCGGCGATCGCCTCCTCCTCCATCTCCTCGGGCGAGGGCACGCTCCCCACCCCGCCGCCGCTGCTGCTGTGTGGGTCTGGTCTGGGGGCGGTGGTCAGGTGGTGGCCTGTGCTGGGCTCCCGCCGTGGGCTGGGAAGTCGGTGCCCGAGGCCGCCAGCAGCGTGGTCAGGCTATGCCTCATGGGGCCCGGCGGCCCGCCCACGTAGGCCCCGGGAGGACTCGCCCTTTCAGAGCCACCCACCTTGTGCTCTGGCAGAGGGAGGGTGAAGTGGATTAGAGCTGTGGGAGAAAAACACAGGACTGAGGACTCGGGGGAGAGAACTCAGAAGGTAGGCACCCCAAGTTTCCTGGACTGAGTCATTCCCTCATGCAGCCAAGGACATCTTTCCCACATAGACATCTGCCTTGCCTTGTGGGGAAGACAGTTGACACACCCTATTGGAAAACACCTTGCCCTGAGGCCACTTAAAAGATTAAAAGTAACAATTAGCCTCCAGGCAGAAGCAACTGCCCCACGCTGTTGAAATATTCTAGCCACACCTAAGGATGATTGCGTAGGGGCAATTCAAGTCAGAATCCTATTAGTCTGTAGACAGAGGTGGTCTCTGGAGGCTTTGAGTTTTTGCCTGACCCAATTAGTCTGAAACAGCTTTAACACTGTCCTGCACTAGAGATTGAGAGGTGTAGAGGATCTACCTAAAACATAGTCACAAACCCAAACAGACAACCAAAATAAGGAAACAAAGAAGCAATCCCCAAATGAAAGAACTAGTGAATTATCCAGAAGAAGAGATAAATGAAGCAGAGATAAGAGATTTATCTGAAACATAGTTCATAATAATAATGTTAAAAATGCTCAACAATATGAGGAAAGATATAGTAACTATGAAAAAAGAATAGTCTGAGATAAAGAATGGCATAACACAGATAAAGAACACATTGGAAGGAATACACAGCAGATTAGGGGAAGCTGAGGATTGAATCAGTGAATTAGAAGACAGAGTTGAGAATATCACTCAATTAGAGAACCAAAAAGAAAAAACAATTTAAAAATAGTAGGACAGCTTAAGGGAGCTGTGAGATAATGTGAAACATAGCAATATTAGAATAGTAGGTGTGCCAGAAGAGGCAGAAAGGGAGAAAGGAATAGAGAAAGTGTTTGGAGAAATAATGGTAGAAGACTTCCCTAACCTGGTAAAGGAAAAAGTCACACAAGTTCAGGAGGCACAGGGAACTCCAAACAAGAAGAACTCAAACAGACCTATGCCCAGACACATCGTAATTAAAATGCCAAAAATTAAAGACAAAGAATCTTAAAGGCAGCAAGAGAAAAGAAAACTATTACCTACAAATGAGTTCCCACAAGGCTGACACCTGATTTCTCATCAAGAACTCTACAGGCCAAAAGGGAATGGCATGAAGTAATCAAGGTAATGGAAAGCAAGTATCTGAGACCAAGATTACTATATCCAGCAAGGCTATCATTCAAAATAGATGGTCAAATAAACAGTTTCCCAGACCAAAGAAAAAAAAAAGGGGGGGGGGGGCTAAAGGAGTTCATCACCACTAAGCCAGCATTACAAGAAATGCTAAACGGATTGCTGTAAGGGATTGCTGAGAAGAAGAAAGAGAGAAAGAAACCTAGCCACACAGAATTAAAATGGCTATAAATAAGTACCTCTCAATAATATCCCTAAAGGTAAATGGATTAAATGCTCTCATGAAAAGGCATAAGGTAGCTGAATGGATAAAAAAAAAAAAAAAAAAAAAAAAAAAAAAACATGACCCAGCTATAAGATGTCTACAGGAGACCCACTTCAAAACAAAAGACACACACAGGATGAAAGTGAAGGGATAGAAAAAAATTTTCCATGCAAATGAAAAAAAAAAAGCTGGAGTAGCAATACTCATATTCAACAAAATAGATTTTAAAAGCATCATGCTAAGTGAAATAATTCAGTCAGAGAAAGATAAATATCATATGATCTCACTCATTTGAGGAATATAATGAACAACATAAGCTGATGAACAAAAATAGAGCCAGAGGGGGAAAATATTCTAGAATATAATAGAAGTAATCCTGTTATTTGCATATTTTTAATATTTCCTACAACTTTTGTGATATTATACTATGTTAGTACAATTTTGGCAATATTATTATACTTAAAATCATTTTATTCTTGAAATATTAATGTTTATTGTATGTAATATTATTATATGTAAGATCATCTTTCTTGAATAATTGGTGTTTATTGCATGTAACAACATCATATTCCAGATCATTTTTCTTGAAATATTAAGGTTTATTGTATGTAACATTATTATATTAAAAATCATTTTTTCTTGAAATTAAAAAAAAACACACTGGATAAAAAGAAGGAACTCTTGCCATTTGCAACAGCATGGAGGTACCTGGAGAGCATTTTGCTAAGTGAAATAATCCAGTTGGAGAAAGATAAATAAATATCACATGATCTCACTCATTTGTGGAATATAATGAACAACATAAACTGATGAACCAAAATAGAGCCAGAGGGAAAAAATATTTTAGAATAGAAGTAATCCTGTTATTTGCAGACTGTTAATATTTCCTATACTTTTGTGATATTATACTATGTTCCTGCAGATTTGGTAATATTATTATATTTAAAATCATTTTTTCCTGAAAACACACACACACATACACACACACACACACAAAATCAAACAAAATACCCATTTCTTCATCCCATCTCTCACCGACATTTTGTATTGTCCAGCTTTTCTCTTAACCAATATGATGATTGTAAATTGTATTGCTGTATTTTTGTTTGTATTTCTCTAATTACTAGTGAGGTTGGTCATTTTTTATGATTATTGGCCATTTGTAGTTTTTTTAAAACACAAAACAAGAAGTATTATCTTAAATGCTGGTGCATAACCAATAACAAGAGAACACAGAGGGAAACTTCAGATACTGAGGTGGATTCTGAGAAAGTTTAAAACCTTTAAAGGTTGGAGGTATAATTGCTCATTTATAAATGTAGGGCCCCCTTTTACTTGACAATTTCACTTAACAGTTCTTACATTATGAAGTTCAACCAGTCTTTTGCCTGTAATGTTAAATGAAAACAGAGAGCAAGTAAAATAAAAGTTCTCAAGTATATGAGAGTGTTAGAAATAGTTTGTTTTCTTTGTACTTTCACATACATTTTAATGTTTCAATTTGAAAATTTAGTAAGGACTTCTTCATTTTTGAGTTTTAAAAATGATCAAGATAATACTTTTCTTAAAATACAGATCACAGTAGTTGTATAAATGACCAAGGCACATGTAAAACAAAATTTCAGATGCTCTTGGAAACATTTTAATGTATAGCACACATGATACATAATTCTTTGTAGGTTTGTTTATCCCTCTGGGATACTAAGAATATGAAATGTATTGTATACCTACAATTTAGTCTTTGATAACTATGGCTTGGATAGATCACAAAGTGGAGTCTTCAAAGTTTTCTCAATAAGCGTGCAGTCCAAATCACTCAGACATCTCATGTCCTAGGTTGGATACATTACTTTTTCTATGGAATTAGTATCAGTGGGCAGTTTGTCTTGGTCATGAATTACTCTTTCAAAACCATTCCTTACAGTGAAATATGAAAGTGATTTCCCCAATGCAAACAATAATAATAATAATAATAATAATAATAATAATAATCTGGATCAATAGCAAAGTCAAAGCCATAGGTGTTTCACAACATTCTTGACAACAGGTTTCAATAGTCCTAATATCCATTTTATTTAACAGTCTTTTTTCCCTTTCTCACAACTCTGCAGTCACTGTCCCATTCTATTCTGCACAATGAAAAACTTTTTTTTTTGAAGATGGACTTTTTCACTGGCACAGAACTATTTGGAATAAACCCAAGACAATAGAATGCTGGGTCTCTCTCAAGTAGTTTCCTTCTCTCCTAACTGCCTTGAACTAGTCCCTATCAATAATCACAGTTGAGTTCTTCCTTCAGATGAATGACAACCATAGAAGATGCCTATGTGAGAGAGAGCTTGGCAGAACTAGTTCCTATCAATAATCACAGTCCAGTTCTTTGTCTGGCCAGTGTGGTTCAGCGGTTGAGCATGTACCATTGTACCAAGAGGCTGCTGGTTGAATTCCAGGTTGGGACATGTGTCCAGGTTGCAGGCTCTATCCCCACTAGAGGGCATGCAGGAGTCAGCTGATTCTCTCTCATCATTGATGTTTCTAACTCTTTTCCTCTCCCTGCCTCTCTCTGAAATCAATAAAATATATATACTATTTTTTTTTCTTAATCCTTACCAGAGAATATTTCTCCATTGATATTTAGAGAGTGAAAGAGACAGGGAAAGGCAGAGAGAAATATCAATGTGAGAGAAACACATCAATTGGCTGCCTCCTGCATGAGCCTTGACCAGGGCCCTGGGCTAGGGAGGAGCCTGCAGCTGAGATACATATCCTTGACTGGAATCGAACCCAGGACAATTAGGCCTACAGGCTGATGTTATATCTGCTGAGCCAAACTGGCTAGGGATATATATATATCCCTGGCTTAGGACTGCTCCCTGGGGGATTGGGCCTAAGCTGGCAGTCAGACATTCCTCTGGCAGCCCTGGAGCCCTCAGGGGATGTCTACTTGCCAGCGGGGAGCAGGCCTAAGCTGCAGTTGGACATCCTTAGCATTGCTGATGAGGCAGGAGAGGCTCCCACCACAGCTGTACTGGCAGCTGTCAGCCTGCCTTGTGGCTGAGCAGAGCTCCCCCTGTGGGAGCACACTGACCACCAGGGGGCAGCTCCCGCAGTGAGCATCTGCCCCCTGGTGGTTAGTGTGTGTCATAGTGACCAGTCATTCCCAGTCATTCTGCTGTTAGGGTCAATTTGCATATTACCCTTTTATTATATAAGAGTGCCTGGCCAGCCTGGGTGAGGAGCTGATGGCTGTTTGCAGGCTTGTCACAGCCCCTTCAGGGTGGGGGTCCCCGCTGGGGTGCCTGGAAAGCCTGGGTGAGGGGCTGAGGGCCTTTTTCAGGCTGGCTAAGCCCCACAACAGGGACCCTTACTACATGAGACTGTGGCCAGCCTGGGTGAGGGGTTGATGGCTGTTTGCAGTCTGGCCAAGCTACCTGAAGGGACCCTCACCCCAAGAGGGTGTGGCCATCCTGGGTGAGTGGCTGATGGCTGTTTGCAGGCTGGCCATAGCCCCTTCAGGGTGGGGGTCCCCGCTGGGGTGCCTCGCCAGCCTGGGTGAGAGACTGAGGGCTGTTTCAGGCTGTCCATACCCCCTTCCGGGTGGGGGGTGGTACTGGTGGGGTGCCTGGCCAGCCTGGGTGAGGGGCTGAGGGTCTTTTTCAGGCTGGCCACAGCCTCTTCAGGGTTGGGGGTCCTGCTGGGATGCCTGGCCAGCCTGGGTGGGTGGCTGATGGCTGTTTGCAGGCTGGCCAAGCCCCCCAGCAGAGACCCTCACCCCATGAGGGTGTGGCCAGCCTGGATGAGGGGCTGATGGCTATTTGCAGGCTGGCCACAACCCCCAGCCACCCAAGCTCCCAGTGGAGGCTAGCTGGAAGCAGATATCTGGGATTTATTTAGCTTCTATAATTGAAATTTTGTTGCCTTTTGCGGAGGCCACAGCCAGCTCAGAGCAGTCGGGAAGCTTGGCTTCCTCCATCGCCCAGGCAGCCAAGCCTCCTGCTTGCTTCAGCTCCGTGGCTGCCAGCCACCATCTTAGTTGGGTTAATTTTCATATAGTCACTCTGTTTGGCTGGTGGGCATGGCTTATGGCATAGCAAAGGTACAGTCAATTAGCATTTTTGTCTTATGAAAATCAACTGATCAAACCAGGTCTTCTCTGGAGGCATCTGAAAAATCACCATCCTGGAATGCTTGGCAATCTTGCCCCGGCTGTTCTCCTGTTTTCAGAAGCGTGTTGGCTTCTTGGAGGACAGGTGACCCTCTGCAGCCTGCACACTCAGCTGCTCCTCCTCCAGTCATCAAATTCCCCGTTCTCCTCCTGACTTTCCAGTCAGGGCTGCTCCCTGGGGCTGGGCACTTAGCAAGGTCTCTTCCCCCTCTGGCTGTCCAATTGGCTGGACCCCCTCCTGTTCCATTCGACCTTCCTCCTGGGGCTGTGGTGGGCCCATTCTGGATGGCTCAGGTTTCCACTTACCTCCATCTGCCAAGCTTTCCTGCCAGGCATGCAGTCCATCTGCAGGCCCATTGCTTCCTTACTGCAGCTCCCACAGCTCCTGTCTTGCTGACATTGATTAACTGGCTCAGCCTTTTGCAGGGCATGTTCCAGCCATTTGTAATTTCTATGCTATGAATTGATTGTTCATAGCTTGTGCTTCCCTTTTCTACTGAATTGTGCCTTTTTCTTGATTTGTGGGAGTCTATATATTCTGTACACTTAACCTTTGTTACATCTGTTAACCATATACTCACTCATTCATTCTATTACATGTCTTTTAATTTTGTTTTCTTTTGTCATGCTAGAGTTGTTCATTTTGACATCAAATTTATCAATTTAGCCCAGCCGTCTTGGCTCAGTGGTTGAGCCTCAACCTATGAACCAGGAGGACACCTTTGGATTCCCAGTCAGGGCACATGCCCGGGTTTTGGGCTGGATTCTCAGTAGGGAGCGTATAGAGGCAGCCAGCCAATCAATGGTTCTCTCTTATCATTGATGTTTCCATCTCTCCCTCTCCTTTCCTCTCTGAAATCAATCAATCAATCAATCAATCAATCAATCAATCTATCTATCTCCTATCTATCACTCCAACACACAAGATGGCTGCCCCCATGTGGTCAAAGATGGTTGCCCCCATTTGGACACAAGATGGCCACCACAAGATGGTGGGCAGGGGAGGGCAGTTGTGGGCAATCAGGCCTGCAGGGGAGGGCAGTTGCAGGTGGCCAGGCCTGCAGGGGAGGGCAGTTGGGGGCGACTGGATCAGCAAGGGAGAACAGTTAGGGGCAATTGGGCCAGCAGGGAAACAGTTAGGCATCGATCAGGCTGGCAGAGGAGTGGTTAGGGGGCAATCAGGCTGGCAGGAAGAAGTAGTTATGAGCAATCAGGCAGACAGGCAGATGAGTGGTTGGGAGCCAGCAGTCCTGGATTGTGAGAGGGATGTCCAACTGCCTGTTTAGTCCGGGTCCTGGTGGGCAGTCAGACATCCTTCGAGGGGTCCCAGATTGGAGAGGGTGCAGGTTGGGCTGAGGGACACACACACACCCTGTGCACAAATTCCATGCATTGGACCTCTAATCCTATCTGATAAAGAGGGGATATGCTAATTGACTGCCCCACCCTCAAAGATGGCGGTGCCCACAGCCACAAGATGGCAGCACCCACTCCCCTGTCACTGGGGCAGCAGGTGCTCCACATGCCTGCCTCTGGAGACCCCCAGTCTCCTCAGCTCCTCAGCTTCCCAGGGCCGGACTGAGGTGCAGGCAAGCCTCAGATGGTGGCTGCCCAGCCACCCAGGGCTGGCCCAAGGTGCAAGCAAGCCTTGGATGGTGGCTTCCCAGCCACCCAGGGCTGCCCAAGGCTCAGGTAACCAGGGCCGGCCGAGGCTTGCACTACCAGCAGTGGCAGCAGCAGAGGTGTGATGGGGCATTGCCTTCCCATCACTGTCAGTGGCAGGGGGCTTCTTCCTGCTTTCCCTTTCTCTGAGTTGCCTCCTGCCCCTGAAGGCTCCCAAACTGTGAGAGGGGGCAGGCCGGGCTGAGGGACCCCTTCTCCCAGTGCATGAATTTTCATGCACTGGGCTATCTACACTAATAAAAGAGAAAAATAGTAATTGGCGTACGACGCTACCCTTTTCATTGGCTAATCAGGGCTATATGCAAATTAACTGCCAACTAAGATTGGCAGTTAACTGCCAACTAAGATGGTGGCTAATTTGCATATGTAGGCACAATGCAGGGAGGCGAAAGGGAAAGCAGGAAGAAGCCCCCTGCCACTGACAGTGATCAGAAACCCAGGGGGGAGCTAAGAGCTGGTGGGCAGGGCAAAGGCGGCCCTGGAACCCGCCTTTGCCCTGCCCCCCAGCCATGATCAGAGAATCAGGAGCCTTTGCCGCCCTGGCCAGTGATAGCAGGAAGTAGGGGTGGAGCCAGCGATGGGAGCTGGGCACGGTTGAAGCTGGCAGTCCCGGGAGCTAGGGGTCCCTTGCCTGGGCCTAAAGCGGAGCCCACGATCGCAGGGCCGCTGCAGCTGTGGGTCCCCGCTGCCCGGGCCGGACGCCTAGGCCAGAGGCATTAGGCCTGGGCAGGGGCGGAGCCTGCAACCGTGGGAGCTGGGGGTCCCCTGCCCAGGCCTGACGCCTCTGCCAGAGGCCTCAGGCCTGGTCAAGGGGCCGATCCGGTGATTGGTGATCAGAGGGTGATGAGGGTCAACTCCTCTGGCCGAGGCATCAGGCCTGGGTGGGGGGCGGAGCCGGGGATTGGGGGGATATGAGGGTCCCCTTGCCCAGGCCTGAAGCCTGGGTCAGAGGCATCAGGCTTGGGTGGGTGGTGGAGCAAGTGATCAGAGGGAGATGGGGGTCCCCTGCCCAGGCATGATTCCTGGGCCAGAGGCCTCAGGCCTGGGCAGGGGTCAGAGCCAGTGATTGGGGGAGATGGGGGTCCCCTGTCCAAGCCTGACACCTCTGGCGGAGGCGTCAGGCCTGGGCAAGGGGCCGATCAGGCGATTGGAGGGCGATGGGGGTCTACGCCTCTGGCCGAGGCATCAGGCCTGGGCAAGGGGCAGAGCCAGTGATGGGGGGAAATGAGGGTCCCCTGCCCAGGCCTGACACCTCTGTCAGAGGCGTCAGGCCCAGCTGGGCAAAGGGCCGATCCTGTGATTGGAGGGTGATGGGGGTTAACGCCTGAGGGCTCCCAGTATGTGACAGGAGGCAGGCTGGGCTGAGGGACACTCCCCCCCCCCACCCAGTGCACGAATTTCATGCACTGGGCCCCTAGTATGTATATATATATATATTTATTTATCCTAATGAGGCCAATTTGAGCATTTGAGCAATTTTAAGTGGTTTCTGTAGATCTCTGGCACAATGGATTTCAAGGAGAAACTGGCAATATTTTAGGTACTTTTGGAAAATTAGACACCTCTGTTCCTGAGCTGGCCTAACCTCTACAGAATCTTTAAACTTATGGATAATTTAAAGATGTCCTTGTGTCCTAAGACTAAGATGACTATATAGTTTATCTCCAAGCCAGGAAAGTTTTCAGAGAAAAAAGTAGATTCTATTAATCACTACACAGGGCAATAAAAATAAAGTAGGTGTATTCTGTGAAAAACAGGATCTAAAAATTTCCCAATTAAGGCAGAGTTTCTCCAAGTACTGTGTGAGGAATTTACTCTCCCCAACAGAATTCATGAAATGCAGATTCCTGGTTTCTAACCTCTACCAACGAATTAAGAATCTGGAAACAGGAGCCAGAATTATGCACTTTCAGAAGGTTCCCAACTTTCAACTCACGTGTTTCTTATGCATGTTAACAAATTTTCAGGGCCTCAGATAGCAAAACTCATGGGAACAATGTTGAAATGAATCTGTCTCATACAATTGAAATACACAGTAGTATTTGTAAATGGATTTCAACCAGAATTATAGAGATTTGTTGTTAAAAAGTTTTATCCTTTAACTGTTTTCCTTATTTCAATCTTAAATTATGTATAATAGACTGTTACCTTCACTGAAACAACGCTAGAATGAAGATTTCATAGAAAGATAAATGTTTTGTGATCTCACTTTTATGTGGAATCTTTTTTTTGTAAATTTATTTTAGTGTTTAAAGTATTACAAATAGGAATACATATGTATCCTTTTTTCCCCCATTGACCTTTTCCCAGCCTCCCCTACCCCACGGCACATGCCCTCCCTAGCTCCACCCCCCACCCAGTGTCTTGAGTCTATTGGTTGCGCTTATATGCATGCATACAAGCCCTTCAGTTGATCTCTTGCTTCCCCCCACCCAACCCTCCCAGCATTCCCACTGTAGTTTGACAGTCTGTTTGATGCTTCTCTGCTTCTGTATCTATTATTGTTCATCAGTTTATAATGTTCTTTATTATCCATAATTGAGTGAGCTCATGAGGCATTTCTCTTTATCTGACTGGCTTATTTCACTTAGCATAATGCTCTACAGTTCCATCAATGCTGTTGCAAATGTAAGAATTGATTTTTTTTACATTCATATTCCATTGTGTAGATGTACCACAGTTTTCTAATCCATTCATCTGCTGATGTGCATTTAGGCTGTTTCCAAATCTTAGCTATTATAAATTGTGCTGCTATGAACATAGGGGTGAATATATCCTTTCTGATTGTGAATCTTGAAGAGTCAACCTCATAGAATCAGAGTAGAATGGTGGTTGCCAGGATATAGGGGAGGGGAAAATAAGGAGGTGATGGCCAAGACTATAAAGTTTCAATTATGTAAAATAAATAGTTCTGGAGATCCATGATACAGCACAGTGCCCATAGCTAACAATAATGTATTGAATACTTAAAACTTGCAAAGAGGGTAGGTCTTATGTTAAGTGTTCTTACCATGCACACACAAAATTATAATAACAGAGGCAAGAGAAAACCTTGGGAGGTGATGAATATGTTTATATTTATGGTGGTGATGGTTTTGCAGGTTTATACCTATCCCCAAACTCATTGAGTTATATAATTAAATATATTTATCATTTTACCTGTCAATTTTTCCTTACTAAAGTAGTTTTTCATTGAAATATATTTCACATGACTTTTAAATTTTGTGCCATAATTTTGCATTTTTCTGTATGTAGTCCTAGAAGTTTAATGGAGTGATATTAATATATCCCTTTAACTTTTCAAATAGGGTTACCTTAATACTATAATTTTAGGCTTTCTAATCTTATATCAGTCTTAATAATGAAATGTTAATATTTAAACATCTTTCAGGTACAAGGCATTGTGTCTGAATTCCATAGTGAAAAACAATACCTCTCAGAAAAAAATAAGACTATATAACCCATGGGGGGAAAACACTATGTCTATATGTGTCTATTTAATCATGGGAATAAAAATACTATTAGCACACAGTTTGGAAATTTGAGGAGTCATGTAAATTCACAGTTGCTGTTTTGTTCAGGGCCCATAGCAGGTTTTCTTGTATTTTTTCTAGAAGGGTTAGAAAGCTGGTAACTTTATTGGTGTGACAGTGAAGAATCTAAGTATATGTCATGCTTCTGACATTTATTTGATGCCTCGTTTAACTCAAGCTAGAAAATCAATCTTTCCCCTCTGAATCAAATTGCAGTAAGTCTGTGGATGAGAACAGAATCACCAGACCATCCTGTCTTCTTTATAGACTTCTGAGTGTATTTTTTATCTTTTACTGAAGTTTTTTTTTTTTTTCTAGGAGAACTCTGTTGTAAACTCGATAGTTGCCATGCCTCAATCAAAACTAGCAGTATTATGAAAATTCAGCATGAATTTGTACTATCCATTTAGGAAACTCTAGCAAGTGTTAGTGTTCTTGAGAGTAGTTAGTTCAATTCAATCAATTTAATTCAAGTATCAATTCGACTCTTTAGTGTTTATTAAATACCAAGCATATTTTTAGATGTCAAAGATACATAGATTAATGTATTTTAAAGAATCTGTTGTGATTAGAGTATTATAAACAACTGAGCTACACATGGTAATTTACATGTCTAGTTATAGTTTTGAGGAAAAAGTTATTTGAGTGGAAAAGAAAATAGGCTTTACTGATGAGGTCATTTATTTGGGGTTAAGGGATGATTAAGAGTTTTCTAAATGAATGAAAGGGGAAAATATTTTTGATAGCATGAACAGAAACTACTTACAGTTTTAAAACAAGAAGCATGCAAGGTTTTAATCACTGGCATATAGTGTGAAAAAGAGATTAGCTAAATTGGCAGATCAAGGCAAGAAAATAGAGGCTTTTATGCTATGTTCAGAAGTTGAACTTTATCTTCAGTGCAATGGCAATATATTGAAGTTTTTAGGCAGATATTTGATGAAAAAAAATTGCAATTTATGAATAATAATATTGGTAGCAGTGTTGAAGATGAATAGGAGGGGCAACAGATGAAATGGAAAGGGCAGGTATGGATTGAGGGCAACCTATGCTAGTGATAGCAAGGATCTGAATCAGGCAATGGATTTGATTAAAATAAGGGGCTTAAGAGACATATAGGAAGTAGAATGCCTAACCCTGATGATATATTAGACTAGAGGCCCGGGGCATGATATTCGTGAATGGGTGGGTTCCCTAGGCCTGGCCAGCGATCAGGGAAGATTGGGGTTAGGCTGATTAGGGCCAGGCTGATCGGGACCCGAAGGCCCTGGTGGGGTCAGGAGAGGAGGAAAAGGTCACCTGGCTGGGCACAGAAGGAACGGACATCAGATGCCAACACCACCTTCGGCGCCCCACCACTGCACGGTTCCCCACATCCCCCTCTCCTCCTTCCCTTGCTGCCACACTGTCCCCTGAACCTGCCGGCCTGAGGAGGGAGCCAGCCCTGGGCCCCCTCAGGAAAGGGGCCACATAAGCTGCCACCCACCCTCATCTTTTACTATACCACTTTTTGTCAATGGTTTCATTCTTTGACTTCACCAGACAAGGACCTGGGAATCATCCTGCCCATAGGAACATCATGCGTTCCAGAAAATTTCATGTTTCACTAGTTAGTAGTTATCTTTGTATATACATTTGAACCATTTGTATAGTTTCTTTGTTTCTCATCAGACAATCATAGCAACATAGAAAGTAATTGTATACAAACTTGATTCTAACTGTAGAGGTTCTATACTCCCCCAACCCCTTACTCATAGACTGAAAAGTTATCAGAGAAGAACTTGTCTTTGGGATGTAGATGAGTACAAAACAGAGAAAGGAAGGAAATCATGGAACTAATTCAGTTGGTGATGAAGGAGTGGTAAGGACCTTTGCTTGGAAAAAAGATGGATGCCCTACTAGAAATTGCTTTAACATGTTTAGCTGTGCTAGTGATTAACTCTATTGCAAATTTAGTTGCATTAGTAAGGTACTACAAGAACCTCATATATTGTAATGAAACATTATTATAGAGCCCTAGCTGGTTTGGCTCAGTGTACAGATCATCAACCTGCAGACTGACTGGTCCTAGGTTCGATTCTGGTCAAGGGCACATACCCAGGTTGTGGGCTTGATCCCCAGTGTGGGGCTTGCAAGAGGCAGCTTATCAATGATTCTTTCACCATTGATGTTTCTATATTCCTCTTCCTTTCCTTTCCTCTCTGAAATCAATAAAAATGTATTTAAAAATGATGGTAGACAGAAATAATATTCCATTTATCCAGTTTTTAAAAGAGCCTGAAAATATAATTTGTATATGTGTCAACAAAGCTGCCTTTGATATTTACATCCATTTTCTCTAACTCTAAAACAGTAGTTTAATAGAAAATTGTAGCTGAAATAACTGATTGATATCTGACAGGAAGTTCTCCTAATAATGATTACATATAAAAATGCCTAAGAGGAAATAGGATTGACAGTAACCATCAGTAAATTTCAAAATTCAAGTGAGAACCTTATTGATAGTAAGGTGTTCAGTACAGAAAGTAATTTTAGCTCTAACACTATGTCCTAAGGTTCATTATATATTTATCTATATACCAAATGTGCAAACACAGTGTAATGTGGTGGAATGAAAGCTGAGTTTGTAATCAGGACACATAGATTAGGTTCCAGCTCAGTTCTTACTACTGGTACTGTCTTGGAGAGTTAAAGCTCTAGGAATAACAGTCTTTATCTTTAAATCATTTCTTTCTTTGTTTTTAAATTATTTATTTTTAAAAATATATGTTTATTATTTATTTCATAGAGGAAGAGAGATGGAGAGAGAGAGAGAAACATCAGTGATGAGAGAGAATCATTGATTACCTGCCTCCTGCATGCCCCACACTGGGGATCAAGCCTGAAATCTGGGCATGTGCCCTGACCAGGAAATGAACCATGACCTCCTGGTTCATAGGTCAATACTCAACAACTGACCATGCCAACCAGGCTTTAAATTATTTCTAAGTACCTTTAGATTCTAAATTTCTATGGTATTCTGATCCTATTTTATCACTGTAGAGATAATTTATGTAGGAAGATAGCTAGATAGATTTATGGATGTATGTATGGGTGGTTGGAAAGATGAGTGGATTTATACATATGTATGCACTTTATATATGTACATATATATGTATGTGCATATATATTCACACATACATGTTATTTTCACACACATGTGTGTATATATAGAGTGACATCATAAATTTTTCTGGCGATAGATTTCCTTCATAAATACAAAACTTTTTGGCTTGCAAATATGACAATAAATCACCTATCATCTATTATTAAAAACAGAGGACTCATAAAAGAAATGGGAGTTGAAAAATACTTCTGGGTTATGAAGAATACTATTAAAATAATCCACAAATAGTCATATGCATGTATTGTGAAAATGCCTCTTAGTTGATACAAACATAAAAGACTAGAGGCCTGGTACATGAAATTCATGCATTGGGCGGGGGGGGTGTCCCCTCAGCCCAGCCTGCACCCTCTCCAATCCAGGATAGGGCCTAAACCAGAAGTCAGACATCCCTCTCACAATCCAGAATGGCTGGCTCCTAACTGCTCACATGCCTGCCTACCTGATCATCCCTTAACTGCCCTCCTACCAGCCTGATCACCCCTAACCACCTCTGCCTGCCAGCCTGATCGACCCTAACTGCCCCCACCTGCTAGCCTGGTTACCCCCAACTGCCCCCCCCCCACTGTCCTGGTCGCCCCTTAATGCCCCCCTGCCATCCTGATTGCCCCCAACTGCCTCCCTCTGCCAGCCTGGTCACCCCACGCAGCCTGCTGTTCAGTCATTTGGTCGTCCCTCACTAACCCCCCTGCCAGCCTTGTCACCCCATGCAGCCTGCTGTTTGGTCATTACTGTGATGGAGTCCTGATCAATTTGCACATTCCTCTATTATTAGTATAGATGAATTATAATAGTATCAGGAATATATCCAGAAATACTTTCACTGTTGAAAATATATTGGACACCTAGCTGGTTTGGCTCAGTGGATAGAATGTCGGCCTGTGGACTGAAGGGTCCCGGATTTGATTCCAGTCAAGGGCATATGCCTGGGTTGCTGGCTCAGTCCCCAGTGGGGGGGTGATCAAGAAGGATCTGATCAATGACTCTCTCTCATCATTGATGTTTATATCTCTCTTCCCTCTCCCTTTCTCTCACATATATATATATATATATATATATCAAGAAACTGTATTGGGCAATGCTGACTATCAGAAATCTGACTTTTTAAAAAAAATTATCTTTATTGTTGAAAATATTACAGATGTCCCCTTTGTGTGTTTTTTTTTCAAAATAACTTTCACTTTTGATATTTGGTACATATAAAATTAGTAAAAACATATTTTCTAGCAATGACCTTAATAAGAATAAAAATCATGCCAATGACATATAAATAGTGAAATCTACATATTACTCCTTTAATCAAAATGTTTATTGTCTTGAGATACTAAAGACCTCAGTCATCAATCTTACAGAGCATCTTATTAAATATCCTATCTAATAAAAGAGTAATATGCCAATTGACCATCACTCCAACACACAAGATGGCCTCCCCCATGTGGACACAAGATGGCCACCACAAGATGGCTGGCAGGGGAGGGCAGTTGGGGCAATCAGGCCTGTAGGGGAGGACAGTTGGGGGAACCCAAGCCTGCAGGTGAGGGCAGTTGGGGGTACCAGACTTGCAGGGGAGGGCAGTTGGGGGGAACCAGCCCTGCAGGGGAGGGCAGTTGGGGGTGACCGGGACAGAGGGGAGGACAGTTAGGGGTGACTATGCTGGCAGGGGAGGGCAGTTAGGGGCAATCGGGCTGTCAGGGGAGTTGTTAGGGGCAATCAGTCAGGCAGGCAGGTGAGCAGTTGGGAGCCAGAAGTCCTGGATTGTGAGAGGGATGTCTGGTGGGATCGGGACTAAATGGGCAGTTAGACATCCCTCGAGGGGTTCAAGATTGGAGAGGGTGCAGGCTGGGCTGAGGGACACACATCCTCCCCCCATGCACGAATTTCGTGTACCAGGCCTCTAGTATATCATAACATGGTGCGTGGAGACACATTTATATTTGTCTTCTGGACAGAATGAATTTATTTCTGTGGAGTAGAAAGGAGCTTTATTTGAGTGGAATAGGCCTATCAGTGAGATGTCACCTGTTATCAGCTATCTACACTAATAAAAGAGAAAAATGGTAATTGGCGTACGGCGATACCTTTTTCATTGGCTAATCAGGGCTATATGCAAATTAACTGCCAACTAAGATTGGCAGTTAACTGCCAACTAAGATTGGCAGTTAACTGCCAACTAAGATTGGCAGTTAACTGCCAACTAAGATTGGCAGTTAACTGCCAACAAGATGGCGGCTAATTTGCATATGTAGGCACAATGCAGGGAGGCGAAAGGGAAAGCAGGAAGAAGCCCCCTGCCACTGACAGTGATCAGAAACCCAAGGGGGAGCTAAGAGCTGGGGGGCAGGGCAAAGGCGGCCCTGGAACCCGCCTTTGCCCTGCCCCTCAGCCATGATCGGAGAATCACGTGCCTTTGCCGCCCTGGCCAGTGATAGCAGGAAGTAGGGGTGGAGCCAGCGATGGGAGCTGGGCAAGGTCAAAGCTGGCAGTCCCAGGAGCTAGGGGTCCCTTGCCTGGGCCTAAAGCGAAGCCCACAATCGCAGCACCCCCCGCTGCCACTGCGGGTCCCCGCTGCCCGGGCCGGACGCCTAGGCCAGAGGCGTTAGGCCTGGGCAGGGGCGGAGCCTGCAACCGCGGGGAGCTGGGGGTCCCCTGCCCAGGCCTGACACCTCTGCCGGAGGCCTCAGGCCTGGTCAAGGGGCCGATCCGGTGATTGGTGATTGGAGGGTGATGAGGGTCAACTCCTCTGGCCGAGGCATCAGGCCTGGGTGGGAGGCGGAGCCGGGGATTGGGGGGATATGATGGTCCCCTTGCCCAGGCCTGAAGCCTGGGTCAGAGGCGTCAGGCTTGGGCGGGGGGTGGAGCAAGCGATCAGAGGGAGATGGGGGTCCCCTGCCCAGGCATGATTCCTGGGCCAGAGGCCTCAGGCCTGGGCAGGGGCCAGAGCCAGTGATCGGGGGGAGATGGGGGTCCCCTGTCCAAGCCTGACACCTCTGGCGGAGGCGTCAGGCCTGGGCAAGGGGCTGATCAGGCTATCGGAGGGTGATGGGGGTCAACGCCTGAGGGCTCCCAGTATGTGAGAGGGGGCAGGCTGGGCTGAGGGACACTCTCCCCCCCACCCCCACCCAGTGCACGAATTTCATGCACCGGGCCCCTAGTCTATATATATTTGGGAATTTAAAAGTACCTAAGAGTTTAGATTGCTAGTCTTAAAATACTGAAACTAAAAATGACATTATAATCATAAAGCTTCAAAATTGGAAAAACCTCATTTTTAAATATAAAAAACAGTAGGTGAGTAATTAAAATATTTTTTTAGTTTCATGGCAAAAGAATGATAGAAATATTACTTAAGTTCAGGTCTCTGCAGCCAATGCTCTTTCCAACACCATATTTCTCTCCAACATTTATTAAATCAAAGCACACACAAATGTAGACACATATTACTTCTGCCCTTTGAAGTTCTTCTGGTTGGACTAATAATAAAATTAAAATGAGACAGATTAACAGGATAAATGACCAAACTTATTACATGTGTACATATAAGTGTTCCAAAAGAATATGAAACAGGAGGACAGATTATGTATTTAAGGCTTATACATGATATTTTGAGCAAAGGTTGGGGGAAGGGTATGAAGGAAATTCACAAGGAGATGGAAAAGCAAATTTTTGGTAAATGATTGCTTAATGGGCTATCTTTAACAATGGGACACAGATAGGACTTTGATCAAAGGGGCCTTGTTGGATTCTTCCCTATCTATCACACCTGGTTTATATCCTTTATAATAAAATCTTTATATGCAAATTGCCCCCTCGACTGAGAGTTCAACCAGAAGTTTGACTGCTTGCTATGACATGTTCTGACCACCAGGGGGTGGCACAGAACATGGTGCATGTCAGCGATGCTGTGCTGGCAGCAGGCAATAGAGGAGGCACGGTTGGCCCCAATGGGCCCTGACAAGAGTGGGACTGCAGCGGGATGGTGGAGCAGGTGATCAGGCGGCACCAGGCCAAGCAGTGGTGGTGGGGGGCAGGGCTACTGCCCGGCTCATAGGCACCGAGGGAGCCATTTGGGGGCCCGGCCCAGATCAATTGCCCTGCAGACAGTGACCAGTGGCTGGCAGGTCTTGATTGCCCAATTGAGGCCATGGGCTGGGACTGGGAACTGGGAGTGGGTGGCAGTGACCAACCTCCTGTGGCACCAGGGCAGGGGGCTGTGACCTCTTGCTGGCTACCTGAGGGTGGGGGTGACAGGGATGGAGGTGTGGTAAGAATGCGGGGTGTTCTCCAAGTTTGCTCTCACTCCCCTTGCTACCCTCCCCCAGGACACCAGAGATCGTGTGCCAGAGAAGCCCCAGCGCTCAGGTGCCAGGTGCCTGTGAGGAGCCTGCCCCTCACCTGTGTGGCCTCTTTCAGGTCAGCCGGGCCACAGCCACTAGGACTGCATGGGCTGGTCAGGCTTTCCATGGGTTCATGCAGGAGCCCATCTTCAAGGCCAGCTAGGAGAGAATGCACTGTCTGCCCAGCTTTCATGTAGTACCACTGGGCGGCCCAGAGGCCCACGCTGCACCCCAGCCCATGGTGTCTGGCCATGCTCACCACATCTCCGCATGGGAACTTGGGCACTGTGACTCAGGCAGAGGGGGGCGTGTGAGGGCCTGGGGGCCCAGGTGCTGCCCATGGCCCAGAGGTCAGCTGGAACCTTCCCTTCCACACCAGACACTCACACTTCAATCACCGGCCAACGACCGTGCCAGTGCATGAATTTCGTGCACGGGGCCTCTAGTTAAACTATACTTGTCTATGATGATAGCTCACTTCCTGGGACAGGTCTTTCATCTAAATTTCTTTAAGCAGTTAAGGGTGGGTCAAAGGTTCTTTCTGAGTATTTTGTTTCTTTTTTTAAAAATATATTTTTTTAATTGATTTCAGAGAGACAAAGGGAGAAGGAGAGCTAGAAACATCAATGATGAGAGAGTATCATTGATCAACTGCTTCCTGCATGCCCACTACTGGGGGACAAGCCCACAACTCGGAAAATGTGTCCAACTGGGAATTGAATCATGACCTCCTGGTTCATGGGTTCATGCTCTAACACTGAGCCACACCAATCAGGCTTATTTATTTCTACTTTTTTTTTACATTAAAAACAAACAAACACAACCTTTATTGTTCAGAGTATTACAGCCCTCTCCCTTTCACTCCCATTGCATCCCTCCACCCTGTTCCCACCCCACTGCAGGCGTTCACCACCCTATTATCTGTGTCCATATTTATTTGATATATACATATAAATTCTTTGGTTAATTTCTTCCCATCCCCACCCCCCTTCCCTCTGAGATTCATCAATCTGTTCCATGTTTCCATACCTCTGGTTCTATTTTATTCATCAGTTTATTTTGTTCATTAGATTCCTTGTTCACTCATTTTGATTTTTAGATAAAGTTGTGTTCTAAATGATAGCTTTGCTGGGTAGAGTAATCTTGGTTGTATGTCCTTGATAGTCATAATTTTTAATATTTCTTGCCACTCCTTTCTGGCCTGCAAAGATTCTGTTGAGAAATCAGCTGACAGTCATATGGGTGCTCCCTTGTAGGTAACTGTTTTCTCTTGATGCTTTTAGGATTCTATCTTTGTTTTTTACCTTTGTCATTTTAATTATCATGTGTCTTGGTGTGAGCCTCTTTAGATTTCTCTTGTTTGGAACTCTCTCTGCTTCCTAGACTTGCAAGTCTATTTATTTTACCAGGTAGGGGAAGTTTTCTGTTAGTATTTCTTCAAATAGTTTTTCAACTTCTTGCTCCTTCTCTTATCCTTCTGGCACAACCATAATGTGAATGTTAATATACTTGAAATTGTCCCAGAGGCTCCTTACATTATGTTCATATTTTGGATTCTTTTTTCTTATTGCTCTTCTGATTGCATATTTTCTGCTTCCTCATATTCCAAATCGTTGACTTGAATCTCAGAATCCTCGACTCTACTGTCGAATCCCTGTAAATGTTTAATTTCTGACTGGTCCTTTGAAATTCTCACTAAGATCCTTGAAAGTCTCACTTAGTCCTTTGAATCTATCACTAAGGTCCTTGAACATCCATATAAGAATTGTTTTGAACTCTGTATCTAATAGTTTATTTGCTTCTGTTTCATTTAGGCTTTCTGCTGTTCTTTCATTTGTGACATATTTCTTTGTCTCCACATTTTGTTTGCTTCCCTGTGTTTGTTTCTATGTATTAGGTAGAGCTTCTATGTCTCCTGTGTTTCCTGGAATTGGTAGAGTGGCCTTGTGTAGTAAGTGTCCTGTAGGGCCCAGTGGCTCCCTAGTAACCTGAACTGGGCACTCTAGGCACGACCCTGTGTGGGCTGTGTTCACAGTGTTATTGTGTTGATCCTTGATTGCTATTAGCTTCATAGAAAGGAACTGACCTCCAGGCCAATTGGCTGTGAGCACCAGCTGTGACTACAGTGGAAGATCTGCTGTGTAGGAGACATCATTATGGAACAGAACTTTCTCCACAGTGGCTTTGGTGCTCACTGATTCTGTCCCTTGAGTGTGTCACAAATTGATGTGTACAGTTGTAATATGGTATGGTTTGAAGCTGTCCACCGGGTGCACTGGCTCTCAGCCTCCTGTGAGGTGCAATGTCAGCCACTGCCTAGGATCACCTGACAGGAGATACAAAGTGATCTGCTACTTGTGTTGGGCTTTGAATTGCCCAGGTGAGGGCAAGCTGTGAAGCAAGGCAGGCTGCTGCTAGAGCTGGATCCTGCACTTCTTATTGATAGGTATGGGGCATGCTGGTACCAGCTGCTGCTTATTTAAGGGATTTTAGGAAAGTCTGAAGCCTGGGCCAGGATAGGCCATTCATCTGGAAAAGCCACTGAAAATAGCTTGTGTGGTATTGAAAATTGTCATGCGGAGTCTCAGGAAATCACCAAGGTGGAGCAAACAGTGTGAGTCAGGCTGATGGGAACTCACATATGGCTGTCAGTAGGCTATATGATGGGGGTAGGTCTCAACATAGGAACAATGACCACTGGGAGCACCCCTGTCTGAGAGAAAGCTGTCCCTGTGTTCTTGCTCTGATTCCAGACAATCCAGTTCCTACCCATATGTCCCTGGATTCCCCCAAGATGCTGCCCCATCATTGGAGCAAGAAGGAACAGGACTGTATAAGCCCATGAACCAGCCCATTAAGAAGAACTTCCTGGGTCTCCAGCAGCTTCAATGTCACTCAGCCACAATCCTCACTGGTGTTTTTATCCAAAAGTTACAGGGACTTCTCTTCCCAGCCCTGGAACCCTGGACTAGGGGTTTGGAATAGGGCTGGGACTCCTTGCTCCTCATGGGAGTCCTCCGCAGCTGAGATACCACTCCTGATTAAAAACACACCACACATTGGTGTCAGGCCAGCCCATTTCATGCCTCTGCCCCTCGTACCAGTTTCAATGTGCTTTCTTTTTAACTTCTCTAGTTGTAGGACTTCCATTCAGCCAGATTTGAAGTGGTTCCGAATAATGTCCATTTTGTAATTTAGTTGTAATTTTGATTTTGGAAGGCAATGAGAGCCAGTGTTTACCTACATCACCATCTTGGTTCTCTTCTAGTTATTTATCTATATTGTGAAACTATTACAGATGTCCCTTTTTATCCCCAGTGACCCGCCTCCACCCCTCATCCATCCCCCCCCCCCCAAGGCCTTCACCACACTATTGCCTATGTCCATGTGTTATGCCTATATGCATATAAGTTCTTTGATTAATCTTCCCCCACTCACCCCCCTCTGAAATTCATTAGTCTGTTCCATGCCTCTATGTCTATTGAACTATTTTGTGCATCAGTGTATTTTGTTCATTAGATTCCACATATGAGTGAGATACTTGATACTTCTCTTTCTCTGACTGGCTTATTTCACTTAGCATAATACATTGCAGGTCCCTCCATGTTGTCTCAAAGTATAAGATATCCTTTTCTACAGCTGCATAATATTCCACTATATAAATGTACCACAGCTTTTTTTTTAATCCACACATCTACTAATTGGCACTTGGGCTGTTTCCAGATCTTAGCTATTGTATATAGTGTTTCTATGAATATAGGGGTGTATATATTCTTTCTGATTGGTGTTTCTGTTTTTTTTAGGACATATTCATAGAAGTGGGATCACTGGGTCAAATGGAAGTTCCATATTTAATTTTTTGAGGGAACTCCATACTGTTTTCCATAGCGGCTGTACAAGTCTGCATTCCCACCACCATACTAGGGTTCCCTTTTTGCCATATCCTCAACAGCACTTGTCATTTGTTGATTTGTTAATAGTAGCCCTTCTGACATGTATGAGGTGGTACCTCATTGTTGTTTGATTTGCATCTCTCAGATGATTCATGACTTTGAGCATGTTTTCATATGTCTCTTGGCCAATTGTATGTTATCTTTGGAAAAGTGTCTATTTAGGTCCTTTGCCCATTTTTTAAATTGGATTGTTTTGTTTTCCTTTTGTTAAGTTGTCTGAGTCTTTTAATTCTTAATAACTAGCTTAAAATCAATATCTCAAAAGGCATATTTTGGGGTGATAAATTCTGGTCTCCTTTAAAGACCATTCTTCAAATCTCTACCCCTTACTCAATTTTCTTGTACCCCACATTGTTGCAGAATTTCTCATGCAGAAACCCCAATTATATCTGGCAGTATTACCCATTTGGCTTTTTTACTTCTTCTTTACTATAAACTCTCCATTAATTTCTTATGACTATAGTATTCATGTTTTTCCTCCCAAGTATTTCATTTATATTTCAAAAAAGGAAGAGATTTGACAAGCTGTATCTGAAATTATACAATTTTTGTAGCAATTTTAGAAAGAGGGATCACATCCAAATTAATTCTTTATCGTGTTCTATCAAGTATTTTGATTATGTTTTATCTTTGCATTGTTCTTTTATTGAGGATAGGGTATAAGACTTGTTTTATTTAGCATGATAAGATGTGCATTCTTCTGCTATTCCTCGTGAACTTTGTGCCAGTACTATAGCTGGTCCTTGTGGGAAGCTGCCTGCCTCAGTGAAGCCCAAGTGAGAGGCCTTTGTCTTTTTCACCTGTGGGAGGTGGGTTCCCTTCATGTCTGTGTGCAAGAGGACCTGTGGCCAAGGCTTCTGCACCATTTCCTCTTCCTAAAGAAGTTGTTGTCTTCTCCCTGGTTTGTTTTTGGGGCACATGGGTCTTGCTTCCCTTTCCTGGTCATTTCCGCCACAGCTACATCCATGATAGATGTGGAAGGCACCTTGCCAGATCTCTTGGCCATATCCCACAGGTACCTGACTCTTAGAGCCTTGAGAAGATCCAGGTTGGGAGACTACCTTCAGGAGTCACTTCACATCCACTTTGGCAGCTAGTAGATTCCACTGTTATGAAGAATCACTTTCTCTAGAATTTGGCTAAAAATGATGGTTATTCTCCTTTCACCAAAAAAGAAGTGATCTGTTTATCAGGCATAACAAAGACTTGAGATCCTTCAAAACCTTCACATCCCTTAGAATGGGGTCTTTGGCAAACTAAAACTATTAGACTGGCCATCTATTTTATAAATAAAGTTTTCTTAGAACACAGTCAAACACATTGATTTAATATTGTGCATGGCTGCTTTCAAAGGCAGAGTTGAAATAGTTGCCATAGTGACCATATTGCTAGAAGCCTAAAATGTTTACTGTCTGGCCATTTAAGAAAAAGTTTGTCAACCCCTGTTTTAGAAAACAAAATCTAAACTGCCAAGCTTTTTAAAAAAATATATATTTTTTTAATATTTGGCTGTCTAGGATCTAATTCCTCCACTCCTCCTTACTTGTTTGGGATAATCTCACTGTGTGTTGTTTCTAATGAGAAGAGCCAAGCTTACACTTGATCAAAGCTTCTCACCTAGAAGACTGAATATCAAGCAAAGTGCTTCAGCAATGAGACATGGCTAGAATTATTTCATAGCAGTTATGTTGGTAGTATCCTGAACATTAGTCAGAGGCATTTTGGCAAAATTATTCCTGTTAGAGGAAGGCTTTCTAACTTCCTGTCTGTGATCTGCCAAAATGTTTCGGTTCTTCTCCAGCCCAATAGCAGTACTATGAGCCCCTGATGTTATTCTGAAAATCCTCTGGAAGTTAGGGACAGATTTGGTTTCTATTATTTGCTACCAAAAACATCCTAGCATACATATAGCTTAAAAATGCTCTACTAATTTGGTAACTGTTCAGAGCTATTGCTCAGGGCTGTACACAACTCCAGGAGCTGTCATTTACATCAGTATACAGCATTGTGCAGTGCCCCAATCTTTATAGTAGTAAAAGGCTGCTATGTGTATTCACATCTTTCTAGCTCCCCTTCAATTATTTTACATTCATGCTCTATAACTGAGTCAATTACAACTACTTTTCCTATCTAGACAAGCCATGGTATTACAGTCTTTTGTGATCACATTGAAAGGAATTCTAGGGACAAAATAGGCAGGCTTAGGGAATAAAGAGGGTCCATGGAGGAGGAATGCAAATTTGGACAGAGGTATTTCTGGCCTGAGCAATTAAAGCAATTATAAGGTAGATCAAAAGCAGCCCAGAGCAGCTTGGAGATACCAAAATGCTTATCTTGTAAAAAGGATAGAGAAATGTCATAGGATAAGGGGATAGGAAGACATAGATTCACAGAGGATAAAGAAAAATCACAGGATGATGGGAAAAAGGAAACATTTTCACAGAGAATTAGAGGAATGTTTCATGATAAAGGGAGAGAAAGAGGGGGGAACCAGGTGGGCTTTGGCCTTTGAAACTGATACTATGTAACAAAATAACCAATGAGGAGAGCATGGGGGTCCTAAATTAATGAAAGGTTCAATTATAAAGGGTCAGGTTCAAACAAAGAACTGCAGCATATATAAACTGGAGAGAAAGCAACACAAGGCAAGATTTTTGAGAGAGAGAAAGAGAGAGAGAGAGAGAGAGAGAGAGAGAGAGAGAGAGAGAGAGAGAGAGAGAGAAGACTTTTCCCATTTGGGGACCCCTCCCCAGGGGATTCCCTTTGGGGACACCTCTGCCCAGATGAAGTTTTTATATGTGTCCAATAAACTTCTACATTTTTATTTTAAAATATGTTAGTCTATGAATTTATTCTTCATCATCATCAGACAAAACCCATGAGAAGGAATCTGTACCCCAATCCGCACATTTCAACATTGTTCCCAATGCCGAATGCATACTTTTCAGTTTGTTCATCTGACAAAGTCCTGTTCATCCTTTAATACTCTTCTCAGGTGGCACCTCTACTGTAAGACTTTCCTGTCACATCATTCTTCTGCCACCCACCCTAGATGTTCATAATAAATGACTTTATCAAAAGTATACATAGCACTGTGTACATTTCTGTTAGCTCATCTCATGATGGTTTTGTTAGTCTTATATACTAACTTGTGTGCTTTCTGAGAAAACAGATTTTTCTAATTATGGTCTAGTGGAGGAGACCCTCGTACATAGCTGCTTAAATGCCTATCTCTTTGTGGGCTCTACTGTATTCTTTAACACTCATAATTCACTGAATGAATCAAATTATTTAATGCTTGAGAGTTCTCAATCCCCCATTATTACATATAGCCAAATGCAGCAATATTTATTTCTTTTTACCACTTGTCAACTAAAAAACATATCCCAGCTCTGTAAGAAGAGGCTTTATTCAAAAGGGTAATTTCACAAAATGATTTATTGCAATAAAGGGAGGAGGACTATTGCAATAGGGAGAACACTGTGACCATATGACTTGAAAACCTCTCAAAGGTTAGGCAAAAAGGGCTTTTCTTCTATTGGGGAATTAAACTAGGTTAGAAAGTATAGGATGTGAGGAAGTGGGATGAAAGAGTGGCTTGATTGGATAGCAGATCAGAATATATTATACCCTGAAGTCAGCCTATTCTCAAGAGAGATTTTATATTGACTGAGGCTGACAGTGATTCAGAGTTCTGGAGCCTGGAAGAAGGAGTAAAACTTTAACTATAGTTTGATTATTAAGCATTTTGTTTCAATTGATTAATAGGAAAAATAGTTCATCTGATAATTTATGAGGATAAAATAGGAATTTGGACGATCTTTTTCTGGCTTGGCCTTAGATAAGGAGGCATTTGTAAGTTGTGTGTGTGTGTGTGTGTGTGTGTGTGTGTGTGTGTGTGTGTGTGTGTTATTTAAATAATATGGGTAAGGGTGGTTCTTTGCAATAAGTTGTTTTCCATGACACAGAGAAAGGCTTCAGAACAGGCCTTCCCAAGATGTGCCACTTTTAAATGTAAATTATTTTGAGCTGAAGGCAATTGAGACCCTGCAGGCTCAAGAGAACTTTAATCTTGTCCTTAAGAATTTAAATTTGGGGTCTTCCCATAATAGGAATTATCATCAGAAGCAAGGTTTTATGACCTATCTATAGGGCAGGGCAAACTTCTAATTACTGAACATCTGCTTTTATTATGTCCTTGGAATGACCTCCCTACCCTCTGAAGCCCCAGGGTGCCTTACCTCATCCTCACCTCAGAATGTCATATATAACTCATTTTAACTTTCTGTCTTTGAATATCTCATGTATGTGGGGTTCCAAAGTAGATATATAATTAATTATGCTTATTTTCTCTTGTTAATCTGTCTCATGTCAATTTGATTATTTGACCAGCTGAAAGAAACTAAAAGAGCAGAGGAAATTTTCTTGTCCACACAGGGCTCCATTAAAATTCAACATTTTCACCAATAATAAAGTTTTCAGTATTGAAGGAGAAAATTAGATCTACATAAAACTTTATTTTCTTTTTTAGTGGTAGTTACACAGCCAATAATGTGTCTACTTGTTAAATTTAGTTATCTTTTATCTCAAAGAGTTCTTCAAATCAAATAGGTCATGCACATTTTTATAAAGAACCAAATATTGCTTTCCTGCCTAAATCAGAGTATGAACTGAATATCATTGATGTATCATGTTTCTTTCAAGCTACAAAGTCACCTTCATTCACTTGATAAGACTGTAGAGGGCACAATTCTACTTCAACAAACTTGAGTGAGAGACTAAGAACTTTATTAAAACACACCTAGTTAATATCTAAATGTATGCTATCAGTGATTAATATCTACCTTTCAGAACAAAGGTTTTTTATCTTTTTAAAAGAGGTATTTCTTATTTGTCACTTTGCTTTCTTTTTTCAATTAATCCTAACTGCATTTCATGTGTGAAAATGTGTTTGAAAAGATGGAATTATAAATGAGTCCAGCATTATTGCTATATTCCTCCTGCATTAAAATCTTATTGTAAGGCTAAGGCAAGAAAGGAAAAGATAGTAAGTTGAGAGAAAACTGCTGAGGAAATGAGCAAGCATTGTTAAAAATAAGTAACAGAGAAAAAAGTTTTTGTTACTCTCTTGAAAGTCACATATAGTACTGGAAAGACTAAGGAACTATTTGGGGTATCCACAAGCTATTTGAAACACAGCTTTTTAAAAACTAAGCAAAATATACTGTAACCATGAACTTATTTATGGTTTTAAAATCTTTTAGTGTTCTTGATGCCATTACTACCAAGATGAAGGAGGCCCTTCGTCCTATTTTTTTATCACTCCCCTTCCTTGTACTATGATATGTGCAATTTTACCTTCTCTTTTCACCCTTCTTTCATTCCACTTTTCATCAATATCTTACTTTCAACATCATTAATAGCTTTATAATTCTCAGATTCCAAGGTTTTTCTTCTGTCTCATTTACTTTAAAATCTCAATTGCTTTTTATATTTTGCTGCCCACAGTTTACTATTACCCTTTCCCTTGAATTGTATGACTATATACTACCTTATTACTCTTCTTAGATATTAAACGAATAAGTTTATAACCTTAAGTGTTTCCTTTTAATTTTTCCAATGTTATTATTTTGGGAATTCACCAAACTTCTCTATTTTGTCTGCCATCTTTCCTTCTCCATCAATTGAATATTTATTCAATTTTATGTTTACAAATAAAGCCTGCTGTTGGGTTGGTTGGTACCTTGATCGCAAATAACTCTGGTATTTATATCATTTACTCTCGCTAAAGGTTCAGCTTTGTGTTGTTAACTGCCTTCTAATATATAAAAATGGATGTCTAGCTGTTCCTTCAAAGACAGCTATTGAAAACAATCACAATGAGCATAAGAAAATCAAAATTTTAACTGTACTTTCATAGTTTCTTGTACATGTATATAGTGTGACACCCATCACATTTCCCCCCACAGGCATATGTACTAGCAGACTCTGTGCCCCATTTATTTAGTTTCTTCTAAGGTCCGATAAGGACAATTGAAGATGCTCACTAACTGATAATTGAGTATATGAGACAGAATCTTAGTTTTAAGCAACACAATTTGACTTTGCTAATTTTAAGAAGAAAATAAATATATTATAATGCTATAGAGTAGCTCACAGAATTGCTTGGAGAATTAGAGAACTTTGGTCCAGGAAAAAATGTCTCAACTCATTTTGCAGTCTGATCTGGTAGGGATAAAATTGCCACTTCTGCTGGATCACTTGATTACTCTGGAGATCATAATGCTGAGCTCACAACACAGAACATTGGATGCTGATGCTTTTGGAAATCGGATGTTGCTTCCACTACTGTTCTTTTGTGTGACCAGAATAGATTCTACAATTGCCATTTTTTACTCAGAAGCTTCTAATTCTAAATCTGGAACATATGCATTCAACTGATAGAATCCGGTCCCTGTGTCACTGCCCTACTTTTTACCACTGAGCCACCAATACAAGTTACACTGCCCTACTTTCAAAGGAGGCTGAGAAAAGAAGTACTTGAGATTTTTAGCTGAAATATTCAAAAACAGGGAATGGATATTGTTCATGGGACTTATCTCTGACTTTTTGGTACACCTGGGTCTTGCCAATATACTTATGATAAATTCTATGTACTGATCTCTAGGTCCTCTGAGCCTGATGCCATCAAAAGAGATTGAGTGTAATGTCAGATGGTTAAGGTCTCTATGAGCTAAGCTGGAACACAGAGTAAAAAGGTTGAGGCAACACAGAAAAATATTGTTGTCTTTTGAGTTGCAAGCAAATTGTCCTGATGTTCTTAGGTTTTTAGAGTAAAGGAATCAAAGCATGTGCCTAATCAATAGCTATTGTTTCCTTAGAAATCAAAGCAGTCTCCTTAGACCCATATTCATTTATTCTAGTAAAGAGATCACATACAGAACAAAGGCCTTGATTTACTCTATCTACTTTATCAAACTTATAACAATCCTTTGTTGTATTCTGGAGTACTCTGACCTCTGCAGTAGACAAACTGAAAAGGTAAAAATAAATATGATAAACATCATCAACCCTGAATCTGTCAACTCTTTCATAGTAACTAATCATTGTGATTCTTTTTTGGATGTAGTCATGCTTTTGACATATGTTATAGTAGATAGAAGAAGCTCTAGACCAGTGGTTCTCAACCTTCCTAATGCAGCGACCCTTTAATACAGTTCCTCATGTTGTGGGGACCCCCAACCATAAAATTATTTTCGCTGCTACTTCATAACTGTAATTTTGCTACTGTTATGAATCATAATGTAAATATCTGATATGCAGGATGTATTTTCATTGTTACAAATTGAATATAATTAAAGCATAGTGATTAATCACAAAAACAATATGTAATTATATATGTGTTTTCTGATGGTCTTAGGCAACCCCTGTGAAAGGGTCATTCGACCTCCAAAGGGGTCACGACCCACAGGTTGAGAACCGCTGCTCTAGGGACTTTCAGCAAGCCCTTTCTAATAATAAACATTATTCTCTCAGAATGCAGCCAAGATGGTGATCCTGCTTGTGGTTGAGTGTACCACTTTAATGATATACTAAGACACTAATAAAATATCTATGAAATTTTTGGGATCCCAATAATACTATTGTGAGACCAGGTTAAATCAAAATGCTATTTATTATCTCATCTTCTCAAGTATTTACCCTGATCAGTGGACAAAAGTGTTATTGAATGTACCAAGAGTCCATATAATGCAGGCTGAAGCAGTTGGGATGAGAATTTGTTTTCTACTTTCTAGGTAATTCTTGGCAGTCATTGCGTGTCTTGAAATATGGTGAAAGATAATCTCAATGTGTATGTTGTAAAAAGGAATGTTCACCCTTATACAAGTAGCTAAATGAGGGTAGGAGTTTCAGATGTTCCTTCTTTTTCAAACAGTTCCCTGTTTTAAGATTCCAATTAAGCTCTCATAATGAGGCAGTCAGTCTTCAAAGTTAAACACTGGGAGTTATGTCACACACTATGGATGCAAGAATTAAGACTTTTCCCACACTCATAGAAAGTCAATAGTACATATTTTGGCATTGCCTTGAACTAAGAATTTAGGACTTGGCATATCCCAGTATCCTTATTTTAAAATTTATGTATTAGAAAATTTTTATTGCAGTAATAAAACACTATGAAATGAACTCTCTTAACAAAATTTTAAATGTATAGTGTTAGAGACACCACGTCATACAATGGACCTCTAGAACTTATTCATCTTGCATAACTGAAAATTTACGCCTATTGATCAGAAATTCCCCATTTTCCCCTCCTGCCAGCACCTGGCAACTATTATTCTACTTTTTGTTTCTATGAGTTTCACTATTTTAAATATAAGTGGAATCATGCAGCATTTGTCCTTCAGTGACTGGCTTATTTTACTTAGCATAATTTTCCAGATATATCTATTTATTGCATATGGAAGAATTTCCTTTTCCAAGGCTGAATAATATTCCATTCTATGTATATACCACATTTTCTTTATCCATTTATCCATCGATGGAAATTTATATTGTTTTCATATCTGGTTATTGTGAGTAAGGCTACAATGAACAGGAGAGTGCAGGTATCTCTTTGAGATCTCTATTTAAAATCTTTAGAATATATGCCTAGAAGTAGGATTGCTGTATCATGTGGTAATTCTATTTTTAATTATTTAAAGACATTTAACAGTGTTTTCCATAGTAGCTGAATTATTTTACATTCCCACCATGATTCCAAAAGTTCTAATTTCCCCACATCCTAACCAAAACCTTCTCTCCTCATTCTCCTCCTCCTTTCTCCTTGTCCTTATCCTTGTCCTTGTCCTTGTCCTTCTCCTTCTCCCTTCTCCTTCTTCTAACAGCAATCCTAACAAGTTTTAAATGACATCTCATTGTGGTTTGGATTTACATTTCCTTGATGATTAGTGATGTTGAGCACCTTTTCATATACCTGTTGGCCATTTGGATGTAATCTTTGGAGAAGTGTCTATTCAAACCTTTTTCCCAATTTTAAGTTGGGCTATTTGTATTTTTGGATATTAAGACATAGGAGTTGCCTGTATATTTTCTATATTAACCCTTCTTATATCCAAGAGACCATTGCCAAGATCAATGTCAAGGAGATTTTCTTCTATGTTTTCTTCTAGAAGTTTTATGGTTTCAGGCCTTACATAAAAGTCTTAACCCATTTTAAGTTAACTTTTGTGTATGATGAGAAGTGCCTATTAATGACCTTACTAAGAATAATTATATAGACCTGACAGATATATAGACCAAGCCAAAAATTAAATCTATGCATATATAGTCAATTCGTCTTTGTCAAAGGAGTCAAGAATACACAACGAGAAAGGATAATATCACAGTGCCTTTGGAATCAACCATGTCACCCAACAGATTTGGAGTATTCATGGCTTCATACCTTTATATGTAAGTTACTATTTGATTTTCCCTAGTGAGGTCATTAATGAACTCTACATTCCAGGAGGTTACAAAAATGAGTTTTTGAATTACTTTCTCATTCAAGACTGTGGGAAAACAGAGTCTTGTTCCTATTGCCAAATGGAGATTTATTGTCGTCAGTGACAACCAGACTAGATAAGTGATGGTAACTTTCCCTATTTTCTCAATGATCTGTTGTCTCTGGTATCTCCTGAGATCAATTTTTATGATAGGGCAACCATGAATTATTCTAGCTTAAATGGCAACATGCAGTATTAAAAATATATTGGGCAGTTTATGGAATCTCTGGAAGTTTCAAGAACCAAAATTAGAATATAAAGCTTAAAACTATGCCCAATAATTGGTCTAGGGAACAACCTATTGCTAGAGTCAGTGGCCAGAGACAATGTCGTTGGAACTACAAATATTAATGGAATGCTAAATATTATCATATGAATCACTGATATGCTTCTGAATATTGAAAGTAGTTTCTTCTTCCCATTTCCAGAATAGATTCTAACCAATCTTTTCTTCTTGTCAATAGCTTCCAGTCCAAACTCCAGAGGAGATATGACTGATTGGAGAAAACAAGGTCATATGCTAACCCATAGTCTTAAGGGATGCTCAGAGAACAAGCATTATAATCTTCAATCTCTATAATGAAAGGCCGGTTCTTCTTCATTAGATGGAGATTTTCATCAATTATGTGTGGAGTTCATACAAAAATTAGGAGTGATAAATATTCATTAAATTTTATTCATGAATGAAAACCATGTAAGTCATAGTTTTCTCTATATTATTTTGAAACAAACAGTAAGAAAGGAACACACACACATATATTATATATGTGTTTAAATATATGTGTGTGGTTTTTTAAAAGTAATTTGTAGTTTTATGTAAAGTAGGCCTTTGATTTTTTTTCTGTTACTGTTTTGAATACAGAATGGAAATTCTTCTAGCTACAAAAAGGAAAATGAAAACATTCTTTTTTTCTGAATTAAACTAATGAAATATGGATATGAAAATTAACATCATATCTGAAGCAGGAAGCTCAAAATCATACTTCTTTATCAGTGGTGTAGTCAGTTCTTGGCTTTATTATTAATGGAAAATATGTATTCATTACTGCAAATAAATATAACATTTCTGCAAATAAATATTTTAGAATATGTCTGGCTCTTCCTGGTAGAGTGAAAAATGTTTTATAATATTAAGTGTAAAAACAAATCTTTTTTTCAGAATAACTTTTAGTTGGGTATTCTCATATATTCTAATCATGTATAGTTAGTTTTAAGTGGAACGCTAGGATTGGAATAGTAATTTTTTCCATAGTCAGTGGTAAGAAAATTATTTTTTGTTGTTTAGCAGAGTATTCAAATTTTGTATTTTTTAAAAATATATTTTATTGATTTTTTACAGAGAGGAAGGGAGAGAGATAGAGAGTTAGAAACATCAATGGGAGAGAAACATCGGTCAGCCGCCTCCTGCACATCTCCCACTGGGGATGTGCCCGCAACCCAGGTACATGCCCTTGACGGGAATCGAACCTGGGACCCCTCAGTCCGCAGGCTGACACTCTATCCACTGAGCCAAACCGGTTTCGGCCAAATTTTGTATTTTAAAGAAAGTTTTGAGGAACTTTTCATCTTACTAATAAGTGAGTTAATTAAAAAAGAAAGGGAAGACATATGTAAAACTTTAGACAGTAAAAAACAAACAAAAAACCCAAAGGGAAATTATGTAAAGTGGCACCATGGTGTCTTTAGAATCAGAGATGTGTATTCCTATTATTTCATAGTAGTTTTTGAGAACCAACCACATGCAGGTATTTGGCTTTTACATTTTCTCTAGGAATTTCATTTTATCATATAAAAAAAACAAATACATAAACACTTAACTAATGGAGTTTTATATATATATATATATATATATATATATATATATATATATATATATTATTGATCTTTTACAGAGAGGAAGGGAGAGAGATAGAGAGTTAGAAACATCGATGAGAGAGAAACACCGATCAGCTGCCTCCTGCACATCTCCTACTGGGGATGTGCCCGCAACCTAGGTACATGCCCTTGACCGGAATCGAACCTGGGACCTCTCAGTCCGCAGGCCGACGCTCTATCCACTGAGCCAAACCGGTTTCGGCAACTAATGGAGTTTTTGAGAGCAAAACAAATATTAAAGGCAAGGCATCCAAAGATGAAAACTGTTTTGTGGATGAAAAGGGGCCACGTGCTAACTTGACTGGCTCAGGCAAGGCCTGCATGGTGGCCTTGCAAACTCAGAACCTAAAGTAAGCACAAAGAATGATCTGAAATTAAAACTTTTTAATCACAAAGCAGCCTGTGATGGGTGGTCATTTCCTAGACCTGTATCTTTCCTGACAAAGATCAACTTTTATCTTAACTGAGCCTATTGTCTTTTTTTATTTATTTTTTCTTTCTTTATTGATTAAGGTATCACATATGTGTCCTTATGCCCCCATTGTCCTCCCACCCCTCCCCTGCTCATGCTCTCATCCCGCCTATTGTCTTTTTACTGGTAACATACCTTTGGAATATCAGGGTAACTTGTAATATCCCTTTTTCCAGACCCCTCAGGATACAACTAATATGCCAGGGCAGAGACCACAATTCCCCTCATTTTTATTGTTATCGTGTTAATTGTTGACTGTTCACTATCCTGTACCCACCTATGTAAAAGAAGCAGGTGTCTATCATTTTACTTGTAATCCAATCCCAGAGGTTTCCCATTTTGCTTTCTCCCACCTCCCTAATCTACCACCAGTGGATTTCATGTAACCCACATACATCTCCTCCTTTTATGGTAATTTATAAAAATGGTAACAAACCACCATTCTCCAGAGCATTATCTCAATGTGTTGAGACTCTGCTTCCTGGCAATTGTTGACAGTTTGGCTCAAATAAACTCACAAAAATTCTTTACAGGTTTGAATGTTTCTTAAGTTAACAGTTCCAAGTAGCTATGTTCCAGAACAAAAATTAATATTTATAGAAATACAGAAGTATTCATCACTACCACAAGTAAAATTAATAAGTTGGGGCATTTAACCAAAGATTACCAGGCATACAAAGAGACAGAAAAAGATAAGCTGTAATGATGAGAACAATCACTTGAAAGTGACCCAGGACTGAAATCAAAATAGCTATAATAATTGTACCCCATATGTTCAAAAGTTACATAAAAATATGGAAGAAATATGGTAGAAATGTGGAAAAAACAAGTTTAACTTCTAGAGATGAAAGCTACAGTGTTTGAAGTTAAGACATCACTGATGGGATTATTGACAGATTAGATCTGGCAGAAGCAATTGTTAATGTTTCTGAATAAGAGCTAATAGAAGTACCAATCCTCCAGTTCACTGTAACTCTGAGACAGCTTAAAACAGGAAAGACATAGTGTGATGGAATAGTAACTCAGAAAATGAATTGGAGAAGGTTACTGTTAACAGTGGCCAAGATAAGATATGGCTTTAATTTGGGCATCTTCTGAGTAAAATAGGCAAGAATGAGGATGAATCACAAACTCTTCTCATGATTAAGCCACAGAGTGAATCCGACACATATTATTAGAGGCCACTGACATAGACGTACAAGATCAGCATCATATCCTGACTACCAGTGACAGCCAGTTTTGCCTGTAGTTAGATAGTAGGGTCTTCCTTTTTTTACCCTTTTTTAAAAAAATTATAAACTCAATTTTATAATCAAACAGATGAGGATTTAGAGGCGAGCATGTGGGGAGCTTTGTGGCTACTTGGAGTTGTTACCTTCGAACAAATATCCTGAAAATAATAATAATAACATAATAACAGTACACAAAGTATCTGTATATTTACTTAAATTAATTCTTTAAAATTAGAGGTAATTGAAAAGTTTTTGTTCAGACTGCAATGGCATTAAGATTTCCTGATAGCAGCAACTGAAAAACTATTAAGCATTTTTATTTTTTTTACTTTATCAAGTTTGAATTTCTCAAACTATGTTGACATGGTCACCCAATGTATATTTTCTAACAGACACGTAATCTGATAATAAACTTGACATTATGCTTATCTACATTGTTTCTCATGACATACAGGGTAAAACATGAGAAGATCTTGGATCACTTAGCAACTCCCCATATTTTAACTTTGATGGAACATATAGTTTAGGTGGAAGATATTGCTTCATGGACTGTAAAAAATAATCTTTGGAAATGGATAACAATAAAACTGAAAGATTGTTTAAAAGTTAGAGATATGGGGATTTAATTTAACTGAAGCACAGAGTCCTTTTTGTTAATTTTTAAAAATATGTTTTTATTAATTTTAGAGAGAAAGGAAGGGTAAGAAAAAAAGAAACATTAATTGGTTACCTCCCATACACACTCCAACTGGGATTAGACCCTGAACAGCAATAGAACTGGCGACCTTTCGGTACATGAGAAAACACTCAACCAACTGAGTCATATGGGATAGGGCATGATATTATTATTATTTTTTATCACCATTTATCCCCAATATACCCTCTTCCACCTCTATCTACTGTACCCTACTCCCCACATAATCACCACACTATTGTCTGTACCCATGAGTTTTTTTCTCTTTTTTCCCCTTTTTGGCTCAATCCCTTCACATACATCCCCGCCCCACCCTGCCAACCACCAGAGCTCTCTGTCTGCTCTCTATGAGTCAAGGTACAGAGTCTTTAAATTATGCTTCTAGTTATTAAAATGGCTTTAAACTTTGGAGAAAAAGGTCTATATTTTTTCCTACAATCTGATAGTTCAAGAGTTATTAAGAAAACATTGCCTGAATGTCTTTAGATGTCCAAAGTGAAGAGATAAGAAGTCAGATTATCACTACTACGGTGGTAAATTTTCTCTATCCATAAACATTTTTTTTTAATTCCACTACTCTCATTAGAATACTACAGTACTATATCATTACCTCCTCAAGAAAAAATGCCATGTGTTTTTTGTTCCATCTTTTTAATTTTATGTGATAAAATACGATTTGTTTCCTCCTTCAATTTGTTTTTCTCATTTTTGCTTCCTAGAAGAAAGCCTTAGCTTAGTTGAGAAAAGATAAATTTTTTATTATCACAACACAGAATAAAGACTCAACATTTGCAGGAGAAATTTTGGTTCTAGATGTTTAACTGAAAGATCTAAAGACATTTCCATAGGAACTTCAAGGTATCTGCCTTTTCCCACAATCAGCTTACCTATATACTGAGAAAAAAGATGAAGTGATCCAATTGACTGATTATAAAGGCCTTGGAGACTATGAAAGGGGGCTAAAGAAATCAAGGTCATGGTGGAAGATAAGGAAAGTTAGGGAGAACTTACAGAGATGTAATTTAAGCTAAAACCTATATGGACTTTAAATGGGAAAGAGGAAAGAACTAACTGCGCCATCCACTATTCTCTATGTGTTTGTATCTTAGAATAAGGCTTTGTTCTAGTAACATATATTTTCATGCTCTTCCTGATATCAAAGTCTATATAAATAAATATTTACATACTTGTGAGCTTGTCTGAGTTTATTTTTCTGTGACATAACATATGACTGTCTCTCTAAGAATAACAGAAAAATTTCAAGAAACACTTCACCATTCATCTAAACTATTTACAAGATTCTTGCTGAGGAGGGAGACTGAGTGTTCACAGCTTCTGCATTTGATACAATGAATACTCTTTAAGTGGGAGAGTAACAAGAAAAGTGGAAATCTTAGCAAAGCAACATTAGCAGAGTGTCAAGTTTGAGAATACCTGGTTTAACACCAATTCCTAGGTTAATGCTTTCTGGTGAATTTAAGTTTCACATGGAAAATTTTCACTAGATGTTATTGGGGAAAGTACAAGGAGAGGAAAGGAATTTAGGAAAAGTCATTTGTGTATCTGCTTTACCTAAAATGCAGTATTAAAGGGAAATGAGATTGTGTATGGAGAAGGGGGAAAGGTCTCTGAAAGACCTAGCAAAATTGGTGGGGCACTGCAGTTGATATAGCATTTGATTCAAGGTGAATTTGACACTTGACTTGAAACTAGTGAAAAGGAAGCCATTAGGTACCTGAAAAGAAGAATGCATTGTTCAGGAATTCATGAATCTTTGCCATTCTCAAATAATTCATTGAATAACTAATTGAGAGCATGGGTAGTGGAAATTGATTAAAGAAGCTTTAGAGAGATTGAGACGAATTATTTAGTGGACACAGTACATTATGATTGATTTAAGAGGATAAAGGGTAATTCTGACTTTGCTCCCTTAAAACAAAAACATTTTCCACTTATCAGATTTTAATTTACAAAGTCTCAAGTAATCTGGAAAGGAAAAGGAAGTTTACATCGAAGTTACAAGTTCTCAGTAAAAAAAATCTCTTTTCCATGATCAGGGTGGTAGCCAATATAAAAGAACTACAACTGTAGAAGCCTAGGGTTTGTAGAGATTTTCAGTATGATTGAACTATCAGAAATTAATGGTTTATGATAGCATAATAGGAAATCCTATATCATTATATCTTTTTTTAAATATATCTTATTGATTTTTTTACAGAGAGGAAGGGAGAGGGATAGAGAAAAACATCAATGAGAGAGAAATATCGATCAGCTGCCTCCTGCACACCTCCTACTGGAGATGTGCCCGCAAACAAGATACATGCCCTTGACTGGAATCGAACCTGGGACCCTTGAGTCCGCAGGCCGATGCTCTATCCACTGAGCCAAACCTGTTGGGGCTATATCATATCTTAATATCAAGTTAGTAAGCTTATTCAATTGTGATGGCATTTTAAAAACGCTGATATGCCGAAGCCAGTTTGGCTCAGTGGCTAGAGCTTCGGCCTGCGGACTGAGGGGTCCCGGGTTCGATTCCAGTCAAGGGCATGTACCTGGGTTGCGGGCACATCCCCAGTGGGGGATGTGCAGGAGGCAGCTGATTGATGTTTCTCTCTCATCGATGTTCCTAGCTCTCTATCTCTCTCCCTTCCTCTCTGTAAAAAATCAATAAAATAAAAAAAATAAAAAAATTAAAAACGCTGATAAAATTAGGTTGTTTGTGTGTGTGTGTTATAGGACATTGGGGAATAATCTATTTTTCATTTTTTCATCATGTGTCAAATTCAGGATTCAGAACCTGACAGGGCATAATCTGGGATATTTTGTGTTATATTTAACATGGAGGGAATATTTTTTAAAATTCATAGGAAACTAAACATAAGGAGAATACAACTTACTTTTTCCAGTGAGTCTATATTTCCTTTGAGAAAATGCTTTAGAGTGACACTTGAATGAAAACTCCCCAGGGATTAATGGGGAGAGGGACTATTGACAAGAATATTCAGAAGTGCATGTGTGTGTAAATAATAAAATTGGGTCTGAGAGTTAAGGGCTCTTAAAAAGCAAGAAAAGTTACTTTTCTGAGGGCACGATCACCCTAAGGAAGTCACTTTGAAAATATCATTTAACAGGTGTGAGTTTTGACATACTTTAGTGAATATGTGCACCATATTCTTTGACAAGGGAAACACTTATCTCATTGACAAGCCCATTTCTTACTTTTCATGATTACTTTCATTTACATGTAAGATTACAAACTTAAATATATTTATTGACTTTTAGGATTTCCTTTTTAGAATTTTAAATTGCATGCTATCTAGAGTAGTGTGATGATATCTCGATCTCTCCTCATTCTGAATTGCCTGGGATGTGAATCATCCCTTTGTCCAGTGTGTCTAGAGACTGTATACACTACTGCCTAGTCACTTAGTAGCTACATTGGCTTCAAGATCTACTGTCATGATATTGCAGTGCTTGTGTTCAAGTTACTCTTATTTTATTTAATAATGGCTCCATAGTGCAAGAGTAGTGATACTGGTATCTGGATATGCTAAACAGAAGCTGTAAAATGCTTCCTTTAAGTGAAAAGGTGAAAGTTCTCACTTTAATTGATTTTATTATTAGTTATTGTTATTAATCTCTTTCTGTGTCTAATTTATAAATTACACTTTATCATAGGTATGTATGTATTGGGAAAAAACATCTTATATATAACATTTAATATTGTTTGTGATTTCAGGCATCTATTGGGAGCCTTGTAACATATCCCCATGAATAATGGGGGACTACTATACTGTGCCCATGCCATGTTGACCATCGTGAGTAGGAAATCAAAACTAGCTAAAAGTTTTTGAAGAAGATATGATGAATTTAAGAAGAGTGGCAACTTATGCTACCTGATATAAATATTTAGAGTCATATTAATTAAAATATTGTGGTACTGGCACAGCAGAGGTATAGATGAACAGATAATTTAACAGATTATAGGGCCCAGAAACATGGATAGATTTTAAAAGTATGATTGTGGTAACATTGCAAATTTGTGGAGAAAGGATGAAGCTTTTAATAAATGATGTATAAATCACATTATGCATCATAAATATTGATCTTTGGTATGCCAATTATATCTCAATAAACCTGGAAAAAATAAAAAAAATAAAAAATAGCAGCCACAGAAAAAGCATGTAGATTTAAAAATATATACGAATTGAAAGGATGTGTGTGTGTGAGTGGGTATGTGTTGTGTGTTATTTAGGAACTAGAGGCCCAATGCACGAAATTCTTGCAATAGTAGGCCTTTCTTCTCCCAGCTGCCGGCACTGGCATCCCTCTGGTACCCGGGACAGAGGCTTCGTCCGGAAGGTCGTCCAGAAGGATGTCTGGTCTAATTAGCATATTACACTTTTATTATTATAGATAATCAAATGTGGTAACTTGATTGTAGTGAATTCATATAACTTTTGGATAGTGATCTCCTCTCTAGTCTGGGAAGGATCTGCAGTGATATTAAGGAGTTTGATCTTTGGAAGAACAGTCAGGCTGTAAGTAAAAGTTTTAAAAATTTTTACCATTTTAAGTCAATATTTTGTTCTCTGAGTATGTTGATTTATTGCAAGTGAGATCTAATGAACTGTATAGTAGAGTGAACTTTCCAAAGTATGTTTGATGAATGATTGATATCAGATGACACTTTCCCTAGAGACTATTAGAGACTGAGGAAGTTACAATAAGGATTTTGTTGACATATTAATCTATTTTCTTGAAGTGCTAATTATTTGTATGTACCTTACTAATAAAAGCCTAGGTGGTCCTCACACCATCACGCTGTGATGCCCTCATGCCATCACAAGCATATAGGTCTAACCAATGGACATAGACAATAGGAGGGTGAGGGCATGAGTGGGGGGATGGGGGAAAAATAAAATGTTAACATTGGTACAATAATAAAAAACAAACAAAAAAATAAATAAAAATAAAAAGGCTGAAACTAAAAAAAAAAAAAAAGATGGCCTCGGACATAGCTGGAGGTGCAGTTGGGCGGGGTTGGGCTTGAGCTGAGTGCGGGAGGGCACTGGAAGGAAGTTGACCAGGAGGTGCATCAGGGGAGTCCCACGGGGTGCCAGCCGTGGGGCTGGACTCCGGGACTCGGGGGAGTCCCGCAGCCTCACAGGGCGCTGGCCCCTCAGGCTAAACATCTGGGCAAAGGGCACCTCCCTCACTCGACCTCCACCCGGAAGAAATGAGGTTCAGCTCATGTGTCGGGATAATCCTGGGGTAGTGGGAGCTGCCCACACTCCACGTCCACCCCCCAGGCTTGACCTGGGGTATGAACATGACAGAAAACCTCCCTGGTCACTTCCTGGTCCCCTACCCTGAGCTTCTCCCATCACAAGAGCAGTGATTTCATTCCTGACAAGAGCAGTGACCTCACTACCTGACAATGGAGCCCAACAGAACGTGGAACCCTGGTAGCCAGGCAGCCACGTTCTAAAACAGCCCCTGCCCAGCTCATTTGATAGAGGCGTTCCCACCAACGCATCTTCTGCTGTTTGCCGCAGTCCTGCTGCCGTGACAGGCAAAGAGCCAGCCAGGACAGCTTCTTCCACCGCTGCTGCCTCTGGGCCTTTTCACGGGGAACCCGAGGTAACCCAGGGAGGCTCAGGACGGTTTTCTTAGAGCCAGGCCACCACTCTCATCCCCCTCACCAGTCCGGTGTCCCCTGGGCTCTGGCTTTGACACTGTGTTCCCATGGGCACTATCACAGACTCTGACAGGAGGGAGGAGGGAGCCGGATACCCGCACCCAGGACTTGGCAAATAGTGATATTAAAATATTTCTTCTAATTAATTCCCTTTCAATGTGCACAAATTCATGCACCAGCCCACTAGTAGCCATATAATTTATTGAGGCCTTAATTTGTGTCTGTTTTCCCCAATGACTCTACTACCGCCACTTCAATAATGGAGTCAACATTTGCTTTTAAGTACTTCAGTATTTGAGTGATAAGCTCATGCTTCCTGGAATTGACATATTTTTCTGTGTTTTTTGAAAAGCACAAATACTTTAAAAGAAGAAAGGTAGGTTATCTGAGAGACAGAGGAGGCAGGGAAAAGCAGGATAGCCTTTGAAACTATCCAAAGAAAGAGAGATAGATGTCTCTGAGGCTGGAAAGAGGGACATATTTTTATACAGCAGGAAACTTAGCACTTCACTATGGTAATATGAAGATATAGAATATCTCCAGAGATATAGCAAGATTTCAGAAACAATGTTTATATAGGCGTGCCTGGTAAGAGCTTACTTCCTGGTTCATAGATAGCCATCTTCTTGCTCAGAGGGTGGAAGAGGAGAGAGAACTCTCTGGGTTCTCTTTTATAAAGGGTGCTCATCTCATTCTCAGGGTTCCACCCTCATAACTTAATCACTCCAAATGACCCACCTCGTGACACCATCACATTGGGGATTAGCATATCAACATATGACTTTTGGGGGGACATACTCATTCTGTCATAATAATTATATTCCCACTTTGTTCAAACTTCCTCTCATTTACTTCATTCTATCCATGTTGATTTTCTGTCAATTCTTGAAACATAGATATTCCAACCTCATTGTCACCTGAGGAACTTTACAGTTGCTGTTATCCCTGTGTGCATTGTTCATACAGATCTCCATGTGACTAAATTTTACTTTTTTAGTTTTAGTTCAAATATACATTCTTTGGAGAGATCTTTGCTGATAATGTTACTCATAATATAATATCCCCTTCCTCTAATCTATGCCACTCTATAGTGCATATTCTCTTTTATTAGATTTATGACTCATCACTACCTGTAATTCTTCATTAATTTATTCACTTATCCTCCCTTTATCCAAGCTAGACAATACATAATAAATTCTATGAGGACAGGAATCTTGTCTATATTGTTTATCGCTCTATCTTTATTACCCAGCAAGGCTACCAGGTATGGCTGTATATTTGTATACTGCACAGCCTAAAGGTAATATTAAGAATGACAATTGGCCGAAACCGGTTTGGCTCAGTGGATAGAGCGTCAGCCTGCGGACTGAAAGGTCCCAGGTTTGATTCCGGTCAAGGGCATGTACCTGGGTTGCGGGCACATCCCCAGTAGGAGATGTGCAGGAGGCAGCTGATTGATGTTTCTCTCTCATCGATGTTTCTGGCTCTCTATCTCTCTCCCTTCCTCTCTGTAAAAAATCAATAAAATATATTTAAAAAAAAAAAGAATGACAATTGAACTCGGCAATCACTTCAACAAATGCTCACTTATTTCTTGAGTGCTTAGGACAATGCTTGACACATAATAATTTAATAATTAACCAAAAACATTTCTGAATGCTTTAATTCATTCTAGTGGTCTGCTCTAGAGTAGAGTGCAGATTCAATGAAAGGAAGACTGCTTCTGCCAGTTACTTTTTTTTTTTTTTTTTTTTCCTGTTCTACAGTGTAAATACGCCCTGAAAAGACTTTACATGGCAGGAATTTTTAAGCAAGATAAAAAAAAGTTAAGAGAATTAAGAAGTGTGAACTGTCAGAAATAAAATTAGTCACAGGGATGTAAAGTACAGCATAGGGAATATAGTCAATAATATTGTAATAAATAAGTATAGTGCCAGATGGTTACTGAGCTCATGGTGGTAACTTCATAATATATATATATATATAAAATTATAATTAAAATAAATGACAATAAATTCTCAGAATTTTATTGGTATGATAAGCTCCATCCTAACACTAAAGAAAAACTGGCAGAATTTATTTTTTCCAGTTGGTCTCCATAGGTCTTAAACCACATGCTGCCCACTTTATGAATTATTTTTTCAGAGCAAGAATCCCTTTGAGGTTTATTTTAATCAGCTTTCACCCATATGAATGCAGACTGAATATCAAGGAAAGTCAACATTCTCAGCATCAAATAGCAATGTACAAGCACTAGGCACTAGCACTGTACATAAGCATAATGATCTCATAACAGGATATAAATTTCTTTTTCCATGGAGCTTTCTAAACTAGTGATTTGCAGCTGTGTTGGAAATATCACTCTTGTCTCAATGGGCTAACAACTACATTGCTAACATAGAATAGAAAGGTTTTAAAGGTCATGGTAGATTACTTTTCTATCAAACAGTCTCAACTATGGATGAAGAATCAAAACAACTGTCTTTTATTCTCTTATGGGCCAGTGATCTAACTCTGGCCATAGACAGTCTCATTCTAGAAATTTTTTTCTTTCTCCCTCTGATTCTTTTAATCCATCTCACTTGTATTTTTAATATATTTAATCCATCTCATTTATATTATTCCCTGGTTCTACTTTATACTGCTTGATCCTTTCTCTATTTTTCTTATTTCTTTTTATGATAATTTGGATGAGCTATGGCATTCAATTGACTTTGAAAATATTGAGTTTCAACAAAAACATAAAAACACACAAACCTTGCTAATATTTTTTCTTTTAAAAATATGTATTTTATTGTTGATAGTATTACATATTGTCTCCTATTTCCTCCCCTCTTTAGTCCCTTCCTCCCAGCTGCTTCCCACTTCCCCAGGTCTTCACTACCCTACTGCCCATGTCCATGTGTTATGCATATGCTATATAATAAAAAGCTAATATACTAATTAGACCGAACAGCAGAACGACAGCAGATGACCTTCCAGACGACCGTCCAGACAACCTTCCAAATGAAGCCAGGGCTGCAAGGGCCGAAGCAACCGGGGATGTGAATTTCATGCATTGGTTCTCTAGTAAGTATATAAGTTCTTTGGTTTATCTCTTCTTGTCCCCTCAGCTCCACATCAAGGTATATAAGGCTGTTCCATGCCTCCATGTTTTGGGCCTTATTTTGTTGGTCAATTCATTTGTTCATTATATTCCACAAGTAAGTGAGATCATGTGATATTTGTATTTTTCAGATTGGCGTATTTCACTTAGCATAATATTCTCCAGGTCCATCCATGCTGTCCCAAAGGGTAAAATATCCCTCTTTTTTACAGAAGCATAGTATTCCATTGTGTAAATGTCCCACAGCTTTTTTATCTATTCATCTACCGATGGGCACTTGGGCTGTTTCTAAATTTTAGTTATTGTAAATAATGCTGATATGAACATAGGGATGCATATATTATTTCTGATTGATGTTCACCAATCTTGCTTATCTTTTCAAAGAACCAACTCCTGGATTCATTTATCTTGTACTGTTTTCTTAGTCTCTATGTCATTTATTTCTGCGCTGATCTTTATTATTTCCATCCTTCTACTTTCTCTGTGCTTTTCTTGCTGTTCTCTTTCTAATTCATTTAGCTGTAGGGTAGGATAGTTTCTTAGTGCTTTTTCTTGTCTCTTGAGGTAGGCCTGTAATACAATGAACTTACCTCTCAGGACTGCTTTCACCATGTCCCATAGGCTTTGGGTGGTTTTGTCCTCATTTTCATTTGTTTCCAGGAAGTTTTAAATTTCTTTCTTGATCTCTTTGGTAACCCATTCATTGTTTAATAACATGCTATGTTGCCTCCATGTATTGTTTTTGAGTGTTGTTTTTTTTTAGTGTAGTTGATTTCTAATTTCATGCCATTGTAATATGAGAAGATGCTTGGCATTATGCCAATCTTCTTGAATTTGTATAGACTTGTGTGTCCTCCATTGTGGTCTACCTTTGATAATGTTCCATGTGCACTTGAGAAGAATGTATAACCTCTTCCTTTGTGGCGGAATGTTCTGTAAATATCAGATCTATCTGATCTAGAGTATCATTTAAGGCCTATGTCTCCTATCAATTATTTGTAGGGCAGATCTATCCAGTGATATCAGTGGGACATTAAAGCCCCTACTATTACTGTATTGCTGTCAATCTCACCCTTAAAGTCTATCAAGAAGTTGTTTTTTTTATGTACTTGGTTGCTCATGTATTGGGCGCATATATGTTTAAAACGTTATATGTTCTTGTTGAATAATTCCCTTAAGTATTATGTTGTAGCCTTCTTTGTCTCTTGTTATGGCGTTTGTTTTGAAGTCTGTTTTGTCTGATATGAGCATTACTGATCCAGCTTTTTCTTCCCTTTCCATTTGCATGGAATATTTTTTTTCATCCATTCACTCAGTCCATGGTGGCACAGAGTCCAGGCTGAGACCCATCGGGCACACTGCGTCAGTCTGGGTGTGTGCCAGGTGTGCAGAGGTCCCACTGGTGTCTATTACAGGCACATGGGGTCTGGGTTGTGAACTCTGTGTGCTCACAGGGTCTGGTGCAGGGTGTACGTGGGTGTGGGCCAAGGCCACGGTGAGTCTGGGTGGTGTCGAGGCTTGACACCTAGCTGCTACAGCTCTCCACAGCCTCCTCCCAAGGAGGACCTTGTAAACCCTTCAAGATGGTGCAATCTCCAAGCTGGAGCTGTGCCCAGGGAGTGACTGTGGTGGTAGCAGTGGCTCCTTGTGGCAGTAGTGCGGGGTCCCGCAGATGTCAGCTATAGGTGCAGGGGATCGCGCCTGTGTAATCTGCAGGCACTCCAGGTCCCGCAGGTGTCAGCTGTAGGTGCAGGGCGTCCCTCTGGTGCTCACTTAGGTGCACGTTGGTCAGGCAGTGTCTGCCTTTTTTTTTTTTCATTTCTGAAGAGGCAACGTTTGATAGAAAATATTTGCTCCTTTAAAGCCTCACTGTCATTGATCTGGGTTACAAAATGTAGGAAACAAATGTTAATTTATTTGGAATCAATGATGCATTCATGTATTTCTCTCTACTAAAATCATATCTTACTGTGCCCTACAGATAAAGAGATACATATTGTGTGGGACTGTCATCTCCAAGATGTATGAAACTTGTCTTGGAGCTCTTTCAAAAGAGGTGGACAGGTAAATTATTTCTTTTTAGTATATGCTTTAAAGATAAACCATTGACAAGAATCTACCTCAGAGTTATTTCAAGGGTGAGAAGAGGTTTAAAAATGCCAAATACATTTTAGCAAGTAGAAGTCCTGATAGCATCTACTCTGTCTGTAGATGCGGGAAAGAGTGTTCATTATATATTTCAGAAAATCTAGAAGCCACTCACCCATTTTCAAAAAAGAATACAATGACAATATCTTGTGGCCTCAAATTTATCTTTACTAAGTGCAGCCTAAAATTATGTGCATTTGATGGAAAGCTATTTTTTTCAATAATTTGTTATGAACATTTTAAAACTTATAGCAAATATAAAATAATTTTAGAGTGAACACTCATATACACATCACTTACATGCTATGATGAATGTTTTTCTGTTCTTTATTACCTATTTGCCTATCTATGCATCTTTCTACCCTTGCATCAATCCCTCTAAGTTTTCACACATCTCAAAGTCAATTATAGATGTCAGTACACTTTCCCCCAAATACTACTTCATTATTGAGCTGTATGAGTGTTCTATATATCCTAAATACCAGTGTTTGTCAAATACATAAGTTTCATTGATATTTTCTCTACTCTATGGCTTGCTCTTTCATTTTTCATTGGTATCTTTCAAAGCATAGAAATTTAAAATTTAGATGGATTTTATCATTTTTTCTTTCCTAGTTATCAAAATGCTATTTTAAAAACCTATAATAAGATAAAACGTGATTTTAAATATGCATTGAAAAGTAGATTGTATAAGTATGCAATTTTTCATGTCATGTAGAATTTGACACTCTGTTAGCTTGTGAATATTTTTTTTTAAATATTTTATTTATTTTTTACAGAGAGGAAGGGAGAGAGATAGAGAGTTAGAAACATCGATGAGAGAGAAACATCGATCAGCTGCCTCCTGCACATCTCCCACTGGGGATGTGCCCGCAACCCAGGTACATGCCCTTGACCGGAATCGAACCTGGGACCTTTCAGTCCGCAGGCTGACGCTCTATCCACTGAGCCAAACCGGTTTCGGCTGTGAATATTTTTATTTGTAGTATTATTACATATATGAATTCATTTAATACAGCAGTTCTTAACCTGTGAGTCTCAACCCCTTTGGGTGTCGAACAACCCTTTCACAGGGGTTGCCTAAGACCATCGGAAAACATATATATAATTACATATTGTTTTTGTGATTAATCACTATGCTTTAATTATGTTCAATTTGTAACAATGAAAATACATCCTGCATATCAGATATTTACATTACAATTCATAACAGTAGCAAAATTACAGTTATGAAGTAGCAACGAATATAATTTATGGTTGGAGGTCACCACAACATGAGGAGCTGTATTAAAGGGTCTCAGCATTAGGAAGGTTGAGAACCACTGATTTAAAATGTAATATGCTTTTGTGATGCGGAGGAAATATTTAACTTATTAGGGCTTACCATTTATCCACAACCTTTCCCCATTCAATATTCTATGGAGTGGACATACTTAGTTTCTAAACTAGTACAAGTCTTTTTGTGGGGGTAGGAAATAGAGAGGAGAGAGGTGGTGATACGAATAAAGCCCAGGCTATTCTGTATGGAAAAAGGATGAGAGAGGGCAGATGGGTAAAAATGAAGGAGAACCACACAGGATGGGAGAGGATATGAGAGAAGAGTTAAAAGAAAAGAGCAGTAATTATCAGAAATGAGATTTGGGAAATGGGATGAATAAAAAATATTTTATAAGCTTAGCTGTTTGCTGTGGGCTGCCTCCATCTTTAGGATAAATTAATATGACCTTTGGCACTTTTTGAAGTTTGATTTCTGTTTGTGTGCATTATTATGCTGAGGCTATGATATGTTTGACCCTTTGAATTTTCATGGAGTTTATTTCCTACTCTTTGTCATCTGTATATCTTACTGACACAATTCAAGCACTTTCACATACAATTACCATAATCTCATCAATATAATATACTATCATAATATTTTTGTGAAATACAGATGATTACTCTCCCAATGGACTATAATGTTATAGACATCAGGAGAGTTGGTATAGCACTCAAATGAGATACAATTTAAGTGTACTTCTATCTCTGGAAAGTAAAAGCAAACTGCCTCTTATCATCCTTGCTGTTTGATGTGTTTGTCAGATCAGTAGCTGTGTGTCAGGAGTCACAGATGTTTTGTTTGGCTCTTGGAAAAAGAAAACAAAAACATAAAACCCAGCAGCTTTGTTTACAATTAATATTTTATTATTTTATGATAATCAAGTATCATTGTTCATGATCAATTTACCTTTTCCACAAGCCAAACAAATTATAGTGGAACTTGGATTCTCAAACTTAAGTGGTTCCTGAAGGCTATTTGAAAAGCAATTTGTTTTAAAAAAAAGTATCATTGTTTCCCCATTAGAAATAATGTAAATTTAATTAATCTGTTCCAGATCCCCAGATGATTCCCTGTTTTAATCTGTCTTATATAAAGTACTATTTCATCTATAAATCAGTACCACTTTTCTTAAATTTATTAAGCAACCCCTACTAGCCTTAAGTGAATCACTTTCAGCACTCCTTAGTTCTGGGTGTGTCTTTCAGGAAGTCAGCATGCATGGGCATCTTTTCTTTTTCGCATATCACTGCCACCAAATGCTGTCACCAGCTAACTGCTTTTCGTTTATCCAAATCAATAGCAATTTTCTACATCTTCAGTTGCCTGTTTTAATGGTTTCATGAGCACTTTCACACCCTTAGCAACAACAGCACTCTTGATGGCGTCTTTATGTTTTAAAATGTCTTCTGATACAAATTAGCAAAATAATTGCATTTCTTTTGATGTATATACTAACTCCTGCCAGATGGCCTTTGTACTTTCTTCCTGGGACCTACTGGAATCTGATTATATTACAGGTTGGGATGTAATAATTGCTGATGTAGGTAGGTCTTAAGAAAAGTAGAAATTTCCTTGAAAATTAACCACCTCTAATTAGGTCTTTAGAGAGATGTGAAGCAGGGGAAGGTTAGTTTCCTCGGGAGGAAGAAAGGTTAAAAGTTTTCCAAATCTGAGCTTGTACTTTCCATAAATATTTAATTAATCCTTATCTTAAATACCCAATTCTTCTTAATCAGTGTCCTAATCATGTAAAACTCAGTAGAGTTGTGCATTGAGCTTGCATTTTAATTCTGCAACCCACAATTTTAGGTTTTGAGCTTGATCGTTAGCCCTGGCTGCCCTGTGATTATAAGAAATGAAAAACTTTTAAGGCGGTCAGAGTGGCTGTTTCTTTCCATGCCATAATCTGAGAATTTAAACACCTGAAATAATTTTCATTTTGTAAACTCTCTAGTACAAGCATGTCAAACTCATGGCCCGTGGGCCACATGTGGCCCACAACGAATAATTTTGTGGCTCAGCCAATATAACAGATGTAAGAAACATTTTAATAAAAATTTTGTAACTTAATTTTTACAATATCCTGTTATACATAATCTATATATATAAAAGGTTAAGTGTCAGTCCATCCTTCCTAGTGGTAGCTATGATGTGCACTGACCACCAGGGGGCAGACACTCAATGCAGGAGCTGCCATGATGCACAATGGCCATTTAAAAATAAATGGCACCATGGATCTGGTGCTGACAAACCAGCACTCAGCTTCCCCTAAGTGAGACACAGGCCCCACCACAACCCCAGAGTGACACCCCTCCAAATCGCAGCCAATGCTGCCAAGACCCCTTGGTGCAAAATGAGGCCCACAGCCCAGCCCAACCTGAAATGGTCACTGTGGGTGCTGGGTAATGACGTCATGTACCAACACCCGGATTCCTCTCCCAGTGACACGCCTCCTTGCAGTTTCTTTAGCCCAGGAACACGATTTGCTTTACAGCCAGGTGCAAACATGTTACACTTTAACTAAAGGTCTGAAGCGTTTTCCCGTGCCTCATCTCATTTGATCCTCACTGAAGTCCTGGAGTAGGTAGATAGGAGACTCGGTAGAATCCCATTTTCTTTTCATTAGCCAGAAAACAGAGATTTAGAAAGTTTAGAAACCTGACCCAACTGAAAAGAAGTGAGGAATATGGTGGACCTTGAAAATGACTTCAATTTTCTCACTGCACAGAATATAGTCAAACACTGCTACAGTTAAATATGTTATCCTTTGTTCTCCCTGCGTAAACTACAATAATAATCTGTTTCCTGTTGATATTTACTGCTGTGTTGCTGACAATTACCTGAAAGAGAAGTTGGGGTGCTTCACTGGGCTGGAAAAAGTGTAGCTAAATCAGAAAGCAGGTCTAACTAAGCAAGTTTATTATATATATGGCTAAGTTGACTCGCGCATGTGTGATGCATATAAAGCTCTCACTGATGCCAATTGCACGCAGTGTTTCAATCTGTCATTGTCGATCGTGAATTTTGTTGACACTTCTATTATAGAGAAAGGGCGAATAGCAATATTAAAATATTTCTTCCAATTAATTTCCTTTCAATGTGCATGGATCCATGCACCAGGACACTAGTTATTAATAGTGAACTACAACATTTGCTAATGACTGATTACTATAATTGTGTTGCATTCATTTCTCTTACATGCCTTACACACAGGCGCACCATTTCTCTCACTAATACTAGCAGTGACTATTTTAGCAGCCGATTGCCACATCATTAGTCTTGTACTGACTTATTTGGTATGTGCAATAGGGAATATTTCGCTCTCAGAGAACAAGAAAAATAGGTATATTTGCATTACACTTATTAATTTGTGCAGTTATATTCAGTTTCTGGTAAATTAATGTTCAAGAAAAATATTAATTTTTATTAAAATGTTCTATTATTTTATGTTAACGATTACTCATTTATTTCAGCCCTTTGTATTCAGCATGTCTCTATCGAAACAAATCGACATTTCTATGAAAATTGAAGCTTTTCAGTTTTTTAAGGAAACTCCATACTGTCTTCCATAGTGGCTGCACCAGTCTGCATTCCCACCAGCAGTGCACAAGTGTTCCTTTTTCTCCACATCCTCTCCAGCACTTGTCGTTTGTTGATTTGTTGATGATAGCCAGTCTGACAGGTGTGAGATGGTACCTCATTGTTGTTTTGATTTGCATCTCTCGGATGATTAGTGACTTTGAGCATGTTTTCATATGTTTCTTGACTTTCTGAATGTCCTCTTTTGAAAGGTGTCTATTTAGGTCCTTTGCCCATTTTTTGATTGGATTGCTTATCTTCCTTTTGTTGAGTTGTATGAGTTCCCTATAAATTTTGGAGATTAGGCCCTTATCAGATATGACATTGGCAAATATGTTTTCCCACACAGTGGGTTTTCTCGTTGTTTTGTTGATGGTTTCTTTTGCTGTGCAGAAGCTTTTTATTTTGATGTAGTCCCATTTGTTCATTTTCTCTTTAGTTTCAAGTGCCCTAGGAGCTGTATCAGTGAAGAAATTGCTTCGGCATATGTCTGAGATTTTGTTGCCTTTGGATTCTTCTAGAATTTTTATGGTTTCCCACCGTACATTTAAGTCCTTTATCCATTTTGAGTTTATTTTTGTGTATAGTGTAAGTTGGTGGTCTAGTTTCATTTTCTTGCATATATCTGTCCAATTTTCCCAACACCATTTATTAAAGAGACTATCTTGGCTCCATTGTATGTTCTTGCCTCCTTTGTCAAATATTAATTGAGCATATTTGTTCGGGCCGATTTCTGGGCTCTCTATTCTATTCCATTGATCTATATGCCTATTCTTGTGCCAGTACCAGGCAGTTTTGAGAACAGTGGCTTTGTAATACAACTTGATATCGGGTATTGAGATCCCACCTACTTTGGTCTTTTTCAGGGTTGCTGTAGCTATTCGGGGTCTTTTTTTATTTCAGATGAATTTTTGGAGAGTTCGTTCTAGATCTCTGAAGTATGCCGTTGGTATTTTAATGGGAAGTGCGTTGAATTTATAGATTGCTTTGGGTAGTATGGACATTTTAATGATGTTGATTCTACCAATCCATGAACACGGTATGTTCTTCCATCTGTTTATGTCTTCCTCTATATCTTTTTTCAACGTCCTGTAGTTTTCTGAGTAGAGGTCTTTTACCTCTTTAGTTAAGTTTATTCCTAGGTAGCTTAATTTTTTTGGTGCGATGGTAAACGGGATTGTTTTTATAATCTGTCTTTCTGAAAGTTCACTATTGGTGTATAGAAATGCCTCAGATTTCTTGAGGTTAATTTTGTATCCTGCTACATTGCCAAATTCATGTATTGACCCTGTGATCCCACTCCTAGGAATATATCCCAAGAAACCAGAAACACCGATCAGAAAGGATATATGCACCCCTATGTTCATAGCAGCACAATTCACCATAGCTAAGATCTGGAAACAGCCTAAGTGCCCATCAGTAGATGAATGGATTAGAAAACTGTGGTACATCTACACGATGGAATACTATGCTGCTCTAAAAAGGAAGGAACTCTTACCATTTGCAACGTCATGGATGGAACTGGAGAGCATTATGCTAAGTGAAATAAGCCAGTCAATGAAGGAAACATACCACATGATCTCACTCATTCATGGATAATAGAGACCATTATAAACTTTTGAACAATAATAGATACAGAGGCAGAGCTGCCTCAAACAGATTGTCAAACTGCAGCTTGAAGTCCGGGGAGGGTTGGGGGGCAGGAGGTAGGGGGGTAAGAGATCAACTAAAGGACTTGTATGCATGCATATAAGCATAACCAGTGGACATAAGACATTGGGGGATAGAGGAGGCTAGGGGACTGTCTAGGGCGGGGGGATAAAATGGACACATATGTAATACCTTTTGTAATACTTTAAGCAATAAATTAAAAAAAAAAGAAAAAAAGAAAAAAAAAAGAAAATTGAAGCTTTTGTTTATTTGCGGCCCATATAAACTTAAACCTTGTTTATTTGGCCTGCGTTAGCCTTTGAGTTTGACATGCTTGCTCTAGTACTATCAGAAACATTTAATGGTCCCCAAGGTGCTTGTAGGTATTATCACCGTAATAAACAAAAGTAACAATTACTTGATCTCTAAAATTATTGTCTTCAATCAGCAATTTATCCAAAGCAAACACTGTAGGGAATATAAATAATCATGTTTCCAGTACTTGGAATAAACACTTGTCTTCTTTACATTAGCAATGAAGTCACTACTACATTCAAGCTCAAACAGATGAACAACACAATTCAAGTCCCATCTACAGATCCTGTTTTCTAGGACCACTTAATCAGAGTTCAGACAGGACAGAATATCTGCTTCATGAAGTTTAGAAAGTGGTTTTTAATAAAAGTTCTTCTTTAAAAAGTTAGAAAAGCTGCAATCAAGAAGGATACAAAAGCAACCTAGATTTTGGCAAGATGGAATCCAAGCAGAACTGGAATGAATGTAGAGGCTGCTGGTGGTTGTTGGAAATATGGAAGGATAAACTCTCGACAGGAATTGGGCCCATGAAGGAGGCAACACCTCAAAGAAAGTGGATTCTTTCCTGTTCCCTTCTTCCAATCTCTTACCAGTTATTCTGTTGCTCAAAATTAATGGGGAGCTAGTTGTCAGTGGATATTGGGGCATCCAGTTTTTAGGAGTTAGTCCTATATAATAAAAATCAGAGCAAGAAAGTGATGGAGAAATGATCTTAAACAATGACAGCATACTCTTCCACTTCCAAAGTTATTAATGCAAGCATGCTGTCCCTCTAAAGACAGCTTCTTACGATCTAGTTAAATTGTTCAGATATTGCCTAATGGTTAGGGTCTAACCGGTTTGGCTCAGTGGATAGAGCATCGGCCTGCAGACTCAAGGGTCCCAGGTTCGATTCCAGTCAAGGGCATGTACCTTGGTTGCAGGCACATCCCCAGTAGGGAGTGTGCAGGAGGCAGCTGATCGATGTTTCTCTCTCATCGATGTTCCTAACTCTCTGTCCCTCTCCCTTATTCTCTGTAAAAAATCAATAAAATATATTTAACAAATTGTTCAGATACACCCCCAACACTTTGATACCCCTATTACTCGTATGTTGTTTCGTTTCATGTTGTCCCAAAGCTCCCTTAGGCTCTCCTCCTGTCTTTTAATTTTTTTCTCCAATTGCAGTACATTTTGGGTGTGTTTTGCTTCCTTGTCTTCTAATTCACTAATTCGGTCCTCCGCTTCTCCTAGTCTACTGTTGATACTTTCAATGGAGTTTTTCATTGCAGCTATATCACTCTTCATTTCTTCTTGGGTCTTACTTAAGTTGTTGATTTTTTCATCTGTTTCTTCTAGCTTCTTCCATATGTTATCGATTTTTTCATCTGTTTCTTCTTGCTTCTTGGAGAGGTTGTCGATTTTTTCCTCTATCCGGTTTATGCATTCTAGGACCCTTATTATGAATTCTTTTTCTGTCATGTTGCATGCCTCTGTATTACTTAGCTGCTTTTCTGGAGAGTCCTCCTTCTCTTTCCTTTGAGGGTTTCTTTGTCTACCCATGTTTGATCTCACTGACATATCTAGACGTTGAGTCGTTCAGTGGTTGCTCCCTTGGTGGCAGTGATTCCTTGGTCTGTGGTTGCTCTTCGGGCGGTTGCGGTAGCAGCTGCTCTTCAGTTGGCAGCAGCTCCTCTGGTGGGTGCTGTTCACAGCTGTGGTGGTTCTTCTGGCTCGTGGGGCGAGGTTTCACGTATAGCTGCTGTTCCTCAGCAGAGGGTGTTGGTGCTCAGGAGGTTGCTGTTGCTTGGATCTGCTGCGTTGATTTAAAGGCACAAAATACAACACAACAAGGCACCACGTACCAGGCACTATACACAAATATATTCACGATATTAATAACCCCAAATAAAGGTGACCACCTGAATTAAGAGAATTAGGGGATAAGGAAGAAGGAAGAGAAAAAGATAAAAGAGAAAAAAGAAAAGTAGGGACCAAAACAAGGAGTGCAAAAATGAAATTGGGAAAAAGGAGGGGGGAAAATAAAAGCGAGAAAAGAAAAGAAAAGAAAAAAAAAAAGAGCGAAAAGAGAGAATGAAGTGGAAGAGGGGAAGAGACTTTTTTATATGAGGAGAATACTCCTATAGAACAGCCATTAATCCCAACAAATTCCAGCAACAGCTCCCTGGAGATGAATGCAAACTAGAAACAACCAATAATATAACGATGAAAATAGAATGGAGAACACTAATCCCAAAATAAAATAAAGAGAAAATAAAATGGCACTTTAAAAAAAATGGTAAAATGGTAGCAGTAATAATACTGGTTAAAAATAAGAAGGTAGTAATTAAAAGGGTAAAATCAGGTGATGGAAAAAAGAAGAAAAGAAAAAAAAAAGAAGAAAAGAAAAAAGAAGAAAAAAAATTGGTTTCTTAGTTAAAAGGTGAAAAAAGAAAAAAAAATTGCAGTAGTGAAGGTCCTTCGTTTCTTCTATTCTTCAGTGTGGCTCGCCTTAGACCTGCCAGGTATTCAGGAGAGTGTTGAGTTTCCCTGTTATACACTGTTCCTCTGTGTTGTAAACCACAGTCCTTATTTTAAAGCAAGCTGCATTTGTTTCCCAGACTGCCTTATTTTGTGTTTAGCAAAGAGTCAGTTTGTGGGTCAGCCTCTGGGTGGCAGTGTTCTGGGGTTTGTCTCTGAGGCTATAGGGCCTCTCTGTCCAGTGGAGGTTCACTGCCCAGAGCTGGCTGCGTAATAGTTAGTTACTGGCGCTGTGTTGTTGCTGGGATTGAAAATCCCTCTATAGGCCAGACCCTGTTAACTCCCAGGAACTGATCAGGTTATTTTAATCCTTGATCTTGTACAGGGTGGAATCTGGGTGTGGCTGTGCTCCTTGCCTGGGGGCTGGGGGGTGGAGATTCACTCTCCAGAGAGAATGGCTGCCCCAGTCCTGGGCTCAGGGGTGTCTCAGCACTCAATTCGCTGCCACCTCTCCCGGCCCCCCTTCTCTCCTCAGTCTCTCCCCAGATTCCACTCCTCCGCACACTCTCCCTCTCTTCAGCACAGGTGAGTGTCTGTATCCGAAATGTCCCATGAACAGGATTCAGTAAAAACAAACAAACAAACACTGGCCGCGGAAACGGGAAAGGGTTGGTTTCTGTAAGCTTCTTCTCTTACCGGGACTGCATGGTCTGGTCAGCTCTTCAGGCTGCCCCCTTTAGGCTCAGTCCTCCGTGATCACAGAACCCAGCTCTCAATTCCCCTGGCGGCGCCAGGAATCCCGCGGTTCTCCTTTCCCCTGTCAGGGGCTGTGCCTGTCCCAAGGGAGGCGGCTGTCTGCCAGGAGGTCTCCCTCCCACTCTCTGGGTTCAGAGGTCTGGCAAACTTTCCTGCCCAAATCCCTGTTTTTTTTACCTTTCCAGGGGAGTTCTGCTCTTCCCAGCTGCAAACCGTCTCACCAGCTGAGCAATTTCGCCAATTCGGGGTGGATGTTACTAGTTTCAGCTGCTCACTCCATTTGCTCCGGGACACGACCTGGGATGCGTCTGCCTATACCGCCGCCATCTTGCCAGATCCTCCCCCAACACTTTGAAATAGGTCTATTTGCTCCTTTGCTTTCTCCTAATATTGTCTTGAATCTTTCCTCATTCGCTTAGATTCAATGTACCTTCATTATCTAATAAATAGTGTGCTTGTCTGTACTACAAATTCCCATGCTCCAGTGTCCTTTAATTATACATAATCTGGGATGAACCCAAATTACAGCTTTCTTTCTTTCTTTCTTTCTTTCTTTCTTTCTTTCTTTCTTTCTTTCTTTCTTTCTTTCTTTCTTTCTTCTTTCTTTCTTTCTGCTGCTCACCCTAACCAGAGGATATCTTCCCATTGATTTTTATTTTATTTTTTCTTTATTGATTAAGGTATTACATCTGTGTCCTTATCCCCCCATTGCTCCCCACCCCCCACTTATGCCCTCACCCCCCTGGTATCTGTATCCATTGGTTAGGCTTATATGCATGCATACAAGTCCTTTGGTTGATCTCTCCCCCTTACCCCCTCCCTCCCCTACTTTCCCTCTGAGGTTTGAGGGTCTGAACGATGCTTCTCTGTCTCTGTATCTATTTGTGTGATTCCACTGATTTTTAGAGAGAGTGGAAGGGAGGGGGAGAGATGCAGAGAGAGACACATTGATTGGCTGCTTCCCGCATTTGCCCTGACAGGAACCTGGGATCCAGCCTGCAACCGAGGTATGTACCCTTGACCAGAATCAAATCCAGGACCCCTCAGTCCTGAGGTTGACACTCTATCCACTGAGCAAAACGGGTTAGGGCTGCTCTCTCTTTTCTTGATCTCCAGCTTTCAAAGACTCCCTGAGAAAAGTATGTAATAGTTCAGTTTGTTTCTGTTATAAATTTCATGATCACTAACCTAAAAGAAATATTGTCCTATAATCCTCCTACATTAATCATAACCAATCATTCTTCCACTCTCTACAATGTGTTTTCCTATTCAGCATTATCCTTAAGTGGCCATGTCTCCCCATCATTTGCTGTAGTATCAGGAGATAATCTGTTCTAATTCACAAAGAGAGAGAGAGAGAGAGAGAGAGAGAGAGAGAGAGAGAGAGAGAGAGAGATTAGAGGGGAGCTTTTATGTTAATGAACATAATGGAATTACTATATCTGTTTCCTTCTTTATCATCTTGGTAATTCAACAGAGCAGAAGTTCTTACTCCTTATTTTGATTGTATCACCTTCTACTCTCTCATAATCCTTAAATTATTTAATATCTTTTCTCATCTGGATATCTCTCATTAACGTTTTAATACTTTTAACATCTTTCAAATTGGGAAAATATAGTCATAATGCAGAGTAAAACAAAAATGAAAGCCAAATCAAATGCAGCATTTTCCCACCCAGCTTGTGTCACTAATTGCCACCCTTATCTTTTCTCTTCTTTAAAGCCACAGTTTCAAAAGTATTGCTTAAAAATATTTTTTTTCTATAACTTGCCAACAGGGAATAATGTTTTGGTGAACATAGGAATGAAATCTCTTTGAGATCCTGATTTTAATTCTTTTGGATATATACCCAGAAGTGAGATTGCTGGATCACATGGCAGTTCTATTTTTTTTTTTTTTTTTGAGGAATCTCTATACTCTTTCCCATAGCAACTTTACCATGTTACATTGCCACCAACAATATATAAGAGTTCTAATTTATCCATACCCTCACCAATACTTTTTAAAACAATAGCCATTTTAACAGTTGTAAGGTGATACCTCCTTGTGATCTTGATTTGCATTTCCCTGATGCTTAGTGACATTGAGCACCTTAACCCCTCATCAGATATATGACATGCAAATAGTTCCTTCCATTCTATAGGTTGCTTTTTCATTCTGCTGGTTGTTTTCATTTGCTGTGTAGTTTTTTAGTTTGATGTAGTCCCACTTGTATATTTTTGCTTTTGTGTCTTATGCTTTTGGTTTCATATGTCAAAACTTTTCCCCAAATGTCCATAGACAGACAAATGGAAAAAAAATGTATATATTTACAATATAATATTATTCAACCTTAAGAAGTAAATCCTGCCATTTGTGGCAACATGTTGGAATCTTGGGGACCATATACTAAGTGAAATCTTCCAGTAACAGAAGAACAAATTATGTACAATTGCAATTATATGAGGCACCTAAAACAAACAGACTCATATAAGCAGAGATTAGAATAATGGTTTCTAGGGACTGGGGTAAGAGAGAAATGGGGAATTGTTGTTACACAGGTATAAAGTGTCAGCTTTGAAAGGTGAATAAATTCTAGATATCTACTGTACAATATAGTGCCTATGATTAATAATACTGTATTGTACACTTAAAATTAGTTAAGAAGGTAGATCTCATGTTAAGTGTTCATATCATACACACAAAAAAGGGTACAAGGAAGCTTTTGTAGGTGATGGGTATGTCTGTTATCTTGATTGTGTTGATGGTTTCATGGGTATATACATATGTTCAAACTCATAAAATTATATACATTAAATATGTGCCACTTTATATATCAGTTACCCCAATAAAGATGTGTAAAATTTTTGTCTATATTTTATATCTTCACTTCATCATCTCATTCTTATTTTTTAACCCATTCCCAATAAAATCCATCCTTTATAACTCCAATAAAAATTACCATATTTTCTGTGTATAAGATGCCCCCATGTATAAGATGCCCCCCACTTCTCCAACCCAAAATTAAGAAACCAATATTTTAAACATAAAACAGAACACATTTTTATTTAGTAACTAATGCAGGTAGTGTTTACATACCAGTACTATGATATTATGCAGCATATCACTTTATTCAGCCTTTATTACATCACTATTCTCTTCTTCATGACTATCATTTCCAGACATATCAATTTCTTCAGCTTCTATTGTATCACTGCTATCTTCAGAGTCACTATCTATATATGTGAGATCATCCTCATAAACTGGTAGCATTTTCTGAGCTAACTTTGTTCATGTTCTCATGGCCAACCCTTCTCTCCTCATGAAATTGAAGCACCATTTTGCCTTTCCTGTAAAATCAATAAATGTTCATTTCTCTTGCAAACATTCTTGCCTGACATTGAATAAGCTTGGTTGACACACATAAGCCACTCTGGAGCTGCTCCATAATCCAAGTCCTAAGCCTCTGCTCCAAGTTTGCCCATTTTGCAGTTTTCCTCTTAAGGCCTTCTCCTTTTTTGGCACCTTAAGGAGTTTTTTTTCCTGTTTTCTCCACTGTCTGATCATAAACTCAGTGGGAGGAGGTCCAAATTGTCTCTCTGTAGCTCTATTTCCATGCTCTTTTGCATAGCTGATTACATTCAGTTTGAATTTTGCAGAGTAAGACAATTGCTTTCCGGTATTTATCTTTTTATTTTTTGACATCTTTTTTAAAATTATTTATATTTATTCATCTAAAATAGGCAAATACAAGACCTCATCATTGGTTCTGTCCTGTTGGACATTTTTATCAGGACTTGGACCAAACATAAAAGACCCGCTGATCAAATTTTCAATTGGCATGAAGCTGGACAGGATGGCTCATAGGCTGGATAAAAAGGTCAGTGCGCTTGGATCCCTGTTGCATCTGGCACTCTCCACCTCCACCTCCAATTAGGGCATCAGCTGATGTCAACAATAAGGCTCATGATTAGAGGAAGTCTGTTTAACAAGGTATGGGCAGCTATGCACCCACACCGTGGGGCTCCCTCCTCGGCTGACTTCCATGTATAAGATGCCCCTTGATTTTCTGTCTAATGACTTTAGGAAAAAAAATAGCATCTTATACACAGAAATATATGGTACTTCATAAGGTATTTCCAATGAAAAAATGCAATAGGAAGATTTCATCTTTTAGTAACTTGACTTGTATATAGGATTTTTTTCTGTCTCTGAAATTTTATTTCGCTCCACTCTCAACTCCTCTGATTTTCCTCTAATTTCTGTGGTTACTTGTTCTTTATCATCTTTCCATATATATCTTCTTTTCCCTGGACAGTGAGGGTTGAAATTCTTTAAAATTCAATTCTAGGCCATTATGCTCTCTTACTCTAGAAGTTCGAGTATGATTTCATTGAAACACACAGCTTCAATTACAAACTTCATGAAGTTTGGACGTATGTGTATTTGAGACCTCAAATCCGAATTCTATAAATCCAATTGCTTATTTAACACTAAATCTATTTATTTAAAACATACATAAAACTCAAAATGCTCATGGTTTACCTAAAGTCCCAAATCTGTCCTCCTTCATTTTTGTTTATTTTATTGTATGGTCACACCATCCGACCAGTTTTTTAAGCCAGTCACATAGCAATAATTTGACATCACTCTCTCTCATTATATGGTACACTATATCGTATCCATTATCAATCCTATCCATTTTACCTCCTAGATACTTCCTTAATGTATCTACTGTTCTCTATCTAGTCATCATTGTAAGTGGTAAATTAATGCAGAATCTAAATTTCCCTTCTTGCTTTGCTTAGTGCCTTTAATATGTATGTCAAAATAATTGTGTTCATCTTTCCTATATTTTCCCTTCTGTTCCTTCTCCTTCCTCTTCCTATTTTCTAGCAATTATCCACAGCTCCCTAAAAGTCTTTATTTCAGGATATGTCCCATCTGTAAGAATCAACATATTAAAAGGAGATTATAGGGCAATTGGAAGATTAAAGGCCAGTGGGTACTAAAAGCAGTGCCTGACATTATCTTGTTGCTGGACAAAACCCTGAAGTTGCACCAAGTCATTAGAGGGACATAACTGGTAGAAGATATAGGGGAGCTGTGTAATAAACACTATATGCCTATATCACCAAGTATTTCAGCATGCCATACATTGCACCAAAACATTTATCAGCAGTACATGAAGGTACTGGTGACCTCCTTTTAAGACAGGGCTTTCTTAATACCTTTGTGTTATAGGAGTTTTATATAACTTTGGTTGTATAATGTACCTTAAATAAAGGCTCAGCTTTAATCTCTATCTTCTTAATTATTTAAAGAATTAAATTTATTTAAAGCAAGGAAATAATCACTAAATTAATAGTAGCAACACATTAATGCTTACTTTGTCTAGCAGTTGTCTCCAATAGGTGACGAACACTTTGCTTACATAATTTGCACTAACTGGAATAATACATCTTCCACAAGAAAGCTAAAAAAATAATTAACTAGGTGGAGAATACAAAGTTTTAATTCTTTGATACTTTCTGCTTGTAAAGATTCTTGTAAGCTCTCACATTTTTGTTTTTGGGAGAAAAAAATAAAACCAATATATAAATTTAGAAATGGGTTTTTTACCTAAAACTGAAGATCTTCATACTAATTGATCATATAGTATTGTATCATATACTTTATTATTCAATGTGTAGAACTAAGTGCCCATGTGCTCCTAATAGGGAAGGAAAAATAATTGTTATAGTCTTAGTGTAGATATTTCATGATAAAAGAGGAATGATGATCATCTCCATTTCCAAAGGGAGGGCAGGAACACAAACATGTTATGCTATAAAATGTTAAATTCAACCGTTTGTAAATATTTGAGCATTTTGAACTCTATGATTTTGAAAACTTTAAAAAAGTATAACAAATGTACATAATTTCCACATATTTAAAATGAGTTGTTACATTGGTAAAACTTGCCTTTTTCTCAAAATTCTTAGTGAGACATGAGACTCGCTAGCCTCCAGAGGGCGACCAAGTTGCATCATTGCAAACAATTGCATCAAAATTTAACACTGCTTCCAATAAAATCATGGACTTTCTAAAGTTAAAGTTTGAAAAGACAGTAAAATAGTTAATCCTTGAAGAAAATACCATCAGTTAAATCTGAATAGCTCTGCAACTACTGGATGTTTAAGAAGGAGACCACCTATAAGTTGATGCTTTAGCAGAGCAAGAGGCTTTGAATCTAGACCTCACAAAGCTACTAGATCAGCAAAACTTGTCATTTCACTAATACCCTAATTTTCCTGCTCACTGTAAGTCAACCTATTTCCAACACCTTGTTAAGCAGACAGTGTTTAGATTTTTGCATTTCAGGTCAGCTCTGCAATTGATATATTACCTTGTAAACATAGTTTTATTTGGAAAAATGGGATAAATAATATCTTCCTCATATCTCATGGATTTGTGAGCATTAACTGAGATAAAATACATGCAAACACCATAATGACTGGTGAGTAATTATTATCTTCTGTCTTTTTTTTTGTCTCTATTTACCCCCCGCCCCTTTACAATGAGGGAGAGAAAAATAAGTTCTAATTCATTCACTTCAATGGTTTAGTGACATATTCTTCCATTACTTGCCCACAAGGTATGTTTTTGAAAATTTCATAGACATAAAGTAGTAAGTTGAAGTAATGGATATTTCTCAACCCCCAGACAGACATATATCTAATAAATGTTGTAGGTTTGTTAATCTGTGACTGAGTAATTACTAGAATTAGTAAATAATTATTTCTAATTGGAAATTCCATCCAATTGGCTCTCAATTTGTACCAATAGATTATTATTTCTATCAAGTTCATCTTTATTTAAGTTGTATCCTTGAGAACATTAGTTGTTTACCTTTTAACTGCACTTTTTCATTATTCCTGACCTATATCTAGCCAGCAGAGAATTACTTTTCATTGTACTTATAAAGTTTCTCAAGCATTACTTCTTTTGACTCCCATAGATTATGCCCTTCTAGAATAATGTTCCAAGATGACCTGAATGTTCCCTTTAGCTTAACTAAACTTTAGGTAGATTTCTTTTTGACTATAGACCCCTGACCTCCCTTTTCTGAAAGCATTTACTTTAAGAAACTTGGACTTGTGAATTCTTTCTCTGTTCCTTTCATATGTAAAACTTCTGTTAGTAACTTAATACATTTACAACTCAAGAATGTCTTTTTATAGGACTTGAGGGCCATTTCTTTGAAATAAAATCTTCAAGAAATATAAGTCCCCTACTTTCCAGTCTCTGTGGGAAGTGAAGGAACCTAACTTGAATAAGAACCAATTAGCAAACATAGATAGTCTAATCACATTGACCAACCTACCCACCAACATCCTCTAGTACTTTCCTTATAGCTCACCCTGGTACTTAAAAATTTTCCTTTTATTTCAGCAGAGTTGAATTCATTTTCTCTCTCCTATCACTCCTATTGCAGTAGTTTTGAACCTTGTTGCAATAGTCCTGAATAAAATCTACCTTGCCTGTTTAATCATTTGGTGTAATTTTTCTTTGATGTTACTCCATCACCAACTCCGAAGTACCTGCCATTTTCAGAATAATCTTTATAAGATTTAGAATTATTCCATAATTCCTGTGGTATAAAGTCTACCATTGAAAATCCTCCACAATCTTGCACCTTTTAAACTCAGTCTTATCTTCCAATCCTTGGATTCCCTCCTCCAAGAAAATTAGTACATTTTTCTAAAGGAGGCTAATATTTCCCCAATTTGATATTTTTGTTTATGTATTTTATAACTTTTTCTTAATATATGAACATTTTACTATCTTGTTCATGCCCATGTATAACAACTAAAACAGAAATCACTTCAAGTCTTTATAAATAAGGGATAAAATACACCGTTGAAACTACTGAGAAGTAAAGAAGGACCAGTGAGATAAACACCACTTCTTTTTTGTGGTTAGGAACTTTAGGATCTATGTCCTTAGCAACTTTCAAATGTTTAGTATAGTATTGTTCACTGTAATCACCATATTGTACATTAGACCCTCAGAACTTACTCATCTAACTGGAAGTTTGTACCTTTAATCAACATCTCCCCATTTCTCTAAAACTCCAGTTTTTGGCAACCACTATTCTAATATGTTTCTCTGAGTCTGGCTGTTTTAGGTTCTACAAATAAGTGATATCATATAGTATTTAGCTTTCTCTGTTTGACTTATTTCACTTAGCACAATGCCATCAGGGTCCATCTATGTTATTGCAAATGGAAGAATATCCTTTATTTTCATGGTTGAATAATATTCCATTCTGTCATATGTAACCTCACATCTTCTAGATCTATTGACCCATAGACAGGCACTTAAGTTGTTTCTATATCTTAGCAATTGTGAATGATGCTGTGATGAACATGGAAGTGCAGATATCTCCTTGAAACAGTGATTTCATTTCCTTGGATGTATAGCTAGAAGTGGGATTACTAGATCATATGGTAGTTATTTTTTTACAGTTTTGGAAGAAACTCTGTTTTCCAAAGTGGCTGCACAGGGTTTCCCTTTCTCCACATCCTTGTCAATACTTGTTATCTCTTATCTATTTGAGGATAGCTATTCTAACACATGTGAGGTGATCTATCATTGTTGGTTTGCTTTGCATTTCCCTGGTCATTAATGATGTGGAACATCTTTTGATGTACCTATTAGGTATTTGTATGTCTTCCTTGGGAAAATGTCTATTCGGTTCTTCTGGCCATTCTTTGATTGATTTTCCCCCCTGAGTTGTATGAATTCCTTATATAATTTGGATATTAATTTCTTATTACATATATCATTTGACAATATTTTCTTCAGTACTCTAAGTTGCCTTTTCATTTTGTACTTGCTTCTTTTGCTGTGCAGTGTTTTAGTTTGATGTAATCCCAATTATTTAATTTGCTTTTGTTGTGTATGCTTTATGTGTCATATCCAAAAAATCATTGTCAAGGATCTTGTGCCCTATGTTTTTTTTCTAGGAGTTTTACAGTTTCAGTTCTTACATATAAGTCTTAATCCATTTTGAGTTAAATTTTGTGAGTGGTGGAAGATAGGAGCTCATTTTTATTCATCCACATGTGGTTCTCTAGTTTTCCAAGGACCAATTATTGAAGAGATTAACTTTCTCCCATTGAGTATTCCTGGTTTCCTTGCCAAACATTAGTATTATGTATTAATTAAAAATTATTATAACTATATTTATTTTTATAATCTTGTTATTTAACCCTTATACTAGAGTTGATGGATTAAGATACCAGCATATTACAGTATTAGAGTGTTCTAAATATTATACGTACTTACCTTTACCAGTTTGTTTTTAATCTGTCCATTTTTTCCTTTTTATTGACTTTATTGGGGTGACATTGGTTAATAAAATTCTATAGGTTTCAGGTGTATAATTCTATAATACACCATCTCTATATTGTATGAATTTGTCAATTATTATAATGGATTCATATAATTATCCTTGCAGTTCTATTAATTTTTGCTCATATAGGTTGATGCTTTATTGTTAAGCACATACATGTTAAGAATTGTATATCTTCTTGGGACATTGCATAATGTTCACATGTTTTATATTACTAATTAATGTCCTTTGAATTTAGCTTTGTGGACTCCTTTCAACATTTCTTGTAAGGCAATTCCAGTGGTAATTTTCTCAGATTTCGTCTGAAAATATCTTTATCTATCCTTTATTACTTGAAGACAACTTTGCTGGGTAGAGTAGTCTTGGTTGGTAGTTTTGTCAACAGAGGGTAGAGGGCCTCATCTCACCTGGTTGTTAGTGGGGGTGGAATTCTTGCCATATCTTGAGAAAAAGGAATTTTCTGAGACTCAAACAGGAGGAATAATTTTTATTTGCCTGCAATTAAATTCCTGAGTTTCCAAGATCCCAATTCCCTTTGCCTAGTCATACAAGAAATGTAGCTGTGTTTTAGCAGAGCTAAAATCAGAGCTAGTGTCTAGAGTTTCCTTTCCACATTGGAGCAGTGTCTAGAGTTTCCTTTCCAATCCAGTTTAGATTGTGTTCCCCACTGTAGTCCATCAGTCCATTGTATGTGGGGGCCACAGGAGCACATGGCCAAGCACAGACCATGAAACAAGAGCAACAAAAGTAAAAGAGAGAGAACTTTGTTTAGGGGATTATATATTCCCAAATTTTTGCATGCTAGCAGTGGCCATGGTAATTTTGGCCAATCTATGGTTTCCCAAGTGTGACTGACAGCAAGTACCTTCCCTATGTCATGCCAGCTTTTTTGGGCATGCATCTATTTTCCCTTTATTGGATGGCTTCCCCCAGTGTTTTGCAGTAATAGACTCCTTGGGGAGTGGAAAGTTGCAGTTTCCTGGTGAAGTTGCCAAATGACATGCCTATAATGTCTGGCCTTTCCTTTAGCTTCTTTCCTATTGTTAATAACTAGCTAATTACAACAGTATCAGTTTGAGTTGCCTTTTAGCAGTTTGAATAAATCATTCAATTCTTCCTTCATCCTAAGGTTTCTGATGAAAAATCTGCCAGTAGCCTTATGGGGGGTTCTTTGTAAATTACAAGCCTTTCTTCTCTTGCTGCTTTTAAGATTTCTTTTTGATTTTTAGATAATTTTATGATAACATATCTTGGAGAAGGTACCTTTAAATTGATTTTGTTTGCTGGCATATGAGCTTTAAGAACTTAGATCTCTCTCTCTCTCTCTCTCTCTCTCTCTCTCTCTCTCTCTCTCTCTAGATTTGTTATGGTCTCAGTTGTTTTTAAAATTTAAAATTTAAGCTTTCTGCTCCCTTCTCCCTTTCTTTTCCTTATGGACCTCCAATAATTTGCGAATTGTTCCTTTTGATCTTTTCCCAAGATCACATAGGCTTTCTTCACTCTTTTTCAATCTTTTTTTTGTCTCCTCCAACTAACTTCAAAGTTCCTCTCTTCTTCCTTTGTAAAGAAAATATTTTTATTGATTTCAGAGAGGAAGGGAGAGGGAAACTGAGATAGAAACATTAATGATAAGAGAGAATCATTTATCAGTTGCCTCCTGCATCACTTACATGAGGGGATCAAGCCCACAATCTGGGCATGTGCCCTGACCCGAAATCAAACCATGACCATTTGGTTCATAGGTAACCGCTCAACCACTGAACAACACTTGCTGGGCTAAAGTTCTGATTTTGTTCATGTATTGTTTTCCTGATTCTGTTGGATTGTCTTTCTCTGTTTTCTTATAACCCTCTGAGTTTCCTTAAAACAGCTATTCTAATTTTTTTTATAAGGAAAATCACAAATCCAGGTGTCCTTGGGATCAGGTATTGAATGGTCATTATTATTCTTTGGTGGTATCACGTTACCTTCATTGTTCATGATTCTTGAAGTTTGTATTGCTGCTTTTCACTTGAATTAGCAGCCACCTCATCTAGTTTTTACTAACTGCCTTTGGAGAAAAATACCTTCCATCAGCCCTGCTAGTGATTCTAAGGCTTTCCCAGTATTTCTATGTATATGCTTGCTCCATGCTTCTTTCTTAAGCTTGTATGTTTTCTCTGCATCCTAAAAGGTGTCAGCTCAAGTGCTGACAGGCTCCCTTTTGTTTTCCCAAGAGTGGTGCTCATTCTAAAATTTATGTTCTCTTCCTGTCTCAATTTTGGTTGATTGCCTGTGAGTGTTCATTAGCCATCTACCAAAGCTCTCTCTCGCACTGCTAGCATTGGGCATGCACACAGGGAGGCTGCCACAGAATGGGGATGTGTATGGGTAAGGCACACAGAGCACTGGATGTGCCTCTAGGCCAGTTGAGGGGAATGTAAGGGCAAGACATCCCCACTAGCTCTAGAGTATTTCTTGATGGAGTCTAAGATGCATTTAATAGGACTTACGTCCCTTTGATGACTTCTGAGAGTCCTATCTGATTTTCTCTCAGCCTCCCCCTACCCTCTAGTCATGCAGCTCACTATTCAGTAGTCTAGATTTTGCAAGAAAGAAATGAACCCATTTGGCAGCATCCTGAAAACCTGAGGGAACTGGGTGATAGTAGCCTATTTTTAAACTATAGTCTTTCTATTTATTTATTTACTTATTTGTTTGTTTATTTATTTATTTAAATATATCTGTATTGATTTCAGAGAGGAATGGAGAGGGAGAGAGATATAATCATTAATGGTGAGAGAGAATCATTAATTGGCTTCCTCCTGCATGCTCCCTACTGGGGTTTGAGCCCACAAGCCGGAGATGTGCCCTGATCAGGAATCAAACCATGACCTCCTAGTTCATAGGTTGATGCTCAACCACTGAGTCACATTGGCCGGTCTTCCTATTTATTTTTTATCTCTAGTTTTTACCAAAGGCTTTACTTTAATAAGCCCCTTTCTTCATCTCTCAAATATATATAATGATATATTATCTCATTGGGTTGTTTTGAAGACTAAATGAAATAAGACAGATAAAGTGTTCAAAGAGTACTTGATATATGGAGTGTGCTTCCAGAGTGAAAACCATCTCATGATTGTTTTTATGTTATCATTAATGAAATTGCTGTTATTATTATAATAGTTACCTTTCAATATTCTGCGAAGTGAAATCTTATTTTAATGCCCAGCTCAAATATCATCAGCTCCACATAAACTTCTCTATTTCCTCTAAAAGTGATTTACTCTAAATTCCTGTAGTGTACATTATCTCATTTATTTATTGGAAATTCATCTTTGAGTTCATTTGATTATATGCCAACTCTCCTAACTAGACTATAAAGTTCCAGAATATAAGAACTCTTGTTTATGTATTTGTGCATTCCCCATAGAAATTAGTAGAGTGCACTATCTGGAGAAAGCACTTTATGAAAATGTGTTGAATGACTGAAAGACTAGATTAAGCACTAACTCTACTGTAGCTCTACTGATAGATGGACAAATCTCATAACTGTGTTTATAATATGCTGTGACATTCTAGGCATTAAAATCTTTATAATTTAAGATGTTCATATTAGGTTTTGGTTAAAAAGATCCTATAAAATAACTTGGAAAAGTTTTAACTTTGAGAGATTAGAAATTTTTTTTCTCTTTGCTATAGTTTTATACATATTCAAAATTGTTTCTAGAACTTTAAATATGTTGGCATTTACAGTTATTGGATGCTGCTTAGCTGAATATAAACACATGCTATTTCTGAGTTCTATCTATATTTGAAAGCAAAAAAGATGATTATAGTAACAATGCTATGCATTTTTATATTGCCCTATCATTATTACAGTGAGCTTAACTGTCTTCATGTATTCATACAACATAGCAAGGAAATTCATGTTATATATGCAGTCATCAAGGGTATTTTTATCACTTTGAGTTTTATAAACCTTATTATTCATGGCTGATTAATAAAAAATCATGTTGGGAGATGGCCCTGAAATTGGCTTCTAGCAAGACAGAGTCAAAGATTGGGAGAGATAAAGGTAGGCTTCATGAGTGAGAGGAAAGAAAATCTAGAGGAGGGGTGTCTGAGTAGGAAAAATCAGGACAAAGAGAAATCACAATGTAGGAAAGAGAGATTGGAGTAAATGTGTTATAAAGGCAATGTCCCTTTGCTTCATGACATCTGTTTTCCTCTTTCTTTGACTATTCCTCCCAATCTGTTTTTAAAACCACATATCTCTAATGGTGGGAACCTTCAGTTGTGGATAAGAAGGATACTTCCAGAGGTAGGACAATTGTACTATCATTCACTGCCCTTAGTTTACAACACTTTTAAATATATATATACATTGATTTTAAAGAGGGAAAGAGAGATAGAAACATCAATGATGAGAGAGAATCATTGATCAGCTGCCTACTGCACACCCCCTACTGGGATTGAGCACACAACCTGGGCAAGTGCTCTTGGCCAGAATTGAACCTGGGGTCCTTCAGTCTGCAGGTGGATGCTCTATCCACTGAGAAAAACCAGCTAGGGCTAGTTTGCAACACTTTTACTCTCTCTGAACCTTTACCCATTAGTCAAACAATCAAACCAGAAATAAGATTGAGAATGGCAAGGGCAGGCAGAGGCTGGTTAGTCAGTACTGAGGAGGATCCCAGTGGGAGAATAATAGTCAGAGGCAGCAAATTCCAGAGTGAGAAGAAAAGGTAAGTACCTGTGGCTATACCAAACTGAGATGTCATACACATTACAACAACGCACATAAAGTAAAAGGATACATGGGCAGGGAGACTATAAGTTAGGGATAGCTTTGCTTAACTCTTGATGCCTTTATCAGTCTTTTGATTCCAAAAGATGGAATCCTTTTTCATGATGTCACAAAAGACACATTAAAAATTGGAAACTACAGGTAAATGGACCACAGCAGATAAATTCAGTAGCATGGTCTGTTTTCGCTCTTAAATTTTATCTTATCATTTAATTTCTATAAGTGATTTTTACTGCTCTTCCCATTTTCTAATTTTTAAAAATAAATGTAGCACAAATCTAGCCTTAACCAAACTCTAATTCCTGGCTCTGAAGTCTAGTTCTCTAATACTTATACTAGCCTGCACCCTGACTTTACTTTGAGCTGGTCTTCATTTCTCTAGGTAAATAAAAATATATAAATTTAATTTATTTTATAATAAAATAGGCTCATTATGTATACAATGTGTTAATATTAACATGTACAAATAGAATGTGTTTCCCACCATTCATACCTTGGGTCTATATAGTGTAAACCTTAAACTATAATAAACTACATTTGCCAAGGCTACATAAAGAAGATAAAAAATGTTTTCAGTTAAAAGAATCACTATACTATAATACAATTTGGATCAAGGATCAAATTTATAAACTCTCCTTTTCTCTAACTGATTTCCCCTGCTTTATCCCAATAAAGAAACCAATCTTCAGCCATATTTTAGTAATAAGTTATTTACAGGTTTAGTTATCAAAGTCATGTCCCCCTAGGCCAGTGATGGCGAACCTATGACACGAGTGTCAGAGGTGACAGGAGAACTCATATTTTTGGGTTGATTTTTCTTTGTTAAATGGCACTTAAATATATAAAATAAGTATCAAAAATATGTCTTTGTTTTAGTATGGTTTCAAATATCAAAAAAATTCTATATGTGACATGGCACCAGAGTTAAGGTTTTTCAAAATGCTGACACGCCGAGCTCAAAAGGTTCACCATCACTGCCCTAGGAAGTGAAACAATTTCTTCTGCTGATTTTGATACTTCATCAGAGTTACTTGCCCTCAACTTTATTAACACTCATGTTTTCAGTGCTTTCTAGATATGTTAATATGCCTTTACAACAATCATGTGAGGTATGTTTTAATATGCTCTTTTTCCATATCAGGAAATTAAAGCACAGACTTAGTAAGTGATAGAGCTGGAATTTAAACCCATTCAAATTTATTTAACTCTAATTCCTAAGTTCTTAAACTGTTTAACCACACCCTTTATAAGGTATAGAAAGCATTTTCAGTAAAATATTACATCTGGTATAATATTACTTATGCTTTTTAATGACATAATACCAAAACACAAACTTCAATATTATAAAATGCCAGAAAACTGCATTTAATGGCACTATGTAACCATGCTGTAAACTGAAGGGAGATTAATGAGGACTATAATTGCCCTGACTATCCACGTGACTGAATTGTGCTAGAGGACCCACCTTTAGAGACACTATACAACCCATTATATCTCAGAATTTTTAAAGAGAAATATCATTATTGGTTGAATATTATCAACCATGGAAGTGTTACGGCAGAGGAGAGAGGTGAGAACAGATGTTAGGAGAACTAGCCAAAAATTGGAAGTTAGGAGATATCAAAATGTTGTCAGTATGGAGAAAAACCATAGAAGAATAGTAAATAGACAGGAATAAAAGAAGATCATTGAGGATGAGGTAAGCATAGTATGAGAGGAAAGCGGGGAGAAAGATGATTCATGATTCAGTTAACAAAATTTGTTATGTTTTTAAGGAAGACATATCTGAAGACTTCAACATGTGAAGTCTTATAGTGTAAACACATTCTTTCCAAATTACATTTTCATCCATGTAAATATTGTACTGAAAATTGTATCTATTCACACCTGAGGGACCCTCCCGAGTGCACAAATTTTTGTGCACTGGGCCTCTAGTGGAATATAGGCTTATTGCAGTATTGAGGGGCTGTTTGAAGAAGAAGAAAAGTGTATTAGAAAGTAAAATGTAATTAAATACAAAAGAGGCCACAGGGAGAAAATATTTTCAAACAAATGTATGGGATTAATTATACTGCTCACCAGTTATTTCTGGCTCTCTACTTTCTGAGCACATGGGAGATTTTGTTTCTTGGATTATGTATGGATTGCTGGGACATGTAATTTTGGCCAATGATGTGTGAATGGACTTGAAATGAAACACTTCTAGGCTGGAACAGTTATTTGATCTGAGATACTTCAGAGTTCTTTTTCTTTCCATCTAGTGTGGCAAATGGCAATGTTTGAGATAGTGGTTGCTCCTCCATCTTGAGACCCTGAGAGAAATGAGTCTTCCTCCCCCATTCCTTAACTAACCTATGTTATCTTACTTCATGAGAGATAAATAAATCTGCTTTTTTTAAGCCATCAAAGTTCTGTAATTAGTTGCAATTGTACACATTTTAGCTTATTTACAATTGCAGCATACATTAACTTATTCTAGCTAATCAGAGTGGGTGGCTGGAAAATGGTACATTTAGCAGAAATGCAAAATAAGTGAAGAATGAGGCAAGGGCATTGGATTTAGCTCATCAGATAGATTAATATCTGTATATATATATATATATATATATATATATATATATATATATATATATATGTATATATATAATGTGTGTGTGGAGAGAGAGAGAGAGAGAGAGAGAGAGAGAGAGAGAGAGAGAGAGAGAGAGAGATAAGAATCCTGTTATGGAGGAAATGAGTGATGAAGGGATTCCTTTTCTTTTCTATGAAATGTTTGCCCATGAAAGGAAGGAGAAGAATAGGAGAGCATTAGGGGAAGCATAAGATGTAGGTAAAACTTTCATTTTGTTTTCTTCCAATGGATGAGAAGACTCATATATATCTGCAAGTAAAATAAATGATGATTGCCCTAACCCAGGGGTCCGCAAACTCATTAGTCAACAGAGACAAATATCAATAGTACTTCTTCAAAATAGACTCGCCCAGGCCGAAAACCAACTTCTGCGCATGGGTCATGAAGTTTCAGTTGCACTGTACATGCACCCACACGTGGTATTTTGTGGAAGAGCCACACTCAAGGGGCCAAAGAGCTGCATGTGGCTCACGAGCTGCAGTTTGCCGATCATGGCCCTAACCGGTTTGGCTCAGTGGATAGAGTGTTGGCCTGAGGACTGAAGGGTCCCAGGTTCAATTCCACTCAAGGGCATGTACCTTGGCTGTGGGCACATCCCCAGTAGGGGGTGTGCAGGAGGCAGCTGATCAATGTTTCTCGCTCATCGATGTTTCTCTCTATTCCTCTCCCTTCCTCTCTGTAAAAGATCAATAAAACATATTTAAAAAAAATAAATGATGATAAATGAGGGAGAACTGCGAGGGGAGGGTGTGGACATTGCTAGAATACATTTGATTCAGGATTGGATGTGATTGAATTCAGAGATAGGTTACTTAGGTTTATTCAGGAGGAGGGATGCCCCTCTCTTTGTAAATGGATGGAAAATGAGGGAAAATGAAGGATGTAAAAGCAAGAATGTGTTCAACATTGGCATTATAAACACCTCTTACATTTTATCAGGAAAGGTGGTAGATATTAAATTCCAATATTTAAAAGCCTATGATATAAATACTAATCACTATCATTATTCTGGCATAATGCCTACTGTGGACACTACCCCTTCTGTGTTAACTGTTCTCAGAGACTCCCACACAGCACTTTTCAACTTTTGAAGCAACTGTTCTCAGAGACATTTGCAAAATGTACTTCATACCCTAAGTTTTATAAACCACAAATTTATATACAAACTAGCTAATAATTTGCAAAGTGTCTATCACCTTGAAAAGAATAATTTGCCAGTAGGGCAAAATTTACCTAACAGATTTCTACTGTGAGAGGAAGAATATGTGGGAGCAAAATTATAGGGGGAAATATTATTTAACTCTATTTAAACCCATGATGTGGAAATTAGAGCAATGTGTAGCTCAGAAATTACTTATAAATGCAAAGTTCTAAACCAGTGTTTCTCAAATTTTGGTAGGCATCAGAATCACCTAGTTAGCTTGTTAAAATTGCTGGTGTTGGGGACCACTCTGAAATTTACTGTCAGAATTTTGAAGTGAGGGATCTAAAGGGGGTCCAAGCTTTTTTTATATATATAAGATTTTATATATAAGATTACAGTTACTTAGACAGTATCCTGGACAATTTGCATAGTCTTCTATTATTAGTATAGATAGTTCCTGTGTGATTCATTGATATTTTATATTGGAGTATTTAGTTTCTCGTTGTCATTACAATTTTTTCTTATGGCCTACAATTATATAATCAAAAATTAAAATATAAGCTATTGAGTAGAAGAAAAAGATTCAGTTAACAGCATTAAATAAAGCCTGTAAACCAAGAACACACAATATAATATACTGATGACAAAAAATAGTTTGCTTGATTTTATAATTGAATCTTCTTTCTTTATAAATAATCTATGCTTAATGATTAGAATTGGACACAATACTATGAATAATCTCTGCAGTGATTCAACTTGACCTATATTTTCTAAATAATGTCTTCTTTAGTTTGAGTACAATTTAAATTGATAAGCTTGTTTTTACTAAAGTGCAAAAGGCTGCATTTATGTATTTTAATGGACTTTGTCAGTTTCTTAAAATCTTTCATGTCAAAATATGATATTTTAAACTGTGGAAATTATTTAATATACTAAGTAATAATTAAAAGAACAGATATTTCACAAGATTCTCACCAAATGTAGTTTTAATTTTTTTCCTTCCTTGATGTATGCTATCACCAGATGGGGGCACAATGATACAGTAAGCATAGTGAAGAGCACTCTTTCAGAAGCAACATGGTGGAAACTCAGTTGAATAAAGAGTTTCCTATTTATCACACACACACACACACAGAAAGAAAAACAGTTATGGTTTATGCTTAAAAAAAAGTCATCAAACCTAGGATTTCACTCATAGTAATATAAAAAAAAATGAGCCTAAATATTGAAATTTCAGTTTCTTTAAACCTGTCTCAGACCAAGCTTTTGGATAGTGCAATTTATATTATACTAGAGGCCCTGTGTACAAAATTCATGCATGGGTGGGGTGTGTGTGTGTGCCTCAGCCCAGCCTGCACCCTCTTCAATCCGGGACCCCTCAGGGGATGTTTGAGTCATAAACTGGCAGTCGGACATCCCTCTCTCAATCCTGGACCGCTGGCTCCTAACCGCTTGCCTGCCTGCTGGCCTGATCCCCATAACTGCTCTCTCCTGCCAGCCTGATCCTCCTAACTGCTCTCCCCTCTGGCCTGATCATGCTAACTACCATCCCCTGCCAGCCTGATCACCCAACTGCTCTCCCCTGCCAGCCTGATCACTCCTAACCACCTCTGCCTTGGCCCCATCACCATGGCTTTGTCTGGAAGGACATCTGGTCTAATTAGAATATTACCATTTTATTAGTATAGATAAGTGCATGCTGCATTAAATATTTTTGTTAGATGATATTGGCATACATTAGTCCTCCCTTATTGGTGGTTTTGCGTTCTGTGTTTTCAGTTACCCATGGTCAACCACAGTCCAAAATCTTTAATTGAAAAATTTCAGAAATAAACAATTCATAAGTTTTAAATTGTGTGCCATTGTACTAGTAAGTAGCATAATGACATCTTGCACCAGCCTTCCTTTGTCCTTCCCAGAATGTAAAATTATCTCTGTCCGGTGTGTCCATGCTTTATTCCCTACCTGTCCGTTAGCCACTTGGTAGCCATCTTGGTTACCAGGTCAGTTATGAGAGAGGAAGAGAAAGAGAGAGAGAGAGAGAGAGAGAGAGAGAGAGAGAGAGAGAGAGAGAGAGAAAGAGAGAGAGAGAGACTGAAAAAGAGAAAAGAATATTCACATAACATTACAGTATATTGTTATAATTGTTCTATTTTATTATGAGCTATTGTTATTAATCACTTACTGTGTGTAATTTGTAGATTAAAACTTTTTCATAGGTATGTACCTATAAGAAAAAATGGTAATATATATAGTGTTCAGTACTATTCAAGATTTCAGGCTTCCACCGCAGGTCTTGGAACGTACCCCCTATAATGAAAGAAGACTACTGTATTTCAGTCTGTCTTTCAAATTGAAACTGATGAACCCCATAAATTAATAATTTTCATGCAAGTTCTTCTACATGTGTACATAATCTCAGCCTAAGCTATCCCCTACATTGTTGAAAGGGCTGCTGACCTGGGATCACCCATGTATAGCTACCACAGCCTTGTGACTTAGAGTATGGAAGCCAACTCCTCTCAATTGATGTACATTTTTTCTTTTTTTTAAAAATTAAATCTTTATTGTTCAGATTATTACAGTTGTTCCTCTTTTTTCCGCCCATAGCTTCCCTCCACCCGGTTCTCACCCCACCCTCTACCTTTACCCGTCCACTGTCCTAATCCATAGGTGTATGATTTTTTTCCAGTCTCTTCTCCTACCCCCCACACCTCTTTCCCCCTGAGAATTGTCAGTCCACTCCCTTTCTATGCCCCTGATTCTATTCTATTCACCAGTTTATTCTGTTCATCAGATTATTTATTCACTTGATTTTTAGATTCACTTGTTGATAGATATATATCTGTTGTTCATAATTTTTATCTTTACCTTTTTCTTCTTTTTCCTCTTCTTAAAGGATACCTTTAAGCATTTCAAATGATACTGGTTTGGTGGTGATGAACCCCTTTAGCCTTTTCTTACTGTGAAGCTCTTTATCTGACCTTCACTTCTGAATGGTAGCTTTGCTGGGTAAAGTAATCATGGTTGTAGGTTCTTCCTATTCATCATTTTGAATATTTCTTGCCACTCCCTTCTGGCCTGCATAGTTTCTATTGAGAAATCAGCTGACAGTCATATGGGTACTCCCTTGTAGGTAACTAGCTGTTTTTCTCTTGCTGCTTTTAAGATTCTCTGTCTTTTGCTATTGGCATTTTAATTGTGATGTGTCTTGGTGTGGTCCTCTTTGGATTCCTTTTGTTTGGGGTTCTCTGTGCTTCCTGGACTTGTAAGTCTATCTCTTTCACCAGGTAGGGGAAGTTTTCTGTCATTATTTCTTCAAATAGGTTTTAAATATCTTACTCTCTCTCTTCTTCTGGCACCCCTATAATTCAGATGTTGGTACACTTGAAGTTGTCCCAGAGGCTCCTTACACTATCTTCATATTTTTGGATTTTTTTTAATTTTGTTTTTCCGGTTGGGTGTTTTTTGCTTCTTCATATTTCAAATCTTTGACGTTATTCTTGGGATCCTCTTGTATGCTGTGGGATCTCTGTATATTATTCTTTATTTCAGTCAGTGTATGCTTAATTTCTAGTTGGTCTTCTTTCATATCCTCGAGGGTCTCACTAAATTTATCGGCTGTTTCTAGAAAATTCTTGAAAAACCTTATAACCGTGGTTTTGAACTCTGTATCCTCTAGTTTGCTTTCCTCCATTTCTGTCATTTGTGACCTGTTTCTTTGTCTCCACATTTTGGCTGCTTTCCTGCGTTGATAGAGTGGCTTTGTGTGCTATGTGTCCTGTAGGGCCCAGTGGCTCAGCCTCCGCAATTACCTGAAGTGGACACTCTTAGTGCACCCCCTTGTGGGCTGTGTGCACAGTCTTATTGTAGTTAAGCCTTGATTGTTGTAGGTATCACTGGGAGGAATTTACCTCCAGGCCAATTGGCTGTGAGAATTAGCTGTGTCTACAGTAGGAGAACTTCTGTGCTGAAGACACCCTTATGGGACAAGACTTGCTTCAGTGGGGCTTTGGTGCTCACTGAGTCTTCCTCCTGAGTGTGTCTCTTATGGATCTGAGTATTTGTAATCTAGAAGGTCCCAATCTGACCACTGGGTACACAGGCTCTTGAATCTCTAAGGAGGTGCTAATTTAGCCTCTGTCTTAGGCTACCCAGCAGGAGCTATGGAGAGATTTGGAGATTCCTCTTCCTTGTTTGGGGTTTGGAGGTGCCCAGATGAGGCCCAGTTGTGAAGCAGTGCAAGCTGCTGTGGGTCCTTGATCCTTCTTTTGGATGCTCTGGGTCTGTCTGACACAGCTGCAGTTTGTTAGGCAATTTTAGATCTCAAAGGGCCAGATCATTTATATTCAAAAGCCTCTGCTGGCAGCTTGGGTGGGGCGGCGTCTCAGGGAATCAACAGGGTGGAGCAAACAGCTATGGCTGATCCTCAGTCCTGCCCTAAGAGTTCCTGATTCTCAGTGTCCCGGTACTCGCTGCTAGCACCTCTTAGAGAAAGCCACCCTCAAGTTCTGACTAATGCCAGATAGTCCAGTTTCTCCCCATATGAGTCTGGGTCCCCAGAGACTCGCCCAGAACTGGAGTTCAGAGCCGTCAGGAGCTTGTGTCTCCCTCCCGATTGAAAAAGACACTGGTGTCCTTCTTTGCCAGCCCTTTCTCCGCACGCGTGCCTCTGTACCTTTGCACTTTACTTCCGCACCTCCTCTGAGTCTCAGTGTGCTTTTCTCTTTCCTTCTAGTTGTAGAATTTACACTCAGCCAGCCTTCCTGTGGTTCTGGATGATGTCCGTTCTCTCCTTTAGTTGTATTTTTGAGGTGGTTGTGCGAGGCAGCAATTTCCGGTATTTATCTATGCCACCATTTTGGTTTCTCCTTGATGTACATTTTTCTTTAGTGAATGCCAGAGTTGTTATCTCATTAAAACAACTCTAATTTATTCTTATTGTTCCCTGTAATTTTATTCCCTAATATCTTTGAAAACTACATAATTGATTAATAGAATCATTCCCCCAAACATTTATTGAGTCCCTACAATATTCCAGGCACATGGTGTTTTAAGTGTTTGGGATACAATGTGAAACAAAACAAAATACTTTCCTTTTATCATGTAATTTATATTCTGGGAGGGGGTTAAAGCTTATGAATTTCTGTCTAGTCATCAACTTATTTGCTACTCTACTTATTAATGTACTAAATTTTATATGGTATGTTAGAGAGTTAAGTTCTATGGTAAACAAGAAAAAATATCCTGAGTATATCTGTCAAGAGAGAATAGGTTTTGCTGATATAACTACCCCCTAATCTTATTGTCTTATCAAAACATTTTATTTCTCACTCCATCATCTGGAGTGTGCCTTGTCCCTGTGGCAGTGGGGAGGGAGTGTGGCAAATTAAGTGCTGGCTCTTAAGTCTTCCATCCAGAAGTAATACTTGTCATTCATGCTCATATTTCATTAGACAAAGCTTATCAGATGGACAAGCTAAATTTATAAGTGTGAAGTAAGATTTTTCTTGCTCCTGAATAGAGGAGAAATAGAATCTCTATTAACTGTTCCAATGATTTTTTTGTGCATATAAAGAACTGGAGCATGTGACAAGGATAGGTTACATTTTTAAAGAAGATTGTACAAGTAGATTTCATGAAGAAAATATAACTTTATCCGAGACAGGTGAGGTAAGGGTATTGGCCACAGGCATAACCAGAGGAGGAAACTTCCTCCCATTTATTATTATTATTTTCCAATATAGGAAATATTCAATGTAAAGTCCTCAGGCTGGAGCATACTCAGTTGTGGCTGGAGTAGAATGAGCAAGGTGGAGGGCAGTAGGAAATCAGATTAGAGAGAAAAAGAATAAACAATAGTATTTAAGGCCCTTTAGATTATAATAAGGACTCTGGCCTAAATTCCAAGTGAAATGGGGAGTCATTGTGAGATTTTTCACTTCCTGCATATTGGACCTCACTCTCATTTCTCGCTCTTTATCACTCCTGTTATGTAAGCATTTTCTCCTTTTCTTTTCCTTGATTTCTCTAACAAACCCACACATGCTCCATCATTGATTCACAGTCTCAGGTTTGCTCAGGACCCATTTGTGGCTGAGGGCAAAATCATCTCTGCCCTGCCAAGACTCTGCTATCTTCATTATTTAATCACTGGTGCCTCCTTGCCTTCCAGTCATTAAATGACAAATTGTTTACACTTATTGTCCTTTACACTTTCTGAAGCCTTTGACTCAGTAATAATGATACAAGAATAAACTCTGTTTTGAGTATTCACAACTGTAAGCCTACTTTTGCCCACCCCTGTATAGGAGCTATAGCATTGCAAAGATTCCACTATCACTTTCGTTGGTGTAGGGCAGAGTATAATGAATGCCAGTTGTGTTCAGAACAAAAAAATCTTTGCACAACTTGTCAATGTTACTTTTTTGAAGCAAGAGAAACTAATTAGTGTTTATAGAGAGTCTTCTTATTTCTATACTGGAAGCATACAAATTCAAGTAAAAAGAGAAAGCCTTTTTAAATATTCTAAGGTGATAACATTGAACAATACATCTGTCTTAGTTTGTTTAGGCTGTTAAAACAAAAATATCTTAGATGGAGTGGTTTATAAACAACAGAAATTTACTTTTCACAATTCTGGAGTCTGGGAAGTCCAAGATCAAAGCATCAAGATATTTGGTGTCTGGTAAAAACCCTTTTCCTGGTTGATAGATGGCCATCTTTTATCAGTGTCCTCACATGGCAGAAGGGGAAAGGGAAGTCTCCAGACTCTAATATAAGGGCACTAATCCCACTGATACAAACTCCAACCTAATGACCTGATGACCTACCAAAGGCCCCATCACCCAGTACCATCATATAAGGAGTTAGGATTTTGTATACTTTTGGGGGGACACATAGATTTTTAGTCTATAGCAATATTTAAGTACAGTTTCAAGAGAGTGAGAATATCTGGGGTCAAATCCTGCCTCTAATTGTAGATCTGTGCTCTTGAATTCTCCTTTTTTCCTTGCCTCTTAAAAATAAATATTATATATAGCATATGTATTACTGCCATAGTAAGAGCTCCACAAAGTTATGTTGTTTTCATTGTCCATCCTCATGGAAGTGAGTGTGCATGCTAAGGCTCTAGACTACCCCCAATTTAATGGAATGATCTGAAACCTTCTAAGCTCCCCTTGGTCATAACTGTCAGTTGCTTTTTCTGAATTTGTTTTATAATACTATTCCTGCAAGAGCAACCCCTTAATAAATTGAGAGACAGCTATTGATTTTATGACAAAACTAGAGGCCCGGTGCACAAAAATTTGTGCACTCGGAGCGGGGGGGGGGGGGATACCTCAGCCCGGCCTGTGCCCTCTCCCAGTCTGGGACCCCTTGGGAGATAACGACCTGCTGGCTTAGGCCTGCTCCCGGGAGACAGAGGCAGGCCCAATCCCTAGGTGCAGTCCCTGGTCAGGCTCAGAGCAGGGCTGATTGGGGAGTTGGGGCACAGCCCCCTGTCATGCACAGAGCAGGGCGGATCTGGAGGTTGCGATGCCACCCTCAGTCATGCTCAGGGTAGGGCCGATTGGGGGGTTGGGGCACCGCCCCCTGTCATGCACAGAGCAGGGCCCATCAGGGGGTTGGGGAGCTCGCCCCTGTCACGCACAGAGTAGGGCCAATAGGGGAGTTGGGGCACTGCCCCCTGTCACACACAGAGCAGGGTGGATCAGGGGTTGGGGCACCATCCTCTATCACCAACAGAGCAGGGCTGATCAGGGGGTTGGGGCGCCACCGCTGTCACACTCAGGGCAGGGCCGATGGGGAGGTTATGGCTCTACCCCATCACACACAGAGCAGGGCCCCTTGGGGGGGGGGGCGCCGCACCCTGTCACACACAGAGCCACAGGGTGATCAGGGGGCTGGGGAGTTCCCCCCTATCAGGCACAGAGCAAGGCTGATTAAGGGGTTGGGGCACCTTCCCCTGTCATGAACAGAGCAGGGCGGATAGGGAGGTTGTGGCCCCGCCCCCTGTCACACTCAGAGCTGCAGGGCGATCAGGGGGTTTGGGCACTGCCCCCTGTCATGCTGATCCCAGTGCCGGGAGGCCTCGCAGCTCCGCTGATCCCGGTGCTGGGAGGCATAGTACCCCTTTACTATATAGGAGAGAAGCCTGGTGCACGGGTGGGGGCCGGCTGGTTTGCCCTGAAAGGTGTCCTGGATCAGGGTGGGGGTCCCCACTGGGGTGCCTGGCCAGTCTGGGTGAGGGGATGATGGCTGTTTGCAGCTGGTCACACAGCCTTCAGGGTGGGTGTCCCCACTGGGGTGCCTGGCCAGTCTGGGTGAGGGGCTGAGGGCTGTTTTCATGCTGGTGGGTGACTGAAGCTCCCAACTGCTCCTTTTTTTCTTTTTCTTTTTTATTCTGGGCCAGCTTTAGCTCTGGCTCCAGCTCTGAGGCCTCTGCTGCTGAAAGCAGGTATCTGGTTTGTTTGGGTTCTATAATCAAAACACTGTATCAACTCCAGCTCTGAGATCCCGGTGGGCTGAAAGCAGGTTTCTGGGGTTTTGTTTAGCTTCTATATTTGTAACAATGTTTCAAACTGTAAGCTCAGAGGCCAGCAAGGCAGGCGGGGAATGTTGGAGTCCTCTGTCACTGAAGCAAGCAAGCCTCATGTTCACTTCAAGCTGCCTGGCTGCCAGCTGCCCTCTTGGCTGGTAGTTAATTTGCATATTGCCTTGATTAGCCAATGGGAAGGGTAGCAGATGTATGGCTAATTACCATGTTTCTCTTTTATTAGATAGGATTCCTCTTCCTCTTTAGTTTCCTTACCAAAGCCTGAATGAAATGGTTGCCTCTGTCCTGTTATCAGGACATTAACAAATGAGGTTCCTATTAAGGAACAAGGAATGGTTGAGCTGCAGTGTGTGCACTATGAAAATCAAAGTTGTCCACCTGTCAATTACAATAGCAGTGAACAGCCATGATTTACACATGTCAGCCACCAATGAAAAGAGTGAGAGCTAGATGATCATGGGTATTGTGTTGCTTTCCAGCAGCTCTGATTCTTTTTACTGTTTTAAATATAGTTTTATTGATTTCAGAGAGGAATGGAGAAGGAGAGAGAGAGATGGAAACATCAATGATGAGAGAGTATCATTGATCGACTGCCTCCAGCCCACCCCCTACTGGGGATTGAACCCACAACCCGGGCATGTGCCCTTGATTGGAATCGAACCCGGGACCCTTCAGTCCATAGGCTGATGCTCTATCTACTGAGCCAAACCAGCTAGGGCCTGATTATTTTTATATTGAGTTTATTTTGGGGATTTTGCTTAGAAGCCCAGAAGTCATTTACCAATTTGAGAAGTGAGAACTTCCAAAGACTGAAACCAAAAAATTATTTTTGGAATTGAGTTACTCTTCGGTTGTGTAATTACAATAGACATGTCTATTCTTTGATGTAGTATAAATATGATATTTGGAATTAATATCTATTTTCTAAATTAAAAGTGAAAATCAGATTTACTTTTGTTAAGAATTTGCAAGTGTGTCCTGAAAAAATACATATCCTGAGACTGCAAAATTAGATCTAGCAATTATCATGCCACTTTATAATCAACCTTTCAGTGGTTTACTCCTGATACCTGCCATTTATCATGTGCATTTGTTTTTGTTGTTAATCCTCGCCTGAGGATATTTTTTCATTGATTTTTAGGGAGATTGGAAGGGAAAGGGAATAAAGCCAGTCAATGAAAGAAAAATACCACATGATCTCATTTATTTATGGTTAATTAAGACCACTATAAACTGATGAACAAAAATAGATACAGAGGCAGAGCAACATCGAACAGACTGTCAAACTACAATGGGAAGGCCGGGGAGGGTTGGGGGGGTGGGTAAGAGATCAACCGAAGGACTTGTATGCATGCATATAAGCATGACCAATGGACACAAGACACTGGGGGGGCATGGGAGGCTAGGGGAAGGTCAAGGGGAGAAAAAAAGACGTATATATTATTCTTTGCAATACTTTAAGCAATAAAACAACTAAAAAAAGAAAAATAAAAAGAAAGAAACATAGATGTGAGAGAAATTCATCAATTGGTCGCCTCCTGCATGAGCCCCAACCAGGGTCCAGGCCTTGGAGGAGCTTGAAACCAAGGTACATGCCCTTGACCAGAATTGAACCCGGAACCCTTTGGTCCACAGACTGGTGCTCTATCCACTGAGCCATACCAGCTAGGACTATCATGTGTATTTTTGATTCTGAGTTTCAAGGATCTACTTGGTCCTCCTGCTCCAGCCCTCACCCTATTATAGCTTAGCCTCCTATTCATTCTCCACATATTATTTGTGCTCTAATGAAATTTGCCAAATCTAGTTTTATCCAGACATGCCCTGTAATGTTTGTCTTCTATGTGACTACTAACACTAGTCTGAGTGTATAAAATTCTTCCCAACTATATCAAAATGTGCCTAATATTCAAAGACCACCTCAAATATTGTTTTGTCCATGATGTCTTTCCAGAAATCCCCTTGCAGTCTATTTTTCCCTTCACTGAAGTTCAACAATCTGTTGTCTTTAACACTTTTACAGTATGTATACCATCTTTATGCCGTAATTCTACATTTTCTTTACAGTTACATGACTAGGAAGGAATAGGCAAAAAAGGAGAAAAGAAGAAGAGAAGAGAAAAAAAGGTAAAAAGAGTTAAGGCCAATCCAAAGAAAACTGGGGTCTTTTTAAATCCTTTATATAGAAATAATATCATTTTTGAAAAAGTTTAATAGAAATATCAGCAATTATTCCCTTTCAACAACATAGAAACACTAGCTAATGCCCTAAGAAACTAGTTTTTGTAAATCTTGATGAAAATCCAAAAGTAGAGGCCACGAGTCTCTGACTCAACAATTTTGTAACATAAAGCAGAGATATTTGACCTCTTATTTTTCTTATTCTTTTTTATTTTGTCACTTTGTATTTCTATTTGTATTTTTTTTGCCTTTTCTGAATTTGTCATGTAAAAACAAACATTTAGGTTATGTTATTACTTTCAGATACTTAATCATTTTCATCTGCGATTTTTCTTGAGCGTTAACCACATCTGTTGATCAAATACATTTTAATTCAACTTCACTATGAGATTGTGTTGAGAAATAATCTGATGACAAAAGCTCACCTAAATCTTAAAATATATATTTAAATACTACTATCTTGAGATGTCTACATTATTAGTATTCTTTTTGAATGGAGCCAGAGTCTCTACAACAAAGTATCATTTGGTATCTTTACTGCACACAGCAAACCATAGTGAAGTGTAATTTTGACTATTTGTGCATTTTAGCAGCTAAATAGAACTATTTTGAAATCACTATGTATAGGAGATTGAGGAAGAACATGAGTGCAAAAATGTAAAGAATGTTGCAAAATCATCTCTTTCAAAATGGTAAATGATGATGCATTTAAAAAGACTGATAACTGAGAACCATCCATTTTTATGGCACTACATATCAGTTTGAATATACAGAATGTGGCAAAAGTGGATTTACAGTTGTGAGTATGTGAAACACAGTTTATTCTTGTTTTATTATGTATTAATTTGTTTTCATTTTCAAGTGTCATATTGAATAAAACAAAGAAGCTTGGAGCCAATTTTAATACTATTGAATAAAACTAGTGTTTTATTATTTATTAATTATTGTACTATATTCCATATGAACAACTGTAAACCTGATTTTACCCCAGCATGTATAAAATTACTTAAATAAATAATATTTCAAAGAATACATTTTAGTCTACATATATACAGCATTTAAGTGTTAATATGATTCTGAACTAACCATAACATTTTAGTGCCTCACATTAAGCATTGTATTCTGAGAACACCAAGAGAAAAGTAAAATAAATAAATAAATAAATGAATAAAATATGGTTTAATAATCTTTCTCTCTTGTGCATTTTGCAATAGAGTCTTCACTAGCTTATTTAGTGGCAATAATTACTTTTAAATATAAAGTAGTAAAATTCTTAAAATATTGATCTACATAGGCTTTCAAGGTCCAATACCTTTTTCAAGTCACATAATTTCCAAAATCTGTGCCTCGTTTTGCTCTTTCCTTCTACTCATCTATAAAATAATATTTCAAAAAAACCTAAAAGCCATAGAAGCAGAGAACAGCCGAAGATATGAATGATTTATTGATATCACAGTCCAAAACTTGAAGAATGAAAAAATTCCAGTATCTTCAACAAAGTCTAGGACTTGATTTTTCCTATATAGCTCAGTCCAAAACTCTTTTTACTTAGAAAATGTTCTAAGACTATTTGGTTCTTATACAAAAACTATGAGTATATCCAGTAATTTCATTATAAGAATGATTTAAACCCGGCTGGTGTGGCTCAGTGGTTGAACATCAATCCATAAACCAAGAAATTGCTGGCTTGATTCCCAGTCAGGGCACATACTTGATTTGCAGGCTTGAGCCCCAGTAGGGTTCATACAGGAAGAAGCTGATCAATGGTGTTTCTCTCTCATTGATGTTTCTATCTCTCTATCCCTCTTCCTTTCTCTGTCTAAAAATCAATCAAAACATATCTATCTATCTATCTATCTATCTATCTATCTATCTATCTATATTAAAGAACGATTTAAACAGTTGCTTGACATCACTTGAAAATAAGTTCTATTAATTACTTTTTAACTTTTCAATTTTATGTGTTGATGTTTTTTTACACATACTTGGCCAGGAAAACGGGATAAAGACATGAACAGCTTCCAGAATAAATAGAAAGTTAATTTTGACATCCTGGGAATGTACACTAGACTTAAAAATTACTGGCTTTCTTATCATCTGTAGGTTTTCCTTTTCAGAAACTTAATACATATTTATATTTAATATTATCTTCTTTAAGATTTATTTTGGGGGCACCACATTTCACTCTTTCTTCTTGCTGAACTCAGATATAGAATAAGGAATATTTTTCCTCTTTTATATTTTTAAATGTGCATTTTGGATTACTATTAAAATTGGCTCCAAGCTTCTTTGTTTTATTCAATATGTCACTTGAAAATTTTTTAAAAAATGAGTAGATGAAGATTCCAAACATAAATAAATAGAACCTGTCATTAAGTGCAGTCATTTTCAGGAACACACATTTGAAGCGATACCTCTTAACTTAGACTGGCTACATCATTTTGTTTTCATATTTTCATTTGAAAAATTTAAACAAGTGCTATAATGGGTGATTCTATGCTAACAGAATTTAATATTCTGTTCTAATATTATTTTTCTAATATTATTTCTAATATTATTTTTAAACTTTAAAAAGTTAAGAATAAGCATCTACACGACTTTGGAACATAAATGTGCCTGAAAAGCCTGGAATTACTTGTGCCCCCCTGGTATTAATCAAATACATAATCAAAGTGGCACAAATATTTCTATGATACCATTTTAAAGGGTAGTCCATCTTAAAATTACTATATATGAGACTTTAGCCAGACTAATCAAGAAACAAAGAGAGAGGACCCAAATAAACAAAATCAGAAATGAAAGAGGCGAAGTGACAACTGACCCCACACCAATATAAAGGGTTGTAAAAAAATACTATAAGCAATAAAAAGGATTGTAAAACAATACTATAAACAACTATAGTCCAACAAGTTGGACAACCTGGATAAAATGGACATACTCATAGAGAAATGCAATCTTCCAAAACTCAATCAGGAAGAATCAGAAAACTTGAATAGGCCATAGCTACTGGTGAAATTGAAGCAATAATAATAATAATAATAATAATAATAATAATAATAATAAAACTCCTATCCAACAAAAGCCCTGTTAAGGACAGCTTCACAGGGAAGTTTTACTAAACATTCAAAGAAAAACGAGTACCTATCCTCCTCAGATTATTCCAAAAATCCAAGAGGAAGGAACACTTCCAAGCTCTTTTGATGAGGCAAGCATTAGTCTAATTCCAAAACCAGATAAAGACACTACAAAGAAAGAGAACTACAATCCAATATCCCTGATGAATATGGATGCTAAAATCTTCAACAAAATACTAACAAATCAAATCTAGCAATACATTAAAAAGACCATACGCCATGACCAAGTGGGATTTAGTCTAGGGATGTAAGGTTGGTTTAATATCTGCCAATCAATAAACATGATACATCACATAAACAATGGGAAGAAAAAAATCACATGATCACATAAATTGACACAGAAAAAAACTCTCAGCAAAGTGGGAATAGAAGAATCATACCTCAACATAATAAAGGCCATATACGACAAACCTGCAGGCAACATCATACTAATGGGTAAAAACTAAAACCATTTCATCCAAGAACAGGAACAAGACAGGGATGTCTGCTTTCATGACTCTTATTCAGCATAGTACTGGAAGTACTGGCCTCAACAATCAGACAAAAAGAAAAAACAAAAGGCATTCAAATTGGAAAGGAATGAATAAAACTGTCATTATTCGCAGATTACATGCTATTGTACATAGAAAACCCTAAAGACTCTACTTAAAAACTGCTAGATTTAACAAATGAATTGGGCAACAGAAAAGGATACAAAATTAATACCCAGAAATCGACGGGATTTTTATACACCAATAATGAACTTTCAGAAAGAGAAATTTTAAAAAATCCAGTTACCACTGCAACAACAACAAAAAAATTTAAGATACTTAGGAATAAATTTAACCAAGGAATTAAATGACTTGTTCTTAGAAAAACTACTGGGCATTGAAAAAAAGAGATAGAGGAAAATATAAATAAGTGGAAGAATATGCCATGTTCATGGATTGGTAGAATCAACATCATTAAAATGTCCGTACTGCCCAAAGCAACCTATAGATTCAATGCAATCCCCATTAAAATACCAACTGCATATTCTACAGATCTAAATCAAATATTCCAGAAATTTATATGGAACCAAAAAAGACCCAAGTAGCAATAGTAATCTTGAAAAAGAAGTAAAAGTTGGAGGAATCACAATACCAGATGTTGTTATTCCACAAAGCCACTCTACTCAAAACAGCCTGGTACTGGCACAAGAACTGGCATATAGATAAATGAAACAGAACAGAGAACCCAGAAATTAACCCAAGCCATTATGCTCAATTAATATTTGACAAAGGAGGCAAGAGCATACAGTGGTGCAAAGACAGTCTCTTCAGTAAATGGTGCTGGGAAAACTGGACAGGTACATGCACAAGAATGAAACTGGACCACCAACTTACACAATACAAAAGAATAATCTCAAAATGGATAAAAGATCTAAATGTAAGTTGTGAAACCATAAAAATCTTAGAAAAAACCACACGCAGCAAAATTTCAGACATCTCTCCTAGCAATATGTTTACTGATACATCTCCTAGGTCAAAGAAAACTAAGGAGATAATAAACAAATGGACTACCTAAAAATAAAAGCTTCTGCACAGCAAAGAAACTGTCAACAAAATGAAAAGGGAGCCCACTGCATGAGAGAACATATTTGCCAATGATGCATCCATGAGGGGTTAATTTCCAAAATATATGGAACTCATACAACTTAACAAAAGGAAGACAAACAATCCAATTAAGAAATAGACAAAGGACCTAAATAGACACTTCTCCAAAGTGGACATACAGGTGGCAAGACACATATGAAAAAATTCTCAAAGTCACTAATCATCAGAGAGAAGCAAATTTAAACAGCAAGGTATCACCTTACATCTGTCAGAATGGCTGTCATCAACAAATCAACAGATGGCAAGTGTTGGTGAGGATGTGGAGAAAAGGCGACTCTAGTATCCTGCTGGTGGGAATGCAGACTGGTGCAGCTACTGTGGAAAACAGGATGGAATTTCCTCAAAAAATTAAATATGAAACTCCCATTTGACCCAGTGATACCACTTCTAAGAATATATACTAAGAAACCTGAAACACCAATCAGAAAGCATATATGCACCCCTATGTTCATAGTGGTACAATTTACAATAACTAAGATTTGGGTACAGCCCAAGTGACCATCAGTAGATGAGTGGATAAAAAGGTTCTGGTACATTTACACAATGGAATACTATGCGGTGGTAAAAAAAAAAAAAAAAAGAAGGAACTCTTACCATTTGCAACAGCATGGATGGACCTAGAGAGTATTTTGCTAAGTGAAATAAGTCAGTCAGAGGAAGATAAGTATCACATGATCTCACTCATATGTGGAATCTAATGATTAAAATAAACTGATGAACAAAATAGATCCAGAGACATAGAACCGTGAATAGACTGATGAATTTCAGAGGGAAGGTGGGGATGTGGGGTGTGGGGAGGAGAGATCAACTGGGGAACTTATATGCATTTATGCATAGCTCATGGACACAGACAGTGGTGTGGCAAAGACATGGGGGTTGTGGGTGCAGGGAGGAGGGAGTCAGTGGAGAAAAAACACCCACAAAAAACAAAGCAGACATCTGTAATACTTTAAACAATAAATTTAAAAAATAAAATGAAAGTACTGCATTATTCATTTTACTATGTATTTGGTAATATCATAGATTCAATTAAAATATTTTGAGTTTTTTATATGTGAGACAATAGCCAAAATAATATGGGCAGATTTCATTAAGATAATATACTTATTTTGAGAGTATATTTGTTTTGTCTGGGAAAAGAGGCTTTTTAAACAGAAACTTTCTCACTGATATATCTGAGGCCTGTTTATCTTATCTGGAGAGCAGATGAAGATGGGATTGCATGAACCATCCAATTATACAGCCCATACTCTTAAAATGCCTGAAAAATGGGTGGGGCTGCATGACACAGGTGTGGAGAAAAACTTCCTTTTATGGACTTGTTCAACATCTGATATAGTGAGGAAGAAAAGAATTCACTCGTTCCCTAACTTGTGGCTGTGACTGCTTTAGCTACTGCCTAACTTTATTTGCAGGTGTGGTGGGTGACTAGGTGGGCATCTTTGCCTAATTTTCCAGGGAAAGAGCCAACAGTGCTTGCTCCCTGTAATCACTTCATATGGATTTAGGCAGATGCGTGCACAGACATGCTGCAATAGCAGTCACTCTTTCTGCCTCTTCCTTGAAAAGAGTGAAGTGGCCAAATTTATAGTCATTCCAGTTCCATTCAAGCAAAAACAGAGGAACAGGGATAGAATATGACCAAACCAGAGGACAGGGACTAGGGTCTGCCTTCCATCACTAAGGCCACAGGAGGAAAAAAAAATGTTGCCATTCTCTCTTCTGTGTTCTGTTAGTCCCTCCTTGACTAAGCTTAAAAACTTCATGTAGCATCCTTGTCACTGCCATGTTGTGGGACAAGGGTGAAAATTAAGAATTCCCAAGGATCAAGGGGAGAAGCTAGATGAATTGGATTTCTTAACTAGTTCATACATATTCTGAGTTCTTCAATTCCTTCTAAAAGTATTTTAGAATTGGATAAAACAGGGATGCCAAGAAAGATTATTTCAAAAGACTATAATTTTCTTTGCAGAACCACATGCAGAACTCCATGGAGCATTTTTTATAGTTTTGAAATAAATTTTTCAGTATGGCAGGCAAAAGAGGGGCAAGTAAATTTTCATAATAATTACTCTCAAGACAAGTAAAACAACCCCAAGCATTTGTTCATTTCCCTATTATAAAGTAATTTTTCTCACTCTAGTAGATGTCAAATACCTAACCAATTGGAAATAGAAAAGTGTGCCTCTGGTTACTAGAAATCACCTGACTCTCAGAAATGAGATTTTTAGCATTCCCATTAGGGCATTCATGTTGGTTTATTAAGACTAAATGGGCAGCTGAACATGATTACCTAGCTTGGGTAGAAAGGGAAATAAAGTTAATGGTAAGACAAGCTGCTGGCTGTATTTCTTAGCCTGCCTTCTAAACCAGTTCCTTAAATCTCTAATTGAGGACTCACCACCCTGGGAACCTTACTCGGTTTACTTTGTTATTTAAGACTTGTGGCTGATTTACATTTCAACTTGAAAATTTGGTGTAGGAAATCATTTGGTAATTTTATGGGATAAGCAAGGTGGTGCAGGGAAGGATGAGGTAAAATACTGTTCTACTTTATCCTCTTCCTAATGATCACCATTTCAAACCAACATTTTACAAACCTCCAGGCTGCAGAGAGTGGTTATCTATATACTAGAGGCCTGGTGCGCAAAAATTTCTGCACTCGGGGGGGTCCCTCAGCCCAGCCTGTGCCCTCTCACAGTCTGAGACCTCTTGGAGGATGTCCACCTGCTGGCTTAGGCCCTCTCCCAGGGGAATGGGCCTAAGCTGGCACTCAGACATCCCTCTGGTAGCCCGGGAGCCCTTGGGGGATGTCCATTTGCCAGTGTGGAGCAGGCCTAAGCTGCAGTCGGACATCCTTAGTGCTGCTGAGGAGGCGGGAGAGGCTCCTGCCACCACCACTGTGCTGGGAGCCATCAGCCTGGCTCGTGGCTGAGCAGAGCTCCCCCTGTGGGAGCACACTGACCACCAGGGGGCAGCTCCTGCATTGAGCGTCTGCCCCCTGGTGGTCAGTGTGTGTCATAGTGACCAGTGATTCCCAGTCGCTCTGCTATTAGGGTCAATATGAATATTACCCTTTTATTATATAGGATAGAGGCCTGTTGCATGGGTGGGGGCTGGCTGGTTTGCCCTGAAAGGTGTCCTGGATCAGGGAGGGTGTCCCGCTGGGGTGCCTGGCCAGACTAGGTGAGGGTCTGAGGGCTGTTTGCAGGCTGGCCAAGCCCCCTTTAGGGTGGGTGTCCCCATTGGGGTGCCTGGCCAGCCTGGATGAGGAGGGGCTGATGGCTGTTTTCAGGCTGGTCAAGTCCTCAAGGGGACCCTCACCCCATGGGCATGTGGCCAGCTTGGGTGAGGGGCTGAGGGCCGTTTTCAGGCTGCCCAAGCCCCCCAGCAACCCAAGCTCCCAGCCCCTCCTTTTTTCTTTTTTTTTCTTTTTTCAGCAGGTATCTGGATTCATTTATCTTCTATAATTGAAACTTTGTAGCCTTGAGCAGAGCCCAGGTCTGCTGGAAGCCTTGGTTACCCCTGGCAACCAAGGCTTCCAGCCCCTCCTTGAGCGGAGGGCATGGTGTCTGGAAGCAGGTATCTGGGATTTATTAATCTTTTATAATTGAAACTTTTTAGCCTTGAGAGGAGCTCAGGGCCGGTCAGGGCAGGTGGGAAGCTTGGCTTCCTCCATAGCTGGGGCCAACCCAAGCCTCCTGCTCACTCCAGCTCTGTGGTCGCCGCCATCTTTGTGACAGAGTGAGGGAGTGAGGGAGTGATGGTCAATTTGCATATTACTCTTTTATTAGATAGGATATAAAAGTCTAAGCAACCAAATGACCCGACAACTGGTCACTACGATGCGCACTGACCACCATGGGGCAGGCACTCAATGTAGGAGATAACCCCTGGTGGTCAGTGTGCTCCCACAGTGGGAGTACCTCTCAGCTAACCTATGGACACCAGATGCAGGGCTCACAGCTGGCCGCCACAGCCCAGAGACCACAGCAGCGCGGCAGCGAGCCTACTGAGCTACGGTTGCAGCAGGTGCAGCGGGGCTGGAATGAGCAGGAGCAGCAGGCAGTGTTGGACTGTAGGTTTCAACCCAATCCCTGCAGGCTATGCTGAGGGACCCCGTCAGTGCATGAATCCATGCACCAGGTCTCTAGTGGTATGTATAAAGGATACAGGAGGGAATATCTGATGGCTGGGACCTCACAGGCTATCAAGTGAATTTTTATATTTGACTCCTGGAAGACTTCTGCCCTAGGATGAACTGTTTTCTCCTTTGAGAAGTTAGAAATATTAGCAAGTGAGACACCATGCACACAGGTAGCCTTGCCTCATCATTTTATCTCTTTTTTTTCCTTTCTTGAGAAACCTGCTTTCCTAAAAAGTGCTCAGGAACTTCTTATCCCTCTACCTTTTATAATACAGGCCAGAACCTGCTATAGAAAAGATCGTATAACTTTAGTGAACTTGAACCTTAAGTTTCATTGTTAATTGTGGGATGAATTATCCCATCAAAGGCATTTCAGTCTAAAGGAAGGAAAATGCTGTTTAATGGAAATTTAGAAATCATAGCTTGTAGCTACCAGCTCTGCCAATTTGTTGGAACACTGCTCTGTAGGGTTTTTCTTCTAATTTTCTGAGAAGGTTCAGAGATAAACAAAGCACAAAACTTGCACAAATATCTGATCTGAATATTATATTTTACTTCACTATGGTCAAGCTAGTTACTGAAGCCTAAAATTTCCATTGATAATTTTTGTATGGAGTGCTCCAACTGACTCTATCATGGCTCAAGCATATGGTGTACTTTATTGACAATTTTCTGGTGAACCAGTCTTAGAGGTTGGAACTGATGTGGAATTTCAAAGAAATATTAGACTTGATGACAGAGACTATAGACAAAAAATTTATAATATATTTGGAAAGATGAAACTAACACATGTGAATGCAATAAGTCCATGAACCATTACATAAAAATGTGCTTTAATGCCACAGGAGAAGTTGTTATGGACTTCTATATTTAGGGAGATATTTAAAGACTGATGGTGTAGGAACCACAAATGATTGATAAGATAAGATTGGAGGGGATGAGTTGGGGGCATCATTGGTAAAAGGAACAAAAAGGGAGATTTATGATTGCATAGGTAGAAATAGGATAGGTTATGCATGTGTTAGAAACACAGGAATTTAGATTTGATATGAGAGGGCATAGGGAATCATAATTAATGTCATGGTAGAGTGAAATGATAATGAAATAAAATGGCAAAAGCATTTCTGCATTTGAGCTCTTATTGTGTGACTTTTACCAAGTTAGGTAACTATTTGCTTTAAAATTTTTAAATTATAATTGACATTCAATATTATATTAGTTTCAGATGTGCTGCATAGTGGTTAGATATTACATAAGTTACATGGTACCATACATGGTTATTACAATATTATTGACTATGTTCCCTATGCTGCACTTTACACCTTGTGACTATTTCATAACTACCAATTTTAACTATCCCTTCACCTTTTTCACCCAGTCTCCCATTCCCCTCCCATCTGGCAAACATGTTTGTTGTCTGTATCAATGAGTTTGTAGATAATTATTTTTACCCTCAGTTTCCTCATGCACAAAATCAGGACAAAGGGTTATGTGAACATTTGAGGATGAGAGAAAAACATAGGAAATTATAATAGTAATAATATTAGTGAAAATACATCTTATTAATATATCTATTATTAATATTTTATGGTTGTTGATTTAGGCAAATTGAGATGACTATAGTTTCTGTGATCCCCCCATCCCTTGGAGAGGTGGAACCTACTTCTTTTCCCCTTACATCTGGGCCGGTTCTGTGACTACTTTGATCAATAGTATATTGTGGAAATTGTGATAAGCTAAATTACAGATCCAGACATTATTCCACTTCTTGTTTCTTGAAATCCTTGCTTTTGGTATCCTCTTTCTAAGAACACTGTCACCATGTTTTATTTTCTCCATCTCTTTTTAAAAATCTTTATTGTTGAGGGTATTACAGATGTCCCCCTTCTCCTTCACTGACCCCCTCCACCTGGTTCCAGCCTCACCCCAGGCCTTAAAAACCCTATTGTCTATGTCCATGGGTAATGCATATATGCATATGAGTTCTTTGGTTAATTTCTTCCACCACTCCCACCCCTCTTCTTTTTGAGATTCATCAGCCTCTTCCATGTTTCCATGCCTCTGGTTCCACTATATTCATAAGTTTATCTTGTTAATTAGATTCCTTGTTCATTTATTTTTAGATGCAATTATTGATAGATATGTATTCATTACCCTTTAGAAATAAATTTTATTGTTCATTGCCCTTTAGCAATGAATTTTATTGTTCATAATTTTGATTTCTTCTTCTTCTTCTCCTTCTCCTCCTCCTCCTCCTCCTCCTCCTCCTCCTCCTCCTCCTCCTCCTCCTCCTTCTTCTTCTTCTTCTTCTTCTTCTTCTTCTTCTTCTTCTTCTATACCTATCAACATTTTACCCTGGCCAATTTGGCTCAGTGGATAGGGCATCGGCCCACAGACTGAAGTGTCACTGGTTTGATTCCAATCAAGGGTATGTACATCAGTTGCAGGCTTGATCCCTGACCCTGGTCCAGGTGTGTGCGTGAGGCAGCCAATTGATGTGTTTCTTTCACATCAATATTTCTCTCTGTGTCTCTTCCTCCCTTCTACTCTCTCCAATACTCAATATAAAATATTCTAGAGTGAGGATTAACAAAAATAAAATGAATACCTTTCAACATTTCATGTAATACTGCTTTGGTGGTGATAAATTCCTTTAGCTTTTTCTTGTCTGTAAAGCTTTTTATCTGACCTTCAATTCTAAATAATAGCTTTGCTGGGTAGAGTAATCTTGGTTGTAGGTCCCTACCATTCATCACTTTTAATATTTATTGCCACTCCCTTCTGGCCTGCAAAGTTTCTGTTGAGAAAACAACTGACAGTCATATGGACACTCCCTTTTAGGTAAGTAACTGCTTTTTTCTTGAGAATCTTATCAAAGATTCTCTCTTTGTCTTTATCCTTTGGCATTTTAATTATGATGTGTCTTGGTGTGGGCATCTTTGGGTTCCTCTTGTTTGGGACTCTCCAATTCCCAGACATGTAAGTCTATTTCTTTCACCAGCTAGGGGAAGTTTTCTGTCACTATTTCTTCAAATAGGTTTTCAATATCTTGCTCTCTTTCTTCTATTCTGGAACCCCCATGATGCTGATGTTGGTAACCTTGAAGTTGTTCCAGATGCTCCTTTTCTTACACTATATTCATATTTTTGGATTCTTTTTTCTTTTTGCTCTTCTGAGTGGGTGTTTTTTGCTTCCCCATATTCAAAATAATTGATTTGATTCTCAGAATCTTCTACTCTACTGTTGAATCCTTGTAAATTATTCCTTATTTCAGTTACTGTATGCTTAATTTCTGACTGGTTTTTTCTCATGTCTTTGAAATTCTCACTAAGATCCTTGAAAGTCTCACTAAGTCACTTGAAGTTCTCATTAACTTTCCTTGTGCATCCTTATAACCATTGTTTTGAACTCTGTATTTGGTAGTGTGCTTGTTTCTGTTTCACTTAGTTCTTGTTCTAGAGATTTCTTCTGTTATTTTATTTGTGACATGTTTCTTTGTCTCCACATTTTGGCTGCTTCCCTGTGTTTGTTTCTATGTATTAGGTAGAGCTGCTATGTCTCCTGGAATTGGTAGAGAGGCCTTGTGTAGTAGGTATCCTGTATGACCCAGTGGCTCAGCCTCCACAATCACCTGAGCTGGGTACTCTAGGTCGTCTCTGTGTGGGCTATGTGCACAGTCTTTTTGTAGGTGAGCCCTGATTGCTGTTGGTGTCACTGAGAATTGTCCTCCAGGCCAATTGGCTATGAGGACAAGCTGTGACTATAGTGGAAGAGCTGTTATGCAAGAGATAACTCTATGGAGCAGGACTTGCTTTAGTGGGGTTTTGGTGCTCACTGAGTCTGTCCCTTGATGTGTCTCTCATGGATGTGTAGAGTTGTAATCTGGCATGATCTGAAGCTGTCCACAGGGTGCACTGGCTCTCAGCCTCCTGGGAGGTACAAAGTCAGCCACTGCCTAGGGCCACATGGCAGGATCTACAGAGTGATCTACAGATGACTACTACTTGGGCTTAGAATTGCCCGGGCAAGGGCAAGCTGTGAAGCAAGGCAGGCTGTGGCTCATACCCAGTCTTGCTGACACAGGTTGTTGCATATTTGATTGATTTTAGGAAAATCTGGAGCCTGAGCCAGGATAGGCCATTCATCTGGAAAAGCCAATGCAAACAGCTTGGGTGGGGCTGCTAATTGGATGGGTTGGGGTCTCAGGGAATCACCAGGGCAGAAGGACCAGTATGTGCCAGGCTGATGGAAACTCAGATATGGCTGCAAGTTAGTTCTGTGGCGGGGAAGTATCAGCATAGGAACAATGCCCCTGAAAGTACCCCTGTCTGGGAGAAAGCTGCCCCAGAGTTCTTGCCCTCATGTCAGACAATCTAGATACCCCCAAGCCACTGCCCCAGTGCTGGAGTTCTGAGGGAGCGGGATTGTGTAAATTCCTGTGCTAGCCCTTTGAGAGGAACTGCCTGGGTCTCCATCAGCCTCTGTTTCACTCAGCCACAATTCCTTGCCAGAGGTTAAAATCAACAGTAATTAGCATATTAATGCAAAAAGACCCATTGGAAAGCCAATGGACTTTGATATTCACCAGGGCTGAAAATCAGCATAATATCACCCTGATGTGGGTTCAGTGGCTCAAGGCAATTCCCTAACCTGATAATCCTTTTACAGTTTACCAAACTTTACCTTTGATATGCCTGTATGCATTGCTAAAGGGCAAATGTGTATTCAAGTGAATTAAAGCAGATGGGACCCAGTTTCAGTGTGCACTTCATGAAAGAGACACCCCTGGCACCCAATGCCTTCTAAATTCATATTTCTTATATAGTATTTTCATTTGTGCATCAGCCCCTCCTTCAGATCCTGAACCCTGCCACAAAAGGTTGCGGCAATCCCTGCTGGTTTTTATAGCCTGAAGTTATGGGGACTTCTCTTCCCAGTACTGGAACCCTGGGCTGAGGGTTCTGGTATTTGGCTAGGAACCCTTTCTCCTAAAGTGAGTCCTGCACAGCCAAGATATCCCTTCAGATTAAAAGAATGCCAGACATGGGTGTCAGACTAGCCTGTTCCATGCCTCAGCCCCTACTCCAAGTCTCTTTCCTCTTTACTACTCTAGTTGTAGGACTTCCATTCATCCAGTTTTCAGGTGGTTCTGAATGATGATTTTTATGTATCTTAGTTGTAATTTTTGTGTGGTTGTGGGACATGGCAAGTACTAGCATTCACCTATGCTGCCATCTTGGTTTTCTTTGTCACCATGATTTGAAAAGCTTGAATCACGTGGTGAGGCCACATATAGGCACTGCAGTTAACGGTATCAGTGGTACTCCCAGCTTACAGTTACCAATAACTGCCAGTCATGTTGAGTGAGCCAACTTGGCCATCAAGCCTTGTTGATACTTCAGATGATGTAAGTCCCAATCCTCTGTGCAGCCAACACTTGTGAGGACCCAAGAAAAGACCACCCAACTGAGATCAATTTACTTACACACCTTTGTTGAAAAATAACGTATTGGTTTTTAAGATTAATGTTCAAACAAGTTTTGAGGTAGTTTGTTATATAGCAACTGATAACTGGAACATTGATTTTCTTTTTAAAAATCATGATAACATTAAGGGGGGATTTATATTAAGGCTTATTTGTTTGTTATGAGTTTTACTTATGAAAGACAGGATTCCATGTGTGTAGGAGATGAAGGCCTTGATTAGGGAATCAAAGTTGAAAATGAAGACTATTTCTTTCATCAACTACTCATTCATTCACGCATTAAATATTTATTGAACAAAAGCATTCATAGCACCAGACTTGTGAAATGTATTTATTACTTGGATATGGAATTACAAAAATAATAACATTATATTATATTGTAAATCTTAAAAAGTTGTATTTTCCTGTTGCCTCAAAATACCCATAAAAAGGTTGTGAACACTCTGCCTAGGTGACCAGGTGCACCAGTGTGATAAGTCTGGTCCCTTTCACAAGATCTCCTTCTTTCTGTTCTCTGTCTGTGACAACTAATGAAAACATAACAATGAAATCCCCTTATGCCTTTTCTTATGTACTCTAATCCCCCAGTATAGACACTCATCTACTGGTCCTTACTCTCCCTTGGTTTCCCACCAGCTTCATTGAATCTGCTTCCTTGGAGCACCTTTAATATGGTGCCCTGTGTGGTGTGCTATGCCATTCTGTAGGACCCATGAGTTTAATAAATCCTTTAACATGCTTCTCCAAATGTAATTTCTGTGGCCATGTAGAAGCACAATCCTTAAAGACCTCACAAGGGGGACTTACTCCCTCATCTAAACATATATCTACCTGTGTTCAAAACATTTAAACCTCACAGTTTGGCTAGGGTATTAGCTAAAACCAGGCTGCTTACCAGATGTTTAGGGAGTTTGGCAAAGTCAATACACCAGACTTCCACATCTCCTACAAAATAAAAAAAGGAAGCAAAAATTAACACACACACACACACACACACACACACACACACACACACACCCCATCATGGAGTCACATGATCATTTATGGATGTCTTGAGTAAGAATGCCTAGGTTCAATCCAGGTACCACCAATAGCCAAGTACAATCTCAAGTAAGCCCCTCCTATATAAAATGGAGATAAGATAAATTACAACATATGGTGTTCATAAGTATTAATGAAATAAATATATATAAAATTGTCTCATCTCTCTCTTATATTGGTTGAGTACTTTCCTACCAACTTTAAATGTTTTTCAGTTGCCAGAATCCCAAGAATGTATATCTCCTATTCAGCATTATGTACTCCTTGACTTTTCTGTCTGTTTATCATAATGCTTTCTCTAGTTTTTGTTTCTCATAAGAAAAGTTTTCATAGGAAAACATATCTCTATTAGTAGATATATTAGTATAACTGCTTTTGTCCGTGTCTTCAATTTTAATTATCTTGGCCGTGACTCTTTGACCTTTTATTAGCTGTCAGTCAGCTCTGAGATGGGGGAGGTCTCAGCACAGGAATGATGACCCCTGCGAGCACCCCTGTCTGGGAGAAAGCAGCCCCTGAGTTCTTGCCCTGATGCCAGACAATCCATTTCTTCCCCATATGTCCCTAGGTCTCCCCTCGCAAGCTGCTGGGAGCTCAGAGGGAGCCCACCTTATTGTTTTCCTCTTTTGTTCTATTCCATCTCTTGCTTTTATGGTATGTTTCCTCATATTTTTCAGAGAGGAAATCCTTGCTTTGAGGTAAAAACTCTCTTCCTCACAAATAGCTGATTTTATTGGTTTATTTAATGTTCATACTTAACATGGATTTCTAAAAGAGGAAATCGTAGGAAGTGTTACATTGTAGAAATATGAACACAGGGATGAATTTTAGGAGTTTTGACAACCAAGAAAGAATTTAAAATATTAATAACAGTGTTATAAGTCCTAAACATATAATTTCCCTGCTTTTGGTGGGATAGTATAGAATATTTTCATTATTACCTTTTATTTTGTGTTATCAGAGTGCTAAACAGATGATTCTTCTAGAGCCATACCCAGCATATTGTTGAATATTTCTCTATGAGATTATGAGCACACTGAAATTTATATTTAACTTTAAATAATCTCTAAAACATTCAAGAAACCACGGAATTGTGAGATCATGGAGAAAATTCTATTCCAAATGAAAGCAAATATAGTAATTAACTGATTTTAAGCTGTGAGAGCACTGCTATTCAGAACTACAACACTAGGTGGCATGATAAGTGCAGATTGAAAGAAAATAACAGTTGGCTAGGAGATTCACATTGTTTTCTTAATGCTTTTGGCAAGATAGGCATTATTAAAGCAATAGAATACTGCAGTTTTCTACTTTAAAACACCAGTAGTCTGTGAAAGCTTACTTCTCTTTGCCATTACTGATAAAAAGCATGGGAAGGCAGAATCCAAATGGTGTGCATTTACCTAATAGTCCAATGAGTATTTTTGCTAACCATCGGACCAAAAACAATTATAGTAATAGAACAAACACTTAATACAAGCCTACAAGATGTTGTGCTCTGCATTTTTAAAGATGTTCACATATCCCTAGAAGGGTAGCTCAGTTCATTACAGTTTTGTGATACTACAAGGTTGTGGGTTTAATCCCCAGTCAGGGCACATACAGGAATCAACCAATGAATGCATAAATAAGTTGAACAACAAATCAATGTCTCTCTCTCCCTCTGTCTCTGTCTCTCTCTCTCTCTCTCTCTCTCTCTCTCTCTTTCTCTTGTTCTCTCTTTCCCCTCTCTCTCTCTAAAAAAAATAAATAAATAAAAATTTTAAAAAAAGATGTTCTCATTTATTATTTTATCTGATACTGACATAAAAATCCCTGTTACAGAAGATGAATGTAACACTTAGAGATATTAAGTGATTTGCACATTTTCACATAAGTAGTAAGGTAACATTATCAAATTTTAGAAAAAAGTCTTCTGCTGAATGGCAAACTATCTCAAAAAATTAAATATACAGTATTTATCATATGGAAAATTATTAATGGATCTAGATTTTAATGAAAAATCATGTAAGTCAGAATCAACCCTTTTCTAGGGAGAGTAAGTTGAGCCCAAAGCTCTGAATAAAGAAGTTGTAAAAACTAATTTCCTTTCTGCCCCAAAATATTTTCCCAACAAACTTATGGCTCTGTTAAGACAAGGTCATAGATAGGGGTGGTGGGAAACATAGACCTGGAGACCAGAGTAACATAGAAGCAACATTAGCAAAAGGGAGCAAGCAGGTGAGAGTTGTGAAGCATTCAAGGATTAGTGACAAGTAGTTAGAAATTTGTGACATTATCAGTGAGGTCAGGCTGTGGGAGCAAAGATCCAGTTATTGGTGACCAGACTCTGAGAGACTATGTAAGAGTAAGAGAGGAGAGGACCCAAGTGTCCGGGTACCCAGGCAAGGAAACCCAGTCGGAAACCTAGAAAGAGAGCAATAAATTAAAGGTTAACCTACTGTAATGGAGTTAAAGCAAAGCCTGGCCACAAGAAATAAGGCAACTACCCACCATGGCAATGGAAAATAATACCTCAAAACTTTGATCAGCAAGGAGGTTGAATCTCTAAAAACAATTCTTTTTTCCTTGTCTTTTTAAAAATTTATCTTTATTGTTAAAAGTATTATAGTATTATAGATATCCCTTTTTTCCTCCCCTCCCATTGCCCCCCCAACCCTGTTCCTGCCCCTTCCCCAGGCGTTAACCACACTATTGTCTGTGCATGGGTTATGTATAATAGTATATGCATATAAGATATGTGGTTAATCTCTAGAAACAACTCTTAAAGTTATGTTCCATGTGCCAAACTATAATTGTGATATATGGCATGATATTTTTTCAAATATATTTTTATTGATTTCAGAGAGGAAGGGAGAGGGAGGGAGAGAGAGAAACATCAATGATGAGAGAATCATTGATCAGCTGTCTCCTGCATGCTCCCTACTGGGAATTGAGCCTGCAACCCGGGCATGTGCCCATGACCAGAACTGAACTCATTTGAGCCCATAGGTGAAACATAAGAGGTTAACTTATACCTTTAATAATTAATGGGAAATTGGTTTTATTATACTAGTAGACCTATATAATCATATATCAACATTAAAATAACATAAAATAACTATTGTTGGCAATATCTACATTATCTCTAATATTTTGTCACTGATATTTATCTGAAAAATATTTTTGTTCAGTATGGTATTTTTTAAATCCTTTGAAATTGCTTTCAATCTTCAGAATTGAATTTATTTTACAGTTAATACATTCAAATTTTTGATACGTTGATTGACTCTTTATAAACATACTGTTTTGTTATGGAGGGGTGAAGTAGCTGGTAATTTTAAAATGAATTCTGCAAAACAGAAGATAATATCAATTCTAATTTTCATTAGAATGTGCAAACACATAAGCTTAAATTTTTTTCTACAGTTATTTTTATAAACAAGCTTGTTAAATACTTCCTCTCTATTTATAAATCTTTTGAATTTCACCAACTTTAGATACATAAAACCATAGATCTTCCCAATTTAACTCCATTCAATACAGAATACAAATTTATCCAGCTAGAAATAGATGCATAGATGCTCCATCAAAAGATCCTTCTATAAGTCAGAAAATTAAAAAGTACAATTATAGAATTTTAAAATAAAATAATTTACACTCTTGAGTTTTCATAATTTAATATTTTTCATTCTTCTCTAGGGATGAATTTTAATGTTTTCTAGTTTTTAAGTCTTATTTCCTATGATTTCTGACATTTGTAGTAGATGCTGATGCCTTTAATAGGTTTGCATCTTGTTATTTTCATATGCTTGGTGATGTTATCTGCAGGGATATTGAACATTAGCAAACATTTTGGACTACTTATCTGTGCAAAAAGTCAAGTCTCTTGAAAAAATGGAAAATTCAATAGAAAAATTTTAATAATTTTTATTTGCTTTCCCTTTTAAAGCACAATAAGCCTGTCTAACTGGCTTATTGCAAAAAAAAAAAAAATAGAGCATTACCAGATAAATAGAAATGAACTAGAGGCCCAGTGCACAGATTTGTGCACCAGTGAGGTCCCTCAACCTGGCCTGCAGGGATCAGTGGACCTTCGCACCTCTGCAGCCCGGCCTTACCAGCCAGCTTGTGGGGCTTCAGCCCACTGTCTGCGTTGATCCCACTCATCCTGGCCCCACTGCACCTGCAGCCACTACTGCTCCGGCTCGCAGAGGGAGTGTCCATGGGAGAGGCTCACACCACCACAGTAGTGTTTGCCAGCTGGGAGCCAGGCGCCTGGTGCCCGTAGGTCAGCTGAGCCGAGCTCCTGTTGTGGGAGCACACTGACCTCCAGGGAGCAGCTCCTGCATTGAACATCTGCCCCCTGGTGGTCAGTACACATTATAGCTACCGGCTGGTCCTCTGGTCATCTGATTGTCTCCCTAAGCAACCACTATGACCAAACAGCTGGAACAACTAGAATGACCGGTCGACCAGTTGCTATGGTGTGCACTGACCACCAGGGGGCAGACACTCAATGCAGGAGTTGCTCCCTGGTGGTCAGTGTGCTCCCACAGGGGGAACACTGCTCAGCCAGAAGCTGGGCTCATGGCTGGCCAGTGCAGCTGAGGTGGCAGGAGCCTCTCCCAACATTGCGGCAGTGCTACGGAGCAGATGTGGCCGGGATGAGTGTGAGCAGCACGGTGCCCGACCCTGGCTCGGGCTCCTCCCTGGTCACCTGCCACTTGGAGCACTGCTACATCCCTGAGGGGTTCTGGATTGGGAGATGGAGCAGGCCAGGCTGAGGGAACCTCCCTCCCCTGCATGAATCTGTGCATAAATAATTGTACATTTATTCCATACAGTAAATGTTATAAAAAACATGTTATAGCAAAATCATTTAGATTACCTTTTATATCTCAATAGCAAGATTGCTAAACCTCTAATTTCTACACTTAATTTAGATATACTTAACCTATAATTTCCCCTGTTTTACACTGAACTGTCAAATGGATGGGTGCCTGGTAGTCAAACCATATCATGAGCCAAAGATTCCAAATGGCAAGCAGGGAGGCAGTGTTCAATACCCTTCCCACTACAATTACAGATGGGAAACAGTTACCTGTTACTGATCAGTTTAGTCTGAGTTCCCTACAAATTGTCAGTGGGAGCCCTACAGGCTGTCTTTTAAAATAGTTGTTAATTATGTTGAAACTAAAAGAGTCAGGGAAAGAAAAATAGGTTCTTGCCATTTTTTTCCTCCCAGATTCAACCACATGCGGATGTGAAGACTACTTGAACTGCACATGCATATCAGAGAGACCTAGATGAGACCATGGCAGAAGCTGGAAATACAATGAGAGGTCTGCCAAATATATACTAGTCTATTTCAGTACAACTATTAATAATAAAACTTTGTGATAAAATGAAAAAGAAAAAAAGTAAGAATTACTCAACAATGTTGGAGATTTTTCAAAATGGCACAGAATCCAGCCTGGATGAACTCCTTATGAGGCATATCAGAAACAGTGTTAGCATAAAAACAAGTGCTAGAATAATACATTATAAGTAGGGCAAATAGTAAACTAAAGGAATTCTCATAAAACAAAAGTACAGCAGGACCATTAAAATAAACTATAATGTATGGTCCCTGAATAGGGAAAAAAAAAAAACAAACAACAACAAAAATAACCCCTGAAAAGTTAGAGAGTTGATAGAGGACAAATCAAGTAGTCCTAGCAGGCCATATTGAAAAACAAACAAACAAATAAACAAACAAAACTAGATTTATTTTCAAAGTGAAATGGAAAGCGATTAAAGCATTTTAAGCAGTTGTCTGATATTTCCCCCCAAAGTTATTCCAATTGTGGGGTGATAAAAAGAGTGAAAGAATTTGGTAGACAGTGAGGACTCCAGGAGGCAACAACGGCAATAACCAAGGCAAGAAAATAAAATATTTTCTAAAGGTTAAATAAAAGGGAACATACATAGAAAATGTCACCCACCCCATCTTTACCTAAAATCTGTGTATTCATTGTTCAACACAATCCTAAAAAAGGTTTCTTGCTGACAAAAGTATTTCTCTAATGGCATGTTGCCAGATTGTGATGCCACCTCAACCCCAGTAAATTAGGGAAGAAATTACAAAAATGTAAGGTTTCCAGTTATTCTATTTTGTTACTTAACTTTTATATTTATGGCAAGATGATAAATTTACTGACTACATAATAGAAAAGAAATCGTATGCAATGCCAGCATTTCTTTTCTTTCCTGAAGGAAATATATTAAAAAAATAAGCAGTACCATCCAAATCATTCTGCATAAGTGGAATCATATTTTAGCGTGTTAGATATTTATCAGGGTGCATTTTGTATTTTAGGATCAACAGCCACTAAAGGAAGAAAAATTGAATGTCTTGTATAGGAGAAGATGCATATCTTTAAAATCACTTTGAGTCTCCACTGGAGCCTTCAAAGTTCATATTCATAACAATAGTATAAATGTGAAATAATATGCCTGGCACTGGGGTAAAAAAAAACAAAAAACTGATTCCTTCAGCTATACTGATGATGCATGTTATCTCTGTTATTTATAGAAAATAATATGAGCATGGTGTTATGAGTCACCTTCACACTTCTGTGCTATTCTTTCCTCCTCACATCAGCCCACATCAATAAGATATTGCTTGCAAAATAACATGCCAGTACAATTGCCAGTTATTTTAGTATCTAACTTCTCTTATTTATGAGAAGGGAGAGATCAAGTAGGATGACCATGCATCTGTTCAAGTGGGCCTGTGTTCCCAAGCTTATTTAGTCTCACTAATCTAAAAGTAAATGAAAAATCACTCATTCTTTATGTCCCATTTGAGTTAAACCCAGTGACATAGTGCATAGAATTTTTTGTTGTATTTGTGCAGGGAAATAAAAACCTATAAATTCCAATAAATAGATAGCATATAAATATATATCCCATAATATTTTATATGCTGATCATTATATGCAGTACTGTTAAAGAGTCTGAGAAATACCTGTGTGCTGAGGCTGAAGGAGAGGTCATATTTACAACTATTGTTAACTTCACCAACATTTTTCAAAGTACCATACCATTGCTCACTATGCTATGATATGATTTTCTAAGTGATACTAAAATAGTGGGGTTGGTGTTTTAAATATCTGGGAAGAAGATTCAAAACACTATGTTAGTGTCAAAAGTTTTTAAGATAGTACAGATTGAAATTAGAGCATGATATTGGTCGTTGGTCAAAACAATAAAACCCTTTACCTGTTCAATTTAAGAAGTATTGTAATGAATTGTCTTGGATGATTTTCATGAGTAAGAAGTCAATTAATATTGTTTCTGAGCCATTAAACATTTTGTATCTACTTATTCATAAATTAACTCACCTACACTACAGGATCAGGTTTAGGAGAAAACTACTAATACTTCTGATCTGGTTGTGTCCTGAGTGTCCATCTTGACATTCCTTCTGGTAGAGTACTAAGGCTAAAACCGGTAATAGGGATGTGTATCTGAGATGTACCTATAGTATGATGTTCATAGCTTTACAATATTCTGGAGTCTTAAGAGAGTATGCCTGCTTCTATTGTATGCAAAAATCTGTGGGATTCCTAAGCTCTTCCCTTGCCTTTTCGTCACTCTATCCCTAAATCAATACAATAAATTTTATGATGGGTACTACTTCTAGTGCACAGTGTTCTCTTTCTCCCTGATATTTTTAGGGTTCTCAAAGTTGCAATCCCTTTTGTACACTTTCTATCCTATACTCTCTGTGCTTCCTAAAGCCAGAGCTATAAAAATGAGCTTATTCCATTACATAATTTGCTTTTCAGGGTAAATAAAACTAGATTAGAGGTACCTCCCACCCAGTCTTCTTTTTCTTATTTAGATAGTGAAAAAACACTCTAAACTTCACAAAGATAATAAAAAAGTACAATCTTATTTTCAATATGTGTAGGGAAACCTTAAAGGTGTGTGTGTGTGTGGGGGGGGGGTTGCAAAACAAACACCAGAATAATTTTTTAAAAATAAAATACTTGCTTAAAAAGATTTATTAATAAATGTTCCCTAAGCAATGAATTTAATTCATCACATTAATAGGTCAGTGAGGAAATATGATGTGATAGCTTGTTATTTCCTGAACTTGCATAGTAACTATCATTCTGTGGGACAATTAGTCACTTAATGGTGAGATAGGACTCACTGATGATCCTGCATAGGTTTCTCTGTGTTTGAAAAATTTGCTTGTTGCCATTAGTGTATAAAGCAGTCTAGGGACTTCCAGGGTTTGAGATCATAAGAACAAACAGGAATGGAGTCAAGAGTTATAAGAGTAATCAAATGGAGGCCATAGGACAAAACATGAGCATGTGGACAATTAGAATAATAAAAAGCATGGTCAAAGACAGGGGGATTGGAACTCTGAAATAAAAATATTTTATTTAATAGAAGCTGAAATAATTAGCAAAGTCTAAGGAAGGATTTAAGCATTCTATCTTATGATAGAACAATATAGGTACAAAGGAGCCAGAAAATATAAAATACAATACTTTGATTTAACAATAAAGCAAGAGTCCCAGAAAAGAAGGATATGAGCCATATAAGATTAATATCATATGTTATCTGATATTGAGGCATTTAATGATTAGTCTAGGGTTCTTTGAATCTGATACATAAAAAAGAATAGGAAGGGGGCTAAGTGGCCCCGCTGTTGAGATTGGGGTACCTAATGTTGGGGATTTAAGAAAGGTGTTTAGAGGAAAAGCAGGGAAAACAAGACAGGTGAGATAATGCAGAATGGGACTATATCTACAATACCAGTATAAAGTTGGGAGCTTGAAGGCATTGCATGCTTGGGCACAATTTTCCTACTTCAGTGAAGCTCAGTTATCATGATTCTTAAAATAATCCTATATACTAAAGAGGCAATATGCAAATTGACTCTCACTCCATCACACTATCACAAGAAGGCTACACCCACAGCGGAGGTGGGGTTCCCTTATGGAGCTGTAACAAACGATTAGCAGGGACCTGAGGCTGCATGGTGCCGGGCCGGGGTGGGGGACCTGAGGCTGTGCCCCCCACCTGGTAGGGCTTGATGGGGCACCTCAGGCCGTGCCCCCCATCTGACGGGGCTTGACAGGGGACCTCAGACCATCCCCTCTGCCCTGGCACTGGGCCAGGGGATCACATTCCACACCCTCTGCCCTGGAACCAGGCCAAGAGACCTCAGACCATGACCCCCACCCAGTGGTGCTTGAATGGGGACCTCAGGCCACACCCCTGCCCCAGGGGATCTGTGTCCATGCCCCCTGCCCTGGCTCTGGGCTGGGGGACATGAGGCTGCATTCCCCTGCCCTGGCACCAGGCTGAGGGACCTCAGGCCATGCCCCCTGCCCTGATGTTGGGCTAGGGGACCTGAAGGTGTTCTAGGGGACCTGAGGCTGTGCCCCCAGCCCAGTGGGGCTTGGCGCAGGACCTGAGGTTGTGCCCCCCACCCGGCAGGGCTTGATGGGGGTGGAGCTGGATGGGTCTAGATTTTTTCCAATGTGGCTGGGGCCAGCCAGGTCTGGGTCTCATGCGATTTTGAGGTGCATGTGTGTGGGCAGAGACTTGACTCTGGGTCCCACAGACCACCCCAGACTCTGACAGGAGGAAGATTTTCATATACATTTTACTAATTTTCTTTCATCTCTGATACTTCTTTATAGAGAAAGGGCAAATAGCAATATTAAAATATTTCTTCTAATTAATTCCCTTTTAATGTGTATGGATTTAGTGCACCAGGCCACTAATTACTTACAATGAACTAGAGACCCAATGCATGAAATTTGTGCAAAGGCTTTGACCCCAGCCCCCACCTGCTGTGGTGGCTGCTGGGGCCTCTGCCACCTCTGCCGCGGCCACCACCCCCTGCAGCTTTGTCTAGAAGGAAGGACATATGTAAGGACATCCAGTCTAATTAGCATATTACACTTTTATTATTATAGATGATATTAAATTTAATAGATTCTATGGGTATAACGAAGAATAAGGCAGAGCATATAGTATTTATTCAGTTAATATCAATCCTGTGGGAATGCAGAAATGGTACAGCTACTTTGGAAGACAGTTTTGTAGTTTCTTACAAAACTAAATACACTCTTGACCAAATGGTTCAACAGTTACACTCGTTGGTATTTACCTAAAGGAGTTGAAAACTTATGTCCACACAAACATATACATGTATGTTTATAATAGCTTTTATCATAATTACCCAAACTTGGAAGCAACCAATATGTCCTTCAGTAAGTGAAAGAAAAAATAAACTGTGGTACATCCAGACAATGAAATATTACTCAGCACCAAAAAAAACAGTTATCAAAATATATGGAGGAACTGTAAATTCATATTACTAAATGAAAGAAGCTAATTTGAAAAGGCTATATACTGTATGATTCCAACTATATGACATTCTGGTAAAGGCAAAATTATGGAGACATTAAAAAGTTTAGTGTTTGCTAGGGGTTAGGGAAAGGGAGGGATCAATAGTCAGAGCACAGAGGATTTTTAGAACAATTAAAGTATTCTGTACTATAATAGTAGATTCATGTTGTTAGACATTTGCCCAAATTCAGAGAATGTACAACACTGAGAGTGAATCTTAATGTAACCAGTGGACTTCAGATTATGATTATTTGTCAATGTAGATTCATCAGTTGTAACAAATGTACCTTTTTGGTGGGGGATAGTATTGATAATGGGGAGGTATACATGTACATGAAGGGAGTATGTATGAATCTCTCTTCCTTCTGCTTAATATTCCTGGGAACCTAAGACTGCTCTAAAAAATTAAGTCTATTACAAACAAACAAATATATTGAGTCAAAAACAAACAAAAAAAAAACAAAACTCTGTCTTCTTATCTTCTTACCGGGACCCAATAAAGCACTTTTATGAAAAATACAACAGTGGGCAATTCAGAATTGTTATTGTTTTCCTTTGTGCTTGTTTAGTGTAGTACCCATTAATGCTGTTTGGCAAATATTTCAAGTTCTCCGCTTTCCTAGAACAAGGCAAGATTACATTGCTTGGCAACATTTTGATTGGTTTGGCCACCTTACTAATTTTGGCCAGTGGTCTGTGAGAGGAAGTGGGATATATAACATTCCCTGTAGCACAGCAACTGACCACATCTAAAATGGCCATCACTTTGGGCCATTTATTGACAAGCAAGCTTCTCTGACAACCGACAGTGGACATATAGCAAAAGTTAGCAACAAATATTTGTTGTTTCTACAACTGAGATTTCAGCTTTTTTCTTATGATAGCTTAAGTTAGCTTAGCATGGCTGACACAAGTGAGCACATTTCAGTATGAATGGGGATAACAGGACCTAGCTCAGTGTAAATCCACAGCTCCATAGGCAAAGAGCAAAAGATAAAAGGCCTGAAGTATTGAGACTAGACAAAACATCTCCAACTCAGCAGTATAATGTAAATGCACAGAAGTGCAGAATACAAAGAGACAGAGACAGAAGATATTATTTTATAGCAGCAGTAAAAGCAGCAGGAGGCGTATTAAAGGCTTAGCACTTTTTTCATTATAAATAGGACTTAGGTAAATGCAGGGTTAGTGGAGCTGTGGCTTATGATGTGATTGGATGTAGGGCGTGATTGTTGCAAATGTTGGGCTAGTTGGAAGCATAGAAACTTAATGAAAAACCACTGGTAACTCCCTGTATATATCTCTTACATGAATAGTAGGACTATTGTGCTTATTAATTGAATGTGCCAAGGTCATGATTACTCTGCTGAGATCCAGAGGGTGTGATTTCATTTTTGTGGGTAGGAACTTTTTCTCTTAATGCAGAAGGACATCCAGGGTATCAGTCATTCAAAAAAGAGAAGGGATCTCAGGAAGAAGCGATAGAGGAGACACCTCTGCCATGTTGAAAAACTAGTTATGACTAAATTATAACTTGGCATTGAAATGCTCTATGCCTTTTCAGGAATGCTTACTTATGGAGGAACAAAACTGGTTACAAATAGCTATGAAATTTTGAGCCACTTATTTCTCCTCACCATGTTGCTTCTTCAGCATATCTCTGTTAGTCATCCTTTTGTCTAACTTTTACAAAGCACTGCCTTTTCTTTTACGTTGTTCTTGCATTAAGAGCATTATCTTTAGACTTTAAAGATTAAGGTACAGTCCTGAAAATGTTCACACTTTGACCACCTTTGGTTTACATTCAATCCACAATGAAACACTGAGAGGGAGGTCACATGCCTTCAATTAATGTGATTGAAACATGGTGTAATAGCATATAAGAGCTTCTGAATGTGAAGAGCTTCTTATTATTTTCTTACTATAAAATGGGACAGCAATTCTTGCTTTTTCAGATTTTATATGTACTAATGAGATTGTATTTTTATTTCTGACACTTAAGAGTAAAATAAAAATATTTCTTTTCTACTCCAATCCTATTTCCACTCATGATCCACCTAGATAATTGTTCATTCAAAACATCATGGTTATCAATGTAGACTAGTTCTGTTTGTGTTTATAACACATGTAATTCAGCTGAAGAAAATATCAGAAGGTACATCTCATTATGCCTTTCCCATCCTCTAGTATCCCACTCAAAGGGTTCCAATATAATATCTGAGCTTCATCTGTTCCTGTAAATAATTGGATGGTGCAAGTTTGGAGAGTGTGAGTTTGTATTTTATTATTTTAAGTGGAAATCAGAATAACGTATTCCAAGCCCATGCAGACAATTTATCTAATAACTAGAGGCCCAGTGCAGGAATTTGTGCATGGGTGGGGTCTGGCGGGCCTGCCTGGATGGGGGCCAATGGGGCTGGGCTGGCTGGGGGGAGGAGTCATGGGCGGTTGGCCGGCTGACTCCACCCCCAATTGGTTGAACTCCAGGTCGAACTCCCATTGAGGGGGAAATTTGCATGTTAGACTTTTATTATATAGGATACAATCCATCAAGGATTTCTTCATATTAAGAATCTACTACAACACCTCCTCTTTTCTTTATGTAGGGTGATGAACTTGCAATACCATATACAAATAATGTATATGAATTATATACCTGAAACCTATATATAATTTTATTAACTAATGTCACCCCAATAAATTCAATAAAAACACCTACTGCTTAAATATTTAACTTAATGTACTCATTAATGTGTATATTTATGTATAATTTGCTATAATACTTTACAATAGTAGATATGTTACATATTCCTTTTATATTTCAATAAATATGTGCTATAAGTAAAGAAACAATGCAATAATATACAAAAATATTAATTGATAAGACATCACCCATCATAAGGAACACAATTGAAGACAAATAAAGTTAGATTTATGTTTGCTACAGCAATGGAGATTGCCCCCCCTGGAAATATATACTAATATATTTCATATATACATATTTATTTGGGAGGTGGAACGATCCAAGCAGGATTCTAGTTGACATTGGTAAAGAAGCAGCTATCATGTTTGTTCATGCGAAAAATGAGATTTCTAGTTTACTTTGTGTTTGCATAATGACCTTGTCTCTGTCTTGTTCTAGATGCAGTCACTGAGTGACCTTACTGGAGTACTGTTTCAGATTCTGTAAGTATTGCATACATTCATTTAGGGACATCATTACTTTCTCACAACCTAATTTGTATCTGTGTTATGTCCTCAAACTTTTGTCAGAAGTAAATACTGGTGTCCCTGAAAGAATAAATGCTCATAAAAAAGGGTGGTGAAGATGAAAATGATAACACACACAAAAAAAGTTTAAACAACTTAGATATCATACCTGATCCTATCAGGAGAACAGCTGAGCTAGGACTACAGCACATTTTACATATCTCTCTTGGGCTCCTCATAAAATAAGCACACACATTTTTAAATCTAAACATAATTTTAGGTAAAAATTTTTGTAACTTATTAGAGCAAATATTTACATACTAAGAGTTGATATGAGGGATACTTTCTAGCTGTAATAATCCTCATCAATAGGGACAATATGTCCAATGGTGTAGGGCATGTGTAAACTACCAATAGCATAAATTCTCTATAAGAAATTTTACATTTTATATGAATCAATTTTATTACAAAACAAAAAATCGCCTTCATTATTTCATAAATGTAATATTTTTATCTAATAATATGTTTTATTGTTAGCAAATCAAAATAAATTAAAGCAATTACTGTTTCATCTTGCTTAAGAGAAAAATAATGTTTCTTACCAGTTTTTGTTTTTTTTTTTTTTTTTTGTAAAAGGTCTACTATTTTGGTTGAAGCTGAAATCATCATGAGATTTTATCTTGTTATAACATCAAGCCTGGTGAGCAATCAATAATAAGTATTAGTGATTATTAAATGATCTTCTGGGGAAGAACTTAGTGCCTTTTGAATCACTTCCCTGACTTCAGTTAATGTTTCAGGGAAGTAAACAATGTTTAAAAATTCAGGTTCATAACTAAAGTTAAAATTGAAAGGTTGATTCAAAAGAAATAAGGTTCTTAGATCTCCCTTTATAAAGCAATTTCTTGATCTGTTTTGATATGAGAAAAAGGTGCAATAAATGTTAAAGCTTCTGAGGTACTTTCAAGTATCTTAAAACATTTGAAAGGTTACACTGAAAGTAAGAAACATTTACAGATGGCCCCCATCTCCCCTCTTCCCTCTTCAACCCAGCCCTGAGAAGGTGCAAAATAAAAATATTTATTAATTTATTTCTTAAGAAATGAGAAACATTTAAGTTGACATTTCTTTTTATCAAATATAGTCACACATTCTGTGCAATAATAACTTTCTAAATTGTATATTATATAAAGTAAAAACATAGGAAATGACTCTAAAAATGTAAACAATATGGGAAGGTGACAGTTTAATCACAATATCAATTAGCAAATCCAGTAATGCATAGGAAATAGAAGTAGAGGTGTTAGTGGACAAATTGTACAAATAGAATCTCTTGTCACAAAACCACTTTACAAGAAATTGTCAGAGAGAAGAAGAAAGTATACCTAGGACGGTAAGGAGAGCAATGGAATGGGGGAGAGAAACAAGTTAAGTACTGAGTAGTATTCAAAGTTAAGTCTTTTGAGGGAGACAGATTTGTATTTCCCCCACTTGCTCCATTGTCTTTATGAGAGATACAATTTTCATAAAGTCAAATTTCTCCACTGTCTTTGGTAATAATACTTATGTTGTGGGATTTTTGTGTGAATTAAATATGATGCTATATGTGAAGGTGTTAGTCTAGTTACTGACATCATGTTTGTGCTTGATACAGAAAACGTATGATAATGTTAATATTTATGAATTTTGTACAATGAAGATAGCTTCATTGTATTAATAAGTCTTTATATATATGTAAAAGTAGAAGAATGGACATACTCTGAAACTCACTATCTCATGGAAGCTTTCATGTAAGTTTTAATAACCATTTTTATGTATCTTTGTACATATCATACACAAACATGTATGCATGTATACATATACTTTTACAAAAGTGGGATTATATAACACATAATTTTTAATCAAGTATATTTATAAAAACACTTCTTTTTTTTATGTTTCCACTCCCGCTCTTTCTCCTGTCTCCTTGCCACTTCTCCAAGAAAGTAAGCAATCTTAACAAGCAGGTGTTAATCCTTTCAAATACTTTCAATGCTTATATAACTTTACTAGAGGCCTGGTCCACAAATTCATGCACGGGTGGGGTCCAAAAGCCTGGTCGGCGTTTGGGGCCAATCAGGGCCACGAGAGGTTGGCTGGGGGGAGGAGCCATGGAGATTGGCTGTGAGAGCACAGTGACCACCAGCAGGCAGCTCCTGTGTTGAGTGTCTGCCTCCTGGTGGTCAGTGCCCACCATAGCAACCAGTCAACCGGCTGTTCGATGGTTTGGTCGTCCGGTCATTTGGTCGCTTAGGCTTTTATATATAGAGATATGTGCAAACACTCATGCATACTCACTAAAACATATAAGACATTGATTCTGTATATGCAACCCTGCATCTTATTTTTTGACTAAGCAATAAATTCTGGAAATCTATCCAAGACAATGGAGACAGTTTCTACTTTCTACTCTCATCATTTTTACTGCCACATAATGTTTATGGTATGTCTGCACCATGATTTGTTCAAATATTTACTATTTCTACGTTGTTGACAGTACAAGTTGTGCTGAAATAAACCTCTGTTCCAGGTGTCCTTTAAAACTTTTTACTTTCACTAGCTTTCCGTTCAACTCCCAAGATTTGGTTAATTAAATATTTAAAATTCTAACAATTATTAATCTTTCACATAAATATTATCTGACTTAAATGTTATAAATTGGAACATTTTATTGTTAATTTAAAAATATTTTTAAAATATTATAGCTACTTCATTATTATGCCTTATGTATGTATACATTTATATTCATATGTATGTATGTATAGAGTAAAAATGGATGAGAACTTTTATATCACCCATTATATATTTCCTCTTATTTCCTCTTCTATTCATCATTCCCATTTTAAATTATCTGTTTTGATTATATAATTGTTTGGTTAATTTAGCATTTTCCTCATATAGAGTGTGTTGATTGCTACATGCCCAGAATAAAAAAAAAAAAATTTCAACAAGTGAGCTACATCTTCAGGTATAAAATTTGGGAATTAGCTTATCAACAACTCTTCTATGTTGAAGTATCAATTGCCTGCCTATAGTTTTCCTTTGTAAATACTTTATTTATTTATTTATTTAATTTACTAGGGCAGATTGGTTAATAAGCTCATATAGGTTTCAAGTATATAAGTCTATAATACATCATCTGTATATTGCAGTGAATTCCAACCTTTTTCATCTCATGCCTCACATAAACTAACTACTAAAATTCTGCAGCACACCAAAAGTATATTTTGTTGATTTGAAAAAAAAGAGACATAATTTTGATTCATTCACATTGGATGGCTATTGTTGTATTGGCTATTTTCATTTTTTTTAATTTGACACTCTATGGGAAAAGAGATCAGTCCCTTGTATGTATTGTATGTTTTAAAAATTCTTGTGACACACTGGCATACCTCCTCTTGTGGTACAATGGTTGAAAATTACTGTTATATTGTACTAGAGGCCTGGTGCACAAAATTCATGCACTTGGGGGGTGTCCCCTCAGCCCAGCCTGTGCCCTCTCACAATCTGGGAGCCACAGGGGATGTCTGACTGATGGCTTACATAACTAGTAGCCCGGTGCACATTAAAAGGGAATTAATTGCCCCACCAGTTTGGCTCAGTGGATAGAGCATCGGCTCGCCGCCTAAGCTGGCAGTCAGACATCCTTAGCACTGCCGCAGAGGCGGGAGAGGTTCCCACCACCACTGCTGTGCTCATGGCACTCCTCCTGTTAGAGTGCACTGACCACCAGGGGGCTGCTCTTCTTTTATTTTTTTTAATCTGCTTTTTACCTAAGATGTCAGGTATACTATAGTTTTAATGGGAAATTTTTCATGCATTTCAGGAATATGAATTGAGTGCTGACCATGGTTTCAGCACTGTCTGGGCTGTAAGCAGAGGGTGCTGAAGAACAAAGTCCCTACAATTCAATCTGGGGGAAAGAATATAGAAGCAAATAATAGAAATATATAAATACTCGTCAATGGTAAAAGGTGAGAACACCAAGTTTAGATCAGCACTTCTCCAATTTCAGTGTTCCTATGCAGTCCCCAGGATTCTGGCTCAAATGCAGAATTTGATGCAGTGGGTCTGGAGGCCTCAGAGACTGTGCATTTCCAACAAGCTCCCTGGTGGTGTGATGCTGCAGGTCCTGGTCTGAGGACCACTCTCTGAGTAGAAAGGCTGTGGTTCTGTGTTAGAGTTAGCTGCGGGTAGTTTTAGGTTTTATGACCCAAGTATTGACTTTGCATGGAGGTTTTTCTTTATGTGTGTGTTTTGTTTTGTTTTTCTTAAAGTATTACAAAGAGTATTACATAGGTCTCCTCAGGGGGCTGCTCTTGCATTAAGTGTCTGCCCCGGTGGTCAGTGTGCATCATAACAACCGGTTGTTCCACTATTCGGTCCATTTGCATATTAGCCTTTTATTATATCAGATTGTTTGTTCACCACCCAAAGTCAACTATCCCTCCATCACCATTTATACCCCCTTTATCTTCTTCTACCTGTCCCCCCTTTTGCTCTGATAATCACCATAAGTACTGTTGTCTGTGTCTATGAGTTCTCACTCTCTGCCAGATCTTGTAAGATACTTCTCTTTATCCTTCCAGTTCAGGGATTTTGCCGATATGAGTTTAACAGGATATATTTTTTTATTATTAAGCCTAACTGGCATTTATTGAATCCCTTCTATATTCAGACTTAGGTCTTATTTTACCTAAGGAAAATATTTTGCTATTATTTATTCATTCCCCTTTTCTAACATTTTTGTTCTCTTGTTCTGAACTTTTTGTATTCATAGCTTGGGTTTCCAAATCTGATATCTAGTGTTATTATTATATTTTTCTTCTGGAACTACCATCTATTTTTAAAATTCTTTGTTGTTTAAAATATTACATATAGTATTACATATGTCTCCTTTTTTTCCCATTGACCTCTCCTTAGTCCATCTGTTTTTTATACCTTCATTTTGAAGTATTATTTCTCTTGATTTTCATAGTGATTAATTCATTTCTCAATAGTGAAGCTTTCCTTAGCCCAAATTTCTTTGCTGATCTCTTAAATCAAAAATCATTGGTTTTTTGTTTGTTTTGGTTTCAGGACTCGGTGTCTCAACTCAGTCTCATTTATTTATTTATTTATTTATTTATTTATTTATTTATTTATTGCTTAAAGTATTACAAAGAGTATTACATGTCTCCTTTTTTTTCCCCCGCCCTTGACAATCCCCTGGCCTCCCCTACCCCCACAGTATCTAATGTTCATTGGTTATGCTTATATGCATGCATACAAGTCCTTTGTTTGATCTCTTACCCACCCCCTTCCTGCCCTCCCACCCTCCCCGGCCTTCCTGTTGCAGTTTCACAGTCTGTTTGAGGAAGCTCTGCCTCTGTATCTATTATTGTTCAAAAGTTTATAATGGTCTTTATAATCCAGAAATGAGTGAGATCATGTGGTATTTTTCCTTCATTGACTGGCTTATTTCACTTACCATAATGCTCTCCAGTTCCATCCATGCTGTTGCAAATGGAAAGAGTTCCTTCTTTTTTTACAGCAGCATAGTATTCCATCGTGTAGATGTACCACTGTTTTCTAATCCATTCATCTACTGATGGGCACTTAGGCTGTTTCCAGATCTTAGCTATGGTGAATTGTGCTGCTATGAACATAGGGGTGCATATATCCTTTCTGACTGGTGTTTCTGGTTTCTTGGGATATATTCCTAGAAGTGGGATCACAGGGTCAAATGGGAGTTCCATTTTTAGTCTTCTGAGGTAGCTCCATACTGTCTTCCATAGTGGCTGCACCAGTCTGCATTCCCACCAGCAGTGCACAAGTGTTCCTTTTTCTCCACATCCTCTCCAGCACTTGTTGTTTGTTGATTTGTCGATGATAGCGAGTCTGACAGGTGTGAGATGGTATCTCATTGTTGTTTTGATTTGCATCTCTCGGATGATTAGTGACTTTGAGCATGTTTTCATATGTCTCTTGGCTTTCTGAATGTCCTCTTTTGAAAGGTGTCTATTTAGGTCCTTTGCCCATTTTTTGATTGGATTGTTTATCTTCCTTTTGTTAAGTTGTATGAGTTCCCTATAAATTTTGGAGATGAGGCCGTTATCAGGTATGACATTGGCAAATATGTTTTCCCATGCAGTGGGTTTTCTCGCTGTTTTGTTGATGGTTTCTTTTGCTGTGCAGAAGCTTTTTATTTTGATGTAGTCCCATTTGTTCATTTTCTCTTTAGTTTCAAGTTCCCTAGGAGCTGTATCAGTGAAGAAATTGCTTCACCATATGTCTGAGATTTTGTTGCCTTTGGATTCTTCTGGTATTTATATGGTTTCCGTCGTATATTTAAGTCCTTTATCCATTTTGAGTTTATTTTTGTGTATGGTGTAAGTTGGTGGTCTAGTTTCATTTTCTTGCATGTATCTGTCCAATTTTCCCAACACCATTTATTGAAGAGACTATCTTGACTCCATTGTATGTTCTTGCCTCCTTTGTCAAATATTAATTGAGCGTATTGGTTGGGGTTGATTTCTGGGCTCTCTATTCTATTCCATTGATCTATATGTCTGTTCTTGTGCCAGTACCAGGCAGTTTTGAGAACAGTGGCTTTGTAATACAGCTTGATATCTGGTATTGAGATCCCACCTACTTTGTTCTTTCTCAGGATCGCTGCAGATATTCGGGTTCGTTTTTTATTCCAGATGAATTTTTGGAGAGTTCGTTCTAGGTCTGTGAAATATGCCATTGGTATTTTAATGGGAAGTGCGTTGAATTTATAGATTGCTTTGGGCAGTATGTACATTTTAATGATGTTGATTCTACCAATCCAAGAACATGGTATGTTCTTCCATCTCTTTATGTCTTCCTCCATCTCTTTTTTCAACGTCCTGCAGTTTTCGGAGTAGAGGTCTTTTACCTCTTTAGTTAAGTTCATTCCTAGGTAGCTTAATTTTTTGGTGCGATGGTAAATGGGATTGCTTTTTTAGTCTCTCTTTCTGCATATTCACTATTGGTGTATAGAAATGCCATAGATTTCTTGGCGTTAATTTTGTATCCTGCTACATTGCCAAATTCTTTTATTAAGTCTAATAGTTTATTGATGGAGTCTTTAGGGTTTTTTAAGCATAATATCATGTCATCTGCAAATAAGGACAATTTTCCTTCTTCTTTTCCAATTTGGATGCCTTTTATTTCTTCTTCTTGTCTAATTGCAATGGCTAATACTTCCAGTACTATGTCGAACAGGAGTGGTGAGAGTGGGCATCCCTGTCTTGTTCTTGTTCTTAGGGAAAATGGTGTTAGTTTTTGTCCATTGAGTATGATGTTGGCTGTGGGTTTGTCATATATGGCTTTTATTATGTTGAGGTATGATCCTTCAATTCCCACCTTGCTGAGAGTTTTTATCAAAAATGGGTGTTGAATTTTCTCAAATGCTTTTTCTGCATCAATTGGTATGACTATGTGGTTTTTTTCTATCAATTTGTTTATGTGATGTATCACATTTATTAATTTGTGGATATTGTACCATCGTTGCATCCCTGGGATAAATCCTACTTGGTCGTGGTGTATGATCTTTCTGATGTACTGCTGGATCCGATTTGCTAAGATTTTGTTGAGGATTTTGGCATCTATGTTCATGAGGGATATTGGCCATCTATGTTCATGAGGGATATTGGCCTGTAATTCTCTCTTGTTGTGTTGTCTTTACCTGGTTTTGTTATTAGGGTGATGCTGGCTTCATAGAATGAGCTTGGAAGTGTTCCTTCCTCTTGGATTTTTTGTAGTAGTCTGAGGAGGATAGGTTTTAGGTCTTCCTTGAATGTTTGGTAAAACTCCCCTGTGAAGCTGTCTGGTCCTGGGCTTTTGTTTGCTGGAAGCTTTTTGATGACTGCTTCAATTTCTTCCATAGTTATTGGCCTATTGAGATTTTTAGATTCTTCCTGATTGAGTTTTGGAATGTTTTATTATTCTAGGAATATGTCCATTTCCTCCAGGTTGTCTGGTTTGTTGGAGTAGAGCTGCCCGAAGTATTTTTTAACAATCATTTGTATTTCTGTGGGGTCTGTTGTTATTTGCCTCTATCATTTCTGATTTTGTTTATTTGGGTCCTCTCTCTTTGCTTCTTGGTGAGCCTGGCTAGAGGTTTGTCAATCTTGTTTTTCCTTTCAAAGGACCAGTTCTTTGTTTCATTGATTTTCTGTATTGTTTTTTTGGTCTCTATGTCATTTATTTCTGCTCTAATCTTTATTATCTCCTTCCTTCTGCTCACTCTGGGATTTTCTTGTTGCTCTCTTTCTAATTCTTTGAGCTGTAGATTTATATGATTTACTACCATTTTTTCTTGTTTTTTTGAGATGGGCCTGTAGAGCTAAAAACTTCCCTCCCAGGACTGCTTTCATTGCGTCCCAAAGGTTTTGGATTGTTGTGTTTCCATTGTCATTAGTTTCCAGGATGTTTTTAATTTCTTCTTTGATCTCATTGGTAACCCAATCAATATTTAATAACGTGCTATTCAGCTTCCAAGTATTTGAGTATTTTGAGTTGTTTTTATTGTAGTTTATTTCTAATATTATGGCCTTGTGGTCTGAGAAGATGCTTGGTATGATTTCAATCTTCTTGAATTTGGGGAGAGTTTGTGACCCAATATGTGGTCTATTTTTGAAGATGTCCCATGAGCACTTGAGAAGAACGTATATTTTGTGGCTTTGGGGTGAATTGTTCTGAAGATGTCAATTAAGTCCATCTGATCTAATGAGTCATTTAGGATTGCTGTTTCTTTGCTGAGTTTTTGTCTAGCAGATTTATCCAGTGATGTCAGTGTTGTATTAAAGTCCCCTACTATGATTGTATTGTTGTCGATCTCTCCTGTGATATCTTCCAGGAGTTTTCTCATGTATGTGGGTGCTCCTGCATTGGGAGCATATATGTTTATCAGGGTTATATCCTCTTGTTGTATTTATCCCTTTAGTATTATGAAGTGGCCTTCCTTATCTCTTGTTATGGCTTTCACTTTGAGGTCTATTTTGTCTGATATAAGTATTGCTACCCCAGCTTTTTTTTTTCATTTCCATTTGCCTGAAAGATATTTTTCCATCCCTTCACTTTCAGTCTGTGTGAGTCCCTTCTAATGAGGTGGGTCTCTTGTAGACAGCAAATATATGGGTCATGTTTTTTTTATCCATTCAGCCACTCGATGTCTTTTGATTGGACCATTTAGTCCATTTATGTTTAAAGTTATTATTGAAAGGTACTTGTTTGTAGCCATTTCTATTTTTTTGTGTGTGTGTGTGGCTGTTTTCTTTCTGGGCTTTTTATTTCTTCTTTTTACACCAGTCCCTTTAGCATTTCTTGCATTGCTGGCTTGGTGGTGATAAACTCCCTTAGTCTTTTTTTGTCTGTGAAGCTTCTTATTTCCCCTTCAAGTTTGAACGATAGCCTTGCTGGATAGAGTATTCTTGGATCCAGTCCTTTGCTTTGCATCACTTTGTAAATTTTTGTCCATTGTTTTCTGGCCTGATGTGTTTTTGTTGAGAAATCATTTGATAATCTGATGGGGGATCCTTTGTAGGTAACTCTCTGTTTCTCTCTTGCATCCTTTAAGATTCTCTCTTTGTCTTGTACACTTGCCATCTTTATTATGTCTTGGTGTGGGTCTTTTGGGGTTCATCTTGCCTGGGACTCTCTGTACTTGTGTAACTTTTTTCTTCCCCATATCTGGGAAATTTTCTGACATTATTTCTTCAAATAAATTTTCTAATCCTTTCTGCTCTTGTCCTTCTTGCAGCCCTATTATGCGTATGTTACTTCGTTTCATGTTGTCCCGAAGCTCCCTTAGGCTCTCCTCCCGCTTTTTAATTTTTTTCCCCAGTTGCTGTTCAGATTGGGCTTGTTTCTCTGCCTTATCTTCTAATTCACTAATTCAGTCCTCTGCTTCTTCTAGTCTGCTGTTGAAACTTTCCATGGTGTTTTTGATTGTAGCTATATCACTTTTCATTTCTTCCTGATTCTTTCATAGGTTGTTGATTTTCTCATCCCTCCGGTGAATGAATTGTACAACCATTATTCTGAATTCTTTTTCTGTCATGTGCATGCTTCAACTTCATTAATTTCCTTTCTTGGCGACTCCTCATTGTCTTTCCTCTGGGTGTTTTTTCGTCTCTTCATTCTGATTATCTCCTAATGGTTCAAACGTCGAGTTGCGTGGACCTGGGCCGTGTGCAGTGGGAGCCTCCCGCCACCCTAGTGTCACTGAAGAGCTCTGACACTAAGATGTGTGGTTGTTGTGGGTTGGTGGGAACCAGGCTCGCTCAGAGTCAGTGTTGTCAGCGCTCAATGTGGCCTCATACGTGCCCTTAGAATCAGGGACCCTGCCTGCACCGTGCTGAAACAGAAACCCCCCCTGAAGCGTGTTGAAAACCACAGCCCCTTAGCGTGTGCCAGGAGTCAGAGTTCCCCAAGAATCCAGTATGAGAGTCTCTGTTGCTTCGCGCGACCTTGCCTTGAGACTCAGGGTCCCTGTGTGCCCTTGCACCAGGAATTGGAGTCACTGGCTCTTAGTATGAATGCACAGGAAATCAGGATCTCAGGCGCAGGTGATAAGAAACACAGTCAAGTCACTGGTGCTTGGTGCTGCCTCCTGCCCAGAGAATCAGGGTCCCTGGGCCTCTGAGATGCAGGACAAATTCCCGGTGTTCACGTGATAGCTCCCAGCCCAGGGCTCCAAAGCCGGCAGTGTGTGTAGGCTCAGTTCCTGGGGTTGAGGCATTTGCTCCCAGCCCAGGGCTCAGAAGCAGGCCCTATGCGGGGGTCAGTTCCAAGGTGCTTGCACACTTCCAGGCTAAAGTTCCTGGAGTGCTGAGGCCCTGGCAAGGGGTGGGTCTATCAGTTAGTTACTCTGGCGCTGCCTGCAAGCCTGCGGGAAGGGGGGAATGGGCTCTGTTACTCACGGATCTGCCGTGGGGATTTCTGAACTTTTGGTGTATGCAGGTCTGTAGCTGTGGTCACAGGTCTCTTACCCCAGTGGCTGCAGGGTCCTGGTATGCGTCTGAGATCAGACTGGGTGGTGCTGAGGCCAGGATCCTAGTCTCAAGCAGCTCTGTTTCCCAAGATGGCGTGGTCGCCATGCCTGTGCTGGCCGCCCAGGAGTGTCCATGCAGGGAGCGGGACTCCGCCCCCTAAGACTGCCCGGTTTAGCAGCCCCTTAGAAGACCTGCAGAATCTAACTGTCCCTAGCTCATACACACACACCACACATGTCTACACACTCCTCTGTCACTTCCTTGCGCTCTCACACTCTCTCCCTCCCTACCTTCCTGCTGGTCGCCATTTTCTCCTGCCGAACTCAGTCTCCTTTAAATAATCATCTTTGCCAGCTCCTCTACTTGTTGTCCTACCTATATTTTTCCTTTTAGGTTTTCAAGTTTCTTTTAAGTTCTGTTATTTTTCTTTATTTTTTCTTGGCTCTGATCACCCTTTGCAGTCATGTCTGATGTCCTGGGTATTTTAAGCAAATGGACTATCTAGAACGGTGAGGAATTATCAGTCTCTGGTTACCTGGGCTGTCAGTAACTTATGTCACAAGTTGTCAGGTCCCCATGGAAGCACCAGAAGGAAGCCTCTCTACTTCCTATTTTTTCCTGCTACAAAAAACAAGAGTCTCTAAATTCAGGAATACTGAGGACTCCTACCATTTTCTCCACTCCCATGAGATGCAATTGTGGTATCCTGCAACTCCTCCTAAGGCTTTCTGTAGTTGTTCATGGACCTTGGTCTCACCCAGGCAAAAAAAAGTCCTTTGCCACCTCTCTCAGACCAGACCCTGTAGAACATGGGCCAATTCCTCCTCCACTGGTCTCCACCCATGTCTGTGGGCTCTAGCAACTATTCTGTATGTAAATGATAGTTCAGAGTTAGGTGGCAGTTGGAAAAGAGAACAACAAAGATGGTTAGTAGTTTCATCTTTCCCAGAAAGTCCTGTAATCCCTGGCATTTTAATTTTTCACTTACCCTCTCATGAAACACTTATCATAGTAAACTGCAAATACATGATTACTTTTCTAATAAGGTAAAAAGGGCTCCATTAGGGCCGAGAGTTTTGAATATCTAATTCTCTGTTTTATTTACAGTGTATAGCACAATGCCAGCACATATTGGATGCTAAATAAATGTTTGAGGGATAAATAAAAACTTATGAATGCATTATAATGAATTGAAAGAAGATTATAAAAAACATAGAAAAACAGAAATTAAAAAACCCCTCTCTACTTAAGTAGCAAGTAAGTTACTGTCAGAAGACCATGCAAATAAGCTGGGGCCAGAACTGAAAATGTTCTCATGGTCACAGTCATGGTTCATTGAAGAAACACATATTGAAAAAAACTTAGGCCATGATGCCAACAGAAAAGAACTTGTCAGTTTTACATATGAGCTACAGTCTTAATATTGTTAGGTGCTGAATATTTTGTTAGATAAATTGCCTAATATAATTCTGTACCCACAGAACTTCAAAATATAGTTCACAGCGAGAAAATAGCATTGTCTTGTTCAAGGTAATTGGTGTTCTCATGTATAAGGCATACTTTAATGAGGGATTCTTACAAAAAATGTAATTATATCCCCAGTTATTCATTTATTTTCTTTAAAAATTTGTAACTAGTATGTTAGATTCTATGTTAGACCCCAAGATTTAATGCTGAGAAAATCAGAAGTGGTATGAACTCCATGGAGTTAATAGACTATTGGGAGTATAGATAAATAAACAGCTTATAATATGGCATGATAGGGGCTGGATACTGTATTAGAAAGGATAACACTAGCTGATATAGATGATAAACCCTCAAATCCCAGTAGCTGAACATATCAGAAGTTTCTTTCCTAAAAAGCCTAAGGGGCAGTGGGCCTGTAGAGGAATTGCTCTGCTCCAGGAAGTGATTTGGGGACCTAGACTGATGAAGCCTCTATATTCAATGTGTTCCTTTCAATGCCACTTTGGATGTTCATATCTAATCAGTGGTTTTGAGAATGAAGGGTGGTCTAATGAGTCACTCCTGGATGCCATGCATTTCTCTTCAGTCCAAGTTTTGAACTCAGTCCAATGGCAGCATTTAGCTTAGAAGGTCAGGGAAAGCTTCCTTTGAAGAAGTACTTTTAAACTAAAAATCTAAATAATAAGTGATAGCCAGACTAAAAGAGGAGGAAAGAGTATAATGGACCAAGAGAAGAAAGACAAAAGAGAATATGCCACTTCCTAGATTATTGAGGTATGTTATTGTGGCAGTGATATGACTATACTACATAGAAGTTAGAACAATGACAGGAAAATATTATATCTGTCCTTAATGCTACAAAGTGTTAAAATATTTTAGTTATTTGAAATTTTGTTATGCAATTTAACCGAAACAAAATCTTGTGAGTACAGATATTTTCATTTTTTGAATAATATGTTGTAAGTCATTCTTAATACATTTTATTTGAGTTAATCTCTATCTTACAAATGAAGGAACAGGGACAAAGAGAACTTATGTAAGTTACTCAAAGTAAACTGTCTATTAGTTAAAAATTTAGAACTGGATTATAGGTGATTATTTAATTCAATTTTCTATGACTTCCTGGCAGATATAGCTGTGCTAACTAAATTTGATATTTTATATTACATATTTTGTGCACTGATACTAAGAATAATATTTTAGTAGTTTTCAATAAGTCAGTAGAAAGCCATCAATTGATGTCTCCATCTCTCTAACTAAAAACCAGAAGTAATTTTAGAACCCGGATGTCATAAGAATAAAAATCATTTTGAGAATTTGAATCCATACTATGAAACTTTATTTATATATATGAATATATATTTCCAGAGTGTGTATATAATATTATATCCATGATTTGTGTGTGTGTATAATATATATATATATATATATATATATATATATATATATATACATATTGCTCTGCTAGTCCCATCAATTACTGGGAATGCCCTATTGCTAAGGTGTTACTCCTTTATGATAGTATCAAATCCCTATAGTATGTGATATATACACACCAAAAAACCTGAATATAAACCTGTATTATATTATAAAATAATGCCATATATATAGTATTACTTTCAGGAATGTGTATATGTCCTATACTATACTATTGAAATTTTACATAAGTAATATATCATATTATACATATACTAAAGGCAAGATGCATAAAATTCATGCACTCAGGGGGGTCCCTCAGCACAGCCTGTGTCCTCTCGCAGTCTGGGAGCCATCAGGGGATGTCTGACTGCCGGCTTAGGCCCGCTCCCTGGCCTAAGCCAGCAGTCAGACATCCTTCATGTTGCCTCGGAGGTGGGAGAGGCTCCTGCCACCACCTCTGTACTCACCTGCCATGAGCCCAGCTTCTGGCTGAGCGGCGGTCCCCCTGTGGGATTGCACTGACCACCAGGGGGAAGCTCCTGCATTGAGTGTCTCTTCCCTGGTGGTTAGTGCGCGTCATAGCAACCAGTCATTCTGTTGTTTGGTCAATTTGCATATTAGCCTTTTATTATATAGGATATTCAATTTGTGTATATGTGAGTGTGCTCTGATATTACTTTTCTAGTGTTGCCCCTTGGAAGAAATGATGAAAGACTCTGATTAGTACAACTAAAGAAATAATATCTTTTGTAGGCCAGATTGAAATTTTCTCTTGTTCTACATTTGTCTTCTGCACATCATCACTTTGTTATATCAAGATTCTCATTTACAGAAATTTTTAGTTTTTCCTAATATACTTACTCAAATTTTCCTTTATGTATGATATTACTAAGGAGGCCTTTTGTCCTGCTAAAATTTTTCTCAAATATGCTTCCTGCCTGCTTTTTCTATCAACATGGAATGCCTGAATTGCACCTTGGGACCTCACTACTTAAACACTTCATGTCTTTGTGCTATGTTCTGCTCTGGGTTAAGAGGGTCATTTTAATTTGCTGTTGTCAGAAAATAGTCTCTTCCTGATTTGGTTCCAAGCTGAAAACAGATTCCCCTTTGAGTAGAAGCAAAGACACTAGGAAGTATCCTGCTTGCTAACATTAAATAGCTCCCTTCAGCCTTCCTTCAGGCTTTCCCAGGTTTTATTTATTTATTTATTTATTTATTTATTTATTTATTTATTTTTACCTTTTTATCCCACTACCATATGAGCTAATATGTATTGAGGTTGGTCAAATTCCATGGAAATCAGAATTCATAGAGACAGTTTTTTTTTTTTATGTCTGCTAACATAACCCTAAATTATTGACTTGTCATGTTATTTAAGCCTTAATTAGACTATAAAGCAGCAATTTAAATTATATGAGGCTAATGACCTTTAAACTTCTTCTAGGGTCGGATTTTTAAAGCGTATGATTTAATGCTATAAATTCTTATCACATTTCACAGATCAGTGATCTGTCTTTTTAATTGATAAAATAGTCTATAATTCTCTTATCACTACAGACAAGTAGGTGGAGTAGTTGTTTGACTATAACAGAACGGAAAGAAGGCTCAATGGAAGCTACAGGCTAGATAAAACAAAGTTAGCTTCTAAAATATAAATTCCTTTGGGTGTGAGTGTATGTCACACTTCATATCATGGATTTAGTAAATTTAAATAATCAGGACTTAGTAAATCTTAAAATTTGCCTTGGAACCAAAAGATCATTACCTTTTCTAGGGAATTTTATAGTTTCCTATTAAAAATCTTATTCCTCGAAAAGGAATGAAGAATGTTAGAAAGAGCTAACAAATAACAAAAGCTGTGGACTGGCTGAAATCTAGGCTTCTGAATTATAAAATGATATTTTATTTTATTAACTTAAAGAGACGAAAAATGTGGCATAGACAGAGAAAGCTACATAGTTTAATCATGGCTGGGGATAGTTGGTATTATTGCTATTTTCTTTGGACACATTCTCCCTTTGTCCCTTCCAATATTATACATCATACATATAAATATACATACTTACATTTACATTTATATTTAAACTAGAAGCCCGGTGCACAAAAATTTGTGCACTTGGGGGGTCCCTCAGCCCGGCCTGTGCCCTCTCCCAGTTTGGGACCCCTCGAGGGATGACCACCTGCTGGCTTAGGCCCGCTCCCCAGGGGATTGGGCCTAAGCTGGTTGTCAGACATCCCTCTAGCAGCCTGGGAGTCCTCAAGGGATGTCCACGTGCCAGCGGGAAGCAGGCCTAAGCTGCAGTCGGACATCCTTAGCGTTGCTGAGGCCTGAGAGGCTCCCACCACCACCGCTGTACTGGCAGCTGTCAGCCTGGCTTGTGGCTGAGCAGGTTTCCCCCTGTGGGAGCGCACTGACCACCAGGGGGCAGCTCCTGCATTGAGCGTCTGCCCCCTGGTGGTTAGTGTGTGTCATAGTGACCAGTGATTCCCAGTCGCTCTGCTGTTAGGGTCAATTTGCATATTACCCTTTGATTATATAGGTAGAAGCCTGGTGCATGGGTGGGGGCTGGCTGGTTTGCCCTGAAGGGTGTCCTGGATCAGGGTGGGGGTCCCACTGGGGTGCCTGGATAGCCTGGGTGAGGGGCTGATGGCTGTTTGCTGCTGATCACAACCCCTTCAGGGTAGGGGTCCCCACTGGGGTGCCTGGCCAGCCTGGGTGAGGGGCTGATAGCTGTTTTCAGGCTGGACACACACCCTTTAGGGTGGGGGTCCCCACTTGGGTGCCTGGCCAGTCTGGGTGAGGAGATGGGGGCTGTTTTCAGGCTGGCCAAGCCCCCTGGTGACGGAAGCTCTCAGCCTCTCTCTTTTTTTGTATTCTGGGATTTATTTACCTTATATAATTGAAACTTTGTCTCCTTGAGTGGAGCTCAGAGCTGGCCAGGGCGGGCGAGAAGCTTGGCTTCCTCCATCACCAGGGGCAACCCAAGCCTCCTGCTCGCTCTAGCTCTGTGGCCACAGCCAGCTGAAAGCAGGTACCTGGGGTTTATTTATCTTCTATAATTGAAACTTTGTTGCCTTGAGTGGAGCTCTGAGCTGGCCGCCCCAGGCTGGAAGCTTGGCTTCCTCCATCACTGGGGCAACCAAGCCTCTTGTTTGCTCCAGCTCTGTGGCTGCCGGCTGCCATCTTGGTTTGGTTAATTTGCATACAGTTGCTCTGATTGACTGATGGGTGTGGCTTAAGGAGTAGCAAAGGTAGGGTCAATTTGCATGTTTGTCTTTTATTAGTGTAGACAGTAAAGGACTTATTTCAAAGATACAGATGTGCCTTGGTGCTAAATACAACAGTTTTTTAAAGAGGATTGAAACATTTTGACAACTTGGCACTTTGGAAAAACCTATTCTTCTCAGATAATGTTCTGATATGAGACAGTTAGATGGTGCCAAATGTGACAAATTTGTCACTCAGGCAAACTGGAATGGCATTTGAAAATTCTCTCAGAATGCACATTGCTTCATATCTTCCAACGATCCCAGAGACTGAATTTTAACTTTTAGTTCTCACATTCAAAGTTATATTCTATTGGTTGCTGATCCCAACAAATCTTCTACCCCTTCAAATTCAGTGACAGAGTTTCTTTGACTCTAATAATAAAATATCTGTCTTTGGACAACAACAGTGAGTCCAATTACAATCTGATTTCCACTGATAGCTATTTTGAAATGTAATAATAATAATGATGGCTATATTTATTTAATAACTATTATATTGAGCCAATATAATATGCATATAAAGCTTTTAGGTTATTTAATTTTTAAATAATAATTATTTGAGGCAAATGTTAATATCAATTTTTGGATATGATGTAATTGTGGTATGGAAAATTTAATTGACTTTCATAAATCCTAAACTGTGGAAAGATAAAAAATATGTTCATCACTGAATGGGTAAAATCCATATCAGATTGAAAGAAACGAAAACCCCAGCCTTAATCTGTCCAGGAGGATAGATGTAGACAAAGCCAGGTACAAAGTTTATAGAAATCATGGTTTCTCCTAAGGCCACACAATAGCTTTAAAACGTAATGAGTCCTTCTTTGAATGATTCCTTATCAATGATGGCCCAGATTTGCTCTGCTATCCCATCAATTACTGGGAATGTCTTATTGCTAAGGTGTTACTTCTTTATGACAGCCTCAAATACCTAGTTAATCATCCTTCCCTTAATCCCACATTAGAAACAATATCAAATCCAGAATTGATCCACTCATAATCCTTCAGCAGGAATCCACCATTAAAATGATGCTTTCATGTTCTAGAAGAATATTCCTCTGGTATCTTTCTTCACAGCAAGAGTCAATAAATCTCATTTTTTTCTGAATACAGTCTTGCTCATAGTGTTCTTTGGTTGAAGTAACATAAAATGATGCCTATAATTTGACTGTATAGTCATTGCCAAAATAATATGAGAAGATGAATTGTTTTCTATGATGCTGTTCAAAAGTTTGTGTTTATAATATGGATTTTTTAAATTATTATGTGGAGATGTGGACCAGTTTGAGGTTAAAACACCCACACAATGTTCATTCGTTCATGAATTAATCTGGTACTCACTTTTCATTCTGCATCACTAATGTGCTGGGGGTTGGGGACATAAAATTCAATATTTACAGAAGAGTCTAGTAAATTCTTTGATGGAGGTACACATAATGTGTTGTGAAAGACTGCAGTGAAAGAATAATCAGAGAGGGAATAAAAGAGAGGATCTTGGAGAGGACATCAAGTCAAGATTCCTGGAGAAGATTCTTCTTGACTGGAGATGTGAAGGGTGAATAGGATTTATGTAAAGGGAAAGTTAAGAGATTTGAGTAGAGAATTTTAGTTCAGACATAATAGCATCTGTAAAGGCATAGAAGGATGAGATGAGAATTTCTATTAAAGGGAGTAGGAGATGATACAAGTGAGGTAAACTAAACCCACATCTTGCCATACTCTGAGTACTAATATAAGGGGTTGGGGCATAATCATGAAAACTCAGGACTATTATAGATATTGCCAAGTAACCCACATTAGATCTGTTCCAATATACACTTCCCCCACAATATAAATGGATGTGTTTCATACAGCTACTCTTGTTAAAGGAGTGCTGCAAATTGTGTTTTTTTGCCAGTCTGTTAGGGGAAACATAGTATATCAGTATTGTGTTCATTTTCACTTGCCAGTTGTCTTTTGACTTTGCCTATGGTGTCCATATCATGTTTATATTGAAAATAATTTTTGCTTCAATTATCAATCTTTCCTTTAAAGCAGCAGTATTCCTTTAATGCATGGCTATAGATAGGTAGGCCTCCCCCATTCCAAGGCTCTCTAGGGACACTCCAATATTTTTTTCTAGTACTGTTATGGTTTTATTTGTTAGATTTAGGACATTGAAACATTTGAAAATGATACTTATGTATGATATGGGGTATGAACATTTTATTTTTGCATTTAAGGATCTAGTTGAGTAGTCTCAATTTATTGAATAAGGAGACTAGTCTTGATTTACTAATCAAAAATTTAAACTTTATAACATGTTAAATTAAATATCTATACCAGTACAATTATTTAGTTGTTTATCTTCTCAGTGATTTTACTTTTAATATCTCCTGTCCAATTTAAAATTTACTTTAACAAATTAATTTAAAGCTCAAGTTTTTTTTAAAAAAACATTTAATATGTTTAATCTGATTTATATAAAAATTTAAAATTACCTAGAGAAAAATTGATACCTTTTTTTGTGTAGATGTTTCTTATCTAAGAAAAACAGGTTGTCCTTTATTCAGTGTTTATTTTGTCTTTCAATAGACTTTATAATTTTCTTTCATTTAAGTTTTACACTGTATTTAAATGTAGTTTTAATTTAAGTTTGTATTTGTGGCTTCCACATGAGTTCAGTTTTTAATAAAATGAAAGAGATATATTCTTTCATTATATCTTCTAACTGTTTATTGTTGGTGCATAGAAAATCTATTGATATCTACATAAAAATTTATTACCCACCTACATTACTGAATTCACTTATTTTTGTAGTATTTTCAGTTGTATTTCTGGGTCATTTTATTTTATTTTATTTTTTAATATATTTTATTGATTTTTTACAGAGAAGAAGGGAGGGGGATAGAGAGTTAGAAACATCGATGAGAGAGAAACATCGATCAGCTGCCTCCTGCACACATCCTACTGGGGATGTGTCCGCAAGCAAGGTACATGCCATTGACTGGTATCGAACCTGGGACCTTTCAGTCTACAGGCCGACACTTTATCCACTGAGCCAAACGGGTTAGGGCTGGGTCATTTTAAATATACAATCATATCATATTCATGTAGTAATAATTTCACATTAGAGAGATATTGAAGAAATACATGGAAAACAGAGATGACTCCAGTTTCATTTACCTGAGTAGGTGGATATTTAAGCTACTGAGATATTTAAGATAAACTAAAATTAAGCTTATAGGAGGAGTAAAAGGTTGAAAAATGATGAAGTTGATTGTGTATGTTTAGTTTGAAGTATCCATGGATATCCAGCAGCCAACTGACTATTTAGTAGGATGTTGACTACAAAAAAAAAAAAGGTCAAGACAAGGTCCAAAAATGGTGGAAGAAAAGGACATTGTGGGAGCTCCCATAATACACATCTCCTGAGTGCCCTTGTGCATCCCCTGAGTGCTCTTGAGTATAGACTGGACCTATGACTTCTTTCTAACCAAAAGTGACTGAATTTATGTGATTATTTTATACAAGGTTGTTACATAAGTTTAGAATTCTCCATTTTCTAAGATACCCTCCCCCTGCCTGCTTTTGAAGAAGTGTTCATGTTGGGGGAGGCCATGTGGCCAAAAATGCAGGGCAGACTGCAGCCAGGAAAAATAGGCCATCAGTTTATCACACTGTAGGGAGCTAAATTTTTCCAACTACCAAGTGCACTTAGAAGCAAAGTCTTTTCCAGTCCATCCTCAAATGAGACAACAGACCTAGCCAACACCTTGATTGAGCCTTTTGATACCCTGAAGTAGAGGATGCAGCTAAGCTGTGCTGAGACTTCAGACCAACAGAAACTGTGAGATAAATAAAAAAATTTGTTGTTTTCAGTTACTAAGTTTGTGGTAATATTATGCAGCAATGGGTAATGTACAACAACATTAAAGGAGAATGAGCCGAGCCAGTGTTGCTCAGTAGTTGAGTGTCGACTGATGAACCAGAAGGTCATGGTTTGATTTCTGGTCAGGCATATCTCCAGGTTGTGGGTTCCATTATCTCTCATCGTTGATGTTTATATATCTCTCTCCCCCTCGCTTTCTCTCTGAAACAATTTTTTTTTAAAGGATAATGAAAAGGAGAGGTCTGAAGTGGGTGGAAAATAAGTGTGTGTTCAAAATAGCAAGGAAGGAGAGGATTTCAAATAGAAAAAGATTGTATTGTGCCAGAAGCCATACACTGACTTCAAGTAAGATAAAGCTATATGGTATGAAGAAGAAATAGGAAATAGAAATAAGATATAGGAACACTGGCAAGAAAAAATATCATTAATGTGACTTGGGAAGAAACCTATTGAAAATATGTTAAAAGTCAAAAAGTATAAATAAGTATAAAGACCAAGACAAATGATGATTTTTATAAAGACAGCCTTTTTAGCACTTGGCCTTATTAACACCCAAATTTCTGATAATTAATTTCAGGCCAATTGCATTCAAATAATGTTATTCCAACTAATTTAGGTCTTTATTCAAAACCATCTCAAAAGTTGTATTTTTATTACATTCAGAAATCATAAGGTAAAAATATTTTTATAAATTAAAATATAGCTGACATATAATGTTATATAAATTTCAGGTATACAGCATAATGATTCAACATTTATATACCTTATTAAATGATCACTGTGATAAATCTAGTTATTATGATACTATTAGCTATATTTTCTATGCAGTTCATTATATCCCCATGACTTACTTATTTTGTAACTAGAGGCTTATACCTCTTATCTCCTTCACCCATCTTCCCTCATCCCTCCCCTCTTGCACCCATCAGTTTGTTCTCTATAACTCTGAGTGTGTGTTTTCTAAAAAATAACTATTTTGTTTGTTCATTTATTTTGACTGTTAGATTCAACATATAAGTGAAATCACATAGTATTTGTCTTTCTATGTCTGACATATATCACTTAGTGTAATGTCTTCTAGTCCCATACAGTTTTGTCACAAATAACAAGATTTTATTCTTATTTTTGGTTGCATAATATTTTGCTATATATATCAACCACATCTCTTTTTTCATCTATCATTGGATACTTAATTTGCTCTCATATCTTAGATATCCTATCTAATAATAGACAAAGATTAAAATTAACCATACCTCCACTACACTTCCCATTGGCTAATCAGCAAGATATGCAAATTAACCACCAACAAAGATGGTGGCCAGCAGCCATGCAGCTGAAGTGAGCAGGAGGCTTGTTTGCTCCAGTGATGGAGGAAGCCAAGTTTCCTCCTTGCAGCGGCTGGGCTCTGAGCTCCACTCTAAGCAACAAAGATGCAATTATAGAAGCTAAACAAACCCCAGATACCTGCTTTCAGCAGGCCGTGGTCTCGGATCTCGAGCGGCAACAAAGTTTCAATTATAGAAGGTAAATAAATCCCAGAATAAAAAAATAAAAGAAAAAAAGGAGAGGCTGGGAGCTTCAGTTGCTGGCGGGCTTGGCCAGCCTGAAAACCCTCAGCCCCTCATCCAGACTGGCCAGGCACCCCAGTGGGGACCCCCACCCTGAAGCAGGGGCAGGCAGCCTGAAAACAGCCATCAGCCCCTCATCCAGGCTGGTCAGGCACCCCAGTGGGGACCCCCACCCTGAAGGGGGTGTGACCAGCTGCAAACAGCCCTCAGCCCCATCACCCAGGCTGGCCAGGCACCCAAGTGGGACCCCCATCCTGATCTGGGACACCCTTCAGGGCAAATCAGCCAGCCACCACCCGTGCACCAGGCCTCTATCCTATATAGTGAAAGGGTAATATGCAAACTGACCCTAACAGCAGAAAGACTGGGAATGACTGGTCACTATGACACACACTGACCATCAGGGGGCAGACACTCAATGCAGGAGCTGCCCTCTGGTGGTCAGTGAGCTCCCACAGCGGGGAGCTCTGCTCAGCCACAAGCCAGGCTGATGGCTGCCAGTACAGCAGTGGTGGTGGGAGCCTCTCCTGCCTCCTCAGCAGCGCTAAGGATGTCTGACTGCAGCTTAGGTCTGCTCCCTGCTGGCAAGTGGACATCCCCCAAGGGCTGCCGGGCTGGCAGAGGGATGTCTGATTGACAGCTTAGGCTCGATCCCCCAGGGAGCAGTCCTAAGCCAGCAGGTGGTCATCCCCCAAGGGTCCCAGACTGCGAGAGGGCACAGGCCGGGCTGAGGGCCACCCCCCCGAGTGCACAAATTTTTGTGCACCGGGCCTCTAATTATAAATAATCCTTCAAAGAACATAGGGGTGCATATATCTTTTTGAAATAGTGTTTTCATTTTCTTTGGATAGATATTTTTTCAGTTTTAAAGGTTTATTCCTGTAATATATGTGGGCTAATAGTGATTGCAGAAAAATATTATCAAATTGGTAATGTATTCAAAATAAAATATCTAGTTGTGCTTACATATATTTAAAACAGCTGGGTAAAAGAACAGAACAGAACAACTGATTATGCAACATCATGTAAGAAAAGAGATAATGGTCATTTTATTGAACTAAACAACTGATATTGACCACATCAATTAGTTAGTTGACAGTTGCATTATACAAAATCATTTCTATGCTAGCAGCACACTATGAATCAAAATTCTGAATGCTTATCTAACTAGTTTGATTATTTCATAGAGATCAATGGTGTGATTCACTTAAAAATTACTTTGGACTTAGAAAAATGTATTTATAATACTAGAGGCCCAGTGCACAATTGAAGTCACATGAGGAGGCACCCTGCAGGGGGCTGGGACCTGCGCCTGACCCATGTTGCACCAGCCACCACGTTGTTTCTGCTGGGGTGGGGGCAGGTGCTCCTGTGTGTTGTGTCTGCACTCTGGTCCATCCCCAGCCCCAGCCTCTGCACAGACACTGGGGTGGGGGTGGCACACAGTCCCCTCCTGCCCATCTGCATGTGCAGCTTCTCCTGAGCAGTCATGATGCTTGGCTAATTAGCATATTCCCTGTTTATATAGATAGATACTAGAGGCTCGATGCATGAAATTTGTGCAAGGGGCTCAGCCTCTGCCACCACGGTGGCTGCCTCTGCCTCAGCCCTTGCAGCTCTAGCTTCATCTGGAAGATGAAGGACATCCAGTCTAATTAGCATATTACACTTTTATTTTTATAAGTAATATAATAAAATAATAGAAGCACAAAATTTGAAGTATATATTAGTCCAGAATTGAGACAATCTCAATGGGACTAAATTAGAGTTAAGTTTATGAAGTAGTAACATGAACAACTGGTTTTGAGGGACATATAGACAATATTTGGCATTTAAAAGGGATGAATCACTTTGATTAATGTGTATCGAATATTTGTACATTTGTATTTTGTAATAATACCCTTATGTTTTAGTGGGATATTAGCCAAAAATTAAAAATCTGTGAATTATTATTTGTTCTGCTCATGTTATCAAAAGCAAGAAAAAACAAGGAAGAAAAACCCTTGGTATTTCAATGGCCCTTTCTGAACATATTTGATTCATTTCCTCTAGAAAGCGATTCTTTTATACTAAAATTCATTTCGGACACAAAAAGATTTAAGATTAAGGAATCCATAGAGATTGAGAGAAATAAGAATTTTCAAACAAGCATCTTCTAAAATGTGAGTGACCTTTTGACATGGTATTTGCTAGCAGTTTTTCCACAGTAATATGGGAAGCTGAGAAATAGCAATAGCTTTGAAAACTTTCATCCTGCCTTTTAAAGCCCTCTCTGATGTTCAGGCAAATTAAATTTCTCTTTGGTGGTTTCACTGCTGTCATATTTCTTCATTGATAAAATAGGTAAGAACTGAACACTGGACATTAAACAGCATCCATTTATACAGTGATTTCCCCATTATTCTTTGAGGTTTGTTGGCATGCATTAAGGGGAGAGGAACTTTATTTGTTACACAAAACTGTACTGTTACTTTTGGATACTTCCATCTGGTGTTACATAGTAACTTGTCTGATGTCTCTGACAGGTGGTATGTTAAGCCCAATGGTATCTCAGCTAGCTATATCATCGAAGAATATGGGATTTAAAGGAGAAATAGGTATCATGTGATTGCTTTGAAAGTTAGAATACACTAAGAAGAAACAAAGATAAAGGTGGAAATAACTAGAAGGTATAAAGACAATTTCCTATAAATTGAGTTGAAGTGAACAAGACTCAACTATAGAGTTTGCTCCTAGTACCTGGCTAAGTGGGCATGATCGAAAGGCACTGAGTATGATGGTCAGTTCCTTGAGGTCTACAGGTTAGAGTCGAGAGTCTGGCTTTATGAATGAACCTTGTTTTAAGTTGTTTTGAGGGTGTCCATGTTTCAGAGTAATACATGTAAGTAGAATTAGTGGCTTCCTTACATGGGATCTAAATTAATGGTTCAAGGGATGAGATTAAACAGAATTGACAGAAGAGATCCAGGTTTATAAATGTCTATGCACGTCAAGGACTAGAGGTAACAAGCTAGTTTCTGAGGCATGTAGTTATAATGAAAGACTCAGTAACATACAATTGAGCATCACTTACTTGAATTTCAGGTATCATCTGCAGACCATGGGCCTCATGAATCATAAAGCTTGAGGCCTAACACCATTAACCTTTCCTCAATATTAGGGCTGATTTCTTCCTAGATTAGGCCATGTACTTCATTAAAATACCAATTAGAATATAACCAACTTCCCAAGTTATTATGGACTGGGCCCTTAGATTTTGTTTGTGTGGAGGTAAAGACCATTTGGGAGACGTAGGCACATGTATTGTTTTTATAAGTGGTACCTTGATTCTGTGGGCCATCCCAATCACATATCAAATTATAATTTGAAACTGAAAAATCTTCAAGCCCTTCATCTTTGCCACTTTGATGGGAACAGTAGAGATTACTGGTTAAGAAAAATAAGGACAGTGTTTTCCATGTGGTAAAAATCAATGATATATAAAAATGTATCTAGGATTAGCTTGATTAATTGGGAGAAATGCTATCTCTTTTAATACGGATTATTTTTAAATGTTTATCTTTTTTAAATATTTTTTTATTTTTAATGAATTCAGAGAGGAAGGGAGAGGGACAGAGAAAGAGAAACATCAATGATGAGAGAGAATCATTGATCGGCTGCCTCCTGCACACCCCTCCACTGGGGATCAAGCCTGCAACCCAGGCATGTGCCCTTGACCGAAATCAAACCTGGGACCCTTCAGTTTGAAGGTTGATGGTCCATCCACTGAGCCAAACCAGCCAGGGCAATATACACTAATTTAACCAAGCAGTATATAAGGTTGGCTGTAATGCCTTCCTCACCTCATGTTCTCCTCCAACACACATTCCTGGGATGATTCATGGACACATGGGCTTATACACACACATGCACACACGCATACATGCACAAAATTTTTTCTCAATTTAGTATTTTGTAATTTATTGGAAAACTACCCTGTGAAAATGCAGCTTCACTTCACAGTCACTAGAAGGTTTGTATGTTATACCATTTGCTCAAAGAACTGGAAAGATTGCCAGTGTTTCAGATTTTTAAAAAAACCCTGAATTTACAGAATATTTTTACTGAGTTATGTCAACCCCATATTAGTATGAAAAAAGAGTGGGAGAATGAAGTATAGAAAATGAAATGTAGTTGGCATACTTTAAAAATGTATGGACCATAAGATACAGGTAAGAAAATATATCTATGCCTCTGTATCTATTATTGTTCAAAAGTTTATAATGGTCTCTATTATCCATGAATGAGTGAGATCATGTGGTATTTTTCCTTCATTGACTGGCTTATTTCACTTAGCATAATGCTCCCCAGTTCCAGCTGCCTCGAACAGACTGTCAAACTACAGCAGGAAGGCCGGGGAGGGTCGGGGGGGAGGAGAGGGGGGATAGAGATCAACCGAAGGACTTGTATGCATGCATATAAGCATAACCAATGGACATAAGACACTGGGGGGGGGGTAGGGGAGGCCAGGGGATTGTCAAGGGCGGGGAAGAAAAAGGAGACATATGTAATAATCTTTGTAATACTTTAAGCAATAAAAAAAGAATACATTAAAAAAGAAAAGAAAATATATCTATTTATATAACCTAGATCTTAATAAAACTGTAACCCCCACAAATAATCTTAAGCAGTTATTGAGCTCTAAATATAGCTTTGATTTCTGTCTTCTGATTAAAAAACAACACACACACACACACACACACACACCAATCTTTTATCCCCACAGTAAGATCGATTTACCTTTTTTTTCTTTTTTTCCTTTTTTTTCAATCTTTAATTTCTTTATTAAGGTATTACATATGTGACCTCATTCTCCCCATAACCCCCCCACACACACACACTCATGCGCTCACCCCCCTGTTGTCTGTGTCCATTGGTAGGGCTTATATGCATGCATACATGTCTTTTGGTTGAACTCTACCTTTTTCTGGAGCAAGGCTGCTATTCTGATTGGGAGTTAGTTCAGATACATGTGTACAGGATGGAAATGCTAGTCAGGTAATCATCATAACACATTACCCACTAGCCTCCTGTAATTATAGACTCCTCTGTGGCCCCTAGTCTATGCTACCTATCTTGGGCAGAGAGACAGATGAGAATAATTAGTCACAGAAAATAGAACAGGCCTAATAAGTACCATGGATCTTTATTTAAGGTGCATAATTTTGGCAGAAAATGAAAAACAACAACAACAAACAAACAGAATGGAAGAATGAAAGAAAAGAAGAAAGGAAGGAAAAGAAGAAAACAGGCAGGAAAAAGCTTGGGAGGGAGGAAAGGAGGAAGAAAGAATGAAAGACAGGAGCAGAGAAGGTCAAATCAAATATAGATTCATTCCAACAAAAAGGAATGTGAAGGTCAGAGAAAATGACAGGAAGAAATAGAATGAGAAATGTACTTTTGAAGCCCAGGAGATTGAGTTTTATTGGCTACTTATGAGTAGCAAAAGCTCAATGGAGAAAGATAAATTCAATTCATAAGAAGAAACTCAGAACCTCATTTCAAAGGCAGAAGATGCTTATAAGAAAAAGTTCAGAGTAGGATGAGCAAAGAATATAATACACTATTGCTTAAAAATAGATATGTAGCTAAACAATGCACTAGTTCTCTTTCGTCACTGGTGATGTTTGGTGACAGAAAGATATGGTATCAGGATTGCCTTTTCTAGATTTTATGCTGGTATTTTGGTATTTGGTGGAGACAGCTAAAGCCCAAACTTTAAGAAGTAGCATTAGAGGAGCAGGTAAGCAACTGATAGATGTATTTGCCATTGTCATAGTTTGGTTTGCCCCAAATGTATAATTTTCTATAATAATTTGAGTGTAAGTGGTTTATTTGGGCTATGGTCTCAGGATGGAAATGGAATGGGAAAGCAAGAAGGGAGGATGGACTCTAAGGATCCATTCATGAACAGGTTAAAGCTGTGGGAAAATTAACTGGAATTTTTCCACTGGAGGATATCTACCAAACCCCATTTCTCATTGGTTGAATATTGCCTTTGGGGGCATTTTGTCCCCTTCACCGCATTTCTGGATTTCCACATTCAGGAAATATAGACACAGACATACATGGGAATACAAAGATACCACAGCAGCTGCTGTAATCATGTAATTTTCTTTCAGTTTACATATAAAATAAAAAAGTATTACCCTTTAGAGTACATGTATGCCCTGGGACTTATTTCAAATCATTAATACTTTTCAAAATCACTCCCCTTATACATTTTTATTGGATAGAATGAAAATTACATTTCAAAAGAATGTGGTCTCCATGAAGGTAGGCACATTTGTTTTTTTCTTTTTCACCACTTGTATCACCCCACACTTAGAACATTTACCAGTTTTCAGTAATTGATCAGTAAATATTTTGAAGGAATGAATGAATGGAGTTGTATTGAACAAGAGAAACCCAAACAAATCTGTCTTAAACATGATTAAATGTGTCTCATCATAACGCATAACCAGTCTTCAGGGTTAACAATTAGCTGTGATCCTTTTCTCATAGATTCTCCTGGCTCTGTTCTCTACTAATGAATGGATGGCTTCCTTCACAGTTTAAGAGCAAGATGGCTTATTCCAGCCCAGACCTCATATCTAAAGAGGATCAGAGAAGCATGTACATGCTTCTTTCCTACACTACTCTAGCAAGCCAAGGCATTGATGAGAGAGCATGCAAATTGTGCTATACTTTAGTGTTTACCATAGAACTTATTAAAATATAAGGCTGGTGGTGGGTGGGAAGAAATCAGCTAAAGTACTTGTATGCATATATGCATAACCCATGGTCACAGGCAATAAGGTAGTGAAGGCCTGGGGTGTGGGTTGTGGGCAGGCTAGAAGGGGATCAATGGGGGGGGGGGAGACATATGTAATACTTTCAACAATAAAGATTTTTTAAAAAATATTTTAAAATTAAAAAAAAGAATAAATTAAGAAATAATAATTAAGTAAATAAATACATAGAATGCAAGGTTGGTATTTATTTTAACTTGTACAGTGTGACCTAATTCATATCTTTTGGAATAGAAAATATATTCTGTTGAGTATTTAAAAGGTTGTACATATTTTCTTTTGGGTTTGGATTCTTTGTACTTTTTTATGTTTAGTGCATCAATAAACAAAGTTGAAGGGAAAAAATAAAAATGACTGGAGAAAAAGAATAAAAGACAACTGCTTCTGAAAAAAGGTTCAAAGGATTATAGAAGAGCTTTCTCAGAACTCCCTAGCAAAAATCAACTTCATGTCTCAATGTTCTAAATCACATTACATGTCTATTTCTGAAACTAACAGTAACCAAGAAGACAGGGTTACACTTTAACCGATTATCCTGGTGGTGTGATCAGCTTCTCCTGTGGTATATAAGATACATGCTACCCACTTGATGTCTAAACAGATTTGGAGCTTTCTTAGGAATAAGGAAAAGAAATGGAGGCTGCATAAGCATCCATTTATTAAATAAGCAACCAATAACATCTACTTCTATATATTCTTGTTATCAAAGATTGCATGATGAAGATCCATACAGACTAAAAGAAAACATTGATGCTTATTATTATTTATTTGTAGCCCCCATTCTAAGTCACAGGGGGGCAAGTGTGAGTAACTTACAATAATCTTGTAATATAGCACATGTATGTATGAGTGTATGCTGGAGATAGGCTTTCCCTTTTTGGCCATATGGAAAAATAAAAATTGACTGAAAATAACTATCTTTCCCTTGACAAGTCAATTAAGCCTCATAATCAGTCACAGTCATTTGAACAGCATGGTTGCTGGAATGAGAATTAGTAGGATACCTTAACGAACAAATGAGACACATTTTGTAGACGGAAATCTCTTTGATGAATACATAAATGTTGTAAAAATATGATGAAAGCAAAACCATGTTTTAAAAGAGAAAAGACATTTTAATTATTAATCAAGCAATAGAGCAGATGTTAAGAAAATTTATTTTTAAATCTAAGGAATGGAATTGTGTACTTTATACATTAATCTTATTTCACCCAACATATTATATTAAATTATTTTATATCTATTTCCCCCACTTGACTATTAATTTCTTGGATATAAATATTATGTATCATCTTATCCTTTAATTCTAAGCAAATTGTGTACTATACAGATGTTTGTAGCATGAAATTAAATGAAGTAATTTACATTTATAATCCAAAACTTAAATCATATTATAGATTTAATATTTTTTTTATTTTTCCTCAGAAAATTTAACCACTAATAATGACTAGTATTAATATTTTCCTAATAATTATCACTATTTACCTTCATAAGATTGACACCCTGTTCCTAGACATATACAATCTTCCAGAACTGAAACAGGAAGAATAAGAAAACCTGAATAGACTGATTACAACTAATGAAATAGAAATAATAATAATAATAATAATAATAATAATAAGAAGAAGAAGAAGAAGAAGAAGAAGAAGAAAAATCACAGAAAACAACAGCCCTGGACTGGATGGCTTCACAAGTAAATGTTACCCAATATTCAAAGAAGAACACCTATCCTTCTCAAACTATTCCCAAAATTCAGGAGTACATAAGACTCCTAAGTTTATTTTACAAGGCCAGCATTATCCTAATTCCAAAACCAGATAAAGACACAACAAATTAAAAAAGTATAGTCCAATTTTCCTGATGAGCATAGATGCTAAACTCCTCAACAAAATATTAGTAAGTCAGATCATCAATACATTAAAAAGATCATACACCATGATCAAGTGGAATCTATTACAGGGATGAAAGCTTGGCATAACATTCAAAAATCAATAAATGTGATACACCGCATTAAAAAATGAAGGATAAAAACCACATGATCATATCAATAGATGCAGAAATCATTTTATAAAAATCCAGGACCCATTTATGATGAAAATTCTCAACAAAGTGGGAATAGATACCTCAACGTAATGAAGGTCATATATGACAAAACCACAGCCAATTTCATACTCAACGGCCAAAAACTACCATTAGGAATAAGGCTGGGTTGTCCACTTGCATCACTTTTGTTCAACATAGTACTGGAAGTCTTCATCATAGCAATCAGACAAAATGAAGAAATAAAATGCATCCAAATTGCATGAAGGAAGTAAACCTGTCATTATTTGCAGATGACTTGAATTGTACATAGAAAACCCTAAAGACTCCACCAAAAAGCTACTGGATCTTCTAAATGAATTTAGCAAAGTTGCAGGATACAAAATTAATATTCAGACATTGGTGGCATTTTTATACACTGGTAATGAACTATCAGAAAGAGAAACTAAGAAAATAATCACATTTACTATTGCAACAACAAAAGAAAATAAGATAGCTTGGAATAAATATAACCAAGGAGGTAAAATACCTGTACTCAGAAAACTATAGGACACTGAAGAAAGAAACTGAGGAAGATACAAATAAGTGAAAGCATATACCATGTTCATGGAGTGGAAGAATTAACATTATTAATGAATCCATACTACCCAAAGCAATCTATAGATTCAATGCAATTCCTATTAAAATATCATTATCATGTTTTAAAGATCTAGAACAAATATCCCCAAAATTTACATGGAACAACAACAACAAAAAAGACTCCATATAGCCTCAGCAATCTTAAGAATGGAGAACAAAATTGGAGGTATTACAATATCTGATATCAAACTATATTGCACAGCCACTGTAATCAAAACAGCCTGGTACTGGCACAAGAACAGGCATATAGATCAGTGGAAAAGAACAGAGAGCCCCAAAATAAATTCATGCCTTTATAGTCAATTAATATTTGACAAAGGTGGCAAGAGCATACAAAGGAGTAAAGACAGTCCCTTCAATAAATGGTATTGGGAAAATTGGAAAGGTAAATGCCAAAATAAAAATGAAACTAGACCACCAAATTATACCATGCACAAGAATAAACTCAAAATGGATAAAAGACTTAAATGGAAGTTGTGAAACCATAAAAATCCTAGAAGAGAACATAGTAAAATCTCAGGCACCTCTCAAAGCAGTATTTTTGCCAACATATCTTTTAGGCAAGGGAAACTAAGGAAAAATAAATATGTGGGACTACATCAAAATAAAAAGAAATATGTGGGAAAATATGTGGGGAAATATGTGGGAAAAATAAATATGTGGGACTACATCAAAAGAAACAACCAACCAAATGAAAAGGGAATCCACTGTATGGGAGAGCATATTTTCTCGTTATACATCTGAAAAGGGGTTAATGTCTGAAATACGTAAAGAACTTATGCAACTCAAACCAGGAAGACAATCCAATTTAAAAAATGGGCAAAGAACCTGAATATAGACTTCTCTAAAGAGGACATATAGATGGTCAATAAATATGTGAAAACATGCTCAATGTTACAAATCATCAGAGACGTACAAATTAAAACCACAATGAGATATCAGCTTAGACCTGCCAAAACGACTACCATTAATATATCAACAAACAAGTACTGAAGAGTATGTGGAGAAAAGAGAACCCTGGTGCACTGTTGGTGTGAATGGAACTACCTCTGATGCAGCAATCCCACTTCTAGGAATATATCCTAAGAATCCCTAAACACCAATTCAAAAGAATATAAGCATCTCTAGTTCATTGCAGGATTATTTACAATATCCAAGATACGGAAACAGCCTAAGTGTCCATCAGTAGATGAGTGGGGGGGGAAAAGCAGTGATACATTTACACAATGGAATACTATACTACGAAAAAGCTATGAAAAAGGATCTCTTAGCCTCTGAGACAGCATGGATGGAACTGGAGAGTATTATGCTAAGTGAAATAAGCCAGTCAGAGAAAGACAAATATCACATGATCTCACTTATATGTGGAATCTAGTGAACAAAACAAACTAAAAAACAAAATTGAAATGAACTCATAGATACAGAAAACATACTGATAGCTGTTAGAGGGGAGGGGGACTGGATGAAAGAAGGTGAAGGGATTAGACAACGAACATATATGCATAACTCATAGAGACAACAGTGTAATGATGGCCAGAGGAAATATGGGGTGGGGACTGGGTAGATGTGGGCAAAGGCGGTGGGGGTGGTGGAAACACAGATGGAGACATCTGTAATAGTAAAATTGTGGAAGATAGAAATATTTGTTATTTTCCCAACTAAGATAGTGTTTTATATCTATTTGAATGTAAGTTAACTCTTACTCCATATTTTATATATTAACATAATATTATTGGTCACAATAACCAATTTTATAACTATTTCCAGACATTCCACAAACCAAAAATAAGGACCTATTTATTTCTATTCTTATTTATACAAATATAAATTTTACTAGGTTCCAATATTTTTAATAAACAGTATTCTGTTTTATGAACTACACATTTTGTCACAAAAATGTCAAGACTATTACATCATTTTTAACAGTCATTTTCAATGCCTGAATAAAGTGTAATGGGATTCCTATGCTATAATTTAAATAATCATTTTCCTGCTGTTGTGTATTGAGCATTTTCCCCCCATCTTTTATTACACTACTCACACTCCAATAAACATGTTTTAGCTATAATTTTATCCAGTATAAATTTTTTGACGTGAATTCACACTGTGGGAATGCAGGGGTATACATTTATTTAGAATGACCTTATGTTTTCTGATTAGGGGTCTGAGGAAAGGTTAAACATCTCAGTCAAATTATCTTGGGCAAGAATCACTCGTAAGGACTTGGCCTCAGTTTCTTCATCTATTGGAAAGAGAAAATGACAGAAGTTGAGCTCTTATAATTGGATTATTTGGTTGATAAAATGAAAAAAATCACTTGAGTTAAAGTGAAGCAAACAGTAAAGGGGATTTTAAGAAAATCAATGCAATAAAAATAGACTCACCTGAAACTCAAACCAGAATGTGAAAAGTGTTCTGTGACCAAGGTCCCTTCATCTTACTATTGCCTGTTTGCTAGTTCTTTATGTCTTTGCCTTGTTCTTCTCTCTCTGCACTATAACTATCTTTTCTTTTATTGGCCACATTCCATCATGGTGAAATACAAATGAGATCACTCTCAGTTCCTGAGGTTACATGACCTTCTATGCCTGTTGCTCACACTTAGCTTATAAGTGATTCTGTCTACAAATTACCAGAGAACACGAAGTATATGCACTGAGTTGGATCAGATAGATGTCTATTCAACCACAACCAGAGGAAGAAGTTACATGATATTTAAGCATTTCAGTTTTCTACTCTTGCTAGTGTGCTAAATTATCTTTTAAATATAAACAACAACAAATATCCAGACTTGCAAGCATCCAAAAATGTATTTATTTATAGCTTTAGAAAGCACTTTATTTCTGGTAAAATGGAAAGCTCATTTTTTATCCATCAGTCTTTTTCATCAGTAATATTATCTATATTATACATTTTATCCATCAATAATCTTTTACTAACTCTCATTTACTGGATATAGTGCTATATATTATGAAGACAAAGAATGAAGACACAGTGCTTTACATCTTCATCCATTTAACTTGGAATCTTGTTAGAAATGTAGACTCTACTGAATAAGAATCTGCATTTTGTCAGGTTCCCCAGTAAGTACTGTAAGTACTATGCCTACATTATGCATCATTGCACTAAATGTTGGGACACATAGGTATTTAATTCTGGGATCTGTCTCTCACCCAATTCATTCAGTTCTGTTTCTGGTCAATACCAAAGTGATCTTCTAAATGTTGCTAACCATGGAATAATATCTTCTCTGAATTGCTCAATACTTGAAATACAGGCTTCTGTCTTGATTGTATAAAATTTGTAAATTGTGTATGTCTTTCTATTAAAATTTATTATTGTTAATTTTTCTGGTTTAAGTTTAGTAGTACAATAATGTAAAACAATCTAGTTCACCTGTGAAAGCCCTTTAAGTAGCACTCTGCCATAAGAAGTATTATAAAAATTCCAGTTTTTAGGTGGAGGGAAAATATATTTCAAACTAAATGTTTCCTAGACATTTTTTTTCTTATAATTTAACTATCTTTTTCTTTACCACAGTTTCATGATTTTCACTGTGAAAATCAATGTATGCTTCTCTTTCTGCTTGCTACACTTAAAAATTTGTTGTTTAACTTTTTACTAGCTACCACATGTACATTTCACATATATAATTTAATGTGGATTTTAATAAAAATAGGAGATTTCTAGAACTTTATATTTATTTGCTTAAATTTTGTTACAATTTGATGTGTTTGTTTCTCTCATGGTTACTTGATATAACCAAATAGATTTCTTGAGAATTTCTGTGCAATTAGGGGTTAAACTTAAATATATATATATATATATATATATATATATATATATATATATATATATATATATAATCCTCATCCAAGAATATGCTTTTAATGATTTTAGAGAGAGGAAGGGAAAGAATAGAGAAACATCTATGTGAGAGAGAAACATGGATTGGTTGTCATCCATCAGTTGCCAATATTAACTGCCCAGGGGCTGAACTGGCAACCCAGGCATGCGCCTTGACTGGATCAAACCCGCAACCTTTTGGTGTAGTGGATGACACTCCAACTAATTGAGCCACCCAGCCAGGGCGAACTTAATAAAAATTGAGTTATTTTTAATTGATTTCAGAGAGAGGAAAGGAGAGGGAGAGAGAAATAGAAACATTAGTGATGAAAGAGAATCATTGATCAGCTACCTCCTGCATGCCCCCCGCCCCCATCAGGAATAGAGCCCACAACCCAGGCATGTGTCCTGACTGGGAATTGAACCACGACCTCCTGATTTATGGGTAGACATTCAACAACTGAGCCACACTGGTCGGGCTATTGAGTTATTTTCAACTCTGACATTCATTTATTTATTCACTACTTTTTTCAACAACCTTTATTCAATACCACTGGTAGGGTACAACACTGTTGGTTCTGGGAACACAGAACATATATGTAGCCTAGAATCAACTTTAGCTTCCAGACAAAATGATTATATTGGGTGATATTGACAGAAATAGCAAACAAAAATAAGGACATCCCTTCTTCCATCTCCCAACCTTCTCTGGTGCCCTTGCTGGCAAAAGCTGAATGCTTCTTGAATAATCATATCGTCAGCATCATGTAGAACATCATTAAAGGCTTGTTTGAATTGGGATGTGCTATATAAATGACTGGCACAGTTCTCCCCTTTGACTATTCAGCATTAACTTGCAAGCCAAACCACATATTTGAACTTCCACATAAGAGCACTATTAACTTCTTCATGCATCTGCTAAAAAGATGCCAATCCTATGTACAAAGATACTCTCATCTTTTCCTAAAAAGAGGTGGTACTGAGTCCCAACAGATAATGTATCTATTCCTGAGCCAGTTCAGTCACAATCCCATCTGAATGCTCTGTAACCTAAAGACTAAATTGTAACATTAACTACCCCCAAATCCTCATACAAAGTAGTAATTATAAACAATAAAAAATGAAATAATAAATTAAATAATATTTATTATAATAAAGTGTAATATGCCAATTAGACTGGACAGACAAATGTCCTTCCAGATGACCTTCTGGACGAAGCTGGAGCTGCAAGATAAAAGCATTTGCCAGATCTAAAGTTACATACTCTTGTCAGGGCTGTGTTAATTTGTTGCAGTAAAGATACCACAGCTATAATAGCAGCTGTAATTAAATAACCATCTGATTGAGTGTACAATAATTCACAGTCAATCTCCAAGATATGTATAGGCCAACCAGGTGAAATAAATTGAATATGCATTTTTTAAGACTTTGATGATAAGACTCATCTCATAGTTTCCTCTGTGAATCAGAATTGCTTTTGGTTTATTTTTTTGGTAGGGAACGGAAGTCAGAAGACCTGCCTTTAGCCCTTTCTAGTCTAACTGTCTCCCATGGTTCAAATAGACAATTATGCATTCAAAAATGGGAGAAAATAACCACAGGGTGAATTTTGCCTCCATTGGCCTAGGGGAGGCTAATTTGGGCCAGTTCTACTTTCATCACTTAATTGTTATATTTGTATTTTGCCTAATAGAACAGAGTGGCATTTTTTACCTCCAAAAATTATCAATTTAGATCAATATCTAGAAATCCATGAAACATATGGAGAGTTTCCCTTTTTCAAGTATAAAATAACCATTGTAAATGGCTATAGATCACATTGAGCAAGGATGGAAGACAGATTCACAATCTTTCAGAGCGCTTCCTCAAGGCCACCTGGTTTCTCCATCAGTCAAAGGGCTTTATGTCTGTGAAGTGGCTTAAGTCTAGAAACTGAGCGACTTTCCATTTTGGCAACTGAAGTCAGATTTTTGGCTATAAGACCCAGATATTTTCCCATTATAGAAATGAAGTCATATTTTCATAGACTGTTCATCTGTAAACTTTCTTTGATTAATAAGCTACTGACAAAGATCCCATAGCTCAAAATATCATGATGATGATTTTGTTGCTGCCACCCATTTTGTTAAATGCACCCACCTTGTCTCTGATAGTTAAACACTTGGCCTTTGTCACTCTGGAATACCATCATCTCCACTGAAATAGGGAGAATAATTTTATGGTGGCATCTTTACTCTCGGCACTGCTAACAGAGGGAAGCTATCCCAGAATATTTACAAGAAGCTGATGTTTCCATTTGAAGGTATTTCACAATGCCTTAGCAAAGGGCATATCTTCTGGCCCCTCTCAAAGGTTAGAGTGTTTGGGGTGAATATGCAGGATGAACATAGTAAGTCCACTGTAATATCCCTATCTCCTTCAACTTTTGTATTTTTTTTCTTCTACAATATGCTATGAAAGTTCTAATACCTCAACTTTATTGAATGTAAGCCATTGCAAGTCCAAACTTTAATTAACTAATCAAGTAAAATTTTAAAGGCACTTCTAATTCAACTTAACATATTTAATCTAACACTTTAGTAGGAGTATTGATATCAATAAATTCAATCTGGTCCAGTAATTTATAATATCATATTTCGCTTAGGCCAAATATTCCCTATGAATCTATTCTTGCATGTATTTTTTCCGACATTTCTGAAATACATTTAGAATGCAAATTATTTCTTCCTCAGTCTTACTTAGCACCTGTCTTTCAGACTAGGCCAATGTCTAACTCTACAGTTCTAGAATTATTAAGGGGTGGTTGTGATGGAGCTTGAATAGAATATTGCATCTGCTTGTGAGACAATTGTTTCAGTTGATGGCATTATATAGCCTAACATAACTGAAGCTTAGTTTCATCAGACACAGAGGAATGTCCTTCCTACAGCATAGAAACATCAGAGAGATTTGGAAGTTTGTCTCATATCCCTTTCATCTTATTTATCTAGAGAGCCACATTTCAATTTTTAGAGTCCTGCTCTTTTTCAATTATTCTATAAATTTCACATTAGAAACTTGTTGGTCTGTGAATTAAACTTTCATTGTAATCCTACAAGTAATGCAGTTAATTTTAGATCCTATTTTCAGAAACATTTGATATTGTAAAAGGTAAGAGATTGTTTATGAGGTTGTTTATCTGATTGTAACTTGAAGTGTTTAAAGGCCTAATTTGTCATTTTCTTTCCGTGAGCTCCCCACCACAACCAGAAGCAGTTATTCCACCTCTCAATCCTTGTGGTCGTTAGTACTAATAAAATGGTCAAGTTAATCTGTGCTTTCCAATGGTAGTCACTACTCACATGTGACTACTTAAATGTAAATTTAATGAAATGTAATAAAATTAAAAATTCAGATCCCCAGTTTCAGTAGCCACATTTGAAGTGCTCAATTACCATAAGTGGCTAATAGAACATTTCAATCAATGCAAAGAATTACATTAGATATTGGGTTCTCTACTTTTTTGTGTTGTTTTGACAAACATGATATGGCATGTCCTCAGCAGTTTTAATTGCATGAAACACACTGTATGTGAAAATTATTTATTTCCCAAAATAATACCTGTGTCATCTGTAATGATTTCATAACTTCAATCTATAATAGTTAGGCTTTACTAATATAACATCCTGAGCACATTAAAATTGGGGTTTCCACATCTCAAAGTCGGCTTTGTTTACCAGTAGTCCTTATTCAAAATTAGGATTAGAACCAGCTTCCTTGTAAAGTAAGCATGAAAAGGAGATTAATTCCATGGCATCTTTATCTGTTGAAGTAGCACAGCCCCAAAACTGATGTTTGAGGCATCAGGAGATGTGTTTGGAATTGAAACCATTTCTTTATTTCCTGGAATGTAGTTGCAGCTCTGATATTCATGCAAATGAAGACTTCCAAATCTTAAGGTAATTTATTATTAGAGGATTAAAAAATAAAGATTAAGAAACTTGGGCTTCTGTAAGAGTTTGGAACACAGAATTACAGAAACTTTGGGCTACATAATGAGGATGTTTTGACAAAAATGAATCTGATCCAATAATTGTTCTCAAGGTTCCACCTACCTTTGTAATTTTCAATCTGATTTTAAGTTTTGCTACATTTTGAATATATAATGAAACTTACATGATACATAAAATATAGGATAAAGGCTCATTTTTCATCACTGGTCCCCTCCCTCTATTCTTCACCCCCTCTACCAGACATAGATAATTATGTTTATCTGGTCTATGAGCTCATTTATTCTTCCAGTGTTTCCTTTGTCAAATGCATGCAAAACACTCAAATATACACATAGACATGTAGGGATGCTTACTCGTGTCCTTACATAATTATAGCATATTTTATGTATGCTCTATACCTTTTCTTGTTAACTTGAGAATATATCCTGGAGATTTCTAATTGACAGTATGTATAGAATTTCTCCATTTAAAAAAAATGTAATGTATTTTATTGTTGAGAGTATTACAGATGCCCCCATTTTCCCTCATTCCTCCCCTCCACCTATCTCCCACCTCACCCCAGACCTTAACCTATCTATCTCCATTCATTTTTATGGTTGTACAATACTAAATTGCATATACTGTATCGTTGTTTATTTAACAAGTTTCCTCTTCTGGTCCAGGGGCTGCCACCAGAACTACAATTCCCAGAATTCCTGGTGCTCCCTGTGCTCTTGGTTTCTGCTTCTGGTCCAGGGGCTGCAGAAACCAAAAGGACTGGGAATTCCAGCCATTTTCTGTCCACTGGGCTTCTGTCTTCTGGGCTGGGGATGTGGCCCGAGCTATGAAGGCAGCCGCTGGGGGCACACCCCCAACCCAGAAGCCCCACATTCTGTCTGCTGGGCTTCTGTTGGCTGGGCTGGGGGTGTGCCCTGAACCACGCAGTGGCAGCTTGGAGCATGCCCCCAGCCCAGCAGCCCTGCGTTGTGTCTGCAGCCCTCCCTCCCTCGCAGCTGGTGTGTAGGACACTGGTGTTGTTGCTGGGGTGATGACAGCAGCATCCCACCCTGGCCGCTATGGGCTCTGCCATTGTTGTCATGGAGTGATGGTTAATTTTCATATTACCCTTTTATTAGATTAGATGTTACAGGAAAGAGATAAATTGAGGTATGGAGTGTTAAGCAAAAAGGAACCAGGACTCTTATTTGGGAAATTCTCAGTTTATCCAGATTCCAAAGGATTCTAAAATTAAGAGATTTCACTGTGATAAAAGAGTACTCTAAGATATTTAGGCAAGATTGGTCAGGATGCTTTTTTAAGATTCCTAAGTCAAGGTCTGTCTCTCTTCATGTCTATAGTCAGGGACTGTTTGCTACTTCACTGCCTTTTGGAGTTAACTTGTTTCAGGTAAGGTTTTGTCTCCCACACTGTTTCCTAGAACTCTTCACAACCTTTGCTGTAATTGACTAGTTTTCACAAATATGTACTATGAAGACACTCAGGACAACTTCTAATTCCTATGCTTTCCAATTCTTTACTTTCTGCTTTAACCAGGAATCATAGTTTAATTGAACTGGGTCCTCTGTCAGCAGATTCCTTTTAGCAGTGAGGCTCTTCCTTTGATAAGATGATATACCCAGAAAATTTATGATGTCTTTGAGTCTCAGACTCCTTCATAACAGAACTCTATTATATAAACTTATTGTAACTTCTTTTGGTAGTTTGTACTGGGCTCTGTCTTTGGTTATCTTACTACCAAATTTCAGTTGGAGATTTCTCTGGCTTCAAGTTTTGCTGTTTGCTTTCCAGCTGGCTTTCCATCCATTCTGACTGAGCACAGTGACAATTTGGTGATCCATGGGATCTGTAATCAGTACTCTTTTTTCTTTTCTTCCATATTTGTTACACCTTTGTGGGAACCTCACCAATTTTCTGTTTTCTGGAGTTTGTGGGCAATGCTTACAAGGACTTTGGGGTTTTCTGATTTTCTCTGTGTCCTAATTTCACTGATGTTGTCCTTAAAGGATTTTCTTTTAAGGCATGTTACTTGTTGTGGTCTCCTGACAGAAGTGAAAAAATCCAAAATGAAGTTGGTCCTAAATATTTTTATTTTTGTGGGTCTCACTAAGCCAGAATCAAGATATGGTCAAGACTGCTTTTCTTCATGGGAGCTTTAGGGGAGAATTCATTTCCTTGCTTTGTCCAGTTTCCACAGGCTACATATATTCCTTGCTTGGTGGTCCCCTTCCTCCACATTTAAGGCAAGCAATACTGGGCCAAGTCCTTCTCACACTGCCATACAACTGGTTCTGCTTCATTTGCCTCCCTTCTACAAGATCCCATTTGTAAGGATCCTTGTGATTACATTAGATCCACCTACATCATCAAGAATAATCTCCTTGTCTCAAGGTGAGATGATTAGTAAATTTAACTCCATCTGAAGTTTTAATTTTCTTTTGTCATGTTACCTTACATATTCACAGATTCTGGAGATTAGTACCTGGACATCTATAGAGGCCTTTATTTCTATCATACAAGCAATTCCTGAATTCTTGCCTTTAGGGTTTCGTATGTATGTATGTATGCATTAAAACACTATTTTCTTAAGTCACTGTGGTCTGGTCTCTTTTATAGATTTAAGCAGTTCAAAACCTACATGTGTATTATTGTCTGTCCTCCTTTATGTAATACAGTGCATTTTAGTATATTCACAAGGTTTTATAACTCATCACCACTATCTAATTCCAGAATATATTCATCACCCCATAAAAATCTCCCATATTCACAAGAATTTGCTCCCCATTACTCTGTTCCCTCAGCCTCTATCCACTACTAATCTACTTTCTACATCTATAGATTTATATGTTTTGGACATTTCGTATAAATTGAATCATACAATATGAGCTTTTTTGTGACTGGCCTCTTTCACTTAGCATAATTTTTCAGTGTTCTTCAAAAGTGTAGCATACATCAGTAGTTCAGTATTTTTATTTATATTATTATTTTTAATTTTCATCTGAGCATATTCTTATTAATTTTAGTAAGAGGGGAAGAGGAGAGAAAGAGAGAGAGAGAGAGAGAGAGAGAGAGAGAGAGAGAGAGAGAGAGAGAGGAGAGAACATTTGTTAGTTGTCTTCTGTATGTGCCCCAACCAGGGATGCACCCTGAAAACTAGGTATGTGCCCTAACTGGGAATTGACGCACAAACTTTTGGTTTCTGGGATGACACTCCAACCAACTGAGCCACTCAGCCAGGGCTGAATTATAGTCCTTTGATACTCAGTCTGTTGAGGGTTTTTAATCATGAAAGGCTATTGTATTTTGTCAAATATTTCCCCCATTTGCTGGGATGATCATATGATTTCTATTTTTAATTCTATTAATGTGGTGTATCACATTTTTTTATTTGTGTATGTTAGACCATCCTTGCATCCCAAATTAGACTTGGGCATGGTATATAATACTTTTAATGTGTTCTTTTTTTGTAAATTTATATTTTTAAGTTTAAGTGTAGTTGTTATATAATCTCATATTGGTTATATTTGTTTCAGGTGTACACTATAGTGATTCAACATTTTTATACCTTACAATGTGATCACCCCATTAACTCTAGTAATCATCTATCATTGTGTTGACTTACCACAATATTATTGACTATATTACTCTTCCCCTTTTTACACATTTACCCACCCCCTGCCTTCTAGTAATAATTCCTTCTGTATTTGTTTCTCTGAACCTTTTTTGTTAGTTTATTTGTTTGGGGTTTTTTTGCTTCTTAAAGATTCCACATATATAAATGAAATGATATGGTATTTGTCTTTCTCTACCTGACTTATTTCACTTGTATAATACCCTCTAGATCCATTCATGTAATTGTAAATGGCAAGATTTCATTCTTTTTCAGTGCTGTGTAATATTCTATTATATATGTATATATATATATATATATATATATATATATATATATATATATATGAGAGAGAGAGAGAGAGAGAGAGAGAGAGAGAGAGAGAGAGAGACATTGGTTTGTTGTTCCACTTATTTATTCATTCATTGGTTGATTCTTGCATGTGCCCTGACAGGGAATTGAACCTGCAACCATGCCATATCAGGACAATACTCTAATCAACTGAACTACCTGGCCAGGGTCACTACACATATTTATCCATTCATTTATCCATTCATTTTTTAATATGTTCTTGAGTTGAGTTTGAAAGGAGGAATGACTTAGGCACCATGATGCTCATTATATTTCCATTTTCATTTGTTTTGAGGTATTTTTGATGACTCCTTTGATTTCTTCTTTGACTAATTGATTGTTCTGGAGTACATTGTGTAATTTACATGTATTTGTGAATTTTATAGCTTTTTTCTTGTTGATTTCTAGTGTCATATCATATTGGTCATAAAGATTTGTCTTTTAAAAAAATTTCAAGGCTTGTTTTGTGGTCCATCTTATGATCTATCCTGGAAAATGTTCCATGCATACTTGAGAAGAATGTGCTGCTGCTGTTGGATGAAATGTTATATATATACTAGAGGCCCGGTGCACAAAAATTTGTGCACTCGGGGGGAAGGGGGGGTCCCTCAGCCCGGCCTGTGCCCTCTCACTGTCTGGGAATCCTCGGGAGATAACGACCTGCTGGCTTAGGCCTGCTCCCAGGTGGCAGAGGGCAGGCCCAATCCCTAGGTGCAGCCCCTGGTCGGGCTCAGAGCAGGGGTGATTGGGGAGTTGGGGCGCCGCCCCCTGTCATGCACAGAGCAGGGATATTGGGAGGTTGTGATGCCACCTTCAGTCACGCTCAGGGTAGGGCCGATTGGGGGGTTGGGGCACCATCCCCTGTCACACTCAAGGCAGGGTCGATGGGGAGGTTGCGGTGCCACCCCCTGCCACGCACAGAGCATGGCCAATCAGGGGGTTGGGGCGCTGCCCTCCTCACACACAGAGCAGGGCCCATCAAGGGGTTGGGGCACCGCCCTCTATCACCCACAGAGCAGGGCCGATCAGGGGGTTGGGGCACCGCCACTCTCACACTCAGGGCAGGGCCGATGGGGAGGTTATGGCTCTACCCCGTCACACACAGAGCAGGGCCCGTGGCGGGGGGGGTTGGGGAGCTCCCCCCTATCAGGCACAGAGCAGGGCTGATCAGGGGGTTGGGGTGCCTTCCCCTGTCACTAACAGAGCAGGGTGTATAGGGAGGTTGTGGCCCCACCCTCTGTCACACACAGAGCTGCAGGGCAATCAGGGGGTTTGGGCGCTGCCCCCTGTCACGCTTATCCCAGTGCCGGGAGGCATATTACCCTTTTACTATATAGGATACAGGCCTGGTGCACGGGTGGGGGCCGGCTGGTTTGCCCTGAAGGGTGTCCTGGATCAGGGTGGGGGTCCCCACTGGGGTGCCTGGCCAGCCTGGGTGAGGTGATGATGGCTGTTTGCAGCTGGTCACACACCCTTCAGGGTGGGGGTCCCCACTGGGGTGCCTGTCCAGTGTGGGTGAGGGGCTGAGGGCTGTTTTCAGGCTGGGGGTGACTGAAGCTCCCAACCGCTCCTTTTTTTCTTCTTTTTTTTTTATTCTGGGCCAGCTTTAGCTTGAGGCTTGGCTCCAGCTCTTAGGCCTCCCCAGCTGAAAGTAGGTTTCTGGCCTTTGCTTACAATGTTGCGAATCTGCTGGCTGAAGTCTGGCAGTATTTGTTACAGAGTTTCTTAAACTGCCTGCGCTCAGAGGCCTGTAGCCGCAGGCGGGGAACGTTGGTTTCCTCCGTCACTGAGGCAACCAAGCCTCATGTTAGTTTCAAGCTGCCTGGCTGCCGGCCGCCATCTTGGCTGACAGTTATTTTGCATATCTCGCTGATTAGCCAATGAAAAGGGTAGCAGTCATACGCCAATTACCATGTTTCTCTTTTATTAGTGTAGATAAATGTATATATGAGAGATTAGGTTTACAGTTGTATCAAAACAGTTTTTTCTTGTATTAATTATTGTACTATTTTTTATTCAAACAACTCTAAACCTACGTTTTGTTACCTCATATACAGACACTTTAAAAAGGGGAAAGAAGACTCTCTAAACTCATCAAGTTGTACACATTATGTGTAACTTTTTGTATGTAAAATAATTTTAAAGAGGAAGAGGGAAATTTCTTAAAAATTGGATTTTATTTATTATAAATAGATAAAATGATCATATTTTCATATATATATGAAATATATATATATATATATATATATATATATATATATATATATATATATATTTGGATGCACACTTCCAGTAAGCACTAAATGATAAGATGCTTTTATCAATACTTGTATCTTGGTAGAACAGACATCTGAATGTTAATCTCTGAAGAGAATAGCTACTGAGAAGATTTTTCTGAGTATTGCCTTGTGTTTAATTAGACATTATGAGTTTGTGCTGAAGTAGTGTAGTATCTTTCATAGTTTTATGGAAGCAGATATGCATAAGTCTAATTTTTAGAATAATTATCAATACAAAGCTGTAACCATCCTAATCAATGACATATATAATGTTAGTCCAAATGTATACACAGATCTGACTGTGGGGTCTTAATTCCAAAGACTGAGCAAAAAAAGAATGAACTGGGTTATTAACTTGTGGAGCTGACACATTGCCACACTCCTGTACATCATAGATCTAGATAGATGATGAGACCCCATTGCAGTAGATAATATATGTTGTGATCTGTCTGCCTTAGAGAGAGAGTAGACTCTAGCATGTTTATCAGACTTCTCTCTCTAAGTACTTATGTCTTCTGAGAGATATATTTAAAAAGTTACTCTCAATATTTTATCTTCCTGGTATTGAATGATGCTTTGAGCCCCAAGACGTCCATTTGTAAGACTGCTTGGGCTTCTAAGAATTGGTACAGGATATTGAGAAGTTGAGAAATTTGTGACAGTAATCATATTCCTGGAAACTGAAGTCAAAGAACTCTTAGAATGAGTGCCTCTGTAGATGTATTTTTTATGAAATCTGGGCACACTGCGCACTAAAATCTGATCAATATACCCATTTTAATGGGGGATTTTGCAGGTGGGAAATCAGGGCTATTGTGCATTATTAAATTTAGTGGGAAGACATTTATCCTACCTCCTAACATGATGTCTCAAACAAATTGTAAGTCTTCTTGTCTTTGAATTCAGAGAATAAATACATGAAGCAAATAAATGGAAAACTGTGGGCAAAGCTTTTGTTAGAAATCCAAGTTTCTTAAGCAGATGGTATGTTCTAAGTTCTCTTATTGAAGATATTATAGACAATGTTATATAATCTGCACATATGCCCCTTGGTGAAAAGTTCCCATGGATCAGTAGGATGTCGCCATCAAATATTTCCACCTGCATATATGTTTTATTGGAGGAGGTATTATTGAAAAGTAGTTAAGGGCATAGCTTTTAGTGTCCAGACACTCAGATTCAAATTCCAACATTGTATCTTTACAGTTTTATTATCTTAGTAAGTTACATTTTTGCTTTGGGGAAGAAACAAAAACAACATATATATATTAGTTATATTTGGGAAGATTGGATGAGATAATTTAAAAATTGCATGGTATCTTGCATAGCTCAATAACTGTGTGATCTTATTTTTATGCAGCTGGGTTTGATCAACCAAGGCATCCACGGCTGTCATCACTGTCCTATGTGTAATATGAATTAATGCTGATGTAGTGTAGGTGAAAGTGTGTTCATGATTCTGCTTCTCTGAATGAAAGTGTATTCATTCAGGTGTGAATTCTTCATCCCTATCTATGATGCCACACACTTTTCTCCTAGAATGCCGCATTTCTCAGGTCCAGGGAATGAGTAATTGATAACTTTATGCATGATGCTCTGGTGGTGGTCAGGAGTTTCTGGAAACATGAGATAAAGACCCAATTGCCTGACACTATCTATATCCCTGCTGTAATAAATCAGGTAGCTGTAAAAAGTCAACAACACAATATTAGGTGACTGAACACAATTAAAATTTATTTACCATGGGAATGTTGGATGCAGGCAGGATAAATGGTTCCCCAAATATTGACTCAGGGATATTTTTGAGACAAAGAATTATACAGTAATATTACAACATCCTATCCCTTTCTCCATAAATTTTGACATTCAGGATATTTCATGTCTACCTAATAGAAGAAATTTGGACTGGGGTTAATGTGGGCCCATATGCATAAATATTTTCATTAATTAGTGGAGAGTTTGGGAAAATATTGTTTACCTTGTTCCCCTTTCTTTCATTAAAACTAAATATTGACTCCATAAAATCTAAAAATCCCTTCATTTTGCTATTCCTCTAACCAATAAAGCTAACATTGGCCTATGGTAAATATTTGAGAAATATGAGATGGGAAGGATTAACTGGTAAAGTAGGATTGTTTCACAACTGAAGTTATGGCAAAAATCTAACTCTGAACTGAATAATTAAATGAATGTAGTATTTTCTTTATAAACCCCTCACATGTAAGTCTTCTTCTGCTTCATTAGATAACTTGCCATTTTCCTTTTGCTACATTTGGCAGTTTTCAATGTCTTTGATGACAAGTTAAGCATTTGCCCTGATCAGTATAGCATTCTGCTTGCAACATACATTGAACTATCCTATATAATAAAACCCTAATATGCAAATTGACTGAACTACAGAACCACTGGTGGAATGACTTGTCACTATGATGTGTACTCAAAGCAAGAGCTACCACCTGGTGTTCAGTGTGCTCCCACAGGGGGAACACTGCTCAGCCAGAAGCACTGAGGAGCAGCAGCACTAAGGAGCAGCGAGCTGAGTGGTATGGAGCAGTGAGCAGGCGGGTGATAAGGAGCAAGGGGTTCCAGACCACGAGAGGGATCCCAGACTGTGAGAGGGATGTCCAATTGCCAGCTTAGGCCCAATCCCCCGAGGGCTCCAGAACTGCAAGAGGGCTCAGGCCAGGCTCAGGGGACCCCCCCCCCCAGTGCACGAATTTTGTTCACTGGGCTTCTAGTAATATATAACTTTCTGGTATTCTTTTATTAAATATGCATGTGTGGTATGTATTATAGTGTTCCGGACTACTTATTGGTTAACCATATTCATTTAAAATATTAATTCCATCACCAACTCTTCTTCAGTTACATATTTTTGTCAATTTTCATGACATCTTCATAAATTTAAACAATTAATTAAGTTGACTAAATTTTTTGTGAATATTACCTGCCTTCTGACTGGTAACATGTTACTATTTGAGTTGGCTTAAAGAAGAAGTAGACATTGGCAAGGCTTTCAAGGATGGGTAACATTTGTGTATGTAGACAGGAAAAAGGTCATTTTAGGAGGACCATGAAAATGAACAATGGTGTCTTTGGGAGATTCCTTAGGAGAAAAGTTAATTCACAGCAAACTTCTTGGAAGATTATAATAGGAGATGAGGCTGGAAAGATATATAAAGGCCAAACCTAAGGAGGGCTTTTGAAAACATCAAGTTAAGAATTTTCAGCTGTTCTGTAGGTGTTTCAGCAGGATTCTTTTTTTTTTTCAATTACAGTTTACATTCAATATTATTTTGTTTAGGTTTCAGGTATACAGCATAGTGGTTAGACAATCATATACTTTACAGTGTCCCCCCCCATAGTTTCAGTATCCACCTGGCACCATACATAGTTATTACAATATTACTGACTATATTTCATATGTTGTACTTTACATCCCTGTGACTATTTTGTAACTACCAATCTGTATTACTCAATCCCTTCATCTTTTTCTCCCAGTCCCCCAACTGCCCTCCTCTCTGGCAACCATAAATCTGTTCTCTTTATCTATGAATCCGTTTCTATTTTGTTTGTTAATTTTGTTCTTTGAATTCCACATGTAAGTGAAATCTTATGGTATTTGTTTTTTTCTGATTTATTTCTCTCATCATAATACCATCTAGATCAGTGATGGCGAACCTTTTGAGCTCGGTGTGTCAGCATTTTGAAAAACCCTAACTTAATTCTGGTGCTATGTCACATATAGAAATTTTTTGATATTTGCAACCATAGTAAAACACTTATATTTTTGATATTTATTTTATATATTTAAATGCCATTTAAAAAAGAAAAATCAACCAAAGAAATGAGTTCACGTGTCACCTCTGACATGCATGTCATAGGTTCGCCATCACTGATCTAGATCAATCCATGCTGTCCCTAACGGCAAGATTTCATACTTTTATGGCTGAGTAGTATTCCATTGTGTAAATGTACCACAGCATTTTTATTCACTCATCTATTGATAGGCACTTTAGTTGCTTTCATATCTTGTCTATTGAAGATAACACTGAAATAAACATAGGGGTGTATATATTATTTTGAATTAGTGGATTTGGATATATATGCAGAAGTAGAATGATTGGCTCATAAGGTAGTTCTATTTTTAATTTTTTGAGGATCCTCCATACTGTTTCCCATAATGGCTGCATCAGTATGCATTCCATCAGGGGATTATATTTTAATGATGTGCAAGATAAAATGGCTTAGAGAAGGCTGGATGCAGGAAAACCAAATGAGAGTTTGTATTAACTTAGGCTAAAAGGTTATATAGCCTTTGGTTAGAGTCAGAGAAAATGGAGCAAAAACAATAAATTCAAGAGACATTTAAGAAAAACTGACAAGGCCCAAGTCATTTTGTAAAATGTATTATATTTATAGTTTTTAAATTTATAAAATGTTTTTACATGTAAGAGAAGCCAAAGAAGGATTTTTTGATTTCAATCCTGTAAACCACGTAATGATGGAGCCAATAATATAAATAATATATGTATATATGTATGTATGTATGTATGCATGTATCATTCATCTATGTATATATCTACCTGTCAGAATAAAATGAGCTTATTTCTATTAAGAGCTAGATTTTAGATAATTTGAATTCAAGGGATAATAAGATAATCAAGTTGAGCAATTTAACCTCCATTAGAGACATGTAGGACTGCAGAAAATGGTAGTCAGAGTTAGAAATGTAACTTTTTTAATAACATGCAATGAGCATGCAGTGTACAAGTAGTTTTGGTGGACCCTTAGTTTTATTATTTCCACATTTTTATAGCTGTATATGATAGATCATTTGATTATTTTTATTTAAGAGAATTTTGATGTTAGAAAAATTACATATTCTTACAGAGACTACATATGCATTAACCACAAAGTACATATTTCTAAGCTCATAAGATAACTACTACTCCTGCCCAAATCTTAAAATGAAACCATATTTATTTAAAGAAAAATTTACAACATTGGAAAGTTTATCACTAGCTGAGCTATCATTTGATTTTTCAGAATATGATGGTATCTATATATATACAAGGCTAATATGCAAAGTGTCCCTTGAGAGTTCAACTGGGAGACTGGAAATTCGATCTCTCGCTATGACATATGCTGACCACCAGGAGGCAGTGAAGAACGAAGGAAGGCCTTGGCCAGCAGCTGGAAGGCCCTGATTGGCCCTGATCATCGGCCAGGCCTAGGGACCCTACACATGCACGAATTTTGTACACTGGGCCTCTAGTGCTTAAATAATGACCCAATAAGCTTTCTGATTCTTTTCGTTGGTATTTTGATTATCTCATGCCTATGTTACCAATTCTTCAGGATTTTTAGCACAGTAAAATCATTGCTATGATCAGAATCCAAAACCAATGAGTTTGCCATTTCTCTTTCTGGTATCAGGTCTAGTTTAAATTACAAATGATTTTTTAGCATTTACATAATACAGCATGTGTTTCAGTCATGTTGATGCATATTTCTCAAGTATTTCCCTAGTTGTGAGATTCATATTACTCCTATTGCCTTGGTTAGCACAGAGGAATGGAATATATGTGTTTATTTATCAATGCAAATATATTGAGACAAATTGAAAAATTGCAGTGAAGCCCAAGAGTGCCTTCCTTTAATTTGAGAATTATGCAACTGTCTCCAAAACACTGTCCAATGTTGATTTTTTAAAACAAATTCTTTACATTATCTAAAAGAAGATTAACAAATAATATCCTTTTTCAAATGCTAAAGCAAAGAAGCAGTTTTATACAAAGACATGCTACAATACCCAGCTGGAGTCTTATCTTTTATTTGTTCCAATTTATACCTAATACTTAATGCATCAGTGCTGTCCTTCCCCTCTCAGAAGCCTCTTTTAATTTCATTCACCATTACAGTGATTCATTATCCTTGTCCTCTTATCTCTTCTGATCTGATGCTTTATTGCATATTCCTATAATAGTTTTCTTCAAGCACCACTTCTAATTCCTGACCATTAAGGACTCTGTCTCAATTTCACATTACAAAATCGGCCTTTCCTCATGAGTTCTATGAGTTTCTAGCTACCTTGGTATATTGCTAATTTGAAGTTGATGACTCCCAATGTTCCCCTTTCTATTTGCCCTCTCATCTTGGATCAACAATCATAAACAATTTATAGGGAAGACACATGGGACACTCAGGGTCATCCACACAGAGAAGTTTGGACTACAGAGTCATACAAAGCAGGTTTTTTAAACCTCAGAATATTGATACTTTGGACTGGAAAATTTTTCATCATGGGGGGATTATCCTGTGCAATGGAGAATGTTCAGCAGCATTCCTGGCCTCCATCTACTAAATGACAGTAGAAGCCATCCCCCACAGAGTTGCAACAAGCTAAAAGACTTCCTGACAATATGTATGTACCCTGGGGCCAAAACCAGTCATAATAACTATGGATCTATAAGATCATTTGTAAGGTCCATTTGCTTTGTATATAGAATATTTCTTCAGCTCACAAGTAAATTTTTAAGTCCTTAAATAATTAGTGTTGCCTAAACTGGTTTGGCTCAGTGGATAGAGCGTCGGCCTGCGGACTGAAAGGTCCCAGGTTCGATTCTGGTCAAGGGCATGTACCTGGGTTGCGGGCACATCCCCAGTGGGAGATGTGCAGGAGGCAGCTGATCGATGTTTCTCTCTCATCGATGTTTCTAACTATCTCTCTCCCTTCCTCTCTGTAAAAAATCAATAAAACATATTTTAAAAAAATAATAATTAGTGTTGCCATTGGTGCTTATCCTTCTATGATATTTATCTCATGATGGCTTTTCAATACCCTTTCATTCTCTAGTTCCTTAAGTAATTGTTGTTTTATTTGAGACTTTATATTGAGATTTACTGCAAAATAAGATTTAGTTTTTATATGAAATTTAGGAAGCTATAAGCTATCAGACATCTGAAACTCAATACAGTTAGCTATGCTGCTATATTATGGGAACAATATTAGAAAAGGTATTTAGGAATTCGTATAGTGACCTAGAAAGCTATGTTTGAATATTGAAAAAGGGGACTGACTGTTTAACAACAATCCCAGGCTGACTGACCTTAAGGACTGTGAATGTTTACCCTGAACCAAAGTAAGATCAAGACATGTGCATATGGCATTCTGCCATTATTCTTGTGAGGACATAAAATTATATCACATTTCTGGAAAGAAACAAAGTTAATACACATTGAGTGACTCTAAGAATATTGATATCTTCTTAACAAGTAATTACATTTTTAATCATCTATATATAATTAGTTACTCATATATCTAGATTAGACCTTTCTTTTGAGCTCTAGTCACACACATCCAACTGCATACTTTATATCTCTACTATAGTATTTCTATGCATCTGAATTTAACAATTTCAAAATGGAATTTTAAATTTTCAGTATTCTCCCACCACTTGGTTTTCTGCCTGCCTCTCTAAAATAATCTTATAACACTCTCCCCTTGCTCATTGTGGAGAAGCTTTTTAAAAAAAGGCCAACTGTTTTTGACTCTCCTCTTACTGAAGGAGGGACCTATGTCCACTCCCCTTAAATTTGGGTGTGCCTCTGATTTCTTCAATCACTAAGGTATAACAGCAGTAATGCAGGGTGACCAATGAGGCTAGAATAGAGAAGGTTATGAAGCTTGGAATGTTTGCTCTCTGAAGGCTTTCCCAGGATTTTCCTTCTCAGATATGTAAGTAAAAAAGGCCCAGATAATTTCAGCTCAGTCAGTTGAATCACTTCTAACTCATTTGTTTCTTTCCTGCTAAGGCCCCAGATAAATCACATCTTTTCTGCCCAGTCTAAATCCCTTACCCATAAAATCCATCCTATATAATAAAAGCCTAATATGCAAATTGTCCCCTCAACCAGGAGTTCGACCAGGGGGCAGAACTGGCCGGCCAACTACGGGAAGGGAGGTCCCTGTCGGCAGCCGGCAGCCAGCAACCTCTAGGGACCCTACCTGTGCACAAATTTCATGCACTGGGCCTCTCATGAATATAATAAAATGGTGGTTGTTTTATCCCACTAAATTTAGCTTTGCTTCTTATAAAATGATAGTAACTACAAAATTTAGCATTATTTTTGTTCCTAGAAGGCCTTGAATTCTCTTTTACCTTCGACCTATATAAATGTGATTGCCTGAGCATCCATTCATTGGTTCCTGTGACTGTGCCTCCTTTCTTTGAAAAATCAGTCTTGGCTGACAGAAGATGTCTTGCCTGAGAAATTTCATCTCTCCCATGGTTGCAATGCAGCTCTCAGCCAATGAATGAGTAATACACTGTTATACAGGTACAAGTGGTCAGCCCCTTACCTCATGGAAGGGAGAGCTCTACAGTATGGTTTATGTTCCAGAGCCCTTCTCCTATGGTTTAGGCCAAGGATAGACTATCCCTGAAAACACATCCTTACTCAGCTTTTGCCCCTTTCCTATTCTGCTTGTCTGGCTCTTTCCTGTGCTTTGTATCTCAGCATATTTGCCACAACCTAAGATAGGAAGAATTTCCTATCCCAGCTGGTTTCCACGCTTCCCATCTACATGATATTCTATCATAGCACTCTGTTGATTTCTTCACACAGTTTTTCTCAATGAAATCCTATTTTTATTAATATAATGCCAGTTTAGTGTCTATACTTCTTTCTCTACCACTGAATATGAAGACTATGGCTTTTTTCACTTCATATTGCATTCCCAGGCCTTATGCCACAATACCTGATAGATAGCAGATTCTCTATATAAATTGATTATGTAAGTAGCTAGAAAGATAAGTTTCCTAAGGTTATAATCAAAGATGCATATAAAGATAAATTTTTAAATATGTGAATAATAATATTTAAATGGTAAAAGCTGAAATTCCCACTCATTATATTTTATTGAAAAGCTATATTAACCATTAAGAATAATATTTTAAAATAATTTTCTGATTCTTTTCATTATTTACTTTTAATTTTTAAGATGTATCTTTATTTTTGAAAGTAATACAGATGTTCCCTTTTTGTACCCAATTGACTTTCCCCCCTACACCCTGCTTTCCTCCATGCCTTTACTACACTATTGTCTGTGTCCAGGGGTTTCTTCTATGTCTCCGGATCTATTTTGTTCATCATTTTATTCTGTTTATTAGATTCCATATATGAGTGATATCATGTGGTACTTATCTTTCTCTGGTTGATTTACTTTGCTCATCATAAACTCTCCAGGCCAATCCATGTTGTCTCAAAGACTAGGAGATTCTTCTTTTTCACAGATGCATAGTATTCCATGGTATAAATGTACCACAGCTTTTTTATCCACTCTCATCTACTGATGGGCACTTGGGTTATTTCCAGATCTTAGCGATTATAAATAACACTGCTATGAACATAGGAGTGCATATATTCTTTCTGACTGTTGCTTCGTGTTTCTTAGGATATATTCTAGAAGTGGGAGCAGTAGGTCAAATGGCAGTTCCATTTTTAATTTTTTGAGGAAGCTCCATACTGTTTTCCATAGTGGCTTCACCAGTCTACATTCCCACCAGCAGTGTATTATGGTTCCCTCTTCTCCACATCCTCACCAACACTTGTTGTTTGTTAATTTGTTGATGATAGCCATTCTGATAGTGTGAGGTGATCACTCATTATTATTTTAATTTGCATCTCTCTGGTGATTAGTGTCTTTAAACATTTTTTTCATGTCTCTTGGTCAACTTTGGAGAAGTGTCTGTTTAGGTCCTTTGCCCATTTTTTAATTGGATTGTCTTAATTTTGTTAAGTTGTATGAGATTCTTATATATTTTGAAAATGAACCTTTATCATATGTATCATTGGCAAATATGTTCTCCCATACAGAAGGATCCATTTTCATTTTGTTTATGGTTTCTGATGTGCAGAAGCTTTTTATTTTGATGTAGTCCCATTTATTTATTTTCTCCTTTGTTTCCCTTGCCCTAGGTCACCGTGGTCGGCAAACTGCGGCTCGCGAGCCACATGTGGCTCTTTGGCCCCTTGAGTGTGGCTCTTCCACAAAATACCACGTGCGGGTGCGCGTACAGTGCGATTGAAACTTCGTGGCCCATGCTCAGAAGTCCGTTTTCGGCCTGGGTGAGTCTATTTTGAAGAAGTACTGTTGATATTTTGTTCTGTTGACTGATGAGTTTGCTGAACACTGCTAGGAGATGTATTGGCAAACATATTGCTATAAGAGATGTCTGAGATTTTGCTGGCTATGCTTTTTTTCTAGTAGTTTTATGGTTTCACAGCTTACATTTAAGTCTTTTATCCATTTTGAGTTTATTCCTGTGTAAGGCATAATTTGGTGGTCTAGTTTCATTTTTTGCATGTACCTGTCCAATTTTCCTAATGCTATTTTTAAAAGAGACTGTCTTTACTCAATTATGTGCTTTTGCCTACTTTGTTAAATATTAAGTGAATGTAATGGCTTGGGTTGATATATGGGTTCTCTGTATTGTTCCAATGATCTATATGCCTGTTCTTGTGCTAGTACCAGACTGTTTTGATTACAGTGGCTTGTAGTATAACTTGATATCTGATATTGTGATCTCTCCCACTTTGTACTTCTTTCTCAGGATTGCTGTGGCTGTTCAGGGTCTTTTGTGATTCCGTATAAATTTTTGGAGAGTTTTATCTAGATCTGTGAAATATCCCATTGGTGTTTTAATAGGAATTTTGATTAATTGCTTTGGGGGGAGACATTTTAATCATGCTAATTCTACCAGTCCATGAACATGGCATATTCTTCCTCTTGTTTATATCTTCTGTCACTTTTTTCAATGCTCTATAGTTTTCCGAGTACAGATCTTTAAGTCTTTAACCTCCTTGGTTAAGTTTATTCTTAAGTATCTTAATTTTGGGTTGCAATAGAAAATGAGACTTTTTTTGTTTCTCTTTCTGAGAGTTCATTATTGGTGTATAAAACTGCCATTGATGTTAATTTGTATCCTGCAACATTGCTGAATTCATTTATTAAACCTCATAGTTTTGTGATGGAGTTTTTATAGTTTTCTACACACAATATCATGCCATCTGAGAATAATGACAGATTTACTTCCTCCTTTCAATCTAGATGCCTTTTGTGTTTTCTTCTTGTCTGATCTCTGTGATTCCAGTACTATGTTGAATAAGAGTAGTGAAAGCAGGCATCATTGTCTTATTCATGTTATTAGGGGAAATGGTTTTAGTTTTTGCCCATTGAGTATGTTGTCTATAGTTTTATCATACATGGCCTTTATTATGTTGCGGTCCCTCTATTCTCACTTTGCTGAGAGTTTTTATTTAAAAAGGGTGTTGGATTTTGTATAATGCTTTTTCTGCATGTAATCATATGATCATGTGATTTTTTACTTTCAATTTGTTTTTTTGATGTATCACATTTATTGATTTGTGAATATTGTACAAGTCTTGTGTCTCTGGAATCAATCCCACTTGGTCATGGTGTATGATCCTTTTAATATATTGCTGCATCCTATTTTCTAATATTTTATTGAGGTTTTTAACATCTATGTTCATCAGGGATATTGACTTGTAATTCTCTCTCTTTGTAGTGTCTTTATCTGGTTTTGGAATTAGGATAATGTTGGCCTCCTGTAAAGAGCTTGACAGTGTTCCTTCCTCTTGGAGTTTTTGGAATAGTCTGAGGAGGATAGGTATTACTTCTTCTTTGAATATTTGATAAAACTCTCCTGTGAAGCCACCTAAACCAGGGATTTTATTTACCAGGAGTTTTTTTTTATTATTGTTTTTATTATGGTTTCAATCTCATCAGTGGTTTTTGTCCTTTTCGTGTTATCTGACTCTTTCTGATTCAGTTTTAGAAGATTGTATTTTTCTAGGAATTTGTCCAATTCACCCAGATTATCCAATTTGTGGGCATAAAGCTGTTCATAGTATTTTCTTATAATCCTTTGTATTTATGTGGTGTCAGTTGTTACTTTACCTCTTTTGTTTCTAATTTTATTTATTTGCACTCTTTCTCTTTGTTTCTTGATGAGTGTGGTTAAAGTTTCATTAATCTTGCTTATTGTTTCAAAGAACTAGCCCTTGGTTTCATTAAACTTATGTATTGTATTATAGTCTCTATGTCATATATTTCCACTCTATTATTTATTATTTCCTTCCTTCTACTTACTCTGAACTTTTCTTATTGTTTCTTTCTAAGATTTTAAGTTGTATGGTTAGATAACATTAAAATTTGTTCCTTTTTTTGAGGTAGGCCTCTAGTGCTATTACCTTCCCTCTGAATACTGCTTTTACTGTGTCCCATTGATTTGGGCTTGTAGTGTGTTCATTTTCATTTGTTTCTAGAAGTTTTTTTTTATTATTATTTCTTTATTGATCTCATTAGTAACCATTAATTTTCTAAAACATGCTAAGTAGCCCCCATTTTCTTAATGTTTTAATGGTATTTTTAGTGTAATTGATATCTAATTTCATGCCATTGTGAACCAAGAAGATGATTGATGCAGTTTCAATCTTCTTAAACTTGTAGCGACTTCTTTTGGGTCCTAACATGTGGTCTGCCTTTGAAAATGTCCCATGTGGACAATAGAGCAATCTATATTCTGCAGCTTTGGGGTGAAATGTTCTGTAAATATCAATTAAATTAAGTGTGCCATTTAGAGTCACTCTTTTGTTGTTGATTTTTTTTTTTTTTTTGGTCTGGAACATCTATCCAGTGAAGCCAATGTGGTGTTAAAGCCCCATACTATGACTATATTGCTGTTGATCTCTCCCTTAAAGTACTCCAGAAGTTTTTTTATATATTTAGGTGATCCTATGTTGGATGCATATGTTTACCAGGGTTAAATCTTCTTGTTGTTTTGATCCCTTTGGTATTATGTAGTGGCCTTTATTGTCTCTCATGATGGCCTTCATTTTGAAATCTATTTGCCATATATGAGTATTGCTAGCCCAGATTTTTTTCTCATTTCCATTTGCATAGAAAAGTTTTTTCCCATTCTTTCATTGTCATCCTGTGTGAGTCTTTTGTTATGAGGTGGGTCTCTTGTAGACAGCATATATGGGTCATATTTTCTTTTCTTTTTTTCTCCAACAAATTTTATTTTGGGAAAGGAATGGATTTTGAGGAGAAAAAAACATGGGGCAGAGAGGTATGGAATAGAAAATAAATACAAATGTAAGCTTCTTTGCTAATTGTTTTATAATCACAACAAATGAGTACAGGGAATACCCTGTATAAAACAACACAATAAAGGTTCAAGATCAAGGTGTTCCTTTAGGCAAGGCTGAAGATTTCTGACTCTGGTATTTGGAATTTAGGCTGCAATCCTTATTTTTGGATGGATCACTGATTTGAACAGAAGAATGGCCACTTGGCCCAGGTAGAAGTAGATGAAGTATTTGGTTTCATGTGTCACGTAACTACCGAAGTTCCTCCCCATGATGCAGTGCCAGGTGGGGTTATACTTCTTGTCAAACTCCTTCTTAATATGGGCCGCAATGTCCTTTTCTATGTTATATTTCTCCAACGCCTGAGTAGCACATTCCATGGAGTCATGTTGCATCTCCTCCGACATATTGACATTTTTGATCACCGCTTTTCGGTCGCACATGGATACAGTGGAGCAGTGGCTGGCCCACGGCAACAGTCTCCTGGAGGAGGGGCTGGTGAGGCTCAGACCCAGCTAGAGAAGCCATCGCTACCGAAGCCGTGGGTCATATTTTCTTTCTTTCTTTTTTTTTAATTTATTGCTTAAGGTATTACAAAGGGTATTACATATGTGTCCATTTTATCCGCCTGCCCTAGACAGTCCCCTAGCCTCCCCTATCCCCCAATGTCTTATGTCCACTGGTTATGCTTATATGCATGCATACAAGTCCTTTAGTTGATCTCTTACCCTCCTACCTCCTGCCCCCAACCCTCCCCGGCCTTCCCGCTGCAGTTGACAATCTGTTTGAGGCAGCTCTGCCTCTGTATCTATTATTGTTCAAAAGTTTATAATGGTCTCTATTATCCATGAATGAGTGAGATCATGTGGTATTTTTCCTTCATTGACTGGCTTATTTCACTTAGCATAATGCCCTCCAGTTCCATCCATGCCGTTGCAAATGGTAAGAGTTCCTTCCTTTTTAGAGCAGCATACTATTCCATCGTGTAGATGTACCACAGTTTTCTAATCCATTCATCTACTGATGGGCACTTAGGCTGTTTCCAGATCTTAGCTATGGTGAATTGTGCTGCTATGAACATAGGGGTGCATATATCCTTTCTGATTGGTGTTTCTGGTTTCTTGGGATATACTCCTAGAAGTGGGATCACAGGGTCAAATGGGAGTTCCATTTGAAGATTTTGAGGAAACTCCATACTGTCTTCCATAGTGGCTGCACCAGTCTGCATTCCCACCAGCAGTGCACAAGTGTTCCTTTTTCTCCACATCCTCTCCAGCACTTGTCGTTTGTTGATTTGTTGATGATAGCCAGTCTGACAGGTGTGAGATGATACCTCATTATTGTTTTGATTTGCATCTCTCGGATGATTAGTGACTTTGAGCATGTTTTCATATGTCTCTTGGCTTTCTGAATGTCCTCTTTTGAAAGGTGTCTATTTAGGTCCTTTGCCCACTTTTTGATTGGATTGTTTATCTTCCTTTTGTTGAGTTGTATGAGTTCCCTATAAATTTTGGAGATTAGGCCCTTATCAGATATGACATTGGCAAATATGTTTTCCCACACAGTGGGTTTTCTTGTTGTTTTGTTGATGGTTTCTTTTGCTGTGCAGAAGCTTTTTATTTTGATGAAGTCCCATTTGTTTATTTTCTCTTTAGTTTCAAGTGCCCTAGGAGCTGTGTCAGTGAAGAAATTGCTTTGGCATATGTCTGAGATTTTGTTGCCTTTGGATTCTTCTAGAATTTTTATGGTTTCCTGTCGTACATTTAAGTCCTTTATCCATTTTGAGTTTATTTTTGTGTATGGTGTAAGTTGGTGGTCTAGTTTCATTTTCTTGCATATATCTGTCCAATTTTCCCAACACCATTTATTGAAGAGACTATCTTGGCTCCATTGTATGTTCTTGCCTCCTTTGTCAAATATTAATTCAGCATATTGGTTCGGGCCGATTTCTGGGCTCTCTATTCTATTCCATTGATCTATATGCCTATTCTTGTGCCAGTACCAGGCAGTTTTGAGAACAGTGGCTTTGTAATACAACTTGATATCTGGTATTGAGATCCCACCTACTTTGTTCTTTTTCAGGATTGCTGCAGCTATTCGGGGTCTTTTTTTATTCCAGATGAATTTTTGGAGAGTTCGTTCTAGATCTCTGAAGTATGCCGTTGGTATTTTAATGGGAAGTGCGTTGAATTTATAGATTGCTTTGGGTAGTATGGACATTTTAATGATGTTGATTCTACCAATCCAGGAACACGGTATGTTCTTCCATCTGTTTATGTCTTCCTCTATATCTTTTTTCAACGTCCTGTAGTTTTCTGAGTAGAGGTCTTTTACCTCTTTAGTTAAGTTGATTCCTAGGTAGCTTAATTTTTTTGGTGCAATGGTAAACGGGATTGCTTTTATAATCTCGCTTTCTGAAAGTTCACTACTGGTGTATAGAAATGCCTCCGATTTCTTGGGGTTAATTTTGTATCCTGCTACATTGCCAAATTCATGTATTAAGTCTAGTAGCTTTTGGATGGAGTCTCTGGGGTTTTGTATGTATAATATCATGTCGTCTGCAAATAAGGACAGTTTTACTTCCTCTTTTCCAATTTGGATGCCTTTTATTTCTTCTTCTTGCCGAATTGCAATGGCTAACACTTCCAGTACTATGTTGAACAGGAGTGGTGAGAGGGGGCATCCCTGTCTTGTTCCTGTTCTTAGGGGAAATGGTGTAAGTTTTTGTCCATTGAGTATGATGTTGGCTGTGGGCCTGTCATATATGGCTTTTATTATGTTGAGGTATGATCCTTCTACTCCCACCTTGCTGAGAGTTTTTATCAAAAATGGGTGTTGAATTTTGTCAAATGCTTTTTCTGCATCAATTGATATGACCATGTGGTTTTTTTCTTTCAGTTTGTTTATGTGATGTATCACGTTTATTGATTTGCGGATATTGTACCATCCTTGCATCCCTGGGATAAATCCTACTTGGTCATGGTGTATGATCTTTCTGATGTACTGCTGGATCCGATTTGCTAAGATTTTGTTGAGGATTTTGGCATCTATGTTCATGAGGGATATTGGCCTGTAGTTCTCTTTCATTGTGTTGTCTTTACCTGGTTTTGGTATTAGGGTGATGCTGGCTTCATAGAATGAGCTTGGAAGTGTTCCTTCCTCTTGAATTTTTTGTAGTAGTCTGAGGAGGATAGGTTTTAGTTCTTCCTTGAATGTTTGGTAAAACTCCCCTGTGAAGCCGTCTGGTCCTGGGCTTTTGTTTGATGGAAGCTTTTTGATGACTGCTTCAATTTCTTCCATAGTTATTGGCCTGTTGAGATTTTTAGATTCTTCCTGATTGAGTTTTGGAATGTTGTATTTTTCTAGGAATTTGTCCATTTCCTCCAGGTTGTCTAGTTTGTTGGAGTAGAGCTGTCCATAGTATTTTTTAATGATCATTTGTATTTCTGTGGGGTCTGTTGTTATTTCGCCTCTATCGTTTCTGATTTTGTTTATTTGGGTCCTCTCTCTTTGCTTCTTGGTGAGTCTGGCTAGAGGTTTGTCAATCTTGTTTATCCTTTCAAAGAACCAGCTCTTGGTTTCATTGATTTTCTGTATTGTTTTTTTGGTCTCTATGTCATTTATTTCTGCTCTAATCTTTATTATTTCCTTCCTTCTGTTCACTCTGGGGTTTTCTTGTTGCTCTCTTTCTAATTCTTTGAGTTGTAGAGTTAGATGATTTACTACCATGTTTTCTTGTTTTTTGAGATAGGCCTGTAGAGCTATAAACTTCCCTCTCAAGACTGCTTTCATTGTGTCCCATAGGTTTTGGATTGTTGTGTTTTCATTGTCATTAGTTTCCAGGATGTTTTTAATTTCTTCTTTGATCTCATTGGTAACCCAATCAATATTTAATAGCATGCTATTCAGCTTCCAGGTGTTTGAGTATTTTTGGTTGTTTTTATTGTAGTTTATTTCTAATATTATGCCATCGTGGTCTGTGAAGATGCTTTTTATTATTTCAATCTTCTTGAATTTGGGGATACTTTGCTTGTGACCCAATATATGGTCTATTTTTGAATATGTCTTATGAGCATTTGAGTAGAATGTATATTCCCTGGCTTTGGGGTGGAGTGTTCTGAAGATGTCTATTAAGTCCATCTGATCTAGTGAGTCATTTAGGATTGCTGTATCTTTGCTGATTGTTTGTCTAGAGGACTTATCCAGTGCTGTCAGTGGTGTATTAAAGTCCCCTACTATGATTGTATTGTTGTCGATCTCTCCTTTGATATCTTCCAGGAGTTTTTTTATGAATTTGGGTGCTCCTGCATTGGGTGCATATATGTTTACCAGAGTTATATCTTCTTGTTGTATTGATCCCTTTAGTATTATGAAGTGGCCTTCCTTATCTCTTGTTATGGCCTTCACTTTGAGGTCTATTTTGTCCGATATAAGTATTGCTACCCCAGCTTCCTTTTCCTTTCCATTTGCTGAAAGATATTTTTCCATCCTTTCACTTTCAGTCTGTGTGAGTCCCTTCTAATGAGGTGGGTTTCTTCTAAACAGCAGATGTATGGGGTCATGTTTTTTTATCCATTCAGCCACTCGATGTCTTTTGGTTGGAGCATTTAGTCCGTTTACGTTTAAAGTTATTATTGAAAGGTACTTGTTTGTAGCCATTTCTGTTTTTGTGTGGCTGTTTTCTTTCTGAGCTTTTTATTTCTTCTTTTTATACCAGTCCCTTTATCATTCCTTGCATTGCTGGCTTGGTGGTGATAAACTCCCTTAGCCTTTTTTTTTGTCTGTGAAGCTTCTTATTTCCCCTTCAAGTTTGAATGATAGCCTTGCTGGATAGAGTATTCTTGGATTCAGTCCTTTGCTTTGCATCACTTTGTAAATTTCTGTCCATTCTTTTCTGGCCTGATGTGTTTCTGTTGAGAAATCATTTGACAATCCTATGGGAGATCCCTTGTATGTAACTTTCCGTCTCTCTCTTGCAGCCTGTAAGATTCTCTCTTTGTCCTGAACGTTTGCCATGGTAATTATGATGTGTCTTGGTGTGGGTCTTTTCGGGTTCACCTTGTTTGGGACTCTCTGGGTTTTTGTGACTTTTTTCTTCCCCACCTCAGGGAAATTTTCTGATATTATTTTTTCTAATAGGTTTTCTAATCCTTGTTCATCCTTCTGTTGTTCTGGTACCCCTATTATTCGTATGTAGTTTCATTTCATGTTGTCCCAAAGCTCCCTTAGGTTCTCCTCCAGTCTTTTAATTTTTTTCTCCAATTGCAGTTTGGGTGTGTTTTTCTTCCTTGTCTTCTAATTCACCAATTCGGTCTTCTGCTTGTCCTAGTCTACTGTTGATACTTTCAATGGAGTTTTTCATTTCAGCTATATCACTCTTCATTTCTTCTTGGGTATTACTTAAGTTGTTGATTTTTTCATCTGTTTCTTCTAGCTTCTTATAGAGGTTGTCGATTTTTTCCTCCATCCGGTTTATGCACTCTAGGACCCTTATTCTGAATTCTTTTTCTGTCATGTTGCATGCCTCTGTATTACTTAGCTGCTTTTCTGGAGAGTCCTCCTTCTCTTTCCATTGGGGGTTTCTTTGTCTACCCATGTTTGATCTCACTGACATATCTAGACGTTGAGTCGTTCAGTGGTTGCTCCCTTGGTGGCAGTGACTCCTTGGTCTGTGGTTGCTCTTCGGGCGGTTGCGGTAGCAGCTGCTCTTCAGTTGGCAGCAGCTCCTCTGGTGGGTGCTGTTCACAGCTGTGGTGGCTCTTCTGGCTGGTGGGGCGAGGTTTCACGTACAGCTGCTGTTCCTCAGCAGAGGGTGTTGGTGCTCAGGAGGTTGCTGTTGCTTGGATCTGCTGCATTGATTTAAAGGCACAAAATACAACACAACAAGGCACCACATACCAGGCACTATACGCAAATATATTCACGATATTAATAACCCCAAATAAAGGTGACCACCTGAATTAAGAGAATTAGGGGATAAGGAAGAAGGAAGAGAAAAAGATAAAAGAGAAAAAAGAAAAGAAAAGTAGGGACCAAAAAAAGGAGTGCAAAAATGGAATTGGGAAAAAGAGGGGGGGAAATAAAAGCGAGAAAAGAAAAGAAAAGAAAAAAAAAAGAGCGAAAAGAGAGAATGAAGTGGAAGAGGGGAAGAGACTTATTTTATTTGAGGAGAATACTCCTATAGAACAGCCATTAATCCCAACAAATTCCAGCAACAGCTCCCTGGAGATGAATGCAAACTAGAAACAACCAATAATATAACGATGAAAATAGAATGGAGAACACTAATCCCAAAATAAAATAAAGAGAAAATAAAATGGCACTTTAAAAAAAATGGTAAAATGGTAGCAGTAATAATACTGGTTAAAAATAAGAAGGTAGTAATTAAAAGGGTAAAATCAGGTATTGGAAAAAAGAAGAAAGAGAAACAAAAAACAAAAGAAAAGAAAAAAGAAGAAAAAAAATTGGTTTCTTAGTTAAAAGGTGAAAAAAGAAAAAAAAATTGCAGTAGTGAAGGTCCTTTGGTTCTTCTATTCTTCAGTGTGGCTCACCTTAGACCTGCCAGGTATTCAGGAGAGTGTTGAGTTTCCCTGCGATACACTGTTCCTCTGTGTTGTAAACCACAGTCCTTATTTTAAAGCAAGCTGCATTTGTTTCCCAGACTGCCTTATTTTGTGTTTAGCAAAGAGTCAGTTTGTGGGTCAGCCTTTGGGTGGCAGTGTTCTGGGGTTGGCCTCTGAGGCTATAGGGCCTCTCTGTCCAGTGGAAGTTCACTGCCCAGAGCTGGCTGCGTAATAGTTAGTTACCAGGGCTGTGTTGTTGCTGGGATTGAAAATCCCTCTATAGGCCAGACCCTGTTAACTCCCAGGGACTGATCAGGTTATTTTAATCCTTGATCTCCTACAGGGTGGAATCTGGGTGTGGCTGTGCTCCTTGCCTGGGGGCTGGGGGGAGGAGTCTCCCTCTCTGGAGAGAATGGCTGCCCCAGTCCTTGGCTCAGGGGTGTCTCAGCACTCAATTCGCTGCCACCTCTCCCGGCCCCCCTTCTCTCCTCAGTCTCTCCCCAGATTCCACTCCTCCGCACACTCTCCCTCTCTTCAGCACAGGTGAGTGTCTGTATCCGAAATGTCCCATGAACAGGATTCAGTAAAAACAAACAAAACACTGGCGGCGGAAACGGGAAAGGCTTGGTTTCTGTAAGCTTCTTCTCTTACCGGGACTGCATGGTCTGGTCAGCTCTTCAGGCTGCCCCCTTTAGGCTCAGTCCTCTGTGATCACAGAACCCAGCTCTCAATTCCCCTGGCGGCGCCAGGAATCCTGCAGTTCTCCTTTCCCTTCAGGGGCTGTGCCTGTCCCAAGGGATGCGGCTGTCTGCCACGCGGTCTCCCTCCGACTCTCTGGGTTCAGAGGTCTGGCAAACTTTCCTGCCCAAATCCCTGTTTTTTTTTTACCTTTCCAGGGGAGTTCTGCTCTTCCCGGCTGCAAACCGTCTCACCAGCTGAGCAATTTCGCCAATTCGGGGTGGATGTTACTAGTTTCAGCTGCTCACTCCATTTGCTCCGGGACATGACCTTGGACGCGTCTGCCTATACCGCCGCCATCTTGCTCCTCCCATATTTTCTTATATATTCAGCTAACATATGTCCTTTGATTGGAGCATTTAATCCATTTAAACTTAATGTTATTATTGATATGTACTTATTTATTTCCATTTTAATTCTTTATGCCTGTTTCTCCCCCCCCCCTTTTTTTTTGCATTTTTACACCAGTCCCTTTAACATTTCTTGAAATGCTGCTTGGTGGTGATAAACTCCTTTAGCTTTTTTTTGTCTGAGTAACTTTTTTAAAAAAATATATATTTTATTGATTTTTAACAGAGAGGAAGGGAGAGGGACAGAGAATCAGAAACATCCACGAGAGAGAAACATCGATCAGCTGCCTCCTGCATGCTCCCCACTGGGGATGTGCCCACAACCAAGACACATGTCCTTGGCTGGAATCGAACCTGGGACCCCTGAGTCCCCAGGCCAACACCCCAACCGGTCAGGGCTGTCTAAGTAACTCTTTATTTCACCACCTATTTTAAATTAGAGGCCCAGTGCATGAAATTTGTGCACTCAGGGGGGTCCCTCAGCTCAGCCCGTGCCCTCTTTCAGTCCAGGAGCCCTCAGGGGATGTCCGTCGGACATCCCTAGCACTGTAGCAGAGGTGGGAGAGGCTCCCACCACTGCTGCTGTGCTCACCAACCTTGAGCCCAGCTTCTGGCTGAGCGGCGCTTCCCCTCTGGGAGCTCATTGACCACCAGGGGGCAGCTCGTGCATTGAGAATCTACCCCTAGTGGTCAGTGAGCATCTTAGCAACTGGTTGTTCTGCTGTTTGGTCAATTTGCATATTAGGCTTTTATTATATAAGACTAGAGGCCCGGTGCACAAAAATTTGTGCACTGGCGGGGGAGGGGTTGTAGAGGAGAGTGTCCCTCAGCCCCACTTGTGCCCTCTCACAGTCTGGGACCCCTCGGGAGATAACCACCTGCTGGCTTAGGCCTTCTCTCCAGGTGGCAGATGGCAGGCCTGATCCCTCGGTGCCTTCCCAGCCTCCCCAAGTCGTGCACACGGCAGGGCCGATCCGGGTGTTGGGGCACCAACCCGGGTCGGGTTGCACACAGACGCCCACGCGGGCTGGCTGATCTCTGTTGCCCTGCCCGGCCACCCCGGCTTGGGTCGCACACGGATGCCCGCTGCCCAGGGTGGCAGATAGCAGGCCCGGATGGTGACAGGGCTGGCGGGATGGTGCTGTTCCGCCCCACCGCCCAGGGTCACAAATAGCAGGCCCAGAGGATGGTGGGGCAGGCAGGATAGCGCTGTCTCACCCTGCCTGAGGTATGCAAATTAGCCGCCATATTTGTTGACAGTTAATTTCCATATCGCACTGATTAGCCAATGGGATGGGTATTGAAGGTATGGCCAATTACCATGTTTGTTTATTATTAGATAGGACTAGGGGCCCAGTGCTCAAATTCTTGCACCTTGAAAGGAACTGTGGGCCTCGAGGCTGCAGGGGGTGCAGGGGCAGGTCTCGGCCAATCCTCCATGTCCCTTCCCGGCCCCTCCCACTGCGGCCCACAGTCCTCTGTCTGCCACTACTCCCAAGCGCTGATGGCGCATGCCTCGCTCACACCAAATAATGACACGGAGAGATTGGGGCCGGTGCCAGCAGTGGGTGCAAGCAGGGCTGGCTCTGTCAGCGAGTGCAAGCGGCAGCTGATGCCCTGATCACCCCTCAGGAGCAGGGGGAGGTGGAGAAGCCCTCAAGGGTGATTGGGGCCAGCAGCTGCCACTTGCACCCACTGACAGTGCAGAGCAATCGGGGCCAGCGCCAAGTGGCGGCTCTGGCCCCAGCAGCAGATGCAAGTGGGGCCGGCACAGGCAGCAGGCACAAGAGCCGGGCAGGACCCCGGCGCATGGGAGCAAAGAATTTTCAGTAACCACCAGAGGCTCACCCCAATAACAGCAACTGGTGCCCCACCTTGGTCTGGCACCCCCGCTCACCTGCTCCACCATCCCACCACCACTGACACTGCCATGTTCTGCACTCTGCCGCCTGCTGCCAACGCCTGCCATGTTCCGCGCATGCTCCCTGGTGGTCAGCGCATGTCATAGTGACCAGTTAAGTTGTTCCGCCGTTTGGTCTATTTGCATATTAGGGTTTTATATATATGGATACTAGCCTTTTTGTATAGAGTAATCTTGGTCTCAGATCCTTGCTTTTCATTACCTTAAATACTTAATACCATTACCCTCTGGCCTGTAGTTTCTGATGAGAAATTAGCTCACAACCTTATGGGAGCTCCTTAGTAGGTAACACATTGCTTTTCTCTTGCTTCCTTTAAGATTCTCTGTCTTTAATTTTTGGCATTTCGATTATGCTGTGTCTTGGCATGGACCTGTTAGAGTTCTTTTTGCTTGATAGTTTCTGTGCATCCTGAACTTGTGTGACTTTTTCCTTCACCAGGTTAGGGGCATTTTCTGTCATTATTTCTTTAAATGTGTTCTCTATCCCTTGCTCACTTTCTTCCCATTCTAGTACTCATATGATGTGAATATCATGTTTCATATTATACCACAATTCCCTTAAACTGTCCACCTGTTTTTTAGTTGTATTTTCTTTTTGGTTCTCTGATTGAATACTTTTCTCTACCTGTCTTCCAATTCAATGACCCAATCTTTGGCTTCCTCTAATCTGCTATTTATTCCTCCCAATATATTCATTATTTTTGCTATGTCATTCTTCATTTCCAGATGGTCATTTTTCATAGTTTCTATGTTTCTTCTCATGCTGCTGAACATCCTTATAAATATTACTGTGAGCTCTATATTGGATAACTTGTTTATATCCATTTCATTTAGCTCTTCTCCTGGAAAATTTTATTGTTCTTTCATTTGGGGCTTTTTGTTTCTTTGTTTCTCAATTTTGGCAGCCTGCTTGAGTTTGTTTCTATGCATTAGGTATATATTCTATTACTCTCAGTTTTTTGGAGGATATCTGGTACAGGCCAATGTCAGATACTGTTGGTGACTGGCCCTGAGTACTGTGTTTGGAGCTATCATCAATCCACACCTTTGGCTCACTCTGTTAGGGCTGGTGTGTTTGGAAAGAACCAAATGCACACCAATGTCTGCTTTTCTTAGCCCTGGGTCCAGAAGCAGATCATTTGGAGACTCAAAACATGCAGAGATATGCCTCTGCCTGCAATCTGATTGTTCTTGTCAGCTTCTTAATGAGCCTCAGGGTGTAGATGAACTCCATGGGGTGGGCTAGAGGTTTCTCCAATGGGCATGGCAATTGTTTCCCCCCAGGCTAAAGTTGCCTGGATCTTAAATGTGTCCCTGAGAAAGATGTCCTCTGCAGTATTGGGGAATGGCTCAGCACAGGAACCCAGGTGGCTGCCTCTGAGCTCTATACCCAGAACTACCAACTCTGCATTTTTCTCATACAACTCTAGTCCACTCTGCTCTCCCCTTGCCAGAGACCAAAGTGAGTGACTGCACACAAAATTTTGTGCATTGGCTCTTTAAGAGTGTGGCTGCATTTCTAGCTATTCTCCCTGGAATACAGAAACTCCACTGTTTTTCACAGCCAGATTTTATGTGGGCATTTTTCTGTGTGCTCCTCTAGGCTGGGAAGCCCAGCTTAGGATTTAGACTGCAGAGTTCTCAGTGGGAACCTTCCACAGCTGAAATGTCCCTTCAGAATTTCAGCTTCTACTGTGGGAATCAGTCAGCCCTCTCATGCCTCCACAATTCCTACCAGTCTCTGTATAGTTTCCACTTTATGTCCTTCATTACAAGGGTTCTCTCCACGTAGTCTTCAGTTGATTATTCAGGATGTTCTTTCTATATTTTAGTTATAATGCTAATTTGGTGTTGGGACCATGTAAATGTAGCTTCCACTTAAGCAGCCCCCATCTTGGAATTCTCTCTCCTTATTCCTTTAATTTGAATGAAATACAAATACCCATGACAAAGCATTCATTAAGCAAATCAGCATTAAAAATATAAATAATATAGCATCTTAGTTACACACATTTGTGCACACACAGAAACACACACAGACTGGAAGGAATACACTAAAAATTAGTAATGGATATAAGTGGATGATATTATTGTTAACTTTTATTTTCTTCTTTGAAATCTCTTTTTGAATACTTTCAAATTATCAATAGAATGAATTCCTTTTATAAATATAAACAAATACTGATTAAAGCATTACATGAGGCAGAGTGTCTCAGGTATTTTGGGACAATATAACACCATTGGTAGCTGCTTATTTTCTCTTCCTTTATGTAGTTGTTCAGAATTTTAAATATGTTTCCTAAGAACATGATTCATTGAGAGTCTTAGAAGTGGCCACTCGAAGGATACTAGAGGATATGCTATGAGTTTCCTTTTAGAGGTTGTGCTGGAAGAAGTAAATACTAAATTACCCACACAATGAAAAAGTCCAGGAACTATTTGAGGAAGTAAGGAATACTAGGGGTTCACGTGAGAGACTCCAGGTGTAGCTATGGGGAATATGTTTTGAATAGGAAGCACAGATAAGGATGAAGGGTTGTAAGAGTCATTATTAAGAGAAATAGATACCTTCTTTAAGAGGAACTACCAATAGAAGTTATTGGAACTAAGAAACACACACACACACAAAAATAATGACTTTCTCCAGAAAATACCATTAGGCATGGCTGGTTGAGTGGTAAGCTCAGACTGGATATTAGTACTCAGAATTCTCTGGTCCTGGTCATCACTTGCTCATCCATGACATATTGAGGAGGACAGAAAGGCTTGCCCTTCAGTGTTTTATAACAGTTGTGTTACTACTTTCCATTATTTGACCTAGTAGGGTATCAGATAATGGAATTTTATGAAGAAAGGCTGATGATGGTTTCACCTCTTATATGACCTTCCTTGGTAACCTCATCCACATTTTTCAAAGGCTGAAAGTTCTGAAGAAAGGCTGGCATTCTTGTGCGTTCCTACTTTGTGTGCACTTTTGTTGCTTGCTTATACTGTGAAAACATATTTTCAAAGACCATTGTAACTTCTTCAAATCTGAAACTTGGAATTATGCCCAAACTACAGAATCTCCATTTGGGGACCAGCATATCAATCACATTCGATGACAGTGTCTTATTGATTTATTAGATACACAAATCCAGTGAACTTTTCATGAATGCATATTATAAACATACAATACATTTTCTTTTTTTCTGGTCAAGCATTTGTTTCCTAAATACCTGTTTGTAAAATTTATTTAAATTATATTTTTAGCTTTTACTGTTCTGTGAGTGCTGTTTAAGAGTTTATCTATTATCTTTCTAGGAATATTTTTCCTTGATCTTTATGAGGAAATATTGTTTGTATTAAGATGATTAAACATGTACTGTGCACTGCCAGAGTTTTAGTTTCTACAAAAGCCTTTCCTCTTGTCTTTGGCAGCTATTTACATTATTCCCTAATGCCATCTGTACCCCATGCCAATTCCTTGGGTTTCCAGGCCTCCTGTGCTCCTATGATAGTTTCCATTTACTTCCCAAAGGATCCTCAGAGACCACCACATTTATACCTTCAGAGACCACTGCATTTATACCCTTCAAATTCTTTTGTTTTGTTTCATTTAAGAAAATATGTCTTTGGTTATTCACATATGCATATTAGAAATAGGCTGGCATTCAGAATTAAGACTTAGATAATGTGATGATAGTTTTGCTACCTATAGATTTACCCCTGTTTCTGGCAGATATCTGTATAATATTTTCTTGGGAAACAAAAGGATTATCTATCTTATTTTTACATTTTCAAAATAATTAAACTTTTGATCATCTATGTTCATTGTTTTATTGTTGATCAAGTAAACACATTAGAATGTTTTATAAATAATATATAACCATGACTATTAAGAAAATGAATATAAAATATATAGAATATAATATATATATATATATATATATATATATATATATATATATATATGGAGAGAGAGAGAGAGAGAGAGAGAGAGAGAGAGAGAGAGAGAGAGAGAGAGAGTCACAGGTAATATTAGACTTCTAATAATTTAACCTCTCAGCAGAAAGTCACATAATTTTCTTCATTTTGATTTTTTCCTGAGGAGATTTTCAGTGTCACAAAGATACCTATCCTATTCCTTTATTTTATTGTAACTTAGTTTGTTATTAGTCATTGCATTCTAATTTCTTTGTCAAATCTTTTTTTCTAATTTATTATTATGTTGCACACAATTTTGTACCTGGCCTAGAGTTGCATGGGGCTAAACGCTAGAACTTAACTTAGTCAACAGATACTCATTGTTCTGAGATAACACCTTACTCCCAGCTGTCACACATCATAAAAATTATTCTCTCCAAAGAACTGAGTATAGAAACTATATTTCAACACATTTGCTGAGCTTCCATCTAAACAAGGTAGGCTATGTTGGGAACATAAGGATAATTAGGACTCAAGTGTTACTGAGGAATGGTCCCTGTAAACAAGGTTCAGTGGGAGTAGACCAAGAGAAGAGACAACAGTATCATACTTCTGGGCATATTTGTGAAATAATGAGTATTCTGGTTTGGTTGCAGTATGAGGATAAAGAAAAGGAAATTTGGCCTCAAATGAAAGATAACATACACTTTAGTTAGTTGTTATTAATCCTCATATGAAGATATTTTTCCATCGAATTTTAGAAATAGTGGAAGGAAGGGGAGAGACAGAGAGAGAAACATCTATGTGAGAGAGACACATTGTTTGGTTGCCTCCTGCACATGCCCAGACAAGGACCTGGAATGGAGCCTGCAACCCAGGTGCATGCCCTTGACTGGAATTGAACCTGGGACCCTTCAGTCCATGGGCAGACACTCTATCCAAAACAGCTAGGGTGAGAACATACACTTTAAAGCTAAGGGATAGGGTCTTCATTCTTTAGTTTGGTGGAAGCCAATGCAAGTTTGTGGTAATGAGATTAGTCAGAGAATATAAATTTGTTAGCAGTATGTGGGATACACTAGAATGAGGAATGATTAAAATAACAGAAACCTAGCAAGAGACTATTATGTTAAATACGGAAGAGATGAGATATGACTTTAGAAATAGGAACGTGGGGAAGGGAATGGATTAAAAAGACTTTATCGAGACAGAATGAACAAAAATCAGAACTTATTTAAATTGTCATTTTTCCTAGAAGTGGGCCCTTTTTAAAATTGTACCACATTTAAATATGACCCCTGCTATTCATATATATTATTTTCCTTCCTTGTTTGTCTGTTATTGCTCACAATTCTATTCCTAGCTTTGTGGCACCTAATAGTCTTATCTCTAACTTTCCATAGCCATGTTGAACATTACATTTTAATTACTTATCAGACTTAATTCACTGGCTTACTGATATTAGCCTTCAACTTGTTTCTCTGTGATACTGCTTTATGTCTCAGTTATACTAGACATATGGTAAATGCATTGATCAATATTTTTAAAATGTGGGAGGAGAGACACATGTTGAAGTAAAACAATGACTTTTCTTCCTATATTTAGGATGTCCATATGAGGAGCATATGATGGAAAATGTTTGTAGAATTGGTAATGAGAATTATCCAATCCAAAGAATTTTTATGTTGTGATTTGTAGTTTAAATTTAGATTTTCAGAAAGTGAAAATTATCTGTTAAATCAAGCATATGTAATCTATAAAAATGATGACAAAAATTAAGCTCTGGTGTGTTCTATTGATAACTATTGTGTGTGAAGTTTATCATATTTCCAAAAACTAATATTGTATATTTATTCATATTTTAATGTCAGTGATCAGTATTCATTTAGAGCACACTCAGCATTTCCAAATAATTTCCCTTATTAAATTTTGTATATATAATTACTTAATTTGGATTTAAATTTAAATGGCTACTTTTAATAGTGAGAACAGACATTTCAGTATAATTAAAAAGGAGAAAATTAAGAAATTCATTTTTTGCTGCTTAACCTCTGAATTTTTTTTTGCTATTTCACAATTTCCTCATTATTTGGCTTCATGACTTCATTATAATTAATTGATTTCTCTGCTATGTTTATATAAAAAATACTGCTAATGAATATGCAAGCACAGAGGCTATTACCTTTACAACTCTAATTCCTTAAATATTGCTGAAAATAAAGTCTAGCAGGTGATAGCAATATTTATGATGAAAACTCTGACTTGTGATTTGATGAAGGGCACATTTAACTCTATAATTTCTTTTGCATCTTGACAAGGTCTGTAATTTCTGTACCCCCTCAGGAAATTATACGGTTGATTTACAGTTCAAAGAGTCTCAGTAGGATATTGACTCCATTTATAAGTTGGAAAATTAGAATTACTAGGCTTAAGAATTTAACCTCAAGTGACTTGAATTGTGGGTGTGTATTTCCCTTCTCTTTGAAGACAGCACTGCTCTAATGGTAGCACTGATGTCTATATGTGGCTTCTTCACCTATTTAATCTACTGTGTGTGTACAAAGATACTAGAATGAGTAAGGAATTCAATATTTATGTCAGGCCACAAATAAAAAAAATCACAGTCTATATTATTATTTCATTATTTTAGTAGAATATCTTAAATTTTATAACATATCACAAAAGGATAATAAATAAATTTTTGGAAGGCATTTTTGTCTATCAATGTGATGTAATTCTAATTCGAATGTTAGGAAAATTGACAAAAATGGTTCCAAAGAGAAATCCCACAATTCACTTGATATTAGAAAACAATATCAAAAAGTTAGATGACAACATAAAATATGTTGTTAAAATATTTTTATAAACTCACTCTAATATATAATATCTAGTTTGCCAAATGCTTATATGAGTAGAATGTAACAGGTGTCACCATGTTTCCTCCAACCTGGTGAAGGAACATAACAGAGGTATCACCAACCAGTGTTACTATAGATAATACTTTTTGTAAGGGACTGAGATATAAAGTTGCTCTCTAAATTGTTCAGTTAAGCCCAGCCAGGGTGACTCAGTGGTTGTTCATCAACCCATGAACAAGAGGTCACAGGTTCAATATTCAGGGCACATGCCCGAGTTGTGGGCTCAATCCCCAGTAGGGGGCATGCAGGAGGCAGCTGATCCATTATTCTCATCATTGATGTCTCTCTCTCTCTCTCTCTCTCTCTCTCTCTCTCTCTCTCTCTCTCTTTCTCCATCTCTCCCTCCCTCTCTCTCTTCCTTCCTCTCTGAAACTATTAAAAACTATTCACTTAAGAGTACAAGGTTAAAATGAAGAGGAAGTTTTGTCCCAGGCTAAGTGTTTGAGAGTTTTTGGCCATTGTTTTTAGGAAAAATTTAAGGCAGGATAAGCTGAGATTTAGAGAAGTTTCTCTAAGAGCATTTTCTTTGGATGACAGCATGTGTGCTATGGTGAGGATTTGTTTTATCACCAGATCTACAAGTCAATATAATTGAATCTATTCTGTATTGTTTTCAGTCCATAGAGAGCTAGACTATCATTTAATTTCTATGGGATTTTCTCATCTGAGTCACATAGGATATACTGGGCTTCAAGCCTGACTGGAATCCACAGGAGGTTTTCTCTCTTCAGGCGATATTAGAGGCTGATTTTAAGATTATTTTTATTTGTATTGATTAATGTGAAAATCTCACATGGTAATATGTGGAGGAACTAGTGGCATAACTTCATTTATCCATTGATTCACTCATTTATCCAAATCTATTATTTGCCAGGCTCTGTTCCAAGCAGAGGTCATTTAACATTGAACAAAACAGATAAAAATCTATCCTCTGAGTTCTTACATACAGTTGGAAAGACAAACAATTAACAAGATGAATAGGTAAATTAGGTAGGAAAGTGTATAATGAAAAGCATTAAGGAGAAAAAATATAGGAAGATAGCCAGGTAAAGGGTGTTCATGGTGGAGGACTGCAATTTAAACTCTGGAGGAAGAGAAAATACTAACCAGACTGAAAAGAAACATAATCACTGTGTAATTGTATCTTTAGTAATGAACAAGTATTCTAAGTTTGTAAACCCACTTCTATAAATATTAGACATAAAGCAAATTATACCAATTTAGATTTTTTTTTTAACTTACAGAAAATGTTCCAAATCACCATCTTTCATTGGTGCATACTAGAATTTACCTAAATATTTTTTCTGTTACATTCCTGAAATGATTTATTAGGGAAGTTGGAAAATTCATTTAAGATATACTTATTAGGCATTTTTTGCTACAAAAGAGAAAATGGTATTATACCCTTCAAATGAACAAAATATATCAAATAACATTCTGTATGTAAATGTTGGATAAGAGGCACAGTGAGACTGTGATTCCTGAGAGAAGATAAACAGCAAAATTATCTCTGCCCACCCCGCATCTTTCTAACAGGAGACACTTTCTAGACTGGAACAAAAAAAGTGGAGATCAAACAAAGATGGATGTACTATCTGAGCAGAGCAAAAAGAGATATAATCATTCATGGCTATTGACAGAGCTCTAATTTGAGGGAATGGGTATTGACAAAAAAGGAAACTGGTCAGAGAAGTAGCTCTATTCAAGTCTCCTTCTATCACCATTTATCCCCCTTTTACCCTCTTCTACCTCCCCCACCCCCTCTTTCACTCTGGTAATCACCCTACTGCTGTAGGTGTCAATGAGTGTTTCTTTTTCCACTTAACCCCTTCATCTTTTTCACCCAATCCTCCAAACCCCCTCCCTTCTGACACCTGTAGGTCTGTTCTCTGTATCTATGAGTCTGTTTCTATTGTGCTTATTAGTTAATTTTGTTCATTAGCTTCCACATATAAGTGAAATTACATGGTATTTATATTTCTCTGTCTGGCTTATTTCATGATGGATAATACTCTCCAGGTCCATGTTGTCACCAAAGTTAGGACTTCTTTCCTTTGTATAGCCAAATAGTATTCCATTGTGAAAATGTACCATAGCATTTTTATCAATTGATCTACTGATGGACACTTGATCTGCTTCCAAGTCTTAGCTATTATAAATAAAGCTGCTATTAACATATTTTTTTTTTCTGATTGAAGTTTCAGGATTCTTAGGATATATTCCCAGATGTGCAACCACTGGGTCATAAGTTAGTTCCATTTTTCCTTTTTTGAGGAAACTCCATACTGTTTTCCACAGTGGCTACACTAATCTGCATTCATACCAACAGTGCACAAGGGTTCAGTTTTCTCCACATCCTCACCAATACTTGTTGTGTGTTGATTTATTGATGATAGCCATTCTGACATGTGCGAGGTGATCTCTCATTGTGATTTTAATTTGCATTTGTCTGATGATTAGTGACATTGAACATCTTTTATTTTTTTAAATATTTTATTGGTTTTTTACAGAGAGGAATAGAGAGTTAGAAACATCAATGAGAGAGAAACATCGATCAGCTGCCTCCTGCATACTCCCCAATGGGGATGTGCCCGCGACCGGAATCGAACCTGGGGCCCTTCAGTCCGCAGACCGACGCTCTATCCACTGAGCCAAATTGGTTAAGGCGAGCATCTTTTTTTTTTAATATATTTTATTGATTTTTTTACAGAGAGGAAGGGAGAGAGATAGAAAGTTAGAAACATCGATGAGAGAGAAACATCGATCAGCTGCCTCCTGCACATCTCCTACTGGGGATATGCCCACAACGGAGGTACATGCCCTGGGACCTTTCAGTCCGCAGGCCGACGCTCTATCCACTGAGCCAAACCGGTTTCGGCAAGGCGAGCATCTTTTACTATGTCTATTTTCTATCTATATGCCCTCTTTGGAGAAGTATTTATTCAGGTCCTTTGCCTGGGTTCTTTAATCCTCACCATAAATTATACTTTTTATTGATTTTCTAGAAGAGTAAGGGAAGGAGAGAGAGAGAGAGAGAGAGAGAGAGAGAGAGAGAGAGAGAGAGAGAGAGAGAATCTTTGATGTGAGGGAGACACATTGATTGGTTGCCTCCCGGACACGCCTCACAGTGGCTGTGGACTGAACCTACAACCCCAGGTGTGTGCCCTTGACCAGGAATTCAATCCGGAACCCTTTGGTGTTATTGAACCCAGGACCCAACAATCTAACCACTGAGAAATACTGACCAGGGCATAGGCATTTTTTTATGCAATTGTAAATGGATTTTTTTTTTTTTAGTTTTCCATTCTGTTAGTCCATTATTGGTATATAAAAATGCAACTGATTTCTGGATATTTATTGTGTATCCTGCTACTTTACTGAACTTTTTAATCAGTACTAGTGGATTTTTGGTTTAATTTAGCTCTTTATCAGAGTCACAGAGCTTGGGCAAAATTAATTATTGTTGGTCTCCTCTTTTGTTCAAGATGACTAATGTTCATTTCTTGCTGAATAAATCAGAGAAACTTGGGAGTGGAGTGAAGCTGAGTCTAAGCAAGTCTTCTAAATATTCTTGGTGTTTTTCCTGAAAAATAAGTTGAATGATCTATTGAGCATGTTGTTAGTCTGACACTTGTTGGATGGTCTTAGAAATCATGTACTTGGTGAGACGAATGGCTGGGGATATAACAAACAAAATAAATATTAACAACTGTATAAGAGAATAAAACCAAGGCTTAAGGCCTCCAGGAGGTAATTGAGAGGATGCCAGGATGTTAGTGCTAATGTGTCCCTAGATAGCAGACTGTGGACACTATCTTTTGGTGATTGCCCAAAACATTTTTTCTGTTTGCATGTATGTTACAAATGTTTTTAATGATGGCATAGATGTTAGAGTTGTTTCAGAGATGACATGCACAGCAGCCACATCTGACCACTCACAAATGTCCCCTTGAGAAGCCAGAATCATATCAAATGACAAAAGGTTATGAAGGAATGCTTTTTCAAATTCTTGCAATTCTAGGGTGATTATGTTTATAGTTTTAATGTGATTACTCACAATTCTTGTTACCTCCTAGAACAAAGCTTGAAAAATGTGGGAGTTTTATATATTTCCTAAGTGGAACTCCTGAAGGTGTCTCTGGGCAAGAACTTTGCTCTTATAGGGTCCTCAGTAGTGGTTAAGTGCTCTAATTTTACCTATAGTTTTTTGAGTTTCCATTTCAGTGACTGCAACTAATTAAAAGTGAGAGTCAGATTTTCTTTTAAAAGCTAGAATCTTGTACCTGAGCTTTTATCTATAACACATAGTGGGTTTTTTTTTTTTTATATTACTTAGTTCTTTTGGGACTAGAAAATCCCAAGTCAGAGGTAATAGAACATTTAGGATGAGAGAAAAGGCAGTCCAGTTAAAGATCAGTAAGGGCTACTAAAATAATTTAGATATCAGGATTATGTCCAACTAGAGACCCGGTGCACGAATTTGTGCACCATTGGGTCCCTCAGCCTGGCCTGCAGGATCGGGCCAAAATTGACTCTCTGACACCCCCTGAGGGATTCTGAGTTGTGAGAAGGTGACGGCCAAGCTGAGGGACTCCACTGATGCAAGATCGGGGCTGGAGAAGGATGAGTGAGGTTGGCCAGCCAGGAAGGTATCATGGGAGGTCTCCCGGGCATGTCTGGCCCATCTCACTCAGTTCTGATCAGCCAGACCCCAGCAGCAAGCTAACCTACCAGTTGGAGTGTCTGCCCCTGGTGGTCAGTGCATGTCATAGAGAGAGGTTGAGTGGCCTTAGCATATCATTAGCATATTATTATTTGATTGGTTGAATGGATGACCAGATGACTGGACACTTAGCATATTAGGCTTTTATTAATAAGATAAGCAGGTATCAGTAAAATAACTATAGAAAAGAAAAGTTTCCATGAAATAAAGAGACAAGGATATTTATAATATCAGATTCCATGGATAACTTTACCAGTGAAATTAATTCTCTGTTCACTTGAGAGGGCAAGTAAATACCCTCAGTGGGGAAAATTCCTTCTACAGAAGTATAGCAACAGTAGTAAAAGTGACCCTTTTAAATGGGGAAGCTTCTAGCCAATGGGATAACATGCAAATAACAGTAAGGAAATATTCAGAGCCATGAGATGTAGAGAGTTAAATAAAATCTCATTTTCAATGGAGAAAGGGTCACACTGGATGTAGCTCTCTTCCTTGCCTTACCTTTACAAATTTGCCAGGACTATGGGTTTTTTTGTTTTGTTTTTTTTGACAAATGGGACAAGAGGGTACCACTTATTCTAGGTAAGGAGTGAAGTTTAATCATCAATATTGGAGGAGTAGTTAATTTTTTTCCTGTGATAGGTAATCTTGTGAAGGTCATAGAATAAGTTTCAAACCAAAGACTGAGGCAAGATGAAGTAGTTTCTGGTTGTCTTAGAATCTCATTTGAGAGGATAATATATCCATCTTGTTTCAAATGGCCTTTTCAATTTCAGAAGCCTTATAATAAGAGATTTTGATTTCCTTGATTAGAGGATCATGTTGTAAGTGGAATAAATAATATCTTGTCTGATTGCAATGGTATTGGGACAGATTTATAAGCTGTTAATTTACATATTACAAGCTAATGAGTTTCCCTTGGCCTCAGGTATTTTATTGCCACATGAGCTTTAACTTTAAGTATAATCACCTCTTGTGGTAAAAATAATGCATTTAGTAGGTCAATCACCTATTTCCTGTTTTCAACTGGTATTCCAGGTTCAATCATAAGTCCTTTGGCTTTCCATAACATACCAAAGTCATGTACTACTCCAAAAGCATATCTACTGTCATATAGACATTAACTCTTTTCTATAGCTAAAGTGCAGGCTCTTGTCACAGCCCAAAATTTTGTTACTGGAATTGATTTTGTGTTGAGTAGAAGCTCATATTATACAGCGTTTTTAAAATCTGTAATGGCATATCCTACCTGGAGTCTCCCTACTAACGTGCAGAAGTATGTCCTATCAACAAATATAATGAAATGTGGATCAAAAAGAGGAAGTTCTGCAATACCAGAGTGGGGAAGGATTAAAGTTTGGGTAGCTGAAATGCAGTCATGTAATTGTTCTTCAGTCAATAGACGAAGAAAATTAGTGGGATAAAGATGTTGACAACACTGAATAGGAATCAGAGAAGGAATGGAGAGTAATGTTAGACAGAGAAAGTAAAAGTATCTTATAAGAGATAAGGATAGAGATTGAAAAAAGTTGCATCTTTTAAGTCAGGAGGAAGTTTTGAACAACATGGGGCATATGAATATTCAAGATATGAGCTAGCACATCATTTATGGTTTGAACACAGATCTAAAGGAGACTAAAATATCCAGTGTGGCTCTAGCTCCCATTATGTTTCTGTGATACCTAGATACTGTCCTTCTCTCTCTCCTATGAACAAATAGAAAAAAGGTGAAGAAATCTGTGACCTCCAAGTTGGAGGCAGAGGAGAGAAAGATTTTTAAGCATTCGATGCTGTAAACAAAGAGAGAGCCCACAAAAGCTGAGAGGATTTCCAAAATGGTGGGGGAGTAAGTGAAAGCTAAGCAGACATGTTCCCAGGACCAAACTGGAACTACAACTAAAATACAGAAAAAAACATCCTGAATAATCAACTGAAGCTTAGCTGGAGAGAACCCTGATAACCAAGGATGAAACGTGGAAACCACAAAGAGACTGGTAGGAAATGCAGAGACCCAAGAGGGCTGACCAGGCTCCCACAGGCATCAACTGAAGTTCCAGAGGGATATCTCAGCTATGGGGAGTTTCCACTGAGAACTCTGGGGTCTAAACCCCAAGCTGAGCTCCCAAGCCCAGAACACCAGAACTGAGAAAGGTGCCCACATAACATCTGGCTGTGAATAGCAAGCAGTGAGGTTGCTGTCTGCCAGGGATAAATGGCTGGAAATGCAGACACCCTCTTAAAGAGCCAACACACAAAATTTCATGTGCAGCCACTCACCTTGATCTCTGGCAGAGAGAGGGCAGAATGGACTAGAGCTGTGTGAGCAGAATCCAGGATTGGGTGCTCTGGGGTTAGAGTTTGGAAGGCAGCCACCCTGGTTTCCTGTGCTGAGTAATTTCCTCATACTGCATAGGACATCTTTCTCCAGCAGAGTTTTATCATACAGGCAGTTTTTGCCTTGGGGAGGGGGAACTAATTGTCCCACCCTGTTGGAGAACCTCTCACCATCCCCCCATGGTCAATAGCCTGAGACTAATCAAGACTGAATAATAATCAGACTGCAGGCAAAGGTTGATATCTGGAGGCTTTGAGACTTTGCCTGATCTCCTTTTGGGCCCAGGTATAGGAAAAGCAGAACCTGGTGCACATCTTGTCATTTCCAAATGCACTCAGCTATAGCAGAAGGAGCCACAAACTTTGTATTGCAGATAGCTCCAAACAGAGTACTCAGGGCCAGTCAGAAACAGGGTCTGACATTGTCCTGCACTAGAGATTGAGATTCATAGCAGATCTACCTAATACATAGGCAGCCAAAATGGTGAGACAAAAACAAAACAAAACAAAATAAAACACACACACACACACACACACACACACACATGCAAAAACAAGCCTTAAATGAAAGAACAAGAGAATTCTCCAGAAGAAGAGATAAATGAAATGGAGAAAAGAAATTTATCAGATATAGAATTCAGAATAATGATGAGAAAGAAGATTGAGAGTATAATAAAAGATATAGTCAGTATGAGAAAAGAGCCATTGGAAATGAAGAACGACATAGCACTAATAATGAAAATATTAGAAGAAATAAACAGCAGATTAGAGGAAGCCAAGGATTTGATCAGTGAATTAGAAGATAGGGTAGAGAAAATCACTCAGAGACCCAAAAGAAAATACAATTTAAAGACAGGAGGACAGCTTAAGGGAACTGTGAGGCAACTTGAAACAATGGTATCCACATCACATGAGTTCTATAAGGGGAAGAAAATGAGCAAGGGATAGAGAACCTCTTTGAAGAAATAATAGCAAAAAAATGTCCTAACTTGGTGAAGGAAACAATCACACAACTTCAGGAGGCACAGAGAGTCTCAAAGAGGAAGAACCCTTACAGGCCCATGCCAAGACATGTCATAATGGAAATGACAAAAATTAATGACAAAAAGAGAATCTTAAAAGAAGTCAGAGAGCTCTAACTGGTTTGGCTCAGTGGATAGAGTGTCAGCCTGCGGACTGAAGGGTCCCAGGTTTGATTCCAGTCAAGGGCATGTACCAGCAGGGGTTGTGCAGGAGGCAGCTGATCGATGTTTCTCTCTCATCAATGTTTCTAACTCTCTATCTCTCTCCCTTCGTCTCTGTAAAAAAATCAATAAAATATATAACAAAAAATAAGCCAGATAAATGCAAGTTGTTACCTACAAAGATGCTCCCATAAGGTTGTCAGCTGATTTCTCATAAAAAACTCTATAAGCCAGAATGGAATAACATGAAGTATTTAAGGTAATGACAAGCAAGGATCTGAAACAAAGACTATTTTATCCAGCAATTTTGTCATTCAAAATAGGTGGTAAAATAAAGAGCTTCGCAGACAAAAAAAAAAAAAAAACACCAAAAAACAACAACAAAAAAAACACTAAAGGACTTTATCACCACCAAAGCCAAAGCAGCATTTCAAGAAAATATAAAGGGACTGGTGTAATGAGAAGAATACATAGAGAGAGAAACATAGGCATAATAAAATGGCTATAAATAAATACATATCAATAATATCCTTAAATGCAAATGGATTAAATGCTCCAATCAAAAGACATAGGGTAAGCTGAATCAATACAAAAATATGACCAAATTATACACTGTCTACAAGAGAAGCACCTTAGAACAAAAGACTCACACAGGATGAGAATGAAGAGATCAGAAAAATTTTCCATGAAAATGAAAACAACCAAAAAAGGCTGGGGTAGCAATACTCATATCTGACAGAGTAGATTTCAAATTGAAGGCCATCACAAGAGGCAATAAAGGTCACTACATATTACCAAAGAGATTGATCCAACAAAAAGATATGACCCTGGTAAACATTTATACAAACAATATAGGAATACATATATATTCACGTTTCTGGAAGACTTTAAGGGAGAGATTGATAGCAATACAGTCATAGTAGAGGAATTTAATACCAGGCTAGCTTCACTGGATAGATTTTGCAGACAAAAAAAAAATCAATAAGGAAACAGTGACTCTAAATGACACTCTGGATTGCATGGATTTAACTGACATTTCTAAAACATTTCAGCCCAAAGCTGTAGAATATACATTTTTCACAAGTGCACATGAGTAATTCTCAAAGATAGATCACATGTTAGGACACAAAAGAAGACTCTACAAGTTCAAGAAGATTGAAATCATATCAAGCATCTTCTCAGATCACAATGGAATAAAATTAGAAATAAACTACAGTAAAAATATTCAAAAACATTCAAATAAATGGAGGCTAATTAGCATGTTATTAAAAATGAATGGGTTACCAATGAGATCAAGAAAGAAATAAAAGACTTCCTGGAAACAAATGCAAATGAATACATAACAACCCCAAATCTTTGGGACACAGTTAAAGCAGTCCTGAGAGGGAAGTTCATAGCATTATAGGCCTGTCTGAAAAAAATAAGAAAAATTATGGATAAATGATTCAATCTTACAACTTAGAAAATTAGAAAGAGGACAAGAAGAAAAGCGCAGAATAAGTAGAAGGAAGGGAATAATAAAGATTAGAGCAGAAATAAATGACGTAAATTTAAAAAATATAATACAAAAGATCAATGAAACCAAGAGCTGCTTCTTTGAAAACATAAACAACGTTGATGAACCTTTAGCCAGACCCTTCATCAAGAAAGAAAGAGAGAGGACCAAAATAAACAAAATCAGAAACAATAGAGTTGAAGTAACAACTGACACCACAGAAATACAAAGGATTATAAGTAAATACTATGAACAACTATATGCCAACAAGCTGGACAATGTGGATGAAATGGACAAATTTCTAGAGAAATAAAATCTTCCAAAACTGAATCAGGAAGAATCAGAAATCCCAAAAAGGCAGAAGAAAAAAAAAAACACTGATGAAATTGAAGCAAAAAACAAAAACAAAAAACAAACAACAACAACAAAACAACAACAACAACAAAAAAAACTCCCAGTAAAAAAATCCCTGGTTCAAAATACCTGCTTCAGGTGGCTTCACAGGGGAGTTTTACCAAACATTCAAAGAAGAACTAACACCTATCCTTCTCAAATGCTAAAACCCTTAATGAAATATTACCAAATTGGATCCAACAATATATTAAAAAGATCATACACCATGACCAAGGGTTTTAGCATCTATATCATCAGGTATATTGGCTTGTGGTTCTCTTTCTTTGTAGAGTTGTTACCTGGTTTTGGAATTAGGGTGATTCTGGCATCATACAAAGAGGTTGGAAGTATTCCTTCCTCTTGATTCTTTTCAAAGTGGGAATAGAGGGATCATAAATAAACATAATAAAGGCCATCTATAACAAATCTACAGACAACATCATACTCAATGAGCAGAAACTAAAACCATTTCCCCCAAGAACAGGGACAAGACAGGGATGTCAGCTTTCACCACTCTTATTCAACATAATAATGCAAGTTCTAACAATGGCAATTAGACAAGAACACATAAAAGGCATCCAAATTGTCAAGAAGTAAGTAAAACTGTCATTATTCAAAGGTGACATGATATTATACAAATAAAACCCTAAAGACTTCACCAAAAAATGACTAGATTTGATAAATGAATTTGACAATGTAGCAAGATACAACAAAAAACAAAACTCAGAAATTGATGACATTTTTATACACCAATAATGAATTCTCAGAAAGAGAAACTAAACAAACAATCTCATTTTACATTGCAACAAAAAATTAAAATACTTAGGGAATAAACTTAACCAAGGAAATAAAAGTATTGTACTTGGAAAACTATAGGATGTTGAAAAAAGGGATAGAGTAAGATATAAACAAGTGAAAAAATATACCATATTCAAGTTTTTCCCCTCAAGGGAACTATGATGTCCTAGATAATGAGCCTGAAGACTGCAATGCTATATTTTGTTTCTCAAAGCTTTATTTACACAAAGGACTACTATATGGCTGTAAAAAATAAGGAAATATTAACCTTTCCTATAGCATGGGTGGCCCTGGAGATTATTATTTTAAGTGAAATAAGCCAGTCAGAGAAAGACAAATACCATATAATGTCACAAATATGTGAAATCTAATGAACAAAATAAACTGCAAAACAAAACCAGAGGCATGGATACTTGTAATATACTGATAGATGTCAGAGGGAAGGGGGTGATGGGGAATGGCTAAAAGAAGATCAGAGATTAGCCAAAGAACATATATGCATAGCCCATGAACAGACAACAGTATGGTGAAGGCCAGGGGAGGGAAGAGAGGGTTGGGTGGAGGTGGGCAATGGCAGGGGAGGAGGGACATCTACAATAGTGTCAACAACGAGATCAAATATATCCCTCTTTCAAGCCAGAGCTTCTATAGTTATTGGGTACCTGTCAGTGAGTTATCAATTCTACTGAAGCAAAGAATGAGGTCATTTACATATTGAATGAGTATTCAATTACACAGGAAAACAATATCCTTGAAATTTTTGTTTAATGTTCAAGGTGTTTATTTTCCAAAGTAAAAGCAAATAGGTCTTGGGAATTATGATGGAGGGATATACTGAAAAAGTTGGAACATAAATCAATAACAGTAAAGTAATGGTATCAGGGATTATAGAAGTGAGAAGGATATTGAATTTGGGACTAAAAGAGAATGTAAGTTTTACTATTTCATTTATGGCCCACAGATTTTGAACTAGTTGACATCCTTTTTACTTAGACTTTTTTCAACAAGCTAAGGAGCTAGAGTAGTAACCCAGAGTCCTTTGCCAATAAGTCCTTAAATAATATGTCTGGAACTTTCAGTTGCTTCAGATTTTAAAGGATACTAAGGTAGTTTAAGGAGGAACATAGAGGTATCTATTTCCACTTTTAAGACCACTCCAAATATATCTGTGTCTGTTGATCCTGTGGCTAAAGGGGATTTAAGAATATGAGTGAACATATTCTGAATGCTGGGACTGTCAAGGGATCTGGGAAGTATAAGGACAACAAGGAAATTGAGGTGACATATCAAAGGTGTTAGAGGACAAAGGTAAATAGGGGAGGATTCTAGATCTTCAAGAGTTAGTTCTTCAGGAGAACATAAATATCATCATTCCAACTATAACTGTTTAACAGATTAACGGGTTGTGGATTTAACAAAAACCTATGTTGTATAGTATGGATTCCAAGAGATACATCAATCCTATATAATAAAAGGCTAATATGCAAAGAGACCGAACAGCAGAACAACTGGAAAAACCAAACAACCAAACAACTGGTTGCTATAACATGTGCTGGTCACCAGAACGTGCGCTGATCACCAGGGAGCATTTGTGGAACATGATGGGCGTCAGGGCCATGGAGGGAAGGTGGAGCAGGTGAGCGGGGCCTCCAGACCAAGGCAGGGCGCCAGTCACTGTCATCAGGGTGAGCTTCTAGTGATTACTAAAAATTCTTTGCTCCTGTACACCACGGTCCTGCCAGGCACTCACACCTGTTGCTGGTGTTGGCCCCACTTTCACCCGCTGCTGGCACCCAGCGCCAGTCCCGATCAGTGGGTGTCATCAGAGGGTGCAAGCAGCACCTGCCAGCCTGGATCGTCCCTGAGGTCTTCTCCACTTCCCCCTGCTCCTGAGGGGATGATTGAGGCAGCAGCTGCCACTCACACCAACTGATGGCACCAGCCCCTCTTGCACACACTGCTGGTTCTAGCCACAATCACTCCACACCATCAGCAGGTGCTAGTGGGCCAGTGCCATCAGTGCATGGGAGTGGCTGCAGGAGCAGGGCTTCCAGCAGACAGGGGACCGGGGGCGTGGAGGGAGGGGCCAGGCAGGGATGCGGAGGATGGGCAGAGACCCGCCCCTTTGCCTACTGCAGCCTCACAGCCCACAGTTCCTTTCAAGGTGCACAAATTCATTCACTGGGCCTCTAGTTAGATTATAAAGCAACAAAGCATTTAAGTTATCTAACACCACCAGCAAGAGGGTTTATGTATGTCATAAGTGTTTCCCTCCACGTCCTGCGTGGTTCAGGGTTCGGGTCTGGAAGAGGAGCCGCACAACAAATGAAATAGAAAAGACACGAGAATAATTTGGGAATATTGGGGGACCAGGCGAGAGAGTCCAACTCAAGAGGAAGGACTTCCCCTGTGCTCAGGCCTCACCAAGCTTTTTATAGTGAGTGGTAAACAAGGTAGTGGTTTCCATAGTTACACAGTTCTTGTGAGTTTCACTTGTTTTGACCATGGTTATACTTCCTGCACTTCCTCAGCCCATTAGATTCCCAGGTAAGATCTAGGGAGTGTTATAAGGTCAAGCCTAATTATGCTAAGTGGACTGTGCCCTCTAAGCTAGGACTTGTTTGTGACTTTGCCAGCAGGTCAGTCCGAGGCTTAACCCTATATCAGTTTCCCACATATGTACTCCCAGGGAATCATGGTGGGGTGTTTTGAATTGTTAGGGGCAGAATAGGTGGTTCCAGTGTCTACCAGAAAGATGGTTTAATGCCGAATAACTGATTATTTCATCCAGTGTGTTTAAGGGTATTTGGGGGTAGACAGAAGCAAATTCCTTTTGGGAGTAATTGAGACTTGGATTCTTTTTCTCTTTTGTTAATCTTTAGACCAATATCCTTTTTTTGTACAATATCTACAGGCGTTCTAATATATGGGGCATTGAAGTAAAGCTGAAGATTTCTTGAAGTCTTTCATATGATTACCTTCAAGTGGCTTCAGTTGAAGAGCCGTGAGTGAATGTTTAAATTTATTTTTATTAGCTTGTGCATATTCATAGTATTTTACTAAAGCCTGGATCTCAGAGAGAAGGAAATTATGGAAATTTACACAATATTTTTTTAAAATATATTTTATTGATTTTTTACAGAGAGGAAGGGAGATAGAGAGTTAGAAACATCGATGAGAGAGAAACATCGATCAGCTGCCTCCTGCACATCTCCCACTGGGGATATGCCCGCAACCCAGGCACATGCCCTTGACCGGAATCGAACCTGGGACCCTTCAGTCCACAGGCCGATGCTCTATCCACTGAGCCAAACCGGTTTCGGCTACACAATATTTTTAATATGGTTTCTTATTCAGCACAGGGCCCACTAACAAAGCTAGTGACTAAAGTGAATGCCATGTGATCATTTAGGATTAGACCTGAATCATCCTTATGGATGTTTTCCAAGCAGTGCCTATAGTTTGAGTATTATTCACTTTCTTGTGGTCTTCAATCCTTTTCTCCAATGTCCTTATCTCTGTGATATGTTATGGGTATAGTTTGGTTTACTTTAAGTCTTTGTTAATTTTGACACATTTAGTGTTAAGGCCATAGAACCCTATGGGGGTATCTTCAGGTATTCTAAGAAGCTGGACTAATTGGCACAGATCAGGAAGCCCTGGAAAATATACTCTTAAAACTAACTTAAATTTTATGGAAAATTATCCTTTTGCTTTTGTTTTGTTTTGTTTTGTTTTGTTTTATATAAGGGAAATCCTTATGATTGCATTCAAATCACCTTGAGAACAAGGCTTTAACATTACCTAGAGGGGGAGGGGGTGGCAAATGAGGTTTTGCATATTTTTGTGCTTGGGAATCCAGCACCAGGAAAGCAGGATCAAGGTTTTAAATAACTATCTACATATAATAAAGAGGTAATATGCAAATTGACCATCACTCCAACACACAAGATGGCCGCCCCCATGTGGTCAAAGATGGCTGGCAAGGGAGGGCAGTTGGGGGTGATCAGGCCTGTGGGGGAGGGAAGTTAGGGGCAACCAGGCTGGCAAGAGAGGGAAGTTAGGGGTGATCGGGCCAGCAGGGGAGGGCAGTTGGAGGCAATCAGGCCTTCAGAGGAGGGCAATTGGGGGTGACCAAGATGGCAAGGGAGGGCAGTTAGGGGCAATTGGGCAAGGGGAACAGTTAGGTGTCAATCAGTCTGGCAGGGGAGTGGTTAGGGGGTGATCAGGCTGGCAGGCAGAAGCGGTTAGGGGTAATCAGGAAGGCAGGCAGGCGAGCGGTTGGGAGCCAGCAGTCCTGGATTGTGAGAGGGATGTCCAACTGCCGGTTTAGGCCCAATCCCACCCTAAACGGGGGTCCCAGATTAGAGAGGGTGCACGCTGGGCTGAGGGACACACACACACACACACACACACACACACACACACACACACACACCCTGTGCACAAATTTCGTGCACTGGGCTTCTAGTCTATATATATAAAAGGCTAACATGCAAAGTGTCCCCTCAGGCATTCAACTGGGAGACCAGGAGTTCAATTGCTTGCTATGATGTGTGCTGACCACTAGGGGACAGTGTGAAATGAAAAAAGGCCTCAGAGGTGGCCAGCAGCCAGGGAAGTAAGACCCCAGCCAGCAGCCAGAAGGAAGGCCCTGGCTGGCAGCCAGAAGGCCCCAATGGGCCCTAATTGCCGGCCAGGCCTAGAAAGCCTACCTGTGCATGAATTTCGTGCACCAGGCCTCTAGTAGGAAATAAGAGCTGGAAAAATACTGTTAGCTTCAGGGAAATATAGGTAAATACAAAGAGAGTTGTGACCTGGAGGTGAAGGAAACAGAAACAAGTTTGGAGGAGCTGCGGAAGGAGAGGAAATTGAGGAAGATGTGAGTGCCTTTGAGTTTAGAGTGGGTGAGAAAGCAATAGTTGAGTTTGGCAGATTGTCTTTCAGAGATCAAATAGCCTCAGGTAAGATAGACTGATATTTCTAAATGCCCTGATTAAGCATGGATGAAGAAAGTAATTAGTCATGCATTGTATAATGATGTTTTGGTCAATGACCAGATGACACATAAGATCTGTGGTCCCATAAAGTTATAATGGAGCTAAAAATTCCAATCACCTAGTGACATGATACCTAGCCATTGTAAGTTTGTAGAGCAATGTATTAGTCATGTGTTTGTGGTGATGTTGATGTAAACAAACCTACTGTGCTGCCAGTCCTTTAAAAACATAGTACTTATTATATATTCATGAAAGTTTTCTTTATTCTTAAAATTTGGGTGAATAGTACAATCCAGTTATAGAATAAACAAACAAAATTAAAAAATAATTTTCAATAATAAAAAGTATAGTACTTAAACTTATGTACTGTACATAATACTAGGTAATGAAAGGAAATGTCTATGTTGCTGATTTATATGTTTTCAGTACTATAATTTTATTTTATAATGTGCTCCTTCTACTTATAAAAAATTGTTATGAAACAGTATATTGTGTTAAACTGGCAACAGCCTCATATATCTCATGCTTACCATGTTCTAAATTGCATTATTTTCTCTTGGGATTGATTTAATCTCATCTTGTTTTGGATAGTAGCATACTCTAGGCTTATAGCCTGGGAGCAATAGGTAATACCATATAGTCTAGGTGTAGTGGGCTATATCATCTAGGGATGTATAAATGCACCCTATAATGTTTGCACAATGAAGAAATTGCCTAACAATGCATTTCTCAGAACATATCCCCCTTGTTAAGTGGCACATTCAGCTTCTTCATACCATGAGAAATAAGCAAATTATTTAGAGGGAATTTTGGATCCCCAGGATTCAAGGGCCCACCCAGAGATGAACAAATGTGGGAAGATCCCAAGAAACTGAGAGTCATTACAGTTTCAAATTAACCTTAGTGCAATCATGCTATATTTAGAGATATTTAACTGAATTAGTGCTCTAATGGTGAAGCATATAGTCAGTGGGAGGAAAGGAGAAAATGTAACTGATAGAGTTGGTGTTACCCTGGAATTAGAAATTGAAATCTGAGATAAGATCTTAAATGAGATAGTAAGTAGTCCTGCTTGATTAATGTTCTAGAACAATTCTCTGGTCAGTGAAACCCCCACCCCAAACTCCCCAGACCACCAAGGAAACTCGCTCACACAATCCCCCTGTGTGGTGGCCTTGCCAATTCAGAGACCCAAAGTAACCACAAAGAATGGTTTGAAATTAAACTTTTTAAAAAATATATATTTTTTATTGATTTTTTACAGAGAGGAAGGGAGAGAGATAGTTAGAAACATTGATGAGAGAGAAACATCAATCAGCTGCCTCCTGCACGCCACCCACTGGGAATGTGCCCGCAACCAAGGTACATGCCCTTGACCAGAATCGAACCCGGGACCCTTCAGTCCGCAGGCCGATGCTCTATCCACTGAGCCAAACCGGTTAGGGCTGAAATTAAACTTTTTAATTAAAAAGCAGTCTATGGTGAATAGTCATATCCTAGGCCAATATATTCCCTGAAAAAGATCAACTTTGATACTGAATCTATGTCTTTTTGCATTTAAAAAGACATAGTACACCTTTGGAATGTCAGAGTAATTTTTAACTTCCCTTTTCTGGACCCCTCAGGGCACAACCAATGCACCAGAATGCCAGGGCACCAGGACTGAGACCACAGATTTCCTCACAGTTATTATTACCATGTTAATTGTTGACTGTTAACTATCCTGCACCTACCTATGTAAAAGAAATGTGTCTATCATTTTATGTTTTATCCAATCCCAGAGTTTTCTCTACTTTGCTTTCTCCCACCTCCCTAATCTATCACCAATTGATTTTGTGTGACACACTTCCTTTGATTGTAATGTATAAAACAAGGTGAAAAACTGCTATTCTCCAGGAGCATTATCTCAATACATTGAGGTTCTGATTCCCAGCAATTGTCAATAGTTTGGCTCAAATAAACTCACAAAAATCCTTTACAGATTTGGATGTTTCTTACGTTAACACATCAGATATGGCATCCAGAGCACTGGTTTGAGAGTGGAACTCATCAAAGGACAGTTGAATTGCCAAACAGAAGAGGTGTTCAAAGGACTCATAAGGTGCTGTTATTTGGGTATTGATGATATGAGTTTATACTAGTAGGTGAGGCACAATCTCCATAGGAGTCATGGCACCATAACTGTCATGTAAAAACTAAATCCAGACTTTGATAAGGATAAACTATTTGATAAGGAGAAACTACTTAAGAAAAACTATTTAAAACTTAAAGGACTTATGCAATAAAGGGAGAGGGACTATTGCAATAGGGAGAATCATCATCACCATAAGATCTGCAATCACCTCAAAGGTTAAGCAGAAAGAACTTTTCTTTTCTAGGGAGGAGTAAAAAAGGTTCAGTCTAGAAAGTACCATGTGTGACAAGGGGAATGAGAGAATAGTGTGATTGGGCAATAGATCAGATATTTTACCCTGAACTCAGCCTATTCTCAGAGGGGGATATTAAGGAGGGGGTCTATGCTGGCTCAGGGAAGGAAAGAAACTAACCAAATTTTACTTTAAAAGCATTTTATTCTGATTGATCAATGGGAACAAAACAGTTCACCTTAAAATGTATAAGACAAATAATAGGAATTTGTAGGGTCTATGTTTGGCCTTGTCATATAGTTAAACAAGAGAACCATTTGTGGGTCTTAGTCAAGTCATGTAGGGAAGGTTTATTTATTTATTTTTATTTTAAACCGTCACCCAAAGATATTCTCCATTGATTTTAAGAGAAGCTGAGAGGGAGGAAGGAAGATAAGGGGGAGGGAGGGAGGGAGGGATGGAGAGAGACGGGGGAGAGAAAGAGAGACATGGATGTGAAAGAGACACATCAACTGTTTGCTTCTCACAGGAACCCCAATCACCACGCTGGGATTCAAGCTCACAACTGAAGTACATGCCTTTGACCAGGAATCAAACTCAAGACCCCTGTTCTGAGTGCCAATACTCTATCCACTGTGCAAAACTAGCCAGGGCAGAAAGGTTTTTTCTTTGCAGTAAGCTATTTCCTGGAACATCAATTGGTGGGGAGACTAATTTAAATGTGAGTTTATAGGATCACAAGGACTGGGTAAAAATCAACATTGTCAATATCTTGATAGCTCTATGGATTACATGATGTACTGCCAGCTATTTTCAAAGCGCATCATTGCCCTAGTTGGTTTGGCTCACTGTATAGAGTGTTGGCCTGCAGACTGAAGGATCCCATTCTCTCTCACATCAATATTTCTATGTTCCTCCCCATCTCTTCCACTCTCTCTCAAAAATCAATGGAAAAATATCCTTGGATGAGTATTAACAACAACAACAAAAGCTCATCAATCTGTTCACTTAAGATCTGTGTATGTAATTATATGCAAATTTTACCTCATTAAAAAGTACACTGATTTTCACACAGATACAACAAAGAAAAATATATTTTGGTAAATATGGCTGCCCTGTTGAAATGGTCTTTTACAAATCAGTTCTGAAATTTTAAATTCCATAATCCACATTAATATTTTGTTGATTTACATAATAACATTAGGATTGTTTCTGGTTACGAACCTAGTTTTCTTTTCTAAGACAGCACCAAAGAGTAGGAATATTATGAGTGTGCATGCATGTGTGTGTGTGTGTGTGTGTGTGTGTGTGTGTGTGTGTGTGTTTATGTATGTAATATTAAGGAAGGGAAATCGGAATACTTTACATTCTAATGTTTAAAAGAAAGAAAAGGAAAACAAAATGATTAATCCTGATTTAAGAGATGTTATGTTTTTTTGATGGTCAGTTTTTCTGGAAACTTTGACATTGTCCCTGTGTAAGAAAATCCTTCTGGAAAATCGATCTACATTGACAAAACCAAATGAGCTAGAACCTTTGTGAAAAGTCATAGTTTATATTCTGCATCTATATTCAGACCTGAATTACCCATACTGATTAACTGCTTTGATGTACATTACTAGGTAATTTCTTTTATTGCAGCCAACTTTTTTTCATTCTGATCATATTCACATAAGCAAACTGAATGAGCCACCCTCCTGACCCATATGATTATTTTAGCTGTCTTTAAGATCTGTGAAGTTTGTTACAAGATTAGTCCAGCTGTGACCAACAATGAAGATTTTGAAGATGGCATTATTGAATCAGCTGTGTCATAGTCTGCACATAACTGATCCAGCCTATCTGCTGCTGATTTTTCCCCTTGGAGTCCATATTATTTGTTTTTTTTGTACTTATATTTATGAAAGAAATTGACAGTTAATTCCCAGTTCACTGTATGCTATGAGGATACAGTAAGTATTTTAAACTAAATGTTTCATTTGGTGTATTTATAAATAATAATGGCCTAATTACATAATTTTACATTAATAGAATCTTGAATCAGTATAATTTATATGCAGTTCATTTTTTACTATAATAATATAATGTTTTAATCCTAGTTTCTCATTTTAATTAACACTAGGACAATTTTCTTTGTGAAAATTTAAAATATAAATATAATAAGAGGTTTTATAACTTAAATAATAGATTTTTTTCTTATATTTTCTAAGCAATAGCTCTACTTTTTAAAGGAGTACTACTTATGCTAATCCCAGATTTAAGCTATCTCTCCATGTTGTTTGAACACTGGATAAATATTTTTTTACATTTACTCTTGAGCCCACAGAGTCTATATTTTTCCTTTTAATATATTTGATTGAACCAGGAAAATATATACCTCTTTGTCTTAAGAGACTATTATTCTTAACATTACCTTCATGTTCACATCTTCATATTCTTTTGAATTGTATTTAATATCAAATTACTTAAATGCAGGAAATATCTGTAAAAGTTAAATATGTTTTGTCATTTTCCATTATATTTTTCTATAACTGTTATACAGCTCCCGTGTTTATGGCCCGAGTAAAGATTGATGTGTGTTCAGGTAGACTGATGATTACAATTGCACAAGGAGTTTTCAGTTCACATGAGAGGTCAGCCATTCTGTTACTTGTTCCTTCCTATGAGTATGCTCACTTATAACTTTAGTTTGAGCTTCTAACCATAAATGAAAAATGTTGCAAACTGTAACATTACTATTATTCCATAACTTTTTATGACTTTGCAGAATGGTATAAACCTCACCTTTGTAGTCAAATTTCTTAATACCTTGAATCACATTGGTCATGAGTCATTCTAGATATGGCTTTCATAAGAAAAAATAACGGTGAAGAGGTATATGTTATTTTATTTTATTTTGACTGTAGATCTGTATTTGTGGCCCCTTAGGTGAAAGACATCTTAAGAATGATAGAGATCCTTTTAATTCTCAAAATTATGTAAGAAATGAAAAGTTAGTTAAGAAGTACCTATTGCACTCTGTGGAATGAATCGCATATAAATAATTAATAGCTTAATGTTTAATATCCAGACTTGGTAGGTATACCGCAGGGTAAAAAAAAAAAAATCAAACTGCATGGTTGCAGGTTCTGATTTCTAACAGTCACGGCATAATTTATATTTGTAGGAAATAAAAATCTATACTGCTTTTTTCAAATTTCAGAAACCAGTGGGGAAGAGCGAGAAAAATATATGGAATTTTTCAATTTCTTCAGATTCTTTGCTGATGCTAAACATTGAAACCCAGATATTGTGGTCCTTTGTCAAAAGATGCACAGTAATGAGTTACTGCATACATATGGGGACTATGGGTAATTGAGTCTCTGATCATAAGCACTAAGGATTCCTGAAAATAGCAGAGCAGGGAGAATGAGTTATATTGCAGGCAAAGAGGAAAGTTAGCAAATTGTTCTTGAGCCTATTAAAGGCTGTTTCTAAAGAGTTTATAATCATGACTCTCACACAAATATGAAATGAACACGTGTGAAAGATGTTATTTGACTCATTAATTAATAAGGGAATCAGAATCAGTAAGATGTTATAGCCCACTCAAACGAGAATTCAAAGAAGTAGGAGTGCACTGACCACCACTCATACATATATAAGCAGTAAGTAACGCTGAACAACATTTTATAATGTGATGTAAAAGTGATTTATAGTGGAATAAAGCAATTTCATTTCTACTTGACACAATTCATTTGGATGTCTATGGACAAGAATCATTTGTATTGATATTCATTTTGTACAACTAACAGAGTTGTAAAAGAGCTCGAAGACTAAGAATGGCAAAGCAGCTCCATTGTGTCAGAATACCGAGAAGTGTATGCCTAGCTTTACTTTGAAGACACAGCAATCTTAGAACTTATATTATGAGAAAGGTAGCCAATGTGAAAAATACCTGTCAAGAAGGTTTTAAATTTTTTTTCAAACAGAAATTGATATCTACATTTAAGATATGTTTTGATATAAATATTCTTTATAACTCCAAATTTTCTGTATAATATGCTATATGCACAAGTGATGTAAGCAAGTAATTTTTTTTCAAGAACCAAGGAATACAGGCTGAGTTGCACATCTGCATATTATGTAGCAAAAGGAAGACAATAGCAGTAAAATGTGAGATGTAGAGTTTGCTAGTAAAAAGTACATTGAACAATAATTTACCATGTGAATAAAATGTAGGATATTTGGATAAGACTGAGAGAAGCAAGTGAATTTCTTATGGAATTAGAGGTATTAGCCTTTAATCAATTATATATAAACTAGAGGCCTAGTGCACGAAATTTGTGCATGGGTAGGGTCCGTAGGCTTGGCTGGTAATCAGGGCTGATCAGGGCCAGGTCAATCAGGGCTGGGCTGGAGAGGAGGCGACAGTTACCAGGCTGGGCGTGGAAGGGACGGACACCAGATGCCACCATTGTTGATGCCCCGCCACTGCGTGGTTCCTTGCCTCCCCCCTTCTCCTTCCCTCACGGGTGCACCACCACTGTGGCAGGTAGGTGGCAGGCAAATCAGGGCCTGCCAGCTGCAGGGAGGGACAGGGCAAGGGAGGTTGGCCACCAGCCTGAAGGAGAGAGCTGGCCCTTGGTCCCCCTGGGAAGGGTGCCACATCCACTGCCACCCACCCCGCTTCTTTATCTCAGCCCGGGGAGGGCCAGCCCGATTGGGCAATCAAGGCCTGAGGGCAGGGTTAGGGACCACAGGGGAGTTTGCCAGCTGGGGAATGTTGGCTGTAGGAGTGCTCTGACCACCAGGGGGCAGCTCCTGCATTGAGTGTCTGCCCCCTGGTGGTCAGTGCACATCATAGTGACCAGTCGTTCCGGTCTTTCTGATCATTCCTGTCGCTCCTGTTTCTTAGGCTTTTATATATATAGATATAAAATAATAGCATGACTGTAATTGCCATCTGTGTTTCAGTGCTTCTGTTGTTAATTATTAATACCTTTTGCTGGTGTATGAGCAAAATCCTTAGTACTGAGTGACTAAGATTGTCTTTTTTCTGCCCCAGTTTTAATTTTAATATTCTGGTTGAGCATACTAATAGTATTTCCCTATTTATACATGCCCTGGCTTATGAAGGTTGCATTATGCAAGGCTAAGAGTTTCTCTAGGTCACCCCCATCACTCAGATTTCCTTACCTCTAGAGTTATTTCTTGTCTCATTTCAAACAGCCAGGAAATTATTTGCTAGTAGAACTGAACTTGGACTTACCAGTTGAAGGGGCACTTTGCTGTTTTGTGGTTGTGTGTGTGTGTGTGTGTGATGTTTTGTTGTTGTTGTTGTTGTTGTTGTTTGTTTTTGTTTTTTTTGCTAATTACTTGTGTGTATATTTGTACATTATAAACTATTTTGCAGAGATAGTAGACTGCAGTAACATTTGATTCCCTGAGTATACCTGTGTTGCTTCCCCAGGGCATAACATACAACCTGGTACACAATATATGTTCAAACAATACAAGTTTGTAAATGCATGCAACAAAGGGTCAGAAGCAGCAGTTGTTTATAAAGCTAGCTCCAGGGAATCAGATGGAAGCTAGTGTCAGATTTCTTTCTTCTTTTTCTATTCAGAGAGTGGATATAAGTGTGCTTGAAGAAAATGAATCAATTAATAAATGGGAAGCAATCCTTTATGACTTTCAAATATATCATTTTTTTAATATTTCAAGATGGTGTTGTAGATACTTTCAATAAAATGTTCATGGTCAGCAATTTTTCAGCACATGTTATGAATATGAATGTGCATCTCCCATGTCTCTATTTTGACAAGTAATAGACTGTTTACAAAATGATTGGCAGTGTGAGAAGCACAGTCAGAAAACATGGATAACCAAAAGGCTAATTAAGGCTGGGCTTTCTAGCAATGTAGATCATGAAATCACTATAACTTAAAAGAAAGCTATGAAGTCCTGAATATTAATGCATTAAGAGTAACTTTCCCTCTCATTCTCAGATATTAGCATATGTCACATTCTTTACTTCTAAGAACATAGAGTATTAAATATTTGACACATAACATTTATGCTTAAGATCAGCAGCCAAATGTGAATGTATCTTAACAAATATAAGTCAAAATTCACTTAAGAATGTCTTATCTATTGATTAAATATACTCACTCTTCTAACAAAGCATAACTGGCTCTTCCCTGAAAGATGACAAAATTTTATAAATTTGAATTTCCCCAGAGCTTAAAACCCAAGTTTGAATGAAAAACAATGTGCTGTCTTAATATTGTCAAGCAGAAAGAGCCTCGGTTTATAATTTCCTTATAAAATGGCAATGTTATTCTGTCTCCTGGCTGGTGGATAGAAAATTTCATGCTGTGCTAGGTTTTGTGTCAGGCTAACTGAACGGAGTGATGTCTCATTATGACATACCAAAGCTTCCAAGCAAATTTACTAAAATTTGCCATCAAAATATGGAAATCAGTTTATGAAATCAGAGTAAAGATAGGACAATGAAGGTCACAAATCCTACATTCCATGTGTTAATTAAGTATTTTCAAACATAATCACATTTTCTTCCTGGGCCAAGTACATATCAGTGAGATATACTTAAATTTTTTTATAACAAGTAACTTCTCTATAAATCAATATGTTATTTTTTAAAATCTAAGCCAACAGAGGAAATAAGCAACAAGCTTGTCCTTTCTATAGCATTTGTTCAATTCTAATAAAGTGATATTATCAATAAAAATAGATGAAGGGGCCCTGTCCGGTTTGACTCACTGGATAGAGCATCGGCCTGGGGACTGAAGAGTCCCAGGTTCGATTCCAGTCAAGGGCATGTACCTTGGTTGCAGGCACATCCCCAGTAGGGGGTGTGCAGGAGGCAGCTGATCAATGCTTCTCTCTCATTGATGTTTCTAACTCTCTATCCCTCTCCCTTCTTCTCTGTAAAAAATCAATAAAAAAAAAATAGATGAAGGGCCTGGGCTGGCATGGTTGGACATTGACCTGTGAACCAGGAGGTAATGGTTTGATTCCAGGTCATGTCACATGCCTGGGTAACAGGCTAGATCCCCACTGTGGGGTGTGCAAGAAGCGGCTGATCAATGATTCTCTCTCATCATTGATGTTTCTATGTCTCTCTCCCTCTCCCTTCCTATTTGAAATCAATGAAAATATATTTTAAAAAAATAGATGTAGGGAGAGACCAAGATGGTGGCATAGGCAAACACAGTACTCTCATTCTCCCACAACCATATCAAAATTACAACTAAAATTCAGAGCAGCCATCATTCAGAACCACCTAAAATCTGGCTGAATGGAAGTCCTACAACTAGAGAAGTAAATAAGAAAGCACATTGAGGCTGGTGTTGGTGTTGGGGTGAGAGATGCAGAACAGGTTTGTATGACACCAATGTGTGGGTTTTTTTAAAATCAGGAGAGTTGTCTTGGATGAGGAGGTTCCTATGAGGAGCAAGGGGTCCCAGTCCCTCACCAGGCCCCCAACCCAGAGCTCCAGTCCCAGAGTCCCCTGAGAAGAGGGGTCCTCATAACATTGGGTTGTAAAACCAGCTAGGATTGTGGCTAAGTGACAAGGAGGCTGATGGAGACCAAAACAGTTCCTCTTAAAGGACTGGAACACAGACTTACTCAGACTCACTGCCTCTGAACTCCAGCACTGGAACAGAAACTTGAAAGGGATATACAGGGAGGAACTAAATTTTCTGGCATCAGGGCAATAACTGGTGCAGGGGGCAGATTTCTTCCAAATAAAAGTGCTGGCAGAGGTCATTGTTCCTATGCTGAACCCCAGCAACCTCCACAAAACTGACTGGAAGGAGCCATATCTGAATCTCCATCAACATGGCCAACACTGTTTGCTCAGCCCTGGTGATTCCCTGAGACTCTGCCAAATCCAATTTGCAGCCCCACTCAAGATGTTTGCAGTGGCTTTTCCCTATGAATGGCTTGTCATGGTTTGGGCTTCAGACTTACCTAAAATGTTTCAAACAAGTAGCAGCTGACTCAACATGACCTATATCTCTTGATAAGTGGCCTTAGGACTGGCACTTGCACCAGCCTGTCTTGGTTCACAATTTGGCCTCTCCTGGGCACCTCCAAGCCCAATAAAAGTAGCAGCCACCTGCAGATCACTCTGTAGCTTGTGTCAGGTGGCCCCAGGTGGGCACCTAGTGGACAGCTTCAGACCACGACAGATTACAACTCTACCATATCCATGAGTGACTTGATCAAGGGAAAGATTCAGTGAGCACCAAAGCCCAACTGATACAAGTCCTGCTCCATAGGGGTGTCTTCTACACAGCAACTCTTCAGCTATAGTCGTAGCTGGTTCTCATAGTCAATTGGCCTAGAGGTCAATTCCTCCCAAGTGATGACAACAGCATTCAAGGCTCAACTACAACAAGACTTTGCACACAGCCTGCACAGGGGTGCACCTAGAGTGCCCACCTCAGGTGACTGGGGAGGCTGAGAAATTGGGCCCTACAGGACATCTATTACACTAAGCCGCTCTACCAATTTCAAGAGACATAGTAGCTCTACCTAATACATAGAAACAAACACAGGGAAGCAGCCAAAATGTGGGGACAAAGAAACATGTAACAAATGAAAGAACAGAAGAAATCTTCAGAAAAAGAAGTAAATGAAATGGAAGCAAGCAAACTACCAGATACAGAGTTCAAAACAGTGGTTACAAGGATGCTCAAGGAACTTGAGAGCTTCAAGGAACTTAGAATGTCAAGAAACTTAGTGAGAATTTCAAGAATCTTAGTGAGAACATAAAAGACATGAAGAATGACCAGTCAGAAATGAAGGATACACTAACTGAAATGAATAATAATCTACAGGAAATTAACAGTAGAGGATGACATGAATCAAATCAATGATTTGGAATATGAGGAATCAAAAAGTATCCAATCAGAAGAGCAAAAAGAAAAAGATTCCACAAATATGAAGATAATGTAAGGAGCCTCTGGGACAAGCATACCAACATTCACATTATTGGGGTGCCAAAGAGAGAAGATAGGAAGCAAGAAATTGAAAACTTGTTTGAAGAAATAATGACAGAAAACGTCCTCTACCAGGTGAAAGAAATAGACTTACAAGTCCAGGAAGTACAGAGTACAAAACAAGTTGTACCCAAAGAGGCCCACACCAAGACACATCATAAAATGCCAAAGGTTAAAGACAAAAAGAGACTCTTAAAGGCAACAAGAAAAAAACAGTTACCTACAAGGGAGCATCTATATGACTGTCAGCTGATTTCTCAACAGAAACTTTGCAGGCCAGAAGGGAGTGACAAAGAAATATTCAAAGTGATGAAAAGCAGAGAACTACAACCAAGATTACTCTACCCAGTAAAGCTGTCATTTAAAATTGAAGGTCAGATAAAGAGCTTCACAGACTAGATAAGCTTAAAGGAGTTCATCGCCATCAAAACAATATTACATGAAATGTTAAAGGGTATTCTTGAAGAAGAAGAAGAAGAAGAAGAAGAAGAAGAAGAAGAAGAAGAAGAAGAAGAAGAAGAAGAAGAAGAAGAAATAAATACATATTTATCAACAATTGAATCTAAAAATCAAAATAAACGAACAAGGAATCTAATGAACAAAATAAACTGATGAACTAAATAGAATCAGAAGCATGGATACATGGAAGTCTGACAAATCTTTGGATGGAAGGGGACTTGGGGGTGGGAAGGGATTAACCAAAGAATTTTTATGCATATATGCATAACCCATGGACACAGACAATAGACTGGTGAAATCCTAGGGCAGGGTAGGATCTGGGTTGAGGAGAGTAATGGGAGGAAAGGGAAGGGGACATCTGTAATACTTTCAACAATAAAAATTAAACAAACAAAAACATTCCTTCCACCAATATGGTTTTACTATGACTTGCTGCTATGGGTGCCATTAAGGTACCATATCTGAAAACTCTTGCTCATTTCCACCTTCCTATTTCTTCCCACCTTTTGAATTTTGTTTCATATCACTCCTGATATATTTAAAATAGAATCATAAATAGACAAAAAATAATAAGAATAATGTTCAATTAAATGGCAACCAGTAACATAACTGTGATGTTCTTGAGATACCTAGCACTGTTCACTGGAGGATTACAATCTATATCTGTAGGAATCAATAGAATTATCAAATTTCTTTATCTTTTATATTCAAATTCAGAATTCATCCAATTTTTACACAACAAGCATTTATTGAACACCAACTACATGCCACTTTCTATGCTATGCTTTGTGTCAAGCACCATCCATAGAGGAATCAATAAAACAGTTTCTATCTTGATAAAAATGGATGAAGACAATTTTTATCCATATCAAACCTCTTATATATACATACTAATTCTACATGCATCGGTATTACCATAATTAAGGGAATATTATTCATAAACCTCAGAGTAGTAAAGCTTGGTTGGGATAAGGCATGATAATCTAAAATAAAGCAACCAAGTTCAATTTCAAACCAAATATTGAATATAGCTGAATATGCTCTACCAATTATTTAAGTGTTCCAATTAGGTAAGACTTGGAAACATCTTAGTATCATTTTTAAATTAACACAATTATTCAAAATATGTAGAATAGTATATGAGCATGACAGTGATATGAAAATAAGTTAGGAAACCTCCCACAATATTTAAAGTGTGCTTATAAATTCTTTATTATCCTGGAATATTTAGCTTAATGAATACAATAGCATAAGAAGAAAGAAAACACTGTGAATAGGAAAAATGTAGTTATTCATTTATTTCATGTTTATGTATTCACCAGAAAAGATTTTCAGTGTGTTCTTTTATTAGTCAACAGTTAGTTGGTAACTAAGAGGCATTAAATTAAAAATTAAACTGGCTTTGCTAGGTGATAAAATTCTGATCCATAATGAACTTTATGTATGCATAAAAAGCACATCATTTTCCATATAAAAGGTAGTTCCTTGAATTTCTAAATCTGAATGTCTCAGTGGTCTGTACTTTTAAAATTTTTAAAAGTATATAAAGGTAATTGCACAAGTAGTCAAATGACTATTAAGTGATTTTATGGATTGTTTGCAATTATGGCTGTAATTATTCTCCCCCCATTACCCATTGAAATGTGACTTTGTAGCTCATCCCATCAAGAGAAAGAGTCTTTTCCCACTGTGAGGATCTGGGGAGTTCTTGTAGCTTCTTTGACAGATAAAATGTAGCAAGAGTGACCCTATGCCAGTATGAACCCAAAACTCAAGAGGCCTGGCATAATTTCACTCACTCTCTTGGAGCTCTATCATTATCAAGTGATCAAACCAAAGCTAATCTGTTGAATGATGAGTGACATGTGGCCCAGCCAGCTGTTTCTCCTGCCAATACCTATCCTTACAAACACCAGACATAAGAGTGAAACCATCCTATAAGAACCAGTCTCTAGGCAACTTATTTGCTAGCTGAAGACATATGAGCAAACTATTATTAGTTATGCCTAGTCCAGATCAGTAGAACTTCCAACTCAACCACATACTCATGAGCAATGACAAATTGTTATTGTTTTAAGCCACTGATATTTTTATTTTTAGTGCAGAAATAGTTATTGATACAGACTGCTAATTTATTTAGGCATCCTAATTTTGTAAGATTTTGATTACTGGAATGACATTCAGCTGAATATGAAAATTATGGATATAAAAATTAAAATATGTGGTTAGGTTGTATACATAATCTTTAGCATAATGACTGATGATTGATGGCCAAGAACACTTGATAAATAAAATTATTCTGATATAGTATTAACAAAGATATTAATGTTTAGAAAAAAGGTAAAATTGTATATTTTAATTCATTGAAAAATGAAAGAAATGGAATATTATTAGAAAATAATAGTTTATGTAATCCTTATTTTTTCCAATAGAGGTTTCTCATCTAAATATTCACCACAAAATACGTGAAAGACAATAGGACTCTATGGTAACACAACAAATTATTATTTATTTCTCTCCTTATAATATGAAATTATCCATAAGAGATCCTTAGAGCATCCAAATAGTAGGAATACACCAGTAGACAAAAGGGCATGAAGAAAATATGGGAGCAAGGACCAGTGTAGAAGTTTTTAAAAGTACAAAGCAATAGTGATTTACTAAATAATTTTCAATTACCTGAAAAAAATATAGCCAAAAGGAATATCAATGACATCTTTGAAAGACAACATAGAAAACATCTCATTTAACTCTCTCGGTTTAATGATGTTGCTATATAGTGAAGCTTACATTTAAATTAAAAAGTACATTAATGTTGGCCATTTTATGGAAAAAAAAAAACTAAAGTGCTATACACATGAAAGTTTTTTTGTTGTTATTTATTTTATTTAACATATTTTAACCTGAAAATGTTATTCATCTTATTGTCAAATTCCATTATTAGGCAGTAATTATAAGAGTGACATTTATATAACTCTCACTATCTCATCTAATTTAAGGCTCAAGACAGTCCTTTGCCATAGAAAATATTAATATTTGAGAGAACACTGAGGTGCAGAGATTTTAAGTAATGAAGCGACTAAGGTCTCAAATTAGAGAATGTGGTTCTAGACTATGTGCTCCTAACACCAACACCCTAAAGCAGGTGCATGGAGCAATGAGTAGAGGATGATGTATGTCTTCATTTAGGCAAAGTGTTAAATGTTGCTATGATTAACCAACCATGTCCTTCATAGATGAAGGAGGAGGGAGTGGCAGTACTTGTGTCCTAATTTACTATTCCTTTGTATAAAGTAGTATAGTACTTATGCATAGCTATTCAACTCTTAATGTGAGTATGTGAGTTCTAGCACAGTTTCCCATTTGCTTTTGAGGATTTTGTTATGCATTGTTTTGGCTTTCTCCAACCAGTTTTCAGGTTATCAACAGAATTTGCTATTTGTAAAGTAAAATTTAAAGTTTTCTCTATTTCACTGATTATATATATTTTTTTATTTATTTCAGATAGGAAAGGAGAGGAAGAGAGAGATAGAAGCATCAATGATGAGAGAAAATCATCTATTAGCTGCCTCCTCACACATTCTTATTGGGGATTGAGCCTGCAACCCAGGCATGTTCCCTGATTGGGAATGCAACTGTGACCTCCTGGTTCATAGGTTGATGCTAAACCACTGAGCAACATCTGCTGGGCTATTTTACTGATTATAATCTACCATTTACTTGCCTGGCAAACTTGATAAAACTAACTCTCTGAGCTTCAGTCTCCTAATCTATTAAATCATAATAATGAGAGCTTTCTTATAAATTACTTATGAATATCATTAATAAAAATGAGATAGCATGAACATATTTTGAAATGCAAGATTTTATTTGGTGAAATGTTTATGATAACCAAGCATATTAATTGAGTAGTAAATGCAATAGCTAACAATGTTGCCTACTGTACAGAGCTGAGTGAATTACATGTATTTATATGTAATTTGCCATAGTTCACTAGGAGGATGTAGAAGAAGATAGGGGTGCATGGTAACTAGAATTAAAACGGTGAGGAAGATAAAATTTGCAAAAGAGAATTTTAATTTGGTATCATAGGAAACTATTTTGGCTACTTTTCCTCATCATTTGAAATTGGGAAAGGCCAGATTTGAACCCTGGTAGTCCAGCTCTTGACCAACACATTATATTGCCATTCAGGGGAACACAGTTTCAATTTCCTCTTGGAATATTATGCTAATATCTGTCATGCTCAAAACTATTTTACACTTAACTCTTATTTTGGGGTCACTCTATTTCAAAGTTTATAGGTACAATAATTGATTTCTGAACAAATGGAGTATCACTTTAATAACACCAGCGGCAACATAATGAATGTGGAAATTATCACACTCAATTTCATATTGCTTATTTTAGAGAAAAAATTGTTTTAAAATACAAGTATTTGGAATCTATTTATGTCAATTATTCATAATCACAATAAAGGTAATACAGCTTTTTATCTACCTTGGCCCTAAACAAAATATTTTACATATAAGTAGGTGCTGAAAATTTATTGTGTTCATAAGACACACACAAAGAATCTCATACATGTGCACACACATACACACACACATACACCCACACACATATAATTTTTTAGTGTTTTAATCCGTGATACAAACAAAAATTTTTGCAAATCCAAATACCCAAATTCATGTATTATGAGTAAAGAGAAATGCTTTTCTTTCTGCTAAAAGAGCTATCATATACTGACTTGCAGATAAGAAGCATAACCTAATTCAACAGATTGCCTAATGCCCAGGGAGCAAAAAATGTAATCAATTTTAAAAGTTTGATTTAATCACAGATAATACAACTGTATGTGAATGAGTGCCACATTTGAGAAACAATCTTATCTTTGTTAAAATGACCAATCTTTAGTAAAGAGAATGTATTCAAACAAGATGACTGATAGATTTTGGATTGTAATAAGCACTATTTTGGTATTAAAGTTTTAAAATATTATCTTTACTGTTGAAAGTATTACAAATGTCCCCCTTCACCTCCATTGACCCCCTCCATTCCATACTCTTGTGGAATATATTGGAAAAAACAATTCTTGGAAATCTGTTATATGTGAGATCATGGTCCAGAGACAGGTATACTTCTTTATCCTTGGTTTTAATTAAAATACTATGCTTTTATTCCTCTTGGATAAAAAATTACAAATGAAAACTTTCTATAATATTAGCACAATCTCTAGGAAACAAAAATGTCCATGGATTCAGTTATCTAACTTATATCTGAAAGCACATATAATTTTAGTCCCTGAAAAAATCTATGTGATTTTGTCTGAATGAACATCCAATAGTAAGTTATTAACACATCCAGTTAATGCTTTCAGCATTTATAGCATTATAATCGTGTTAAAATGAAGATAATAATTTTCATGTTTAATCTAGTATATTATCTAATGAATTTTATTTCTAATCTTTGTAAAATACAAGAATCCAATACAATCTTAGAATTATGACACTGCTCTCTGATAACATCAGTACTTTTATTGTACATACACGAATGGAATGTCAGATGTTAATGAATCCTCCTTTTTATGCTTGATATATTGAACTGAAACCTAACCAGCTAAATGATGTTGATTGGGAAAAACCCTTTAATTTTCCTCACATCATGACATTTACTTATGTACTTCTGTGGATTTTAGAAATGTTAGATTTGGAAAGACTGAGTACCAAAAGAAATTGGAGTTTTTTATCTCAATTTCTTCGTCATTGGACAAAATATAAAGAAAAGTATCTAGCCCTGCTAGTGTGGCTCAGTGGTTGAGCATGGAGCTATGAACCAAGAAGTCATGGTTTGATTCCCTGTCAGGGAACATGCCTGGGGTTGCAGGCTCAATCCTCAGTGTGGGGTGTGCAGGAGGTAGCCAATCTATTCTCTCCCATCATTGATATTTCTCTCTCTCCCTCTCCCTTCCTCTTTGAAATCAATATATATATATATATATATATATATATATATATATATATATATATATATATATATATATAATGATCTAAATTATTTTTCTATGTTGCCGATTTAAAGTTATTCTTTCTCAGTTTTTTATTTTCTCAACCATTTCAATTCTATTTGCCAGGCATTTGTACCTTCACCTAAATGCTGGCACTTGGTCTTCATTCAATCATGCCTAAATTAATCCAACAATTCTTCACCATTGAACAAACATGTGAGAACCCCAGAAGTATCCATTGGATAATGCAGGCCCTGAGTCAAATCCACTGAACTTCCTATTCCCTTCACTACATAATTGGTTCACTTAAAAAACATGTAATAAATTATATAAAGCAAATGATAAATAGTAAATGGCAATAGTAAGTGGGCAGGAAAGGATTTACTCAGCAAATCTCAACTGCTCAAAAACTGCCCATTCCCAATTTCTTCAATACTGGCGTTTGGCTTGGTTTCTGGTAGGTGGTCTTTGAGCTTGTAGATTCAAGAGACCCAACAAGAACTGATGACTTACCATGTGTAAGGTGTTTTATAGATTATATCTTTTTAATTTTCAAGATGGAAGGTATTCTTATCTCTATTCTAAAAGTACGAAAATTCATGGTCAGAAAGGTTACAGTAAATTAGAAATGCTAAAGAAAGTTAAACCTATTCTTTTCCTGACTTCAAAATTCAGGTTCTTTTTGATGCTGCCTTTTTTCTTTTTTTTAAATTAAATTTATTAGGTTGATAGTGGTCCATAAAATTATATAGGTTTTGAGTGTACAATTCTAAGATATATCACCTGTATATTGCATTGTGTGCCCGCCACCCAATATCAGTGCTGTCTTAACTTCCCTTCTGTAGCTGGTTGCTTATTTTTATTTCAAAAGAAATATGAAGTACAATCTGATGTTTAATTTTGGTAGAAAATGTATCCTAATTTCTAGTCTGAATTTGTGTGCTTGTAGAGTATTCTCAAAGGATTAGTTTAAGATTTTTACAGTACCAATTGCTATTTTATATCTGATACATACATAAAATGTAAGTTCTGATAGAAAGACTATAAAATTCACTGACCATAGTGGCACCATTTTAGAGAGCAAAATTAAGTGTAAAAATATTCAAATTATTCAAATTTTATAAATAGTCATAATGACTTCTATACTATCATTGTCTAAAAATCTTTCTATCCAAAATAATTTTCATAATGTAAGCACTTATATTGGTCATAATTGTGCACTATAATCAGTCTCTTAGCTCTATTTGTTTGTAGTACCATTGCATTATTCTCTTTAATATAATCAGATCTAAATATAAAGGCTCTAACCATACAAGTACTAAAAGAAAACATGGTTGCATTGCTCATTAACCTCAGTGTAGGGAAATGCTTTCTAACTATGACTCAAAATCCAGAGACAACAAAAGAAAATATTGATAAATTAGACTACAAAGTTATTTTGCACATCCAAAACTACTACAAAAATGTCAAAATACAACTGTAAAACTAGAATATAATATCTGTGACATATACTACAGACAAGGAGCTACTATCTCTAATATGTAAAGGAGAGAAGAAAGGGAATGTAATAGAGAAGTATATAAAGAATTACTAGCTTAATAATTTTGTGAAAGAGATAGACTGAGAAACCCAAAGGTCTCATTAAACCCCAAGAGGAATAAATAAGAAAACAGAACTAGGTACAATCTACCTGAACTTTTCTCAGAAATATCAAAGGAAAAAATCAAATAAATCAAATATTAAATATGCTGAAAGTAAGAAAAATGTCAACCTAAAATTATATACCTAATGAAAATATTCTTCAAAATATATCTTCAGATAAATGAAAACTGAGATAATTTATTGCTAGGAGAACTTGAATACAAAAATTTAAAAAAGAAGTCCTTTTGGCTAAAGGGAAACTATACCAGGTACAACTCAAATATACATGAAGGATAAAAAACACTATTCATGGTAAATATATGGAAAACTGTTCACTAGTATTTAGTATTTTCTTTTCTGAAATAAGTTTTAAAAACATACTCATTCCAGGGGGAAAACACAATATTGTGAGATTTATAATGTATATAGATGAAAAAAAAAATATATATATATATAAGCAGTGACCATGATGACTGAAATGACTGTTCAACTGGTCACCATGCAGTGCTAGCATAGATGCATAGACACAGGTAAAGTATATGAGTGAACTAAAAGTGAACAAGACAAATGGACAAATGCTTGCCTTCACGGAGCTCACACTGTAAGAAGGTTAGGTCAAGGATGAGAATTCAAAATTGCCATCAGCACAGACCTGAAGTGCCGCTTCTCAGAGTGGCCAGAGATACACCTGGTAGCAGACTGGGGGTGTGACTGAATGGCTAGTGCCAACGTGAAGGCAGGGCCATTCTGGATTTCCCAGAGGAGCCAATAGCTGCCTAGGAGGTGGAGCTTTTGATGCTGACTGGCATAGAAGCCGACCAATCAGAACCTAATTTGGGTAAACTATGAAGGCAGAACCTAAGGTGGGAGCTGAGGAGGGGTTTTAAGGGCAACAGCTGTTTGGTGTAAGGTGTAAGAAAGCAGTTCAACCCTAACAAGTTTGCCTCAGTGGATAGAGTGTTGGCCTGTGGACTCAAGGGTCCCAGGTTTGATTCCAGTGAAGAGGATGTACCTTGGTTGTGGGCACATACCCAGTAGGGAGTGTGCAGGAGGCAGCTGATCGATGTTTCTCATCGATGTTTCTAACTCTCTATCCCTCTCCATTCCTCTCTGTAAAAAAGAAAGAAAGAAAGAAAGAAAGAAAGAGAGAGAGAGAGAGAGAGAGAGAGAGAGAGAGAGAGAGAGAAAGAAAGAAAGAAAGAAAGAAAGAAAGAAAGAAAGAAAGAAAGAAAGAAAGAGAAAAAGAAAAAGAAAAAAGAAAGTGGTTCAATTTTTTAATGACCAGTTTGGCAGTATAGTGCATATGGCTGGCTATTTTTGTCTGCCAAGAGCATCTTCTTCTGCTGAAAAAGGCTCCCCCCCCCATTTAAGCAATCCTATCCTATATAATCTATCTATATTAATATAAATGTAATATTATCAGACCAGTTTGACTGGTGTCCAACATCCTTCCAGACAAAGCCATGGTAGTGAGGGCAGAGACAGTTATGGGTGATCAGGCCAGCAGGGGAGAGCAGTTAGGGACGAGATCAGGCTGGCAGGGGAGGGCAGTTGGGGGAGACCAGGCCTGTAGGGGAGGGAACTTGGAGATGACCAGGCTGGCAGGGGAGAACAGTTAGGGGAGAAATCAGGCTGGCAGGGGAGGGCAGTTGGGGGCATTAGGCAGGCAAGCGGGTGAGTTAGGAGCCAGTGGTCCTGGATTGCAAGAGGGCTGTCCGACTGCTGGTTTAGGCCTGATCCTTCATAAACCGACAGTCGGACATCCCCTAAGGGGTCCTGGGTTGGAGAGGGTGCTGGCCGGGCTGAGGGACCCCTCACCCCTGCATGAATTTCATGCACTGGGCCTCTAATATATATATAATCTAATAAAAGAGAAACATGCAAATTGACTGCACCTCTGCTATGCCCAAAGCCATGCCCACCAGCCAATCAGAGCAACTAAATGCAAATTAACCCAACTAAGATGGCGGCCAACAGCCATGGAGTTGGAGCAAGCAGGAGGCTTGGTTGCCCTGGCAATGGAGGAATCCAAGATTTCTGCCTGCCCTGGCTGGCTGTGGCATCCACTCAAGGCAACAAAGTTTCAATTATAGAAGATTAATAAATCCCAGATACCTGCTTCCAGCCAGCCTCCACTGGGAGCTTGGGTGGCTGGGAGCTGTGGCCAGCCTGCAAACAGCCATCAGCCCCTCAATCAGACTGGCCAGGCACCCCAGCAGGACCCCCCCAACCTGAAGGGGGTGTGGCCAGCCTGAAAATGGCCCTCAGCCCCTCACGCAGGCTGGCCAGGCACCCCAGCAGGACCCCCACCCTGATCCGGGACACCCTTCAGGGCAAACCAGCCAGCCCCCACCCATGCACCAGGCCTCTATCCTATATAATAAAAGGGTAATATGCAAATTGACCCTAACAGCAGAACGACTGGGAATGACTGGTCACTATGACACACACTGACCACCACGGGCAGACACTCAATGCAGGAGCTGCCCCCTAGTGGTCAGTGCGCTCCTACAGGGGGAGCTCTGCTCAGCCACAAGCAAGGCTGATGGCTGCCAGTACAGTGGTGGATGTCCTACTGCAGCTTAGGTCTGCTCCTGGCTGGCAAGTGGACATCCCCCAAGGGCTCCCGGGCTACCAAAGGGATGTCTGACTGCCAGCTTAGGCCCAATTCCCTGGGGAGCAGTCCTAAGCCAGCAGGTGGTCATCCCCCGAGGGATCCCTGACTGTGGAAGGGCACAGGCCAGGCTGAGGGCCCCCCCACCCCCCGAGTGCACAAATTTTTGTGCACCGGGCCTCTAATATATATATCCTTAATATGGAAATAGACTGAATGGTGGAACAACCAAACAACCGGTCGCTATGACATGTGCTAACCACCAGGGGGTGTGTGTAGACCATGGCAGGCATCAGACGAGGCTGAATGGTGGAGCGGGTGAGCAGGGGTATCAGACCAAGGAAAGGTGCCAGTCGTTGTCATCGGGGTAAGCCTCTGGTGGTTACAGAAAATTATTTGCTCCTGTGTGCTGCGGTCCTACCCAGGCACTTGCAACTGCTGCCAGCACCAGAGCTGCCACTCACACCCGCTGCCAGTGCCTGGCACTGGCCTCAATCACCCTTCAGGGTTTCTCCACCTCCCCCTACTCCTGAGGGATGATCAGGTCTGGCAGCCAACCCTCGTATCTGCTGCCGGCAAAGGCCCTACTTGTACCCTCTGCCGGTGCTGGAGCTGCTGCTTGCAAGCACTACTGGCACCAACCCCACTTGCACCCACAGCTGGCACTGGAGCTGCCGCTCACACCTGCTGCCGGCGCCCAGCACCAGTCCCGATTGCTCAGTGCCATCAGTGGGTGCAAGCGGCAGCTGCCAGCTCCAATCACACGTGAGGGCTTCTCCACCTCCTTCTGCTCCTGAGGAGCAATCAGGCATCAGCTGCTGCTCACACCTGCTGCTGGCGCCGGCCCTAATCACTCCAGTGCCATCAGCACATGGGAGCGGTGCCAGTGGGAGCAGGGCCACAACAGGAGGGTCTGGGCGGAGGCGTGGAGGATGGGCTGAGACCTGCCCCAGTGCCCACTGCTGCCTTGCAGCCCATAGTTCCTTTCAAGGTGCAAAAATTCATACACTGGGCCCCTAGTACTGTAATAACAGCATATATAATGGGTGGGACTAAATACTTCTTGAATTTTATGTGATATTGATTCTGAGAGAACTTTATATTTTAAGGATGAATATTTTAATTCATGGAATAATACAGTTAAAATTAATGTAGCCCTAGCCAGTTTATTTCAGTGGTTAGAGTGCCAACCCTCAGACTGGAGTGTTGCAGGTTTGATTCTGGTCAAGGGCTTTTACCTTGCTCAGCTGTGGTTGCTGGCTCCATTCCTTGCCACAGTAGGGGTGCATGTGGGAGGCAACCAATAAATGTGTCTCTCTCACATCAATGTTTCTCTCTTTCTCTCCCTCTCCCCTCCTCTGTCTCTCTAAAAATCAGTGGAAAAAATATCCTCATGTGAGGATTAACAGCAACAAAAAATAACAATAATGCAAAGTATAATTGCTAAAGGCCAATAAATAAATTCTAATGGGATTTGAAAACTTTTAAATAATCAGAAGGAAGGCAGTTAAGCAGAACATAAAGCAAAGGAAGGATGGAATAAATAGAAAAATAAATAGCAAAATGATAGATATGAAAAAGAATACCAGAAATAATGTAATGATCAGTCAATTCATCAGAAAAACATAAAAATAACAAATCCTATATAATAAAAGGCTAATATGCAAATCGACTGAATGGCAGAATGACCAATAGCTATGATGTTCACTGACCACCAGGGGCAGACACTCTATGCAGGAGCTACCCTCTGGTGGTCAGTGCACTCCCTCAGGGGGAGCACCACTCATCCAGAAGCTGAGCTCATGACTAGCAAGCGCAGCAGTGGTGGTGGAAGCCTCTCCAGCCTTTGCAGCAGCGCTGAGGATGTCTGACTGATGGCTTAGGCCTGCTCCCTGAAGGGCTCCCAGACTGCAAGAAAGCGCAGGTCAGGCTGAGGTACCCCTGCCCCCAGTGCAGAATTGCGTGCACCAGGCCTCTATTGTATATATAAAAATTAAAAGAGCTTCAAAATGCATTATAATGAGTTGAACTGTGCCCCACTCCAAAAGAAGATATGTTTAAGTCCAAACACCCAGTATCTCAGAATGTAACTTATTTTAGAAATAGGGTCATTATAGAGATAATTTGTTATATTAGCATGAGGTCATAATGGAGTAGGTTGAGTAGAAGATAGCCATATGAAGATACTGAGTCGTAGGGAAAATACCATGTGAAGATGGAAATAGATATTGGAGTGATAGGTCCACAAGCCAAAAAATGGCCAAGGATTGTTGGCCATCACCAGAGGTTAGGAGATAGGCCTGGAAAAAATTCTCCCTCAGATCCCTTAGAAAGAATCCACACTGTAGGACTCTGAGTTTGGATTTCTAACCTCCATAATGTTTGACAATAAATTTCTGTTGCTTTTAACCACCCAATCTGTGCTACTTTGTCATGGCAGCCTTAGAAAACTAATATATACATGAAGCAAAGAAGTGACAATCAAAAAAAGCAGACAAATCCACAAATTTTGAGTTTTCACATACCATGACCAGTGATTAAAAAAATCACCTAAGATTTTCTATGGTGTTTTGACTTATAGTCATTGAAGCAATGACTATAAGTGAACTTAGCATAGTCAGTTTACTATGTCAATACACATATAAGATTAATCATATTTCCTTATGCCAGCAATAACAGCACCAAAAGACTGCTATACTGAAAACTACAAAGTATGGCTGAAAAATATTAAAGATGACTAAATTACAAGGAAATATATATCATTTTCAAAGATTGGAAGACATTACTTTTGAGATATTAATTCTTTCCAAAAGGATATAAAAATACATTTCAATGACAATAATCACCCTATGAAGCAGAACTCTCATACATCGTCAGTGGGAAAGTAAAACAGTATTATTACTTTGATATACAGTTTCTTATAAAATTTCACATACCCGGGCTCAGCAATTTTAATTTAGGTGTTTACCAAATAGTAAAGAAAATATATGTTTACAAAAGACTTGTACAGGAAAGTACATTGCAGCTTTATTCCTAATTATTAAAAAAAAAGCTTTATAAACATTTTTCCATCAATATGCGAATGAATAAACCAGTTGTAATATATTGATAAAATAAAATAAAATTCAGCAATAAAAAATAACAAGTTACTCATTTCTTCTACCATAGGAATGAATCTCACAGATATCATGCTACATAAAAGAAACCATTTATAAAATAGTAAATACTATATATCATTTTTGTGAAATTCTAGTACAGGCAAATATGATCTATGTTGAAAGTTATCATCGAAGTAATTTTTTTAGGAAGGGGAATTGACTGGGAAAGCATGAGGGAATATTCTGGGATGATGAAAATATTACATATTTTAATATATTTATAGCTTATGCAGTAGGGGAGGGTGGGGGTAAGGGGGAAAGATCAACCAAAGAAATTATGTGCAAGAATATAGGCCTAACCAATTGACACGGACAACAGGGGGGTGAGGGCATGAGAGGGGGGATAGGGGGTAAAGTGGGGATAAGGACACATATGTAATATCTTAATCAATAAAAAATATATATTAAAAAACTTATACAATGAAGATTTTTACATTTGTGTTTAAAAATAAACAAATATTGAACTGTAATATATAGAGTTACTTTCAGCAGTAGCATGGGCTTAACAATTCTGAAATTACTTATTGTGTACACTAGATGTGTAAATATATTCAAGATAATGAGATGAAGGTTTGCTATTGGATAATGGAGTTGCAGATATGAAAAAAGTATGAATAGAATGTGCCTTGCTGTATTGGACTAGAATTGGAAGTATTAAAATAAACTGTTTGCTAAGAGGGCCAAAAAACAATGAAATGCCAGCAGTATTGAACACACAGAGTTTGACCTTGGTTTCTAAATATCATTCTTCACTAAAAGGAAGCAGAGATCCTGATAGAAATTACTAATTCTTCTGGGACTGGTGTAGGGAAAATACAAGATGAGCCTGTAACATCCTTTTGCACCAGACACTAATAAATAAAAACTCAAAGACATATGGACATATGAAAAGAACACAAAAACCTAACTTGGGCAAATATGAACCTCAAAATAAATAATAGTATTTAAGGGTTATAATTGATTAAAGAAAATAAAAAATCCATCAATCCATCAAACCATGCTGTTGAATAAGTAAACAATCAAACTGATTAGGATTTATAACTTTCAATGATTAACATATATTATAGAGTAGGAATCATATGCATTATTCATTTGATCTTTTTATAATCATGTTGCAAGTTAGGCATAATTATTCTTGTTACACATATTAATAATAGATATTGATATAGTCTATGTATATTGTTTAATAATCCATATGTAATACTATAAAATCAAGTGTTTACATCTTTCCCTATATTACTCTGAATGCCATTTTGCTTTTTCTATACCTTCCTTTCTCTCAATCATTGTTGCATTGAATTTACTTGATTTGAAAAGACTTTAATATGATGAAAATGTGAATTTAAATAAACTTTAAAAAAATAAATGAATTAAAGTATAAAACACTTAACTTTTCCATCTAAAGAAAATTATATTAAGAATATAAAAGTACTCTGTAGTATGGAAATATTTCAATAGCAAAAAATCTGAGTACTGCCGAAACCGGTTTGGCTCAGTGGATACAGCGTCGGCCTGCGGACTGAAAGGTCCCAGGTTCGATTGGTCAAGGGCATGTACCTGGGTTGCGGGCACATCCCCAGTAGGAGATGTGCAGGAGGCGGCTGATCGATGTTTCTCTCCCATTGATGTTTCTAACTCTCTATCTCTCTCTCCCTTCCTCTCTGTAAAAAATCAATAAAATATATTTTTAAAAAAATCTGAGTACTTTGGAAGATTTTCAATTTTTTGTATGATCTCCTGGTTATTAAGATAACCAGAGTAATCAAAATCAAATACGCCCCCCACAGACACACGTACATATCTCATATATACTTTACACTCTTGATTTCCAAAGAAATAATTGTAGAAATAACTCATTTTTGAAGCACAGACAGAATGGATGGAGTCTCTCTCTTTTAAAAATTTTCCCTTTGTGTTTTCAGGTGGCTTCATTGGGTTTTAAATGCAAACTGGCTACTTAAGTTTGTATGCCTAGACCTAGAAACCACACATTTTATTTTAGTTTAAATTTATTTTTCAGTTACACTTGACATATAACATTATATGTTTCAGCTGTGCAGCATAGTGATCAGATATTTATATGCATTACAATGACATCACCCTGATAAATTTCATACCCATCTGGCACAATACATAGTTACAAAAATGTTATTTACTATATTCCCTATACTGTCCTTTATATCCCCATGACCATTTTTATAACTGGAAATTTATACTTTTTAATCCCTTTCACTTTTCTCATGTATTTTAAAACTTGTCCCAGCTAATCTGATTCATCAGTGACCACACTGGATCTATTTGGAATTGCTAAAATAATATAATTTGCAGTGAATTTAGATTCTAAGATAAATGACAACCTAGTCTGCAGAACTCCCAATATATTTAGAATTCCAATAAAAACATTTCCATATTCTGTACAGGTGTGGACAAAGTAGGCTAAATTACCAGCCATCATTATCGAAAATATAAATCATAAGTAAGGATATGAAATAGTAACAATAATAAGACAAAAACACAAAAATAAATAACAATAATAAATAAATAATATAATAATAAACTCTTCTGCATACTCACAACTGTAAGCCTACCACTGTAAATGAAATAAATATTTTTGGTTTAAGACAAAACCTTGAAGTTCTGAATTACATTTAAATAAAATTTACATGAAACAAATATAAGGTACATAATTTTGCTAATAAGTCTCTCTTTAGATTAAATACAGATACAGATTTTGTAACTTAGAAATACACACATGAAACCTATATGTTCATGTTGACCAATGTCACGCCAATAAAATTTAGTAAAAGAATAATAAAATAGCCAAAAATATTTCAAATTTCTACTTCTTATTGGTATAGCATATAAAAATTGCTTTTGGATTCTAGATTTGTCATTTACCTACTTTAAGAACCCATCATATTTGTGATTTCCCAGACTGAATAGACTCGCAAAAAATATTTTTACATTATTTTTTAAATTTATATTTGTTTTTGAAAGTATTACAAATGCCCCATTCCCTCACCCCATTCATTCCTTCCTTCCCCCTTCCATCCCTTCCCAAGACCTTCATCCCACTAGTGTCTGTGTCCATGGGTTATGCATATATGCATATTAGTTCTTTGGTTAATCTCTTCACACCCACCTCTCTCCCCAACCCCTTCCTTCTGAGAATTGTCAATCTGTTGCATGCTTCCATGTCTTTGGATCTCTTTTCTTTATTAGTTACTTTTGTTCATTAGATTCCACATATAAGTAAGATCATATGATACTTATCTTTCTCTGACTGGCTTATTTCACTTAGCATAATACTCTCCAGGTCCATCCATGCTGTTGCAAATGGTAAGAGTTCTTTTTTTTTACAGCTGCATAATATTCCATTGTGTAAATGTACCACAGCTTTTTTATCCATTCATCTATTGATGGGTATTTGGGCTGTTTCCAGATCTTAGTTACTGTAAATTGTGCTTCTATGAACATAGGGATGCATATATTATTTTTGATTGGTATTTTAGACTTCTTAGGATATACTCCTGGAAGTGGGATCACTGAGTCAAATGGCAGTTCCATGTTTAACTTTTTGAGGAAACTCCATCTGTTTTCCATAGTGGTTGTACCATTCTGCATTACCACCAGCAGTGTATGAGGGTTCTCTTTTCTCCACATCCTTGCCAACATTTGTTGTTTGTTGATTTAGTGATGGTAGCCATTCTGGCAGGTGTGAGGTGGTACCTCATTGTCAGCCATCTTTAGTTTTAAACAATGTAAACATTCACCAAGGAAAAGAAAATTTTTTGAAAAGAAAAACTGAATGGGTATACAAAAAAGCTGTAAATAACTACCATTAAATATTTTATTTATATAGTTAGAAAGAATGTGAGAGTATAAATACTTTACCTATAAAATACTTTACCTTACCATTTTGCACATCTTATGAGAACTCAACAAAGCTCTAATGTGCTATCTGCAAAGTTCCTAATTTGGACAATTTTATCCCAATTTAACCAAACCTATTATGTTAAAACAAAACAAAACACTAATTTTCTATTCTTACACTTTTCTCAGCTAGGTGCAACTAATCTTTCTAGTCAGGAACCTTAAAGCTTTTCACTAATAGAAATTCAGAAAAATGTATATTCTTACTCTGCTGTTCTCAACATTAGAAATATATTTTATGAATTCAAGTTAGTAAATATGAGTAAGATTTACCCATTTGCTGCTAAGTGTTGAGCTATTTAGAAATTCCTTAATTTCTAGCTTTAAGAAATCTTTTTTTTTGTTTTATTTTTTAACAGTAGATATTTTGTTTTCTTGATTACCTAATCTGATTAATATTGATTTCCATCTCAGGGAGAACACTTTGTATAGTATAGGATTGTCGAACTACCATGCTGTATACATTAAACTAATACAAAGTAATATTGCATGTAAAGTATAATTGAAAAAAAATTACAGAAAAAATATATTGAGTTCAAAGAAACAGCCTTGTATGTTTGTGTGTGAGATGTGTGGGTGATCTGTATGCATACCTGAGTGTTCACCAATTAGAGGCAAGCAATACAAAAAAAAGTTTAAAGTGAATCTTTTTCTTTTATGAAAACTTATTCGTTTCTAAATTTTAAGTGGTGTTTAAGTCTAAGATGGCTCAATACATAAACCATGCCTGAAACACTCAAGAATTTTCAATATTCATAGGATTTAAAATGAAGCATTTTACATTCATTGAAGTTTTCAAACTCTTTATAGAGTATTTTTAAGTGCAGATCAGGGAATGATCTCTAAGATGAGAAAACGTATCACGAGCAAGGTACTGTCAAAGAATTATATTCAGAAAGCAGAGCCATCTAGTTGTACATGTTTTACTTAGGACTTTTCTTTAAATGTGTTTCCTCCCCCAACTAGAAATAATTAGTATAGGAGAAAAACAGATGTTTTTTAAAAATACATTTTATTGATTTTTTACAGAGAGGAAGAGAGAGAGATAGAGAGTTAGAAACATCAATGAGAGAGAAACATCGATCAGCTGCCTCCTGCACACCCCCTACTGGGACCCTTCAATCTGCAGGCCGACACTCTAACCACTGAGCCAAACCGGTTAGGGCCAGATGTGTTTTTATTACATCTTTTCATTGGTATATAGTAATATAATATTTAATATATGGAATTTGCTTAGCTACAAGATGATCATATCAGGTATTTAAGTTTGAGCACCTCTCCCCACACAACTCTCAATCCGTGAGGGATGAGAATTAAGGAATAAATCCCCCTACCCACCTCAGTTGGCTCTGCCACCCCAAATACCAGTGAGGTATTCCCAGCTCATGTTCTACATGGTACCTCACAGGAACCCTTTTGAATTAAGCCCCAGATGTACAGCCTTTTTTGACCTTATCTCACTTTTGCCTGTATCGTCCTTATTCACTTTGATTCATTTGATCACCTCCCAAATTACCTCTTCTCAATCTTGGTTTCAGCCTTTGCTTTTGGAAGAACCCAAACTAACAAAATGTTTAATCAATTTATTTAGAAAGACAAATTAATAATATCTATGATGCTTTCATCATAAAAGAGAAGGATGTGATATCTTATTTGACTCCTATACATGTCCTTTTCTCTTTGACTTGCAAGAGGAATGCATGGCTTATCTGTGAGGTTTGATCTAATGCTTCAAAACCTCTATGATATACTTCCCTGTAGTAATATTGGGCTCATGCTGAAAACTAAACATTTCTATCTCTTAAAGAGGAGTTTTTGTAGCAAGTTTTCCAAAAGATTAATAGCTTGCAGCTCTGAAAGATTTGTGTAACACTGAAAGGGCTTGCATTGATAAATAAAGGGAACAGTGAAGACCGACCTAATGGGGGATGCACACTAGAAGGCTCTGAATGACATTTATAACCATACAACTGAGGCTGGGTTTACATGTGCCATAAGATTTCGTCATGATTTGACATTTAGCCTTTCTAAAAAGCCCATCATCTTGCCAGGGAAGTACATCTCAATACATTTATCTAAAACCTTTTCAGTCTTCTCACTATAGAGAAGGTCTAAAATTAATCAAATCATTGGTCAATGGTCATTTCCTACAGAATGTAGGTCTCTGTCTCCTAACAGCCGTGACTGGATCATCCCATTTTATGATAACAATTTGGAATATACTAGTAACTTTCAAAGACTGCTTGCCTTTCATCAATGTTGACTTGATAATGGCTTCAAATGAAGGAAGAAAATCTCTTGTCATTGCCTTATTTTCTGTGTTCTTCCTCTTTTATCTTCACTTTTTAGTCATTTTGTGTGTATTTGTAGAACTTACACAAGAACTACTTTTGAGCATCACTAATACTCTTTACAGCAAGATCTTTAAGATCTAACTGATCCCATTCTGTTATTCTTATCTGATCTATTGCATTTAAGGAAATATCACCTTTCAGATCTTGCCTGTCAGATATTGTAATACTTTGAATGTTTGCTGTTCTATCAGACACCTAAGACTGTTAGCCTAAGACGGAAGTAAGGTTGTGTAAGTACTGTTAGTGTCAACTCTGTTTTGTATTAAATGTTATCCTCTATATTTATTACTTTCCAATCAATTATTTCTGGGCTACTAACAGTTTGAAACTCTCTTGGATTATGCATCTTGTTAACCAAGAAACTTCCACTTAAACATGAGGCTCTGTACTACAGGATGTCTCTAACATGTTTGACACTAGCCCGTTTTATCCACTTCTCTAAAGGAACTATAGGCATTCCACAGAATATCTTCCCCCAATAATCTTACAGGTACACTACCTCTTTGTTTTTAATACTGCAAATTGATAGAATGTAATTTTACATTCTCTAATACTACTAACCAATATTTATATGTGATTTCCCCCTACAACTAAATGCATTTGAAAAATGATGATACAATCTTGAATTACAGTCCTAATTCAATTGGTGCAACATTAGAATCATGGAGAAGTATTTGAAATGCATACTAAGTGTCAACAAGGGCAAGGGCCTCTCTGTTGTGTTCAACATCCCTAGATCACTAGTCCTTAGTTTATAGTATGTGTCCAGAAATGTCTTCAAAATTAATTTAAAATTAATTATTGGTGTCAAAAAACTTTTATGTCCTATTCACCCTGAAAAAGCTTATTCTTCCAATATTGCTAAAAATTAGTTTGATAATATTCACATTTCAACTTATATCCCTCCTTTATTCTAACACGGCATGGGGTTATATTACTGCTGCATCGTAGATCTCAAACTAATCTTTGAATTAGCTTGCTGGTATGTGCATGATGCAGTGTATAATAACAGTATTATAATAAAAATAAAATCTAAATCGAAGGAAGAGTTTTGAAAGGGCACTGAAAATTTTATGACTATGGTTCTCTGCAGTCAAGCACGTTATTCAGTGCCATTACCTAGCTGCTAGAAGCCATGTCTTTTTGCTTCTGTGGCTCTCTTGGAAATTCCCCAGCAATCCTTGGGAATCCAAGTATTCTGTTTTATGACCATTGCTCTTAATGTTTGACAAACCAGAACAGAGACTAAAATGATAGAGATATAGACATTAAAAATAAACACTATGTAACTTGGTAATGTGCTTCTAGTTTATTATTTACTTCCATGTTTGATGAAGTATGTTTTAATGTGAATGTGTTGTGTTTAACCACAGCATGCCCTACAACCTAGCATAAAATCAGCATATGTCCCATGGTTCATTTTATAGAAATGTGCAACCACCTCACTTTATTCCAGTTTTACCTTTTAATCCCATTTCAATATTTAAATATCCTCCAAATTAACTATCATAATTTGTTTGCTGTCAATTAGCAATTACTTCTTGTTAGCCCCTTTGGCTGATGACTGGTTCAGGCTTCTCTTGTTTTCATTCTCAATGCTCTCTTGAACTCAGTGGCTGGATCTTCCTCCTATCAGTCACTGATTCTGGCAACTGCTACACTAAGACAAGCCCCAGTCCCTAAGGCAGGGTGCGAAACCTTTTTTTCTGCTGAGGGCCATTTTGATATTTACAAAATCATTTTTGGTCCATACAAAATTATCAACTTAAAATTAGTCTGCTATATTTGCTCAAACATTTATTTAACTCACCACTAATGCCTTAGCAAGGCCAGGTCAAATGATTTTGAGGCCTTTTACAGTTTTCAGGCTGAAGATTCTCCACTCTTGCCCTAAGAGAAAGTGAAAAGTCTCTCTCTCTCTCTCTCTTACACACACACACACACACACACACACACACACACACACACAATTTCCCCTTTAACTATAAAATTCTTTTTCCAGCAAAATATCCAAAATTCTGATTCATAAAATAATAAATAGTAAACCCCAAATGGCAACCTCTGTCAGTTTAGGTCCCCCCAGAAACGACACAAGATAGAAATAGAAAGCGGTTTATTGGAGGAAATGGGGGAAATGCCTATGAAGGAAGAACTGGCAAGGAAGCAGGGTTAGGATATATATAGGCTGTAAATCAGTTCTGACACTAATGAAAGGAGAGAGGAGAGGAAGGAAGATTAGATAGACTGAATTTCAGATCTTCATACTGCCCACTAACAGAGTCATGCATTGGGGAGCAGCAATGGGCATTCTCTAGTATCCTTGTTGTACTCAGTTATTGCTGGAAGCAGTCCTGAGGAGAGCTTGCCTTCACCTTAAACATTGTGGTAAATCCCCAAAATGTGGTATCTGGAGACTATCAGCTAACTTCACACTTTGCAGCTGCCACATATTTTAGTATTGAACAATTTATTTATAAACTATTTTGTAAGCATCTAAAATACATGGTTCTAAGCACTAGGGAAACAGCACAACAGTGAGGTGTATTAATAGAAAACAAAGAAGTATTTATAATATAATGGATAATGAAAAATGATATAAAATATGAAGTAGGTTATTAAATACAGAGATATAATTTACTATTTTACATAGGGTACTGAGGAAAGCCCTTTTTGATAAAGTTACATTTGAGCAGAGACATAAAAGGATGTATGACCAGTCAGAGATAGACCATTACTGGCAGAGGGAACAATCATTGCAAAGGCTTTGAGGCAACAATATACAACATGCTAAATCATGTAGAGCTTTGTGGGTAATGGAAAGGACTCTGAATTTTGCCCTGAGTAAGATGAGAAGATATTTTGTGCAGAACACTGGTCTATTCAGAGAATAGTTTGGAAAGATCAGTATCAGGGAGAATAGGTTGTGAGAAGGCCAGGATAGAAAAGGAATGACAGGTGACTTTTAAAAGAGTACAAAAGAGGTAAGATGTATAAGATATCTTCAGATAGTGTTGGTAAGCATTGGCAGGGATAAGAATTAGGTTGTATATTTTTTGAAAGTTAAACAACAGAATTTTCTATTTGATATGAGTTATCAGGGAAGGAAAAGAATCAAGAACACTTTTAATATTTTGGCTTGAGCAACTGGTAGTGTAGAAATTCACATCCTCTGAGATGAGGAAGACAGATGGAAGAATAGGTTTTAGTGTTCAAAATCAAGAGTTATGTTTTTGAGATGTGAGGTTAAAATGCTTTATAACTTTAATGAATAATATTTCCATATAGCCAAAAATATCAACAGTAATGTTATTCTCATAAAGACATGTATTTTAATTAGATCTCTTTAATATTTTTTATATCAGCATTATCATCAAATTTATATTTTATTTTTTTAGTTATACATAATTAAGTAATTCCTGAATTCTAATCATGTATTTTTTTTTCCTTTTTACCTCTATAAGTTTGAAGATAGAGCTTTATATATAGCTAAACTTAAAAAAAGGAACTGCTGGATGCAGTATTTCTCATTAAAATATCTTTTTAAAAATTTTATCATCAGAGAATATGTTAGAGAAATGTTTTATTCAAAGATATTTTATCTCTTCAATGACGTTAACAGACATACTGGTAGTTTATTGCTAGATTTGTAATGTCTAAAATTTCTTGAGATATTACAATTATAAGGCATTGAGGCAGAGAGTAGTCATTAATATCTATGCTTTAGTTTGATTTTTTCTATTCCTGATGACAGTACAATAAGAATGGATTAAAAATGAAAATTGATGAACAAAAACAGAACCAGAAACATAGAAGCATCGAATAGACTGTCCAACCTATGAGGGAAGGTGGGGGTTGAGGGGGTAAAAGATCAACCAAAGGACTTGTGTGCATGTGTATGAGTATAACCAATGGACACAGAGAGTAGGGGGGGTGAGTGCATGTGCTCAGGGTTGAGAGCAGCTGCGGAGAGGTCAATGGGGGAAAAGGGAGACTTATTTAATACATTAAACAATAAAGAACTTAAATTTAAAAAATGAAATCAACTAATTAATTATTAATATGGTTCAATTAATGAGGTCAGTCTTTAGTGAATACTATAAGTCTTGATCTATAAAATCTGAAATGGAATTGTGGACTCTAAGTCGTTTCTAAGCATCTGGCTATAGTGCATTGGAATTTTAGATTTTAGGACTCTAAACTGGTGGTCACTAGATTATGGATGTTATTCAAGACAAGACATGCATTTTGTTCCCTTTATTCTAGTATTTACCCCAGAACACTGTCCCCAAAAAGTTTAATTGATAAATATTTTTTTAATTTATTGCTTAAAGTATTACAAAGGGTATTACATATGTGTCCATTTTATCCCCCGCCCTAAACAGTCCCCTAGCCTCCCCTACCCCCAGTGTCTTATGTCCATTGGTTATGCTTATATGCATGCATACAAGTCCTTTAGTTGATCTCTTACCCCCCTACCTGCTGCCCCCCAACCCTCCCCGGCCTTCCCGCTGCAGTTTGACAATCTGTTTGAGGCAGCTCTGCCTCTGTATCTATTATTGTTCAAAAGTTTATAATGGTCTCTATTATCCATGAATGAGTGAGATCATGTGGTATTTTTCCTTCATTGACTGGCTTATTTCACTTAGCATAATGCTCTCCAGTTCCATCCATGCCATTGCAAATGGTAAGAGTTCCTTCCTTTTTAGAGCAGCATAGTATTCCATCGTGTAGATGTACCACAGTTTTCTAATCCATTCATCTACTGATGGGCACTTAGGCTGTTTCCAGATCTTAGCTATGGTGAATTGTTCTGCTATGAACATAGGGGTGCATATATCCTTTCTGACTGGTGTTTCTGGTTTCTTGGGATATATTCCTAGAAGTGGGATCACAGGGTCAAATGGGCGTTCCATTTTCAGCTTTTTAAGGAAACTCCATACTGTCTTCCATAGTGGCTGCACCAGTCTGCATTCCCACCAGCAGTGCACAAGTGTTCCTTTTTCTCCACATCCTCTCCAGCACTTGTCGTTTGTTGATTTGTTGATGATAGCCAGTCTGACAGGTGTGAGATGGTACCTCATTGTTGTTTTGATTTGCATCTCTTGGATGATTAGTGACTTTGAGCATGTTTTCATATGTCTCTTGGCTTTCTGAATGTCCTCTTTTGAAAGGTGTCTATTTAGGTCCTTTGCCCATTTTTTGATTGGATTGTTTATCTTCCTTTTGTTGAGTTGTATGAGTTCCCTATAAATTTTGGAGATTATGCCCTTATCAGATATGACATTGGCAAATATGTTTTCCCACACAGTGGATTTTCTCATTGTTTTGTTGATGGTTTCATTTGCTGTGCTGAAGCTTTTTATTTTGATGTAGTCCCATTTGTTCATTTTTTCTTTAGTTTCAAGTGCCCTATGAGCTGTATCAGTGAAGAAATTCCTTCGGCATATGTCTGAGATTTTGTTGCCTTTGGATTCTTCTAGAATTTTTATAGTTTCCTGTCGTACATTTAAGTCCTTTATCCATTTTGAGTTTATTTTTGTGTATGGTGTAAGTTGGTGGTCTGGTTTCATTTTTTTTCATGTGTCTGTCCAATTTTCCCAACACCATTTATTGAAGAGACTGTCTTCACTCCATTGTATGTTCTTGCCTCCTTTGTCAAATATTGAGTATATTGGTTCGGGCCGATTTCTGGGCTCTCTATTCTATTCCATTGATCTATATGTCTGTTCTTGTGCCCAGTACCAGGCAGTTTTGAGAACAGTGGCTTTGTAATACAACTTGATATCTGGTATTGAGATCCCACCTACTTTGTTCTTTTTCAGGATTGCTGCAGCTATTTGGGGTCTTTTTTTATTCCAGATGAATTTTTGGAGAGTTCGTTCTAGATCTCTGAAGTATGCCGTTGGTATTTTAATGGGAAGTGCATTGAATTTATAGATTGCTTTGGGTAGTATGGACATTTTAATGATGTTGATTCTACCAATCCATGAACGCGGTATGTTCTTCCATCTGTTTATGTCTTCCTCTATATCTTTTTTCAACATCCTGTAGTTTTCTGAGTAGAGGTCTTTTACCTCTTTAGTTAAGTTTATTCCTAGGTAGCTTAATTTTTTTGGTGCAATGGTAATCGGGATTGTTTTCATAATCTCTCTTTCTGAAAGTTCACTATTAGTGTATAGAAATGCCTCAGATTTCTTGGGGTTAATTTTGTATCCTGCTACATTGCCAAATTCATCTATTAAGTCTAGTAGCTTTTGGATGGAGTCTCTAGGGTTTTGTATGTATAATATCATGTCGTCTGCAAATAAGGACAGTTTTACTTCCTCTTTTCGAATTTGGATGCCTTTTATTTCTTCTTCTTGCCAAATTGCAATGGCTAACACTTCCAGTACTATGTTGAACAGGAGTGGTGAGAGGGGGCATCCCTGCCTTGTTCCTGTTCTTAGGGCAAATGGTGTTAGTTTTTGTCCATTGAGTATGATGTTGGCTGTGGGCCTGTCATATATGGCTTTTATTATGTTGAGGTATGATCCTTCTAATCCCACCTTGCTGAGAGTTTTTATCAAAAATGGGTGTTGAATTTTGTCAAATGCTTTTTCTGCATCAATTGATATGACCATGTGGTTTTTTTCTTTCAATTTGTTTATGTGATGTATCATGTTTATTGATTTGCGGATATTGTATCATCCTTGCATCCCTGGGATAAATCCTACTTGGTCATGGTGTATGATCTTTCAGATGTACTGCTGGATCCGATTTGCTAAGATTTTGTTGAGGATTTTGGCATCTATGTTCATGAGGGATATTGGCCTGTAATTGTCTTTCATTGTGTTGTCTTTACCTGGTTTTGGTATTAGGGTGATGCTGGCTTCATAGAATGAGCTTGGAAGTGTTCCTTCCTCTTGGATTTTTCGTAGTAGTCTGAGGAGTGTAAGTTTTAGTTCTTCCTTGAATGTTTGGTAAAACTCCCCTGTGAAGCCGTCTGGTCCTGGGCTTTTGTTTGCTGGAAGCTTTTTGATGACTGCTTCAATTTCTTCCATAGTTATTGGCCTGTTGAGATTTTTAGATTCTTCCTGATTGAGTTTTGGAATGTTGTATTTTTCTAGGAATTTGTCCATTTCCTCCAGGTTGTCTACTTTGTTGGAGTAGAGCTGTCCATAGTATTTTTTAACAATCATTTGTATTTCTGTGGGGTCTGTTGTTATTTCGCCTCTATCATTTCTGATTTTGTTTATTTGGGTCCTCTCTCTTTGCTTCTTGGTGAGTCTGGCTAGAGGTTTGTCAATCTTGTTTATACTTTCAAAGAACCAGCTCTTGGTTTCATTGATTTTCTGTATTGTTTTTTTGGTCTCTATGTCATTTATTTCTGCTCTAATCTTTATTATCTCCTTCCTTCTGCTCACCCTGGGGTTTTCTTGTTGCTTTCTTTCTAATTCTTTGAGTTGTAGAGTTAGCTGATTTACTACCATTTTTTCTTGTTTTTTGAGATAGGCCTGTAGAGCTATAAACTTCCCTCTCAGGACTGCTTTCATTGTGTCCCATAGGTTTTGGATTGTTGTGTTTTCATTGTCATTAGTTTCCAGGATATTTTGAATTTCTTCTTTGATTTCATTGGTAACCCAATCAATATTTAATAGCATTCTATTCAGCTTCCAGGTGTTTGAGTATTTTGGGTTGTTTTTATTGTAGTTTATTTCTAATATTATACCATCGTGGTCTGCGAAGACGCTTTTTATGATTTCAATCTTCTTGAATTTGGGGATACTTTGCTTGTGACCCAATATATGGTCTAGTTTTGAATATGTCTTATGAGCACTTGAGTAGAATGTATATTCCGTGGCTTTGGAGTGAAGTGTTCTGAAGATGTCTATTAAGTCCATCTGATCTAGTGAGTCATTTAGGATTGCTGTATCTTTGCTGATTGTTTGTTTAGAGGACTTATCCAGTGCTGTCAGTGGTGTATTAAAGTCCCCTACTATGATTGTATTGTTGTCGATCTCTCCTTTGATATCTTCCAGAAGTTTTTTATGAATTTGGGTGCTCCTGCATTGGGTGCATATATGTTTACCAGGGTTATATCTTCTTGTTGTATTGATCCCTTTGGTATTATGAAATGGCCTTCCTTATCTCTTGTTATGGCCTTCACTTTGAGGTCTATTGTGTCCGATATAAGTATTGCTACCCCAGCTTTCTTTTCCTTTCCATTTGCCTGAAAGATATTTTTCCATCCCTTCATTTTTAGTCCGTGTGAGTTTCTTCTAATGTGGTGGGTTTCTTGTAGACAGCAGATGTATGGGTCATGTTTTTTTATCCATTCAGCCACTCGATGTCTTTTGGTTGGAGCATTTAGTCCGTTTGCATTTAAAGTTATTATTGAAACGTACTTGTTTATAGCCATTTCTTTTTGTGTGTGGCTGTTTTCTTTCTGAGCTTTTTATTTCTTATTTTTATACCAGTCCCTTTAGCATTCCTTGCATTGCTGGCTTGGTGGTGATAAACTCCCTTAGCCTTTTTTTTGTCTGTGAAGCTTCTTATTTCCCCTTCAAGTTTGAATGATAGCCTTGCTGGATAGAGTATTCTTGGATTCAGTCCTTTGCTTTGCATCACTTTGTACATTTCTGTCCATTCTTTTCTGGCCTGATGTGTTTCTGTTGAGAAATCATTTGACAATCTAATGGGAGATCCCTTGTATGTAACTTTCCGTCTCTCTCTTGCAGCCTGTAAGATTCTCTCTTTGTCCTGAACGTTTGCCATGGTAATTATGATGTGTCTTGGTGTGGGTCTTTTTGGGTTCACCTTGTTTGGGACTCTCTGGGCTTGTGGGACTTTTTTCTTCCCCACCTCAGGGAAGTTTTCTGATATTATATCTTCTAATAGGTTTTCTAATCCTTGTTCAACCTTCTGTTGTTCTGGTACCCCTATTATTCATATGTTGTTTCGTTTCATTTGTCCCAAAGCTCCCTTAGGCTCTCCTCCTGTCTTTTAATTTTTTTCTCCAATTGCAGTACATTTTGGGTGTGTTTTGCTTCCTTGTCTTCTAATTCACTAATTCGGTCCTCCGCTTCTCCTAGTCTACTGTTGATACTTTCAATGGAGTTTTTCATTTCAGCTATATCACTCTTCATTTCTTCTTGGGTCTTACTTGAGTTGTTGATATTTTCATCTGTTTCTTCTAGCTTCTTCCATATGTTATAGATTTTTTCATCTGTTTCTTCTTGCTTCTTGCAGAGGTTGTCGATTTTTTCCTCCATCCGGTTTATGCACTCTAGGACCCTTATTCTGAATTCTTTTTCTGTGATGTTGCATGCCTCTGTATTACTTAGCTGCTCTTCTGGAGAGTCCTCCTTCTCTTTCCTTTGGGGGTTTCTTTGTCTACCCTTGTTTGACCTCACTGACATATCTAGACGTTGAGTCGTTCAGTGGTTGCTCCCTTGGTGGCAGTGACTCCTTGGTCTGTGGTTGCTCTTCGGGTGGTTGCTGTAGCAGCTGCTCTTCAGTTGGCAGCAGCTCCTCTGGTGGGTGCTGTTCACAGCTGTGGTGGCTCTTCTGGCTGGTGGGGCGAGGTTTCACGTACAGCTGCTGTTCCTTAGCAGAGGGTGTGGTGCTCAGGTGGTTGCTGTTGCTTGGATCTGCTGCATTGATTTAAAGGCACAAAATACAACACAACAAGCACCATGTACTAGGCACTGTACACAAATATATTCACGATATTAATAACCCCAAATAAAGGTGACCACCCGAATTAAGAGAATTAGGGAATAAGGAAGAAGGAACAGAAAAAGATAAAAGAGAAAAAAGAAAAGAAAAGTAGGGACCAAAAAAAGGAGTGCAAAAATGGAATTGGGAAAAAGGAGGGGGGAAAATAAAAGCGAGAATAGAAAAGAAAAGAGAAAAAAAAGAGCGAAAAGAGAGAATGAAGTGGAAGAGGAGAAGAGACTTTTTATATGAGGAGAATACTCCTATAGAACAGCCACTAATCCCAACAAATTCCAGCAACAGCTCCCTGGAGATGAATGCAAACTAGAAACAACCAATAATATAATGATGAAAATAGAATGGAGAACACTAATACCAAAATAAAATATAGAGAAAATAAAATGGCACTTTAAAAAATGGTAAAATGGTAGCAGTAATAATACTGGTTAAAAATAAGAAGGTAGTAATTAAAAGGGTAAAATCAGGTGATGGAAAAAGAAGAAAAAAAAAGAAAGAAAGAAAAAAGAAAAGAAAATTGGTTTCTTAGTTAAAAGGTGAAAATAGAAAAAAAAATTGCAGTAGTGAAGGTCCTTCGGTTCTTCTATTCTTCAGTGTGGCTCGCCTTAGACTTTCCAGTTATTCAGGAGAGTGTTGAGTTTCCCTGCGATACACTGTTCCTCTGTGTTGTAAACCACAGTCCTTATTTTAAAGCAGGCCACATTTGTTTCCCAGACTGCCTTATTTTGTGTTTAGCAAAGAGTCAGTTTGTGGGTCAGCCTCTGGGTGGCAGTGTTCTGGGGTTGGCCTCTGAGGCTATAGAGCCTCTCTGTCCAGTGGAAGTTCACTGCCCAGAGCTGGCTGCGTAATAGTTAGTTACTGGCGCTGTGTTGTTGCTTGGATTGAAAATCCCTCTATAGGCCAGACCCTGTTAACTCCCAGGGACTGATCAGGTTATTTTAATCCTTGATCTCCTTCAGGGTGGAATCTGGGTGTGGCTGTGCTCCTTGCCTGGGGGCTGGGGGGAGGAGTCTCACTCTCAGGAGAGAATGTCTGCCCCAGTCCTGGGCTCAGGGGTGTCCCAGCACTCAATTCGCTGCCACCTCTCCCGGCGCCCCCTCTCTCCTCAGTCTCTCCCCAGATTCCACTCCTCCGCACACTCTCCCTCTCTTCAGCACAGCTGAGTGTCTGTATCCAAAATGTCCCATGGACAGGATTCAGTGAAAACAAAAAAACAAACGCCGGCCGCGGAAACAGGGAAGGCTTGGTTTCTGTAAGCTTCTTCTCTTACTGGGACTGCATGATCTGGTCAGCTCTTCAGGCTGCCCCCTTTAGGCTCAGTCCTCTGTGATCACAGAACCCAGCTCTCAATTCCCCTGGCGGCACCAAGAATCCCGCAGTTCTCCTCCCCCCCCCCCTCAGGGGCTGTGCCTGTCCCAAGGGATGAGGCTGTCTGCCACATGGTCTCCCTCTGACTCTCTGGCCTCAGAGGTCTGGCAAACTTTCCTGCCCAAATCCCTGTTTTTTTTTTTACCATTCCAGGGGAGTTTTGCTCTTCCAGGCTGCAAACCGTCTCATCAGCTGAGCAATTTCGCCAATTCGGTGTGGGTGCTATTAGTTTCAGCTGCTCACTCCATTTGCTCCGGGACAGGACCTGGGACGCGTCTGCCTATATCGCCGCCATCTTCTGTCTCCCTCATGATAAATAAATATTTTTTTTAAAAGTTACCTAATTTTTTTATATATGAGCTTGCACTTATTTTTTAGTAGCCATTGTTTCATTCCCTGCTGGTTTGGTGACCTCTGTTTTTCTATATGGTTTCTGTCCTCAGCAGTTTTCCACATGGTTTCTCAATTTCCTTTCATTTCAAAATCTAATTAAGTGCTAGTATTCGCTTTTCCAGTTTGTTAATGAAAATATTAAATAATATCAGGTAGAACTACATTTAGTCAGGACCATAAATACAGACACTCCTGCATGAGCAGCTACATGTTTATTTATGGAATTCCTGTTAGTTTTCATTTCAGCTTACCTTCAGTGTATTTTGAGTATTCATTTTAGACTGAGTTGTTGATTAATTATCATGTTAACATATGTTTAAGCATTTAAGTCATATCGTAACCTGTCAATTTTTAAGGATTATAATTAAGGACTGAAAATTAGCCTGACAATGTCAAGTTAGTTATCATCAATATTGGTAAAGTTTAGAGTAGGAGGTAGATCCTGTAAGGTCTGATTAAAGAAAAATATGATAAAATATATAAAACAGGTGAAATATAAGCAGTATATAAACCAATAATTGATGAAGAATAATGAATAGCATTTTGTTGTCAAAGTGATAATAAGCAACAGAATAGCCTGAACCTGCAGCTGTAGAAATTTAGGTTATATTTATGATTTTTTCTGAAAGGATATTATTGAGAGTGCAATCCTTAAGGTAGGTTATGATGCTAGAGGAGGAATCAGGGATTATAAAGAAAAGTATGTTAAATAATAGAAGTGTGAATGCAGAGAGGGGACATAAACTCTATAAAGAAGGAAGAACACTTTAAAGGAAACACATCCTATATAATAAAAGAGTAATATGCACACAGACCGGATGGCAGAATGACCAGAATTCCTGTGGCCCCTTGCCCTGACTGGCCCAGCCCCCAGGAAGGCCTCCCCATCCCGATCTGGGGCAGGGCTGGCAAGCAAACCAACCGAGGCCCCTCGCCCCAGCCAGCCCATCCCTGATGGCCCCCATTGGGGAGGACCGGCTGGACTCCACCAGTGCACCAGGCCTCTAGTTAGTAATAAGAAAAGAGAAACAGTATGGGACTAGAGTTACTCTAGATATATCTAGATTGATGGGTTGCTTAAAATCTCTGTACAAATGTAGAGGAATCTGAGAAAAAAAATGAATACATGAAATGTTTGAAAGTTATTTACTCAATAATAAGTAGTTGTGTGCTATGTATGTGTTTTGTTGCCTAAAGGTCAATAATAGATGCTTGTATATTTATGACTGGAATAGAAAATTTTTTGTTTCTTTCAATTACAGATTCTATTCAACATTATTTTATATTGATTTCAGGTGTATAGCATAGTGGTTAGATAATCATATAATTTACAAAGTGATCCCCCTTATACTTCCAGTACCCATCTGACACCACACATAGTTATCACAACATTATTGACTATATTTCCTCTGCTATATATTACATCCGGATGACTATTCTGTAATTGCCAATTTGTACTTATTAATCCCTTCACCTCTTCCACCCAGGCCCCCAGCACCACTCCCCTCTGGCAACCACCAGTCCACTCTGTGCGTCTATGAGTTTGCTCATTTTGTTTGTTTATTAAGGCACTGGTGTTATATGCTTTGCTCAAAAAATTTAATTGAATGAAGGAAAGATATCTTATGAGTATTTACTAATTAAATTAAATCACATAAATTAACCAAAATTAATGTTACAAGTTAAAAAGAACTATCACAATAATTTTGTATTAGTAGGATCAAGAATTATCTTTTTTATGATGGGGAGTAAAATTCAGAAACTAATTTGAACCCAGGTATAACTGTCTTAGTAGCTCTTTAAAAAGATACTTAATGACAATATAAACCATGAAAGTCATTGAAAAAAAAACATAAGCAGCAAAATATTAGACTTCTCACATAACAAAATTGTCAATGATACAACTCCTTGGGCAAGAGAAACAAAGGAAAAAGTAAACAAATGGACTACATCAAAATGAAAAGCTTCTGCACAGCAAAAGAAACCAGCATCAAAAAGAAAATGAAACACTCTGTATGGGAGAACATATTTGCTAATGATAAATCTGACAAGGGGTTAACTTCCAAAATATATATTGTACTCATAAACTCAACAAAAGGAAGACAAATAATCCAATACAAAAATGGGTAGAAGAACCAAATAGACACTTCCCCCAAGAGGACAAACAAATGACTAAGAGACATATGAAAAAAAGCTCAATGTCACTAATCATCAGAAAGATGCAAATTAAAATGACAATGAGGTACTACCACACACCTGCCAGAGTGACTATCATCCATAAACCAACAAACAAGGGCTGGTGAGTATGTGGAGAAAATGGACCCCTAATTATACTCCAGGTAGGAATGCAGATTGGTATAGCCACTATTAAGAGCAGTGTGGAGTTTCCTCAAAAATTAACAATGGAATTGCCATTTAACCTACTGATCCCACTTCTAGGAATATATCCTAAGAAGCCTGAAACACCAATCAGAAAGAATATGTGCACCCCTATGTTCATAGCAGCTCAAATTACAATAGCTAAGATCTGGAAACAGCCCAAGTGCCCATCAGTAGATGAGTGGATAAAAAAGCTGTGGTACATCTATCTACACAACTGAATACTATGAAGCTATAAAAAAGAAGGATTTCTTTCCTTTTGAGACAGCATGGAGGGACCTGGAGAGTATTTGCTAAGTGAAATAAGTCAGTCAGAGAAAGATAACTATCACATGATCTCGCTTATATATGGAATCTAATGAACAAAAGAAACTGACAAACAAAAGAGATCCAGAGATATGGAAGCATGCAACAGACTGAAGATCTTCAGAGAGAATGAGTGGGGAGGGAAGAGATCAACCAAAGAACTTAAATTCATATTTGCATAACCCATGGACATAGACAATAGTGGCGTGAAGACCTAGGGAGGGGACAGGAGTAGGGAGGAGGGGAAAAAGGGAGGCATCTGTAATACTTTCATCAATAAAATAAATTTTTAAAAATATAAGAAGTCATTCCTAGGATGGAAGATACATTCAATAAGAATAATTAAAGTGAGGGTAAATATATTTGATTATTTTGTAATATTTTCCATATCAAGGGATATTGATAGACATGCACAATTGATTAGAAAAGTGTTTTAAAAATGGTGTTTAAAATTAAGATGTATTATAGAGTAGTTAACTAGGTACATTTATAATTAATTAGAATACATTGTTGGTACATGGGAATAACATTATAATATCTTAATATCTGAGAACAGGATTTCAAACTTCTAAAAATAAAGGAGAAATAAAAACAGCATGTAACCATTAAGATGTTCTATTTGTAGAAGCATTCCAATTTAGCTAAAAACTGCTTCCAAGCTCACTCGCATAACTTTTGGCAGGCCTCACTATGGCCAGAGTCATGAGTTCATTTTCATGTGGCCCTCTCCATAGGGCATCCATAGGGTAATTCACAACATGGCAACTTGTTTCCCCTAAAATGAGATAAAGAGCAAGGATAAAAGCTAAAGTTCCTTTTTAACTTAAACTTGGAAGCTATCATATCTGTCACATTCTTTTAGCTAGAAGCAAGTCACTCAGTCCAACTCACTCCCAAAAGGTAGGAGGTAGGTATCATTTGTAGCAATCTTGTAGGTTTCCTACCAGTCTTCAATTATCCACATCTCCCTCACATATAAAATACACACTAAACCCATTCTGAAGTAACAAGAAACTTATCCCATAATAAGCATCATCTCAAAGTCCAAAATCTCATTATATAAATTTGGTTTGGGAAAGGAAAAGCCTTTGGGGTGTAGTTGCTAAGTATAGCTATTCATGCACAATTCTCAATTTGTAGATCTGGGAAACTAAAGAAACAAGCCATCTGCCCCTTGGATAGTCAACATCTGTAATGGTAAGAGGTATTGTCATCGGTAGGGAGCTCTCAGTGTCCTCAACAGTTCCTGGGGGAAGTGGGCTTCTTGCAATATCATGACAAAAAGAATTTCCTGAGACTTGTATGGAAGAATGAGTGGCATTTATTTGCATGGAGTTAAATCCCTGAGTTTCTAAGGTTCGATTTCCCTTCGTCCCACCAAGGAACAAATCCAGCTGTGACTTTAACAGTGTTAGGTTAAAGCCGCTCCAGCTGGCTCTGTGACCGCTGCCATCTTTGTCCCACTATTTTGCATATTCCCTCCTGATTGGCTGTGGGGCATTGGGGAGGTACAGTTAATTTATATATTTGTCTATTATTAGTGTAGATAGCTGAGAGATTATTAAAAATGGCAATTGAAATGAGTTCAAATGAATTGAAAGATCTTTTTTATGAATTTATATATGGAAAAAATGAGTCTCTGAGGGCAAAATTGTTCCCTACAGTACTCAATATCAAGAACTTTAGTGCACTTTGTCCTTCTTTATAATTATTGTTGGGATTTTAAGGGCTCTGTTTTGTGTTAGCCACTGGGGAAATCAGAAGAAAATGACCTTTGAATAAATAATTATAAACTAGATTTTATTACAATCTTCAATCACTTCTATTCTTTATAATACACTTTTAATATGTGTTCCTGTTTCTGAAGAGTAGGTTTTGAATAATTTGGGGCTTTGAAATACTTTAGAAAGATTTTTATCTGAATTCCTCAAATCTGTAAAAGAGAGCAGAATATAAACTGATGCAGCAGCTTAAGTATATCCGGAATAACTAAGAAAGAAACACATTAAAGTTAATTAGGACAAAAAACAGCTTTTTATATCATACTTGTATAGATGAAAATATTTTTTCTAAATTATAACTTTTCTTTAGCCAAATGCATGTCCAGAGAGATATAGTTTTTTATCTTGCGATTTCTAGACCACTTGGCTAGTTATCTTACTTCCATCAAGATAAGCAGGAATACTGGGACTTACAGCGAACTGTGAGTTGTTGCTTCTTTCCCCTTTCATAAAAAATGAGGACATCTGTAATCATCATAGCAGGATGATGACCTGCGCCTATTGGATGGTGTCCAGCAAAGACCTCTGTTGGGTTAAGTTTGGAAAGCCCCACATGAGGAGAATAGATAATTACTAATGAATAGCTGGGAGGAAGAAAATTCTGAGTTTGTAAAACAAAAATAACCCACAATAAACTCAATTAGAATGTGCAGTATGAAATATGGCCAAGAAATGAGATGTACTTAAGTATAAACATAAGGATGTATTTTATAAGAAACTAATTTAAGAACTTCAGAAAGAAATTATTGTAATTATTATTATTATTATTATTATTATTATTACTTAAAATGAACTAAGTGAGAATATATTCTAATCTAATTGTGGCTCGGTGTCTACACACACGGAAATGGGTTTTGAGAGGAGAAAGAGGGATATGGGATGGGCTTAGTTCATATTTCACTATGAAGATAAGTAATGAACATTAAGTGACTGCATTTGTACTTCAGAACAGACAATATAGTTATGTGATTGGGCATAGAATGAAAGGGAGATCCAGGAAAAGAAAGATGAATAAACAGAAAACAAATTATGGAAGAGAATGACAAGTAAAAAATATTTTTAAAAAATGAAAAAGGAAGAGAGAGGAGAGAAATGAGGTAGATAGAAGAGTGAACAGAAATAATAAAAAAACTCATTATTTTAATGCCTGGTTTGCATCTATTCTGACACATGTTCTCATATTACATCCGCAGTCCTAATTTCCTTATTTGATTATCTGCAGTAGCGTTAACTGTTCCTTTGGGGAGAAAATAGGCAACTATGTTGTTGTTTTTTAGGATATTCCTGCTAGGCTTCCAAAATGATCTCAATTATAACCACAAGCTGTAATTCATATGATATAAAACATATATTTATTTTAAAGTTCCAACAGAGAAAATCTGCACAAATAAAATTATAAATTGTTCAACAATAGCTATGTTCTATCATTTCTGGAGATTTGATCATAATGTTCTCTGTTGGAGAGTGGTTGAAGAGCACGAGTGGATGACCCCTAAATTACTGCCCAGATCCTTTAAGTGATTTTCCCCTAAGTGTTAAATATGTCTACCAGTACTAAAAATATATAGTGAAGACAAAGTCTTTCATGCTTTGTACTGAGCTTTTACTAAGCTGTATGCTTTCATGATATACCACAGAAGTAGTGACTGGAAGCATAGGAAAATATTTGAATTTGAGTTCCAATTCTTCCCCTCATTAACTCTATGGACTTAGAAATATAATATTCCTGTAAAATGACAATAGTAAGAACTACTTTGTGGTATTGTTTTGAAGATTAAAGAGATAAATAACATACAATTAGCACAGTGAAGTACAAAGAAGTGTTCAATATATACGAGGCATTGTTTGTTTGTTTTTCTTAAAGGTACTCTTATTCCTCACCTCACCTTAATAGATTGCTCCCTAAGTTCTATGCTCTGGCCAGAGTCATTACATTTTCTCAAAGACAGTGATCCCTTTTCAATTTTGTAGAATTTCTGGCAGAAGACAAGATTCAGTCTGTGTTCAGTATCTAGAAAAAGTTGTCAAAATATAAGGAAGCTTTCTATATAATACTTTAATATCTCCAACATCATCAGTTTCTGTTTACTCTTAAATTATTGCAGTAGTTAATAATATGAACTCAAATAGAACTTAGCACTTAAAATTGTCCACTCATACTATTATTATTTTTCAATATTAGTTTTATGAAGATAAAGATAATTGTAAATTCACATGTGATTGTAATAAATACCAAAGATCTATATAGGTTTTACCAAGTTTCCCCCAATGGTAACATTTTATAAAACTACTAGAGGCCCAGTGCACAAAAATTTGTGCACTCGGGTGTCCCTTACCCAGCCTGTGCCCTCTCGCAGTCTGAGACCCTTTGAGGGATGTCCACCTGCTGGCTTAGGCCTGCTCCCCGGAGGATCATGCCTAAGCTGGCAGTCAGACATACCTCTGGCAGCCCAGGAGCCCTCAGGGGATGTCTACTTGCCTGTGGGGAGCAGGCCTAAGCTGCAGTCAGACATCCTTAGCACTGCTGAGGAGTCTCTCCCGCCACCACCACTGTGTTGGCAGCCATCAGCCTGGCTTGTGGCTGAGCAGAGCTCCCCCTGTGGGAGCACACTGACCACCAGAGGGAAGCTCCTGCATTGAGCGTCTGCCTCCTGGTGGTCAGTGCGTATCATAGTGACCAGACATTCCCAGTTGTTCTGCTGTTGGGGTCAATTTGCATATTACCCTTTTATTATATAGGATAGAGGCCTGGTGCAGGGGTGGGGGTCAGCTGGTTTGCCCAGAAGCGTGTCCTGGATCAGGGTGGGGGTCCTGGTGGGGTACCTGGCCAGTCTGGGTGAGGGGCTGAGGGCCATTTTCAGGCTGGCCACACCCCCTGCACGGTGTGGGTCCCCACTGGTGTTCCTGGCCAGCCTGGGTGAGGGGATGAGGGCTGTTTTCAGATTGTCCACAGCCTCTTCAGGGTGGGGGTCCCTACTGGTGTGCCTGCCAGCCTGGGTGAGGGGCTGATGGCTGTTATCAGGCTGGCCACACCTGCAGGATGGAAGCAGGTATCTTGTATTTATTTAACTTCTATAATTGAAACTTTGTAGCCTTGGTCTGGCTAGAACAGGGGTGGGCAAACTTTTTGACTCGAGGGCCACAATGGGTTCTTAAACTGGACCGGAGGGCCAGAACAAAAGCATGGATGGAGTGTTTGTGTGAACTAATATAAATTCAAAGTAAACATCATTACATAAAAGGGTACGGTCTTTTATTTCAATAGTTTTATTCATTTCAAACGGCTGGATCTGGCCCGCAGGTGGTAGTTTGCCCATGGCTGGGCTAGAAGCTTCCTTCCAACCCAGCCCCTCCTTGAGCAGAGGCCACGCCGGCTGGAAGCAGGTATCTGGGGTTTATTTATCTTCTATAATTGAAACTTTGTTGCCTTGAGTGGAGCTCAGGGCCGGCAGGGCAGGTGGGAAGCTTGGCTTCCTCCATCACCGGGGGCAACCAGGGCCTCCTGCTCACTCTAGCTCCATGGCCACTGCCATATTTGTGATGGAGTGAGGGTTAATTTGCATATTACTCTTTTATTAGATAGGATAGTACAATATCACAACCAGGATATTGGCATTGATATAGTCTATCCATCATATTTAAGTTTCCTCAATTTTACTTGTACTCACATGTATGCATGTTTGCATGTGTGTATTTGCTCACATGTTGGTTTATAGAGTTTGAGACAATTTTATCATCAGTGTAGGTTTTTATATATGGCACTGCAGTCAAGTTACTAAACAGTTAAATCACCATGAGAATTATTCGTGTTGACTTTGGATAACCACAACCCACCTTCCCTCTGAGTATACTCAGAAGCCAGTTCTTTATTTAGAAAATTTATCATTGTTTCCTCTTCCTATATTAGTCATATTTTTTACAGAAATAGTAGACTGTGGACATATATAAATAAAGAAAGACACTTCCCCTTTAGAAATCTAGCCAGAAGGGTAGATTATGACACTCATGCATTAGTAATTTTTCTCCAGTTTACCATAAATAACATTTGGCTATGCAATATCCTATCTAATAAAATAGTAGTATGCAAATTAACCATCACACCATCACTCCCTCACTCCATCACAAAGATGGCCACGGTCATGAAGCTGGAGCGAGCAGGAAGCTTGGGTTTCCCCAGGCGATGGAGGAAGCCAAGCTTCCTGCTTGCCCTGGTTGGCCCTGAGCTCTAATCAAGGCTACAAATTTTCAGTTATAGAAGATAAATAAAATGATCTCTGCTACAGTATGCTGTTTTGCTGTAGGTTATACTACACCCTTCCAAGGGCAAACCATATCCAGTTAATGGTCAATTCAAGGGTGAGGCTCTAAAGTCCAGGTTCCCTCTCCCTTGACAGTAGCTAATTTTCAAGGACTTGAGAGCTCTGCAGCATCAGTGCTCCCCATGGATCACCCAAAGCCTTTCTTGAGACTGTATCATACCTCTTCCCTATGTTCTTTTGTTCTCCAAGAGGTTACTCACCAGCAAACTTATTGTGCTCAGATATCAATTTAAGAATTTACCTCTTAAGGACCCAACCCATAAAATTCCATTCTCTATCACCCTTGAGTGTTTTTAATCTGTGTTTTTTAAATATTCCTGGAAGAACATTTATAGAATTTGGATTTTATAAAAACTAATATTTTCTCCAAGAGTATTAAACTAATCACATTTGCTCTGTCTTCAAAATTTTTGCTCAGACAACATTCATTCTATCATTCAGCATATATTTATTAAGAAATTAGCCCTGACCGGTTTGGCTCGGTGGATAAGGCATCGGCCTGCAGACTGAAGTGTCCCAGGTTTGACTCCAGTCAAGGGCATGTACCTTGGTTGCGGGCACATCCCCAGTAGGGGGCTTGTAGGAGGCAGCTGATTGATGTTTCTTTCTCATCGATGTTTCTCTCTATCCCCCTCCCTTCCTCTCTGTGAAAAATCAATAATATATATATTTTTTAAAATTTGTTGAAAAAAGAAAGAAATTACTGCACACCAAGCACTTGAACAGATTCTGAGGAAACGATGGTGAAGAAGACCAATGCTGTCCGTGTTTTCAAGGAGATTATTGCCCGTTGGGAAACACATATATTTTAAAAAGTAAAAGGTACACATAACCTTGTTTTCCTTTTTGTGTTGTCTTTTCTATGTTGGCTAGTTTGAGCTACAGTTCTTACCCTTTTTTTTTCTCTTCCAAGAAGGAAGAGTCCCTATATCCAAAGGTAGAAATAATCATTGCCCCAAGTAAGACAAGGCAGTGAAGACTCATCTTACCAGAAATTGATAAAGAAGCTATCATTAATTTTCAGGCTGTCAGCGTAACAGTTTTCAAACTCGATATCTTTGAATTCCTAACTACATCTCTGTTTCAGATGTCTTAAAAATAAGGAAGGTTCACCTGCTCTTTATATGTGGTTCTTCTGGGTCTCTCTTCTGTCTTTGATATCCTTTTAGCCTTAAAGAGATTGATATTAAAAATTCCCTTAACTGTGATATTGATCTGATAGTTAGAAAATCTCTCACAGTCTCTCAAAATCTAAGCATACTATAGCTATGGTGGTTACAGTGGATTATTTTTATCCAAGAATGGAACCAGATATGAATAATGAGGAAACCAATAGAGTAATTACAAGAAGTACCCATTGCCCTAACCGGTTTGGCTCAGTGGATAGAGCGTCGGCCTGTGGACTGAAAGGTCCCAGGTTCAATTCTGGCCAAGGGCATGTACCTTGGTTGCAGGCACATCCCCAGTAGGAGGTGTGCAGGAGGCAGCTGATCGATGTTCCTCTCTCATTGATGTTTCTGCCTCTCTATCCCTCTCCTTCTGCTCTGTGAAAAATCAATAAAATATATTTAAAAAAAAGAAGTACCCATGAAGAAGGGGTGCCAGAGAGCAATATCCCTTGCAATGTTACAAAATGGAAAACTTTGTATTTACCACTATTTTTCTTAGGGGAAATTTTATCTATGGTTGAAAAGAAAATATTTGGAATAGAAAAAAAAAAAAACAACACTTGAGACAGGGAACCTGGCACTCAATAGGCATGCTGATATAACAGTGTATAGTCACTAATGTGCCTTCCTAGGAGTGCAGGCATAGTCCACTACATGCATTTATTTTAGTAAGCAGAATCTGAAAATGTGGGACCAGGGTTAATTCCTTTTCTAGTTGGTTTCCTTGTCAATCCTTTCCCACATACCACTGAAGTAAGACAAAACGGACAATAAATTATAAAGGGTTGTGGCTGGAAGGAACAACTTATCTTGGCCAGAATCTGCATGAGACATCTACAAGCAGCTGGTAGCAGCTTCTTTTGCATCTGAAATATTTATACTGACCAGGGGGCTGGAGGTTAACTTATATCCCAGTTTCCCCTGGTATCCTTCAGAAACAGGAGCTGTGACTGAGGCAAATAGCATTACTTCCTTCAGAACTTTTAGTTTAGTGAGAATAATGAGAAAGGAGAGGATATGAGAAAACACACAGCTTCATCATGCTGCATGTAATAACCCCATGTCTTTCTAAAGGAAGTCTGAGGTGGATATGACAATTTTAAACAAGTACGTGGTCTAATAACACATCCATGTCAGGTGAAAAGGCCTCATAACTTGTATAAAAAGATGTACCGTCAAGTATTAAGTACATTTTAAAATATCATGGAACACTTAAATTTCATAAAATGCTTGAAAGTATTTATTATTCACTTAAAGCTGAACACTCAGTGAAATAATCAGTCTTTAGTTTCTTAGTTGGCATTGGGAAATTTGAATATTTATGATCTTACTTCCCCTGGTTTTGTACAATATCCATGTGGTGAAAAATTGACTTGTGTACAATGACAAAATTTTATTTGTAATAAAAACATTTTATAGTAATTTGTGAAATTACTATAAGTATTCAGATGTGTCCTTTATTTACATGTTTATGGTTATTATGATTAAAAATGTAAAATCTACTAAACTATAACCTTTTCACTAGTGAGATAGGGACTATATTACAACACAAAATGTAATGTTTTTTAACCATTAATAACAGATGGCAATAATGGTTTTCTACAGACAGTCTCTTTGAAGTTATTAAATACTACAGTCCCAGTGCATGAATTCATGCACCAGTGGAGTCCTTTGGCCTGGCCTGCACCCTCTCGAAATCTGAGCCCCCTTGGGGGATGTTGGATTGCTGGTTTTGGCGCAATCCCCACAGGCCAGGCTGAGGGACCCCCACCAGTGCAGGAATCCATGCAGCAGGCCTCTGAGATTCATCAGTCTGTTCCATGTTTCCATGCCTGTGCATCTGATGCCCACTGGTAGTCAGTGCACTTCATAGCCAATAGTCGAACAGTCAAATGGTCACTTAGGATTTTATATATATATATATATATATATATATATATATATATATATATATATATAGAGAGAGAGAGAGAGAGAGAGAGAGAGAGAGAGAGAGAGATAAGCTCTCTCTCTATTCTGTCACTCATTATGATTGATCTCTCCCTTATTCATTTTTGGTATTGTATTGTCAAAGTGGCTGAGTTCAAGAGAATAATACTAATTTCTATAATTAAAATAAATTGAGCTGGACAATAGTATACAAGTTAATTTTAAACTATTCTCTGTGCTGGTATAACTGACTAGATTTTGAAAAGCCACATAAATGTTTTATAAATTTTCTTGGTGTCCTGAGTTAACTTGATAAGAAACTGTTATTAAGGCTGGTAATGATACAATAGAGGGTTCAGGATGGAAGCCAGCAGATCCAGAGTAATCAGAATTGATTTCAGTGCTCTCAGAGACCCTGCCTGAGACTTGGGTCAAGTGGAAGATTCTCATAATTCTCTTAGCTATGGATGAGCTCTCTAATTATTCTTATATTTAACTCCCAATGCAAAGGGTACACAGAAGGCCTTTTCTAGGTCCCCTAGTCATGATCAAACAGTTTTTATTATTTGGTTTGGGCTCTGCTACATTCCATAAACTTTGAAGATCATACTCTCTCTGTTCTTAAGGATTTTTAACTTCAACTGGAAATTATATTTCCAAATTTTATGACTTAAAAACACTGAACTACAGAACTTGTAGAACCTTTGATATCATCACAAGGGGGCGATTTTTAAGAAACTGCTTTCCTTCTCAAATATCATAATATTTTCAAACTGTAATCACAACAAAGAAAGTTTTCGATAAAGGCAAAGTCTTCCTCAACATCAGCACCATAAGAAAACTCATTCAAAAATCATGTGGCTTTTTATACTAAAGCATTTTTCTCTGAGAGGCCTAAAAATACATTCAAGCAATGTATTCCTTCTTACTAAATCCTTGAGTGATGCTATATGAGATAAGGAAAATAAAATGTAAGCAATTTCATAAAGTAACGCCACTCCAGTTATTATTGGATCACATAGGAGCATAAATGTGAAAATCTATAAAATGCTGATATAGTCATCTATACTAATAAAATGGTAATATGCTAATTAGACCAGATGTCTTTCAGGCGACCTTCCAGACGTCCTTTCCAACAAAGCTGCCATGGTTGTGGAGGGCTGGAGAGAGGAGACAGGGCCTCCACAGTCTCCTTGTGCTGGAAGTCCCGCCTCTGCATGTGAGCTGCACAGGAAACACCTTTTCTGACGGCTCATTGGCTAAGCTTGGAGTACACCACTCACTTGGGTAATAAGAATCCAAGAAATTGATCTACGGTTTTTCCACCTCACTCCTGGAGGGAAAAGTGGAGGTCTGCTTCTGGAGGGGCTAAGAAATGTCATATCCTGCCCTAGCTGGTTTGGCTCAGTGAATAGAGCCTCGGCCTGCCTACCGCAGGGTCTTGGTTCGATTCTGGTCAAGGGCACATACCTAGGTTGCAGGTTCCACCCTGGCCAGGGCCCAGGTCAGGGCTCATGCAGAAGGCAACCAATCAAAGTGTCCCTCTCACATTGATGTTTCTCTCTGTCTTTCCCTCTCTCTTTCATGCTCTCTAAAAATCAAGGGAAAAATATCCTCAGATGAAGATTAAAAAAAAAAAAAAGAAAGAAAGAAATATATTCTATAAAAGAGACATCTTAAAAATGCCTAAAGAAAGTTGTCATTTTTTTCATGGTGAAGGGACTGGAGTCCGTGTTGATGAAAACACCTTGGCGGCTGGGAGGGCCAAGTGCAACTGTGGAGGTGAGCAATGGCAGGAGCAGAGGGTGATGGGAGCAGCGCCTTCCCCTGATTGGCCAGTTGCCTCCTGCAGAGCGGGCCTAAGCTGTCAGTAGGACATCCCCTGAGGGCTCCCAGACTGTGAGAGAGGGCAGGCTGAGCTGAGGGACCTCCCCTCCAGTCATGAATTTTCATGCACCTAGACTCTAGTATATAATTATAAAGTTATAATGAAGAATCTTACAGAATGTAGAATGTGATATCTTTTAGATAGAATGGCCCTCCCATAATGTTCACCTTAGCTTTTACTTTCATTGTCAAATATTTTCTGCTTCCTACTCTCAGTAAACTATTTCTTTTATAATTATCAGAAATAACAACATCGTCAACTTTCTGTACACCACCTTCTTGTCATTGCATTTTAATTACTCTATAAATGTTCTATCACTTTGTTTATAGATAATATAAATGTTTTCCTTTAGCTTTTATCTCTCTGATATTTTCTAAATTACTCCACATGTAGTAGAAAGATTTCTGGAATAAGAGTGAGACTATGCAAGCTAAATTCTATCTCAGCTAGGGTTTGAGAGAACATGGGAAATTCGCTTATACCTAGAGTTTTAGTAACCTTGTGTATAAAATGGAGATGGTATTTATCTTATGAAATGTTATATTAAAATGTAAAACTCATGTGTAAGTAATTTGTACAAAAAACATATTCTAAAATGATATGTACAAAAACATTTAATCTAAGTATGTCTTATAATCAATGTAAAAATAATAATTCTGGAATCAGGCCTTTGCTCTGTTGCCCAATTAAAGATGTCTTCCATTCTGTGATACCATCTCCCTCAAAGTTATCACACAAATCAAGGAATTATATATGTAGCTGAGAAAATGTTATTTAAAGTCACAGTTGACACAGATTTGTTGACTTCCTAAGATTTCAACAGAGTCCACTTTCCAATGTGTGCCCCTTTGTTAAAAAAAAATATCTCAAAAGACTGCTGTGAACACAATAGCAGATATCTTCAGGGCACTCTCTGAGAGTCCATAAAAAGAATTGAATTAATCTGTGCAATGAAGTATCAACTTTTAGCTGCCAAAATTGTCCAGGAAAAAGATAGTTTGAACATCAGTATGTGACACAATGGCTTACACAAAAGTTGAGATACAAAGGGAAGATTCAGAATCAAAGAGTCGGAAAAAAAAAAAAATGAAGCCAGAGATGGAGAAGATAAATATAAGATACTAAAGGATCATCAAGGATGATCATCCAAGATGACCATAAACATGGGATTCTATACTGTGTGAAATATGGCTGTTTTTGTTTAAATCTTAAAGTTCACGTTGACTTAAGCAGACTGGAGCACACAGGGTACCTTGGCAGTGGACACTTGGGTCACATTGGACTCTATTTGTAAGGAGATTTATCATTTTATTCCCTTTCTATAGTACCACATTGAAATAAATACTAAGAAATATATGTTTTGAAAATATAACACCATGTAAAGATAAATATTAAAATTAATAATAAAGTTGTCATCCATATGTAGGATTATGCATAACCATTCAGTTAGGTTAATATGTAATGTATAATACCAAAACTGGCAAAGAAATCATTAGACAATTGGAAGGGCTCTGCCATTTTGATAAAAAAATCTTACTTTTATATGGAAGAGATGAGCTTTATTTTTTGTCAATGTATCCTAGAGTGAAAAGTGAACATTTTTAGATATTGGTAAAGGCCATATGTTTATGAAATTATTGTTTCTTAATTTGATGGATCTTGTAATATTTTCATTTATATGAGCAATATATTTTATAAAATCTTATTTAGGAAAATACAACTGATAATTGATATTTAATTTTAATATTTAAAAATTGAGTTTAGAGAATGAAAGCATTGAAACTAATTTTTCCTCACATAAAATATTTAAAGTTATTTTTTATTCAGTTTTTAAAATAACAACCTTTTCAAATTACCTAATGCATAATAATCATCTTTTTGTTTTAGACATAAACTATAAATATTAAATTGATTTTGTGACACTGTTCTCCTTTGTCTTAGTATATTTAATTCTAAAATCAATGTTTCTTGAGATGGGCAAACTCAAAATTTATAATATTTTTTCAATATTGGTTATTTTAAATAAAAATTTTAAATGTTTTTCATATCTCAAAATCTTTTCCAATTAGTGGCTCACAACATACTTAGTATAAAAAGTAAATGTTGTCATCACCTTTCTAATTTCATTTATTTACTAGAGGCCCAGTGCACGAATTCGTGCATTAGTGGGGTCCCTCGGCCTGGCCTGTGGGATTGGGCAGAAACGGGCTCTCTGACATCCCCCAAGGGGACACGGATTGCGAGAGGGTGCAGGCCAGGCCTACAGAGCCCACTGGTGCACAACTGGGGCTGGAGAGGGATGCAGGAGATTGGCCAGCCAGGGAGGGACCACGGGAGGGCTCTAGGACATGTCTGGCCCATCTCGCTCAATCCCAATCAGTTGGACCCCAGCAGCAAGGTAACCTACCAGTTGGGGCATCTGCCCCCTAGTGATCAGTTTATGTCATAGCGACTGGTCAACCAGTTGACTGTCTGCCTCCTTGTGGTCAGTGCACAACATAGCAGGTGGTTGAGCAGCTTTAGCATATCATTAGCATATTATGCTGTGATTGGTTGAACAGACAACCAGATGACCAGGCAATTAGCATATTAGGCTTTTATTATATAGGATTTGTTTATTTATTATCTTCCTCTCTTTTTATTTAAATTTATCTTTATTGTTGATACTGTTACAAATGCCCCCTTGTTCACTTTTGAGCCCCTTCTAGCCTTCACCCCAGGCCTTTACCACACTATTGTCTGTGTCCCTGGGTTATGCATATATGCATATACATTTTTTGTTTAATCTCTAACCACCCACCTACACACTCCTGCCTTTCCTCTGATATTTGACAGTTCCATGCTTCTAGGTCTCTAGATCTATTTTGTTCATTAGATTTCACCTATGAGTGAGATCTTGTGATACCTGTGTTACTCTGACTGGCTTATTTTGCTTAGCATAATACTCTTCAGGTCCCTCCATGCTGTCTCAAAGGATAAGATATCTTTTATTTTATAGCTGCATAATAAAGTTGGATCTTATAGAGATTAAGTGATTTTTCAAATATGTACTTTTCAAATTTTATTGGATTTATGCCACAAAATTCCTACCATTATTTCTTATTAGGTTGCAATGCCTAGTCAGTCTTACTGTAATGACCTATGGTAAGACCCCTGTTTTGACAACATTCCAACTTCATATGATTTCTATAAGCTCCTATTTCTCAATATCCAGATTCTAAAAAATATGAGGAAAATGATAACAATATAAACCTTCTACCTAAGTATTGGTATGTGACATTGACAATGTTAGAAACAGATGTTATCTCTTCCTGTATTCCTATTTTCAATCCAACATGTAAGGAGCTTGGAAATAGCCATTTTGTTTCAACAACAATTAAAAAACTGAATAAACTGAAAATAAACACCTCTTTTTAGATTCATCAGAGAAATGATGTCACAGGGCAAACTGCCACTCACAAAATTCTAAAGATAGGCAGATACAAAGAACTACAACTTGTGGGAAATGAAACCCATGAGCAGAAATTTCCATGGGAACCAGTACCAATGTAGGCAAACCTAAACTATAATGATGAATTGCTTGAGGCTCAGTGTAGAGAAGTCCTAGAGTTAAAAACTGCAGGAGGGCCCAGTTTTAGGGGATGTGCCCATACTTTTGTGAGTTTTACCTCTAGAGCCTTCCTATGTTCTCATAGTAAAGATCAGAGAGAAATCTCCTTGTGCTCCTAACAGGGGAAAGGGAAAGTAACTCTTGAAATATGCCAGAGGGAAAAACAATAGATCTTACCTATAGAGGAGCAAAGAAAAGTAATACATCTGACTTCTTCTCAGAAACCCAGCAAGCAAGAAAATAATAGAGTGAAATATTTAAAGTTTTGAGAAATAAATCCACCAGCTAATAATTTTGTATCCTGTAAAATTATCCTTCAAAGGTGAAGGGGAAATAAAGATTTTTCTCAGACAAACAAAAATTAAAGAAATGTGTAGTTAGTATACTTGCCTTGCAAAAAATGTTAAAAAGATATCTTCAGATAGTAGAGAAAATAGTATAGATCAGAAACTTACATAAAGAAAGAAAGAATATTGATGAAAGAATAAGAAAGAGTAAAATGAAACTTTTAATTTCTTACTAGTAATAGATCTAAAAGGTAACAATTTGTTCAAAATGATAATAGCATCATTTATTCAATAATTTGTTTAATTATTAGTGTTTATGTATCAGTGAAATGAATAACAACAATAGCAAGAGATGAAAGGGAGGACTTAGGAATACTTTATTATTAAGGTATTTGCACTATTTAGGGAGTAGTATGGTGTTATTTGAAATGGTGTTGGATCATTTGTAAATGTATGTTGCAAACTCTAAGAAAATTACTAAAAATGTAATAAAAGAAGTATAATTAATATGCTAATAAAGGAGAGAAAATGGACTTGTTTAAAATGCTGAGTGAAAACCACATAAGACAGAAAAATATCAAAAGACAATATAATAACAAGATAAACAAATAGAAAACAGCCACAAATATGGTAGATATTAATTCAATTATATCAATAACATTAAATATCAATGATCAAAATACAATTAAATGGAGAGGTCAACAGAGTAAAAAACAAGATAAACTATGTCATCTACAAGAAACTCACTTTAAATATAAATTCATATATTGATGAAAAGTAAAGGTATGTAGAACTATATGCCATGATAACACTAATTTTTAAAAAGCTGGAGTAGCTATGTTAAATTAGGATAGAGTCAACTTCATAGCAAAGAAAATTATGAGGGATAAAGAGGAACATGGCATAATAATAAATTGGTCAAGTCTTTAAGACTTTACAATTCTTAATGTGTATGCACTTAAAAAAATGGGCATAAAATTACTTAAGGTAAAAACCATTTATCCCTTTATTTCCAAAAATACTGCTTTTCATTTCACTCTTAAAACTTTCTGTTTCACTAGCCTTTCTAAATCATAGCTCTAATCAAGTTATTCCCAGTTTAAAAACTTCAATGACTCAAAGACAAAATGGCAGCCAAATAGGCAGATGTGTCCCCGAGCCTTTTCTGAGAGCAGATAGAAGGAGCAACTAAAACAAATAACATCCACCCCAATTTAGCAAAGTAGACACAGCTGGTGAGACAAATCACAGCCAGGAAGGGGAGATGATGCCTGGAGAACAGTAAAATCAGAGATCTGGGCTGGAGAGAATTGCGAAACCTCCAATCCAGGAGAGTCAGAAAACTAACTCTTGAAATATTCCAGGGGGATATCTGCCATGTCCCTTGGGACAGGCATAACATCTGACTGTGGAAAGGAAGTCCATAGGGCTGCTGGCAGCAGGGGATTCTAGATCTAAGACTACAGCCATAAGAGGCTGAGCCCAGAGGGGGCAACTTGAACAACTGCCCAAGTCATGTGGTGCCGGTATGGGAGAAACTCACAGTGGCACAGCACTTTCCCATATTTTTGGCCTTTGCTTTTATTTGCTACACCAAGTTCATAGGACCTTTCAAATACAAACACTCACCTGTGGCTGAGGTGTTGGTGGAGGTGTAGACTTGTGGAGTCTGGGGAGAGGAGAAGGTTAGGAAAAGGTGGCTGTGATTCTGGCACTGCATCATACATGATGTGCTGGACCTAGGTAGCCATTTTCTCCTGAAGAGATAGCCCCTCCTTGCAGTCTCCATGGAACCAAAACAGCCACACCCAGACAACCCCCTGAGTGGTACAAAGGATTCAAAGAAATAAATCTGAATAGTCATTAGAGTCATCAGGGATTGGGCTAAAGAGAGGCCTTTCAATCCCAGCAACAGGAAACTGAAAAACAGCAGACAGTGGATCTTAAACCATCCCTCATGAAGAATTAAAACTCAGTGGAAAAGAATGACACTTCACTTTTTCATTTTTATTTTATTTCATTTTATTATTATTTTGTTATCTCTTTTTTCATTATTTTCCTTTTTTCATTTGTTTCTTTATTTTTTATTTCTTTTTGCATTATTTTTTCATCATTCTAATTTTTGTATTTTTATCCTATTTTTAAAATTAATTTATTTTATTATTATTGTTGTTGTTGTTGTTGTTGTTTTCTTCTCTTTCTCATTCTTCTTATACACTCATCCTCTTTCTACTTCCTCTATACTGAACTTAGACTCTCCCAATAGTCATCCAATTCCTTAACCTTACTTTCTGTATATAAGCTCAGCCTCTACAGAGTCCACACCCACATTCTTTACTGGATATTTGGTGTTTGTATGTTTTGGTTTACCTGTTTGTTCTCTGATGTTTTCTCCACATTTTTTTTCATTTTTTTCTCGTTTTATACTTTTCCTTTTCCCTCATAGTATTTTTTCTCTCTTTGATATCATTTGTGCTCTCTTTTCTCTCTCCTAATTCTCTTTTCTTTGATGGTCACTTATATTGGGGTTATTGGCATCATAAATGCATTCATGGTTTGTTCCCTTTGTGTTGTGTCTTGTCCAGTTACATTTTGTCCTGTTTGGCCAATGTGGAAGAGAGCGACCCACATAACCAGACACCCAGAAAGGAGACTCCATTCACGAATGGGTCAATAACACTCCAGACCCAACTACAGAGGCAGGAAAAAAGGCGGCAATGAGGGAGAGAGTGTAAGTGAGTGAGGGAGTGAAAGAGGAGTGTGTGGACATGTGGGTGTGTATGTGTGTGTGAGTGAGACACAGATCTCACAGGACCTTCAGTGGCAGGATGACTGTACTTGCCTAACCAGGCAGCCTCTGCTACCATTGTAAACAGTCCCAGAGCAGCCGGCACATCCATAAAGGCTGAGCCTTTTTAAAGGGGAGAGCTGCTGTGACTGGGAGCCCAGCCTCACCTCCACCAAGGGTGCCCTAAGACAGCACCCAGGACTCTACAGTCACCCCTGCCAGGGACCTGCTGCCTTGGCTGTGGTCCCTCGTTCACTGAGACTCCAGCCACCTCCAGCACAGGATCCTGTGAGTTCTGAAGCATGTTCCTGTATGGCCAGCCCAAGGCTTTAACCCAGGGCCCCACAACCACATGAGCAGCACCCATGCAAGCCACCCGCTCCAGTATAAGGAGCAGCAGCCTCACACAGCCTGCCCCCGTCTGAGGAGCAACAGCCCCATGAGTGCCCCATCCCTGTCCGAGGAGCAGCAGCCAGGAGAGTGTCCCGCTCACATCTGAAGAACAGCAACATGAGCAGCCTGCCCCATCTGAGGAGGAGCAGCAGCCTGCCCCCTTCCAAAGAGCAGCAGCCACACACAGCCTGGCCCCATCTGAGGAGCAGCAGATGCATGAGCATAATGCACCTGCCATCCAGAGAAGACACCACTGCTGCAAGCAGCGCCCACCAGAGGAGCCATCGCCAAGTGAGGAGCAGCCACTGCCATGACCACCGAGGAGCAGCTGCTGTCCAAGGAGCAGCACCCACATGACTTGACACCTAGATCCTTCAATGAGAGCAAAAGTGGGGAGACAAAGAAACCCCCAAAGGAAAAAAAGAAAAAGGAGAAATCACCAGAAAAGCAGCTAAGTGAAACAAAGCCATGCAATATGTCAGAAAAAGAATTCAGATTACGGATCATAGAATTTATAAACCAGATGAATGAAAAAGTCAAAAACTTATGTGAGAATCAAGAAGAAGTAAAGAATGATATAGCTGCAATAAATAACACCATGAAAAGTTTCAACAGTAGACTAGGAGAAGCGAAGGACCAAATTAGCGAAATAGAAGACAGGGAAACAAATACACCCAAACTGAACTGTAACTGGAGGAAAAAAAATTAAAAGACACAAAGAGAACCTAAGGGAACTTTGGGACAATATGAAACAAAGAAACATATGAATAACAGGGGTGCAGAATGACAAGAAGAGGAACAAGGATTAGAAAAATTATTTGAAGAAATAATGTCAGAAAACTTCCCTGATGTGGGGAAGAAAAAAGTCACACAGCACAGAGTCCTAAACAAGATAAACCTGAAAAGACCCATAACAAGACACATCTTAATTATGATGGAAAATGTTCAGGACAAAGAGAGAATCTTAAAGGCTGCATGAGAGAGAATGGAAATTATGTACAAGAAATCTCCCATTAGATTATCAAATTATTTCTCAAAAGAAACACATCAGGCCAGAAAAGAATGGATGGAAATTTACAAAGTGATGCAAAGCAAAGGACTGAATCCAAGAATACTCTATCCAGCAAGGCTATCATTCAAAATTGAAGGGGAAATAAGAAGCTTCACAGATAAACACAGGCTAAGGGAGTTCATCACCACCAAGCCAGCAATCCAAGAAATTCTAAAGGGACTGGTGTAAGAAGAAATAAAAAGGGAATAAGGGACATGGGAACAAAAAATAAAAATGGCTACAAACAAGTACCTATCAATAATAACTTTAAACATAAACAGACTAAATGTTCCAATCAAAAGACATCAAGTGTCTGAGTGGATAAAAAAACATGATCCATACATATGCTGTCTACAAGTGACCCACCTCAAAACAAGGGGTTCACACAGACTGAAAGTGAAAGGATGGAAAAATATGTTTCAGGGAAATGAAAATGAAAAAAATAATGAACCTGGGGTAGCAATACTTATATCTGGCAAAGTAGACTTCAAAGTGAAGGCCATAGCAAAGGATAAGGAAGACCACTCAATAATACTAAAGGGATTGATAAAACAAGAGTATATAACCCTGGTAAACATATATGCACCCAATGCAGGAGCACCCAAATACATAAAAAAACAACTCCTGGATGATATCAAGAGAGAGATAGACAACAATGCAATCATAGTAGGGGACTTTAATACCCCATTCACATCATTGGATAAATCCTCTAAACCAAAAACCATGAAAAAACAAACAGCAATTCTAAATGACCCACTAGAACAGTTGGACTTAATAGACATCCTCAGAACATTTCACCCCAAAGCCCCGAAATATATGTTCTTCTCAAGTGCACATAGGATTTTTTCAAAGATAGATCACATATTGGGTCACAGGCAAAGTCTCTCAAAATTCAAGAAGACTGAAATCATATCAAGCAGCTTCTCAGAACACAATGGCAAAATATTAAAAATAAACTACAATAAAAACAATAAAAAAATTCAAAATTTTGAAATCTGAATGACATACTAGTAAACAATGATTGGCTTACCAAAGAGATCAAAGAAGAAATTAAAAATCTCCTGGAAATGAATGACAATGAAAACACAACAATCCTAACTCTGTGAGACACAGTGAAAGCAGTCCTGAGAGGGAAGTTTATAGCTCTAAAAGCTTACCTCAAAAAAACAAGAAAAAGTGGTAATAAATCATCTAATGCTATAACTTAAAGAATTAGAAAGAGAGCAACAAGAAAAGCCCAGAGTGGGCAGAAGGAAGAAGATAATAAAGATCAGGGCAGAAATAAATGACAGAGTCAAAAAAACAAAAAACAAAAGATAAATGAAACCAAGAGCTGGTTCTTTGAAAGGATAAACAAGATTGATACACCTCTAGCCAAGCTCACCAAGAAGCAAAGACAGTGGACCCAAATAAGTAAAATCATAAATGAAAGAGGCGAAATAACAAAAGACCCCACAGAAATAAAATAGGCTTGTTAAAAAAGACTATGATCAACACTATTCCAACAAACTGGGCAACCTAGAGGAAATGGAAATATTCCTAGAAAAATACAACCCTCCAAAACTCAATCAGGAAGAATCTAAAAATCTCAGTAGGCTGATAACTATGGAGGAAATTGAAGCAGCTATGGAAAATCATCCAGCAAACAAAAGCAACATTGTTCACAGTGGAGTTTTACCAAACATTAAATGAAGAACTAAAACCTGTCCTCAAACAATTCCACAAAATTCAAGAATAAGGAACATTTCCCACCTCATTCAATGAAGCCAGCATCACCCTAATACCAAAACCAGATAAAGACAACAAAATGAAAGAGAATTATAGGTCAATATCCCTTATGAACATAGATGCCAAAATCGTCAAAAAAAAAAAATCTAGCAAATCGAACCCAGCGTTACATTAGAAAGATCATACACCATGACCAAGTAGGATTTATCCCAGGGATTCAAGGGTGGTACAGTATCTGAAAATCAATAAATGTGATACATCATATAAACACATTGAGAGATAAAAATCACATATTTATATTAATTGATGCAGAAAAAGCATTTGACAAAATCCAACAATCTTTCTTGAAAAAAACCCTCAGCAAAGTGAGAATAGAGAGATCATACCTCTACATAATGAAAGCCTTATATGACAAACCTACAGCCAACATCATACTCAATGGGCAAAAACTAACACCATTTCACCTAAAAACAGGAACAAGACAGGGATGCCCACTTTTACCCTCTTGGAATTGCTAGCCATAGCAATTAGACAAGAAGAAGAAAAAAAGTTATCCAAATTGGAAAAGAAGGCGTAAAACTGACATTATTCACAGATAACATGATATTGTACGTAGAAAACCCTAAAGACTCTATCAAAAATTATTAAACTTAATAAATGAATTCATCAAGGTAGCAGGATACAAAATTAATGTCAAGAAATCTATGGCATTTTTACACCAATAGTGAACTTATAAAAAGAGAGATTAAAAATCAATCCCATTTACCCTTGCACCAAAAAAAATTAAGATACTGAGAAATAAACTTAACTAAGGAGGTAAAAACGTGTACTCAGAAAACTACAGGGCATTGAAAAAGGAGTCAGAGGAAGACATAAACAGATTGAAGAATATACCCTGTTTATGGATTGATAGAATCAACATCATTAAAATGCCTATACTACACAAAGCAATCTATAGATTCAATGCACTCCCAATTAAAATACCAGCAGCATACTTCACAGACCTAGAACAAATCCTCCAAAAATTCATCTGGAATAAAAAAAAAAAGACCCCGAATAGCTGCATCAATTCTGAGAAAGAAGAACAAAGTAGGAGGGGAGGGATCTCAATACCAGATATCAACCTGTATTACAAAGCCACTGTTCTCAAAACTGCCTGGTACTTGCACAAAAACATACATATAGACCAATGGGATAGAATAAAGAACCCAGAAATCAACCCAAAACACTAAGTTCAATTAATATTTTACAAAGGAGGCAAGAGCATTCAGTGGAGTCAAGAAAATCTATTCAAAAAATAGTGTTGGGGAAATTGGACAGATACATGCAAAAAAAAATGAAACTAGACAACAAACTTACACCATAAGCAAAAATAAACTCAAAATGGATAAAGGACTTAAACATAAGATGGGAAACCATAAAAGTCTTAGAGAAATCCACAGGCAGAAATATATCAGACCTTTGCCAAAGCAATACCTTCACTGTTACAGCTCTTAGGGCAATGTAAATTAAAGAGAACATAAACAAATGGGACTAATTCAAAATTAAAAACAAACAAACATTCTGTACAGCAAAAGAAACCATCAACAAAACAACAAGAAAGCCCATGGCCTGGGAGAACATATTTGCCAATGTTATCACAGATAAGGATTTGATCTCCAACATTTACAGGGAGCTCATACAACTTAACAAAAGTAAGAAAAACAACCCAATCAAACAATGAAGTAAATAGGAACTTTTCGAAAGAGGACATACAAATGGCTAAGAGACATATGAAAACATGCTCAAAGTCACTAATCATCTGAGATGCAAATCAAAACGACATGCGGTACCATCTCACACCTGTCAGAATGGTTATCATCAACAAATCAACAAATGACAAGTGCTGGCAAGGATGCAGAGAAATAAGAACCCTCGTGCACTGCTGGTGGGAATGCAGACTGGTGGAGCCACTATGCAGAACAGTATGCAGTTTCCTCAAAAAAAAAAACTAAAAATGGAACCCCCATTTGACCCAGTGATCCCACTTCTAGGAATATATCCCAAGAAACTAGAAACATCAATCAGAAAGGATATATGCACCCCTATGTTCATAGAGGTACAATTCACCATAACTATGATTTAGAAACATCCTAAGTGCCCACAAGCAGGTGAGTTGATTAAAAAACTGTGGTACATCTACACAATGGAATACTATGCTGCAGTAAAAAAAAAAAAAAAAAAGAGTTCTTACCATTTGCAGCAGCATGGATGGAACTGGAGAGCACTATGCTAAGTGAAATAAGCCAGTCAGAGAAAGATAAGTATCACATGAGCTCATTCATATGTGGAATCTCATGAAGACAATAAACTGATGAACAAAATAGATCCGGAAACAATGTCATTTTGATTTTTTAGAAGTGAAAACATAAAGGGAAATGTCGTGGAATAATTTGATGTTGAAAAAGTTTGCTACATTACAAGGTATCAGAAATGTTTTAAATGTGCTTATTATAAGTGATCAAAGTTACGGTAAGAACTACTTTTAAGACACAATCTTCACATGCTCTGTATTGCTTTAAGAAGCCAAATATGGGACAATTGAGAAAGATAAGCATTCTACATCAATGATCAGTCTTCAGGAATATTTGTTGTGGGAGATGCTAAAAAACTACAGCAAGCCCATTTTCAATAGCCATAATTCCTAATGTTATGGCTGGTACTCCAGGGATCAGATTTATGCCCTGGAATACCTGCCATAGCCAGAGTAGGATGGATTCTTGGAAGATACTGATTTGAATAGATTGATGTAATCTCTTGTATTTAGGAGGGAAGAGAGCTCTGGAAACTTAACTTGGAACACCTGATGCTCATTCATTACATTTCACTTGATAACTTTAATAGTGGGTATATGTAATTTCTGTTGTACATCTATCCTCTTTTGCAAAAGTATATGTCATATGACAAAGGGGAACAATAGTGAACTTTCAAAGGCATTTGAATATATCAGGCATTACCTTTAGGCTAATTGTCTTTTTTCCTATGAAAATGTCACTTTGCTCTTGAGCTTAAATGGAGATATCTTCCCTGTGCTTCATACTGCAGGAATAATAATAGGAAGAATACTAATTTACAAACAATGTTTGCTAGCGTAGACCAAGTTCCCATTGAATCATGGTCACTGATTTTTTATTCCTTTGCTTCATATTTTAACTACTACCAACAATCTTAAGTCATCTTAACTGTATTAATATATTTAGTTCTATTTAATTGATATGCAATCTTAACCTGCTTCACTTAACACTTACTCTGAAAGAATGTACTTCAAGGGTGAAGACTGAGGAAAACCTTGGAAATAATTCATATGGCAAAGATTGATGGGAATTTTATTATAGGGAAGATATAGTGTTTGTATCTTTAATTGCAATTGTTTGAGAATCCGGCACACTACCTCATACAAAATGGGTACTGAATAAATGTGTGCTGAATAACTGAATGAATGAAAAAATGTATCTTAAGAAAAGATTCAAGTTGCTGCCATGGTTGAAGAATTACATCTAATCTGTAATTTGTGTATTAGAGTATTATTGGCTTTGACAAAAAAAAAAAGCCATGATGAATTGAAATTGTAAAACACTTAACGTTATATACTAAGGAGTTTAGTATTTATTTTATGGATTTTAAAGTAGATGAATATCCTGAGTAATAGGGGAAAAAGAAAAATAGATTGGTAAGGATTGTAAGAGAGGCATTTTAATAATGTAGGTGTGATCTACAATTTCTAATCATGGAGAACAGCGAGAATTTAATGAGGTATTTGATGGCTTAGACGTGTTCACTGAACTTTGAAAAGGCAGACTCACCAATTAATGGAGATAAAACAAAAAAAGTAAATTATATTTTCTGTTCTGGCCAAAGTAGAGTAACAGGGATCAGATATATGCCCTGGAACACCTGAAAAAAAGGGAAGAAAATAAGATAAAATTATGAAAGACACTGGACATCAGGAAGCAGAGACTGACCCCTCACAGACAGGAAATAAAGGAGGTGAGGCCTATGATTGCTTCAAATTCCTTGAGTTTCTAGGTCACAGCTCAGAGAGGCAGAAACCAGGCAAAGACCAGTGGTCTCACTACTAGTGTGTAGAGGAGATGGAGCTAAGACACTGTGGAGAACAAGGTGGGTAGAGTTCTCAAGGCAGACAACCAGAGAGCAAAATGAGAGAATGAGACCGAACTCCAGAATCTTGCACCCCACAGGAATGATTCAGCTGATTACTGATCAGCTCATGTGTGAATACATTATTAGAAGCCAGGAAAGCCCTAACCGGTTTGGCTCAGTGGATAGAGCATCTGCCTACAGACTGAAGGGTCCCAGGTTCGATTCCAGTCAAAGGCATGTACCTTGGTTGCAGGCACATCCCCAGTAGGGGGCGTGCAGGAGGCAGCTAATCGATGTTTCTCTCTCATCAATGTTTCTAACTCTCTATCCCTCTCCCTTCCTCTCTGTAAAAAAATCAATAAAATATATTTTTTTAAAAAGCCAGGAAAGAAACCACTGGAAAGGATTCTTTTTTTTTTTTAAATATATTTTATTGATTTTCCACAGAGAGGAAGGGAAAGAGATAGAGAGTTAGAAACACCGATGAGAGAGAAACATCGATCAGCTGCCTCCTGCACATCCCCCACTGGGGACATGCCCGCAAACCAGGTACATGCCCTTGACCGGAATTGAACCTGGGACCCTTCAGTCCGCAGGCCGACGCTCTATCCACTGAGCCAAACCAGTCTCGGCTGGAAAGGATTCTTGATAACTGATACTCACACAGGGCCTGCAATAGTGACCTTTACTGTCAGCCAGACTAGAAAACCTCATAGAGCAGTGGTTCTCAACCTTGGCTACACATTAGAATCACCTGGGAATCTTTTTAAAATCCTGATTTCTGGGTCTCATCCTCCGAAAATTCTGTTTCTTTGTTACTAATGTTGTGCCCCCACCCCATAACAAAGAAATAGAATTTCTGGAGGATGAGGCCCAATAATCAGGATTTTAAAAAGATTCCCAGGTGATTCTAATGTGCAGCCAAGGTTGAGAACCACTGTTCTAGATGCACAGGCACTGAATAATTTACGTGGAAGGGTCTTGCTGCAGGAGTGAGGAACGGTTAACCATACCACATGGTATAACATTAATTAGGCATGTACTATCACAGGGAACTGCTCTGATTATTTCAATCAAATCTTAAAAAGGATCCCCCCCCCCAAAAAAAAGGATCCCAAAGAATCAAACTGTTTCCAAGCAACACAACGGTATCCAAAAAGGGCAAATATTATTTGTAAAAAGAAAATGGATGGTGAACAACACATGGGTTTTAAATAAAGACAGGATCAGTAGTAGGAACACTGATCTATCCTTTGTCCTCAGGCTTTATTTACTATGGCACTGTTTTTCTGATTATGTTGAAATGCTACCCTAAAAGATAACTGATCTTGATTTCTGAGGGGGATTTTGGGTGCCACGTTAAGTTGTATACCCAATGCCTCACTCACCTCACCCATATTTGGGCAAATAGCAAAACCTGAGGGCTGTGAGTACATAGAAAAAATATGGCTCTCATAATCTCCCGCCTATCAATTGTTACCTATAATTTATCCAGGAGAAATGAAAGTACTTGTATGAAGATGTGAACACTTGAAATATTCGTGACCCCTTGATTTCCAAACAGCCTCAAACTGGAATCAATCCAAAAGTCCATCAAAAGATGAATGGGCAGCTGAACTGTGGTGTGCCCATACACGGGAACAGTTCTCTACCACAAGCAAGAATGCAACCTTGCGGGCCATCCCGGGACAATGCAGGCTGTGCAGGGGCACGTGCTGATCTGCCTCAGGAAAGAATAAGAATGAGTCAGCACCAGGCAATGGTCTCCTAGCAACTGGGCGGCTGGGACAACAAACTCCTGAGGCCCCTGGGCGCCCTGGGCCAAGGGCGCCATGGCGGGCCAGCAGTGGCCCTTACCGGAGCCCCACAAGGGGTGGCTGTTAAAGTCGGACCTGAGGAAGAAGGCGCTCATAGAGTCGGGGATGATCAAGCCATGGCAGTCAGGGCAGAAGCTGGACAAGAAGCCAGAGTTCAACAAGAAGTGGCTGCTAGGACCACGGAGGCTGGATCCCTTACCCCTGGGCATGAAATGTAAGCCTTGGTTCAAGGACAGGGACAGGTTGCCTTCCCGCTATCTCTCAAAGCAGAACAAGCTTGGGAAGTGCCCCGCCTCCATGGACAGCAGGCGGTGGGTATTTGTGAAGGAGGGGGTGGACGACTTCAGAAAGGGCTGTCCATCTCCTGAAGATGTGATCACTCGTGGCCCTCGGGAGAGCTTTCTCCCCATGATTGCTCAGAGAATTCCCCGCCCTCCGCCCAAAAAGATTCACAAGCAGCCGCCCAAGGGTTCGAACCTGTGTTCCAAACTCTCCCAAGCCCAGCGAGCAAGGAAGGCCTTTGTAGAGAACATTGAAGCCAGCCTGACCCAGTATTCCCTGGCGAACTGCCCGAATCTGGAGGAAGATCTCCCTCCAGACCTCCTGCTCAAGGTCCTGAAAGTGCTAGATCCTGACAGGGAGCTGGAGGACACGTGGGCGTATTGTGAGGGCACCAAGGAAAGAAAGAAGACACCCCCACACCTGTGTGAAGAACATCCTGAGGAGGTCAACCTGGAGCCTCCCCAGGCAGTGAACCTAGAACCTCCCGAGGCAGTGTACCTTGAGCCTCCCGAGGCAGTCCACCCGGAATCTCCCTGGAAGCTCAAACTGGAACCTTCCGAGGAGGACAACCTGGAACCTGAAGACCAAGCCCACGTGGAAACAGCCAAGGAGAGTCTCCAGTCATATTTATTCAGTTTGTTTCCTGAGGAAGAGACAAATGCAGCATGCACAACGGATATCCCCAAAGATCCTGGGCTCCAAAAAGCAAAAAGAACAGTTCGTGAATTCTGCAGATGGATCAATGATAAATTTGGAGACATAGGCATTGATGAAGAGGACATCATGAAAAAGTTTGAAGTTGACTTTGAGGGCCCATTCACCCATAATACAGTCAAAATAAAGAAAATAAGCCAGCTTCCTTTGAATATAAGGCCCTGCAAACAGCTAGATGCAATAAAGCAGAGAAAATTCTCCCTGCAGGAAGATAACTGGGAAAGGAAACTCCGCAAACGAAAAGACCCTTATAAACCCAAACAGCGGAAGATAAGGTATGGAGCATGGTACCTGGACCCCAAATCCTGGAAAAAGCTGGCCAGTGACCAGCCTTTGCCCGACCCTGAAGTCGTCCCTGACAAGGAATATTGGACCTATCGAAGGCATTTTGAACCAGACATTATTGATGAGCTTTATGGACCAATTGCCTTCAAAGATTTCATTGTAAGCAAGGGCTACAAGATGCCAGGTGTGATTGAGAAGATGTTTATGAGGAAGGGATGGAAATATGAATCTGTGAAGACTCCTATACACCGAGTAATGAAACTCCTCTCCAAACCCAAAGAGGAGGATTCAGAGGAAGAAGAGAATTAGACAATTTTCTATTTACTACTCACTTGGCTAGTGTGTCTCTCTCATTTTAACATCAGCCAGAATTCACCATGAGTGCCTCACTGTGTATGGACAATTTGATTCCAAAACATCTGTAAATTTAACACCTAGTGCTAATAAAAATTTCTAAATGAGCTTCTGCTTGTGTTCATCAATATTTTATGTATTTATTTTACCAACTATGAAATCAATATTTACATATACTCCTCTTGGTTTTTATTGCATTAGGAGTATTATATTTTTATTTCAATTATTTATTAAAAGTAACTATAAATGAAAGAATTACTTACAAAGGATCTTGTTGCCCAGCCGATGTGGCTCAGTGGTTGAGAATTGACCTATGAACCAGGAGGTCATGGTTTGATTCCCAGTCAGGGCACATGCTCTGGTTGCAGGCTTGACTCAATCGGGGGGCATGCAGGAAGCAGCCGACTAATGATTATCTATCACCTTTGATGTTTCTTTCTCTTTCTTTCCCTCTCTAAAAATCAGTAAAAATATATTTATAAAAAATTATGCCAGCTACCACATGGAATGAATCTCAAAATAATTGTTCAGAATGAAAGAACTGTATCACTCCAATTATATTTAATCTATAATGCATTATGTCAATATTTTGTAAGCAAAACTTGTAACACATAGCCAAAGTAATTTTATGCATTGTTTGTGAATTGTCTATGGCTGCCTTTGCACTACAACATGAGAATTTAGGAATTGTCACAGAGATCACATGGCCTGCAAGCTTAAAGTATTTCCTATCTGAATTATTACAGTAAAATGTACTGTCCTCCTAATCTAGAAGAAAAAATATATCCATACTTATATTAAGTCAATGATGCCACACTTTAATTGAAGGAAAGATAATACATGCTCATCTATGGAATAGAATAAAGTAAAATACTTTTAAAGAATAACTATTTAGTTAGACCTTTTTTAACCCTTTTCAAATCTGCCTATTAATTTCAATATTCTTAGGGTCAAAAATCCCTGAGGCAAATCATCATAGCTTATAGTTCCTGCTTCTTGTGATGTCTCTCCACGTGATGACTTGTCATGCAGAGATTTCCCATGACTCCAAAAATGTGGGTGTTAAATGTGAGATAAGGCACCCTGAACATGATAGAGACAAACTAATTTTCTTCCCCACTGAAATGATTAATTAATTTAATGGGATGTCCACAAAGGTGGGTTGGCCAGGAAACATGTTTTGTATATCCATAACATTTTTTAATGTTTTTAATTGAATGCCTTTATGCGGGGGCTGCACTTGTTACTTTATCACCATCCTCTTCATGTCTTGGTAAGCCTTTGATCCATTTTACACAGTTAAATGACCTCCCTGGCCCACGTGGATATTTGAGTTTGTTGCCTTTGAACTGGAAGCGCAATGTTCCCTGACGTCACTAGAGTCTACAAATTATGAAAGCATGTTCATTAAAATCATTAATTCTTGCAAATTTGCATACTATCATCATTCTCTTTGTCAGTCAACAGAAATACCTATATTTTGTGATTATTGTTAGCATTAATGTTAGGATTTAGTTATAGAATAAAGAATAAGAGAATTCTATAGCTCCACTAATATTAAAATTATTAAGGAATTTATTATGACAATTATTTTGTTAATCAAAAGTTGAAATCTGTAGCCAAGTTAATTTCAGTCTCATTTCATAATAAAATTGTGATCACCTTTATTAGGATTGCATCAAGGCCCAAAACCTGATTGGAACCTACTAAACAAAAATTATAGGATAACCTTTAGGTGTTTTATTTTATCATTGCTCCCTATTGAATATATTTAAATTTTCTTATTATATTCATAAAAATTCACTGTGAAAGTGTATATCTTTTAAAAAATATTTTTATTGATTTCAGAGAGAAAGGGAGAGGGAGAGAGGGAATCATCAATGATGAGAATCATTAATCGGCTGCCTCCTGCATGCCCCCTACTGGGGATTGAGCCTGCAACCCCAGGCATGTGCCCTGCCCAGAAATTGAAAGATGACCTCCTGGTTCATGGATTGACACTCAAGCACTGAGCCTTGCCAGCTGGGCTGAAAGCATATTTCCGTATCATATAACAGAGCTGTAGAACACCAAGGAGCTTCAAGTGCTGAAAATCTCCTGTGCAAAACTGATAGGTGAATAAAACTACCCAGCACCACCAAATATCCTCCCATTTCTATTCAAGTGCAAGTAATCTTTGCATGCCATGAATATCAACTTAAAAGTCACTCATAAATGTCACATGAAAAATCAAGCAACTTCTTTACATTTTAAAAATAACAGCTAAACCTGTCTGTGATGGGACAATTTATAGCTAGAAAGATTTGTAGTGTAGATCTACAGTGCACTTCTGCTTGCCTTCATAAAGGAATTCATATGTAAATAGAACTATATGTATATAATATTTCATCTTGATAGGACAGGAAATATATATGTTTATTTGCAAATTTTCTATTTTAAATGAAGTCTGTGTGTGAGTATTGTGAGCTTTAAGAACCAGGTCTTTCCTATTTTACTTTTTTAATAAGGCCTAGAATGTCTCTCTGACCCAGACTTTCTCATCATAATTAAGTCTATGTCATCATTGTATTTTAATTCTGCACTGGTTTCCAAACTAGTCTTTCTTCTCTTTAAGTATGTTTTTCAAAAATGCAAACCTGGTCCAATTCACAGGCTTGCTATCTCTCCAGGCTAATCAATAACGTATCTGTTTACATAGGCACACCATACAAACATGCTCCTACATTGCAAACGCCAGTCCACCTGTGCTTTCACACCTCTATGTCTTTGTATATGGTCTTCCCTATTGTTAGGTCTTCACTCTGTCTGCTATAATCCTGTTTCAATGCTCTCTCCTCTGAAGCCAATTTTATGATTGGTTTTATCAAGACCTTGTTTTTAAGCAACTGAGGGGCACCGGGCATGAGATACAAATAGGAAATAAGTTCAACTTGATTTGAAACCAGGGAACCTGGGGAGGTAGAAAATCCTTGCTCAGTAGGTGCTAGTTTTCTATCTTCCAGGGAACCTGCACACTTGATGTAAGAGAGTGAAAGCTTGAATGCCATAGAGGACTTTTCAGGAACTTCCATTCAGCTTGAAGGGGTAAAAGTAAAGAATGTGTTAGGAGTTTTCCCAGAAAACGGTGGCGGAATAGGCTGACGTCTTCTGAGCCTTGTCCCAGAGCAGATAGAACTAGAATAAATGAATAACATACACCCCGAATTGGCAAAGTAAACACAGCTGGTAAGAAAATTTGCAGCCAGGAAAGGCAGAGGATGCCTGGAAAATGGTAAAATCAGGGATCTAAGCTGGAGAGAACTGTGAGACCTCTGATCACGGAGCATCAGAAGAAAGCTGCAGGGCACTGAGGCCGTGTCCCTTGGGACAGGCGCAGCATCTGACTGTGGAAAGGAGGTCCACAGGACTGCTGGTGGCAGGGGATGATATATCTAAGTCCACAGCTACGAGGGGCTGATCCAAGAGGAGGCAGCCTGGACAGTTGCCTAAACCGTGCCATGTTGGGGTGAGAGGGGCTCACAGTGCCACAGCTCTTTCCCCAACTTTTTGGTCTTTCCTTTTATTCACTAAACCTAGTTCATAGGACCTTTCAAATACAAACACTCACCTGTGGCTGAGGTGTGGGTGGAGGTGTAGACTTGTGGAGTCTGGGGAGAGTCTGGGAGAGGAGAGGGTCGGGGAGAGGTGGCCGCGAGTCTGGCCCTGAGTCATACCTGACATGCTGGACCTAGGAAGCTATTTTCTCCTGAAGAGATAGCCCCTCCCTGCAGTCTCCAGTCAACCAATACAGCTACACCCAGACTACCCCCTGAGTGGTACAAAGGATACAAAGAAATAAATCTGAATAGTTCCTGAGAGCCTTCAGGGACTGGGCTAAAGAGAGGCCATTCAGTCCAAGCAACAGGAAGCTGAGAAGTGGCAGATAGTGGATCTTAAACCAGCCCTCATGGGGAATTAAAACTTGTTGGAAAGGAATGACACTTCACTATTTCATTTTTATTTTATTTTATTTCATTTTATTTCATTTTATTATTATTCTGTTATTATTTTGATATGGAAAAATATCTTTCAAGCAAATGGAAATGAAAAAAAAACCTGGGGTAGCAATACTTATATCAGACAGAATAGACTTCAAAGTGAAGGCCATAACAAGAGATAAGGAAGGCCACTTCATAATACTAAAGGGATCGATACAACAAGAGGATATAACCCTGGTAAACATATATGCACCCAATGCAGGAGCACCCAAATACATAAAAAAACAACTCCTCGATGATATCAAGGGAGAGATAGACAACAATATAATCATAGTAGGGGATTTTAATACACCCCTGACATCACTGCATAAATCCTCTGGACAAAAAATCAGTAAAGAAACGGCAATCCCAAATGACTTACTAGATCAGATGGACTTAATTGACATCTTCAGAACATTTCACTCCAAAGCCATGGAATATACATCATTCTCAAGCAGCCATGGGGCATTTTCAAAAATAGACCACATATTGGGTCACAAGCAAAGTCTCCCAAAATTCAAGAAGATTGAAATAATATCAAACATTTTTCTAAGACCACAGTGGCATAATATTAGAAATAAACTACAATAAAAATAATCCAAAAAATTCAAACTTGGAAGCTGAATAGCATGCTATTAAACCATGATTGGGTTATCAAAGAGATCAAAGATGAAATTAAAAACATCCTGGAAACTAATGACAATAAAAACACAACAATCCAAAATCTATGGGACACAAAGAAAGCAATCTTGAGTGGGAAGTTTATAGCTCTACAGGCCTATCTCAAAAAACAAGAAAAAATGATAATAAATCATCTAACCCTACAACTCAAAAAATTAGAAAGAGAGCAATGAGAAAAGCCCAGAGTGAGCAGAAGGAAGGAGATAATAAAAATCAGTGCAGAAATAAATGACATAGAGACCAAAAAACAATACAAAAGATCAATGAAACCTAGAGCTGGTTCTCTGAAAGGATAAACAATATTGATAAACCTCTCACCAGGCTCACCAAGAAGCAAAGAGAGAGGACCCAAATAAACAAAATCAGAAATGAAAGAGGCGAAATAACAACAGACCCCACAGAAATACAAAGAATTGTAAAATAATACGATGAACAGCTCTTTTCCAACAAACAAGACAACCTTGAGGAAATGAACATATTTCTAGAAAAATACAACCTTCCAAAACTCAATCAGGAAGAATCTAAAAATCTTAATTGATGGACAACTATGGAGGAAATTGAAGCAGTCATCAAAAAGCTTCCTGGAAGCAAAAGCCTAGGGCCAGATGGCTTCACAGGGGAGTTTTACCAAACATTCAATGAAGAACTAAAACCTATCCTCCTCAGACTATTGGAAAAAATATTCAAGAGGAAGGAACACTTAGAAGCGTATTTTATGTAGTCAGTATTACCCTTATACCAAAATCAGATAAAGACAACACAAAGAAAGAGAATTACAGGCCAATATCCCTCATGAACATAGTGCCAAAATCCTCAATAAAATTCTAGAAAATCCAATCTAGCATTACATCAAAAATATCATATACCATGACCAAGTAGGATTTATCCCGGGGATGCAACCAATAAATGTGATACATCACATAAACAAGTTGAGAGATAAAAAATCACATAGTCATATCAATTGAGGTAGAAAAAGCATTTGACAAAATCCAACACCCTTTCTTGATAAAAAACCTCAGCAAAGTGATAATAGAGGGATCATACTTCAATATAATAAAAGCCATATATGACAAACCTACAGCCAACATCATACTCAATGTGGAAATACTAAAACCATTTCACCTAAAAACAGGAACAAGAAGGGATGCCCACTTTCTCCACTCCTGTTCAAAATCGTACTGGAAGTGCTAGCCATAGTCATTAGACAAGAAGAAAAAATAAAAAGCATCCAAATTAGAAAAGATTACGTAAAACTGTCCTTATTTGCAGATGACATGATACTGTACATAGAAAACCCTAAAGACCCCATCAAAAAATTATTAGACATAATAAATGAATTCAGAAAGGTAGCAGGATACAAAATTAACACCCAGAACTCTATGGCATTTTTATACACCAATAATGCACTTACATAAAGAGAGATTAAACAAACAATCCCATTTACAGTGCAATAAAATAATTAAGATACCTAGGAATAAACTTAACTAAGGAGGAAAAAGACCTGTACTCAGAAAACTACAGGACACTGAAAAATCAGATAGAGGAAGACATAAACAGATGGAAAAAAAACATGCCATGTTTTCCTTGATTGGTAGAATCAACATCATTAAAATGTCTGTACTACCCAAAGCAATCTATAGATTCAATGCACTCCCTATTAAAATATTAATGGAATATTTCAAGGACCTAGAACAAACTTTTCAAAAATTTATCTGGAATTAATAAAAGACCCCAATTAGCTGCCGCAATCCTGAGAAAGAGGAACAAAGTAGGAGGGATCTCAATACCAGATATCAAGCTGTATTACAAAGCCATTGTTCTCAAAACTTCCTGGTACTGGCACAAGACAGACATATAGGCCAATGAAATAGGATAGAGAACCCAGAAATCGACCCAAACCACTATGCTCAATATTTCATAAAGGACGCAAGAGCATACAATGAAGTCAAAACAGTCTCTTCAAAAAATGGTGTTGGGAAAATTGGACAGATACATGCAAATAATGAAACTAGACCACCAACTTACACCGTACACAAAAATAAACTCAAAATGGATAAGGGACTTAAACATAAGACGGGAAATTAAAAAATATTAGAGGAATCCACAAGCAGCAAAATCTCAGACATATGCCAAAACAATATCTTCACTATATAGCTTCTTAAAGAGAAAATAAACAAATGGAACTACATCAAAATAAAAAGCTTCTGCACAGCAAAAGAAATGATCAACAAAACCACAAAAAGCCCACTGCATGGGAGAACATATTTTCCAATGCTTTCTCCAATAAGTGTTTAATCTCCAACATTTACAAGGAACTCATACAACTTAACAAAAGAAAGATAAACAATTCAATCCAAAAATAGGAAAAGATCCTAAATAGATACTTTTTGAAAGAGGACATACAGGAGGCCAAGAGACATATAAAAGCATGCTCAAAGTCCACTAATCATCCAAGAGATGCAAGTCAAAATGGCAATGAGGTACCATCTCACACCTATCAGAATGGCTACTATCAACAAATCAACAGATGACAAGTGCTGGGGAGAATGTGGTGAAAAAGGAACCCTCTTGCACTGCTGATGGGAATGCAGACTGGTGCAGCCACTGTGCAGAACAGTGTGGAGTTTCCTCAAAAACTAAAAATGGAACTCCCATTTGACCCAGTGATCCTACTTATAAGAATAGGAATATATCCCTAGAAACACCAGTCAGAAAGGATATATGCACCCCTGTGATCATAGTAGCACAATTTACAATAGCTAAGATTTGGAATCTAATTAAGTGCCCATCAGCAAATGAGTGGATTAGAATAATGTGGTACATCTGCACAATGGAACACTATGCTGCTATAGAAAGGAAGGAACTCCTACCATTTGCCACAGCATGGATGGAACAGGAGAGCATTCTGCTAAGAGAAATAAGCCAGTCAGAGAAAGATAAATATCACATGATCTCACTCATTTGTGGAATATAATGAATAACAGAAACTGACGAACAAAAACAGATCCAGAGACAGAGAAGCATCCATCAGACTGTCAAACCTCAGAGGGAAGGCAGGGGAGAGTGTGGGAAAGGGTAAGAAATCAACTAAAGGACTTATATGAATGCATATAAACATAATCAATGCACACAGACATTAGGGGGTAAGGGCAAGTGCCAGGAGAGGTAATGGGGGAATAAGGACACATATGTTATACCTTAATCAATATATATATATTAGAGGCCCGATGCATGAAGTTCGTGCAAGAGTAGGTCTTCGTTCCCTAGGCTGCTGGCACTGGCTTCTCGCTGGCACTGGCTTCTCCCTGGCACCAGGGACTTAGGCTTCCCTTACTGCCCTAGCTTCTTCTGGAAGGTCATCCAGAAGGACGTCCACAAGGATGCCCGGTTAATTAGCATATTATGCTTTTATTATGATGATTGTGTGTGTGTGTGTGTGTGTGTGTGTATATATATATATCAAAAGTATCTTTTGAGTAAATGGATCCAATAATATTTGCTCATCTATTTCCTCTACTCAGCAGATTTGAAGTTTTCCTATTTTGAAAATTTAGATTTGTATTTATTATTCATTATCATACCTGTCCAAATGGTTAAAATGGGAAATTAAAAATATTCTGTAATTTGAAATTTAAAGCTAGTTTTTTTTCAAAGGTCAATGACTCTTTACTATGTAGAGAAGTTAGAATCGTGCTCTTGACTTTCAAGCCAATGCTCATTATGACAATTCAGTCCATTTTATACATTGATTTACCACTATTTACTTTATGTCAAATAGATCCTGTCCTTTTTCTTGACTCCAGAGCTTTAGTTTCCTTTTCTTTCTTACTGAAGGTACTACTTCTCTCTCTCTCTTTTTAAGACAGCTAAAATGATAACCTTTCCTTTCTTTCTTTTTTTTTTTAGTTTTATTGCTTAAAGTATTACAAAGGGTATTACATATGTCTCCTTTTTTCCACCACTCTTGACAATCCCCTGGCCTTCCCTACCCCCCAGTGTCTTATGTCCGTTGGTTATGCTTATATGCATGCATATAAGTCCTTCGGTTGATCTCTTACAACCCCCCTTGTGCTCCCCTACCTCCCCAGCCTTCCTGCTGCAGTTTGACAGTCTGTTTGAGGCAGCTCTGCCTCTGTATCTATTTTTGTTCATAAGTTTATAATCATCTTTATTATCCATGAATGAGTGAGATCATGTGGTAGTTTTCCTTCATCGACTGGCTTATTTCACTTAGCATAATGCTCTCCAGTTCCATCCATGCTGTTGCAAGTGGTAAGAATTCCTTCTTTTGCAGCAACATAGTATTCCATTGTGTAGATGTATCACAGTTCTCTAATCCATTCATTTGCTGATGGGCACTTAGGCTGTTTCCAGATCTTAACTATGGTGAATTGTGCTGCTATGAACATATAGGTGCATATATCCTTTCTGACTGGTGTTTCTGGTTTCTTGGGATATATTCCTAGAAGTGGAATCACAGGGTCAAATGGGAGTTCCACTTTTAGTTTTTTGAGGAAGCTCCATACTGTTCTCCACAGTGGCTGCACCAGTCTGCATTCCCACCAGCAGTGCACAAGTGTTCCTTTTTCTCCACATCTTCTCCAGCACTTGTCGTTTGTTGATTTGTTGATGATAGCCATTCTGACAGGTATGAGATAGTAACTCATTGGTGTTTTGATTTGCATCTCTTGGATGATTAGTGACTTTGAGCATGTTTTCATATGACTCTTGGCTTTCTGAATGTCCTCTTTTGAAAGTTGTCTATTTAGACTCTTTGCCCATTTTTTGATTGGATTGTTTATCTTCCTTTTGTTAAGTTGTATGAGTTCCCTATAAATTATGGAGATTAGGCCCTTATCATATATGACATTGGCAAATATGTTTTTCCACGCAGTGGGCTTTCTTGTTTTGTTGATGATTTCTTTTGCTGTGCAGAAGCTTCTTATTTTGATGTAGTCCCATTTGTTCATTTTTTCTTAGTTTCAAGTGCCCTAGGAGTGGTGTCAGGGAATACATTGCTTAGGCATATGCCTAAGATTTAGTTGCCTCTAGATTCTTCTAGAATTTTTATGGTTTCTCGTCATACATTTAAGTCCTTTATCCATTTTGAGTTTATTTTTGTGTATGATGTAAGTTGGTGGTCTAGTTTCATTTTCTTGCATGTATCTGTCCAATTTCCCCAACACCATTTACTAAAGAGACTATCTTGACTCCATTGTATGTTCTTGCCTCCTGTGTCAAATATTAATTGAACATATTGGTTAGGACCAATTTCTGGGCTCTCTATTCTATTCCATTGATCTATATGTCTGTTCTTGTGCCAGTACCAGGCAGTTTTGAGAACAGTGGCTTTGTAATGCAGCTTGATATCTGGTATTGAGATCCCACTTACTTTGTTCTTTCTCAGGATCGCTGCAGCTATTCGGGGTCGCTTTTTATTTCAGATGAATTTTTGGAGAGTTCGTTCTAGATCTGTGAAATAAGCCATCGGTATTTTAATGGGAAGTGCGTTGAATTTAGAGACTGCTTTGGGTAGTATGGACATTTTAATGATGTTGATTCTACCAATCCATGAACACGGTATGTTCTTCCATCTGTTTATGTCTTCCTCTATCTCTTTTCTCAACGTCCCGTAGTTTTCTGAGTAGAGGTCTTTTACCTCTTTAGTTAAGTTTATTCCTAGGTAGCTTAACTTTTTGGTGCAATGGTAAATGGGATTGTTTTTTTAGTCTCTCTTTCTGAAAGTTCACTATTGGTGTAGAGAAATGCCATAGATTTATTGGGGTTAATTTTGTATCCTGCTACATTGCCAAATTCATGTATTAAGTCTAGTAGCTTTTTGATGAAGTCTTTAGGGTTTTGTATGTATAATATCATGTCATCTGCAAATAAGGACAGTTTTACTTCCTCTTTTTCAATTTGGATGCCGTTTATTCCTTCTTCTTGCCTAATTGCAGAGGCTAATACTTCCAGTACCATGTTGAACAGAAGTAGTGAGAGTGGGCATCATTGTCTTGTTCCTGTTCTTAGGGCAAATGGTGTTAGTTTTTGTCCATTGAGTATGATGTTGGCTGTGGGCTTGTCATATATGGCTTTTATTATGTTGAGGTATGATCCTTCTATTCCCACCTTGCTGAGAATTTTTATCAAAAATGGGTGTTGGATTTTGTCAAATGCTTTTTCTGCATCAATTGATATGACTATGTGTTTTTTTTTCTTTCAATTTGTTTATGTGATGTATCATGTTTATTGATTTGCGGATATTGTATCATCCTTGCATCCCTGGGATAAATCCTACTTGATCATGGTGTATGATCTTTCTGATGTACTGCTGGATCCAATTTGCTAAGATTTTGTTGAGGTTTTTGGCATCTATGTTCATGAGAGATATTGGCCTGTAATTCTCTTTCATTGTGTTGTCTTTACCTGGTTTTGGTATTAGGGTGATGCTGGCTTCATAAAATGAGCTTGGAAGTGTTCCTTTCTCTTGGATTTTTTGTAGAAGTCTGAGGAGGATAGGTTTTAGTTTTTCCTTGAATGTTTGGTAAAACTCCCCTGTGAAGCCGTCTGGTCATGGGCTTTTGTTTGCTGGAAGCTTTTTGATGACTGCTTCAATTTCTTCCATACTTATTGGCCTATTGATATTTTTAGATTCTTCCTGATTGAGTTTTGGAATGTTGTATTTTTCTAGGAATTTGTCCATTTCCTCCACGTTGTCTAGTTTGTTGGAGTAGAGTTGTCCATAGTATTTTTTAACAATTATTTGTATTTTTGTGGGGTCTGTTGTTATTTCGCCTCTATCATTTCTGATTTTGTTTATTTGGGTCCTTTCTCTTTGCTTCTTGATGAGCCTGGCTAGAGGTTTGTCTATCTTGTTTATCCTGTGAAAGAACCAGCTCTTGGTTTCATTGATTTTCTGTATTGTTTCTTTGGTCTCTATGTCATTTATTTCTGCTCTAATCTTTATTATCTCCTTCCTTCAGCTCACTCTGCGGTTTTCTTGTTGTTCTCTTTCTAATTCTTTGAGATGTAGTGTTCGATGATTTACTACCATTTTTTCTTGTTTTTTTGAGATAGGCCTGTAGAGCTATAAACTTCCCTCTCAGGACTGCTTTCATTGCGTCCCATAGGTTTTGGATTGTTGTGTTTTCATTGTCATTAGTTTCCAGGATGTTTTTAATTTCTTCTTTGATCTCATTGTTAACCCAATCAATATTTAATAACATGCTATTCAGCTTCCAAGTGTTTGAGTATTTTGGGTTGTTTTTATTGTAGTTTATTTCTAATATTATGCCCTTGTGGTCTGAGATGATGCTTGGTATGATTTTAATCTTCTCGAATTTGGGGAGACTTTGTTTGTGATCCAATATGTGGTCTATGTTTGAAGATGTCCCATGAGCACTTGAGAAGAATGTGTATTCCGTGGCTTTGGGGTGAAGTATTCTGAAGATGTCAATTAAGTCCATCTGATCTAGTGAGTCATTTATGATTGCTGTTTCTTTGCTGATTGTTTCTCTAGAGGATTTATCCAGTGCTGTCAGTGGTGTATTAAAGTCCCCTGCTATGATTGTATTGTTGTCGATCTCTCCTTTGATATCTTCCAGGAGTTTTTTTAATGTATTTTAGTGCTCCTGCATTGGGTGCAGATATGTTTACCAGGGTTATAGCTTCTTGTTGCATTGATCCCTTTAACATTGTGAAGTGGCCTTCCTTATCTCTTGTTATGGCATTCACTTTGAGGTCTATTTTGTCTGATATAAGTATTGCTACCCCAGCTTTCTTCTCATTTCCATTTGCCTGAAAGATATTTTTCCATCCCTTCACTTTCAGTCTGTGTGAGTCCCTTCTTCTGATGTGGGTCTCTTGTAGACAGCAAATGTATGGGTCTTTCTTTTTATCCATTCAGCTACTCTATGTCTTTTGTTTGGAGCATTTAGTCCGTTTACGTTTAAAGTTATTATTGAAAGGTACTTGTTTGTAACCATTTCTTTTTGTGTGTGGCTTTTTTCCTTTCTGAGCTTTTTATTTATTCTTTTTAAGCAGTCCCTTTAGCATTTCTTGCATTGCTGTCTTGGTGGATAGAGTATTCTTGGATTCAGTCCTTTGCTTTGCATCACTTTGTAAATTTCCATCCATTCTTTTCCCGCCTAATGTGTTTCTTTTGAGAAATCTTTTGATAATAAAATGGGAGATCACTTGTATGTAACTTTCCGTCTCTCTCTTGCAGCCTTTAAGATTCTCTTTTTGTCCTGAACATTTTCCATAATAATTATGATGTGTCTTCATGTGGGTCTTTTCGGGAAGAGACCTTGTTTTCGGGAGTTCACCTTGTTTGGGACTCTCTGTGCTTGTGTGACTTTTTTCTTCCCCACCTCAGGGAAGTTTTCTGATATTATTTCTTCGAATTGGTTCCTAATCCTTGTTCCTCTTTCTGTTGTTCTGGCAACCCTATTATTCGTATGTTGTTTTGTTTCATGTTGTCCCAAAGCTCCCTTAGGTTCTCCTCCTGTCTTTTAATTTTTCCCTCCAATTGCAGTACAGTTTGGGTGTGTTTTGCTTCCTTGTCTTCTAATTCACTAATTTTGTCCTCCGCTCCTCCTAGTCTAATATTGATACTTTCAATGGTGTTTTTTATTGCAGCTATATCGCTATTCATTTCTTCTTGGGTCTTACATAAGTTATTGATTTTTTCATTTGTTTCTTCTTGCTTCTTGCATAAGTTGTTGATTTTTTCCTCCATCCGGTTTATGCACTCTAGGACCCTTATTCTGAATTCTTTTTCTGTCATGTTAAATGCCTCTGTATCACTTAGCTGCTTTTCTAACGTGTCCTCCTTTTCTTTCCTTTGGAAGTTTCTTTGTCTACCCATCTTTTTTCTCACTGACATATCTAGATTTTGAGTCATTGAGTGGCTGCTCCCTGGGTAGCAGTGGCTCCTCAGGCTGTGGCTGCTCCTCGGGTGGTTGTGGTAGCAGCTGCTCCTCAGTTGGCAGCAGCTCCTCTGGTGGGTTCTGTTGACAGCTGTGGTGGCTCTTCTGGCTGTTTGGGGAAGGCTTCATGTACAGCTGCTGTTCCTCAGACAGAGGGTGTGGTGATCAGGAGGCTGCTGTTGCTTGGATCTTCTGTAGAGACTGGACCTTTCCGTGAGAAGCAGGACTCCAAGTAGTCGTGCTGTCCCAGACCTGGTGTCTCTGGGTTAGCAACCAATCTCTTCCCTTCCTCTTGATTCTTGTGGCCAAATTTTAGTCCCAAATTTGTAGACCTGGGAAGGTGGTCTTCAGATATAGCAGGATTAAGGCTTATTCTTCCATGGCTTATTGCAGGGAAGGAGATGCTGACTTGAGGTGTCCAAGGAGAGGCTGGGGTGGGCAGCATTGTGCGAAGATGTGGAACAGCAGCAGCCAGGATCATAGGATCCCAAACAGAAATGGCTATTTTTCCTGAGAGGAGCTAGCCACTCTCAGTAGCCACCGATAACCTTTCCTTTCAACACCATTAGAAATGTCATGTTTTAAATGCCTTATCATTTTCTGATTCTTTTATTTACTTGATAACTACATTTTCTGAACTTTCTTATATTTTATTGCATATTTATTTCATTTGTAACATATAACATTCTGCCTTATATTACAGTTATTTATGAACTTGTCTTATTATTCTCTTGAATGACAAAATCTTTGAATACATGGTTCAATATTCTCATATGTTCTGAACCATACAGAACAGAATCTCACACATAGATGGTAATATAATATGTTGATTGTATAGACATTTATATCAATGATAGCAAAAATGTCACTCTCATGAAAACTTCCTGATTATCCCAGTCCATTTTTTTCATTGCAGTCAGAAATTCTATAGTACCCAGACTTTGCATCAGTTTTTTCAGCATTTAATGATGCCATGTGTTATCTCTGGTAGTTTAAAAATTCCTTCAGGGCTAGGGCAGTTTTCATTATCTCTTTTGTATTCTCTAGAGAATGCAAAATGCATAAGTAGGTTCATGAATACTTGTAAAATTAGATTGAATATGATAGTAATCTTTCATATTTCTTCCAAATGTCTTACACTTGGCATGCAAATGAAGCATCAATAAATTAGTGGACAATTGTGAAAATATGAAAGTTGCACATAAAATTTAGCTTCTTGAGAGGACTATTTCTCTGTGCTTATTCATATAGCCTGCTAACCACACTCCAGTTTCATTTACACTAAAATTACTCATTACAAAGTTACAGTTGGTGTACAACTATTATTATGAATAACCATCCATTTTTTTATAATTTAAGTCCTTGTTTTGTACTTTATAAAATATAGCCATCATACCTACTATCATGCCTTTGGCCTTTGCCTTCTTTTTTCCTCGGATTCCAGTCAATGAATTATCCTCATAATAATAAGTACATTATTCAACCAAGAGTTACATGTAAACATGTCTTCCTTAAAGTAATTGTAATTCCCAATGTGAGAAATACATCTTCATGAAATGTAGAGGCTGGTAACAAAAAAGTATATAATCCCCTCTTTAAGCATTCATCTTATATTTATAGGTCCTCATAGGTTTAAATGATATATGAGTTCACAGAGTTGATCAGGGCAATACTATTCCTCCCTCTTGAAGTTTACAGTAATTGAAAACATAATTAATAGAACTCTGTATTATTTTGTAACAGAAAATTAGTATTTTTCACAAAGCTTCTTTATAGAATTTAATTATATTGTCTTAATAAAAGAAGTAAATTTGTAAAAGCTAATTACAGTGCTTTAATATCATTATGATTATTAAATAATCACATGGATTAATCATAATTTTTAAATTACTAACTCCTCTTTAATTTGTTCTGAGCATAAACATCTGGACTAGACCATCAAAAATTGCTGAACAATATAATGACAGAAAAATCACCTACCACACTAACACAAACACATAGTAAAAAGCCTTCAAGAATTTTTTTTCAAACATTTTAAGGAAAAGCTCTACAGGGAAATTTGCCCAAAGTAGTTAAAAATACCACTGTTGAATCTTTAAGTTTAAAGGAGAAGAAGGGAAGGAATGTAAAATTAATAGTATTGTTTTCTAGTGATGACCACAATGTTCAAGTATAAACACTTCACGAAAAATGTTATTCATTTTCATGATGATTTTAATGTGATTTCAGACATATGCTATAGTCTTGCTTATATTACTGACTAGAGGCTAGATGCATGGATTTGTACACTGGTGGGGTCCCTCAGCCTGGCCTGCCCCCTCTTTCAATCCAAGATCCCTAAGGGGATGTCGGACCATCGGACTGATGGTTTCGGCCTGATCCCTGACAGTCCGACATCCCCCATGGGATGTAGTAGTGCACAAAGTGGCAAGAGGCTGTGGAGGAGCCAGAGAACGAGCCCAGGCCAGGCACCACACAGCTCCCGCTCATCCTGGACCCTCTGGACCTGCCACCACTGCCACTCAGTAGCACAGCTGTGGAAGTGTGAAAGGCTCATTCTGCTGCAGCTGTGCTCGCCAGCCATGAGCCCAGTGTCTGGCGCCTGTTGGTCAGCTGAGTGGCACTCCCACTGTAGGAGCGCACTGACCACCAGGGTCAGCTCCTGCATTGAGCATCTGCCCCCGATGGTCAGTGTGCATCATAGTGACTGGTCAACTGCTCGTTTGGGCATTTGGTCGCTTAGGTTTTATATATATATATATATATATATATATATATATATATATATATATATATATAAAATTCTTGAAGGCTTTTTACTATAGTGATCTTCATATATATATATATATATATATATATATATATATATATATATATAGTGATCTTCAGGCCTGCCTTCACACCCAATGCCTATAAACTGCTATTATAATGCCTTTTTAAAACAATAATTTCTATTTAAATGCCAAGTCCAGTGGGGCTAGGCATTACTAGATTTTTATTTTTTATGTGCATTTTTAGAATACAATTCACTTTAGCATTTTCTCTATTTATTGATCTTATAATGAAAATAAAATGCCTTAAATATTTTGTAATTAATATTACTTTTGTTTTTATTGCAAAATATCAGACTGGAACATTAACATAAACCTGAAAATTTTACAGTTGTTGGAACTTTTTGAAGATTATTACTCAACTAGAGGCCTGCTGCACAAAAATTTGTGCAGTCGGGGGGCAGTCCCTCAGCCTGGCCTGTGCCCTCTCGTAGTCTGGGACCCCTCAGGGGATGACCACCTGCTGGCTTAGGCCTGCTCCCTGGGGGATTGGGCCTAAGCTGGCAGTCAGACATCCCTCTGGCAGCCAGGGAGCCCTCAGGGGATGTGCACTTGCCAGGGGGGAGCAGGCCTAAGCTGCAGTTAGACATCCTTAGTGCTGCTGAGGAGGTGGGAGAGGCTCGCACCACCACCGCTGTACTGGCAGCCGTCCGCCTGGCCTGTGGCTGAGCAGAGCTCCCCCTGTGGGAGCACACTGACCACCAGGGGACAGCTCCTGCATTGAGCATCTGTCCCCTGGTGGTCAGTGTGGGTCATAGTGACCAGTCATTCCCAGTTGTTCTGCTGTTAGGGTCAGTTTTCATACTACACTTTTATTATATAGGAGTGCCTGGCCAGCCTGGGTGAGGGGCTGATGGTTGTTTGCAGGCTGGCCACAACCCCCAGCCACTCAAGCCCCAGTGGAGGCTGGCTTAAAGCAGGTATCTGGGATTTATTTGTCTCCTATAATTGAAACTTTGTTGCCATGAGCAGAGACCACAGCGGGCTCAGGGCAGTTGGGAATCTTGGCTTCCTCCATCACCCGGGAAACCAAGCCTCTTGCTTGTTCCAGCTCTGTGGTTGCCGGCTGCCATCTTGGTTGGGTTAATTTGCATATAGTCACTCTGATTGGCTCGTGGCCATGGCTTAGGACATAGCAAAGGTATGGTCAATTAGCATCTTTGTCTTTTTTTAGTGTAGATATGTCTTCCTGTTCTAAGCAAAACCTCTGTTTCATCATAATTTCTGAAATGTATCTCTTCATTGAATATACACTTTCATATTGCTTCAAAATACTATTCTCTTTATAGCTGTGAGAATCCACAATATTGTACTGTGGTTTTTTTTTGTTGTTGTTTTTTTATGAAGCTGAGATTTTCACTGTGTCAATTTCAACTTGTTGTTAATTTTTAATGAGCTGCTTAGGTAGACCAAAGTACTAATACAATTTCCAATAAGATTTAAAGGTCTGCCCTGCTCTGGTATTTTTACATTTAAAATATTTTACTCTGCTTCTTCCCCTTCTGTTTAGGGTTCTAGATGGCATTGCACCACTACAGGTTGTTTCACTTTTTTTGTTAGCTACATATTGAATGTCTCCATTTTTTCTGAATTTGCATTCCATGTCCAGTTTCATTGTTAGCCCATGTCAGTTTCCTTTCTCCTCAATAATGGAAAAATAGTCAAAGAAAATACATGAAGAACTTAGGAAGGGAAGAAGATTGCCAAAGAATAGGAAGATTCATAGAATGCTTAAAGTAAAATACCCTCAGAACTTTCAATTATGGTAAGATGGGCTTAACTTGTTCCATTGCATTTCTCTCACTGTATACAGCTATAACACCTGGATATAATGTGTAGGGCAATCATTTGAACTTTCCAAAAGTAAATACTAGCAGGAAAGTTAGAGAAGAATACTGGAATTGGAAATATCACTAAATTGGTGGTGTATTTACCATTTTTAATTCACCAGAATCTCCCAGTCAGAATTCAATGAATCTAAGAGGTGTCAGAGTACAGAAAAGATTCCTCCAGAAGAAGCCCCATGGTTCTGGCTAGAGAAAAGGGAAAGGGGACTCCTAAAGTTCAGAAAAAGTCTAAAAATCCCTCTTTCTTTTACCCTGTTCTTTCTCTCTCCAGTACCCAAGTAATTCTATGGTGATTGTGGCAGCAGGAGTCAAAACTCTGATGGATAGAAAACTTTCGTCTCTGTTCAATGGGTTTGTGCTTACAAGAGTATGGAGATAAAAATTGTTTCTTTTTTTTCTTTCAACTGTCTTCCTTTCTACATCTTGGACCCTCTCATACAAGTAACATTTCAGAAAAGTGTACAACAGAGCCATGAAATCAAAGTGTAACTCTCTGGACAAAGGGCTGAGAAGAGGAGATATCACTAAGAGGGTGAAGTTTGGGAAAGTGACCCCATGCTGTTGTTTGTGATATCCTGGGCTCATTCTTAAATGACTCATGCAGTAGATCTGATCCTATTCAGCACAGCAAAATCTTTGAAAAGTAAACTAATTGATAGATCAAGGTGCAGATTCCATATTGATGGCACACAGTAGCTGTGGGAAACTGTTTATTGCCTTCACTATCTGATAAGCATAGACAGAGAACCCCCCGAAGGCTGGGTGCCTTTGAAGCCCTCCCAAAGCTCGGAGCTAGGCGCCAACTCTGTTTGTCCAGACAGTGGTAGCTGAAACTGCTCCCCCATTTATTATTACGTAAATCCTTGCTGATGGGCTAGTCTGCCTGTTGCAGGGGGTCACCTGCCTAGGGCTATGCTATGGGTGCATCCCAGATGAATAAAAGCTTGGTGAGGCCTGAGCACAGGGAGAGAAGAAGTCCTTCGGGACTTGCCGCCTGGTCCCCCAATATTGCAAAATTATCTTGTGTCTTTTTCTCTCATTTGCTGTACGGCTCCTCTTTCAGATACCGAACCCTACTCCACGCGAGTCGTGGAAGGAAACACACTCAATAGTAGCCAAATCACAACGGCCCTACAAATTGTTTGAATACTAAACTGTCATTGGAACTGCAGTCCACAGGAGGTGGGATGTAACTTGTGGCTTGATATTAGCCAGGTTGATTGCCTTCTTGAAAGGATCAACATTATTTATTGTTAGGATTTAAACAAGACTAAATGTTTAATATATTCAAAATATCTTGGACGCATAAGTGAGACAAATATCAATGCACATGGAACAGATGCAACTGTCAGGTGAACACAGATGTCGGAAACAATATGGCAAAGATTTTAAATAGCTATTATAAAAATGATATAGGAAGCAATCACAAACTTTCTTAAAACTAATGAGTGAAAAGGATAGCTCAGGAAAAATTTAGATATACAAAGAAGAATCAAATAAAAGTTTAGAATTGAAAAATGCAATTATCACCAAAAAAGGAAGAAAAAAAAATCCAAACACAAAAATAAACAAAAAAAATCACTTGATAGAAAATATAGCAGAATGAAAATGACAGAGAACTCAATGAATGCAAATAAATCAGAAATTATATCAATTTTAAAGTCTAACTCATCCATTGTGAAGACAAATATTGTCAGACTGGATAAAATCCTAACTGCTTGATGCTTTAAAAAGGCAAACTTTAAGTATAAAGAAGATAAAATTTTAAATAAAAATAATAAATGTATGTGGTGAAAACACAGAAAAGTAAAGATATTCGTACAGCTCTACAAATTTCAGATGAAATTTTCTGAAAATCAAGAATAATTATTATAGAGATATCTCATAATGACAAAATAATCAACTAAGAATATATAACTATCCTTAATTCATATGATCTCAGTGATACATTATAAGAATATATAAAGTAAGAAATATGACAAAAGTAAAAAGAGAAACATAAAAGTTCACAATAAGAGTGCTTTGTTTTGTTTTAACAAATGTTTCTCAGTACCTGCAAGGCAAAATTGTAGTAAGTGTACAAAAAATCAGGTCAATTAGAGAACATTATTCAAGATATGTGCATAAAATACTGCACAGAACACTTGTAGAAAAAATTCCAAGTGCTCATTAGTAGATGAATGGATAAAAAAAAGTTGTAGTACATTCACACAATGGAATAGTATTCAGCCATAAGAAAGGAAATCTTATGTTTTGCGACAGCAAGGATGGACCTGGAGATTATTGCACTGAGTGAAATAAGCTAGTCAGACAAAGACAAATACCATAGGATCTCACTTATATGTGGAATCTAGTGAACAAAATAAACAGAAGAACAAAAGAGAAACAGAGGTATGGCAATATGAAACAAACTGGAAGCTCTCAGAGGGGAGGAGGAAGAGACAACTGGATGAAAGAATGTGAAGGGATTATCCAAAGGACATATTTGCATAGACACAGACACAGTGTGGTGATGGCCAGATGTAAGAGGGTCTGGGGCTTGGTGGAGATGGGAAAGTGTGGGGGAAATGGGAATATTTATAATAGTGTCAATAATAAAAATAAAGTTTAAAAATAAATATGTAAAAATTACAAATAAAGTGCATATTTTTAAAATGATAGCAATTATAGATTTTCTAAAAATTAATTATATGTTCAGCTGTAAAGCAGATTCCAATAGATTTCACAGGACTGCAATCATACTGAGTATATTATCTTGCTCTGTGGAATAAAGAAATAATTAAAACACCAAAATAATGACAAGAAAATCTCCAACAATTTAAAAATTGAGGACTACACCTCCACAAAACCCAAGATTTATAGAGGAGGATAAAATTTGAAGTAGAATATAGTATGAACCAAGTTACACTGAAAATGTCTTAGTAAAACTTACAGGATGCAGCTATAGCAGCATATAGAAGAAAATAATAGCTTTAAAATGTATACACTAGAAAAGAATAAAATGTTAAAATTTATAATATGGTAAGGTACTTGAGAGCAGAGAAAGGACAGAAACTAAGTTAGATATAAGCAACCATTAGTGAAATAGAAAATAATATAGAATTTAGAAAATAACACAGCTAAAAGTTTTTTGGGAGAATTTCTAATAAAGTTATAACTATTTGGCACAACTAAGCAAGAAACAACGAAAGAAGGCACAGATTTTCAAACCAGAAATAAAAAATGGGAGTTGGGCAACATTACATGTCATACAGATATTACCAACACAAAAATATATAAATAAGTGCATACCGTTTATTTAAAATTTTGATAGAGTGGAACAAGAAAAATAAAAAATATCAATTGCACAATATCTATAACTTTCTCACATAGAAGTTCTAGGATCATATGGTTTTATTTGAGATTTCTAGCAACTAAAGGCCCATGATCAGATGAGTGGATAAAAACAAACAAACAAACAAACAAAAACACTATGGTACATTTACATAATGGAATACGACATGGCAATAAAAAAGAAAGAACTCTTACCACTTGCAACAGCGTGGATGGACCTGGAGAGAATTATGCTGAGTGAAATAAGCCTGTCAGAGAAAGATAAGTATCACATGATCTCACTCATATGTGGAATCTAATGAACCAAATAAACTGATGATTAAAAATAGACCCAGAGTCATAGAAGCATGAACAGACTTTAGAGGGAAGACAGGAGAGGGTGGGTGGGAAGAGAATCAATGAACTTGTATGCATATATGCATAACCCATGGACACAGACAATGTGGTATTGAGGGTTGTGGGGAGGGGGGAGGATGGAAACTGGCTGGAAGAGGTTGATAGGCGGAAAGGGAGGACCTGTAATACTTTCAACAACAAAAAATTAAAAGAAAAAAAATTGAATCTGGAAATAATTAATTGGAATGTCTCCCAAGCTTCTTGATGATGCTAGCAAAACATTGATTTTCAAATCTATTTCAATCTCTTTTCTACACAAAGATAATTATTATAAATAAAACATTATCAATATCAATAATACATGAAAAGGGGAAAATCACTACAGGTTGGTATTTGTTGAAAGAACACATAGTTAAACATTTAAATATCTGACAACAGAATTTACTATGTGAATATTTGGTTCTATCTCCCAACATTGGGACATGCTTTTCATTCCATCCTTTACAATATTAATCTTAGCCTGGTCAGCATGCCTCAGTGGTTGAGCATCAACCTATGAACCAGGACGTCAAGGTTCCATTCTCAGTTAGGGCACATGCCTGGCTTGCATGCAGGCTTGATCCCAGTGTGGGGCATGCAGGAGGCAGCCCATCAATGATTCTCTCTCATTACTGATGTTTCTATCTCTCTCCCCCTCTCCCTTCCTCTCTGAAATCAATACAAATACATTTTAAAAATATTAACTTAAATTCACGTGCCCATATTTATTTATTAATTTCAAAATTCTTTATAAAATTTTTAGTTAATTACTATAGTATGGCTTCTATTATGAATTTTTATTGAACTTATTTTTCTTAAATTAATCAAAGAACTTCTTAAAGGTAAAACTTATTAATTTTCATTACTTGTTAAAAATCTCAGAAACACTTAACTGTTCTGATTCTTTTTTTGAAAAGTGTTTCAAATGCAACCAGTGATGAAAAAACTATCCATTGTTATTTCCATTTTTATATTTTGAGGAATAGAAAACCAATAATCCACACAAAGTTTCAGAAATACATGAACTCCCTGATAGAGATTACATCTTCCAAAAGCCTTTTAAGCTGCATGTGGCAATTTGACTAACTTTTGGCTATTATAGTATGAGTAAAAATGATGTGTACAACATTGTCTCCACATTATTTTAAAAATAAAATTGCTTTACCTCAGCTTGCTCTTTTTCTCTTCTTATTGGCTAGGATATTGATTGATGTGCCATAGGGCAACACAATAGTAATGGGAAGGGAATAGCAAAGGAACAAATAGAATAAACTTAGTTTCTTTCAAGGCATTGTAGAACCAAGCTGTGTAAGCACCCTGGAAAGTCCATGTATCACGGGACTGTACAGAGAAATAAAACTTCATCTGGTCTGAGCTACTATATATATGTTTATCTATGTTATAGCAGAGTAATTTTTATCCTAATTAATAAGTAAAGAAAACAAAACTCTACAGTAAAGACATTTAATTATTATATAACATTTGGATGTTTCCAGACTTGGGAAAATGCCTTAGCAATGGTAGCACATGACTGAAGCATCTCCAAGAATCATCTTCTTATTAAATAAATTTCAATGAAAGGAAAAAAGGGTATACATTCACCCTAAATCAACAGTATTCTTTATATTATGGCTCTGTATATTAGTGACTTACCTTCCTACCTCTGAAAAGGATCACTCTCAAAATAGTAGTGCTTTAAGTCATTCATGATTTCCCTAAAGCTTGGAGAATGACAGTCATATTGCTACTTGAACAAAATTGATTTCTATAAACTAAGAATAAGGAAGGCTGGTGGGCTTTTTGGAACATCCTCAACAGTGATATGTATATTTATTTCCTAGTTCAGAATTTATACAGGTTCTTCCTACCAATATATACATATTAAAATTTTTGCTTACCTTTTTCAAGGCATTTATACTCTCTCGAAGTGAGAAGTGCCCACAGACTCATCTAGTTACCAAATCTAGCTTGAATTAAATGATGTTTGATTATCACACTTATTAAGTCCCAATATGGCTCCTCTGCATGAAAAAAATATATATTACTGCCCTAGCTGGTTTGGCTCAGTGGATAGAGCATCAGCCTGTAGACTAAAGGGTTCCGGTTTTGATTCCAGTCAAGGGCTCGTGCCCAGGTTGAGGGCTTGATCCCCAGTGTGTGTGTGTGTGGGGGGGGGGGAGCGTGCAGGAGGCAGCAGATCAATAATTCGTTCTCATCATTAATGTTTCTATCTCTCTCTCCCTGTACCTTACTCTTGGAAATCAATAAAATTATCTATATCTATAAAGAGGTAATATGCTAATCGGTCTTAATGGTGTCCCAGTCATGACCATTCAACAGGTTGTGCATGCACAGGAGCTGGTGGGTGGGGCCGGGGGCCAGGACTTGCCCCACCGGGACATGAGCTGCTGCTGGGGGTGGCCACCCCATCGGAGGCACACACCACAGGGCCCTGAAGGGGGGCATCAAGACAGGGACGGGGCCTTAACAGAGAGCTCTCAGCACTCCTGCGCTGGGGTCTGAAAGCATGGAGAGGAAGGGAGAGCAGATGGGGAGTTTAGGGGTTTAGGCCAGGAGGGGAGAGCAGATAGGCAGTTAGGGGGATCAGACAGGCAGGTAAGTGCTTAGGAGCCATTGGAGCCAGTGGTTCTGGATTTCGTGAGGGATCCCAGATTAGAGAGGGTGCAGGCAAGGCTGAGAGACACCCTCCCCCCGTGCACGAATTTCTTGGCACCAGGCCTCTAGTACTAAATAAAATTATATATATTTATTATATTCATTATACAATTGTGGATAAGAAATAAAGCAACTTCATTCAAGAAGGGGTAGGGAGACGGAATTCACAGCTGCTTTTGGTCCACAATATGTACCATAACTGACTAAAAAGATTTGTATTGATTTTCTGCCTTTAGAGGGATACACTCTTTTTTGATGTGATGGATTAATTATATTAACTGATTTTTTAATATTGAACCAGACTTTTATATCAGAAATAAAACTCACTTGGTTATAGTGTGTATTTATTTTATATAGTATTGGAGTAATTTTGCTAATACAACATTGAGTATTTTTGCATCTGTGCTCATGAGAGATCTTGATCTGCAGTTTTCCCTTCTTGGAATATTTTTATCTGGGTTTGGTATTAGGGCAATGTTTGATGACCTCTGTTTCTATTGTCTGGAAGAGATTATATAGCATTGAATAATTTCTTCCTTGGTAGACTTCACTAGTGAAACCATCCAACATGCTTTCTATTTTAGAAGGTTATCAATTATTAATTTAATTTATTTAATTGATGTATACTTATTCAGATTATATATTTCTCCTTGTGAGAATTTTGATAACTGTATCTCTCAAGGAACTGGTATATTTCATCTAGGTTATCAAATTTGTGTGCATTGTTCAGAATATTCTTTTATTATCCTTGGGATAGGTAGTGATGTTATTTCTTTTCTGATAGTAATTTATAACCCTTTTTCTCTGGGTTAACCTGGTTATAATTTTATCAGCTTCATTGATCTTTTCAAAGAATTAGCATTGTGATTCATTGATTTTCTTTATTGATTTCCTGTTTTCAATTTTAATAATTTCTCCTCTATATTTATTTTTTTTCTTTTCTTCTCTTTGCTTTAGGTTTACATTGCTCTTCTACCACTTTCCTAAGGTGTAAGCTTAAATTATTGGATTTAGACATTTCTTCCTTTCTACAATATGCATTCAATGCTACAAATTTTCCCATAAATACTCTGTTTACTGAATCATATAACTTTTGATGAGTAGTATTTTCAGTTTCATTCATTCAAAATATTTTAAAATTGCTCTTAGGACTTATTTGGCCCACATGTTACTTAGAAGAGTGTTGTTTATTCTCCATTATTTTGGACTTTTTCCATCTATATTTTGGTTATTTTTTAATTATATTCTATTGTAGTCTGAGAGCATTCTTTGTATGATTTCTGGTTTTAAAAATTTTGATAAGGTGTGTTTTATAATTCAGAAGGTGGTCTATTTTGTTGACTATTCCCGTGAGCTTGAGATGAATGTGTATTCTACTGTTTTTTGGATGAAGTGTTTTATAGATGTCAGTTAGATCCAGTTGATTGATGGTGCTGTTCTGTTCAACTGTTACCTCACTGACTTTCTGCCTGCTGATTCTGTCAATTACTGATAGAGGGGGTGCTGAAGCCTATAACAGTGGATAATTGCATTTTTCTTTGCAGTTCTATCAGTTTTGCTTCATGCATTTAAAACATATGTTTCTATTGGTTTTATTTTTTTCACCAATATTTTTTATTCTCTATTGATTAAAGTATTACATATGTCTCCCTTTTCCCCCATTGACCTCTCCCTGGCTGTTCCTAACCCCCACCACATGCCCTCACTCCCCTAGTGTCTGTATCCATTGGTTGTGCTAATATGCATGCACACAAGTCCATTGGTTGATCTCTAACTCCTCCCTCCCCTGCCCTTGTCTCTGTATCTATATTTGTTTATCAGTTTTTGTTGTTCATTATATTGCACAAGTGAGGGAGATCATGTGATATTTATCTTTCTCTGACTGGCTTATTTTGCTTGGCATAGCAAATGCTCTCCACGTCCATCCATGCTGTTGAAAATGGTAAGAGTTCCTTCTTTTTTACAGCAACATAGTAGTGTATTGTGTAGATGAACCACTGTTTTTTAATCCACTCATCTGCTGAGCGGCACTTAGGCTGTTTCCAAATCTTAGTTATTGTAAATTAGCTAAGTAAATTGTGCTGCTATGAACATAGGGGTACATATATCCTTGCTGATTGTTGCTTCTAATTTCTTTGGATACATTTTTAGAAGTGGGATTACTGGGTCAAATGGGAGTTCCATTTTTAATTTTTTGAGGAAACATCATACTGTTCTCCACAGTGGCTGCACTAGTCTGCATTCCAATTAACAGTGCACGAGGGTTCCCTTTTTTTCCGCATCCTTGGCAACACTTGTCCTTTGCTGATTTCTTGATGATAGCCATTCTGACAGGTGTGAGGTGGTACCTCATTGACATTTTGATTTGCATCTCTCTGATGATTAGTGACTTTGAGCATGTTTTCATATGTCTCTTGGCCTTCCATATGTCCACTTCTGAGAAGTTTCTACTTAGGTCCTTTGTCCATTTTTAAATTGAATTGTTTATCTTCCTTTTGTTAAGTTGTATGAGTTCCCTGTAAATGTTGGAGATTAAACCCTTATTGGAGGTAACATTGCCAAAGATGTACTCCCATGCAGTAGGCTTTCTTGTTGTTTTGTAGATGGTTTCTTTTGCTGTACAGAAGCTTTTTATTTTGATGTAATCCTATTTGTTTATTTTCTCCTTAGTTCCCATTGTCCTAGGAGCTGTATTAGTTAAGATACTGCTACAGAATATGTCTGATATTTTCTCTCTCTCTCTCTCTCTCTCTCTCTCTCTCTCTCTCTCTCTCTTTCAACGTCCTTTAGTGTTCTGTGTACAGGCCTTTTACATTGTTAGTTAAGCTTATGCCTAGGTATCTTAATATTTTTGATGTAATGGTAAATGGGATTATTTTTAAATTTCTCTTTTTTTTTTTTTTGGAAAATTCACTATCCTAATATATAAAAATGCAGGGTCCATAATGACCAAACGGATGACTAGTCCATCCCCCAGCCCTCAGGCTCCATTGATCAGGGGTGGCTAATGGGGAAACTGGGATCCCTCAGGCTCCAATGAATCCATGGCAGCAGCAACATTTTGAGCTGGCAGGTGGAAAGCAGACTGCTTGGTCCCTCCCCCTGCCTGCAGGCTCCCATTGATCAAAGAATGGTTAACAGGGAACTGGAGTGAGTGGCCCAGAGACTGGCGAGCAGCTGGAAGGCAGGCCTCTTAGTCCTTCCTCCTGGCCCTCAGACTCCAATCAATCGGTGGTGGAGGCTTGGCAGAACTGGGCACTGGCTTCCTTAGTAGTCCTGTAGGTTCACTCTCCAGAGGACAGGCCAGGCACCAACGGACCAGCTGCCAGTCTCCTGGAACTCAGCCTCGGGTGCTGGCGCCACTTCCCCTCCCTTAGACTAGCTCCCTTAGTAGTACTAAAGGTTCATTCTGAAGAGGATAGGCCAGGCACCAACAGACCAGCGCCTCTGGCATGATCCTGAAAGCACTGCAGGCCTCCTGGGACTCAGTCTCAGGCACTGTGGCCACTTCCCCTCCCTAGATGCTCCACAAGGAAGAAAGGTTACCACCGGCAGAGCCAGGGGTAACCAGCAGTGACTGACTGCTCTCCCTGTGCTTCCTCCAGGTCACTGGAGCCGGCCCCTGTCTGCCCCGCTCCAGATGAAGTGTGATCACTGCACACGGAAGGAATGTAGTAAAAAAACAGAAACCGATGACCAAGAGAATGGAGAGAAGGGAGAATTCATAAGTTGGCTGCTGCCAAGATATTTCTGAGTGACTGCCTGGCATTTGACAGTTGTGTGACCGCAGAGGAAGGAGTCCAAGTTTCTGAACAGAACACCAAGGATTTCTTCTATGTTCTGAACCTTAATAAGAAATATGATACCTCACAGCACAAAGTGCTGGCAGTGTCCATGTGTCCTCAGTCTCTGCCTTATTTTGCTGCTAAATTCAGCCTCAGTGTCACTGATGCATCCCAGAAGGCTCTGTGGCTTTCTCAAAAGCTTTGGGGCTCACTGTCTTTGACATGAAGATAGCTGCGGACTTCAGCATCCTGGGGAGTCAGAAGGAATTTGAGCATCGGTATGGCCAGCACCTTGAGGAAGAGCCCCGGTTACCCATGCTGAACTCCGCCTGCCCTGGCTGGGACCGATATGCAGAGCATGTACTGGGTCACCCCATCACCCCCCACCTCTGCATGACCAAATCTCCCCAGCAGATCATGGGCTCTCTGGTGAAGGATTACTTTACCAGACAGCAAAACCTGTCCGCAGACAAGATTTTCCACGTCAATGTGGCCCCATGTTATGACAAGAAACTGGAGGCCCTTTGAGATGTTCCCACAGCTTCACACAGTTCCCAGGGTGCTGACTGCTTGTTAACCTCAGGTGAAATTGTCCAGATAATGGAGCAAAGTGACCTTGCCTCGGATGACACCACCATGGACACTCTGTTTGGAGACATGAAGGAGAAGGAGGTGAGGCTCCACGAGGATGCCAGCCCCAACGGGTAACAGGCACACATCTTCAGGCACATGGCCCAGGAACTGTTCATTGAGGACGTGGGAGTGCTCACCCATCACACCTTGAGGAACAAAGACTTCCAGGAGGTCACCCTTGAAAGAGATGGAGAGGTTCTGCTACTCTTTGAGGCTGCTTATGGCTTTCGGAGCATCCAGAAGTGGTCCTGAAGATGTAGAGGGGCAAGTTCATGGAGGTCCTGGCTTGTGCTGGGCATGCTTAAGCGGCAGGGGCCAGACCCAGGTGCACAATGGGTGTGCAGAGAGGGCACTGTGCAGCAGATGGAAGGCATCTATGCTGCAATCTTGGTGTGGCCCCCGGAGACCAGCGCCCATGTGCAGGAGCTGTACTAGGAGTAGCTAGGGGTGGAGGGGAGATTCCCCCCCAGGCCCAGGCAGCCCTGCACACTGCCTAATAGGGCCCAGGGCAGCCCGCCAGGACATCAAGTGGTAAAGGTCCAGCAGACATCCAGCCTGCAGGCCGCCTGAAGAGTGGTGTCAGACACATGAAGGAAAGGCTTAGCATCTCTCTCATCGCTTTGGTTTTCAGAATTCCCTGCTCCCCATATGTTGGCTCTCTCCCTCCGAGGGGCGCTGTCGTTGTCACATGGGCGCAACTGGAATATTGTATCTCGAGAGGATCTGAAGCTATCAGATCCAGGGCTTTTCTTTATCAGATGATTTAGGATTACTAATTCAATCTCCTTATAGTTATAGGTCTATTAAAATTTTTCAATTCTTCACAAGTTAGTAATGGTAGGTTTTGTGGTTCTAGGAATTTGTCCATTTCATCCAAGTTATGAAGTAATCTTTTTTTTATTTTGTAGAATTAGTACTAATGTCTTTACATTCATTTATTTTTATTCACATTAAGATTTTATGGTTTTTAAAATATATTTTATTGATTTCAGAGAGGAGGGGAGAGGTAGAGAGACATAGAAACATCAATAATGAGAGAGAATCATTGATCGGCTGTCTCCTGCATGCCCCACACTGGGAATTGAACCTACAAACTGGTCATATGCCCTGACTGGGAATTGAACCGTGACCTCCTGGTTCATAGGTTGATGCTCAACCATGGAGCCACGCTGGCAGAGCAGAGAATTTATGTTTTTATTCCATTTTTTATTAAATTTATTGGGATGACAGTGGTTAATAAGATTACATAGGTTTTAAGTATACATTTCTGTGATTCATGATCTGTATATTTTATTGTATGCCTATCACTCAAAGTTAGATCATCTTCTGTCACCATGTATTTGACTCCCTTTACCCTTTACTACCTCACAACCCCCCTTCCTTCTGGTAACCACCATATTGTTGTCAGTTCCTATGAGGTTTTGTTTATTTTTTCATTTTTTTATTTGTTGCTTTGAGATTTATATGCTACATATGAGTGAAATCATATGGTTCTTAGCTTTTTAAACTGAGTTATTTCACTTAGCATGATATTCTCATGGTCCATCCGTGTTGTCACAAATGGCAGTATTGCATAATTTCTTATGGCTGAATAATATTCCAATATATACATGTACCACATATTCTTTATCCAATCATCTATCAAAGGACACTTCAGCTGTTTCCATGTCTTGGCCTCCATGAATAATGCTGCAGTGAACATAGGGGTGCATATATTTTGTAAATAAATGTTTTCCAATTTTTTGAGTACATATCCAGGAATGGGGTTGCTGAATCATATGGTAACTCTCTTCTTAATTTTTTAGGAACTTCCATACTGTTTTCCATAGTGGCTGTACAAGTTTACATTACCACCAGCAGTGAAGAAGTGTTCTTTTTTCTTTGAAATCTCTCGAACACTTGTTAATACTTTGTTGTTGATAATAGCCATTCTAGTGAGGTGGTATCTCATAGTACTTTTGATTTGCATTTCCCTAATGGCTAGTGAAGTTGAGCATCTTTTCAAATATCTGTTGATCATTTGTATGTCTTCTTAGAAGAGGTGTCCAGGTTCTCTGGCCATTTTTTAATTGGATTGTTGGTTAGTTTGGTGTTGAGTTGTATGTGTTCTTTATATATTTTGGATATTAACCCCCTGTCTGGGGTGTTGTTTGCAAATATTATCTCCCATTTGTTTGTTTGCTTTTTTGTTGTCATTTTCTTTTGTGCAGAAGCTATTTAGTTTGATGTCATTCCATTCATTTACCTTTACCTTCTCTTTGGGGTAAATTCATAAAATCTTCTCTAAGACCAAGATCCATAAGTTTAGTGCCTATGTTTTTGTCTATGCAGTTTATTGTTTTGGTTCTTGAATGTAGGTCTTTGATCCATTTTGAATTAATTTTTGTACATGGGGACAAACTATAATCTAGTTTCATTCATCTGCATGTGGCTTTCCTATTTTCTCTGTACCATTTATGGAAGAGGCTTTTGTTTCTCCATTGCTTGTTTTTGGCCCTTTGTCAAACATTATTTGTCCATGTACATATGGTTTTGATTTTTGGCTCTCATTTCTGTTCCATTGTTCTATATGTCTGTTTTTCTGCCAATACCATGGTGGTTTGACTATTGTTGCCCTGTAATATAAGTTGAAGTGAGGTAATATGATACTTCCAGCTTTGTTCTTTTTCTCAGGATCACTTTGTTAATTTGAAGTCTTTTGTGGTTCCATACACATCTGATGATTTTTCTGTTCCATTTCTTTAAAAAAAATCCTTGGGATTTTAGTGGGAATTGCATTAAATCTGTATATTGTTTGGGTAAGATGGACGTAACTATTTTGATTCTTTTCAACCATAAAATATCTTTCCATTATATTGTGTCTTTTTCCAATCTCTTTTAATAATGCTTTATAGTTTTCAGTATATAAGTTCTTCACATTCTTTGTTAAGTTTTTTCCTCACATTCATTTATGATTTTATTTATTGGAGTCTTCTCTTTTTATTTTTTAATCTATCTAGCTAAAGGTTTGTCAATTTTGTTTATCTTTTTGAGAAACCAACTTTTATGTTCATTAATTTACTATATTTTCAAAATTCTTTATTTCATTGATCTCTGTTCTACTCTTTATTATTTCCTTCCTTCTGCTAGCTTTATATTTTATTTGTTCTTCTTTTTCCAGTTCTTTAAGTTACATAGGTGGGTAGTTGATGAGATATTTTCTGTTTTTATAGCTATAAATTTCCCCCTTGGCATTACTTTCAGTGTGTCCCATAAGTTTTGATATGTTGTGTTTTCCTTTTTGGTTTATCTTTATGTGTTTTCCAATTCCCTTGTGATTTCTTTTTTTGTTCCATTGGTTGAGAGTAATTTGTTTAATTTCCCCTGGTAAATTTTTCCAGTTTTCTTTCTGTTATTTATTTCTAACTCCATCCAATTATATTTGGAGAAGACATTTCATATGATATATTTTATATATATCTAGACTTCATTTTTAAATGTATGTTTATTGATTATTTTTAGAGACAGGAAGGGGAGAGAGATAGAAACATCAATGAGAATCATCTATCAGCTGACTCCTGCATGCCCCCTACTGAGGAGAAAGCTCACAATCCAGGCATGTTTCCTGACAGGGAATCAAACCAGGGACCTCCTGGTGCATGGGTTGACACTCAACCACTGAGCCACACCAGCCAGACTAGACTTAATTTTTGCCCTAATCTATGGTCTATATTGGGAAGTGTCTCATGTCCACTTGATAAGAATGTGTATGCTGTTCTTAGGTAGAGTGTTCTGTATATGTCTGTTAGATCTAGGTAATTTATTGTGTTGTTTAAGTATTTTATTTCCTTACATACTTTTGTCTGGTTTCTCTATTCATTATTGATGATGGGGTTTGAAGTCCCCAACTATTATTATACAACTGTCTATTACTTTCTTAAATTCCATCAGCTTTCATTTCATATATTTTTGATGTGTGTTAGGTACATAAGTGTATATTATTGTTAAATATTCTTGCTGTATAGTGCCTTTTATTAATGGATAATGTCCTTCTATGACTCATATCTTTTTTTAAAGTCTATTTTTTCTGATATTTATATATCTATCCCTGGTCTTTTTTGGTTATCATTTGAATGGAATTTATTTGTCCACCATTTCACTTTCAACTTGTTTTTCTTTGCATCTAAAGTAGTCTCTTATAGAAAGCATATAATTGAATCATATGTTTTTATCCATTCTTCCAAATCTGTATTTTGATTAGAGAGTTTAATCCTTTTACATTTAAAGTAATACTGATAAGGAAGGACTTACTTTCATCATTTTGGAGTTCGTTTTCTATATGCCGTGTAAGTTTGTTTTATTATTTTGTCCTTCATGTCCTGCATTACTCTATTCATTTGTGTTTAGTTGATTTCTGTAGTGAAATGTTTAAATTCCTTTTTTTCATTTTTGTGTAAATATTGGTATTATCTAACTATTTTTTGTAGTAACCATAAGAATTACATTTAACATCCTAAAGTTATAACACTGTGCTTTAAATTTATACAAGTTTAATGTCAATAACATATAAAAACTAGGCACCTTTACAGGTCTGGTCCAACTCCTTTTAGTTGTTTATGTAATAAAGTTACATCTTTACAAATTGTGTGCCACAAAACATAAACCAATAATTATTTTAAATGAAGTAATTTCTAAATTATGAAGAAAATAAAATTTGGAGTTATAAACCAAAGTTTCAGTAATATGTATTAAGTTTTAAACTAATAATTATCTTTTTCTTTAAATGTATTGATATCATAAATTAGTTAAAACAAATTGCAATTACAAGTTATTTTTTTCAATAATACTAGCTTTTATAATTGCCCATCTATTTACCTTTATCAAGATCCTGACATGTAAACTTAATGCCTTTTCTGGAACTTTATGAGCCTTTCCTAGACAAGTATGGTCAATTTCTAATTTTTCCTATAGTTATAGTTGTTTTTCAGTGTCCTAGTTTTTAATATATGGCTTCTAAAATAGGAAAAAGCAATAAATGAAGAGGTCTGGGGGAGGGTACTAGCTATTTAAAGTATCTGCAAATCACTTCATCTGGTGGGGAAGAGCATGTGATATTGCGGGGAAGTGCAACAATAATGGCTGTTCCCTTTGTTGTCAGAACCTCTGTGACCAGAAGCAGCAATCAAGGATAGCATAGATCCCTATATTTAGAGGACACAGTCTTTTTCACTCACTGTGGCTTCTGCCAGTTGTGTGCAAGCTGCTCCAGGAAAACCATGCACCTGCCTGCCTCATAGCTGAGGGTAGAGGGTGGGTGGTGTGACTCTGCTAAGAGCTGAAATTGATTGAAATTAACTGCAATTTACTGTCCAAGTATCCCCCTGTAATATTCAAGCCTTCAACAGATTCCAGAATTCTAAAATAGTCAGTCAGTCAGATTCTGCAAGTACAGCTGTTGATTAGGTGGGGAGACAGATTCCTGAATCCTCTCCAAGCTTCCTACAATTTGAAGCAAGCAATTTGCAGCAGTGGCCTTAGTTGGGGTGACACTAACCTTTGTCAAATCTTTGCTAGCAAGTTCTGCCTCTTTGAGCAAGAATGATTAATGGGGGGAATATAACAGAAAAAAAATCACAATGCTGGTCTTTGGTTAGCCTATGTTTTCTAAGCCTTTTCTTGCAGCAATTTGAATATGGAATTTTTCCAACACAGCAAATTAAGCCAAATTAGATTTCAAGATATAGATAGCACTTCTCTCAGTCAAACTTGTTTTTATACTTCTCTTTCAAATATTTAACCTTGGCACCCTCTTTCTTCTTCTTCTTTTTTTTTTTTTTAAATATATTTTATTGATTTTTTACAGAGAGGAAGGGAGAGAGATAGAGAGTTAGAAACATTGATGAGAGAGAAACATCGATCAGCTGCCTCCTGCACATCTCCTACTGGGGATATGCCTGCAACCCAGGTACATGCCCTTGACCGGAATCGAACCTGGGACCTTTCAGTCCGCAGGCCGACGCTCTATCCACTGAGCCAAACCGGTTTCGGCCCTCTTTCTTCTTGAAGCTTTAAGAAAGAGACATCACATGTGATGATACCCTGACATTTTCTCGCAGTTTTTCTAATTATTTATCATTATTTGGCATATAATTTGAATCATGGAATACAAAAGCATAAATTTTTCCATATATTTTTCTCTGTATACAAAGAGTAACCAGCGTCCAAGAGAGAGATAACTGGTTTGTCACTTGCTCTCATTTGCCCTCTTTTACTCGTCTATATTTCACAATTTAGGTACTATTGTTTTTACCACCTAATTTTCAGTAATCAAAGTATTTATCAAGTAAGAAATGTTTGGCTAAAAGTAACAAGAAATGGCACTATTAGGAGCTTCACTTAAAAAGGCATCTAATTATCTCATACATAACCAAAGAACTTTAGACTTTCTTCAGAGCCAACGAGAAGATTTCACCTGATTTATTAGCAGCATTTTGTCACAGACCAATCTATAAAATAATCACCAACAAAGAAGTGTGAGATTAGCACACTTTATTTAGATCAATTATGATTTATCCTCTGAGCCTGAAGATATTTCCTCCCTTTCTGGCTATATGGCTGACTAAACACAATTTAGATTTTATAAAATTATATTGAAGGAGAGAATAGCTATTAGGTAAGCAACTAAACTCCATGTATCAAGCATATATCTCATTTGATTTCATTATATCACATTCTCCTGAGTTTTCTCTCATTTTTCTAACCGCTCAAACTTAACTAGAGGCCCAGTGCACGAAATTCATGCACTGGGGGGGGGGGTGGGGTGACTCAGCCTGGCCTGCGCCCTCGTGCAGTCCGGGACCCCTCAGGGATTGGGTCTAAGCTGGCAGTCAGACATCCCTCTCACAGTCCAGGGCTCTCGCAGTCCGGGACCCCTTTCTTCTTACAGCCCTCCTGCAGTGGAGGTGGGAGGGGCTCCTGCCACCTCCACTGTGCTCACCAGCCATGATCCCGGTTTCTGGCTGAGTGCCCCCCCTCCCCATTGTGAGAGTGCACTGACCACCAGGGAGCAGCTCCTGCATTGAGCATCTGCCCCCTGGTAGTCAGTGTGCATCATAATGACTGGTCATCCTATTGGTCATTCTGCCATTTGGTCAATTTGCATATTAGTGTTTTATTATATAGGATCATTTTATGAGGCTCACTTCTGTTTAACTGTCAAATAATGGTGTTGTTTAGAACTTTGGACTCTGTTCTCTTTCATTCTCTAGTTACAGAATATTCTACAATATACTCATCTAGTCTCATGGCTTCAATTACCTGAATATCTCTAACTGAATAACAGGCATTTTAAACTCATGATAATCAAAACTGACAGCTATTTTCTGGAAAAACCTGTTTCTTCTGCTGTCATTCTAACAGCAATTCATTAAACTGCCCAATCAAGAATGATAGGTTTCATTTTACATTCCTGCAATTCCTCAATCTCTGCATCAGATAATCATCAAATCAGGATCAATCTAGTTTTGTAAACAGGGAAGATGATAAAAACAACCAAGGAATGAGGAAGAAATAAATCTAGTGATAAGTCTAAGTAATGTTAATAGACAAAAAATAGCCATGGAGAGGGACTGCAAAAGAAGGAATAGCAACTATATTTAATAATAGTGCATTGTATATTTGAAATTAGCTAAGTGAGTAGGTATTAAGTTTTCTTATCACACACACAAATGGTAATTATGTGAGGTGATGGATATATTAGATTGTGACAATTATTAAATAAGGTATATGTATAACAAAGCACCACATTGTACAGTTTAAATACTGGTGTGTATACTTTTTGTCAATCATCCTATATAATAAAAGCTTAATACGCTAAGTGTCTGGTCATCCAGTTGTCTGTTCAACAAATCAAAACATAATATGCTAATGATATGCTAAGGCCACTCAACCTCTTGCTATGATGTTCACTGACCACCAGGGGGCAGACGCTCTGACCAATAGGTTAGCTTGCTGCTGAGGTCTGGTCAATGGTTACTGAGTGAGACAGACCAGACACGCCCTAGAGCCCTCCTGTGGTCCCTCCCTGGCTGGCCAACCTCCCGTGTCCCTTCCTGGCCCCAATCATGCACTGGTGGGGTCCCTTGGCCTGACCTGCACCCTCTCACAATCTGGGACCCCTCAGAGAATGTCAGAGAGACAATTTCAGCCTGATCCCACAGGCCAGGCCAAGGAACCCCACTGGTGCATGAATTCATGCACTGGGACTCTAGTATCTAATAAAACTGGGCAAAATAAAGAATTTAAATAAGTGACAGAAAATAGGTATAGAAACAAAAATATGACTGTAAGAAGTGAAGGACTTTTGAGTAGGTAGAAATAGTTAACATGAAAGTTAAAAAAAAACAAAATGAAGCAAAAAAAAGTCATATAAGCACAGAAAAGTGCCCATTTTATTTAGCAGAAAACATTGGAATGGAAACCTGATTTTGGTTGGAGGAAGAGTGAATGTAGAAAGAGAATTTGCAGATACATGGGTTTTTTAAAAATATATTTTATTAATTTTTTACAGAGAGGAAGGGAGAGGGATAGAGAGTTAGAAACATTGATGAGAGAGAAACATCGATCAGCTGCCTCCTGCACACTCCCCACTGGGGATGTGCCTGCAACCAAGGTACATGCCCTTGACCAGAATCGAACCTGGGACCCGCTCTATCCACTGAGCCAAACCGGTTAGGGCGTGGATTCATGTTCTTGATCTGTCTTACTCTCAACTCCTTGCTTGAAACATTTTTTTTAAAAAATTGTTGTTTTCAACTTTATTGTTGAAAGTATTGCATATGTCCCCTTTTTTCTCCAATTAACCCTTTATAGCCCATCCCCCTATTGTCAGTCTCCTTAGGTTATACATATATGCATACAAGTTCTTTGGTTTATCTCTTTCCACCTACCCACCTGCCCCTGCCTTCCCTCTGAGATTTGACAGTGTGTTTATGCTTATATGTCCCTGGATCTATTTTGTTCAACAGTTTATTTTGTTCATTAGATTCCACATATGAATGAGATCATGTGATACTTGTCTTTTTATAACTGTCTTATATCACCTAGCATAATGTTCTCTAGTTCCTTTCAGGTTGTTTCAAAGGGTAAGAGATCATTCTTTTTTTACTGCTACATAGTATTCCATGGTGTAAATGTACCACAGCTTTTTTATCTACTCATCTACTGATGGGCACTTGGGCTGTTTTCAGATCTTAGCTATTGTAAATTGTGCTGCTATGAACATAGGGGTACAAACATTCTTTCTAATGGTGTTTTGAGCTTCTTGGGATATATTGCTAGAAGTGGGATATATTCCTAATCTGAAAGTTTTAATAACTAAAATGTGTTTCATGGCAATATTTGTGGGAAATTTTAGATGCATTTGTGGAGAGTTTTCTACAAAAAGAGTGTAGGTCTTAGAATTATTTGTAGTAACATATTCCTTCTCCAAAGCATGGGGCCAAAAATACAGCTTCCTAGTTATTCCAGAGACCCAAAGTTACAATGTAGAGGACCTATAGGTGGCATAAGTTGCTACATGCAATCCTTGAACAAAGTTCCCCATCATGAATATAAAAATAGCCTCAAAAATTATTAATCCTAATGGACTAAAATGATCCTAGTCCAGATATTTAGGAGATGACTACCTTTCTCTTGTATTAAAAAAAAAAAACACAAAAATTATTAGAAGGTATACCTAAAATTAGATGAAAGAAATAAAATCAATTATATTAGTTAACAAAATAAACAATAGGCTACTTTCTCCTAAGTGCCAGAAAGCAAAGTAAGAAAATATTCAAGCAAATATTTAGTCCAAAAATTCACTTCAGAAAGATAAAACAGATATACTGAAAGATAAGGGATGAAAAATGATTCACAAAACAAATACAAAAAATCAATATTCATGTCATGAAGGCAGCATTCATTACCAGAATGAAACATCAAGTATGATGAAATGGGAGAATGTTACTTCAGATGCTTCAATCCCTGTAATTTGTGAATATGTTAGTTTATTAAACTGGGGGAAAAAAGACTTTGGAAGTAAAGACTGAGTTTAAGGAACTGGAGAAGGGGAGATTATCTTGATTATCTAGGATGGCACAACCTAATCATACCAGTCCTTAAAAGCAGAGGGTTCCTGGTAGGAATGCAGGCTGGTGCAGCCACTGTGCAAAAAAGTATGATGTTTCTTCAAAAAATTAAAAATGGAACTTCCATTTGATCCAGTGATCCCACTTCTAGGACTATATCCCAAGAAACTAGAAACACCAATCTGAAAGGATATATGCACCCCTATGTTCATAGCAGCACCATTTACAATAGTCAGGATTTAGAAACAGCCTAAGTGCACATCAACAGACGAGATTAGAAAATTGTGGTACATCTACACAATGGAATACTATGCTGCCATAAAAAAGAAGGAATTCTTACCATTTGCAACAGCATGGATGGAACTAGAGAGCATTATGCTAAGTGAAATAAGCCAGTCAGAGAAAGATAAATATCACATGACCTCACTCATTTGTGGAATATAATGAACAACATAAACTGATGAACAAAAAGAACCAGAGACACAGAAGCATCAAACAGTCTGTGCAACCTATGAGGAAAGGCAGGGAGTGAGGGGATAAGAGATCAACCAAAGAAATTGTATGCATGCATATGAGCAAAACCAATGGACACAGACAGTAGCGGGGTGAGGGCTTGTGCTTGGGGGAGGGGATGGTGGGGAAGAGGTCAATGAGGGGCGGGGGAAAGGAGACTCACGTAATACTTTACATAATAAAGAATTTTTAAAAAGCAGTGGGTCTTTCCTGGCTATGGTTAGAGAGAGGTGTGACACAGAAGAAGGATTAGAGTCTTAACGTTACTGGCTTTGAAGAAGGAGGAAGAGGGCCGCCTTTGGAAGCTGGAAATGTCAAAGAAATTGATTATCTCTTAGAGTCTCCAGTAAGGAATGCAATTGATTTAAATTCAATAAGACCTGTGTCAGATTTTGAATCTACACAACTATAAGATAAAAAATGTACATTATTTTATGCCACTGAGTTCATTGTAATTTGTTACACTAGCAGTATAAAACCAATGCATATTTCTATAATAATATATTAATCAACGGAGAATATAAAACTGTCAGTTTTTATGTGTCAAACCAAAAAACAATAAAATATATAAATCAAAAACTCCAAAGTACCAGAATCATCATAGTAATATATTTGAATATACTTGCTTAAGGAAAAAAATAGTATGGTTGCTTGGGATGTACACAACATAATAACATTTTTTATGAGTGAAAGGGATGAGGAGAAGAGATTACTCTCTGTAAGAAGGTAAGCTTTTACTCTCTAAAGAGAGTATATATTAATTTATTGTATTTGTATAGAACTTACAAATACCAATTTTGAATTTGGCTGGAAAAAAATCTTTTTTAATATATATTTTTTACTGATTGTAGAGAGGAAGGAAGAAGGAAAGAGAGAAACATCAATGATGAGAGAGAATCATTGATTGGCTGCCTCCTGCATGGTCCTTACTGGGGAACAACCCCACCACCCAAGCATGTGCCCTTGGCCAGAATTGAACCTGGGAACCTTCAGTCCACAGGCCAATGCTTTATCCACTAAACCAAACCGGCTAGGGCTAGAAAAAAAAAACAAAAAACAACTTGAATACATTCTCCCAAACAGACATTTATAGGCCATATTATTGGCCCATAACAATCAGATGTCAAAACAAAAGCAAAAAAATAAAAAAAATGGGATGATCTTCTGAAAATATTTTTTCTCTACTGGGAAATAATGGATAGTCATCTAAATACTTTATGGATTAAAGAGCAAATATATAAATTTTGAGACAAAAATAGCATAATATAAAACTCCATTGTATTTACATAGAGTTCCATTTGGGTTTTTAAGACTGCATATTTCAAATATGTTACTTCACAGTTCATGTGTGATTAATCTTGTATTTTCTGGGTGATTGGCATTCTCATTTTATTGAATAGTCTTTGCTTCTTTAAGATGGATATTAATAATTTTTTTCACATGGCACAGGAAATTTCCACCTGATCTATTTCTGATAACCTTGTTTTTATGACATAAGCATTACATAAAACACTACTTAGGAGTTACAGCTTAAAAATGATCACCTCAGAAAGAAAATTTCACTATTTAAAAAATATAAATCTATAAAAGCTTTAAATAAGATGCTGAACTTTTAAATAAATTTGAAATTGCTTATAATGTACTAGTGGCCCTGCACATGAATCTGTGTGCGAGTAGCTCACCGTGGCTTGTCTCAGCAGGCACCCACACACCACTGCTGGTAGCTCTCCACTGCTCATAGATCACTGCCCCGCCCTCCTGTAGCTCTCTGCCCACTACCCCCTCCCCCCCCCCGTAGCTCTCCACCTGCTGCCCCGCCCTCCTTTAGCTCTCCACCACTTGTAGATTGGTCGTGACGTTACAGCCTAATGGATAATTAGCATATTCCTCTCTTATTATATAGGATAAGGTTTTTTGGCCAAATGCTAATTATTAATTATCAAGAAATTAATATTTTAACTTTAAACTTCAGAGAGACTGAAATAGTAATGAAACAGTTCACTCTCCCAATTCCCAAGTACCCAATAACTGTTGGAAGATATGTGATGATCTAAAAAAAAATACAATAGTTTTAAAAATGATTCTGTAGAAGTTCCCCAGTTCACTCACAAATCATTCATCTTATGGAATAAAATGAAAGTGTTAAAGCAGGATTGCTTTTCCTCTATGGGTTTTTAGAGGCATGCACTTGCTGCATAAAATGTTCTTATCCAAACAACAGGAAAAATAATCAGTTAGAGGTTTGAAATAATTTACCATGATGCTATTTTCAGAAAAGGAACTAGGAACAATAGTCTCGACACTTCTTAGAAATATGAATGTCTTAAAACCTACTTGCTGGGCTTTTTGAGACTTTCAGATGTGCTTGTCTTATTCTAACAACAAAGAATAAAATAGCTGACAAGGTACATCTTCCCATGTAGAGAAAGCTGAAAGCAGTTAGATGGTACAAACCAGTATGGATTCATTAATTAAGATTTAAACATTTTAAATATAAAATATATTAAATACATAACCTGTAAGCAACATATCGAATTAATTTGTATTACTTCTTTATAGTTAAGAAATATTTTCCTGAAGAAAATGGAAAATATAAATACTGGTATATTTTAGCTCAGGAGTGTGTTATTCTTCTCAGGCAATCAAGGCTGGATATCTTGAAGTTATTTTCGATGTTTTTAATTTGTTCACTATTTTACAGGCTGTTGACAGTTTAAAGTTTTGTTTTTCCCTAGAAGTTCCTCTTAATTATGTCTCTTTCATTTTTCCTTGCTATTGTTCTTGTTCTGAAGTATATTAGCCTATATCTAGATTACCATAACAGATTATTAGCTGGATGTTTTTTATTGGTCTTCTTTACGTTAAGGTATTCCAAATAGCCCCGATTAATTGTCCTTTCAACATAGTAACAACTTCAATACCAGTGCTTCCTATGGGAGACAATCCCAGCATTTTTTAAAAACCTCAAATTACTGGGTATCTTTACTTTATCTACAAGGCTCAAGGGGCTCGGCACCATCTCTAGGGCTTCAGGTGTAGGCCATCATCTCCAGTCTACTGGGATGCACAGGCTGCTATCATCAAAGGTTTATACTGAACAGTGTAACTGGCTTCCTAAGCTAATTTGGCCACTCCTTCTTTTTCACCAAATTCTTTTAGTCCTCTCCTTCAATTACATCTTTTCACATATACGTGTTACTTGAGAAACAATTATTTAATTTTAGTTAAATTATATATGTATTTATGCACACACACACTTAATTTTAAACTATATTTATATATAAAATGCGTGAACACACAAGTTATAAATATTGAAATCTCTCAAGAAACAATTGATGGCCTTCTGTCTAGTATTAGATGTGGTGGCTGGTATATTTCCAGTCACCTTATTATCTTGAATATGGGTGTCATGTAAAAAAGGGTCAAAGGCAGAAAGACAGAAGAAGCCTAAGTCACTGATATCTTCTTGAGGAAAAAGTAGCTTTGAACTGACCTTAATTATGTTTCAGACATTGTATTTAGGTTTATGTTAAGAGTAGCCATAAGCTATTTCTACCTATGATATAGCATAATCTAAATTACATTAAATTGGTCCTGGCCAGGTAGCTCATTTGGTTGGCACATCATCCCAATACACTAAGTTTACAGGTTCCATCCCCAGTCAGAACACATACAAGAATCAACCAATGAATGCATGAATGAGATACCACTTAGTTAATCTCAATATCTCTCTCTCTCTCTCTCTCTCTCTCTCTCTCTCTCTCTCTCTCTCTCTCTCTCTTCCCCTTCTTCACTCTCTCTCAAATCAATAAATAAAAAAAGTTTGAATTGCATTAAATTGAAAATAACCATTGACAGATATATTGTTCAGCAAATTATGTCACATGAACAGTACAGATTTTGGTCAAAAGATCCAGGAAAATGATTTTTCTTTGGCAACTATCTCCCTTTTCTTAAGTGTGACCCATATTCTCAAATCTCATCCAATTTCCTACTTCTGTGCAACCTTTAATATAACAATTATGGAGTATATAGATATATAAAAATCTATTTTACTTTACTTATTTTTAAATCCTCATCTGAGAATACTTTTTAATTGATATTTAGATAGATAGAGAAACATGGGTATAAGAGAGAAACATCAATTGGCTGCCTCCTGCACACACCCAGGTATGTGCCCTGCTCATGAATAGAACCCACAAACTTTTGGTGCACAGGATGACATTCCAACCAACTGAGCACTTGGCGACAGCTAAAATTCTCTTTTATACGTCTGTCATACTATGACTAAAGTTATGCAGAATATTTATGTTCATAGAAAACCCTTAAAGTTTATATGCAAAAATAAAAATTGCTTTTAGCTAGTGGGATCATATTTTATTTTCTTTTAAATTACTCAAAATAATTTTTGCTATTATTGCAGCTTTAAAATTAAGCATTTAAAGATGTCTATAAAGAAACAATTGCTGCCTGGCAAGAGTGGCCTTGTGCACCGTAAGGTTGCTGGTTCAATTACTGGTCAGGGTGCATGCCTGAGTGCAGGTTCCATCCCCCTTAAGGGCAGCACTTGTCATTTTTTTATTTATTTAGGGAAGCCCTTCTGACATGTGTGAGGTGATACCTCATTGTGGTTTTAATTTGCTTCTTTCTGATGATTAGTGACTTTGAGCATTTTTTAATATGTCTCTTGGCCAATTGTATGTCCTCTTTGGAGAAGTGTCTATTCCCGTCTTCTGCCCATTTTTTAATTAGATTGTTTGTCTTCCTTTTTTTGAGTTGTATGAGTACTTTATATATTTTGGAGATTACCTTATTATCAGATTATCATTGGATAATATGTTATCCCATACAGTAGATTCCCTTTTCATTTTGATGTTGGTTTCTTGCCAAGACTGACCAGCAGACCCTCAGCGATGGATGAATAGATTACTCTGACACACATTTCTGTGAAAGAGAGGTTAAGGGGCCAGTTGGCATTAGTCACCAAAACAGCCTCTATTACCTGCCTTCTTAGGCTTTTATTGTAACAACATCTTGGACTAAAATTAACCTCTAGATATAATGAGCAGGGTAAGTATTCTTGAAAAAGCACATGCTTCTATAAGGTCGAGTCTTAAAGACTAACCATAGAGATTCCAGCAAAATACCTGGGGGCTTGGACTTGTTTGGAAAAGTCAAGGTAGAGGCTGCCAAGGTCCCCTTGGCAAGGTCCCCTCAGAGGCCCCGACCTTTCGGAGAATTCTCCTTACAGACTTTCCAACAAAGTCTTGTGCTTCCCCACAGTTTCTTTTGATGTAGACCCATTTGTTTATTTTTTTCCTTTGTTTCTCTTGCCCTAGGAGATGTATCAGCAAAAATTCTGCTACAGGAGATGTCTGAGATTTTACTGCCTATGTTTTCTTCTAGGATTTTTATGGTTTCATGTCTTACATTTAAGTCTTTTTTACATTTTGAATGTCTTATTGCATATGGTGTAAATTTGTGGTCTAGCTTGATCTTTTTGCATGCGTCTGTCCAGTTTTCCCAACATCATTTGTTGAAGAGATTATCTTTACTTCAGAGATTGTGCTTCTGACTGTGATAGAGTAGCCTGTGTGTGAAAAAAAGAGAAAAGAAACATGTTTGTGAAAAAAGAGATATTCAAACATGTACTTTTATAGGAATCTCATTGGATTACCACTGAATCCTATAGATGCAATTCTTGGCATTAAGCAGGATGCTATAAATCTAGTGAAGTGCCACTCTTTCAAGGAAGTAGAGCCAGAAGAAATTTTTGCAGTCTCAATAAAAAGAAGGATACACAAATATTGAAGTGTGTGGCTACCAAGGCCACCAGGGCTTGAGAGGCCACCATCCCTAATGAAAAAGAAAGAGCAAAGTGTAAAGTCAAGTTTCACTTGAAGGCATTTGCATAATTATTAAGCTATTTCAGGGTCAAAGGCAGAGAAATGAAGCTGAAAGCTGCTAAAATCTGAGTAGTGGAGGTTTCAACAATTTCCTAATGTTAAGGCGACACAATTGATGTTCAGAACGCACCAAGGAAGAAGGGGTCCTAGTAAATGCCCTAAACTTTCAATTGGAACCAAAAGTATAATGAGCCTATCAGAAACTGTAATCCAGTATAAGCTTTCTAATCATCCTATACTTAGTTTATCATGGTATTGTGTAGTAAACACACTCTACAGGAAAATATAGAAAATACTAGTGGCCTGGTGCATGAAATTCATGCATGTGGGAGGGGGTGTTCCTCAGCCTGGCCTGCACCCTCTTCAATCTGGGACCCCTCAAAAGATGTCCTACTGCCAGTTTACAGGGATCGCGACTAAACGGGCAGTTGGACATCCCTCTCGCAATCTGGGACTGCTGGCTCCTAACCACTCACCTGCCTGCCTGTCTGCCTGATTTCCCCTGACCACTCTGACTGCTGGCTTGCTCAGCCCCAACTGCCCCCACTGCCAGTCCGCTTGCTCCCAAATGCTCCCTACCAGTCTGATCACCCCCAACTGCCCCCTGTGCCAGTGTGCTCGGCCCCAACTGCCTCCCGTGCCAGCCTGCTCACCCCCAACTGCCCCTCTGCTGGCCTGCTCACTCTAAACTGCTCCCCCTGCTGTCCTGATCACCTCCAACTGACCCCCACTGATGGCCTGCTTGCCACCAACTGACCCCCCTGCTGGTCTGCTTACTCCCAAAGGCCCCGCCCCCACCAGCCTGATCACCCACAACTGCCCTCCCCTCTTGGCCTCTAACTGCCTCTACCTCAACCCCGCTACCATGGCTTTGTCCAGAAGAATGTCCGGAAGGTCTCCTGGAAGGTCTCCCAGTCAACTTAGCATATTACCCTTTTATTAGTATAGATAGAGGCCTGGTGCACATGTGGGAGCCAGATGGTTTGCCCTGAAGGGTGTCCTGGATCAGCGTGGGGGGGTCCCTTGGGGCATGGGGCTGCCTGGGCAAGGGGCCTGTGATGGTTTTCAGGCCAGCCACGTCCCCATGGGGTGAAAGTCCCCGCTGGGGGTGTGTGGCCATCCTCAGTGAGGAACTGAGGGCTGTTTTCAACCTGGCCACACCACCTTCAGGGTGGGGGTCCCTGCTGGGGTGCCTGGCCAACCTGGGTGAGGGGCTGATGGCAGTTTGCAGGCTGGCTAAGCCCCCCACTGGGTACCCTCACCCCATGAGGGTGTGGCAAGCCTGGGTGAGGAGCTGATGGTTATTTTCAGGCTGGCCACACCCCCTTTATGGTGGGGGGTTCCCACTGGGGTGCCTGGCCAACCTGGATGAGAGGCTGATGGCTGTTTGCAGGCTGGTCACAGCCCTGAGTGGTCTAAGCTCCCAACCCCTCCTTTTTTTCTTTTTTCTTTTTCAGCACCTCCTTGAGTGGAGGGAAGCAGGTATCTGGGATTAAATTATCTTCTATAATTGAAACTTTGTAGCCTTGGCTTCCTCCATTGCTGGGGGCAACCCAAGCCTCCTGCTCTCTCCAGCTCCATGCCAGCTGCCATCTTGGTTGGGTTAATTTGCATACGTGCTCCTGATTGGATGGTGGATGTGGCTTGTGCGTGTAGCAGAGTGACACCAATTTGCATGTTTCTCTTTTATTAGTGTAGATAGTGTTGAAATTTACAAATGTGCATCAAAATAAACACTCTCATTACCCTTTATGACTATACAATGGCATTGAAGATAATATGGGAAAATTTGAAAGTAAGATGAGGAACTTCAGTACAAGACACTTCAGGCATTAGTTGGTGAGTTTCACACTATTGAAGCAATTTTAGATGACAGTCTCTTATGCCATTAGGAAATGCTAGAGAAGTAATTGGTTTATGACTTTAAGGCCCATTATAGAGAAGATAAGGTTTACTAAAGGATAAACAGACAATACTATAATTACTAGTAATTTCTGATGTGGTTGAAGTATGGAGTGGGAGTGGCATAAAGCATTGTGGGTGTAATCATTCTATTCAGTCAGTTGATAATAGGCAGGTAAATGATCTGTGGATTACCTTAACAAACAAAACATTCATGTCTTCATATTTCTCAACATGAGAAACTCCATACTGTACAGTGTAGAGGGATATTAGAACAAGAAGCATGTTAGCCAAAAAAGCAGAGCAGAGAAATGTTGGTTGCATGCAGAAACTGGATTTTAAACCTGGTACAAAACAGAAATATCTCTTCTAGAAGTCATGATTCACAGATTCAAAAAATGTTCATGGCAGGAAATAGAATCACAATCATTCTGTCATATTGGCACCATGGTATATGAATAAGCCACATCACTGGTCAACTGTGAGCTTTAGTGTTCAGTGAGTCAAATTAACAGAAGAAGGGAAAAGAAATGGAAGAATGTACTTATCTAGAGAAAGTAGGCTTTTAAGATTTTAACTCATCCTAACCAAGAGTTCTTTGCATTTGGGTTTAGGTTCCAAGATAAGCCATCAAAGATTGGCATATTATTTTCCTCTGCCATTTTCTTTGCTTCTCTGGGGAATGTTAGAGGAGGAATGGTTGAGTGAGTATTGATATGTAATGACATCACTAATTCATCATGATTTTTATTTAACAAAGAGAAATCAAGGATGTCTTTTTGAACCATTTTAGACACTATGTAGCTCATTTTCTATTCTTTTTTTTCCAAAATCAAATTTTAAGCATATTTAGCCTACTGAATGTGCTTAAATGGGCATTAGTGAGCAGAATATTGAGAAAGGAAATATTTTCTTTCCATCCACTCATGTTGACTTTAAAGATAAAGTCACACTAAACCTCTAGGCACTTACAAATGCATACAAATGTATTTTCTTTTCAGAGTTATGAGAGATTATAATGCACAGAATCAAATTTATGTTTCATCTTATGTATGAAATTTCAGGTCCCTTCCCATTCAGGGGGTTAAAAATGACATCTCAAAAAAAGAATGTGGCATAATTTATCACTTTTAGAACCTTAAACTCAAGGAAAAAGAATAATAACTCTTAACCAAGAAAATATCTAAAAATATAAAATTTGTAACAGTTTTTCCCTGCTAGAAGGAGAATACTTTGGATTTTAAAATTACAAATTAAAATGTATTTAATATATGAATAAAAATCTAGTACGGGTCAATCCAATTTAATAGATAATGGAAAGATGCTTAATAATTATATACTATGCTTTAGGTAAAAATTAGAGTTTGAAACCAAAGATAAAAAATAAGCAAATAAATGTATGTCCCTTAGAACAAAAATACCTGTAAATGGTTAAACCTAACACAAGTTTTACAAAGAAAACTAGTACGAAATTAAAAAATAATATATACAATGACCACAGTATAATTTATTAAGAAGTAGGTTCTAAGATCAGGCATAGTTCTAAGCATAAAACATGTAACAGATATGTAAATAAATACATAATTTAGGTAAGTGCTATAATAGAAATAAAATACTTTTATTCCCATTTATAAAACACACAAAATATATTAGAAATGCAGAAGACATTATCATATATACATTATCTTCATTTTGCAGAATATAAGATTTAATAAATTAGTTTATTGATTTTTGTTTCCTACAAAATACTATCTTATCATACTTCTTACAAGTATGAAGAAACTATGAAGAAAAATTCAGACCAAAAAAGCAATATTCAAAGCCTCATGGAAATCTTAGTAAAGAATTGAAATATCATCTGTCCCGCTGCTCTTTCAAAAACTATTTTTTTATAAAATTCAAGTTAATAGTCTCAATGTTAATGTTTATAGATATTTAAAGGAATGAAACATCAAAATGAATATGCAAACAGAAATATGAAAAATAATTGCAAATGGCCAGGAAGAAGAGTAAGAATGTCAATTCAACAGTAATTTTTAAGCAATAACAAAAATTTCCACAATCTATAACCTGATGGCATAGATATGTTACGGATTAATAGACTTAATGTTTTTATAATACTGAAACCTTTAACATTTTTGGGTTATTGTATAGAAAGAAAGCAATTATATTCTGCCACTTCTATCCTTCTGTGTTTATATCAAAAACTAAAATGTATAAAAATACTGTCCTATTAGGAAGAAGAAAAACTTCTTTCAAAAAAGAATATCACTTTCAAGTTATATCAATATCAGGGCACATCCAGAGAAAGAGTTCCTGGGTATTTGTAAGATGTCTGAAAATTTTTGAATAAAATGTCAAACTTTTTAATGTCTATACAAAAAATACTGTTCTAATCTAAGGGCAAAAAAATAAATTCAGGGGAAAATGACAAGATCTGAATATATTAACTTTATCAGGCTTAGCCAACCATCTCCTATGCATCATAGAAAGGAGTCTAGAGTATTACAAATGAGTGTCTCTGAATAATGAAGACACTAATTAAACATCTACAGGTTGTAACTCCATCTGCTCTTTTGTTCAATTTGTCATGTTAGTTAAATGGTGGAACAAGAGTCAAGGGGTGATGAGGGAAAACTGCTCTAAACCAGCCAGGACAGTTCTATTTGTACAATTTTATATAATAAGACCAAGAAATGTCTAAATAGGAAGGAAAATTGATAATGTATCTTGAAAAGTTTTACTTTCCAAAGGATATCATCTGTAGGAATTTTGTTCCTAGTTAATAATGCATCACTCACATACAGATTCTAGATTTACCCAAGAGCAAATACAAAAGAAAGGAAACAAAAATGAATTAGTAACCTCCCATTTTCAATTAATTTTACTGGACTTTTTTCTAATACTTTCACAATCATGACAGTGATATACAGAAAACTATTGTTCAAGGTTAAATTAATTGGTTGATTTTATGGGGAAATACTTATTTAGCAACAAATATGTCAGGAACAATTAAGATACAAGGTCTTAGCAATGAATAAAACAAATCCATGAGGAGCTGACATTCCAGGTCAGACAGGATAGACAGCAAAAATATATAAATAAAATATAATGTGTTATAATTAGTACTACAGTGAAAAAGAAAACAAGAAGAAATGGGGGAGGCATTACATCTAGAAGCCTTCCAAAGAGGGAGGCATTTTAGCAAAACTTTAAGGAACTGAGAGCAAACCATTTTATAACTAGAGGCATGGTGCACAAAATTCATGCACTGGGTGGTGTCCCTCAGCCCAGCCTGCACCTTTTCTAATCTTGGACCCCTCGGGTCTAAACTGGCAGTCAGACATCCCACTCACAATCCAGGACTGCTGGCTCCCAACCACTGGGCTGCCTTCCTGCTTGGTTGCACCTAACTGTTTCTGCCAGACAGCCTGATCACCCCTAACCACTCCTCTGCCAGCCTGATTGATGCCTAACTGCTCCCTTGCCAGCCCGATCACCCCCAACTGCCCTCCCCTGCAGGCCTGGTCCTCCCCAACTGCCCTCCCCTGCTGGCCTGATTGCTCACAACTGCCCTCCCTTGCCAGCCATCTTGTGGTGGCTATCTTTGACCACATGGGGGCGGCCATCTTGTGCAATGGTGTGATGGTCAATTTGTGTATTACCTCTTTATTATATAGGGTCAAAGGAGGAAAGTTATTGACAAGAGGACACTAAAAGTACAAAAGCCCAGAAGTGAGGTCATCCCTGGTTAATGATGTTCAACAAGATCAGTGTGGCTGAAGAAAGGTAAATAAAAGAAAGAGCCTTTGGGAATGAGATCAAAGATGTATAGGACTTAAACTCAGTCTTGTAAAACATTTGCAAGGATTGAGTCTTTTAATCTACCTGAGATGACAAGCTACAGGTATGTTTTTACTACAGACTAACTTGTTCTTAAAGTTTCAACAGAATACCTAGGTATTGAGAGTAGGCGTAGCTTGTAGAAGAAAGAGCAAAAGCAAAAATAACTACTTGAATTATATTTATATATTTATTTACTTATTTATTACTGTTGAAAGTTTTACATATGTCTCCTTTTTTCCCCATTGACCCCCCCTATTGTCTGTGTCCATTGATCATTGTCATATGCATGGATACAAGTCTTTTGGTTGATCACTTACACCCCCCCACCCTCCCCTGCCTTCCCTCTGAAGTTGGACAGTCTATTCAATGCTTCTATGTCTCTGGATCTATTTTTTCCATCAGTTTATGTTGTTCATTATATTCTTCAAATGAATGAGATCATGTGATATTTATCTTTCTCCAACTGGCTTATTTTGCTGAGCATAATGCTCTCCAGGTCTGTCCATGCTGTTGCAAATTCTAAAAGTTATTTCTTTCTTACAGCAATGTAGTATTCCATTGTGTAGATGCACCACTGTTTTTTAATCCACTCATCTGCTGATGGGAATTTAGGCTATTTCAAAATCTTAGCTATGGTAAATTGTGCTGCTATGAACATAGGGGTGCATATATCCTTTCTGATTGGTGTTTCTAGTTTCTTGGTATATATTCCTAGAAGTGGGATTACTGGGCCAAATGGAAGTTCAATTTTTAATTTTTTGAGGAAACTTCATACTGTTTTCCACAATACCTGCACCAGTCTACATTCCCACCAGCTGTACACGAGGGTTCCTTTTTATCCACATCCTTGCCAGCACTTGTCATTTGTTGATTTGTTGATGGTAGCCATTCTGACAAGTATGAGATGCTAACGCATTTTTGTTTTGATTTGCATCTCTTAGATGATTAGTGACTTTGAGCATGTTTTCATATGTCTCATGGCCTTCTGTATGTCCACTTTCGAAAAGTATCTAGGTTTTGCCCTAACTGGTTTGGCTCAGTGGATAGAGCGTCGGCCTGAGGACTCAAGGGTCCCAGGTTCGATTCCAGTCAAGGGCATGTACCTAGGTTGCGGGCACATACCCAGTAGGGAGTGTGCAAGAGGCAGCTGAATTGATGTTTCTCTCTCATCAATGTTTCTAACTCTCTATCCCTCTCCCTTCCTCTCTGTAAAAAAATCAATAAAATATATTTAAAAAAGGAAAAGAAAAGTATCTAGGTTCTTTGCCCATTTTTAATTGGTTTATCTTCCTTTTGTTAAGTTATATGAGTTCCCTATAAATTTTAGATATTAAACCCTTATCAGATGTAACATTGGCAAAGATGTTCTCCCATGCAGTAGACTCCCTTGTTGTTTTATTGGTTTCTTTTGCTGTGCAGAAGCTTTTTATTTTGATGTAGTCCCACTTGTTTATTTTCTTTTTAGTTTCCATTGCCCTAGGAACTGTATTAGTAAAGAGATTTCTATGACATATGTCTGATATTTTGCTTCCTACGGATTCTTCTAAGATTTTTATGATTTCCCGTGTTATCTTTAAGTCTTTTATCCATTTTTTTCATTTATTTTTTTGTATGTTTTCAGTTGGTGATCTAGTTTTATTTATTTTTTGCATGAATCTGTCCAATTTTCAATTATTGAAGAGACTGTCTTGACCCCATTGAATCCTCTTGCCTCCTTTGTCTCCTATGTGTTCTATCACGTTTTTTGATTTGATGATATTGCACCAGCCTTGTATCCCCAGAATTAATCCTACTTGGTTATGGTGTATAATCTTTTTAATGTATTGCTGGATGCATTGAGAAGATTGTATATTCCTTAGCTTTGGGGAGGAATGTTCAGTAGATGTGAATTAATTCCACCTGATCTAGTGAGTCATTTAGGAATGCTGTTTCTTTGCTGTTTTTTTTTTTTTTTTTTTTTTTTTTTTTTTTTTTTTTTTGTCTGAAGGATTTATCCAGTGGTGTCAATGGGGTATTAAAATCCCCTACCATGACTATATGATCTCTCCCTTGATATCTTCCAGAAGTTTTTGTTTGTTTGTTTGTTTTTAATGTATTTGGGTGCTCCTGTACTGGGTTCATATATGTTTACCAGAGTTATATCTTCTTGCTGAATAGAGCCATGTAATATTATGAAGTGGCCTTCCTTATCTCTTGTTGTGGCCTTCACTTTGAGGTAAATTTTGTCAAATATAAGTATTGCTACCCCAGCTTTTTTTTCATTTCCATTTGCCTGAAAAATTTTTCCCGTCCCTTCACTTTCAGTCTGGGTGAGTCTGTTGTTCCAATATGGGTCTCTTGTAGACAGTGTATATATGAGTCATGTTTTCTTATTCATTTAGCTACCCTATGTCTTTTGATTGGAGGATTTAATCCATTTATGCTTAAGGTTATTATTGATAGGTAATTATTTTTTGTCATTTTTTATTCTTTATGCCTGTGTTCCATCTTCCCTTTGTATTTGTTCTTTTTAGACGTCCCTTTAGCATTTATTGCAGTGCTGGTTTGGTGTTAATAAATTCCCTTATCCTTTTTTTTTTGTCTGCAAAACTTCTGATTTTCCCTTCAATTTTTTATGATAGCCTTGCTGGATAAAGTATTCTTGGATTCAGTCCCTTGCCTTGTATCACTTTGTATACTTCATTCCATTCCCTTCAGGCCTGTTGTGTTTCTGTTGATAAATCAGTTGCTAGTATAATGGGAGATCCCTTGTAGGTAACTTTCTGTCTCTCTCTGTCAGCCTTTAATATTCTTATTTTGTCACTGATGTTTGCCAATTTGATTACAATGTATCTTGGTGTTGGTCTTTTTGGGTTTATCTTATTTGGGACCCTGTGTGCTTCTTTGACTTGTGTGACTTTTTCTTCCAAAATTCAGGGTAGTTTTCTGTCACTATTTCTTCAAACAGGTTTTCTTTTCCTTGCTCAGCTTTCTCTCCTTCTGGCATCCCTATTATGTGGATTTTTTTTTGTTTGTTTGTTTTGTGTTGTCCCAGAGCTCCCTTAGACTCTGCTGCTTTTTTAAGTTTTTTATCCAGTTGCTGCTCTGCTTGGGTGTTTTTTTCTACCTTGTCTTCTAACTTGCTGATTCAGTCCTCAGCTTCTAGTCTACTCTAGAAGCATCCATTGTGCTTTTTATTGCAGCTATGTCATTCTTCATTTCCTTTTGAATCTCACAAATGGTGAATTTCTCATCCAGTCTTTTCAGCACCCTTATTATCATCACTCTGAATTCTTTATATGACATATTGCTTGCCTCCATTTCATTTATTTCCTTTTCTGGTGTTTCCTCCTTTTCTTTCATATGGGGATTGTGTCTTTGTCTCCCCATCTTTGCTGTTTCTTTCTGATTGTTTCTCTGTATTAGATCAAATTGCTATGCCACCCAGATTTTATGAATTTTTCTTATGTAGTAGATGTTTTGTGGGACACAGTGGTTTAGTCTCTCAGGCATTCTTGGCTGTATATTTTAGGTATTCATCTTACTTGAGATATTTGTGTTCTCTTGTTGTAGTTGGGTATTAAATGTTATTGTCCTGTTCATGGATGGAGTCTCCTCTCAGAGTGTCTGTTTATGTGGCTCGGTCTCTACCCTATAGTGACAAGCATTATGGAGGTGCTGATTGAACAGCACAAAATACAACACAAGACACAAAACCAAAAGGAACAAAATACAAATGTACTCAAGACAACTATAACTCCAATAGAAGTGACCACCAGAGAAAAGAGAAGTAGGAGAGAGAAAGGAGAGCAAAAATTATAGTGAGAAAAAAGAAAGAATATTGTTAGACAACACAATAAAACAAACAAATAAACAAAAGGGGGCAAATAAAAAACACCCAAAAGAAAAGGAAGGGGCGGAATCTATAGAGGCAGAGCTTAAATACCGAAAATAAGGTTAATAAATTGGATATATAGGGGAAGGACCACGGTTTAGTATAGAGGAGGGAGAAAGAGAATGAGTGGATAAGTGTAAAAGATAAAACAAAATTATTTATATATTTATTTAAAAGGAGAATAGAGGAGAGAGCAGATAGGCCTGAATTTAGGAATTGAAAATAATTTTAAAATTAGGAGCAGAAAAGAGCAAAGGAGGAGAGGGGAAAAAAAAAATGAGTAGTGCAGGAAGAGAAAAGAGAAGGGGAAATGGAGTAGGGAAGAGGAAATTACATATATGAATAAGCCAACAGAGACTACAATAATAATAATACATCAATAAAACAGATAAAGAATATTACTTTTTAACAAGGGGTAAATGAAAGAAGAGCTAAAGTGGGGAAAGGAGAAGAAAAACATGATGAAAAATGGAGAAGTGATGAAGAAAAAGGAAAAAGAAAATAGAATAACAATTATAAAATGATAAAAATATAATAATGAAAATTAAAAAGAAAATGAAATAAATAAATAAATACATAAATAAATAAAATATTGTTTGCTTCAGCCATGTTTTAATGCCCCATGTGGGCTGGTTTAGGACCACACTCTTCTGTTCTGTCTGCCAATTTTGGGGTCCCTGTTAGGTATTTAGGTGCTGACCACTATCTGGCACTGTCTTTGGAGGTCCACTTCTTCTCTGCTTGTGTCTTTCTCCATAGGCCTTTGCTGAAAGCATGCAGGATCAATCTTCCTGCTTTGCCTGTCTGCCAACTGTCAATCTTAATCACTTAATCATCTGTTTCTGTCAGGGCTTTAGGTGGGGTTGGTGCTATTGCACTATCCATGGATCAGATGGATGTATTTTTCCAGACTCTGGTCGACTCCTCCACAATTGGCCCAAAATATTACTCTGGCCTTTGTTGATGAGAGATCCTTGTATGGAGACCAGTGTGGTTGGTTTCCAACCTGAAGCTTTTATCAGTCTGATTCCCAGAATAGTGGAGCAGACCGGTCCCTCTATCAACCAAGCCACTGAGGGCTCTTGGGGGCTATTCAGAGCCTTTGTTTCCTTTGTATAGCTCAAAAGGCAGGCAGGGTGTGGCAGGTTGTATTCCCTGCCTTGAGACCACTGAGAGGGGCTAGCTCCTCTGGGGAGAAATGACTGCTTGGGTTTGGAGGGTTAGGAAGAGCCTTGGCCATGTCTCATTGCCCTCCCTCCCTCCCTAGCCTCTCCTCTGGTTCTACAAATTGTTGATTCTCCTTCACCAGAGCTCTGGGTGAATTTTTGCAGCTGGAAAGTCCTATATGCTGGGTTTATTGAATAAAATCAAAGACAAAATGAAAGCAAAACAACCATGAAACTGCAAATTTCTCCACCACCACCCCCCCCATCCCAGCACCACGCTGCACAGGCACTTTTCAGGCTGTCTTTCAGGGTGCAGCCCTCTGAAACTGTGGTCCCAGGTCTATATTCTCTGGGTGTCAGCAGGTCTGCGGGGTTTCCTTTTCACAATCGGGTATTACACTTGTCACCAAGGGATGTAGCTTTGGTGCAATGAGCCTTCATCTCACCCTCTTGGCCAGGGGGCTGGGCGTCCCCTTCCAGTCCAGATCCCCACTCCTACCATTCTCCAGGCATCCTCTGCCCTTCCTTATTGAAAATTGTCTCCTCAGTTGTGTCTAATTTATTAACTCTGGGTGGATGTTCTCTGATTCAGTTGCTTTTCCAGGCTGGCCCTTGAAGGAGGTGCAAAACACGTCTGCTTTTTTGACTACCACTTTCTTCTCTCCTGCTTAAATTTTTATTCTTGAATTTTTATGTGACATTATACAATTTGAATACAGAGTGAGGCAAAAGTAGATTTACAGCTGTGAGTATGCAAAACAGTTCATTGTTATTATTATTTTAAGTATTATTATTTATTAATTATTGTCTTATTTTCTATATGAAAAACTGTAAGCTTACTTTTTCCTCACCCTTTATTGAATGTAATAAATCTAGAATATTTTTATGGTTACATAAAATTTGAATATTAGATAAATAGAACAGAAAATCATCTTAGGGAGTTACATATATTTTGAACATTGTATGAAATAGTAGACAACTGGTTGGTTGGTTGTTTAAACTGTTTTACAATATGGAAACTAAGTATCATCACTGCTATTGGTTGAATGATATGAACACATACATATGTATATGCACTATGCATGTGAAATTAGCAATTGAAATAATCCAGGAGGATTATGTTGGTGGCTCAGTTTAGAAATGGTGACAGGATTTTCTGATATATTTGAAACAGTGGTCTAAGAGAAAGAGAAGATTCAAGGTAGGATGACTCCAAGATTTAGGACTGGATAACTAGTATGAAGTTGTTATTAACCGATATGGGGAGAGCTGTGAGAGGAGCAGTTTAGAAGGGAGAAATTCAACAGTTCTAATTTGGACTTGTTGACTGCAAGATGCTGATTAAATATATAAGTACAGATGTTGGAGAATTGGTTGAATATATAAGACTTTCATGGGAGAAATCTAAAGGCCAAGCTGGAGGTACTCATCAGTATACAGTTTGTTTATAAAACCATGAAGTTAGATAAGATCATAAAGATTATGGTGGAAGGAGGATGGACAGCAAAATTGTTCCAGGGAAACTAAGAATAGTGCTTAGCACAGAGCAGGCAAAAACAAGAACAGCAACTACAACAATAACAAAACATTTTAAAGAATGAAAGTATGAATGGGTGGATGATGGATGGATTGATGGATAGATGGATGAATATTGGAGACTGAGTTTTGATTGCCTCATTAATTTGGCTTGATCTGGCTAGCTAACTATTTTTCCTCTCCACTCACAATTTTTCTGAGTCCCTCCTGAAGGATTTCTCTAAAAGAAAAAGTATTTTCTTATATTTTCCTTCAATGATATAAGGGAAAGGCAGATGTCAACATTTCAGTCGAGATTGAGAATGCACACTTTTCATTTGACAAACTAACTAGTAGTGAAACTTAAGCGAGTTATCGTGATACTCTTGCATGTAGCATTGATTTGAATGACACCTCTCAGGCTTTGAAGCTGCTGGTGTTATGTCACCAATGACCAAATTTATGGAATGTAACATCATATCTATGTAGTGATTTAAAAAGCCAAATGCATTTTCTAAAAGTTCAAATTTTGCTTCCTTATGGGATTGATGAGATCCTAAACCAAAGTTGTGACATTTTCATTATACCTTCCTTCACAACTTATCTCCCACCTCACTGGTTAGCATTACCCCAAGTAATTACAGATGCTATGCATATTTTCCTAACTTCTCCAGTATTTAAGAATCACATCCTTATCAAATGCCCAAATGGTAATGTAAGCCCTCATGCCACTTGACTTTGGAACATCAGACTTTACCAGATTCTCTTTGCAGTGATTTTATAGAGATCCCAAAGGTATTCTTGCATGTTCCACAAAGAAGTCCTGACTTTGGGTTGTCACTTTTTGGGATTCTACTTCTCTAAATTGTACATCACCTCTTGGCTTGATACTGATTTTCCCTGATCTGTTATTGCTCCTCTCCTATTGCTTTTTTTCACCCATGGTCACATGTTTAGATTTTTGTTTCCTAAAGCAGAGTTGTAAAATAAATGTCTGTGAAACCTTACTAAAGACTTGGGATAGGAACACTACCACCACCACCAACAACAGCAACAATAACACAGCCAACTTAAAACTGTACATACGGTATGATTGCTTCCCAAATGCATTCGCCAAGGCACTCCACATGTTTCCTAAATAAACTGCTTTATCCTAAGCTCTCAGTTTGACACAACATTACAGAAGCCATCTTGATTCCTCCACATGAAAGAGTAGTCTTCACTTATAATCTTAGAAGGAAAAAAAAGAGAGATAAAATTTAGTTGTTTTTTTTTAAAAAAAAAAACACATGACTTCAAGTTCTCAGAAAAAATTACTTTGCAAATAATGAAGATAAAATTGATTAGGATTTTCTTATATTTTGACATAAAGTTGAATCATAAAAGTTTTTTTTTAATTCAGATGTTTATTCTCAAATCCTACATATTGAATCAGAGTGGTAGGTTGTCAGTATTTTTGACAAACTATTCATGTTATTCTCATGAACACCAAATTTGGGAGCCACTACAAATTATTGTGTAGAATAGAAGACACTTTGTTGTCTCTAGCTTCACAACTTCAGAATAGTATATTTCTATAAAGGAAATATTTTACCCAACAAAGGAGCCTTCCCATCTTTATTTGCAATTAAATACACATTGCTGGCAGGTTTTATGTTTTTAAAAATGCATTTTCTTTGATTTCAGAGAGGAAGGGAGAGAGAGAGAGAGAGAGAGAGAGAGAGAGAGAGAGAGAGAGAGAGGAATTGAACCTTGACTTCCTGGTTTATAGGTCGACAGTCAACCACTGAGCCATGCTGGCCAGGCACTGGCAGGTTTTAACTGGGTGATTTCTACCCTAGAGCTGAGTATTGCAGGTGCAAATGTCCCTATACTCATAATATAAGATACATCTCATAGGATATGAATGACAGGCAGAAGGGTGGATTGGCCGGATAGGAGGACTGATTCGCTTGTCTTTATTATTAATAAAACACAACCATCTTTTTCTCCACAGACTACATCAAATTTAGACTCCTCATTTCCATCAGTGGAATTAAGTAAACTGCTGTTCTCAAGGGATACTCCTTCCCATGGAACCTTGTTCCTTGATAGAAGATATGATGTGTGATCACACCTCTATAACTTTTAGTGAACAATGTCCAAAGTTTTTTGGACTCTTCTCAGCCCCTGAATCTGGGGGGTCTTGCTACATTATACATTGTCTCCATTCAGGATCCTTCATATCTTTGAGAGAGAAATTAACTATTAGCTCAGTCTATTGTCTTGGGGAGTTAGGTGACTTATTTCTCCTATTACAATTTTTGGTTCAGCCAATTGTTAATTCTTGGTCCAACCTCCCACTCTGTTTCACTGAGCCTGTATAATCTCAGTGAGCTGTGAGAGGAGCAGTTTAGAAGGGAGAAGTCATCATAGAGTCATCAACACAATTATTAAGATTTACCTGACACCTCATTTTATCACTAACAAAACACCTGTGGTTTACCTATGCATAATTAAAACATTTATTAAACACTTTATAGGTTTTTAACAGAATTAAAAACTAATCGAGTCTATTATAAAATTGTACACCTGAACTTATATAATTTTATTAAGTAATATCATATATATATATATATATATATATACACACATATATATATATATATTTGGATATATATATATTTTTTGATATATATATATATATTTGGATATATATATATTTGGATATATATATATATATATATATATATATATATATAATATATTAGTAGCTCAGTGCACAAAAATTTGTGCACTCGAGGCTGAGGGTGAGGGGTGGGGCCAGACCCCTCAGCCCAACCTGCACCCTCTGTCATGTTCCAGGACCCCAGCCACTCCTGGCCTAGGCATAGGCCTACAGGCTTGGGGCAACCTGGCTCCCGAGGCCCCATTTTATCAAGAGAACAAAGTCGGCGTTAGTTACAGCCCTCACTGGACCCAGTACACTGTATCTGTGCATACAACTGCCTCGTTCATGTGCCTGCTTCGCCCTACTGAATTACTAACATCTTAAGGACATAGCTCTGTCTTATTCTGCTTCACCTTCATTGCCTGGCCTTGTGCCAGGGACCTGAGAGGGTTTGATGAGTGAGTGAATAATGAGTGAGTGAATGAGTGAATGAATGAGCAAGCAGCTAAGGGGGGGAACTTCTGCCGCATCGCCATGGCAACACGACAGAAGTTCCGGCCCCACTCCAGGCCACCCGAAGCCCACCCTGGGAAAGTTCCCGCTCTTCTCCAAGCGGCCTGGCGCCCCTCTCCTGGCTGCATACTGAATTACTAACATCTTGAGGACATAGCTCTGTCTTATCCTGCTTCAACTTCAGTACCTGGCCTGGTGCCAGGGACTTGAGAGGGTTTGCTGAGTGAGTGAATGAGTGAATGAATGAGCAAGTAAGTGAATGAGCAAGCAACTACCGGTTGGGATAGTTCACACTCTGCTCTGGGCTGCCTGACGCAAACCCCAGGAAATTCCCATCCTGCTCCCAGCGGCCCCACTCCCCTCTCCCAGCTGCATAGTTTGAGCAGGGCAAAGGCAGCCCGGGTGTGCGTGTTGGCAGATGGGTGCTCTAGGGCCGTTTGTGGGCGTAGCCAGTGGCAGATCTGTGCTTAGCACCCGCCAGCCTTGGATCCCCACGGGAGGGCTGTTTGTGGGAGTGGCTGGTGGTGGATCGCTGTGGTGCCGCCTGCCAGCCCTGGGTTGGGTCCCATACGGACCACCTGCTGCCCGGGTCGCAGATAGCAGGCCTGGATGGCACTGTCCCACCCTGCCTGCAGTATGCAAATTAGCCGCCATCTTTGTTGGCGGTTAACCGTCATCTTGGTTGCCTGATTAGCCAATGGGAAGCGTATCGGAGGTACAGTTAATTACCCTATTTGTCTTTTATTAGATAGGATATATATATATATCCAATATTAGGGACCACAAAGATCAAACGATGACTGGTCACCATGAGGTGCATTGTCTACCTCTCAGTCCCTCTCTCCCCCAACCCCTCACCCGTAAGCAGCGGGGCTACTTGCAGCTCCTGGCACAGAAAATTCAAAGAAAGCGGGTAGGACTGAGGCAGCGGGTCAGATTTTAAAATAACTGCTTTTATGACACAAATGTGGAGCTGGAAAAGAGGTCCACGCTAGGCAGTGTCTCTCACTAGAATGATCACCATGTGTTCCTCTTCCAGCTTGCCCAATGTCCTCAGTTCTGACTGGAGGTACTGCTGAGAAAAGCCTGGCTCCTGGCAGCTCCTGGCAGTGGGGTAGGGTGGCTCTTGGCAGCAGCTCAGGGCTCAGGCAAGGTTTCCTGTACTGGGCTTCTAGTATTCAATAAAAAAAGAAAGCTAATGGCATATTTGGGATGCCAACAATAGGAGGGACCTAGGAAGCTAAAGAATACGTCTCTTCAAAGTCACATCCAACTCAACATTTTGGCTAGAAAGACTTTCTCCTCTGAGAATTCACACTCATTTGTTTGTGAACCTGGTGTTCCCTACTCTGCCTTCACTAGTTGTGTCAACACTGGCACATTATTTCAACTTCTTGAGCATGGGTTTCCTTACCTGTAACAATACAGCAGTACTTATTACTTATTTGTCACCCACTGGCACCAGGCATAATATTAATAAAAATAATTATAACTTCAAAAAGACTAGTTGAATGCATATCTGAAGATATAAAAAAAGCAACATTTTAATCAACATATACTTTTGGCATTCCATCCCCTAATTATCACCATCCTCATGACATACATATGTTTTTATTTGTCAAAATTAGAGCAATACTTTACATAGACACTTATGGTGTTTCTTTTGTACACCTATGTGTAAAATATTCTACATCCTTATTTCCCTGACAGTTGAAATCATTTTCATCCAACAAGGTCAAAGTCTGTCTCATGTATGATCTTAATTCCTGAAATTGTGAGTGTTCTTTACACAACCTACAGTTTACAATACTATTAAGATTTTTAAATGAAAATAATTGTCATATGAGCATGAATTCTAACTCTAGCATAGACTCCAAAGACTAGAGTGTGACAGTGCATATTTTAATAATCATAAAGGAAAAAGTAGAAAAATAATTGAATCTTTCATAATAATTTAACAATAATGCATATTAATTCTGCTTAATCCTACCAACTCTGTATTTGTCTTAAATGAATGTATAATTATCTTCGTGGTTTAAACTCTACTTCTAAATGTCCTGAAATTTGGTGGTTAATGTCAATTTTATTATTCTAACCATGACTCTAGTGATTTTCTAGATCAAAGTATTCTCAGACTTCAGTTTTCTAGAGCTGTTGTTGGTTTGTTGCTATTGATGTGTTAGTTTGTTTTGCCTTTTCTTTTGGTAAAACATATCCTCCATTCCATTTATAATTTTAGTTTCCCTTTCTGAAAAATGCCAAGCTCTGTCTTGATTTATAAGGCCACCAAATATAATTATGCAAGTTGGGGCACACAGAAATCCAGAATTCATATGGACTCTCAGGTGAACGGCAATGCAGACTTGTGCATCATACAAGTTATTCAACCATAATAGTTGCCCTTTAGGTTTTTCAAATAAAATTGTTTTCCACCCTACTGTACAATTTGTGAGTAAAATTATGACTAGTTAAAATATATTTGAATCACCAGTCTACCAAATAAACATGTCAACTTGTTCAAATCTCTCTATAGATCAGTTTAGCATAGGAATCAAGGCTTAGAAAGTATTTATTATGTGATCATTTAAAGGTAGGCCTGGGGGGGCAAGTGTGGGGTGGAGGGGGTTAATGGGCGTGTGTAAGGGGACTTCTATAATACTTTCAACAATAAAGATAAATTTAAAAATAAAGAAAGAAAATGACCTCAACTTAGTTGTCATTAAGTTGAGAGAGGCATGTGAATATAGAGGCAAGTAGATGAGTAATAAATCACACCTGAAAATTAAAAAAAATAATAAAATAAAATAAATAAGTATATGTTTGGTAAAAACACATAAATTGAGCCCTGGCCAGTTTTGCACAGTGATTGAAGTGTCAGCCTGCAGACTGAAGGATCTTGGGTTCAATTCCCACTCAGGGGCACATGCCTTGATTGCAGGTTGAGTCCCTAGCCCCAGTCAGGGTGCAAGCCAGAGGCAACCAATCAATGTGTCTCTCTCACATTGATATTTCTCTCTCTCCTCCTTGTCTCTCACCCTCCCCACTCATTTCCATTCTCTTTAAAAATCAATGGGAAAAATATCCTCATTCCTCAGGTGAGGCTTAAAAAAACCCATAAATTGATTAATTAGAATAATTCCAGCATTCTGACCTAGAGATGCAACAGTACTGAGGGTAAATATTTTCTCATATTCACACATTAAAATTTCTAAAAGTAGTTTATATTTTTATTTTATTCCTCATACATAATTTGATGAAAGCATTCAATGAGCAATTATCATTACAATTCTTAAACAAACTGCTAACACATCGTAGGCAACAATTTTCTCTGAAGAAGAGCCATGTCTGTTGTTACCATTGGCCTGATATGCAGTGAAAGAAACAACTGGCCAAAAGCACATTGTTATGTAATTCAATTATATGAAAAAGTCAATATACTGTGATTGAAAAATAATCTGTGATAACTCTTAAAGTATATTAAATAGTAAATGACCATGGAGAGTAAATGTGTAATTTGGACACCTGATTACTAAAAGGTAGGATTACTTCCTACCTGCAGGTCCTAGGCCATCACAACTATTGGATTTATAAAGTATTTGATTTTTCAGACATGGCATACCATATAAATTAACCTTGGAATAGGGTACCAGGGGAAATGATGTCTGATATATTGGACTAGAACAAGGATGTGCAGAATGCCCAGATGGTCTAAGTCTATATATTTTTTTTTTCTGCCAAACATTAGGGGTCTTAATCTATATATACAAAAAAACAGCGACTGGAATGCCATAATGACCAGAACCACTGTTTGCTCTGATGTCCACTGCAGCCAATGAACCAGCCTGATCAGGGGATGGGCCCCCCCGCGGCCTCTCCCCCCAGTTGGCCCTGCCCCTGAGAGAACTCTCCCACCCTGGTGGGGGGCGGGGTGGCTGGCCAACCCCCTGCACGACCCCTCCCCCCAGCCAGCTCTGACCCTGATTGGCCCCCCTACCCCAATCGGGGGCAGGCCTGCCCTCCAACCTCCTGCCATCTCCTCCTCCTGACAGGCCTGGCCCTGATCTGCTCTGATCCGGGCTGGGTTGGCCGGACCCCACCCGTGCACGAATTCGTGCACTGGGCCTCTAGTTTTTATATATAACTAGTAGCCTGGTGCACAAAAATTTGGGCACTCGGGGGGTGTCCCTCAGTTATTAAACATTTATCGGCACAACACTGACCACATTGGTGGTGGTGGTGGTCTTTTCAGAATGTGTTATATTATGCAGATGAAAATCTCTTTAAACAGATTTGATGTAGATATTTTCAAAGATGAAAGAATTGTCCCTGTCAACTATTTTAGTTGATTCATATCTTCACTAATTGTCATCATTGAAAAGTTTTCAGTCCCCATATGGATTGCTGGACATAATAGGTCATGCGCTGTCCCTGTCCTTTGTAGCCTTTGTGACCTTAGGGAGGACTCTAGTTTTCCATTTATATGTTTAAGTACTAACCTTACCGGCTTAAAAATGTAAGCTTTTAACACTGCTCTCTCTGTTCCGTATCCTTCCGATGAAAAGTGGAGTTGGATTGCAGCACAGGAGAGAAATTCAGAAGGGGAATATTGAAGTAATGACTGCAGTAAGAGAAGAGGGAAACTATTTCCCTGGCCACAGGTGCTGGAGCCCTGGACCACAGGGCTGGCAGCTTCTCCAGGTCGCTGCAGCTTGGGACCTCAGGCAGGTGGCTTGTCCGGCTCCTGGGCTACAGCCAGCCGCAGGCGCTGGTTCCCGGGCCAAAGGTGGGTGGCTTCTTCTTCTGGCAGCTTCTTCTTCTTCTGTGCTTCCAGGGAGGGCAGTCAGTTATGTGTATATGTGTGTGCACGCAAACATAGACATGTACATGTGTGTATGTGGATATCTGCTGGGCAAGTCAAAACCATAAAAGAGTTGCCCCCTATCTCTTGAATCTTCCAGAGATATCCCCCACTTTTTTATTCTATCACTACTGGAGAGTCAGTATTTGCAGCCAGCCAGCCAGTGACTCTCTCAGTGTCTATTTCTGACTTCTTCTTTCTCTGTCTGTCTTCCAACCCCAATCATATTTCGACCAAGATGCATCATTTTTACTCCCAATATGCTCTATAGAGAAGGAGCCAGGATGTTGTCTTCCCATGAATAGTACTCAGTAACAAACCAATTGCATTTTATTTTTTTTTATTTTTTTTAACATATACATCCAATATCTCGCACATTTATTCACAAATGACTTCCAAATTCCAATAACTGCTTTGATATTTAAGCATGTGCTAAAAGTTATCTTGGCTGAAATGAAAAATGCTTTCATATGGATAACACACTAAATATATTGGATTGGTCACAGCAGAATTTCCTTTGTTAGTTAGATTAGTTCTATAAATTTAAAGCTTAGAAAAGCCACTACTTTTGCATCTAATACTTCCAGATGAGTATGATGCAGTAATATCAGCTTGTATTCCAGAGAAATTTTCTTAGTTTTTCTGGTGATGGAACCATTTATCCACATCTGCAGGTATTGTGCAGGCAGATTCACATGGTGGTGGTAAAGCATCCACAATGGCTTTGGCAGCATCGGGATCACACTTGAAGGGGCTCTCAGACACTGTAGTATTCATGCAACTGATACCTTTTCCATCAGTTTTCTTTGTCACTAATGCTCTCCAATAGTCATGAGTGCTTTTAATAATGGCAGTTGCAAAATCCTTATCTTTAAATTCCTCATTGAAAGAAAACTGGTTCTCTGGTTTTCCATCAGGAACCTTGTACCTTCTGAACCAGTCCACAGTAGCTTCCAGGTAGCCAGGTTTCAGCCGCTTGACATCATTAATATCATTATAATCGGCTGCATCGGGGTCATCCGCATTGATGGCAATCACTTTCCAGTCAGTTTCCCCTTCGTCAATCATAGCCAATATGCCCAGAACTTTCACCCGGATTATTTCACCTCTTGCACAGACCTTGCTTCCAGTTTCACAGACATCAATTGGGTCATTGTCGCCACAACAACCAGTGTGTTTGTCATTGTGTCCAGGGTCTTCCCAAGTCTGAGGGATGGCACCATAGTTCCAGATATATCGTTTATAAGGGAACACATTTGCAACATAAGAGTTTTCCTTTTTTCACATCTTGTTTAATTGGGTTTAAAGGGTCCTTTGTAGCAATCTCCATTTTTGCATTAGACCAGCGTGGTACTTCAACTACCATGTTGAACACATCCTTATCTGCATAAATTGGAATATCATGAAATGGAGATATATATTGTCCCTTTTCATTTTTGAAGAAGACTCAGTACTCGAGGGAGAAGGGTGCGGCGCGCTCCTCGCTGCTGAAGCCGCTCATGATGCCGAAGACCAGCCGCCGCCACAGAGCAAGCAACCCGCACGCGGTGCCAACTGACAAGGGAGCCCTCCGCGCCTGCGCACTGCTGGACAGGACAGGGGAGTGGCGCCAGGAGCCACCTTTAACACCGATCACCAGTCCCTTCCACCCCCGCCAGACCACCTCTCGCTCAGGCGTACTCCCTGCATTTTAGTTGGGCAATGTTCCTACCCACCCTTCAAATCCCTTCCACCGTGAATTTCTGTTTCCCTTTTTGTTTGTTGGATTGTTCTGCTCCTCCTTCTCCTCACCCCACCACCCTTGGATTGTAATGTAAAATTCTTTTACCATGTCAAGAAATTATTAAAAATACAGGTACTTTGAAAAGAAAAATACAGGTACTTCTCTGAAAACCCCCAGGGCCGCCTTTGCCCTTCCACCCGGCTCTTGCCTGCCGTCTGGGTTTCCAATCACCATCAGTGGCAGGCAGCTTCTTCCATCCTTCCCCTTTCACCTCCCAGCATTGCGCCTACGTATTCAAATTAACTGCATACATAGTTAATTTGTTGGCGGTTAACCACCATCTTTGTTGGCAGTTAATTTGCATATCACCCTGATTAGCCAATGGGAAGAGTAGCAAAGGTACGGTCAATTATCATGTTTGTCTATTATTAGATAGGATATAGGATGTCCCTATTTCCCCCCTTTTGCCACCTCTAACCAGCTCTTGCCCCCCACTTCTCTCTGGCCATCACCATACTGTTGTCTGTGTCCATGGGTTGTGCATATATTTTCTTTGGCAAATCCCTTCTTTAAATTCACTTCTTTGAATTTTTATTTTCAGATAAGTGCTTATAACTGCACTATTATATATTTTCTATTATATCACTTAGAATTAAGATATTTTTTAGTTGAACCATTGTAAATTATACCACAATTTAATAAATTATGCTAGAAGCAATTAGATTTCTCACATAATGCAGATACATTTTAATTAATATTTTATTAATTTTTAATTTTTCAATATTTTAATTTGAAATGACCTCATACATGTATAAAAACACTATAAAATACTACAGCATATTATATGTACCCTTCACACAATTTCTTAGGTGTTAATAATTTAAACATAACCATTATACAACTAATAAATTTGGAATATATTCTTCTTATAATCTCTTTAATGTTACTTAATCCATTTACTTTATTTTTGTTAATCTTCACCCAAGGATATTTTCCCATTGAATTTTAGAGAGAGTGAAGGGAAAGGGAGAGACACATTGATTGGTTGACTCCTGCACATGCTTTGATAGGAACTGCGGATCTAGTCAGCAACTGAGGTACATGCCCTTAACTGGAATCAAACCTGGGACCCTTCAGTCCACAGGTCAATGCTCTATCCACTGAGCAAAACAAGCTGCAGCTTAATTCATTTACTTTTAATCTATACGTGTCTTTATATTTAAAGTGGGTTTTGTTTTTGATTCACCCTTTTAATCTGTCTTTTAATTGGTGCATTTATGCCACTGACTTTCAGAGTGCTTACTGATAGAGTTACTACCATATCAGGTGGCTTCTGGGGCTTTTGGGGTGGGGCTTTCCTGGATGGCAGCGCGCTGGTGGCTTGCACTGTCCCACCCTGCCTGCAATATGAAAATTAGCTGCCATATTTGTTGGTGGTTAATTTGCATATCATGCTGATTAGCCAATGGGAGGTGTAGCGAAGGTATGGTCAATTACCATGTTTGTCTATTATTAGATAGGATTGTTATTATTACTTAGGGAATTATAGTTAAACTGACACCTGGGAAAAGACCATTAATATAAACTCATGCTAGTTTTAATTGAATATGAACCATTTCTGATCTGCCTTTATGATAGGGATGTATTCACTAGAGTAGGAGCCCCAAAGCACATTCTACATTCCATAATAATCTTCTCTGACAAAGATGCCATGTCCAGCCCAACATCTTCAATTGGGTCTCCTATTTGTTTTCCTCCACGACTAATCCAGTATTTGTAGGGGCTATGCTAATTAATTTGTCTTTGAATGTACCACTTATTTCAGCCATTTCCACTTGGGATGAGGTATTTTTGATAGATCATATTGGCTGATATGGTTCATTATATCAGAGGCATTCACTTGGCCTTTTTCACTACAGTAGGTCTTACTTCAAGTATTGAAGAATAGATATACAAGTTCATTTTAGTCATGTAATTAAGAGGCAGGTAAATGATCATCAAGTAGGCACATGGATTCCTTTAATTACCTCTCTCCCATAGTATCCCTTTCTGAAAGGTCTGTGGCAGTTTTAAAATATGTCCACGTTTTACTTGACACTCCTCCAATCAAAAGGTGCAATATAATTCCTCTCCCTTTGAATGTGGGCTAGACTTAGTAAATTGCTTCTAACAAAAATAATAAAGTGGAAGTAATGATATATGACTTTTTTAACTTTTCTTTTTTTATTGATTAAGGTATTGCATATGTGTCCTTATCCCCCCATGGCCCCGCCACCCTCCCACTCATGTCCTCACACCCCTGATATCTGTGTTCATTGGTTAAGCTTATATGCATGCATACAAGTCTTTTGGTTGATCTCTCCCATTACCTCCACCCTCCCCTACCTTCCCTCTGAGGTTTGACGATCTGATCAATGCTTCTCTGTCTCTGGGTCAGTTTTTGTTCATCAGTTTATGTTGTTCATTATATTCCACAAATGAGTGAGATCATGTGATATTTATCTTTCTCTGACTAGCTTATTTCACTTAGCATAATGCTCTCCAGTTCCACCCATGCTGTTGTAGATGGTAAGAATTCCTTCTTTTTTACCACAGGGTAGTATTCCATTGTGTAGATGTACCACAGTTTTTTAATCCACTCATCTGCTGATAGGTACTTAGGCTGTTTCCAAATCTTAGCTATGGTAAATTGCACTGCTATGAACATAGGCGTGCATATATCCTTTCTGATTGATGTTTCTAATTTCTTGGGATATATTTCTAGAAGTGGGGTCACTGGGTTAAATGGCAGTTCCATTTTTAGTTTTTTGAGGAAACTCCATACTGTTCTCCACAGTGGCTGCACCAGTCTGCATTCCCACCAACAGTTCATGAGGGTTCCTTTTTCTCTGCATTCTTGCCAGCACTTGTCATCTGTTGATTTGTTGATGATTGCCATTCTGACAGGTGTGAGATGGTGCTGCATTATCGTTTTGATTTGCATCTCTCAGATGATTAGTGACTTTGAGCATGTTTTGATATGTCTCTTGGCCTTCCTTATGTCTTTTTTTGTAAGGTATCTACTTATGTCTGTTGCCCATTTTTTTAAATTTTGTTTTATTGCTTAAAGTATCACAAAGAGTATTACATATGTCTCCCTTTTCCCCCCTTGACCTTCCCCTGGCCTCCCATACCCCCATTTTTTAATTAGATTGTTTATCTTCCTTTTGTTAAGTTATATGAGGTCCCTATAAATGTTGGAGATTAAACCCTTATCAGTGATCACATTGGAAAATATGTTTTCCCATACAGTGGGCTTTCTTGTTGTTTTGTTGATGTGGTTTTTTTTTGCTGTACAAAAGCTTTTTATTTTGATGTAGTCCCATTTGTTTATTTTCTCTTTAGTTTCCATTGCCCTAGGAGCTGTATCAGTGAAGATATTGCTTTGGCATATGTCTGAGATTTTGCTGCCTATGGATTCCTCTAATATTTTTATGGTTTCCCATCTTATGTTTAAGACCTTTATCCATTTTTAGTTTATTTTTGGTGTTCTCAGATAACACACAGGACTCTACAGACACCCATGCCAAGGACCTTTTGCCTTGGCTGTGGTCCCATGGTCACGGAGACTACAGCCACCTTGGGTGCAGGCTCCTGTGAGTCCTGAAGCATGCTCCCTTCTGACTGGACCAACACTTCAGCCCAGGGAAATGTGACCACACAAGCAGCAGCCATGTGAGCAGCCCACTCTTGTCCAAGGAGCAGCAGCAGTGTGAGGAGCCCACCCACCATCTGAGGAGCAACAGGCTTGCGTGTAGCCCACCCCCATCCAAGGACCAGCAGCCTTGTGGTCAGCCTGCCCACATATGAGGAGCAACAGCCACATGAGGAGACTGCCCAAATTCAAGGAGTGGCAGCTATGTGAGCGCCCCTTCCCCATCTGAGGAACAGCAGCTTCGTGAGCAGCCTGCCCCCATCCAAGGAGCAGCAGTTCAAGAGTAGCCTTCCCTGACCCAGGAGCACCAGCAGTGTGAGCAGCCCTCCCCAGTCTGAGGAGCAACAGCCTTGTGAGCAGCCCGCCCCCATCTGAGGAGCAGCAGCTGCATGAGCAACCTACCCCGGCCAGCCAGAAGAGCCACCACTGCTGTGAACAGCACCCACCCGAGGAGCTGCCGCCAACTGAGGAGTAGCCACTGATGCAACCACACATGGAGCAGCACCACCCAAGGAGCCACTGCCACCCAAGGTGCAGCCCCTGAATGACTCGACACCTAGATCCTTTGGTGAGAGCAAAAATGGGGAGACAAAGAAACCCCCAAAGGAAATAAAAGGAGGAATCACCAGAAAAGCAACTAAGTCAAATGTAGGCATGCAATATGTCAGAAAAATAATTCAGAATAATGGTAATACAGTTCATAAACTGGATGGATGAAAAAATCAACAACTTATGTAAGAATCAAGAAGAAATAGAGTGATGTAGCTACAATAAAAAAACACAGTGGAAAGTTTCAACAGTAGACTGGGAGAAGCGGAGGACCAAATTAGCAAATTAGAAGACAGGGAAGCAAAACACACCTGCCGGAAGCCGGTCCATCCTTGCTGCTTGACACAGTCGCTGCAGGAAAGAAACATCTGCACAGCATATGTTTCAAGGGACCTGGCGTATATAGCATACTGTTCTTAATATGTTTGCTCCCCTTAGCGCTGTGTGTTTTAACCAAGGTCACCTCTCCGAGAAAGGTTGTTTCCCCAGGTAGGAACTTTTCCCTGAAGTCAGGGAGGGGATGCCTCTCCTAGAAAGGTTGTTTCCCCAGGTAGGAATTTTTCCCTGAAGTTAGGGAGGGGATGAAACTCCTTAACTAAGTGCCAGGCAGGTAGTTAATCACTTCAACTACAAACAATCATGCTTAAGCTACATAATCTTTACTCCCTGGAATGGAGATAAGAAACGCCCTAATCTTTGTAATAGAAATTGACAGGATTAAAATTAACTGGTATAAATACAGATGTAACAAAACAATTAACAGCAGAACCTCTCTGGAGAGAGACCAGAACTTGGCTGGAGATCCTGGCTAGGCTGCTGATCAACCGAACGCTGTCTCCGTGTCATTCCTTCTTCGCCGACTCCGTCCACACCTTTGGGGACCCCTGGACCTGCTGGGGTTGGACCCCGGCACACACCCAAACTGAACTGCAATTGGAGAAAAAAATTTTTTTTTAATTATTGAATTTAATGGGCTGACATTTGTTAACAAAATTATATGTTTCAGTTGTACGATTCCACAATATATCATCTTTATAGTGTATTGTGTGTTCATCACCACAAGTCAAGTCTCTTTTAACCACCTTTCAATCACCATTTATACCCCCTATACCTTCTTCTATTCCCAATCATGCCCCTTTCACTCTGGTAATCACCATACTGTTTTCTGTACCTGAGGTTTTTTTCTTCATCCCTTCACCTTCCTCGCCAAGCCCCACTACTCCTACCCCTCTGATTTGGTGTTTTCTGCCAGCTTGTCTTCCAAATTGCTGATTGGATCCTCTGCTTTATCTAATCTGCTGTTGATTACTTCTAGTGTATTGTTCATTTCTGATATTATACTCTTAATTTCTGATGGGGTCTTTTTTATGGTTTCTATGTCCTTTTTTATGCTTGCTATCTCTTTGTTGACATTCTCAATATGTTCCTTAAACATCCTCATAAATTGCTTATCTCCATTTCATTTAGCTCTTTTTTTTTTTCCGGAGAGTTCTTCTGTTCTTTAATTTGAGGCATGTTTTCCTATTTTGGCTGCTGCTTTGTGTTTCTTTCTATGTATTAGATAGATCTGATATGATGACCAGACTTGGTGGACTGATTTTATGTAGCAGGTGTCATGTGGGGTCCAGTGGTGCCATCTTCTTGATCACCTGAGCTGGGTGTTCCAGGAATGTCCCTTCTGTGGGTTATGTGGGCCTTCCTATTGTAATTGAGTCTCGATTACTATTGGCCTATTTGTGAATGGGATCAACCCTCAGATTGGTTGATTGTGAGGCTTAAACCTTATCATGGCATGAGACCTGCTTTGCATGTGCTGACCACATGAAGCAGAATTTGCCTCAGCAGAGTCTGGTGCCTGTGGAGATTTCCATTTGGATATGTCTTTTATGAAGCTTATTGTATCCTTCTCTGATGTTTTCTGTAGCTAGCCACTGGGTGTGTTTGTTCTAAACCTCTTGGGAGGAACTCTGGTGCTGGCTAATGTCATATTCTGCCTGTGACTGGCCCTGGGTAAGTGAATTGGAACTACAAGTGATCCACAGTTTGTGGCTGCCTCTGCTGGGTCTGGGTGTGCACGAGAAAGACCAAGATGCACACCAAGGCCAGCTTTTACAAAATTTATGCCCATGAGCAGGTTAGTAAATTCCCAAGGCACCCCGAGATCCACTTACACCTGCCTCCATCTGCCAGCTTATTGTTAGGCTCAGTCACTAGAAAAGTCTCTGCTGGTACTTGAGTTGCATGGGTTCGATTCCCAGTGAGTCACCAGTGGGGCTGAATATTATTTATGAGATAGATACAGGTTCAAACTCAGTTTCAGTTCTGGGTCTGAGTCCACTAAGCAAATGTTCCCAGTAAACCAAATCTATCTGTTACCCACTGGGTGTTCGCATACCACTGAGTTGGGGTGGGATCTCAATGAGTCTTCATTGTGAGGCCATCAGAGTATATCAGGCCCCAACAGACCCAGACTTGGCTGTGTGAAGAGAGAGCCCTTCTCTGGTTGGTTGTGCAAGGGAATAAGAGCCCCTGTCCCAGAGCCTCACAACTCACTCTTTCCCAGATTTTGCTGGAAGGTGACAAAGCTCAGCAGGATGTGGCTACTGGGAGTCAGGACATAAAAGACATTGCCATTACTCACTTGGATCACTCACCCAAAGCCAGCTAGTATATCAAAAGGACACTGAAGCAATATTGGAGTAGATCCACATATGGAATAATTGAAATCTTCACCAATGCCTAGCAACAATATGCCTGTCATGCGAGTTACTCACCTTACAAGTGTACCCTCCAGATCCAATTTGCCTTGAAATGACTGCATCTTGAGCTAAAACTTAACTGAAACTTCATAAGAAACCCTCAGCAAAGCTATTTATGTAAGCTGTTTGTGAATTCTTAATCCAGAGTTAATAAATGATTATTATTATTTTAAGCCATTGTATTTTGGGGTGATTTAGTAGGCAGCAATAGATAACTAATATAGAGTTGTCCAATGGTGGCCCTTTGGGTACTTGAATATCATCCTATTTCCAACTATCCTTGAAATATTTTGATATATTTCTTGCCCAATGCACAATTACCTTACTACGTAGTCATAGGTAGCATTACAGAAAGACTAAGAAAATTGTGATGAATATACTTATTAGGATGGTGCAGGATCCTTTCACATAGAGGCATAGTCTCTCCTTCAGCAGTAACAGTCAAATCTGATCATTAGTTCAGCTCCAGAAAATGCAAGGGAATGTGACATTTTTGGAAGAACAGACACCCTCAGCCTCCTGATAATCCATCTTGGATTTTATTTGGTTATGTATACTAACCAATAATCGTGTTGGCTGTTTATATATCATTACACTAGGACTGTCATATTCCATCAAATATTTCCTTAGTACTCTTGGAAGCCACTTGGTTATTGAAATAACTGTACCCACTTGTGACAGGTAAGGACCTCAGTCTGGCCTGATATGTTGGATTTCTATCTTTACTATTGCTATCAGAGAGGTCAGTTCTACAGCAGAATCTTCTATCATCATCTCTGCCCTTTAGGACAGCCAATACTGAATTCCTCAGTGATGGTCTTCCCTCTCCTACAGGTTCATTCTTTATCACTTTGGAAAATGGAGTGTACTTTAGGCTTTCCCTTGACATTTAGTCATCTGGTGGGTTTTCCAACCTTAGGATATTTATCTAACCTGCCCATTTCTCTGAGCATTTTGATCCTTTGTCTCACTCTCTGTCACAGAACTTCAGGCATTTTTACTTTGCTTAGTGGAACCCTTCACTTTTTCCAAGATACCAAGAGCCATGTTTGCAGCATGTTGATACCTTTACTGGGAGTCCTTACTAGGGTATTGAAATCCTTTATCACAAGATAGAGTTTACTAGTACATATTTATAAAATTCACATTAACCAACTTCATGTTCTTCTCCTTGATGTAAAATCCTCAGTATCTAGTCCATACACATTCTCCTTGTTGCTTCTAGCATATATTAGCCAGTTCCTTCAACAAATAATTCCTCTCTTCTTTGCACAAGCCCAGAACATTTCTAGACAAATTATGTTGGAATATGACTCTTGCTATATTGCAGTTTCCAGGAAAGAATGTGGAAAGGTAAGTGCCTTAGGAAGGAAATCATTTGAGGTCTTTGCATCGTCTTAAATTAAGAAAGGGGAGGGGGTGCACACATTTCTAGAAAGGAAGAGTGGAATAATTGTCAGGCTCATTTGCTACCCCCATCTTTCCTATTAGGGCCTTACTTTGGCATATAAAACCTGCTGAGGGTGAAAATTCAACCTCTGATGCTTCATGACTCATAGAATTAGTCCAGAGACTAGTCTGCTCTGTCTGTTCTTTGGCTGTAATAAATTCTTCTTCTTAAATACCTTCAAAGTTATTCTGTTTTTCACAATTTTCCTTGAATTGGTGACTAGTCTCTCTAAGCCTGTTGTTATCTCTTTTCCAGGAATCATTAGTACACAATCGCAGCTACTCAATTTCATAATATTTATGGAAAATTTTTCTCACACCTCTTAAGCAGCAGATATTTCACCTGCATGGGTGTTCTGTTCTGCCAATATACTATTTATGTTTACCATTGGTAAACATTTTAACAATTATACTTTTACAGCATGTTAGAGGATAACCATAACAGCTAAACTCTACCTTCTAGTAGTGTTTTTATCTGCTTGCCTGCTGGCCAGCATGTAACATATTCTTACAATCCCTTGTTAGAGTTAGCTTCCTAGGACCGTACTTGGTACTAAATGTCCTAGTACCCAGGAAAGTTCCCAGGAAAGAGCCTATGGTAAGGATAATTATGAGCAAAATATCTGTTAATATATCTTTTGGTAGATACCCCTGTTGGGAACATGCTCCTGCAAGTAAATATAGAACAGTGATGGCGAACCTTTTGAGCTCGGCGTGTCAGCATTTTGAAAAACCCTAACTTAACTCTGGTGCCATGTCACATAGAGAATTTTTTTTATATTTGCAACCATAGTAAAACAAAGACTTATATTTTTGATATTTATTTTATATATTTAAATGCCATTTAAAAAAGAAAAATCAACCAAAAAAGTGAGTTCGCGTGTCACCTCTGACACACGTGTCATAGGTTCGCCATCACTGATATAGAAAGAAGGACTGAATAGAGGAACAAAGTGACAAATGAACAAAGGGGAACCTTAGTTGAAACCTCAGTTAATATTATAAAGACCTCTGGAGCTAGATGTGCCCTCAACATTGTCATAAATTGAGGAAAGGAGGAAAGGCTATTTTTATCACCATATAATCCAGTCATTGATTAAGGAATGCTTCCTGAGAGGGAGGTGGGGTTCTAATCTTGTACATTTCCTTGATGCTAAATTCAGTTCCCTGTGAGTTACAGGGTTACATGATTTGGCAGCTCATATTCTCAGCATCTCAGATGAGGATGCCTTGACAATGAAGACAAGGCTTTGGCGAAGCACCACACAGTTCGCTACATATACTATTATTATTATCATACATAGTAACATCCATAATAAAAATAATATTAAAATTGTTATTATTGCTAATCATTTGTGATGGTTAATTATATCCATTCATTTGTCTAAGCCAAGGAGTGCCCAGATTAAACATTATTTCTAGGTGTGCCTGTGAAGGTCTTTCCAGATAATATTAGCATTTGAATTTGACTCAGTAAAGTAGATTGCTCTCCCCAGTGTGGGTTGACATCATACAGGCCACTGAAGATCTGGACAGAACAAAAAGACAGAAGAAAGAAGAATTCACTCCTTTTTACTTTCTGCCTGCCTGGTTGAGCAGGGACATTGCTTTTTCTCCTCCTCTTTGACTGGGATTTACATCACTGGCTCTTCTGGTTCACAGACCTTCAGACACAGGCTTTAAATTATACTATCAGCTTTGCTGGGTCTCCAGCTTGCAGATGGCAGATCATGGGACTTTTCAGCCTCCGTAATGAGTGTTATGGTGTGAGCCAATTCTTAAATATCTTCATATAAATAATTTTCAAAGCTTGCTTGGCTAGCTTGGCTTAGTAATTGAGTGTCGACCTATGAACTAGGAGGTCATGGTGCGATTCTTGGTCAGGGCACATGCCCAGGTTACAAGCTCAATCCCCAGTAGGGGATGTGCAGGAGGCAATCAATCAATGATTCTCTCTCATCATTGAAATTTCTATCTCTCTCTCCTTTTCCCTTCCTCTCTTAAATCAATAAAATTATAATTTTAAAAACACACACACAAACTATATATATATGTATATATATATAATTATTATATATATATATATTATTATTATTATTATTATTACTAGAGGCCTGGTGCACGACTTTGTGCACCAGTGGGGTCCCTCGGCCTGGCCTGTAAGGATCGGATTGAAACCAGCTCTCCAACATCTCCCAAGGGGTCCCAGATTGTGTGAGGGTGGTTCTCGGGTGACACACCCTGGAATTGGGCTACCTCCTCTCTGATTCCAGGTGTGTCACCCAAGAACTGCAGCTGCCAAGTCACCCCAGCTTGGCAGCTCCTGCATTGAGCATCTTCCCCCTGGTGAGTCAGTGCACATCATAGCTACCAGTCAGAGCACCTGCCCCCCTGGTGGTCTTTACCTGTCATAGCTACCAGTCAGACGGTCAAACAGTCGGACGATCACTTAGGCTTTTATATATCTAGATAGATAGATAGATAGATAGATAGATAGATAGATAGATAGATATAGATAGCCTATCTAATAAAAGAGAAACATGGTAATTGGCATACGACCGCTATCCTTCTCATTGGCCAATCAGGGCGATATGCAAATTAACTGCCAGCCAAGATGGTGGCCGGCAGCCAGGCAGCTTGAAACTAACATGAGGCTTGCTTGCTTCCGTGACGGAGGACTCCAACGTTCCCCGCCTGACACTGCCGGCCTCTGAGCTTGCAGTTTGAAACAATGTTACAAATATAGAAGCTAAACAAAACCCCAGATACCTGCTTTCAGCCAGCCGGGATCTCATAGCTGGAGTTGAAACAGTGTTTCAATTATAGAACCCAAACAAACCAGATACCTGCTTTCAGCAGCTGAGGCCTGAGAGCTGGAGCCAAGCCTCAGAGCCAAAGCTGGCCCAGAATAAAAAAAAAAAAAAAAGGAGCACTTGGGAGCTTCAGTCACCCACCAGCCTGAAAACAGCCCTCAGCCCCTCACCCAGACTGGCCAGGCACCCCAGTGGGGACCCCCACCCTGAAGGGTGTGTGACCAGGTGCAAACAGCCATCATCCCCTCATCCAGGCTGGACAGGCACCCCAGTGGGGACCCCCATCCTGATCCAGGACACCCTTCAGGGCAAACCAGCCAGCCCCCACCCATGCACCAGGCCTCTATCCTATATAGTAAAAGGGTAATATGCCTCCCGGCACCAGGATCAGCATGACAGGGGGCAGCGCCCAAACCCCCTGATCGCTCTGTGGCTCTGTGTGTGACAGGGGGCGGGGCCACAACCTCCCTATCCACCCTGCTCTGTTCGTGACAGGGGAAGGCACCCCAACCTCCTGATCAGCCCTGCTCTGTGCCTAATAGGGGGGAGCTCCCCAACCCCCAGATCGGCCCTGCTCTGTGAGTGATAGAGGGCGGCCCCCCAACCACCCCCCACGGGCCCTGCTCTGTGTGTGACAGGGTAGAGCCATAACCTCCCCATCAGCCTTGCCTTGAGTGTGACAGGGTGCAGTGCCCCAACCCCCTGATCCGCCCTGCTTTGTGTGTGACAGGGGGCGGTGCCCAACTCCCCTATAGGCCCTACTCTGTGAGTGACAGTGGGGAGCTCCCCACCCCCTTATCGAACTGCTCTGTGCATGGCAGGGTATGGAATCCCAACCCCCCTGATTGGCCCTGCTCTGTGCGTGACGGGGGTGGCGCCGCAACCTCCCCATCGACCCTGCCTTGAGTGTGACAAGAGGCGGTGCCCCAACCCCCCAATCGGCCCTACCCTGAGCATGACTGAGGGTGGCATCGCAACCTCCCCATCCGCCCTGCTCTGTGCATGACAGAGGGCGGCGCCCCAACTCCCCAATCAGCCCTGCTCTGAGCCCGACCAGGGACTGCACCTAGGGATTGGGCCTGCCCTCTGCCACCCGGGAGCAGGCCTAAACCAGTAGGTCGTTATCTCCGGAGGGGTCCCAGACTGCGAGAGGGCACAGGCCGGTCTGAGGGACCCCCATCCCCCCCAAGTGTACAAATTTTTGTGCACCAGGCCTCTAGTCATACATAATATATGTACATTAAATTATTGTATAAATATATATTACAATACATAAAATTTCCTATTGGTTCTGTTTCGCTGGAGAACTCTAATATATCATTTTAGTGTTAGTTACAAAAATTATAGTTCTGTATTCCTAAATATTTCAGTGTGCATTTTTTAGGTCCTAGGAGGTTCTACAATACCACAATAAATGTCAAAAAATTTCAAATTTATATATTATCAAATCTACATTCTATATACTTTATGGAAATTGGCCTAATAATATAATTTATAGCAATTGTTTTACAATCCGGGATCAGCCATTGTATTCAATGGTCATGTCTTTATTCATTTTAATTTATTTTAGCTTGCTTATTCTGTCCTTGACAGCTTTTCTGAAATTAAATGCCAGAATTTTCTTTATTGGAGTATCATGATTCTAAAAATGAAAAAAAAATCATAAGATTTAGCACAAAAGCTTTGATTTTGAAGCCCAGTAAATTATTCAAGAATTTAATATACCTCCTGTAATATTTTAAAATTGATATAAGAACACTAACGTTTCACAATGGTCAGGTGGGCAGTTTAGGACATGATAGGTGAGTGTGTGTGTGTGGGAGGGTGCTCCTTGTGTATTAAGAGAAGCTTTACTATTGGAATTACATGACCGGTCTCTCAGTATTGCATAAACATTGGACTTATGGTCTGGTACAGTGATGGCGAACCTTTTGAGCTCGGTGTGCCAGCATTTTGAAAACCCCTAACTTAACTCTGGTGCCGTGTCACACATAGAAATTTTTCGATATTTGCAAACATAGTAAAACAAAGACTTATATTTTTGATATTTATTTTATATATTTAAATGCCATCTAACAAAGAAAAATCAACCAAAAAGATGAGTTCACATGTCAACTCTGACACACGTGTCATAGGTTTGCCATCACTGGTCTAGTAGATCTATGTATATAAAAGGCTAATATGCAAAGTGTCCCATCAGGAGTTCGACTGCAGACTGGGAGTTCAATCGCTCACTAAGACATGCGCTGACCACCAGGGGGTGGCATGGAACAAAGGAAAGCCCTGGCCAGCAGCCAGAATGCCCCCATCGGCCCTGATTGCTGGCCAGGAGTAGGGACCCTACCTGTGCTGAATTTCATGCATTGGACTCTATTATCAACATAAATGTTAATTGTGTGTTTTATAGCCATATGAAAACAATGAAGATTCAAAACAAATTTAGGGTGCAACTCAGGAATTGACTATTACAATACATGCACTTGCAATTAGCAAAGAATGCTTATATGTCTGAGTAAACTAAATGGAAAGATGTTTTAGGAAGGTAATTTTCCTCTCATAAGAATGTCTAAACAATTTCCCAACTTTCACTTTGCTTTTCTCATATTTATTTTTAAATTTGACCAACTTTGTTTTCATAGTTGAATAGCATATGAACATTATCATAACCCAAGATAAAAGCTGCTATCTTTTTTTCTCTTTATATCTCCACTCTCTGGGGGGTGCAGGGGGGCTGTGTGATGCTGGCCTCCTTATTAAAAACCATCCTGTAGATAGTCCTGTTTGGCACCAATGAGGCGACATTAGCCTGGATATTTAAAGTAAAGGCAAATGCTTTGTTTTATGTATTATTTTAGATAACTAATCATCATATGAATTTGATCAACAGAGGATAACCAAATCTTTCTTTTTAAACCTTGTGGCATTGTCATTACCAATATGAAACTTGGAATTTTAATAATATTTTCAAATCTTCCCATATTTACTTGGTTTAGAAATTTAGATGATTCTCCTTCTCCAATGCCTTCTGTACTTTGTCTATTTATTTCCATCACTTCCCATTCCTTATTTTTTTCACGTAACTTGTTATACTTTCTTGTTTATTAACTCCTTTAGAACCACTTATATTTTGTAATGGTTCTTTCTCCCTGAACATAAAAAAAAGGCCATAGGAATAACTAGGAGCTATACAATTCTACAGCATTTTTTATCTTGTTTTGTATAGCCTCCCCGGGGCTAGCTACTTTAAATAGTATGGAAAAACACCAACTTTTCAAATAAATTAAAAATAATCTCCTGCCAAGTTTAGTTCAAGCCTGCATTAAGGGAAGAGGCCTAGAGTGAACCATTTCAATATTCTCTTTTTGGGTTATCATATTGTGGGGGGAAAAAGAACGGTTAGAGCAGGACTTTTCAACCTTGGCACTGTTGACATTTGGGACTGGATAATTCTTTTGTTGTCAAGGGCCATCCTGTACAATGTAGAATATTTTCAGCCACCCTGGCCTCTACCCACAAGATGCCAGTAGCACCCACTTGTTGTGACAACCAAATATTTCTCAAGTTATTGTCAAATTCTCTTGGGAAAAATTGCCCTTGATTGAGAACCACTGGGTTTGACACATGAAAAAGAAATAATTGGGCTAGTCAGACAGTCAGATGGGTAACTTAGGTCCCAGAAGTTCTAAATATCTTTTAGAGACAGAAGTTGCTAAAATTTTATCAAAAATTAAACTTTATCAGAAATTATTTTGATGAGAAATTAAATTTTTTTTCTCTAGAAGGATGCTGTGAAATTCATCTTGTAAAATCTTTCTGAACTGTTTGGGACAATTCTACTTTCTTAGTTTCATCAAATCAATATCACCTCTTCAGGAAAAAAATCTTACAATATTTCCTTTACTATCTTTAATTCAAAATTATAATTTTTTTACTGTAATGGTAATGATAATTAAAGGTAAAGTAATTTTATAATGCAAACTATATGTATTTCAGTATGCTGGTACTCAGGTCAATTACACCAAAAAGATAATGAAGAAGTTACTTGCTTTCACTTATAAAGGGAATCACCATATTCAGTAGCTACAAATGCAGACTGAGAAGTGTGCTGTGTTGGCAACTCAGACATGTCAGAAGCATCACTCTGAGTGATGTGCATTTCTGAAATAGCAAGCAACTTGGTAAAATTCTAAACAAAACAATGTACAACTTTCTTTCAATTTTCATAGTAGTGATTGTAGGGAAATTCAGACTATTAAAACCATGTCAAAATTTTGTTTATCTGAAAAAAAGAATCAGGTTGTATAGATATTTATTACCATGTTTTTCACTTTCATGAATGGCAAGTACAGTACTATAAATTTGTGTGGGGTGTGGGCCAGTTATGCATAGTGAAGGATTATAAGTAGTGTACCCCAATTATTATGAAAAACAAAACTGTACTACATTTTCCCAAAACTATCTCTAGAAGGCAGAACCCTGCTCTAAATTAATCTCTTTAGGGTTCTAATTCTGTCCTGGGTAAAATTCAAGGCTCTTATAATTCTGAATACATTTTACTCTATACAAGTATAATAATAATTAGAAATTCCTACCTTGCCTGTGTAGCTGAGTAGTTGAGCATCGATCCATGAACCAGGAGGTCAGGGTTTGATTCCCTGTCAGGAAGCATGCCCTGATTGCAGGCTTGATTCCCAGTAGGGAGCGTGCAGGAGGAAGCTTGTTGATATTTTTCTTTCATCAATGTTTCTATGTCTATCATTCTCCCCTCCTATCTTTGAAATCAATAAAAAAAAATGCTCCTCACTCATATGTGGAACCTAATGAACAAAATAAAGTGACAGACAAAATAGAACCAGAGACATAGAAGCATGGAACGAACTGTGGAATCTCAGTCTGTTTCTTTTTCATCAATGTTTCTATCTCAGAGGGAATGTGAAGGTGGATGGGTGAGAAGAGAACAACCAAAAAACTTTTATACATATACTAGAGGCCCAGTGCACAAAAGTTAGTGTACTTTGGGCGTCCCTCAGCCCAGCCTGTGTCCTCTTTCAGTCTGGGACCCCTCAGGGGATGTCCACCTGCTGACTTAGGCCCACTCCCAGGGGGATTGGGCTTAAGCTGGCAGTCAGACATCACTCTGGAAGCCCGGCAGCCCTTGGGGGATGGCCACTTGCCAGCGGGGAGCAGGCCTAAACTGCAGTCGGACATCCTTAGTGCTGCTGAGGAGGTGGGAGAGGCTCCTACCACCACCACTGTACTGGCAGCCATCAGCCTGGCTTGTGGCTGAGCAGAGCTCCCCCTGTGGGAGCACACTGATCACCAGGAGACAGCTCCTGCATTGAGCATCTGCCCCCTGGTGGTCAGTGTGTGTCATAGTGACCAGTCATTCCCAGTTGTTCTGCTGTTAGGGTCAATTTGTATATTACCCTTTTATTATATAGGATAGAGGCCTGGTGCATGGGTGGGGGCTGGCTGGTTTTCCCTGAAGGGTGTCCTGGATCAGGGTGGGAGTCCCACTAGGGTGCCTGGCCAGACTGGGTGAGGGGCTGAGGGCCATTTTCAGGATGGCCACGCCCCCTTCAGGGTGGGGGTCCCTATTGGGGTGCCTGGCCTGCCTGGGTGAGGGGCTGATGGCTGTTTTCAGGCTGGCCACAGCCGCAGGCTGGAAGCAGGTATCTGGGATTTATTTAACTTCTATAATTGAAACTTTGTAGCCTTGAGCAGAGCTCAGGGCCAGCCAGGGAAGGCGGGAAGCTTGGCTTCCTCCATCACCAGGGGCAACCTAAGCCTCCTGCTCACTCCAGCTCTGTGGCTGCCGCTATCTTTATGACAGACTGACAGAGTGAGGGAGTGAGGGTGTGACAGTTAATTTGCATATCACTCTTTTAGTAGATAGTATGCATAACGTATGGACACAGACAACAGGGTTGTGAAGTCCTGGGCAGGGGATAGAGGCTGGCTAGAAGGGGTGAATGTGGGTAAAAGTACATATGTAATTCTTTAACAATAAAGATTCAAAAATAAACAAATAAATAAATAAGAAAAATGCAGTATGCTATGTGTATTTTATTTTATTTATTCTATCTGTTTCTTCCCTTTTGTTTGATAAGTTGATTGTAACAATTGATTTCTCCAAGTATAACTGAGTCACAACTAGCAGTTTAAAAAACACAACTATGGTCATATAGATAGGATTGATAAACAATCACTATCGCTATACATTATGTTATTGAGTCAATTCTTATGCAATAATAATTGAATAATTTTCATATGGACTGTAGGTTTGATAATAGTATTATATCCATTTGAAATTTCCTGGCATTGATCATTGTGTACCTTAAAGATAACAGTTATGTCTTCCTCAGCCCTGATATTTTACACCAAGTACAGTGCTTTAAACAGAGGACATGATTACTATGTCCACTAAGAAATTTATGATTCTAAAACTTTTTGACACTTTGGAGCTTTTCAATGAGTGAATTAATACAGACTTTTGTGTATAATATGGTAATTTCATATTAGGCACAGAGAACAGACATGTTTATGAAAAAAAGTAAAAAACTAGATTTGGAACCATTAATAAAACTTGTAGAAGTTCTGACTGTTAAGAGAAATCTAGAAAGCAATAATTTTGCAAGAAAATGAAGAAAGATGACTCAGAAACTACACATGAATTGACAGTGTAACATGGCAAGAGATCAATAATATTATTTTGTGTGTTTTAAAACCTCACAAGTTAAGTATGTTCCCACTGCTCCACAACTGAGCAGTGACTGGCTCATAATCATGACTGATGGTAAAGATTATGATGATGATATATATATTAGTTATAATCTGCATTCAGTTGAGTTAATTATGATGAATATATGGATTAATAAATTACTCATCAGCCCTAAAATAGCATATTTAGTCATATTTTCCCATATCAAACTTTAAAATTATTTATACACAAAGATACTAGTATATGCACCCCTATGTTTGTTGCAGCATTATTCATGGTGGCCAAGAGTTGGAAACAGCCAAAGTGCCTTATGATAAAGGACTGGATAAAGAAGACGAGGTAGGTATACACAATGGAATACTACTCAGCCATAAGAAAGGATGAAATAGTGTCATTTACGACAACATGGAAACACCTTGAGAACATTATGAGAAGTGAAATAAGTCAAACAGAAAAAGATAAGAACTATATAATTTAGCTCATATATAGAATATAAAACTGAAACTTATGAACACAAACAGCAGTGTGGTGGTTGCCAGAGGGAGGGGGGTGAGGGAAGAAAGGGGTCCTAATATGAGGTGACAGGAGAAGATTTGACTTTGGGTGGTGGGCACATGGTCCTATATACAGATTTTGTAAATTAGTAATCCACACATGAAACCTATATGTTCATGTTGACTATTGTCACCCAATAAAATTAAAAAAAAGAAATATAATGCCCAAAGTGATAGTATTGAGCTGGGGCTTTGGGGAGGTAAGTGAGTCATGAGGGCAGAGCCCCCATGAATGGAATTAGCTCTCTTGCCTCCCAGTCATGTTAGGTTACAGCTAGAAAACAGCCCTGTATAAACTGGGAAGAAGTTACCAGTTACATGGTGTGACCATGTGGGCACTCTGATTTTAGACTTCCCAATTTTCACAGTTGTGAGAAATAAATTTCTGTTGTTATATATATAAAAATAAGATGGAATAGAAAATGATGAAATAGAGTAGAATATAAGACAATATCAAAATTTGTTAACCATAGTAAGGGTACCATTTTAAAACATTTTCAACTTACAGAAATGAATGAATGTGTTTGTAAAAATTATTTCTTGTACATGATGTTCAAAATGCATATAACATATTCTGTATATATATATATATATATATATATATATATATATATATATATAGTAGAGGCCTGATGCACGAAATTCATGCAAGGGGCTCAGCCCGCACCGCTGCGGCTTCGTCTGGAAGGTCGTCCAGGACTTCTGGTCTAATTAGCATATTGCACTTTTATTATTATAGATATAATAAAAAAGTGGCTGACAGTGAAACATTGAAATTTGAAATTTAAAATATTTTTATTTTAAAACTATAGGAGGATTCTATTATTTATATATATAAAAGCCTAAGTGGCCGTTATGACTGAACGACCAGAACAATCGGTTGACCAGTTGCTATGATATGCACTGACCAGCAGGTGGCAGAAGCTCAACTCAGGAGCTTCCCCCTGTTGGTCAGTGCACTCCCAAAGCCAAAGTCCCATGGCCCCTCCCACTGGCCGGCCAACCTTCCACTGTCCCTCCCCCGTGCTGGCCCCCCAATAGTCCTCGATCACCAGTCAGGCCAAAGGACCCCACCCGTGCATGAGTTCGTGTATTGGGCCTTTAGTATACTATATATGCCTTGGTATTTCATGTTTTGGGAAGAGAATCCAGTGTACAAACCAACTATAGAAGTTATATTTTTTATTTTTAAGCTTTTTTTTTTTTTTTTACTGAATTCTAAATAATGTCCTCATTTAAACCACTGTTTTATTAAATACAATAAAATAAAGCTGGAATCTCAAGTTATATTTCATACTGGTGTATATTTAAAGCTTTGAGCTATGAAAGAGGCAAAGGAGGGAAAACTTATCACCTGAATTGATATATGATGACATACAAGTGGAACGTAATGAATGATCAGTAGATAAACTCTAATGAAGAATGCAACTGGTGCATAAAATATAGAATTGTGAAGAAATTTCAACTATTCAATAGTTTTCACTAAAATATATGCTTCAACATCTTTCAATATAGCTGAAGTAACTTTCACTATCAATATATTACTGTAGTTGAGATAGCAATGTCTTAATTTAGTTAAGATAACCTTAGTTAATCTCATAGCATCCTTATTTCATTCAACCTGTATCTCAGGTGCCAATTCCACTATTTAAGATTGGAACTAATATTCAATTTCCTAGCAGAGATTAAAATTTGTCTTACCCTGACTATAATTGCCATTTAAAAGCAATTACAACCATTTTGTAATGTCTTGTATTTCACAAATAATCATGGTGACTATAGTACAACTAGTATATAAGATATCCCCTAGAATAAAAACCCTGACTGAAACTCTAAATAGCTATTTACTATAGATATACTTCTCTATTAGTAGGAAACAAATGCTGTTATGCTCAAACACATAGATAATAAAGAGATTTCTGAACACCAATCCGTTTTCCTATCTTTAAAGCTGCCAAGGTTGCGTTAGAAAACAAAATAAATAAATAGTATTATTTTTTCCAGAGTAGCAATTAAGTAAGACATTTAAGCATATTTCTAGTGCCTGTGCTTTAATAATTTTTAAATTTAAGTCAATAGAGGAGCTAAGGCCAATCAAACCAATGGAAAAGAACAGAAATAAATTAGTGGGCACTGCAGCTCCTCACCACTGGTTTCAAAAGCAATTGTGCAGCAATTTGGGAAGGTTTTGGCCATTATTTCTTCAAGAATTCTTGCTACCCTTTTTCCTCCTCTCTTCTTCTGGGACTGCCACTTTCCTGCTCCTCAGAGCGGATATTTTTAATTGACCTGTATTTAAGTTCCCTGCGTCTTCTGTCTGCTCAATTCTGTTGCTGAAAACTTTCTAGTGAAGATTTTATTTCAATTATTTTACTTGCAGCTTTAGAATTTTCATTTGGTCCCCTTTTATATAACTTCTATCACTTTGATATTCTGTTTGTTGAGACATTTTTGTCTTCATTTTCTCTATTTCTTTTCTCATGCTTTCCTTTGTCTCTTTAAGTATCATAAGATAATTGGTTCAATGTCTGCGTAAAATGTCTTGGGTTTCTCAGGCACAATTCCTATTAATTTTTTTCTTTATGTTTAGTCCACACTTACTTGTGTGTTTTTTTCCATGCCCCCCCTTTTTTTGGTTAAAAAGTGGAAAGTTAGAATATTATAAGATGGTAAGTCTATAGATCAGATCTTCTTCCTCCCAGTGTTTGTTGCTGCTATATTTTTTGAAGGGGGAGGGTGGTTAGTTGTCACATTTTGTTTACTGACTTATCTAAACTATTTTTGTTAGGACTATATTCTTTGTTGTGTGGGATCTCTTAAACCCCTATTTATTTTTTTTAGCTTAATGGCCATCTACTGGTTTGATAAATTTCCATGAATAACTGGAGCAAAACAAATTAAAATACTTCATGGATTTGTTGATTGGGTCTGAATTGGAGCACTCCTTCAATGCTTCACCAAGCCATTTACAATATGGTCATCACCTCCACTTCCTGTCTAATGATCAGCCGTGGTGAAAGCTTAAGGTTTCTCCAATATTATCTGAGTATGCATCCTGTCCTGGGCATATGTGTGGTTTTCTAGAGCTCATGGTACATGTGGGAACTTTTCACATTCCTATATCCCAAAGTATCTTACTCTCCAGCTTTTCCTCCAGGTTTTTCAGTATGTCTATTGTTTGACACAAATATAATCTTTTGCCCCAGAGAGTAGTGGCTTGCTGATTTGCTATTTAAGATTTTTGAGGGATACTCGCTATGTAGCCACTTTTGCACCATGAGAAATTTCCAAGTTAGGTGAAACAAAGGCAAGCCTCTTGCATCAATATTTCAGGAATCCCCCAGACAGATCAAAATAGACAGATAGAATTCCTTTAAAACAAGTTCTACTCTCCTCTCTCCAGAACTAGGGCCATCCACCGGAAATGCGGACTGTCATCAAGACTGCCACCAAGCCAATGAGGGCCGTGAAGCAAGAGTAAGCTGAAACACAAAGCTCTTTGATCATATTCCAATCACCTATTTCTTGACCAAAACATTTGCTTTGTTGTTATAAACTTTTGCCTATATCCCAGATTTCCAACTAAGTTGATCCTGTCAGTCTTTGCTCCGTTTGTGTTGTTTCTGTGGAGGGACTTAACCTTCAAGTATCCTACTCCACTATTTTCACTGATATCACTTAATAATAAATTGGTTTTTGTTTATTTATTGATCTCTTTATTTTGTGTTGTGTTTTCCTGCTTGTTTATATACCTACTGATTTTTTTATTGGATGCCAGACATTGTGAATTTTATCTTATTGAATCCTGGATTTTTTAAAAAAAAAAAAAATATCTAGGGATATTCTTAAGTTTTGCTTTGGAGTTCAGTTTACTTACTTAGGAACAGTTTGGTCTGTTGAGTTGTTGCTTTTAAGATATCTAGTCAGGGTCCACAATATTACTCAGTCTATTCTTAAGTATTCCTTACTTTTATACACTGAATTGTGCCTTCATACATATTCTTATATTGAAGCCCTAATCCCCAATGTGATTGTTTTTTGAGATAGAGCCTATAGGGAGATAATGTATTTTCCTAAAGAATAATCAAGGTAATTTCCATAAAGGAGATAAGGTTATCTCCAATCCAATAAGATTGGTATCCTTAGAAAAAGAAGAAGCACGTCACCAGGCCTCTCTCTCTCTCTCTCTCTCTCTCTCTCTCTCTCTCTCTCTCTCTCTAAAAAAAAAAGAAAGAAAGAAAAGAAAAGAAAAGAAAAGAAAAGAAAAGAAAAGAAAAGAAAAGAAAAGAAAAGAAAAGAAAAGAAAAAACAAACAACAAAAAAAAACAGAGGAAAGCCATGTCAGGGAATAGCAAGAAGGTGGCAATCTACAAGCTAGGAAGAGAGCTTTCACCAGGAACTGAATTTGCCATCCCCTGGATCATGGACTTCTAGCCTTCAGAACTGTGATAAAATCAGGGTCTGTTGTTTAAGCCACCAGTCTATGGTGTTTTTTTCAATGGGAGTGTAGCAGACTAATAAACCCACACTGAGACAGACCCCTTTGTATACAGTACCCAATAGCCATGAATCATAAGGTTTTCCTATGTGAGTTGTAGTGAGAAGCACCATTGCCAACCCTATGTGAGCAGCAATACTGTTACCTACAGTGCTTTAAGGTGGTACTTTCCCTAACATCTAATAGCTTCCTCACAGACATGCACTAGTCAGTACTTAAGTGAACACTTGAGTATTCATTTGAGAACACTCCACTTAATGAATACTGCAAATCTCTGGAATTCTCTTTGTGAAGGTCTTACTTCTTATTCTGTCTTATAAACTACAGCTACCCTTTTCTCCTCAGCCTCTCATCTCCATCTGCTCACTCTGGAGAGTCTGTGAGTTCTGCCTGCATTCTGTCTCCCTGAATTATGCTCAGGAAAGTATCTCGAGGCACTAATTTGGGGTGATCATAGGGGTTACTGCGTTTGAATCACCTCTCAATGGGATCAGTGTCCTTCCTTGCCTGATGAACAGTGTCTTGAAAATTGTTGATTCATATAATTTACTCATCTTGTATGTTTCAATCAAGAGGATAAAGCTAGTATGTTTAAATATTTTTTTCATCAAAAATGAAAGTCCCTGTCATTTATTATCAACCTGATATTAAACAGTCATTCTCTTTCTGTTTTCACAAACATAAAATGGGGATTATGTCATCACAGGGTTATTGTTCATCAGTAGAGGACCATGGTATGAAAACAATAAAATTAAATTCAAGAAAACAGTTCAAAGCACTAGGGAATCCAGGAACTTAGATAACCAGGGAACTAGAGATTAGTTTAGTTATGGAAAAACAATTTCAAATATAAAAGAGCATTCTCAAAATGCTATTGAATTTGTAGAGAAAAAAGATTTTGGAAATGTTCATTTTGTCAAATATGGAATATTTTTTTTACTTCATTACAGTTTTATTTGTGGTGTGTGTGTGTGTGTGTGTGTGTGTGTGTGTGTGTGTGTGTTTGTCAAGACAGTGATGTTATGAACATATTTGCTGCTAGGTCTCTTTAGACAATAAAAATTTGAGTGTTAGACTGATTATCTAAGTGACATTGGTTGTTGTGAGTTGATTTCTCACAGTTATTTTTCAGGTCTATCAACACCTGTGAATTGTGAGTGACATTTTATATAATCTTTATTTCAGGCGGTGGTGAGGTTCCTTCTTGTTCATATCCCAACACAAAGTCCTTTATGACAAATGAGAACCTGGAACATGAATCTGACAATTTCTAGTGTTCAATCTTACTTCAAACTTTAGTTCTCTGTTAGAATTAGTTTTATGTGTGAGGGAGAAAGCACCATTCAACCAGACCAACAGAGTAATTTTTACTTAAGGGAAAATTTTCTACTGGCTTCACTGTCATTGTTTCAGTATTGCTTTAAGCTTTGTTTCTCTGCATGGCCTTGTATATCTTGCTGACAAATAATGTAAAAGTAATGTTAATATTTGGGGCAAGTTATCAAATTTTTGTCACTTTTATCGCACTTGCTTTTCTATCTGTGTCATACAATTCTATCTCTTGTCCCACATTTCCCATATTTTAAATTCAGTCTAGGACTAACTTTGTGAAACTTTCACTATAAGCATTATTGTTTAGGGACCCATTTTCCTATCTCCAGATTTTAAATGTGGTCTCCAAAACCCATGTCTTGTCTTATAGACTTCATGGTTGTACGAGACTTTAGAAACTGCCTTTTGACTTTGTTTCCTCTCTGTAGAAATCCCTCTAAAAATTTGTTCATTCATTTTTAGTCACTCATTTAGTTAACCACCTATTCACTCATTAAAAATATTCCTGGGCCCCTTACTAAGTTATAAGTAAGATGCAAGGTAATGGAGATAAAATAGTAAAGTGACAATAGGGTGCAATTCAACTTCTGTTTGAAAATGCCCAGTGATGGGTATTTACCATGTCAAACATTTCATTTTAAAATTTGAATTGCTAAACAAGTTGCACATAGATAGAGATAAAAATTTTTCTCCCTACACTTTCTACCACCACCCCTAGTGCTAACTTCTGGAGTGTGGAGAGTGGCCACAATATTTGGACAGGTTCAAGCCTCAGACTAATGAGAGGGCACAGTCCTCTCATGGCCACGTGCAAGTCCCAGCTTGGAGGGCAAAGCCCTCCCAGCACAATTATAGCCAGAAGCTGTAGTTGTAAGTTTGAACCTATGGTCTGTGGTTCGAACACGTGGCCCCATATATCTGAGTGATGTGGACTTGATAAAGTTCAGATGTGTGTAATTGAGTAGGATCGAAACCCACGAGAATGTTGTAAACATCTTTTTAAAAAAAATTTTATTTTATTGTTTAAAGTATTACAAATAGTAGTACATATGTCTCCGTTTTTCCCCATTGACCTTCCCCCAGCCTCCCCTACTCCACCCACTCCCCGCACATGCCCTCACCCCACCCCCTCAGTGTCTTGTGTCCATTGGTTATGCTTATTGATCATGCCCTTACTTTGCCTCATGGAATCTGGCTATAAAATAAAGACACAGCTTGTAGTCCGTGGCACTGTCATTAGCTCTCCATCAGAGAGGACAGCATCCTACCCAGACCCAGCTTTCATTCTCTTTTCTGTCTTTTCTCAATCCTTCACCGCCCCCTCTCAGGCTCACTGAACCTGGCTGAGCTGGCTCAGCACATAAGGCACCCAGTGTGGGGCTGAGTATGCCATGGCCTTGCCAGCTATCCACACTGGAGAACAATTCTCCTTGTTTTCTCAAGAAACAATTTTACTTACTACAGTGATACCTCTATATGAGTACGTTAACTGGACTCTAAATGTGACTCCACATGCAAAGCTAGAATCATGCAGCTGTACAGTCAGAACTGTTGTAAGATAGAAATGAATCCTTACTAGCATAATTTCCCTATATAGGAAGACATTATCAGTAAAAATTACTACATATTAACAAAAAAAGGAAAATATAAATCTGGCCACTGAGTACTTCATGTAATCCGGAGTGGTTTTTCAAAAATATCAGGTCGTGTATATAAAAATACCCTGTTGATACTTATAATGTCCACTCCTAGAAATGAAATGACTATTTTACATTTAGTTCTCCCATGCCAATGTTTGTGACCAGATTAACTTAAAATGATGTATCATTGAGATGACTTAAGGAAGTGGCTTTAGAAAATATTTTTATAGTGAATCATGAGCTCAGGAATTATTTCATCATAGTCAGTGGTAGACCAGGATTATTGGTTAAAAATTGAAATGCTGATATGTGTCTATTTATGTAGGCAGTAAGCACTCTAATTGTTGATTGACAGAATGTACAAGCCAGACACTCCAGAGAATTGGTGGTTACAAAATATCCAAAAGACAGTCTTTCATCATTCACTGTTGTTTTCTGAGCATATGGGGAGCAATTAGGACATTCCTTCCATGAGAAATGTGGTATTGTTTTCAATATGTACAATAGAAATTTACTTCTTCACACCCAGTGATGATTTTTGTTTCATATAGCTCTTAGAAGCCCAGTGCACGAATTCGTACACTGGTGGGGTCCCTCAGCCTGGCCTGTGGGATTGGGCCGAAACCAGCTTTCTGACATCCCACAAGGGGTCCCAGATTGTGAGAGGGCGCAGGCCAGGTTGAGAGACCCCACCAGTGGGAGGAAAGTGGGAAGTTGGCCAGCTGGGAAGGGGCCGAGGGAGGGCTCCAGGTTTTGTTGGCTGGTCTCACTCAGTCCCTATAGGCCAGACCCCAGCAGCAAGCTAACCTATTGGTCAGAGCATCTGCCCCCTGATGGTCAGTGCACATCATAGCAAGTGGTTGAGCAGCCTTAGCATATCATTAGCATATTACATTTTGATTGGTTGAACAGCTGGACACTTAACATATTAGGCTTTTATTATATAGGGTAGCACTTATTTTTAAAAACATATTACATGCTCTCTCATTTTTGAAGACTTCATAATAATTTTTTTTCAAAACTGGAAGATGAAAGCTTTGGCATGTTTTAGGAATCAATGAATTTATTGTTTGTAGGACTGATCAAGCACAGAGTTATAATATTTCATTCAGTATCTTTAAAGGTAAGAAATACATTGGTGAAAAATAACAATTTGAAATTTAATATACATATATTGCATGCCCTGCTTTTAGGTTCATTAACCAAGAGTCTACATACACAAATAATTTAAGAATTAACTTATTATTTATTGCCTTAAAAGAGACCCAGTGGTTTTATTTTTCTGAAATGGAACAGTGTGATGTTTTGTTTTGTTTTTGTTTTATTGCTTAAAGTATTACAAAGAGTATTATATATGTCTCATTTTTTTCTCCCCTTGACCCTCCCCTAGCCTCCCATGCCCCCCAGTGTCTTGTGTCCATTGGTTATGCTCATATGCATGCATACAAGCCCTTTGGTTGATCTCATACCCCCCACCTCTCCCACCCCCAACCCTCCCCAGCCTTCCCGCTGTAGTTTGACAGTCTGTAATTTGCTTTTTAATTGGTTTAATTTTAAGGCGTGTGGCGTTGGTGAGATCACGGTTAACATCTAAAAGTACCAGGTTAGCAGTAGTGACAGAGGGTAGTCCATGCATGTACCCAGTTTGAAGGTGACATCGCAAAAGTCGTCTTACAAATCTGGTTCCTAAACAGCAGTGAAGCGTGTACTGGTGACACGTGCAGACACTGCAACTCTCCTGTGGACATTGCTCGCTAGGTCCCAGAACAGTGAGATCCCATCTGATTCTCCTCCAAAGGAACCCCATCGCGCTGACGCAGTCTCTTTCTTTAATGAGCATTTGAGTGGGAACCACAGGCTCCCATCCGCTCGCCAGGAGGGTTTCTGAGATGAGTGTCAATGTCAGAGGAAGGCAGGCAGGTAACACTTAAGCCCTGGGAGGTCTTGTCTTCCTGCCTGGGGCCTGAGCCGGAGCCCCATCAGCCTACACCGAGGGCTGCAGGGACTCGGGAGGGGAGCCTCCCCCCACCCCCACCAGAAAGCTCTGTGTCAGTGGTTTCCACTTCCTCCCAGCCCGACCGGTTACCAGAACTGCTGCCTTCTCCTTGAACTTCATCTCTCTGGGTTTTCCTGTCCTGACCTCGAGATGACATGACAAAGGGCAGAGCAGCAGGGAGAACCAGGTTGGCCCACGCGTCACTGAACAGGCGCAGTGCGGGGGCTTAGAGAGAGCTGCCATGGGCTGGGATCTAGGGCTCAATTCACCTGAAACCCAGGGCAGGGAATTCTCCCCCTGCAGCTGAGGCTGAGAGTCCCCCTGGGGGCAGGTCTCCCTGTGAGGGGAGGTGTGAGGGGAGGGGAGAGAAGGCAGGGGAGCAGGGCTGGGATGCAGGCACTCCTGGCGGCCGGGCTCCCCATAAAAATACTAGAGGAATCCAAAGGCAGCAAAATCTCAGACATATGCCGAAGCAATTTCTTCACTGATACAGCTTCTAGGGCATTGGAAACTAAGGAGAAAATAAACAAATGGTACTACATCAAAATAAAAAGCTTCTGCACAGCAAAAGAAACCATCAACAAAACAACAAGAAAGCCCACTGCATGGGAGAACATATTTGCCAGTGTTATCACCGATAAGGGTTTAATCTCCAACTTTTATAGGGAACTCATACAACTTAACAAATGGAAGATAAACAATCCAATCAAAAAATGGGCAAAGGACCTAAATAGACACTTTTCAAAAGAGGACATTCAGAAAGCCAAGAGACATATGAAAACATGCTCAAAGTCACTAATCATCTGAGAAATGCAAATCAAAACAATGAGGTACCATCTCACACCTGTCAGAATGGCTATCATCAACAAATCAACAAAAGACAAGTGCTGGAGAGGATGTGGAGAAAAAGGAACACTTGTGCACTGCTGGTGGGAAGACTTGTGCAGCCACTATGGAAGACAGTATGGAGTTTCCTCAAAAAGTTAAAAATGGAACTCCCATTTGACCTAGTGATCCCACTTCTAGGAATATATCCCAAGAAAATAGAAACACCAATCAGAAAGGATATATGCACCCCTATGTTCATAGCAGCACAATTTACCATAGCTATGATTTGGAAACAGCCTAAGAGCCCATCAGCAGATGAATGGATTAGAAAACTGTGGTACATCTACACAATGGAATACTATGCTGCTGTAAAAAAGAAGGAATTCTTACCATTTGCAACAGCATGGATGGAACTGGAGAGCATTATGCTAAGTGAAATAAGCCAGTCAATGAGGGAAAAATACCACATGATCTCACTCATTTATGGATAATTAAGACCATTATAAACTGATGAACAAAAATAGATACAGAGGCAGAGCAACATTGAACAGACTGTCAAACTACAGTGAGAAGGCTGGGGAGTGTTGTGGGAGGGGGAGGGTTAAGAGATCAACCGAAGGACTTGTATGCATGCATATAAGCATAACCAATGGAAACAAGACACTGGGAGGCATGGGAGACCAGGGGAAGGTCAGGGGGAGAAAAAAAAAAGGAGACATACATAATACTCTTTGTAATACTTTAAGCAATAAAACAAAATTTAAAAAAATAAAAATAAAAATAAATAAAATGGCAATAACATCCAGCCTTATAGAGCTGTTATGAGGCCTTGGGGCATGTGAAAGCTGTATATAAACTGTACACCCCGGTGCAAAAAAAAAAAAAAATGCTAGTCTCATTGTTTTCTTCATATAGCTAATATTCCTCTTCCCTTTTCCTACACAATTGTTTTTTTTCTTTTTTTCCCAACTCAATTTTTTCACATCTCTCTTCTTTAACTCTTTTCTTTTTCTCCTCAGCTGTCCCCTTTCTCATCCTTTTCCTTTACTTAGTTTATATCTACCTGCTTTCTCCTCTATTTTCCTTTTCAATTTTTTTTTTGTTTTTGTTTACATCCTCCTTTATTTTAAACATTTCCTTCTTCTTGTCCCCTAATTTTTTTATGTTTATTTTCTTTATTTTAGCTCTGCATTGACATATTCCTTCCATGCTGCTGCTTTTTTGTTGTTTTTTATTTGGGCTTTTTGTTTGTTGCTTTGGTTAGTTGTTTGGTTGGTTTTCTCCTCATATTTTTTCTTTCTTTTTTTCAATCATTCTTGCTATCTTTTCTCTTTCCCCATTCTCTCTTCCCTGGTGGTTGCTTTTGTTGGTGCCGTGGTGGGTCTTGTGTATGTTTTTTCTTTTATTCCTTTTATTTTTTGTTTTGTTGTGTTATATTTTGTTCTGTTCATTCAGCACCCACATAACAGCTTACATGACTTGGTCAGGGTGAGCCACAGAGTCAGCCAGCCTAAGAGGAGACTCCATCCATGAACAGGGGGCAATAGCAACACACAACTACAATAGGAGAATTCCAATAACTCAAGAAAGGGCTTAGGATTAGGGTTAGGGTTACTGTTGGGGTTAGTTTTAGAGGAGTTTTACCAAACATTCATAGAAAAACTAACACCCATCCTCCACTATTGCAAAAAAATTGCAAAAAAAATTCAAAAAAGAACATTTCCGAGCTCTTTCTATGAATCCAGCATTACCTTAATTCCAAAACAAGCTAAAGACATAGCAAGGAAAGTGAATTATAGGCCAATATCTCTGATGAACATAGATGTTAAAATTGGATCCAGCAATATATTAAAAAGATAATACACCATGACCAATTTGGATTTATTTCGGGGATGCACGACTGATACAATGTTCACAAATCAATAAATTATATAGATCACATAAACAGATTGCCAGACACAAAACGCAATATCATATCAATTGATGCAGAAATTGCATTTGACAAAATCCAACACCCATTTTTTATAAAAACTCCCAGAAAAGTAGGAATAGAGCAGTGGTTCTCAACCTTTCTAATGCAGTGGTTCTCAACCTTTAATACAGTTCCTCATGTTGTGGTGACCCCCAACCATAAAATTGTTTTTATTGCTACTTAATAACTGTAATTTTGCTACTGTTATGAATCGTAATGTAAATATCTGATATGCTATATGTGTTTTCCGATGGCCATGACCCACAGGTTGAGAACTGCTGGAATAGAGGGATCATAACCTCAACATAATAAAGGCTACATATGACAAACCTATAGCTAACATCATATTCAATGGGTAAAAACTAAAAATATTTCTCCTAAGAACAGGAATAAGACAAGGATGCCTGCTTTCACCACTCATATTAAACATAGTAATGGAAGTCCTAACCATAATAATCAGAAGAGATTATTGGAAAAGAGGAAGTAAAACTGTCATTATTCACAGATGACATGATATTGTACATAGAAAAATGTAAAGTCACCTTCAAAAACCTATGAGATTGAGTAAGTGAATTCAGCATTGTAACAGGATAGAAAATTAAAACCTAGAAATCAATGGCATTTTTATACACCAATAATGAACTGTCAGAAAGACAAAAGAAAGAAACAAATAAATAATCCCATTTACCATTGCAACAACAAAAAAACAAGATATTTAAGAATAAACTTAATCAAGAAGGTAAAATCCTGTACTCAGAAAACTACAGGATGTTGAAAAAAGAGATAGAGGAAGATATAAACAAGTGGAAGAATACACTGTGTTCATGGATTGTTAGAGTCAACATCATTAAAATGTCCATACTACCAAAAGCAATTTATAGATTCAATGCAATCCCTATTTAAATACCAATGGCATATTTCACACATCTAGCACAACACTAGAAAATTTTATATAGATCCAAAAAAGGCCCAGAATAGCTTCAGCAATCTTTTTTTTTAATTTTTAATTTTTTTATTTTCTTTATTGATTAAAGTATTAGATATGTGTCCTTGTCCCCCAGTGCTCCCCCATCCCCCTGCTCATGCCCTCACTGCCCCCTCCCCCCCGGTGTCTGTGTCTATTGGTTATGCTTATATACATGCATACAAATTCTTTGGGTGATCTCTCTCCCTTACTCCCAAGCTCCCCTGCCTTCCCTTTGAGGTTTAGTGGTCTGATCAATGCTTCTCTGTCTCTGGATCTGTTTTTGTTCATCAGTTTATGTTGAAGCAATCTTGACAAAGAAGAATAAAGTTTAAGGAATCACAATACCAGATATCAAGTTATACTACAAAGCCATTGTACTCTAAACAGCCTGGTACTAGCACTAGAGCAGCATATAGATCAATGAAAGAAGACAGAGAACCCAGAAGTCAACCCAAGCCATTAAGCTCAATAAATATTTGACAAAAGGAGGCAAGAGCATACAATGGAGTCAAGACCGTCTCTTCTATAAATGGTGTTGGGAAATAGGGCAGGTACATGCAATAAAAAATGAAACTAGGCCACCAACTTACACCATACACAAGAGTAAACTCAAAATGGAAAAAAAACTTAAATGTAAGTCGTGACACCATAAAAATCTTAGAAGAAACCATAGTCAGTAAAATCTCAGACATCTCTCATAGCAATATATTTATAGATACATCTCCTAAAGAAAAGGAAACTAGAGAGAAAATAAACAAATGGGACTACACCTAATTTAAAAGCTTCTGCCCAGCAAAAGAAACCATCAACAAAATAAAAAGAGAGTCTACTGTATGGGAAAACATATTTGCCAATGATACATCTGATAAAGGGTTAATTTCCAAAATACGTAAGTACAGCTTAACAAAAGGAAGACAAATAATCCAATTACAAAATGGACAAAGAAACTAGACACTTTTCTCCAAACTGTCATACAGAAAGCCAAGAGACATATGAGAAAACTTTCAAAGTCACTAATCATCAGAAAGATGCAAATTAAAACGACAATAAGGAATCACTTCACATCTGTCAGAATGGCTATCATCAACAAATCAACAAAGAGCAAGTGTTGGTGAGGTTGTGGAGAAAAGGAAACCCTAGTACAGTGCTAGTGGGAATGCAGACTGGTGCAGCCACTATGGAGAACAGTATGGAGTTTCTTCAAAAATTAAAAATGAACTTCCATTTGACCCAGTAATCCCACTTCTAGGACTATATCATAAGAAATAAGAAACACCAATCAGAAAGAATATATGCACTCTTATGTTCATAGCATGGCAATTTACAATAGCTAAGATTTTAGATACAGCCCGAGTGCCTGTCAGCATGGACATATACGGGAAGTATTATGCAAAATGAAATAAGCCAGTTGTAGAATGATATCACATGACTTCACTCATATGTAGAATCTAATGAACAAAATAAACTGATGAGCAAAATAGATCCAGAGACATTGAAGCATGGAAGACTGACTAATTTCTGAGGGAAGGCGGGGGGTGGGGTGGGGTGAAGAATAATTAATAAGGGAACTTATATGTATATATGCATAGCCCATGGACACAGAAAATAGAGTGGTGAAGGCTTAGGAGGGGGGTGGGTGTAGGGTGGAGGGGTCAATGGGGAAATAAAACAACAAGGGAGATCTGTAATACTTTCAACAATAAAGATAAATTTTAAAAAAGTCTGTTATCTTATCTACCTCAACTATTCTAAATCACACTTATTTTTTGTGCAGTAACTTACTCACTAGCATCCTGACTCCAATTTATCTCCAATGCAATCCATTTTCCACATAGTCATCAGTATGAACTTTTTAAATCATATATTTAATTATTTTTATCTACTTACTGCAAACATTTTAGCTTTTAGCTGTGGTCTGACTGCACAATATATTCACACTATGCTCATATCGCTGAGTAAAAAACGCTAGATTTTTTTTTGTTAAAAATTTATTGAGGACAATCGTAGAATAAATCATTTCATATTACATTTTTAAAATTTTGAATATATGGGCGAGGTAGTAATTTACTAGTATAAACATTTTCAGGACTATGTTCAGATGACAAGGGAAACCCAGACAAACTATTACAATGTCAGGAATCATTTTTCTTCTCAAAATTATTGTTGATTCCTAAATCAGAAGCTAAGGAGTTGCAATGCTCAACAGGGCTTCTTGTTTGCCTCATGGGGCTGGAAAGATAGAAATTAAAACATATAACCCACTGAGATGAACATAACTCAGTAAATATTCATTTAGTTTGGTATTTAAAAGGACTAAACTATATAAATAAGGGTGAAATACAAATAAACCAGCTCAAACAGTGATTGAAATTCATCTCTGAATTAAATAAACATACAACTAGATTAAAGTGATTTGGCATAGACAGGTCCTCTAAAGTCTGTGGACCCTGAGAAAGAAAATCCTTAACAAAAAGGACTCCTGGTGGCTAACTGGGCTCAAATTTAAGAACAAAGCTCAGCAGCCAATTCTAAATAGAGGCTCTTATGCAAACTGTGTTTCAGGGAGAAGCCTCCACTAAGCTGCCTGCCTCCCACAATGCATTGCCTGCCTGCACTGTGTTACTGCTACCTGAGCCAGCCCTTATAAAGGAGATCCTGGAATAGTATTTCAACAAATAGGACTGAGGCTTTCCCCAACCAGTTCTGAAGTTGCACAGCTATATCTCCAGCAGCATTTTCACCGACCAATCAGAGAAGCTTCATTCTAACCAATTAGAAGAGTGGTTTTGGACCAAACTGCCATTATTTGGAGTTCTCCTTTGCATGAGGGCATACCAATCAGGGAGGGAGTGGGAACTTGTAAGTCAGCTCCCCTGTGGCTCAGAGTGTGTACTTTACAAAGACCAAAGACTGAGTTTCCTTGGCTGATGCTGAAACACTGAAGGTGAAACACCAAAGATGTCTTGCCTGAGCAGATGGAGCATACCAGTACATAGCAAAACTGTCTAGCCAGAGAGTGACCTGAACTGGAGCTGCCTGGCTCTAGGGCCTTGGCCCTTGGGCTGCCTCCCAGCAGTGCTGTTCCATAGCTGTGCTGCTTCATAATTGACCTGTAATACTATTGAGCTGTTTCCCAGCCTTGCTATATCACAGTTGAGCTGTTTGCACTGAATAAAATTTTCTTCTTCACCATACCCCAAATAGAGAATCCCTGTTGCTGTTGAACTGGCACCTAAGTCCATAGGTTGGCAAGTAACTCCAAGCTAGAAGCAAAATGAAATCTTCATTCAGAGAATGCTTTGATAATCTGCCTTTAAAAAGACCAATTTTTTCTCCTGAATGTGATACATTCTCTAATAGATGTGTTAAAAATATAATAAACTTTTAAATATCAAATCACCTGACTTTTTTGTCTATCTCTCAATCAGCTCCAAACCCAAGTAGTTAAAATGATTGTTGTTTTCTGGTCCACCTCAGACCTCAAAGTGTCATCAAATCTAATAAGACAGTGTCTGATATTTACTAGTTTCTTGGAATATAAATGCGAATGGTCATCAGTATACAGTTATGACTTCTTTCCAGGAGAACGGGAATAGTTTGTTCAATCCAAGTGTCATAATAAGAGTCAGAACTTGGGCTATGAGTAAATAGTCATCATAGTTTAATTCAAACTACTCAAAGTAAAAAATGAAAAAAATATAATTCTACTTGAACAATAAATTGTATTTTTAAAAAGCTATAAAAATGTACCTTCTAATGAATTAGCCTTTATTGATAAATAAGGGCATAAAATTATACTAACTCAAAGGAATTTGGACTTTTTATTAGATTGCTTACGTTTCCTGTTTTTTGTTTGTGATTTTTTTTTTAATATTCCTGAGGTTCTTCTTACAAATTTTATTTGTTACTGATAATGAACTTAGGCATCAATACAATAACTTTCCAGGGAGATCATTATCCTATAACAAGACAGAAATCAATGTAGGTTACTCATACATAAATTCTTTATTTCTTTATGTAATTAGTGTGACAAAACCTCGATTTTATTAGACATACTATTGGGAGAAAAGGAGATTATTATAATATTATGGGCAATAAACAATAATAATGTAAACTTTGATTATTCTTCTTGTTAAACTGGCAAGCAACAGGTTTTTGAGAAAGTAATGTTAGAGTTTTAAAAGGTAATATAACTCTTGAAAATAAAGTAGCTCTGATTTTTAAACATGTCCTTTGTGGACCTATTTTTATTTCTCTTCAGTAAATATCCAGGAATGTAATTGCTTGATTATATAGTGCATGTGTGTGTTTAACCAGTTAACTGCCATGCATCCAAAATTGAAACCATCCTAACACACCACAATATTTTGAATTTAATTTAAAAAATCAATTTTCCATGAATATTATAAAAATAAATATATTACAATTTGGGCGTTCTTGAATATTTTCAGCTGAAAATTCTCACAAAAAATGATTTTAAAGTTGGTCAGAGCTGTCACTTAGGGAAAACATTATATATATATATATATATATATATATATATATATATATATATATAGACACATGTGGCCTCTTGGGAATGTCCACCACTTGCATCTACAGACACTTATGGCGTATAATGGGTTAACCTGATGACAAACTGCCAGGATGATTTTTAAATCAATTTACCACTTTATACTGCCACCAACAATATATGAAAGTCAGGTTGCTCTAAATCCTGGCCAACTTTTGGAGGCAACAGTCAACTTTAGCAATTCTAGTGTGTGTGTAGTAGGAAATTCTACTAGACATTTCTGGTATTGATGTTTTTTTTCTTTTTTGTTTTTTATGTCAGGCTTTATAGTTTGAAAATTAGCTATATGTTTGAGACTCTAAAGAAATAAATCCATATTTGTTTTTATAGTTAAAATTTAAGGAAACTTTTAGTAACAAAAAATTAAAAAGGATACACCTTTACAATAATACGATAAATATTTTATATATATACTAGAGGCCCAGTGCATGAATTCATACACAGGTGGGGTCCCTTGGGTGGCCTGCAGGGATCAGGCTGAAACCCACAGTCCAATGCTACCTGCAGCTCTTAGCTGCTGCTCCTGTACATCCTGGTCCCACTGTACCTGCTGTGGGCTAGTTCCAAATCAGTCCTGATCAAGAGAGGCTCACCCTGCCGCAGCAGCACTCACCACCATCCATGAGCCCTGCATCTGGCACCCTCCCAAGGGGAGTGGCCTGCAGGATCAAGCTGAAACCAGCTCTCTGACATCCCCCAAGGGGTCCTGGATTGTGAGAAGGCACAGGCCAGTCTAAGGGACTCCACTGGTGCACGATCGGACCAGGGAGGGACCGCAGGAGGGTTCCAGGGCAGGTCCAGCCCATCTCACTCAGTCCCAATTGGCCAGACCCCAGCAGCAAGCTAACCTACTGGTCAGAGTATCTACCCCCTAGTGGTCAGTGCACGTCATAGCGACTGGTTGACCAGTTAACTGTCTGCCCCCTGGTAGTCAGTGAACATCATAGCAAGCAATTGAGCAACCTTAACATATCATTAGCATATTACACTTTGATTGGTTGTTCGGTTATTCTGCCATTTGGTCTATTTGCATGTTACCCTTTTATTATATAGGATATATATCCATTTGTAATTACCTAGACAGCACATATTATTAGAGTTTTCTCAAACATCAAATGTGTATGTTATTTTAGACAGGATCTTTTTTTAATCACATCCATTTCTGTGTGCCAAGATCCATGAAGAAAAGCAAAATATCTGAACATGTTCTTGTGATTCTCTTTTTGGCAGAATGTTCTGGGACTTCCTCTGTTTCTATTCCAGATCTTCTGTAATACCCCAAATACCCCTTCATTTCTACCCATTATAAATCTAAATTGACTTTCCCTCTTAAAACTGTTTGTACACAGTTTTATGTATTGAGAAACAATCTTACAAATTTAGAGAACCATTATTTTTTTAAATACTTATAATAAGTTACTACAAAATCACTGCATACAAATTGGAAGAGAATTCAAAATGTTAAAAAGATAAATTACAGAGACTATAGAGTAAAAAAATATTTTGAAAAGCACCAACTGCTTATATTAATTTGTTTTAAAATTTTTGAGTTGATCTGCATGCTTTCTATTTAGAACTTCATTCACAGCAATAGAAATAGGTTATATTTAACTAAGATCATAGTTAAATCCTCCTAGTTTAATCAAATTATTTTTTTCAGTTATTTTAAATAACACATTTTCACTGAGCTTAATTAAGTTTAATGTAATATTTAAATTCAATGCTAAAATTTGATAGAAATTTACAGTATTTTAACATCATTTACCTTTATACTTTTTAATTATACCATTTATTTCACAATGTGTCAGAGTTTCTTCATATTAACAAATTAGCCTGACAAAAGACTTATTTAATAGGAATAATAATTTAAAGCATTTTTTAAATCATGAAAATAAATTTAAAAATGTGTAATTAATTCACATTGTATACTACTTCAATAAATCTATCTTTAAATATCAAAGTGTATTTTATTTTAATTAATTGTTCAAAACCATTTAAGATAAAAAGTATATCTTATTTTTATGAAAAATTTTAGCTAAATATCAAATAAGTGTAAAATGGCCACACAATGTTTAAAATATATATTTTATACTTTAATAGTAGTAATTAAAAATTAAGAACACACACCACCAAACCAGTATTACAAGAACTGTCAAAGGTTCTTCTCTAAGAAAAAGAAGACAGAAAAGAGTAAAAATATGAATAATAAATTGAGTATATATATATATATATATACACACACACACACACATATACTAATATATATATACGCACACAATTACTTTAAATGCAAATGGATTAAATGTTCCAATCAAAAGAGATAGGGTGGCCAAATGAACAAGACCCTTATAAATGCTGTCTACAAGAGGCTCACTTCAGAAGGAAAGGCACACACAGCCTGAAAGTAAAGGGAATGAAAAATAAATTTCATGAAAATGAAAATAGAAAACAAAAAAGCCGAGGTAAGCAATACTTATACCAGACTAAATAGACTTTAAAGCAAAGGATATATAACAAGAGACAAAGGAGGACACAGGAATTCTATCTGAAGAAAACCAAGACACTATATCAAAAAGACATATGCATCCATATGTTTATTGCAGCATTATTTAAAATAGCCAAGATATGGAAGCAACCTAAATGTTCATTAATAGATGAGTAAATAAAGAATTAGTACACATACTAGTATACAATTAAATGTGACTCATACATAAAAAGAATGAAATCTTGCCATCTGCAACAATATGGACAAACCTAGAGGGTATTGTGCTGAGTAAAATAATTAATACAGAGAAAGACACATATCATATGATTCCACTTATATGCAGAATCTAAAAAACAAAGTAAACAAACAAGCAGAATAGAAATAGTCTCATAGATGTAGAGAACATTTTTACACTTGCTGGATGGGAGGAAGGTTTGAGGGATGGGTGAAAAAGGTAAAGGGATTCAGAAGTACTAATTGGTAGTTACAGAATAGTAGCAGTAAAGTACAGCAAAGGAAATATAGTCAATAATATTGTAATAACTATGTTTGGTGTAAGATGGGTACTAGTTTTAGAGTGATCACTGTATAAGTTATGTAAATGTCTACTCACTGGATTATACACCTGAAATTAATATAATATTGAAAACCTATAATTCCTTTCCTTTAATTTTTAGAGTGCTGATAATACTGTTCTTGAGGGAGTTCTTATATATTTACTAGAGCCCTGGTGCATGAAATTCATGCACTGAGGGGGTGTTACCTCAGCCCAGCCTGTACCCACTCCAATCAGGGACCACTGTGGGATTAGGCCTAAACTGGCCGTCAGACACCCCTCTCACAATCTGGGACTGCTGGCTCCTATCCACTCAATCGCCTGTCTGCCTGATTGCTCTTAAGCCCTCTGACTGCCTGCCTGATCACCCCTAACCTCTCTGCCTGCCTGCCTGATTGCCCCCAACTGCTCTCCCTTGATGGCCTGATCTCACCTCCAACTGCTTCTGCCTTCCTGATTAAACCTAACTGCCCTCCCTTATTGGCCTGATCTGGCCACCAACTGCCCTCCCCTGCTGTTCTAATATCATCCATAACTGCCCTCCCCTGCCAGCCTAGTTGGCCCCAACTGCACTCTTCTGCTGGCCTGATCTCGCCCCTAACTGCTCACCCCTGATGGCCTGATCTCACTACTATCTGCCTTCCCCTGCTGTCCTGATCTCATCCCTAACTGCTTCTGCCTGCCTGATCACCCCTAACTGCCCTCCCTTGCCTACAAGATCTTGCCACCAACTGCCCTCCCCTGCAGACACCTAACTGTGTCTGCCTGCATAATGACCACTAACTGCCCTCCCTAGCTGGTCTGATCTCACCCTCAACTGCCCTCCTCTGCCAGGCTGATCACACTACCATCTGCCCTCCCCTGCCAGACTGATCTTTCCCCAATCACCCTCCTCTGCCAGCCAATTTGGTTCTGATTGGTCAGTTTCTGTGCCAGTCATCGTAAAAAGCTCTGCCTCCTAGGCAGCCATTGGTGCCACACAGTTGACCCAGATTTGGTTCTGATTGGTCAGTTTCTATGCCAGTCAGCGTCAAAAGCTCCGCATTCTAGGCCATAATAAGCTCCTCCCAGTTGACCCAGAATTGGTACTAGTAGATCAGTTTCTATGGCAGTCTTCATCAGAAGCTCTGCCTCCTAAGCAGGAATTGGGTCCTCCTACTTCACCCAGATTTGGTTCTGATTGTTCAGTATCTGTGCCAGTCATCATCAAAAGCTCTGCTTCCTAGGCAGCCGTTGGCTTCTCACATTTCAACCAGATTTTCCTCAGATTGGTCAGTTAATATGCCAGTGAGCTTCAAAAGCTCCACTTCCTAGGCATCCATTGGAACCTCACAGTTGACTCAAATATGGATAGGATTGGTCACTTTCTATGCAAGTGAGCATCAAAAGCTTTGCCTCCTATGCAGCCATTGTATCCTCACACTTCACCCTGATTTTGTTCTGATTGGTCAGTTTCTATGCCACTCAATGTCAAAAGCTCCACCTCCTAGGCAGCCATTGGCTCCTCACAGTTGACACAGATTTGGTTCTGAATGGTCAGTTTCTATGCCAGTCAGAATAAAAAGCTCAGCCTCATAGAAATCCATTGGATCCTGGCACTTCACCCAGATTTGATTCTTTTTTTTTTTTTTTGAGTGAGTAATGTTTTTATTTTTGAAAATAATGCTTTGCCATTAAAGATTTGTAGGATGCTTTAATATTCCTCAGAAACATCCTGCGGATGTGAAGCAGGAATTTGGGGGGAACATAGGCAGGCTTAAGGATTTTTTAGAATTGGGGTCCATGGAAAAGCCCAGGGCTGCAAACTGGGAGAAGATACATTTCCATAACACAAGGGAGCCAGGTGCAGTTACATCTCCATAAGACAAGGGAGCAGCAACAGTTGCATTTACCTAAGACAAGGGAACTGGAAGTAGCCAAGAAAGGTCTATATTTACAAAATAAAGAGAAGGAAGCCCTTCATTCAGAAGGAGAAGAAAGCCCAGAAGGAATAGGGGAACAATGGGGAAGGAGGGGAGAGAACCTCACCTGTCCCATGTGAGGTTCAACCTTTGAACCCAGGAGTTACTATAGTAACCACCTCGAAGGAGAATATTGACAAATCAGAGGGGATATCAAGGCACCAGGGTCTGTAGCCTTTATAAGCCATGGGGGAGAAGAATTCTGTGGGACTCTTCCCCCTCCCCACATGGGAGTCAGTTCTGTGGGATCCTTTTCCCCATCCCTATGTGGGTGTCCATTTTGTGGGACTCTTTCCCTCTCCCCATGTGGGAGTCTGTTCTTGTTCTTCAATAAATTTCCACCTTTGCTATACCACTTTTTGCCCGTGGATTCATTCTTCGATTCTGGCAGACAAAGACACCTGGTTCCAGTCCAAAAATTTGGTATCACTAGTAATTCATGAGGGAGAGAACCTAGTAAAAGCCTGGGTTTCCAATATCACCTCTCCCTCCCAGGCTTGGGCAGACAATGAATATGAAGAGATTGTGTGTTCCCAAAGGAGGAAGTCTTTCTGTCCCTCCATCTTCACTGCCAATCTCCCCAGGCCTCCCCCCTACTTTCCCCTGCTGAAGATCCCCTCCTTTCAGTCTATGAATGCTAATGCGGTAAGGTCGAGGGAAGTGCAAGTTCTTCCAAACACTCAAACCCAAATATCTATCAGTCAAAGCTTTCTCTGACCAAGATGGTCTACTTAAAGCTTACTTATACCGCATTATGATCCCAAAGGAGTCTTTGTTGCTTTCCTCAGCCTCACCGAAGATGCTTTTCTAGGAAGGAGTTGGAGGTAGAATCATATTCAGAATCAAACTATACATATACATATATGTATGCATGTGTATTGTATATATTGTCAGGGCCCTGACAGGGAAACAGAAATCAGAGACCGCTCTACAAATGTGTTTGTTTTTAAGAAGTGAATGCCAGGAATTGGTTAAATAGGTGGTTGAACTGCTGAGAATCCAGACAGAGCACAGTGAGGCACTCCAGCTATGAGCAGCCTCAGGAAGCAGCTCCCCTCCTATGGCTGCAGGGAAAGAAGGGGAGGGCTGTGTTTCTGAAGTTCATGGGCTGGTATTAAAAAGCAGACATTGGAATCATGGGGATGATGCAGCTGTTGGCAGAGAAACTGCCAAGGCAGATAGAGAAGAAAAGAAATAATATGGTTTCTTCCTTCTCACCTTTCCACAGGCCAAACCTATCAGGGAACAGATGACTACAAAGCCTGGGAACTGCAGCCTGTGGGCCCAGTCCTGTGAAGAGGAGAACAGAGCAGCAGAAGGGGGAAGAAGGAAATGGGACAATACTGGTGCATTATATAGTGGGAAGAGGTCACTAGAGGTCAATAGAGGCTAATTTTCTGTTTCTTCCAATTTTCAGTTTCATTGGCCTTTATATTTATTATCTTGCTACTAGGAGATGTAACGAAAAGTGTTTTTATTATTTGCTCCAGGACCTTGAATCAGGTCAAAAACTTTCCAAGAATACAAAGGGTTGTTATGAATTTCTTGAAATTACCTGTATTTGAAGATAGTTAACTTGGTCAAGCTAAGTAAAGGTCACTCTCAACTCCTGCATTTTACTTTAATACTTTTTTCACTCTCTTTTTTGCTGGGTCTCCCAAAGATATTTTCTCTAGTATTGACTCATTTCTACACCCCTCAGAAATAGAGACCTTTTACCATTGATTACTCTTCCTTTAATTCAATTGCTATTCCGTTTCACACATACACATGGAAACTACTGGGTTTTGTGGTAATACTAATTACTCCCTCTTTTTGCCTTTTAGTTCTGCATAGATTTAAAAAGTAGATATGGGGGGGGGGGGGGACCAAGATGGCAGCATAGGTAAACACCGGAGTTTGCTGCCTCGAACAACCACTTCAAAAATACAACTAAAAGATGGAACGGACATCATCCAGAACCACAGGAAGGCTGGCTGAGTGGAAACTCTACAACTAGAAGGAAAGAGAAAAGCATACCGAGACTCAGAGGAGGCGCAGTGTGGAAGCAAAATACCAAGGTACAGAGGCGCACACGGAGCGGGCTGGCGGCTGAGGGCGCGGTCGTCGTTTTCAATCGGGAGAGAGTCTCAGGCTCTGAGCCCCAGCTCCAGGCGAGTCTCTGGGGTCCCAGACTCATACGGGAGAAGCGGAACTGTCTAGCATCGGTCGGAACTCGAGGGCAGCTTTCTCTCGGAGGGGCCTGCAGCAACCGTCGAGACACTGAGAAGTAGGGCCTCCAAGAGCAGCCATAACTGTTAGCCCTGTCCTGTTGATCCCATGGGACCTGCCCCGCCCAAGCTCTGCAGGGAGGCTTTTGCTGGATAGTCTCAGGCAGAGGCTAGATTAGCACCCCCCTAGAGATCCAAGAGCCAGTGTACCCAGAGGTCAGAGTGGGACCATCCAGTTTGCAGCTCCATGGAAACATAAAGGACACACTCAGGGGGCAGACTCAGTGAGCACCAAAGCCCCATTGAAGCAAGTCTTGCCCCAGAGGGGTGTCTCCAGCACAGAAGTTCTCTCACTGCAGACACAGCTGATTCTCACAGCCAATTGGCCTGGGGGTCAATTCCTCTCAGTGATACCTACAACTATCAAGGCTTAACTACAACAAGACTGTGCACAAAGACCACAAGGGGGTACACCAAGAGTGTCCTCCTCCGGTAATTGGGGAGGCTGAACCACTGGGCCCTAGAGGACACTTAGCACAGAAAACCACTTTATCAACACAGGGAAGCATAAAAAATGCGGAGACAAAGAAAAAGGACACAAACGACAGAAATGGAGGAAAGCAAACAACTGGATATAGAGTTCAAAACCACGGTTATAAGGTTTTTCAAGAATTTTCTAGAAACTTCCTCTAAACTTAATGAGACCTACAAGAAATCTAATGAGACCCTCGAGGTTGTGATAAAGGACCAACTAGAAATTAAGCATACACTGACTGAAATAAAGAATATTATACAGACTCCCAACAGCAGACTAGAGGATCGCAAGAATCAAGTCAATGATTTGAAATATGAAGAAGCAAAAAACATCCAATCGGAAAAGCAAAATGAAAAAAGAATCCAAAAATACGAAGATAGTGTAAGGAGCCTCTGGGACAGCTTCAAGCATACCAACATCCAAATTATAGGGGTGCCAGAAGAAGAGAAAGAGCAAGATATTGAAAACCCATTTGAAGAAATAATCCAGATTTGATTCTGATTGATCAGTTTCTATGCCAGTCATCTTCAAAATCTCTGCCTCCTAGGCAGCGATTTGCTCCTCACAGTTGACCCAGATTTGGTTCTGATTGGTCAGTTTCTATGCCAGTCAGCGTCAAAAGCTCCAACTCCTAGGCAGCAATTGGCTCCTCACACTTCAATCAGATTTGGTTCTTATGTGTCAGTTTCTATGACACTCATCTTTAAAACTCTGCCTCATAAAAACTGGCTCCTGGCACTTCATCCAGATTTGGTTCTGATTGGTCAGTTTCTATGCCAGTCACCATCAAAAACTCCTCCTTCTTGGCAGCCATTGGCTCCTCACAGTTGACTCAGATTTGCTTCTTATTGGTCAGTTTCTATTCCAGTCAACATCAAAAGCTCTGCCATCAAGGCAGACATTGGCTCCTCACACTTCACCCTGATTTGGCTCTAATTGTTTAGTTTCTATGCCAGTCAGCATCAAAAGGTTCACCTTCTAGGCAGCCATTCACTCCTCACACTGGACCCAGATTTGGTTCTGATTGGTTCATTTCTATGCCAGTCACCATCAAATGTTCTGCCTCCAAGGAGGCCACTGGCTTCTCACATTTCCACCAGATTTTGTTCTGATTGGTCAGTTTCTATACCAGTCATCGTCAAAAGCTCTACCTTCTAGGCCAGGGGTGGGCAAACGTTTTGACTCGAGGGCCACAATGGGTTCTTAAACTGGACCGGAGGGCTGGAACAAAAACATGGATGGAGTGTTTGTGTGAACCAATATAAATTCAAAGTAAACATCATTACATAAAAGGGCATGGTCTTTTTTTCAATAGTTTTATTCATTTCAAACAGGCAGGATCCAGCCCGTGGGCTGTAGTTTGCCCACGGCTGTTCTAGGCCATCATTAGCTCCTCCTAGTTGACTCACAATTGGTACTGATAGATCAGTTTCTATGGCAGTCTTCATCAGAAGCTCTGCCTCCTAAGCAGGAATTGGGTCCTCCTACTTCACCCAGATTTGGTTCTGATTGTTCAGTATCTGTGCCAGTCATCATCAAAAGCTCTGCTTCCTAGGAAGCCATTGGCTTCTCACATTTCAACCAGATTTTCCTCAGATTGGTCAGTTAATATGCCAGTGAGCTTCAAAAGCTCCACTTCCTAGGCATCCATTGGAACCTCACAGTTGACTCAAATATGGATAGGATTGGTCACTTTCTATGCAAGTGAGCATCAAAAGCTTTGCCTCCTATGCAGCCATTGTATCCTCACACTTCACCCTGATTTTGTTCTGATTGGTCAGTTTCTATGCCACTCAATGTCAGAAGATCTGCCTCCTAGGCAGCCATTTGCTCCTCACAGTTGACCCAGATTTTGTTCTGATTGGCAGGTTTCTGTGCCAGTCATCATCAAAAGCTCTACCTCCTAGGCAGCCATTGGCTCCTCACATTTCCACCAGATTTGGTTCTGATTGGTCAGTTTCTATGCCACTCACATTCAAAAACTCTGCCTCGTAGGCAGCCATTGGCTCCTCACAGTTGACTCATATTTGGTTCCAATTGGTCAGTTTCTATGCCAGTCAGTGTCAAAAGCTCTGCCTCCTAGGCAGCGATTTGCTCCTCAGAGTTGACCCAGATTTGGTTTTGATTGGTCATTCTCTATGTCAGTCATTGTCTCTGGGCCTATTAATGAAGCCTGATCAGAAAGGTGGGGCTCATCAGCAGCCCCGGTAGAGGCCTGAAGAGGAATGGAGGCACAGCTGTTTGCTAGGCCGGGAGAGGAAGCGAGGCAAGTTCTGATCAATGGCTGCCACAGAGGCTGTGGATCAGACACTGCCTCTCTCTCTGAAGGCCTCTCTCTGGGCTTGATCTGCAGCCCACTTGGTAGTCAGTGCTGGTTCCGGGCACCATGGCATCCCAGCACTGACTTCTGGTCTGGTTGAGCTTTCGGTCATTAAGACCCTCGCTCTTTATTATATAGATGTTTTTAAAGTTTAAAAAATAAATAAAAATATTTTTATTTCAGAAGTTTTTATGGGGTTACTTGGAGATAGTAAAATAACAAGAAGTTTATTATAGATTACAATATTTTCTTGGCCTGATCATCCAAGATTCAACCAAACAATTGGGCACAAATTAATGGCGTCAATCAATGATGTCAGTTTGCACCTCTCCATGTCCAGGAGAAACCACTATAGTGAATGTCCAGTAACTTGACCCAGAACTCCTACCCCTACAATGCCACCTCTCACACTTGCCTGTAACATTATGTTCTGAATAACATGCTCATCTCACATCCAATTCATATAAATTTCAATATCTGATTGCATTATAGTGGGGTTTTATTCACTATCATATGAATAATACATATAAATAAATTACACTATTTAATACAAAAGTATAGATTGTTAGAATAGAATTTAAAATGTTCATACATCTTTATTCGTATGTGCTTACATGTAATATATGCAGCTGAATGATGAACAAGGACATTGTAGATGATCATTATTACTCTTACAGTAAAGAGACATTAAGGTAAATATCATTAATAGAGACAAAGAAGGACACTATAGCACACACACAAATATAAATTATATTCACCAGAATAATACTAGAGATTTTCTAAACTTATATGCAACTAATAATATTGTTCAAAACAAGAAAGTAAAAAATACAATATTTTTAAAACTTGGAATGAAAGTGGCAAAATATATAGATCATTTAAACACCACTATTAACATGTTGATGTAATAGATATATAATTAAACTTTGACCCAGTGATTTCAGAGCATATATAATTTTCAAATCTATACAAAACATGTACACATGCTAAGTTAAGTCTCAACACATTAAAACAGTAGGAAGTATGCAGACATCATTCTCTGAACATAAAATTTGAAATCAACTAAAACTATAAGTGGAATCCCATATTTTTCATAATTATAATGTAATTCTCATATTTATGTATAAAAATGACAGTAATGAAAATGAGAAAATAATTAAGAATAAAATTTTTATATGTCAAAATCAGTGAAATGCCACTCTGAAATTGGAGGGAAATTTATAGATCAAAATGCTTATATGAGGGGGGAAACAAAGGCTATAAAACATAATAAAATAATAATCCAATTTAAGATTATAGAAAATGAAAAATCAAATAATGAAGATAAGAACAGAAAGTAAAGATACAAAAAACACGGAAACAAAAGGACAAGGACATTTAAATATCTCATGTGTACTGTATAGAAATGTGCTTTCTGTTTGTCTTTGTATAAACCTATGTGGACAGTAGGCACTGTCCCTACTACCAAACTCAAACTTGTGTCTTTAATCTGCTCACTATCAATCATCCAGTCCCTCCCTGGCACAGTCCAAAACAGATTAAATTGGAAACCAGAAAAGGGAGGAGGCTTCTGTTTTTCCTCTACAGTAATTCTCAAAATCTCCCTATTCCTCACCCCTGACTCTAGGTTCCTGGAAGCTTAATCTAGGCAGCAGGGTACTTGCTGAGTTGGACAGTGTTTATTTATTTATTTAGTTTTTAAATCTTTATTTTTGAAAGTATAAAATATGTCTCATCTCCCTCTAGTGACCCCTTTTATCTGTGCAGTGTTTAGATGGCAAGTAGATGAGGATGCCCAGATGAGCCAACCACATTTTAGGCAAAGCTAAGGGAACAAGTCATATGACCTTGCATGTAGTATCTTGGGCCAGTATGAGTATATTCGCTTTGTGGGGACACAAGAGACATGAGAGAACTGGGGACTACCTGTGACTGCAATGTGTGCCTTGGCGGGTTCATGCTGAGTGGCAATAGCTTGATTACATGGAGAAGCCATTCTCACTGACATGAGCCTGCATAGATATCTATCCCTTTAGGTCAGCTCAGAGCAGAGAATGGTGTGGCCTGGAGTGACCATGGGAAATACACCCTGATGATGAACTTGTCCACTGCTGTGGCTCCTAGTCACCATCACACAGAGCTTTGGAAAGCCACATAGCAAGATGGAAAGGAATTATCACCATTAGCCACACTTTAAGTGGGTACAAACAAGGACATTTCCATGGACATTTACTGTGGTGGTTTGCCCTGGACATGGAGATATGCAAATAGACATGCAGAGTGGGTCATAAGGGAAAAATTAAATGTTTGAAAATGTAAGAGTTGAGTGGGAAATTTATACACTAGAAGCAAACAAGTAAACAAAAACGAAAAAATAAGGGGCTTTGCAATGAGAAAGACTGATGGAGAAGCCTCAACTGAGAAGTAAATCTAATAACTTTTCTGGACCCACAGGAACATAAGCATGAATATATATTTCTACTAGTGGCCCAGTGTACAAAATTTGTGCATGGGGGTGGGGGTGTCCCTCAGCCCAGCCTGCACCCTCTCCAATTTGGGACCCCTCGGGGGATGTCCGACTGACGGTTTAGGTCCGATCCCTGTGGGACATCCCTCTCGCAATCTGGTACTGCTGGGTCCTAACCCCCAGGCCTCACCATGTGCAGTAGCCGCTGGACCCCATCTCCGCTGTGCGTGTGACCATCTTGTGGTGGCCATCTTCTGACGACATCTCATGCGAGGGCCACCTAGGCTTTTATTAGTATAGATATGTACACATAATAGCTATCAATTTAAGGAGCTATAGGATGAGTCAAAAAGAGGCTCTATGCCTGAGACATAAATTATAAGTTGACAATACCATTTCTAGTTTATCTTCCAAAGCAGCTATATTTGTCACATTTATACAAATATTATATATAGAAATACATTATTGAAAAATAAAAATTATTTTAAAATAATGAGAATACAAAGGGTGATTTTTTTTCTCATCAGCTCCAGTTATTCCTAGAGGTGAAATTGTGTGCCACATCTTTAGAGGGAAATGTACAAATGGGCTCATGTCTAAGGGAGCCAATAATGCAGAGTCTTAAACCAATATATCTATAAAAGGTGGAACCAAAAACACTGAACATAAAAGGTTAGTAGAATAATTTTGGTTTAATATACGAATGTACTTTTCATTAGCAGAATCCAAAATTGAAATTGAGTGATTCATCAGGGAGTGAGCTTTTTATATCAGTCCTTACCATTGTTCATTTACAGTGTATGACAGATTTGTAGAGGGCTTTGGTAAAAGAAAATTAAAAATTCAAATGTTCTTGGATTTGATGGATTCTCCTTCCTTTACAGTAATTTCCTTGATTTACAATAAAAGTTTTAGAATTTTTACCATTTTACCCTTTCTGTACAATAGTTTTAAATTAAATTATTATTGTAAGATTATATCTATATCTATATCTATATCTATATCTATATCTATCTATCTAACTATAACTAAATCTATAGCCTTTACAATTTTAGAGCAGTTTTAGGTTTATAAAAATGAAGCAATGTACAGATATTTCCCATATACCCCCGCTCCAAACATAAATAGCCTCTCCCACTATCAACCTTCTGCCACCAGAGTAATACATTTGTTACAATGGATGAATCTATTTACATTGGTACATCATTATCACCAAAAGTCCATAGTTTATCTTGTCTTCACTCTTGCTATTGTACAGTTATGGGTTTGTATAAAGATATTATGACATATATCTATCATTATAATATCATACAAAGTGTTTTTACTACCCATAAAATGCTCTGTGCTCTTTGCCTATTCATTTATCTCCCCCAACTACTGGTAACCAATGCTCTTTTGATTATTTCTATAATTTTGCCTTTTCCAGATGTCATAAAGTTAGAGTCATGTAATATGTATCCTTTTCATATTGGCTTCTTTCATTTAATTATATTTATTTAATTTTATTTCATGTCTTTCTATGCCTTTATAGCATATTTCTCTTTAGCACTGACTAATAGCCCATTCTCTGGCTGTACCACAGTTTATATATTTATTCACCCACCAAAGGACATTTGATCACTTCCAGGTTTTTGACAATTATGAATAAAGCTGCTATAATTATCCATGTGTACGGTTTTGTGTGGACAAAACTTTTCAAGTCCTTTGTGGAAATGCCAAAAAAGTGCAATTGTTGGATCATATGGCAAGAGTTCTTAGTTTTGTAAGAAACCTCCAAACCACCTTCCAAAAGTAACTGTACCATTTGGCATTCCCATCTATCCTGTATAATAAAAGGCCTCCACCATAAGCATAATGACCAGAATGACCAGAGACCAGAACCACCACACCCCTCGCCAGGCTGGCCCCACCCCCAAACAAGCAGTTAGGGGCGATCAGGCAGGCAGACAGAGTAGTTAGGGGTTATCAGGTGGGAAGACCAGCAGTGAGAGGTGATCAAGTAGGCAGGCAAGTGGTTGGGGCGATCAGGTAGACAGACCAGTGGTTGGGGCAATCAAGTAGGCAGATAGCCCCTTGCTCAGTTGGCCCCACCCCCAAGAAAATGGTTAGGGGCGGTCAGGCAGGCATGCAGAGTGGTTAGGGGTGATCAGGTGGGCAGACGAGTGGTTAGGGGTTATCATGTAGGCAGACAAGTGGTTAGGGGTGATCAGATAGGCAGTCCAGCAGTTAGGGGCTATCAGGTAGGCAGGCAATCAGTTAGGGGTGATCAAGTAGGCAGATGGCCCCTCACAGGGCTGGTCCCATCCCCCAGAAATAGGGAGGCCCAGGCCACCAGTGGCTGCAACTATGTGGCAGGTGTGCAGCAGACCAGGATCACCCCGCAGAGGGAAGCCCAGGCCAGCCAAGCCATCACACCCCACACCTGTCGCCTGCAGAGGGAGGCCACCAGTGGTATGGGAGTGGGGGCAGCACTGCACAGATGGCAAACAGTGGAAGCAGTGTGGGAGGGGCCAGCAGCCTTAAGCCAGGAAAAGGAAACCCCTGATAGGCCCTGATCTCAGGCCAGGCCTAGAGACCCTACCCAAGGGGTCCTGGATTTTGAGAGGGTGCAGGCCAGGTTGAGGGATCCCCCCCCCCACCTCCAGTGCATGAAAATTTGACCATTCCACCATTTGACCAGTAGCTATTGATGTGCACTGACAACCAGGGGCCAGATACTCAACCAAAAGGCCTGGAAACATGGAACAGACAGATGAATCTCAGAGGGAAGAGGGGAGGGTGAGGGTGGGAAGAGATTAACCAAAGATCTTATATGCATACTAGAGACCTGGTGCACGGACTCATGCACCTGTGGAGTCTATTGGCTTGGCCTGCACCCTCTCACAATCCAGAATCCCTCAGGGGATGTCAGACTGTTGGTTTTGGCCTGATCTCCACAGGCCAGGCTGTGGAAACTGGTGCACAAATTTGTGTACCGGGCCAGTTTTGGACCAATCTTCTCACACCAGGCCAAGGGACCCTCCACCTGGCCTGTGAGGAGCAGGCCAAAACCAGCTCTCCAACATCCCCCAAAGAGTCCTGGATTGTGAAAAGGTGCAGGCCAGGCCAAGGGACCCCACCAGTACATGAATCCATGCACTGGGCCTCTAGTTAGAAATATATGAGAATTCCTTTTGCTTACATCCTTGCCAAAAGACACATTTTTTTATACTTTTGCAAGGGTTATCAAATCAAATTTTTGCTGCTATCAAAGGCTGCCACTATCTTTACAGATCTACTAGAGGCCCAATACATGAAAGTTGTGCAAGGGGCTCGGTCCTTGCATCCCCGGCTGCCTCCGCCCTCATAGCCCTGGCTTCATCTGGAAGGTCGTCCAGATGGTCATTTTGTTGTTTGGTCTAATTAGCATGTTAGCTCTTTATTATATAGGACTAGAGGCCCGGTGCACAAAAATTTGTGCACTCGGGGGGAAGGGGGGGGTCCCTCAGCCCAGTCTGTGCCCTCTCGCAGTCTGGGACCCCTCGGGAGATAATGCCCTGCTGGCTTAGGCCTGCTCCCAGGTGGCAGAGGGCAGGCCCAATCCCTAGGTGCAGCCCCTGGTCGGGCTCAGAGCAGGGCGGATTGGGAGGTTGTAATGCCACCCTCAGTCACGCTCAGGGTAGGGCCGATTGGGGGGTTGGGGCACCGCCCCCTGTCACACTCAAGGCAGGGTCCATGTGGAGGTTGCGGTGCCACCCCCTGTCACACACAGAGCAGGGTCCATCAGGGGGGTTGGGGCTCCGTACCCTGTCACGCACAGAGCAGGGTCAATCAGGGGGTTAGGGAGCTCCCCCCTGTCACTCACAGAGTAGGGCCGATAGGGGAGTTGAGGTACCGCCCCCTTTCACACTCAGGGCAGGGCGGATCAAGGGGTTGGGGCACCGCCCTCTATCACCCACAGAGCAGGGCCGATCAGGTGGTTGGGGCACCTCCACTGTCACACTCAGGGCAGGGCCGATGGGGAGGTTATGGCTCTACCCCATCACACACAGAGCAGGGCCCATGGGGGGGGGGTTTGGGACACCGCACCTTGTCACACACAGAGCAGGGCTGAACAGGGCGTTGGGGCACCGCAGCCTGTCACACACAGAGCCACAGGGGATCAGGGGGTTGGGGAGCCCCCCCTTGTCATGAACAGAGCAGGGCAGATAGGGAGGTTGTGGCCCTGGCCCCTGTCACACACAAAGCCGCAGAGCGATCAGTGGGTTTGGGCGCTGCGGCCTGTCATGCTGATCCTGGTGCCGGGAGGCCTCTCGGCTCCGCTGATCCCGGTGCTGGGAGGCATATTACCCTTTTACTATATAGAATAGAGGCCTGGTGCATGGGTGGGGGCTGGCTGGTTTGCTCTGAAGGGTGTCCCGGATCAGGGTTGCAGTCCCCACTGGGGTTTCTGGCCAGCCTGGGTGAGGGGATGATGGCTGTTTGCAGCTGGTCACACAGCCTTCAGGGTGGGGGTCCCCACTGGGGTGCCTGGCCAGTCTGGGTGAGGGGCTGAGGGCTATTTTCAGGCTGACTGAAGCTCCCAACTGCTCATTTTTTTCTTTTCTTTTTTTTTTTTATTTTGGGCCAGCTTTAGCTCTGAGGCTCCAGCTCTGAGGCCTCTGCTGCTGAAAGAAGGTATCTGGTTTGTTTGTGTTCTATAATTGAAACTCTGTATCAACTCTTGCTCTGAGATCCCGGGCTCGCTGAAAGCAGGTTTCTGAGGTTTTGTTTAGCTTCTATATTTGTTACAATGTTTCTTAAACTGCAAGCTCAGAGGCCAGCAAGGCAGGCGGGGAACGTTGGAGTCCTCCGTCACTGAAGCAAGCAAGCCTCATGTTAGTTTCAAGCTGCCTGGCTGCTGGCCGCTATCGTGGCCAGCAGTTAATTTGCATATCACGCTGATTAGCCAATGGGAAGGGTAGCGGTCATACGCTAATTACCATGTTTCTCTTTTATTAGATAGGATAGTACTTGTTACCAACGTGATGAATATGCATCAGATTATTTTTCTTTAATATTTAATTTTGCAACAATCTTTCTACCAAAAAAAAAGGGGAAAAGGAAGTAAGAGTATTTTTCCCTATAAGAAAAAAAAATAAGTTATACTTTTGCCCATAACAAAATATTCTTACACATAAGAAGTGAGAAAAGTTGTACTGGGCTTTATTTTCAGAAATGTAGGAGAAAATTTTAAAACTATTTTCACATGTCAATCTTTCACAATATCATTTAGCATAACTTTAAGTTAGAGAATCTCCTACGTATATATGTTAAGCTTTAGTAAATATAAAATGTCTAAAAGGGAAATAAAATCACAATGAACAGACTATTAATTATAAGCTTACATACTGGTTCATCAATCATTACCTCACCTCAAACACATACAAGTTCAATCATAAATATATTGAATATGATCTACATACATATTATATATGCATAATATATATATATATAATTATGTATGTAGGAAATGTAGGAATGCACATGATTTTTAATAAAATATAACAGCTTCAGACTTACAAAGCATGATTTTATATATTATATATTCATATTGTAAGCCCTAATAGTCTTTCTAAATGCTGAATTTTAAAGTGGCTCTTTTGTTTTGTCCCTGATAGAACACATTCGTTTCATTAACAAAAAATGAGAAGCTCTCAAACACATTGTGATTAAAATTCCTGAGTTTTCTTGAGAAAGCTCTAACATATGGGGATCTGTGTTAAATAAATGAAAATACTCATATCATTCCAAAGAAGGCTCACTTCTAAGGCCAAGGGTCCCTTTAGAGAAACTGACATTCTGACTTGTGAACTACCATAAATTAAAATCAGTTTACCCCATGATTAATGCTTGTTACAAGCTATTTTTTTTCCATAGCTATGAACCCTCAAATTTTGACCTTAGGAAATAGACATTCTTAATGTACTAAATTTACAGAAGTTAAAGTATGGAAGTCCTTTGGGTCAATGTTTATGTCCTTCAAGCACATTTGAGTTAAACTAATGGCTGGTACCATATACTGTACTATAAATGATTCCTTATTGAAACCTTCATAGACCTACTTTCCCCATTTCCTTAGAACTATTCAGCAAAGAATAACACTATTATTCCTCTTCTTTATTCAATTAACACTTTATGATAATTTCAAGCAAAAAAAATGACAAATTTCTTAGGTAATTTATCAATCCATAATATTGGGAAAATTTATAATTTTTTTAGCAAGATGTAGATACTTTCTGTTAGTGCCAATTGACTTACAATAAGGAAAATGTTTAACTGAAAACTCTAGCTTCATAATTGATAATTGTTTTCATCACAATGAATTTAAAGAATGAAAATAACTTGAATGTCTAGTAGGGTCTTCATAATTTTAGCTGGAATTTTCATATAATTGTTCAAGAACTTATAATGAAATAGCAGATATAACATGAAAAACTGTTATAGCTAGTGTAAAATCAAAGTTTTTGCAATTATCTTGTAAATGTTAAGGCTTTCTCTGATTAATTATTGACATAGTTTTCTAAATATTATTTCCCTAATGTTTACAAGGTAAAGAATTTCTTCCTGTTACTTTGTTAGTGACTTTCTGGTTTGATAAGTTTTTGATAGTCCCACCCTGACTATGAAAGAAAATCACATGCCCTGTGAAGTGTGGAATTAATAAAAACCAAGAGCGAGGGAGGGTAAAATGACAATTCTTTCTTTTGCTGACCATTCTGTTTTTCTCTCATTCCATGGTTTGATTTAATAATGTTGGATAGAATCCACTACAAATATAATAGGGGAATGAAAAATGACATCCTTATTTTTTCTTCAAAATCTTTCAAGGATATGAAGAGTTTCATTATTTTTTAGCAGTATAAATCAGATGCATCCAGACATCTATATTAAAAATTTTATAACTAGAAGAATCATTATACTGACAAAAACTACAGGGAGTTAATTTTTCAATAGCTAAAACTGCTTAATTTTTCACAAATGTAGTACCAGGTCCTCATTAACCTCTCAAAAATAATTTTTAAGAGTTAATATATAAAATATTCTCTCATAATTGGTTTTGATGTTTAGACAGTAGAGAAAAAAAGACAAAGTGTGATTAAGTCTGTTCATACACATCTAACTGCTTAATGTTTATAATTTCTATGATTTTACCAACAGGGAGAGTTGGCTACATTTTTACCCAATTGTTTTGATTTCTTGTTTAAGCGATGGTTATTTTAATATGTGTCAACTCCATAGGGAAGAGAACCAAGAGGTAGTAGACTTTGATTTTACTTTCATTACAGATGAAGGCACCCCAAGACACTGATAATTCATCATAAGTGAATGTTGGGGAAAATTGTAAGAGATTAGGGAGAAGTCTCCAACAGATCATAGTTTTGTAATGGAATGTGTTATCAGTTTGCTGTTATATCTTTAAAATTTTATATTTTTTTCATGGTCAAAGAAATAGCACATTTTTATTCTGCATAGAGAAAATTACTAACAAATGGGAATGGTAGCATTTATATGTTTTCTATGCTAATTAAAACACTTCATTTAAAAGTATGGTTGCTGTTTTAATTTGTCTTCACATCCTAAGATACATATGGGTTAGCTGCAATTTAAAGAATTCAGATACAAATGAATTGTCTACTATCTCTTAGGATGTTTGTAAGATTTTATAGGGAATAATACAAATAATGTCCTATAAAAAGTTTCATAGAAAGTTAACATAGATAGAGGGAAGCTAAAGTGGGAGGATAGAAATATGAGCCAACAAAAAAGGAAACATAAACAAATTTTACAACAATGCACATTAGAATTATATTATGTTCCCCAAAATTAACATCAATAAAGTATGGTATGAGAAAATCATCAAGAATTATATCATTTCAAATGATATACAATCAACCAACATGGATTAAGAAAAAGGCAAAATTATCCAGAAACTGTCATTGCTTGGTACCTGTGGATTTGTATGTTGGGAAAGGTTATATTAATGATAGATGATTTGGGAAATGGAATAGAGTATAGATGAAGAAGATAAAGCAATTTTGAATATACTAGAGGCCCTCAGCCCATTCTGCCCCCTTTCACAGTCCAGGAACCCTCAGGAGTGGGAGGTGACCTGGCAATCAGGGGAAGGTAGTGCCCCATCACACCTCTGCTGCTGCCACTGCCAGCAGTGCAAGTCTTGGCCAGACCTGGTTACCTGAGCCTCAGGCAGCCCTGGGCAGCTGGGAAGCTGCATTCTGAGGCTTGCCTGCGTCTCGGGCTGGCCCTGGGTGGCTATAGGGCTGAGGGGACTGGGGACTCCAGAGGCAGGCACGCAGAGTGGCTGGGACTGCCTAGGGTTGGGCCCAGTCTTGCTGCATGCCTGCCACCCCACAGGGCTGAGGGGAATGAGCGCCACCATCTTGTGGCTGTGGGTGCCCCCATCTTTGAGGGTGGGGCAGTCAATTAACATATTCTCCCCTTATTGACTGTGGGTGCAGTCATGTTTGCGATGGTGTGAGGGTCAATTAGCATATTCCCTCTTTATTAGATAGGATAAGCAAGGAGTAATACAGCCTTAAATTATGTAAAGCAACAACTGAGAAATCTTAAAAAGAAATGGACATATCAACTATCGTTGAAATTTTAAATTATTTTCTTACAAACTAACATGTATAAAAAAAGATAAAGAATAACATCAGTGTGTTCAAACCAATAGATAAATGTTTATTATTTTAAGTGAAAACAAAGTCATCAATGTTTCCTTTCTTAAATGACTACTGTGATCAAAAAGAAATTTGCTCACCACAATAAAAGCTATCATAAATAAAAAACTCAACTGCATATTTAAAAATCATATTGAAGAAAAAAATCATAAAACAATATATTTAATTATATTCCTGTTAAGATTTCAAACATAAAAATAATTCCTGATATAAAATTGGAGGTCTTGACAAATATAAAAAATAGTGAACAGAATTATAAGAATTAAAAGAGAAATAAAAACTCTGTCATATTCTCAGATAATGTGATTATTTATATAGAATATCAAATAAATCAATAGACAATCTATTGGCACTAATAAGAGAGTTGAACGAAGTTGGCCAATACAAGATCATCTAATATTCACATCTGCTTTAAGTGACGGAGGTTTTTTTTGCCTTTAAATTATCTGTTATAGAATTTATATGTAAAATTAGGTATAAGTTAGTATTTTTACAGAAAAAAATTAAAAGTTCTAAGAGCAGAGGCTCTCCACAAATATATCACAGCAATTTACAAAGTCATAGCAAAATACAAAACAATGTGACATTGATGCATAAATGCACAGAGTATGGAATGAAATAGGAAACTCAATACCAGAGCCATATACATATAGGAAATTAATATATTATGAAGAGGCCACCACAAAGTGCTGTGGAACTAGTACAGTGTTTGTGGGAAGCCTTGATCAATATATAGAAAATAAATAAGTTCATCCTCTACTTATCATTATTTAAAAGTGAACTCTAGATGGATTAAATACTTGAATATGAAATGTAGAAATCTTAAACCAATAAACTAAATTGTAGCAAATGACTTTGTGAAATTGGGATGGGGTGAACTTCTTCAATAATAATCCAAAAGGAAGATAATAATAAATTTTTTATTAACTTGATTGAGCACATCAAAATTTACAGATTCTTTTTTAAAATTCTTGATCATATTACATGTGTCTCCTTTCCCCTCCCATTGACCTCTCTCCCGATACTCCCTCCCCCAAGTGCAAGCCCTCACCCCCCTACTGTCTGTGTCCATTGGTTTTGCTCATATATGAACGAAATAAACTGATGAATAAAAATAGAACAAGAGACATAGAAGCATCTAACAGACTGTATGAGGGAAAATGAGGAATGAGGGTATTAGAGATCAACCAAAAATTACAGATTCATATTTAAAAAGGAAATCATATGCAATGTTTACAGATATACAACAGATTGAGAAAAAGTATATCTAAAAATGGAAGGTGATTAATATATAGAATATAATGTAGATCACTTAATATAAAATGTGCATAAACATTAAATAATTAACTCACAAATGGAAAAATCTTAAAATAAGTGAAAATACAATCAAATTTTAGTGGAAATTAGAAAAAAATGCAAATTAAAATAGCAAAGAGGTACCATTTATAGCCATCAGATTTGCAGAAATCTGAAAGTTGCTAATGCTAATCTTGATAGAATGTGTTGAAACAAGAACCTGCATGTTCTGCAACACATAATACAAAATGTTCAAGATAATCTGGAGAGCATTTTGAAAAGTATTTGGCTAAGTACTAGTATGCACACATCCCATGTGTAGGATGTTTTCATATAAACATTTCATAACTATCCCAGGATAACTGGCATAAATGGATCATAGTCATCCAATGCATTACATCACTTCCATCCTAAATATCTTGAAATGATATCCTATCTAATAATTATCAAACATGGTAATTAACCATACCTCCACTATGCTTCCCATTGGCTAATCAGGGCGATATGCAAATTAACTGCCAACCAAGATGGTGGCCGGTAGCCGGGCAGCTGAAGCAAACAGAGGCTTGGTTGCCTCGGCGATGGAGGAAGCCAAGGTTCCCCGCCTGACGCGGCCCAGCTCTGACCCGCACTCTAAGCAAAAATGTTTCAATAATAGAAGCTAAACAAATCCTGGATACCTGCTTTCAGCCAGCCGGCTTCGGAGATGGAGCCGCAATGAAGTTTCAATTACAGAAGGTAAATAAATCCCAGAATAAAAAAAAAAAGAAAAATAGGAGAGACAGGGAGCTTTAGTTGCAGGCTTGGCCCACTTGAAAATGGCCCTCAGCCCCTCATCCAGACTGGCCAGGCACCCCAGTGGAGACCCCCACTTGAAGGGGGTGCGGGCAGCCTAAAAACAGCCATCAGCCCCTCACCCAGGCTGGCCAGGCACCCAAGCAGGACCCCCACCCTGATCAGGGACACCATGCAGGGCAAACCAGCCGGCCCCCACCCGTGCACCAGGCCTCTATCCTATATAGTAAAAGGGTAATATGCAAACTGACCCTAATGCAGAAAGACTGGGAATGACTGGTCACTATGACACACACTGACCACCAGGGGGCAGATGCTCAATGCAGGGGCTGCCCTCTGGTTGTCAGTGAGCGCCCACATGTAGAAGCTCTGCTCAGGCACAAGCCAGGCTGATGGCTGCCAGTACAGCGGTGGTGGTGGGAGCTTTTCCTGCCTCCTCAGCAGCGCTAAGGATGTCTGACTGCAGTTTAGGCCTGCTTCCCGCTGGCAAGTGGACATACCCCGAGGGCCGCCGGGCTGCCAGAGGGATGTCTTATTGCCTTCTTAGGCCCAATCCCCTGGGGAGCGGGCCTAAGTCAGCAGACAGTCATCCCCCGACGGGTCCCAGACTGTGAGAGAGCACAGGCCAGGCTGAGGGACCCCCTAACCCCAGTGCACAAATTTTTGTGCACTGGTAGTTAAAGCATAAATCATTATAGGGAGATATATTTGTATGTTCATTATTGTATTGATGATAATAATAGAACATTATGAGACGTGTCCCTATAGAGGGAAAGGGAAAATAAAGTGAGGATGCATACTATGTACTGGTTATATGCAGTGAAATAAATGTACTTTTAGCAGCATTAAAATTATTGTTGAGTGAAGCAATACAATCTATATTCATCTAGGATACATGACTATCTATCTATATAAAATCCTAATATGCAAATAGGCCAAATGGCCGAACAACAGGTCACTATGATGCACACTGATCACCAAGGGGAAGATGCTTAACACAGGAGCTGACCCCAACCCAAACGCCCCGATCTGCGGTGGAGGGTGGTGCCAGGACAGCCAAGGTGGGTGCGAGTGTCGGCCCATGAATACCCTGCCAGTGACCCCGTAGATTGGCAGTGATTGCTGGCCAAGCCTAGGGACCCTATCCCTGAATGAATTTTGTGCACTGGGCCTCTAGTCTACATAATAAAAGCCTAAGTGAGCATTACGGTGAAACAACCAGAATGCTTAATGCAGGAGCTGCCTCCTGGTGGTCAGTGTGCTCCCACAGGCTCACAGCTGGCAAGCACAGCAGCACCATCGTGGCAGCCGTAAGGAGTAGCGAGCCAAGCAGTAAGGAGCAGCGAGCAGGTGGGTAGTAAGGAGCAAGGGGTCCCAGACTGCAAGAGGGGAGAGGACCTAAACTGGCAGTTGGACATCCCCTGAGGGGTCCCAGACTGTGAGGGGATGCATGCTGAGCTGAGGGCCCCTTCCAGTTCATGAATTTCATGCACTGGGCTGATAGTTCAAATATAAATATATATACTATCTGGGTGAGATGTGGAATAGAAAAATGAAATGATAGTATGGATTGAAAGAAAGGAGAAAATACTAATTAAAATATTAATAGAGAGAGAATACTGTAGTTAAACTAAGAATATTGTTAATTCAATCAAACAAAATTATATTTAAGTAGAATTGTTTTCTCCTTGTACTAGTGATGTAATTAAAACTGAACATTTCCATCCACTCCTTACACCTAATTTTGCTACTATATTCATGGCAATATGTAGCATTGAAATGGATAATCTACCTTATAATGCTCTGTTAATTCTTACCATTTGCAACAGCATGGATGGAACTGGAGAGCATTATGCTAAGTGAAATAAGCCAGTCAATGAAAGAAAAATACCACATGATCTCACTCATTTATGGATAATAAAGACCATTATAAACCGATGAACAAAAATACATACAGAGGCAGAGCAGCATTGAACAGACTGTCAAACTACAGTGGGAAGCCCTGGGAGAATTGGGGGGGGGGGCGGTAAAAGATCAACCAAAGGACTTGTATGCATGCATATAAGCATAATCAATGGACACAAGACACTGGGGGGTAGGGGAGGCTGGGGGAAGGTCAAGGGAGGGGGGAAGGAAACATATGTAATACTCTTTGTAATACTTTAAGCAATAAAACAAAATTAAAAAAAGAATCATAAACAGATGCCTCAGTGTTTGAGGGTTCCCGATTGAAACATTATTGAAACATGTTTTGGCTCCAAAGTTACCTCTGTTTTTATTGATAAACTAGAGGCCCAATGCACAAAATTCATGCAAGGGGCTCAGCCCCTGCCTGCCATAGCCTTAGCCCCCACCCACCATGGCGGCTGCCTCTGCCCCGGCAGCCACGGCTTCATCTGGAAGGTTGTCCTGAAGGATGTCCAGTCTAATTAGCATATTATGCTTTTATTATTATAGATTGATTGAAGAGCACTTTTATTTTCTCAGCTGCTTCAGGGGGTAAAGACAACGATGGCAAAATTATCTTAGAAGCATAAAAGGTTTTGACTCTTTGGTATGGTATTTTCAATCTTCTACCATCAACAGAGATAAACAAGTAAACAAGCCCTTTTCAAATTGATGCTTTTGATGCAAACTTAGAAAAAAAATGTTAAATTAACAATAAAGACTAGAAAAGTTACTTTAACATTATTTTCACAAAAGTTACAAATAATTGATGAGATCCTTTGTGGGTATTGCATGGCATCAAATGCAAATATAAATAGACTGAGTTTGGAAGGTCAAGTTCAAAATTCTGGTGGAGGTTGTACACACAGAAATAAACATTTATACCTTCAGGGAGACAACCATATGATCCTCATGAGCTGCATATGGTTGTTTTGCAATAAACTGATTAATGTTTTGATGTCATGGAGAAAAAGACACTGTACATGTGAAACTAGTGTGTTCAGATTTGAATGTAGCCAATGAACAGAGCAATGAAATTGAGTTTGTGAAAGGAACATGATGAAACAAACGTGTTACATATATCCATGTTTTCTTTGGTTTCCCCTAGTCTATATTGACACAAAGAGCATTAACAATTTCTCTTTTGTTTTAACAAGGCCAATTACGTTTTGTTTTCTGCCTTTTAAAATAAATGAACTGCAATTTACTTATCAGGAAAAATTGCTTGATTATATTACTCTATCCTTGTGTTGCCTCTTTTATCTCTTTTAGGGAAAATCCTAAAATGTAAAGAAAGATTTACAGTAATGCACACATCTTTGCATTCAGACAACTGAAAGATACTGGTTTTTAATTCATCCTAGTTAGATTTATTAATGAACAATTAAAAGATCACATGTATATGCTGAATGCTTACACTTTTTTTTTCATTTGTGCCTTAATTCCACAGTTGACAAAGTATATACTTCAGTTCTTCACAAAACATCCTCATCTTTCCTTGCATGCTTTCTTTCTTGCTTTATTTTCTTATTTACTTCTTTATCTGTAATCCCATTTCCATTGCCGTCCATTCATGAGCAGTTACTCCAACACTGAACAAACATGAGGACCTGAAAAGTGAGGTCTTGTAAACAACATATTGATTATTTTATGTAGTTTTTTTTGGGTCTCATTCAGAGGCATGATGGGTGAACCCATGTTTTGGCAGCACAAAGTTGATTTTACTATACAGTATATGAGGAGTCAATATGGCATTATTATTGTGGCCATTTATTTGTCCCAACTTCATATATTATTTTTATATCCAGTTAGATATCACTTGCTATGGTTAAATCTTGTAAAGTATACCAAAGTAGAATATAGCTGTAAACACACACGCATACACACACACACACACACACAATCACCCTTATTTGTATATATGGGTTTTAGTCCTCTGAAGAATTTTTTCACTGAAACTCTGCCCTTTATTACATAATCCATGTACTATCTCTCACAAGTACTTCTAAACGTTTTTTAGCTTTTTATTTTGAAATAATTTTAAAGTCACAGGAAGCTACAAAAACAGTACAGGAGGTTCTATGTACTGTCCGCCCAGTTTCTTCTAATGGTTACATTTTATACACCTGTAGTATAAAATCAAAACAAGGAAATTGACATGCTACAACGGGTGTGTATAGTTCTTTGCCATTTGTCAGATATGTCGATTTATACAACTATGGCTATAATCAAGATACAGAACTATTTTTTAATATGTTCTGATTGATTTGAGATAGAGAGGAGAGAGAGAGAGAGAGAGAGAGAGAGAGAGAGAGAGAGCGAGAGAGAGAGAGAGAGAGAATTTGTTACCTCCTGCCCAAACCCCAACAGGAGACCAAACCCAAAACCTGGGCATGTGCCCTTACTGGGAATTGAACCAGCGACCATTTGGTGCATGAGATGATGCTCAATCAACTGAGCAACACTGGCCAGGGCAAGATACAAAACTATTTCATTACCACAAGGATTTCCATGTCTATTCCTTTGTGGTCACACCCACCACTGTCCCCTCCATCATTCCTAACCCCTGACAACCACTGATCTGTTTTACATCTCTATAATTTTGTAACTTCTAGAATGTTATAAATGAATCAGACTAGGTGACTTCTTGAGGTTGTCTTTTTTTTCCCCTAAGCATAACATCGTTCAGATTGAGCCAACATGTGTATCAATAGTTCATCTATACTAATAAAAAGGTAATATGATAATTAGACTGGGTAGACTGGACATCTTCTAGGTGTCTGGTCCTCCTTCCAGACAAAGCCATGGTGGTGGGGCCCAAGGCAGAGGTGGTTAGGGGTGAACAGGTCGGCAGAGGAGCAGTTAGGGGAGGGAAGTTAGGGGTGATCAGGCCAGCAGGGGAGGGTGATTAGGGGCCATCAGGCAGGCTGGTAGGTGAGCGGTTAGGAGCCAGCAATCCCGGATTGCAAGAGGGATGTCCGACTGCCGGTTTAGACCCAATCTCTACAGATTGAGGAGGGTGCAGGACAGGCTGAGGGACCAACCCACATGCACGAATTTTGTGCACCGGGCCTCCAGTTTACTTGATAAAAATCAGATCCCATGAAATGGATATGCCATTGTTTGTGAAGTATTCACCTACTATAGAACATTTTTAGTGTTTTTAGTTTGGGGCCATTACAAATAAGCTGATATAAAAAATCATTTGCAGGTTATTGTGTGGATTTAAATTTATTTCTGTGGAATAAATGATCAGGAGTGAAATTACTGGATCTTATGGTAAATATTTATTAGAACTTTAATGTTTATTTATCTTAGGTTTATCCCATTTTTCTGTATGCGAAAATCTGTTTAAATCCCTTCTTATTTATTAACTTTATGGGATAATCTAATGTGGGCACATAAAAAATAATAAAATAAAAAAAGCAAAAGGAGCTTGACCAATAAGATTTACAAACATAAAGTCCACAATCTTTGCCTTGGAATTTAAAATCATCCATAATTATTTCTTCTAGTTTGGGAAAACTGGATTCCACTCTCAGCCCCACCCCCTAGTTTTTTGATTGACTAACTTGATAGTTTATCTTTCATCTAGCTAATATACATATTACTCTCTATTTATTTTTTTAAAAATTCTTTACTGTTTAAAGTGTTACAAGTCTCCATTTCCCCCCATTGACTTCTCCCCGGCCGCCCCCAACCCCAATCACATGCCCTCACCTCCCTACTGCCTGTGTCCATTAGTTATGCTCATATCCATGCATACAAGACCTTTAGTTGATCTCTTACCCCCTCAACTCCCCGCCCCCATCTTCCCTCATAGGTTCAACAGTCTATTCAATGTTTCTATGACGCCGGTTCTATTTTTGCTCATTAGTTTATGTTGTTCATTATATTCTACACATGAGTGAGATCATGTTATATTTATCTTTCTCCAACTGGCTTATTTTTCTTAGCATAATACTATCAGTTCCATCCATGCTGTTGCAAATGGTAAGAATCCCCCCTTTTTTACAGCAGCATAGTATTCCATTGTGTTACCGCTGTTTTCTAATCCACTCATCTGCTGAGGGGCACTTAGGCTGTTTCTGAACCTTAACTATTGTAAACTGTGCTGCTATGAACATAGGGGTGCATATATCCTTCTGATTGGTGTTTCTGTTTCCTTGGGATATACTACTATAAGTGGGATTACTGGGTCAAATGGAAGTTCCATTTTTAATTTTTTGAGGAAATGCCGTACTGTTATCCACAGTGGCTGCACCAGTCTGCATTCCCACAAGCAATGTAAAAGGGTTCTTTTTTCTCCCCATCCTCTCCAGCACTAGTCGTTTCTTGATTTGTTGATGATAATCATTCTGACAGGTGTGAGATGGTACCTCATTGTTGTTTTGATTTGCATCTCTCAGAAGATTAGTGATGATTCTGAGCATGTTTTCATATGTCTCCTGGCCTTCTTAATGTCCTCTTTCTATTCTAGTCTATTTTCTAAATCTTGACTTCATCTTTCATGAATTGTTCTCCCTCCTTCTTCCAGATTTGGCATCATATCTGTTACTTTGATTTCTAAAATTAAGCTCATACTCAAAATTCTGGTTTGACTGGCTTCCAACATTCCATTCTCAATTCAAATTAACTTAGAGAGGCAAACTTGTATATTAGTATCTCAAAGGCTGTTCTGGGGATATGAGTCATGACCCAGAAAGTTAAGGCAGCATAAGATTCTGTATTACCTCAAGCAATTCAGTTAATATTTCTGGACTTTAATTTCCTCATCTGTATGTGGTCTCTTCAGTTAAAGTTAATCTATTATTTTTTCATTAAAAGTTATCAAAAGACTAACAGATTTTGTGATTATTTCTCACCCAAGTCTTAGGCCAGAACTGTTTTATTATTATTATTTATTTTGTGAACAAAAAACTATCTCTGCCTTGGTACCCAGTAGAATTGATTCAGGTGACTTACAGTGTTTTTCCCCCCCATACACTTTGTTTATACAATCTTTCTATTCTACAATTATTCTCATCAGTCCTCAGAGTGTTTAACTGCTATCTAAAATCATTGCATCAATTTCTTCATGCAATGCCATAATAAGAATCAATCATTATGCTTTATAAAGCTCTCTGCAGTTATAGTGCTTTTCTGAACTCTAAATTTTCATTTTTTCCTTACCAGTATTACATGTCCACCTAGTGACACAGGGCTGCATATGCATTCCAAAGTTGCACTGAGTTCTTTAGGAAACCAATATAGGAAAAATGCTTTCTGGGCGATGAAAATCCATGAAGCAATGGAATGATATGTGGAGTATTTGTGAATGTGATTATTATGGTTATATAATACTCTATAAAAATTTCACTCAAGGAGAAACCAAGATGGCAGCATAGGTAAACACCGGAAATTGCTGCCTCCCACAACAAATTCAAAAATACAACTAAAAGACAAAACAAACATCATCCAGAACTATAGGAAGGCTGGCTGAGTGGAAATTATACAAGTAGAAGGAAAGAGAAAAGCACACTGAGACTCATAGGAGGTGCGGAAGTAAAGTGCAGAGGTACGGAGGCGCACGCAGCAAGCGCTGGCAACTGAGGATACAGCTGTCTTTTTGAATCGGGAGGGAGTCACAAGCCCCCGACTGCTCTGAACTCCAGTTCTGGGTGAGTCTCTGGGGACCTAGACTCATACTGGGAGAAAATGGACTGTCTGGAAGCAGGCAGAACTCAGAACTCAAGGGTGGCTTTCTCTCAGAGGTGCTTGCAGCAATTACCATGACAATGAGACGTGGGGCCCTTTATGGCAGGGCTGAGGATCAGCCATAGCTGCTTGCTCCGCCCTGTTGATTCCCTAGGACCCTGCCCAACCCAATCTGAGGCAGATGCTTTTGCATATGTATGCCCTGGCCCTTTTCAATCTGAAAATTACCTAACAAACTGCAGCTGGGCCAGACAGACCCAGAACTTCCAAGAGAAGGCCCAAGGCCCCACAGCAGCTTGCATTGCTTCACAGCTGGGCCTCATTTGGGCACCTCCAAACCCCAAACAAGGAAGAGGAATCTCCAGATCTCTCCATAGCTCCTGCTGGGTACCCTCAGGCAGATGATAAATTAGCACCTCCTTAGATACAAGAGACAGTGTACCCAGTGGTCAGAGTGGGACCATCCAGATTACAACTCATCAGATCCATAAGGGACACACTCAGGGGGCAGACTCAGTGAGCAGCAAAGCCGCACTGAAGCAAGTCTTGCCCCAGAAGGGTATCTTCAGCACAGAAGTTCTCCCACTGTAGACTCAGCTGATTCTCACAGCCAATTGGCCTGGAGGTCAATTCCTCCCAGTGATACCTACAACAATCAAGGCTTAACTACAACAGGACTGTGCACAAAGCTCACAAAGGGGTGCACCAAGAGTGTCCACCTCAAGTAATTGGGGAGGCTGAACCACTGGGCCCTATAGGACACCTAGCACACAAAGCCACTCTACCAACACAGGGAAGCATAAAAAATGCTGAGACAAAGAAACAGGTCACACATGACAGAAGTGGAGGAAAGCAAACAACTGGATATAGAGTTCAAAACCACGGTTATAAGGTTTTTCAAGAATTTTCTAGAAACCGCCGATAAATTTAGTGAGACCCTGGAGGATATGAAAAAAGACCAACTAGAAATTAAGCATACACTGACTGAAATAAAGAATAATATGCAGAGAACCAACAGCCGACAAGAGGATCCCAAGAATCAAGTCAAAGTTTTGAAATACGAAGAAGCAAAAAATACCCAACAGAAAATCAAAAAGAATCCAAAAATATGAAGATAATTTAAGGACAACTTCAAGCACACCAACATCCGAATTATAGGGGTGCCAGAAAAAAAGAGAAAGCAAGATATTGAAAACCTATTTGAAGAAATAATGACAGAAAACTTCCCCTACCTGGTGAAAGAAATAGACTTACCAGTCTAGGATGCACAGAGAACCCCAAACAAAAGGAATCCAAAGAGGACCAACCAAGACACATCACAATTAAAATGCCAAGGGCAAAAGACAAAGAGAGAATCTTAAAAGCAGCAAGAGAAAGAAAGTCAGCTACCTACAAGGGAGTACCCATACGACTGTCAGCTGATTTTTCAACAGAAACTATGCAGGCCAGAAGGGAGTGACAAGAAATATTCAAAGTGATGAATAGCAAGAACCTACAACCAAGATTACTTTATCCAGCAAAGCTATCATTCAGAATTGAAGGTCAGATAAAGAGCTTCACAGATAAGAAAAAGCTAAAGTAGTTCATCACCACCAAACCAGTCTTTAAGAAGAGGAAGAAGAAAAGGGTAAAGATAAAAATTATGAACAGAAAATACATATCTATCAACAAGTGAATCTAAAAACCAAGTGAATAAAAAATCTGATGAACAGAGTAAACTGGTGAATATAATAGAACCAGGAGCATAGAAAGGGAGTGGACTGACAATTTTTTGGGGGAAAGGGGTGTGGGGGTGCAGGAAGAGACTGGACAAAAATCGTACACCTATGGATGAAGACAGTGGGAGGGGTAAGGGTATAGGGTGGTGTGGGAACTTGGTGGAGGAGAGCTATGGGGGGAAAAAGAGTAACAACTGTAATAATCTGAACAATAAAGATTTAATTTAAAAAAATTTCACTCAAACTTAGTGATTTAGGAAAATATTCATCAAAAATTCAGGAACACCTAACTGGATGGTTCTTGTTCAGGGTATCTCAAAAAGTTGAAGTCAGATAGTGGCTATGACTAGAGTCATCTTGCAGGCTTCTTTACATCTGTGTTTAGTGAGTGGGACAGCTGGGATGGGAAAAGTTGGGGCTTTTCAGCTATCTCTATGTGATTTCTATGGATTATCTGTATAACATGGTGGTTTCAGGGTAGCTGACACTTTTACCTGTTGGTTTAGGGGCCCCAAAGGAGAGATAGATAGATAGAGATAGAGATAGAGACAGAAGAAGAAGAAGAAGAAGAAGAAGAAGAAGAAGAAGAAGAAGAAGAAGAAGAAGAAGAAGGAGAAGGAGAAGGAGAAGGAGAAGGAGAAGGAGAAGGAGAAGGAGAAGGAGAAGGAGAAGGAGAAGGAGAAGGAGAAGAAAAGAAGGAGGAGGAGGAGGAGAAGATGGAGAAGATGGAGGAGGAGGAGACAAAGGATAATGAAGAGGAGAAGGAGGAGAAAGAGAAAGGGGTGGGGAGGGCAGAGAGATTAGGGTACCAAGCAGAAGCCACATATCCTTTTATGACCTAGCCTTGCAATTCATGCATCATCACTTTTGCCAAATTCTATTGACCTAGACCCCTGGTCGGCAAACTGCGGCTCGCAAGCCACATGCGGCTCTTTGTCCCCTTGAGTGTGGCTCTTCCTAAGCCTTAGGAGTACCCTAATTAAGTTAATAACAATGTACCTACCTATATAGTTTAAGTTTAAAAAATTTGGCTCTCAAAAGAAATTTCAATAGTTGTACTGTTGATATTTGGCTCTGTTGACTAATGAGTTTGTGGACCACTGATCTTGGGCAGTTATAATAGTCAACATAGGTTCATGGGGAGAAACACACACTCTACCTCTTGATGAAGGAATGCCAACTTCAAATTATAAGAAGAGCATATAGGATGAGATAATAGCCATATTTGAAAAGTATAATTTGCTAATAAAATGGCATTTAGATTAGGTATTATAGGATGATGTGGAGGTGATTTCTAAAAGTTCTTTCTGGACTTTGGTCACCTTTCACTCTGAGGAAAATATGGCAATATCTGGGAGAATTTTGTACATGATATTGATGATAGACAAAATGGCAGTTAAAATAAATATGTTTGTATTTACACGTTGAATATAGAATGTGTTTTTTTTTTTAAATTAGACTTCCTTTAAAATAAGTCTCATACTTGAAGTCCATGGGTCCTGAGGCCAGTTTACATGGGTAAAAAATTTCATTTGAAGCTCTAATGTCCACATTATATAAACTCTTCATACTGAGTTCTTCATTAGTACATAGGACTGCTTTGAAAATCAAATAAAGTTCTATAGCAAATGTTTAGTGCCACCACTAGCCCATAGAAACAAATACATAAATACCAGAGGCCCAGTGCACAACATTTGTGCATTGGTGGGAGGGGGTCTCTCAGGTCGGCCTGTGCCCTCTATCATTCCAGGATCCCTTGGGAGATGTCTGTTTGCTGGCTTGGGCCTGCTCCCACCACTGCCACTGCACTCGCCAGCTGTGAACCCAGCTTCTGGCTGAGCAACGCTCCTACTGTGAGAGTGCAGTGACCACCAGGGGGAAGCTCCTGTGTTGAGCACATGTCCCCTGGTGGTCAGTGTGCATCATAGTAATCGGTCATAGGATTTTATTATATAGGATTAGGTGTTATTCAGTTATTGAAATTTGTCTAAGAAAAAGTAAATGAACTATCTCAGACCCAGGAGCTTTCTGTTTATAAATTTAGAACAACAAAGCAGTAAACAAAAGAATCCCCAAATTGAAAACATAAAAAAAATGACTAAAAGTTAAACAAGGGATTCTTATTTACACATATTAGTATAAATCTTTTATAAACAGTGGGCTATGATTTTAAAGTACATTTGTATCATCCCATCTCAGATTTTTTTTAGGAGTAGAAATTCAATGTGATGAATGTAACATATATTTTAATTTTTATTTCCAAACTTTAGAGCACTCTGTTTATTGGATTCATTTTTTCTGGAAAATAAATGGAATATAGAGAGTTAAGTTACAATAAACAGCTGGTCAAATTTTATTCAGAGGTCAGTTAATATGTTTTAGGCTATAAGCACTAAAAGGCTATCATTTGCCATCCACTTTCACTCCCTACTACCAACATGCCACTCTGAGGTATAAAAAGTTAAACCATAAAATAAATGTACAAGTCTCTAAAAGTGTCTAACCTCTAAATGGATGACAATATTGTAATGTTAAAATATATCACATACCATATAATTTTATAAAATTTTATTATTTTGAGGGTGCCTCTGCTTTGCAGGTATCCTCAAATACATACTTAGCCCAGTGGTTATATAACAACACTGCATTTTGTTGAGCATAGATAACATATTCAATTTGACTTACAGGTCACTTATAGTATTAGTTTTTTAAGCATAGAGCTTAAGTTGTGCCATAAGCAATGTTTTCCAATTTCATAGAGACCATTATAGATTCTGCTTTCTTATATTAAAGATATAAAACAAGTATATGTGTATGTTTATGTATATAAGTATATTTATTGCTTATTAGTTCTATTACTTATTCCTTTGATTTCTTATGATAGTATGAATGTATGCAGATAACAGTAAAGAAATAAATATGTGAGGTTATTTTTTTTACTTTCTTTTTATTTTAAAAAAGAATAAAATAAATTAATGGCAGGAAGACAGGAATGATGAGCTGTAATATCAAACAGCCTCAAGGGAAGCAACCTGTAATAGGTAGTAAACAGACTTCTCTATTGGATTTCTTTTTTTCTACTCAAAGAATCTAGAAAAGTGGCACCTTTAAAACAATAAGTCTAAAGGCCTACCCTCATGACTAAAATTTAACTGGAGTGCCCACAGCATTAGCATAATACTCAGAACTAAAACAAATTGAGCTACACAAGTCAATCTGGGGCTAGAGTAGTAGAAACAGATGTAAAAAATCAGGCTGATACACTAAAACTAGAGGCCTGTTGCATGAAAAGATTCATGCAATAGGCCTTCCCTTCCCCTGGCTGCCGGCACTGGTTTTCCTCTGGCACCTGGCACCCAGGCCTTCGCTCTGGCCAGAGCCGCCTTCAGTGCCTTTGCTGCTCCACTTTGTGCCTACATATGCAAATTAACTGCCATCTTTGTTGGTGGTTAATTTGCATATCTCGCTGATTAGCCAATGGGAGGCATAGTGAAGGTACCGTCAATTACCCTGTTTGTTTATTATTAGATTAGATGCGTTAGTAACAACAAAAAGAAAGAAAGAAGATTTAGAGAGGTCAAGGTGAAATGATTATTAGAGCTCAGTCAAACATCAGCCTCCAGGCAATTCTGGAGAACCTTCTTTATGCAGGACTTTATTCTTTAGAACAAGGAACCAATAATTTCTAGTTTCTTTCATTAGGATAAAAAAAATTAGGGGTAAGAATGAATCACATTTTTGGCAGTTACATGCAAATACAATTACAGATTTTTCTCACTCTGATTTTTGCTATGTATGAGTTATTTTTGCTCTTTAAGAGTTATCCTTTTGTCCCACTTGCAATGAGCTGCCAAATTAATTTCCCAAACACGATTATGATGGATTTATTAAAATGTTGAAAGAAGTGTATGGACACTTCCAGAAAAAAAGCAGATGCAAATCGATGGCTAGTTTCAAATAAGCTTAAAGGACATAGTACAGACAAAAGGTGACGGTAAAAAAATAAATTAAAAACAATAATGATAAGCCTCCATACATGGCAACATTTTGTAGCTAGGTATATAGTACAAAGAAAATACATCTATCATAAAAACATATTGCACATGGAATTGGAATAAGTATGTTGTGCTACCAATGAAATATATAAGATATGAGTAATTAATGTATTGATGTGTATACTTGTTTATCAAATGGACTGACAATGCTTTATGTGCATGGCTTCTATAGCACTCATAAAAAATATTGAGTTACCTATACCCATATGGCAGGTAAAATATATAGAGAAAAACAATTAATGGGGAAGGTCGAAACGAATGGATCCCCTATGATGACCATCATCTGGATCTTTTGTCTCAAGCTGGCTCTCCAAATTAGTAACTGGATATCACTCCAAGTTTTAATCATTTGGAGATTAATTCTTTAAACATGTACCTTAAATGGTATAAAACCTAAAACACAACCTTGGTTAATATATAGCTGAGAATTGTTTGAAATAAGTATGATGATGGCAAATTGTGAAGTTAAAACAGTACTTCACTCATATATTCAAGAGGCTCAGTCTTTCTTTCAGCTTTATTGAGATAAAATTGGCATATAATATTGTATAAGTTTAAGGTGTACAACATAACAATTTGATATATGTATTTATAACAATATGATTACCACAATAAATTAACACATTCATCACCTCATATAGTTACAATTTGTTTTTGTGATGCGAATTTTTAAGATCTATTTTCTTAGCAACTTTCAATATACAATACAGTATTGTTAGAATTATGTTACATGAAAGAAGTCAGAGGAAAAAAGACATACTGTATGATTTCACTTATATGTAGAATCAAAAAACACTGAACTCATAGAAACTGAAAATAGATTGGTAGTTAGAGGAGAGGGCAGTGTGGGTGGGGGGATGAATGAAGGTAGTTAAAAGGAAGCTCATTTTTTGGAGAGAGGTTGGAGCATTAATTAAATCACTATTTCTCATAAAATATGTTGATTTTTTTTATCAATATGGAGACAATCATCGAGAAACAATTTGAGACCTAAAGGATAAAAAAAAATCTCAGTTTGTCCAAACTGGTTTGGTTCAGTGGATAGAGCGTCAGCCTGTGGACTGAAAGGTCCCAGGTTGGATTCCGGTCAAGGGCATGTACCTTGGTTGTGGGCACATCCCCAGCGCAGGGTGTGCAGGAGGCAGCTGATAAATGTTTCTCTCTCATTGATGTTTCTAGCTCTCTATCCTTCTCCCTTCCTCTCTGTAAAAAAATCAAAAATATATATATATTTTAAAAAAATCTCAGTTTGATGTTAATTTGTTGTGCCTCCGATCCCTGAACAGTGAAACTCTTATGAAGCATTGCTTGGTAACCTTAACAGTGATTCTCAAACTTGAGTGTGTATCAGAGTCTCCTGGAGTACTTGTTAAAACATAGATGCCTGAGCCTCAACCCTTAGTGATTCTAATGTTGCAGATGTGTGGCTATTGAGAATTTGCTCTTCTAATAAGCCCTCAGTTGATGTTGACACTGCTGATCTGAAACAACTCTTTGGAACCAATGCCTTAGATTAAGAGCATTTCACAATAATTTTCCAAGGTCCCCACATTGAAAAGAGGAACCAGCAAAGTTATTAACCTCCTCCTTTCTCCATTTAACCTTTAGTATTCCTTTTATTATAAGGAAATATCTGAGTTCTACATTATCATATCAAATCTCCCAATTCTGTAATACTTTACTGCCTATGCTCCCAGGAACAGCAATAAAATTATGTTGAGATATGAACATGAATTTCTCATCAGGTTCTATAGGCTGAATTTTATTCAATGTTTCTAGTTAACTATAAGATTTAGTTGTTTAAACAAATTATAAAGAAGCAATATTTTAATACTTGTATTCCTTTTTTCTTTTCTTCATAGAGTAAATATTAGGCCCATGATTCATTCTTTTACTTTGATATCAATTTTAACTATGTGCCACTTAAATCAAAATAGAAAAATATATATATATATATTTAACTAATATACAGAAAAATGTTAAACTAGCCTCAAAAATAAATAAAGTATCCTACATAATAAAGAGGTAATATGCTAATTTGTCCGTTATGATGTTCGAGTCATGACCAGTCAATGGGTTGCGCATGCACAGGAGCTGGGTGGCGGGGATGGGGGCGGGGACTTCTGCCTCCAGTGGAGGCACGCCCAGGCCTGCCCAGCACTAAAGTCCCACCCAGCACTGAGGTGAAGCTGCCTGCCTGTATCCCTGGCCAGGGACGTGATGAAAATAGCAACAAAAAGAGAACAAGGCTGACTATACTAATATCAGACAAAATAGACTTTAAATTAAAAATTATATATATATATATATATATATATATATATATATGCAATCAGTGGATCTCTAGTAGACAACCATCTGCTTGAATATAAGTAACTCCTTTATCAACTCCTGAAAAAAAGAAAAAAAACACATACAAAAAACCCAAGACTATGTCATTGTTGAATGGCTTTAACTGACTGTTCATCATAGAAACTTTATTTTATGTTTCTGAAAACTAACCAATTTAATTATCTATAATAGTTTAGAGTCTACAGAGGTTGTTCTGCAAATTTATATTGGTTAAACAGCATTTCCTAATGTTCAAATATATTGCCATAGAAGTATATAAAGTTTAAGTAGAAATGTTTGATAATGGTGCCAGGTTCACAGACAGTAGTGATTGGGAGGTTTTTTGATTTACTAAAGGAAAGCTCCTTGTTTGCCTTTAAGATGCAATTCTGAGAAGTCAAGGAAACTTTTTTGGCTTTCTGTTGGATGAAGTAATTAGTTTTGCACCTTAAACCATGCAGCATCATTTACCTACTCCTGAGAGTGCTACACAGAACAAATTTGCTCAAAGAGGTGGCTATTTCACAAATTGAATTGTAACTGTTATGTGCAGCCTGGCACAGTCACAAAATAAATATGAATAAAATTTGATGAAATAATTGCTAATTTTATATGTAATTATTTTTATACAATTGAACATATTAAGGCATTTATTTAGGCACTGTGTTTTATGAGTAAGATCATTTTTATCTTGTTATAATGCATAGATTCAGAATATTTTATATATACACATTATGTATACACATATACATATGCATCATACGTAAGTATATATGTTCAGAATATTTTAAAACATAGTATTATATTGGACCACTGGCTATAGTTTCATGTGTATTATTGAATAATTTTGTGCTGTTCAAGCAGCATATTTATTTACATGTAAATTCATGTAAATGGGCATTAACTTTTTATTGGTACACCTAAATAAAAATATATTAGAGAGAAATTATGAAGACAAATTGATAAACTACATTCATAATTTCATTTAAGTACATTTTTTAAATATTTATTTTCCATCCTTTATGGATATATCACATTCCCTCTGGCTACTCCAAATAAATCAATAAATTTAATTAAAAAGAAAGAAACTACAGACAAAATACATTTAAAAGCAAATATTTTTTACATAATACTTGGTAAATCAGCACAAATATCTACTTTATCCTTTCATACTCGTAATGTACATGACAGATAAATTGCATTTTACGTGAGTTATTTGTGTCTTTCCCAGCTGTACCTAACAATCATTTATTTCTAAAGCTCCTTTTACCATATAAACCAATAGCTGTGAAATATGGTTTTATTGCTACTTTTCATAAAAGGGATTTATTTCCATTTTTAGATGAGATTATTTACATCAATATAAATTTGTTTTTGATATCACATATTAGCTGATTTAAGTAACTAAAAAATGCTTATTAATTAACATCATCTTCAAAAATTAAAAGACTAAATAAAATATTTTGACCTGGCCTGCAGAGGTTAGATTTATCCATTACATTGTTAATGCTTCATCAATTTAATATATTTTATAGTTATGTCAAATACTTTGCTTATGTAAAGTATTTAAAATATTTGCCCCCCCTTCTTTTAAAAAATAAAATTTTATCACTATATGGCCTTCGATCAGCTTGATGGATTGCTTAGTAAAAGACTTGCTTGTTTCCTAACAGAAAACACAATGAGTTTATCTCAACTTACCAAGAGAAATGCTTCTTTGGAGAATGCACATTAAGTCCTGTGGTTTGGCTTGTCTCAGTTTTGATGGATGTCCAATTGCCTACAGTCCCGTAAGTAGAAGAATTAAAATAAAATGGCTATACTGGATGTTTAAGGTTATCATGGCATTAAACAGTCACTACTGGCATTTTAAAAAAGAATTAAATTACAGTTTAAAATGTAATGATGTAAACTGATAATGAATGAAATTATTAAACTAAGGGAATCTATTATTATAACACATAACTTCTAATATGCCTCAAGATATTCAGAAATTTTTAAAGTCAAGCAAAGAGGGAATATGCTGCAAAACTAGACTACTGAACAATTGGTGTCTTATTTTGTATGTTTGATGAAGGTATCTTACATAACAATGCTTTATGGGGAAGAAAAGTTCCTGAGTACTTAGGAGATAAAAAGCCTCTGGGGAAATTGTGATTCTAAATGTTCACTGATCCCTGTGGGGTTCTCAAGTCTAACATTTTTCAAATATCTGTAAAGAAAACACATGACCACCCACACTAGAATTATGATTGTGATCAAGCTATTAGTGTGTAACAAAGATTAATATTATCATTTGTATGAATATGTAGCAAACATTAGTAGTGTCATTTAGACCAGTGATTTTCAACTTTTTTCATCTGATGGGACACATAAACTAATTACTAAAACTTTGCAGACACCAAAAAATATATTTTTTTTGCTGATCTGACAAAAAGACAAAAATAGGTATAATATTAATTCATTCACACATGACAGCTATTGTTGTGTTGGCAGTTGTCTTTTATTTTATTTGATAAAATAAGGGAACAGAGGTCAGTGCCCTCAACTAAATAGGTATTGCATGTTTAATTTTTTTTCTTTTTTTTGTGTCACACTAGTTAAAAATTGCTTATTTAGATGGATATACTAAAATGAGAAAACACAAGTTTAGTTAAATATTTTGCTTTCTTTAGAATCCATCCCTGGTGTGTGTGTGTGTGTGTGTGTGTGTGTGTGTGTGTGTGTGACTTATGAACTTGAAGGGCTTGAAGGGGTGGGGGATAAATTTACTTTTTGTTTTTATGATTTGTACTAGAGTAAAGCAATATTTAATTATTGTTACTCTGATTTTTTCAATATTCTTATTTAAAGGTATATTTTTCTATTTAGAATTATTTCCAATTTATTTTTTTACAAATTTATTAAAGAATAAAATGAATAGAGATTGAATTAGGAGCAAAATATCAAATATAATAATGTTCATATTTCTGAAATATTCTGAATTAACATAAAGTAAAATATTTCCAATGTAGAAAATAAAATATTCCATGAAGATCAAATATTTCCCCTTTAGAAAATAAACTATCCTATATTGGACAGTACATTGTATTTAGTAGTTATTAAATAAATATTTGTCATAGATGAATAAAAGCGTTATCATTCTATTTGGGTAGGTTTGATCAAGACCAAAGAGTTTATTGTTCTCAAGCTGTAGTTAGGTGTACGAAACTGTACATTAATCATTCACACTCAAACAGAAGAAAGAGTTCATTAGCTAAAACTGTGCAGCATCTGTGTGTCACTAAATAAATTGAGCAGAATCACATGAGAAAATGAATTATCCAGGTAATGGGCTTGTCTTAATTCAAGGAGGAAAAATCGTAACAAGAAAAACATATCATTTTACTGGAGGATATGAGGTCTACTTAAAGTGCTTGATTTAAAACTGATTTACAGGGAACACAAGAGTGTGTAGACAACTCAAGAGTTGTGATGATTGTCAAGGCTCAGTTAGATGCTCATATTCTATATACTTTCATCAAAAGAAGTTTTCAGCATATTGACATTAAAAATTGATGAAACTAAAGGAAAAACAGCTAAAATAACCTTGAAAAACATGGAGCTAAATGGCAAGTGGAGGCACAAGTATACATAAGTATAATTTTGCTCTACAGTTTTCCAAGACAATAGATATTATATATTTTTCTGAATCAAATAAATCTAGAACCCACTAGTGCTGCATAGAGGTCCTAGATGGCTTGAGCAGCCTGAAAAATAACACTAGTTAAACATTTGGCCCCAGCCAGTTTGGCTCAGTAGATAGAGCATCAGCCCATGGACTGAAGTGTCCCTGTTTCGATTTGGTCAAGGGCATGTACCTTGGTTGTAGACTCAATCCCCAGCCCTGATCTGGGCACATGTGGGAGGTAATCAATCAATGTGTCTCTCTCACATCGATGTTTCTCTCTCTGTGTGTCTCTTCATCCCTCCCTTCCACTCACTCTAAAAAAATCAATGGAAAAACATCCTTGGGTGAGGATTAACAACAACAAAAAATAATTTGGCCCCACCAGTGTGGCTCAGTAGTTGAGTGTAGACCTATGACCCAGGAGGTCATGGTTCAATTCTCAGTCAGGGCACATGTCTGGGTTGCGGGCTTGATGCCCTGTAAGGAGCGTGCAGGAGGCAGCCAACTGATGATTCTCTCTTATCATCTATGTTTCTATCTCTCTCTCCATCTTCCTTCCTCTCTGAAATCAATAAAATTTAAGAAAAATTGTAGGGAGAATTATGTCTTGCATTCAAGCTATTATAGTCCTCCCCAGATGATTTGTGCAAGCCTTCATTAGCTATCTGCTCACTGGCAAATAGGTTCACTATGCCCTGACCACACTTGACCATTGGGAATCTTATCCTTTAAATTCAACCATATTTGATATTCATATCTTAGGTATCTACCCATTATCATATTAGAGACCTGGCCACATCCTGGGTTGAGTTTAAGCTGAGCACAAATGTCCTTCACTATAGTCTTCATCTTGGAAGCCACAGTGCTTGAGCCCTTCAACCTCTTAAACTCAAAAGTTTAGTATTCTCTTACATCTTAGGGCTGAAAGAGTTTATTTTGACTAATGATTCTAAAACATAAATTCTATTCATTGGTTGTCAGTAGGAGTGGGAGTAGGGAGCTATAAGGAAAACACAGATTTCTAAAGATTTCTATTCTCCTTCTTGATGTGTAGGTAGAAAACAGATTTGTTTTGCTTTCCCTTAGTAAATCCATAACAACTGATATGAACCAATACAGAGGTATTTGTCTCATTCTCCTCACATATAGAGTCATTTTCATTATTTATGATAGTTATGTTCTATCAGATCCCTGCAAACACTGAATCAGTGAAGACTGAAACATGGCTCCTAGGCAAAATACAGAGTTAGGTTCCTGCAAGCTTCTGCTCACAGCATTTTTGTCCACCAATCAATACAAAACCTTACTTGAACAAATATTTAATGTACTTAATTTCATCATAAGGTGCATCACAACTTTCTTGCTCTTACAAACACAAGATAACACTTCTGAACTATGCTTGCAGCCATTTTAAGCAACCAAATAACCAACAAAAAAACAAATTTAAGAAAAGGTGACACTAACCAGACTTTAAAAAGGACACTTGTTTGTAATATGAGAGCTAAAATAAGAAGGCAGATTATGGCCTTATTTACTCTCAGCTGGGGAGATGCACATTAGGTAATTCAAAATTTTCATTGTTCTGCACATGTCCACAAATAACCATGAAAGTTTTGAAGGTACTGGTTTGGGGGTTACTCATAAATTCCAGTGAGGAGCAAATTCACAAATACAAATCTAAAAATAATGAGGATTGACCCTATATATGCACACATAAATAATTATATATTGTATAAGAATGTGCAAGGTATAATTAGTATATATGTATAGATAATTACAACTATGTAAATGATTTTGTCCTCATCAACAGACTAAGCAGGAATAGGTAAGCCAAGAGGAAGAACTGAATAATATATATTACAGTAATAATTGGCAACTACACTTATTTCCTTTTGCCCTACAAAAAGTATTTTTAAGTCTCAAAAAAAAAGGTATACAGAGCTATGTGAGACAGAGAAATAAACTAAGACATGAGTATAGATGGGAAATATAATTTTATGTTTCCACAGTAAGAAACTATCTTAAGTAAACTGAAATATCATTTATTCAAAGCCATAACAACTATAGAGAAGTCAAGGTACGTAACCACTGACAATCAGAATTATAGAAAAGTATGCTGTTATTGATGGCAAGGTGCTAAGCTGAACTTAAGGAAAATAGAAAAATTAACCTCAAGACCCACCATATGTAAATTCAAAATCAGTAGAGAGTTTATGTTATATTATGACATAGGCCAAAACTATTTATTCATTCTCTTATATATTTATTTCCATGATACAAAATACCACAGTTTCTAAAAGCTGTTGAATATAATTGAGATCAAGTTCTGTGGAAAACAATTTTCAAAATGTAATGAGGAAATACAAATAAAGAGAAAATCTTTTCTAGGATATTTGTTCTTTATAGTTTTTAGGAATATCATGAGTTAGATAATAGTTTCATAATTTAGTATCATCCTGCTTGCATTCTGTCAAAGTCCAGCCTTCTGTCCCATAGCAAGAGACAAGTGGATTCTCAGTACTGGGTCATGTAGCCCAGTGCAAATCTTGGCAATGAAAGTTAAATCTTCCTGAAAAGGAGGAGAACTTCATAAGATGACCAGTGAGATCGCTCATGACAAATGCATAGAGTAGAGTGAAGGTGAACTCTGGTGTGTCAATACTCAGGACTTTGATAGACAGTATATTGACTTTTTTTTTAAAAAAAAAATATATATATATATATTTTATTGATTTTTTACAGAGAGGAAGGGAGAGAGATAGAGAGTTAGAAACATCTATGAGAGACAAACATCGATCAGCTGCCTCCTGCACATCTCCTACTGGGGATATGCCCGCAACCCAGGTACATGCCCTTGACCGGAATCGAACCTGGGACCTTTCAGTCCGCAGGCCGACGCTCTATCCACTGAGCCAAACTGGTTTCGGCAGTATATTGACTTTTCATGGTCTACTAGGACCCAAAAAGAGTATGGCAATTTTTGTACGCTAAGGCAATCTAGAAAAATAGGTAATTTCACTTGGAGCAGGTACTGGAGCAGACTGAGGACAAAAGGTCATCAAATATAAGTATCAGGATCAATCTAAAGCAAAATTACCTGATATTAAAGTGAAGCAAAATTGCCTCCTAATTCAGACTCATTTGGATCAGGAAGCTTAAGGATGATATTTGAACCTAAAAGTGCCATGTATACAGGTTCTCTGATCAGAATGAAGAAGAAGGCTTTGATTAAAAAGTTCAAATAGGTAATATCCTGTGCCAACATCATCCCTAAATGTGATCCAGGAGAGGGAACAGTGATAAGCAGACCTTAGGTATATGTAGAACATTTGGATGCATGATCTTTCCAATTTGGAGGGAGACTGAATTGCACTTGATTAATTCTCCTTTTCTCTGATGTTTCTGTTTTTACTAATCTATGTAACAAAAATCCTATCCTATCTAATAAAAGAGAAACATGGTAATTAGCCGTATGTCGGCTACCCTTCCCATTGGCTAATCAGCAAGATATGCAAATTAATCACCAGCCAAGATGGCTGTTAACCGCCAACAAAGATGGCAGCTAATTTGCATACTGCAGGCAGGGTAAGACAGTGCAAGATGCCATCTAGGCCCCCATGTGTGACCTGGGGGTGGGGGCTCAGGCAAAGCAATCTCCGGAGCGCTCGCTGCCCACTGGAGACACAGGGCCCACTCCTGTGTGCAATCTGGGGGCGGGCAGGGGCTGGGGTGAAGGCAAGCACTGCTGATCACCTCGCCCAAGCTCTCGCCGGCCACCAGAGACACAGGGCCCACTCCTGCTGTGTGAGACCAGGGGGCAGGCGGGGGCTGAGGTGAAGGCAAGCAGTACCGATCACCTCGACCGAACCCTTGCCGTCCACCAGAGACACAGGGCCCACTCCCATGTGCGATCTGGGGGCAAGCGGGGGCTGGGGCAAGGCAAGTGGTGTCCATCCCCTCACCTGAGCCCTCACCGCCCAGCAGAGACACAGGGCCCACTCCTGGGCGCCCCTTCCTGCTCGCAGCAGAGCCCTAGGAGTCTGCGAGCATCCTACCAGCCTTCCAAAGTGTAATAAAGTGCATTTCCGGTGAGGAGAAGCCCGGGCTGGGGTGCACGGGTGCGGACAGGCGCGGGGCCCTCCAAGGGCTGGTGGCTTCAGGCCCAGGCTGGGCAGCCAGGCCACTGGATGCGAGCCAATGTGCCTAAGGCCGGAGGTTCCGCTCTCCCGGCCAGTGTGGAGCTGCAGGTGCAGCCTGCCCCAACGTCCTCTGTGCCCGGGGGTCACGCTCATACCGCGTGGCTACTGGCCTCCAGCCTGACTCCCGCCTGGGCTCAGGGTTGGCGCCAAGCACAGGGGAGGCCAGAGGAAGAACCCCAAACCCTTAGCCAGACGGACCGCGGGCCCTGGAGGGAAGGAGGCCGTAGGGGCCAGGACAGCCTGAGAAGAGGGAAATCCCAGGAGGAGGCACCTGGAGAGTGCAGTGAATTGCAGGCGAGGGTGGAACAGCCACACACTGGCAAACCCTGCCCGCCCCGGGTCAGTGACGCGGCCCCACGTGCTCCTGGGCTTTGCCTTTCATCACGGGGGTTATGCTGCCCGTGGGCCGGGCAAGCAAGGGCCGCCCCAACCTGTGAAGTTTCGCACAAAGGTGGGGAGGCCAGGTTCGGGTGGGTTTGTCAGGCCCAGGGAAGGCGCCTTCACTCTGCGCCAAGACGGTGGCCAAGGGGCCCTCCGGAGGCATGTGGTGACTGAACCCAAGCCAGGCCGGAGTCCTGCTGGTACTGAGAGGCAAGTATTCTGGGCACCACGCCCCAAATGCATGGGGAGCGCCAGCGGCCTCCTCTCTCCTGCCCTGGAAGGTGGGAGGCCTGGCGGGATTCACAGGTAAAACGCAGACACTGTTGGGTCCCAGACCCCTTTTCTTTGCACACACACACCACCCGCCCCGCCCCCTCCCCACCATTCTGTGAGGCTAAGGTTCCTGAGCCCAGATCCAAGGACTGAAAGGGAACAATTCTCCCGGTGAGAACATGCAGGCACCTCCTGCCAAGGCGGCCAGGTTTGACAAACAGCGCCTCCTGGGGTGGGGAAAGCAGAGTGCCACGGAGCAGCGCCGGCTCCCAGCTACCCCGGGGGCAGGTGGCCACTGGCCCCAACAGCTGGGCGGTGGCCCCTGCGTGTCGGTGCACCTAGGCCTCGCTGACCTCATGACCCCCAGAGCACGCACCCGCCTCCTGGTCCTAATTGCCTCTCCCCACTCCACACACACACACACACACACACACACACACACACACACACACACACACACATGCATCTGCAAAGGCGGGAACAAGGCCCAGGCGGCTGCGTCCACGCCCTTGCTGGGAAAGTCACACTCCAAGTGGCGGGCTGTGTGAGGGGCAGTGGACACTCACTCGCTCACACTCTCGCTGGAAAAGCCCGGGCACACCTCGGCTCCTGCAACGTGCGGAATTAGAAATCGAGCCGTTTATTGTCTCCTAACTTTTCTCTGGTTTCTTTGGTCACTCACTGTGGCTGCCCCCACTGTTCTGAGTGGGCCCTGGGGGCTCCTGAGCCAGACCACAAATCCCCAAATCAAACACTCGCTTTCAGAAAGCCAGGCTTCTCTCAACACACCCTGCAACCTAAAAGGTTGCCCATCGGTGAAAAGCTCAGAGGAGGACCGAGCTGGGAAAGGGCAGCTGGTGCATGGCGGGGTCCCTGGGACCCGAAAAGGTGCAGAAAAAAATTTTTTTTAACACATTTCAATTTCAAGAAGTAAAAACAAAACCGAGAAAGAAAACCTACGATTTCGAAGCCTGAACATCCACAGGGACCTCAGCGCGATCCCGAGCCACCACCAGCCCCAGCGCAGGATCCGGGCTTGACATCTGTGACCAGGGGAGATGGAGCAGACACCGCAGGATTGGGTGTGCCATCTGCCACCAGGGGAGCGGGCCTAAGCCAGCAGGTGGTTATCTCCTGAGGGGTCCCAGTCTGTGAGAGGGCGCAGGTTGGGCTGAGCAGCACCCCCCACCCCCATCAGTGCACAAATTTTTGTGCACGAGGCTTCTAGTATATTATAATATTAAATGCTAGGCAATCTAAAAACTTAAGTTAATATTTCAAAAATTAAAATTCTTGGCTATCAATGTTATATTTTGGCAAATGCAGAAAAAAACAGGGAATATATGTAGTTATAGCATAGGAAGTAAGTTCCTATAGAGTACTTATATGTAAATATCTTTATATAATCTGTAGTCAGTATTACTGAGGATTTTTAAAAATTTAAAAAATGTTTTCAATTACAGTTGACATACAATGTTAGCTTCAGGTGTATAACATAATGGTTAGACATTTATATAACTTATTAAGTGACAATTCCATAAGTCTAGTACCCATCATACACCATACATAGTTATTACAATATTATTGACTATCTTCCCTTTTCTGTACTTTACATCACCAGGACTATTCTGTAACTACTAATTTGTACTTAATCCCTTTACCTTTTTCACCCATCTCCCCAATGTCCCTCCCATATGTTAACCAACATAATGCTCTCTGTATCTATGAGTCTGTTTCTGAGGAATTTTTTAATGGTATTCTGTACATGCTCTGGGAGAGAAATATGTGATACTTTGTACATTTTGTCACAGGAATAATTAACTCAAGCACTTCTATACCAAGCCAAATCCTCCAAGACTATTTTAGAGTGATCATGATCTCTCTCTCTCTCTCTCTCTCTCTCTCTCTCTCTCTCTCTCTCTCCATTAATCCTTATCTGAGGATATTTTTTCCATTGTTTATTAGAGAGAGTAGAAAGGAGGGAGCAAGGGGAGAGCAAGGGGGAAGAGAGACAAAGAGAGAGAGAAACATTGATGTGAGAGAGACACATCTACTGGTTGCCTTCTTCACTAGCCCTGACTGGGCTCCAGGATCAAACCTGAAACCCAGGTATTTGCCCTTGACCAGAAATTGAAACCACAACCCTTCAGTGCATGGGCCGACACTCTATCCACTGAACCACACCGACCAGGACTAGAGTGATCATGATCTCTTAATAAATATCCAACTACATCCCAAGGACATCTTATTTTATTTTATTTTAAATTTGCATTAAATTTATTAGTGTGGCATTGGTTAGTAAAATTAAAAAGGTTCCAGGTGTACAATTCTATAATATATCATCTGTATATTGTACCATGTGTTCACCACCTCAGGTCAAGTCTCCTTCCACCACCATTTATTTCCCCTTTACCCTCTTCTATTTCTTTCCATCCTCCCCATTTCCCTCTGGTAACATATGAGTGTTGTTGTTTTTTTTTCTTAATCCCGTCACCTTTTCCACCCAGCTCCCCAACCCCCTTCCCATCTGACAGCTGTCAGTCTGTTCTCTATGAGTCTGTCTCTATTTTGCTTGTTAATTTATTTTGTTCATTAGATTCCACATATGGGTGAAATCATATGGTGCTTGCCTTTCTAGGACTGGCTTAGCATAATACGCTCCAAGCAAGGCATCCTATTTTAAACAATTGCATATATACTCCTAAAATTGCAGAGTGGTTTTTTATTACTTTGATTTCAAAAAAATCTTATGTAAAACTTTCTTGCCAGCCTGCTGTACCTTTTAGATGCTTGTGATAGCTGTCCTTCAACAGGCACTAAAGTATTTCATTAGTAACTTGTAAATCTCTTGATGGACTGTGAAGATGAATGAAAGCACTTGTTAGTGCTACAAATGTTAGTCTGCAATTGCAGAGGAGTATACATACAATGCTACTTAATCACAATCTACTCTATTAGTTTATTTTTTCCTCATATGATTAGTCATAATAATGAAAATGAAAGTGTGAGAATGAATTTAAATCTTATTTCAAATATTTGTGTTAAATATATGCTAATCAAATTTAATTAATTTAAAATCCCATAAAAGAGTATCAACATTTTTACAGTTTTGCTGCATTTGGTTTCATTGTTTTAAACGTTTAAAAGGCACCCTTGATTACTTAAATTTATAAAGAATATAAATTAAACTATTTATTATTATTACCTTAAATTCAACTGTTAAGAAATAATGTTTGACTCAAATATTTTGAGGGGTTCAAATTTATGAAAATATTTCATAAAATGTAGAGAGTAAAAGCATTTTTTACTGAAAACAATGAACATGACAAAAAACAAAATCAAAGAAGTTTATTAAAATATAGTTTTGAGCTTGGGCTTAGTGATAACTTTTTAGTTATACCACTATAAGCAAGATCCATAAAAGAAAAAAATCTAAAAGCTGAACCTCATTAAAATAAAAAATAAAACTTTTGCTCTGAAAAAAACATTGTTAAGGGAGTGAAAAGGCATCTACAAACTAGGAGAAAATTTTTGCATATCTGACAAAGTAATTTATTCAGAATATGCAATGAACACTTTTAACTAAACAACAAAAGCATAAACTTCCCAATTAAACAATGGGCAAAAGATCTGAACAGACACCTCCCAAAAGAAGTATATATATATATATATATATATATATATATATATATATATATATATACACATATATATATATATATATACATAAACATATGAAAATATACTCAACATCATATATTTTTAAAGAACTGCTAATTAAAACAACAATGAGCTATCACAGCATACTTATTAGAACAGCTAAAATCCAAAACAATGATAATACCAATCATTGCTGGTGGGAATGCAAAATGTTACAGCCACTTTGAAAAAAAATGTTTCAATTTCTTACAAAGCTGAACATACTCTTACTATATCATTCAGCAATCACTCCCTTTGGTCTTTACTCAAATGTGTTTAAAATTTATGTCCAAACAAAAACTTTTACATGAATATCTATAGCAGCTTAATTTATATTTGCCAACATTTGGAAGGAAACAAAATATCCTTTAGAGGTGAAAGGATTAAAACAATCTTGTGATACATTGGAATATGTTTTTAGTCATAGAAGGAATGAGCTATCAAGCCATGAAAAAACAAGGAGGAAGCTTAAATGCATATAAACTAAGTGAAAGAAGCCACCCTGAGAAAGCTACACAGTGTATGATTCCAATAATATGAAGTTCTGGAAAAGGCAAAATGATGGAGATAGTAAAAATATCAGTGGTTGTCAGGGGTTACAGGTAGGGATAAATAGATTGAGCACAGTGAATTTCTAAGGCAGTGAATATATTCTACATCATACAGTAATGGTGGACAGATGTCATTATGTAAAGAGTGAACCCTAATGTAAACAATGGAATTTAATTAATAATAATATATCAATAATGATTCATAAATTTTAACCAATGTGCCGCATTACAAAGTGTAAATAAGAGGGGAAACTGTGTCCGTGGGAGGCATGGGAATTCTATACATTATGCTTGATTTTTCTATAAACTCAAAACTACTAAAAATAGTCTATATATGTAAATTATATATGTAAATATATATACATATAAGTAGATAGATTTTATTTTACATTATATATATGCATAGTATAAATTGTTTTCAGATTATTTAATTTCTATAATTCCAATGTCTATAAATGGACACAGAAGCAAATATTATGGACATTGCATTACCTTTCATCAAGTATGTTTGATTATAGTAACTTCTAAGTTGTTTATATTTTTTTCTCACTCTTTTTTGACCTCTTTATCTTCACTTTCAGCATAAGACATGTTACTTGTTTCCCTCTCTGTAGTCACTTTTCTTTCATAATTTTTCATAATAATACTCCACTTTTAAGAAGCAACTCCTTGGCCAAATCCTTATCATTAATACATTTATTTATATGCTGAGTGGCCAGATTATTATGACCACCTGATGTTTGTAGGCAAATTAGCTATAATTTTGCGCTGAAGTTGCTAGAGGGCCAGACCATTGTAAATAGGGAAGCAGGTTGTTTACCATGACAATAGAAGTGATTTTTTTCTGAAAATATGGGTAAACAACGCGATTTAACAGCCTTTGGACGTGGGATGTATATATAGTGGCCAGATTATTATGACCACCCCATCAGTACTTCGTTGGGCCACCTTTTGCCTTCAATACTGTGGTAATGCTTCTTGGCATTGACTCCACGAGATGTTGAAAGGTGATGCGAGCAATCTGACACCATGCTTGATGAATAGCACTGTCCAGTTCTGTGAGATGTGATGGTTGTGGAACCAGCTGCCTGATGTCTCTTTTAACTTTGTCCCACAAATGCTCAACTGGATTGAGATCTGGTGATTGTGGGGGCCACCTAAGCAAGGTAAAGTCTCCCTCATGTTCTTGAAACCACTCCTGCACAATATGAGCACCGCGGCATGGCGCATTGTCTTGTTGGAAGAAGCTATCTCCATTGGGATATGCCATCAACATGATAGGATGAACTTGATTAGCAAAGATACTTAGGTATGTTGTGCTATTCAGACGTTGTTCCACACGAATTAAAGGGCCCAAATCATGCCCGGAAAACATGCCCCAAACCATAACACTACCCCCACTAGCTTAAGGGGTTGTACTCATGCATGTGGGGTGCATGCTTTCATGCTGTTTCCGCCAAATTCTCACCCTGCCAACTGCATGATGCAAGTAGAAACATGATTCATCGGACCACATGACTTTTTTCCAATGCTCGACTGTCCAATCCTTGTGTTCCTGTGCGAATTGGAGACGTTTTATCTTGATAACTGCAGACAGCAAGGTGTTCAAACAGGCCATTGGCTGTTTTGCTGATACTCGCTCTATGGCTCTGAGCGCCAACAATCATCCCACGTTCAAAGGTTGTTAAATCGCGTTGTTTACCCATATCTTCAGAAAAAAATCACTTCTACTGTTGTGGTAAACAACCTGCTTCCCTATTTACAATGGTCTGGCCCTCTAGCAACTTCAGTGCATAATTATAGCTAATTTGCCTACAAATGTCAGGTGGTCATAGTAATCTGGCAACTCAGTTTATATACTAGAGCAGTGATGGCAAACCTCTGACACGCGAACTCATTTTTTTGGCTGATTTTTCTTTGTTTAATGGCATTTAAATATATAAAATAAATATCAAAAATATAAATATTTGTTTTACTATAGTTGCAAATATCAAAAATTTCTATATGTGACACGGCACCAGATTTAAGTTAGGGTTTTTCAAAATGCTGACACGCTGAGCTCAAAAGGTTTGCCATCACTGTTCTAGAGGCCCGGTGCACGAATTTGTGCATACGTGGGGTCTCTTGGGGTGGCCTGTGGAGATTGGGTCCCAGCTCGTGCCCCAGCCTTGCAGCCCCACAGCGCTGCAGCCCTGTCACCCTGCCTGTCACCCTGCCTTGGCCTGGTGCTGCCCCCTCACCTGCTCCACCATCCCACCTGTGAGGCCTTTGATTGGGGCTGGGCCCCCACCCAGCTCCCTCACCCCCTGCTGCAGCCACTGGTCTCTGTCTGTGGAGCAGTGATCGGCCCCGCTTGCATCTGCCTTGACCTGTGCGGCCCACTCACCTGCTCTACCATCCTGCTGTGGTCCTGGGGTCCCGCTCTTGTCAGAGCTGGCAGTGCCTCCACTGCTGCCTGCTGCCAGCACCACATCACCCACGCCTGCCATGTTCTGTGCTGCCCCCTGGTGATCAGCGTACATCATAGCGAGCAGTTGAATTCCTGGTCTAATGGCTGAGGGAACAATTTGCATATTAGGTTGTTATTATATAGGATATAAAATATATCATATATATGTCTTTCGGAGAGATAGTTAAGTGTATGAACACAGATAACTTTTTCATTTATTCATTAATGCATCAGAATTTAACTACTGGATGCTTATGATGTATCAGAAAATACTCTGATCTCTATAGGTTGGAAATACAAAATAAATAAATATGATCGTGACAGGAACAGGGCTATGAAGATCATAGAGCTAAGTAATGAGACCTCAAACTATGCATGGTTGAGCAATTGGTACTGGGCAATACTTCTGACTATAAACAACTGTAAAACTGGTCAAAATATATAAGGCAATTATTTCCATGTTTGGGACAAAACTAATATTTAATAATCTTTATGGTTTTCTGCCACAGGGAAATTTTCCGACTGTGATGAGGGAAGGTGGAGCCCAAGCAGAACACTGTCACATTTAAGTTTGAGGAAAGAAATCAGTTCATGACAGGTTAGACAGCTAATATGTGTGTGTTAGCATACTAGGGAAAAAAAAGAGAAGGTGCTCCAGAAATCTACATAATGATCCATTGTAGGCACTGGGAAAAAAATGAGGTAGACTTGAAAAAAGTATGAGATTCCATGAGGCCAAACAGAGAACAATTGTTAGAAAATATTAGAAATACTGGATATACAGTGCTAGTCACTAAATCACACAGTGCTAGAAGTTTTGTCATGCTGGATTTTTGCAATGCTCAATGGCACCTGCAGCATTTGGTGATCATTATAGAAAAACCATATCTCAAGAGTTGGGTTATTATAGCCCTCGAAAAACAGTTGCACTAAACCTCTTCTAGTGAAGCTTAAACTCAAACCATAAAAGCTTCAAACCGATCCACTAATAAATTAACTGATTTCCAGAGGAAAGCTCAGTAATCTCATAAGAAAGAACCCAAAATCCAGACTCTTAATGTACAAAACACAAACAATGCTATAAAAAATCAACAGATATTCAAGAAGTGACCTATTTCCAAAATAATAAAATTTGAGAGGAGGCAGGAGTACCAATTATCACACTGTACCTCAAAATCCTATATAATAAAAGCATAATATGCAAATCAACTGATGGCCAAACAGGGGAACGACCATCTGGAGGACCACCTGAGACCCCACTATGACACCCACTGGCACCAGGACAGCCAAGGCAGGTGCAATGTGATTGGTCAGGGGTCTAGCCATCACCCTATGATCACCCCGCAGAGGGAAGCCCAGACCACTGACCAGCAGGCTGCGGCAGATTGGCGGGGCCTCCCTCTGCAAGGGAAGCCCAGATCCTGGGTGCCACCGGGAAGCCAGTGCCGGCAGCAGGGGGAAGAAAGGCCTACTTTTGCACAAATTTCATGCATTGGGCCTCTAGTAGTTATTCTAAATACCTATGTATACATAGTTTTAAAAATGATGACATTTTGAATGGACAGATAAGGAAATATAGACGTGGAAAGTACAAAAATGACCTAAATAGGAAGTGTAGAACTAAATACTACAATATCTATAATGAAAATTATACTGCATGGGCTAGATGGAAGTAGAAAAGCCTATCTGTGCACTTAAATACATAGCAGCAGAAATAATGCAATTAATTTTCTTAGTGCTGAGGAAAAAATGAACTTTAGTAAGATTTGGGACAATTTTAAGTGGTTGAATATATGCATATTTGAGTCTTGTATAGAAAAGAGAGAGAAATTGGGCAGAATAAAACATTTGATGAGATCATGGATACAATTTTTCCATATTTAATAAAAACATGAGCTTACATTTCCATGAAGCTTCGTGAAATCAAAGCAGGATAAGAAAAATAATCAAGGCCAGGATGATGTGGCTCAGTGGTTGAGTGTTGACCTATGAACCAGGAGATCAAAGTTTGATTTCCTGTCAGGGCATATGTCAGGATTTCAGGATCAGTCCACCGTGGGGGGGGGTGTGCAGGAGGCAGCTGAACAATGATTCTCTCATCGATATTTCTATCTCTCTTTCCATCGCCCTTCCTCTCTGAAATCAATAAAAATATATTAAAAGTAAATAATAGATAGATAGACACATCATTGATATACCACAGAAAATTGAAGATAAAGAGAACATTTTGAAAGCAGTCAGAGTAAATCAAAACATTATATACAAGGGGATGGTTTGTGATTCTCATCAGAAATAATGGAATCCAGAAAACAAGAAATTGATATATTTGAAATACTAAAAGAAAAAAATAGTCTAAGGACATACATTAAATTAATAAATGTTTATTCAAGAAAATTTATTAAATCTCAGTAAAAACAGATAGTCTGTGGCACTTGAGCCACAATCTGTTTTTAACTCCCCTCCAGCTCAGCACAATGGAAGCTCCCTTCTGTGTGGTGTGGCCAAGAAAACTCCCTTTTCCTCAGCTGTCTGTCAAATGCTGTGGTATCTCCCTGGCATGACAGAACATTAGTATTTATTATCCACTGTATTCCATGATTTAAAGATGAAATCTAATGTTATTGTGGTAAAGAGCTCCCTTCCTCCTCCAAGCTTTCCTTGTAGGTCAAAGGCTACACCCCGGATGTGGCAAGGCAAGAATACTATAGTCTAGAATGCCTTGGGCCCTGCTCACTTGTGGGGCAGAAGTTCCAGACCAGGAGAGGCCACCTGAGAAAAACATTATCTACTGTTTCTGTCTAACACCCTGTTCATAAATCAGGGGTGTCGCTCCCAGAGAAGCATGCAAGTGTCCCTGCCCTAGCTGCATAACTGTGGCTCAGAGATTTGTCCAAGGAGAGAGGTGGGCCATAATAACAGAGAACTCTGAAGTTTTCCCCAAAGGAGCTGAATTTATTTGAAAGAGACTTTGGGAAGGTTCAAGCCTAGGAATTATCTAAAAAACAATGGATATTTGAATGGTAAGCAATTAAGAAAAGGCTGGTAGCTCCATAAGGGCAACTAGGTTCACTATAGGTCAGTAAATTTACCAGCAAGAGTCAAGAAAAAAGATAGCTAAGGAAAGTCCTTATTGTGAATAAAATTCAAAAAATGATCACAAAAACTATCCCTACAAAGGGACACAAATGGAATTTGATCAGAGTAGTGAACAATTTATGCCCCCAGGCATTCTAGAAAATAATAGAGTGTTTATTATACTTCTCCAGATAAACAGAACCCATAAGAGGTATACATGTACAAGGAGATTTATTATGAAAAATTGGCTAACGTGATTATGGAGGCTGATAAGTCCCAAGATCTGCAAGGTAAATTGGTAGGCTGGAGACCCAGAAGAGCTGATGGTATAGTTACAGTTGAAAGACTGGTGGACTTGAGACCCAGGAAGTACTGATATTTTAGTTCAAGTCCACAGTCAGGAAAAAGCTGATATTTCAGTTTGACCGCAGTGATGCAGAAAGAATTCTCTCCAGCTTGTGGGAGGATCAGCCCTTTTGTTCTACTCAGGCATTCAGCTTATTGGATGAGGTCCATGTCCATTAGGGGAGACAATATAATTTACTCAGTCTCCTAATTTTAATGTTAATCTCATTTTAAAATTATTGCAGAAACAGAATACTATTTGACCAAATATCTGGGCACCCCATGGCACAGTCAAGTTGACACAGAAAGTTAATCATCATCAAGCAATCAACTGACAATTTGAATGTGATAAGGGCTGAATACAGTAATCAGAAAGGATTTAAAGAAAGCTCTGCAAAAAAAAAAATGGTCATGTCAAGGTGGTTGTGGGCATGCTCAAGGCTGAACCCTCTAAGGAACAACATCAGAAAATGTTCAATATAGGGGAAATAGATGTCACTAAAGAGCCAACCAAGTCAGTAAACAACGGAATTAAGCAAGGGACATGGAGGAGATATATCCAGATTTGCTACAATATTTATTTAACGTGTCCTCTTTAAAAAAAATAAATAAATTACAGCCCTAACCAGTTTGGCTCACTGGATAGAGCATCGGCCTGCGGACTGAAAGGTCCCAGGTTCGATTCTGGCCAAGGGCATGTACCTTGGTTGCGGGCACATCCCCAGTAGGAGGTGTTCAAGAGTCAGCTGATCGATGTTTCTCTCTCATCGATGTTTCTAACTCTCTATCCCCTCTCCCTTGCTCTCTGTAAAAAATCAATAAAATATATATTTAAAAAAATTACAAGACATGCCAAGTATCAGGAAAGTATAACCTATACATAGGAGGAAAAGCAGTAAAATAAATTTCCCAGGGTAGGGTCCAGTTATTGAATTTAACAGACAGTGATTTCAAAGTGGCCATTATAAATAAATATATTCAAAGGTCTAAATGAAATGATACATAAAGAATTATAGGAAGTTTTGATGAAAATATCTCATTGAAGAGACAATATCAATATTATAGAGTTTTCAAAAAATAACCAAATGGAAATTTATATCTTGTAAATAAAAATAACTGAAATGAAAAATTCACTATGATCTCAACAATATTTGAACTGGGAAGAGAGAAAATCAGTAATACAGATCCAAGATTGATAGAGATTATAGAATACAAAGGATAAAAATAAATGAATAAACAGAAATTCAGTGAAATATGGAAACCATTAATCACACCAGCATTTGCACAATAGAAATACAGAATTAGAAGAAGGAAAGAAACAAGCAGAAAAAAAAAATATTAGAAGAAATAATGGCTGAAAACGTAACAAATTTGTTAAAAACCCAGGCTACACATTGAAGATCTATATATATATAAAAACCAAGCAACCAGAACAATGGAACAGCCAGAACGACTTCAACGACCAGTCACTATGACGTGCACTGCAGTGGCCAACCAGCCCAATCAGAGCCCCAATTGGCCCTCCAACCTCCCGCATCCCCTGCCCTCCTGCCAGCCAAGCTTGATCAGCTCCCATTGGGGTGGGCTGGCCAGACCCCATCCATGCATGAATTCATGCACAGGGCCTCTAGTAGATATATAATATGCAAACATTTTCTCCTTTATTGTGGGTTATTTTTTCACCTTGTTGATGGGGTACATTAAATGGCAAAACTTTTTAAAAAATAATTCTTTATTGTTGAAAGTATTACACATGTCCCCTTTCTTCTCCCATTGATCATCTCCAGCCCACCCCCATCTACCACCCCAGGCCTTCACTGCCCCATTGTCTGTGCCCATGGGCCATAAATATATGCATACAAGGTCTTTGGTTGATTACTTCCCATTCACTCCTCATCCCTGCCTTCCCTCTGAGATTCCACAATCTGTTCCATGCTTCCATGTCTCTGGATCAGTTTATTTTGTTACTTAGATTCCACATATGAATGAGATCATATGATATTTGTCTTTGATACTCTCCAGGTCCCTCCATGCTGTCTCAAAGCTTTAGAGATTCTTCTTTTTTAAGGCTGTATAGTATACCATCGTATAAATATGGCACGGCTTTTTTATCCACTAATCTACTGGGCTGTTTACACATAATAGCTATTGTAAATTGTGCTGCTATGAACATAAGGATGCATAAATTCTCTCTGATTGGTGTTTTGAGTTTCCTATGATGTATTCCTAGAAGTGGGATCACTGGGTCAAATGGCAGTTCTATATTTAATTTTTTGAGGAAACACCATACTGTTTTCCATATTGGCTGCACCAGTCTGCATTCCCACCAGCAGTGTACATACTAGGATTCCCTTTTCTGCACATCCTTGCCAGCACTTGTCGTTTGTTGATGGTAGCCATTCTGACAGGTGTGAGATGGTACCTCATTGTCATTTTAATTTGCATCTCTCTGATGACCAGTGGCTTTGAGAATTTTTTCATATGTCTCTTGGCCATCCTTATGTACACTTTGGATAAGTGTCTATTAGGTCCTTTGCCTTTGCCTGTTTTTTAATTGGATTGTTTTTCTTCCTTTTGTTAAGTGGTATGAGTTCCTTATATATTTTGGATATTAACCCTTTATCAGATATGTCATTGATAAATATTTTATCCCATACAGTTTGCCTGCCTTTTCACTTTGTTGATGGATTTCGTCAAATACAATTTCTACATCAATTGGTATGATCATGTGATTTTTGTCTTCTAATCTGTTTATGTCATGTATCATAGCTATCAATATGAGTATATTGTACCATCCTTGCACCCCCAGAATAAATCCCATTTGATCATGGTGTATAATCTTTTTAATGTATTGCTGGATTTGATTTGTTAATATTTTGTTTAGGATTTTAGCATCTATGTTCATCAGAGATATTGACCTGTAATTCTCTTTCCTGGTAGTGTGTTTATTTGGTTTTGGAATTAATGTAATGCTGGTGTCCTGGAAAGGACTTAGAAGTGTTCCTTCTTAATTTTTTAAATAGTTTGATAAAAATGGGTATTAGTTCTTCTTTGAATGTTTGGTAAAATTCCCATGTGAAGCCATCCGTGCCGGGACTTTTGTTTGCAGGGAATTCTTTAATTACTGCTTCAATTTTATCAGTAGTTATCAGCTTATCCAGGTTTTCTGATTCTTCCTGATTGAGTTTTGGAAGATTATATTTTTTTAGGAATATGAACATTTCATCCAGGTTGTCCAGTTTCTTTGAACATAGTGGTTCATAGTATTTTTTTTATGATCCTTTGTATTTCTGTGGGTTCAGTTGTTACTTCACCTCTTTCATTTCTAATTTTGTGTATTCAGGGCCTCTCTTTTTTTTTTTTTTTTTTTGATGTGGCCGAGTAGATGTGCATCAATCTTGTTCATCTTTCCAAAGAACCAGCTCTTGGTTTTACTGATCTTTTATATAGTGTGTTTTATAGTCTCTATATCATTTATTTCTGCTCTGATCTTTATTATTTCCTTCCTTCTACTTACTCTAGGCTTTTCTTGTTGTTCTCTTTCTAATTCTTTAAGGTGTAGGGTTAGATATTTTATTAAAAGTTTTTCTTGTTTTTTGAGGTAGGCAAGTAATGCTATCAACTTCCTTTTTAGGACTACTTTCACTGTGTCCCATAGATTTTGGGTTGTGTGTTCATTTTTATTTATTTCCAAGATGTATTTTATTTCTTCTTTCATATATTTGATAAAGCATTCATAGTTTGATAACATGCTATTTAGCATCCATGTGTTTTTATTGTAATTCATTTCTAATTTCATAGCATTGTGATATGAGAAAATTCTAGTTATGATTTCAATCTTCGTCATCTTGTAGTGACTTAACTTGTGTCCTAACATGTGGTCTACTTTTTAAAATGTTCCATGTGCACTTGAGAAGAATATACTAGTATATTCTGTATCTGTGGGGTGAAATATTCTGTAAATATCAATTCCATCTGATCTAGTGTATTGTTTAGGATCACTGTTTCCTTGTTGAATTTTGTCTAGAAGATCTATCCAGTGATGTCAGTAGGGTGTTTGTCCTCTACTATGATTGTATTGCTGTCAATCTCTCTTTAAAGTCCCACAGGATTTTATATATATATATATATATATATATATATATATATATATATATATATATATATATATATATTTGGATGTTCCTGTGTTGTGTGCATATATGTTTATCAGAGTTATAGCCTCTGGCTGTATCAATCCTTTTAGTATCATAAAGTGTCCTATATTATCCCTTGTTAAAACCTTCACTTTGAATTCCAGTTTTTCAGATATGAGTATTGATATCTCAATTTTTTTTTTCATTTCCATTTGCCTAGAAATTTTTTTTCATCCCTTTACATTCATTCTGTGTGAGTCCTTTGTTCTGAGGTGGGTCTCCTGTAGACAGCAGATATATAAGTCATGTTTTCTTATCCACTCAGCTACCCTATGTCTTTTGATTGGAGCACTTATGCCATTTACATTTAAGGTTATTATTAATAGGTGCTTATTTATTGGCCTTGTTATTCTTTATGCCCGTGTTCTTCTCTTTCCCTCTATTTCTTTTTCTTATAACCAGCCCCTTAGTATTTCTTACCATGCTTGTCTGATGGTAATAAGCTCTTTTAGCCTTTTTTTTTGGTTTGTCTGCAAAGCTCTTTGTTAATTATAAAATAAAAATAAATTAGCTTTTATTAAAAATTTTATCATCAAAGACAGTGTTAAAATTAATAGGTAAGCCACATATTTTTAAAACATATGTTTCTATTGATTTCAGAGAGAGGAAAGGAGAGAGAGAAACATCAATAATTAGCATGAACCACTGATCTGCTTCCTGCATGCCCCCTACTACCTTTAGAGCCTGCAACCCAGGCACATGCACTGACCAGGAATTGAACCATCACCTCCTGGTTCATGGGTCGACACTCAACCACTGAGCCACACCAGATGGGTGACAAGCCACATGTTAAAAAAACATTATCCAAACATATACCTGACAAAATTATTGTATCATGAATATATAGAAATATCAAAACTACATAAAAATATGGCCACAGAAACCTATACATACACATCACAAAGAAATATTTCAAATGGTCATAAAGAAGCCCAGTGAAAAGATGCTCAACACATGTATATCTTTGACAAAAATGAATTTGAAATGCTTATGTATGTATATATATTTATGTATCTGCAAAATTATAAAATTTCCCCAAATAGAAATGGAGAAAATATAGGTTGCTTTTGGTTTATTGATCACTTAGATACAACACAGAAGTATGATCCATAAAGAAAAGATTGATAAGTTGGGCTTTCTTAAAATGAATATTCTTTGTTCTATGAAAAACACTATTAAGGAAAATACAGGCATAGATGGGGAGAAAATGTTTGTGAATCACCTGACAAATTACCTATATTCAGAATAAATATGAACACATAAAACTGAGCAATAAGAGCACACACTTACCAATTATAAAATGAGCAAAAGATCTGAACAGATAGATACCTTACTAAGGAAGTTAAGTAGAGGAAAATAAGTATATAAAAAGATGCTCAACATTATATATCATTAGGGAAATGCAACTCAAGACAATAAGCAAATACCATTGCACATCTAAAAGTCCAAAAAGCTGACAATGCAAAATGCTGGTGAGGATGTGAAATAAGAATGCAAAATGGCACAGCCATTTTGGATGATGTTTTAGCAGTGTGTTATAAAACAACACATACTCTTCTAAAATGATTCAGCAATCATGCCCCAAGTTATTTACTGAAATCAGTTGGAACTTATGTCCACACAAAAACTTGCACAGGAATGTTTACAGTAGTCTTAGTCATAATTTACAAAATTCAGAAGCAACCAATATGTCCTTTAATAGGTGTATTAATAAGCAAACTGTGGTACATCCATACAAAGGAATATTATCTTATATAATAAAAGGCTAATATGCAAATCAACTGAACAATGGAACAACCAGTCGCTATGATGCACACTGACCAGTAGGGGGCAGACGCTCAATGCAGGAGCTGCCTCCTGGTGGTCAGTGCGTTCCCTCAAAGGGAGTGCCTCTCAGCCAGAAGCAAGGCTCAAGGCTGGTGAGCAGAGCAGCAGTGGCAGGAACCTCTCCTGCCTCTTTAGCAGTGCTAAGGATGTCCAACTGCCTAAGCCAGGAGTGGGCAAACTTTTTGACTCGAGGGCCACAATGGGTTCTTAAACTGGACCGGAGGGCCGGAACAAAAGCATGGATGGAGTGTTTGTGTGAACTAATATAAATTCAAAGTAAACATCATTACATAAAAGGGTACGGTCTTTTTTTTTTTTTTTTTTTTTTTTTTTTAGTTTTTTTCATTTCAAACGGGCCAGATTCAGCCCGCAGGCCATAGTTTGCCCACGGCTGGCTAAGCCATCAGTTAGATGGCGTACCAGAGGCCTAGTGCATGGATTTGTGCACCGGTGGGGTACCTCGGCCTGCCCTGTGGGGATCAGACTGAAACCAGCATTCCAACATCCCCCAAAGGGTCCCGGGTTGAGAGAGGGTGCAGTCCAGGCCAAGGGACCCCAGTGGTGCACAAATCTATGCACTGGGCCTCTAGTAACGGAATGAGGAAAAAAAAAAAAAACATGATCATCTCAATGAATGCATAAAGTTTGATAAAATTCAACAATCTCTCATGATTAAAAAAACCTCAACAATATAGGAAAAGAAAGAAGGGAACTCAATATAATGAATACCATTTATTTATGCAAAGCCCACAGCTAATACCACATCTTTAAAAATTAATCATATGTCTACATTATGATGCCACAATTCTACACCCTCATATTTATCCAAGAGAACCAAAAACATGTCTTTAAAAAGACTTATATGTTTTGCTGTTAAGACGGTTAGGGCATCATCCTATATACCAAAAGGTTTTTTGGGTTCGATTCCTGGTCAGGGCACACACCTAAGTTGCAGGTTCAATACCTGGTTGGAGTGGGTACGGGAGCCAACTGATCGATTTTTCTCTCACACCAATCTCTCTCTCTCTCTCTCTCTCTCTCTCTCTCTCTCTCTCTCTCTCTCCTTATCTTTTTCTCCCTTCTTCTCGCTCCAAAATCAATAAAAGCATATCTTCAAGTAATGATTAAGAAAAAGAATTGCACACAAATGCTCAAAGCAAATTTATTAATATTAGTCAGAAACTGGGAGCAACTCAAATAACCATTAATAGGAAAATTCATAAACCCTACTCAGTATTTAAAATGGAATGAACTATGCATACATACAATAGTGTACATAAAGTTAGACATGCTAGAAAAGTGGAGCTGAGCACAAAAATACATATTGTATGTTTCCAATTAAATGAAATTTTAGAAAAATCAAAAGTAATCTATTGTGGCAAAAATCAGAAGAGTTTTCTTGTAGGTAATCAATGGAAGATACACGAAGGAAACTTTCTGGAATGACATTTAGTTGCATAAATTTGTAAAAACTCATATGATTGTATATTTAATATATGTACATTGGAGTGTATGTAAATTTTACCTAAAAACTGTTAAAATTATCATACTCTAGCTAGTAGTTGATAGGGGTGTTATATATATTATGTGTTACCTATTCTTAAACTAATGTATGTGTATTTTATCTCAAGGAATTTATCAATATATAAAACATATGGAAGTTAGGTTTCTCATTGTTAAACAAGTGATTTACATACATAGAAAGAGGGAAAACTAGAATATGTTCTATTTTGTGAGAGTTGAAAGGATCAGTATATACTTATTCCATGATATATTGATGTACTCATATATATATATATAGAAAAATATTTATACATTGAGAAATATATACAAATATTGCATAGAAATATATACATATATATATATATATAAATTTGTATTTTTAAAATCCTCTAGTCAGTCAGAGAAAGATAAATATAACATGATCTCACTCATTTGTGGATTATAATGAACAACATAAACCGATGATCAATGGAGTTTCTTGAAGTAAATACAACAGTTATACTTTGGCTTACTTAGAGAATATATAACTTCCTTTCTCAAATTAATGAGAATCAATTGCTGTACTCTTGGTTATTTGTACTTAGTTCCCCAATCCTTTTGATACTAAATGGTAATTTTTATTAAAATAGGACATGAATTTCCCTGAATATGTGGACTTTATATTTTCCAAACTAAAATATTGTTTATGGAATATGTATTTTAACTTCAATATACTCAACAGATTTTATATACAGGTGCATATGTATGTATGTCTCATATATATATATATATATATATATATATATATATATATATATTTGCAAATAAACAGTTAAGTATAGTTATTAGAAAAACACAATTATAGAAAAAAAATCACATATACTTTCAGACAGTCTTTGACACTAAAGTGTTTGTTCCTTATATCTATACCATATTTTCTATAGATTTATTATTTAGACTATATCATCATGATATCACCAACCTGAGAATCCTGTAGAAAATATCATTTTCAAGCAATCCACAATAAAACAAACCATCCTTCAATTATAATGCACTATTTTCTATAAGACATACTCATAACTGTTTTTTAAATATTTTCCTGGATGCTTTTAATGTTTAGATTGCTAAAGTATATTCATCAACTTCTTTAATCAATAAAAATGATATGAGTCATTATTCCAATTATGTAAATGAAAATTTTAGGCTTAATGATTAAGTAAATAGCCCAAGGCAATACAGCTAATAAGTAGAAGACACTAGAAAACTTTTATGTCTGACATTAAAGTTTTAAATATATTTTTATACCTTTCCAAGAATAATGAGGTAAAAATAATTCTAATAAATCTATGGCTAAATGCTGACTGTGTACTTACTGATTTGTGAGACTATTTGAAGTTTAAATTGACATTTTAGTTGCTTGCATGAGTATGTGTTCATTGACACTGAAAGACCTTGACAAAACTTGAGGCTTTCAGAGCCATCACTATCCATGCATTTCTTAAACCAATGTTCACAGGTGTGGGAGAGAGAAACTATCCCAATAGACAAGTAAAAATTTATGAAACCAGAAATATTTAAAACTAATGACCTCAATGTGAGTAACATACTTGAGTGTCTTTGAGTTAAGCATGCTTTGGAGCATTTCAGTTATTATGTTTTTATATAGAGAAAGAAGACTTAAACTATATTTCATTAGTTATGGAACATAATGTGAGTAGGTAGACTTAAAGGTCATAATTCTTACACAAGAAGAATCCATCAATTTAATTGTAGACTGAAGGATACAATAATTCTAATTATTCCTGAAGAATTAGAAGTAATTACTAAAACTAATTATATTTGTCTGGCCTGAGGTTAACAGCTGGCAATGAGTGACACTTGGCTCTCTACAAAAGACAAGTAATTATAAATGTTTGCTTGAACCCATTGTGGATGGAATTTATGAAAATCAAATTTAAGTTAATATGCACAGAGTTCTGAGTACTAACTTCAATGGATAATATGTGAAAGTTTAGGATCAGGTTATCAGATGTGTTATGGATTGGTTGGAACCAAAATCATACCTCCCCACAGAATAAAAGGTCAACTTTCCAATTTAATTTTTTTCAGGGTACAAAATCTTATCAGATGTGAAGTGGTAGCTTAGGATAGAAGCAGATGCAGCAATTTGCAGCATAACTTATCTTGGTCCCCAGAGTCCCTAACACAAGGAACACAGATGCTGGTGACATGTACTATGCAAGGTAAGATCAATTCATGTTATCAAACTGCCCCTTTGACTCAGATTTCAGTCACCAAAAAGAAATAACTTCAACAAATGAAACACTTTCATTTAAGAATATTTTTATTTACCTTGTACTCTCCCTGTTCTTGGGTCAAATTCAGCATCCAAAAAGGAAAATACAGTTGATCCTTGAACAACATGGATTTGAACTGTGTGGGTCCACTTATACACAGATTTTTAAAGTAAATACATATAGCACTGTAAATGTATTTTCCCTATGAAGTTCTTCTCGAAATTTCCTTTTCTCTAGCTTGCTATCTTATCTAATAAAAGAGAAACATTGACCGTACCTCTGCTACACTCGCAAGCCACGCCCACAAGTCCATCAGAGCAACTATATGCAATTAACCCAACCAAGATGGCCACCGGCAGCCATGGAGCTGGAGCAAGCAGAAGGCTTGGTTTCCCCAGCGAGGAGGAAGCCAAGCTTCCCGCCTGCCCTGGCTGTCTGTGGCCTCACTCAAGGCAACAAAGTTTCAATTGTAGAAGATAAATAAATCTCAGATACCTACTTCCAGCCATCCTCCACTGGGAGCTTGGGTGGCTGGGGGCTGTGGCCAGCCTGCAAACAGCCATCAGCCCCTCACCCAGGCTGGTCAGGCACCCCAGGGGGGACCCCCACCCTGAAGGGGCTGTGTCCAGCCTGCAAACAGCCCTCAGCCCCTCACCCAGGCTGGCCAGGCACCCCAGCAGGACCTCCACCCTGATTTGGGACACCCTTCAGGGCAAACCAGCCAGCCCCCACCCATGCACCAGGCCTCTATCCTATATAATAAAAGGGTAATAAGCAAACTGACCCTAACAGCAGAACAACTGGGAATGACTGGTCACTATGACACACACTGACCACCAGGGGGCAGACGCTCAATGCAGGAGCTGCCCCTGGTGGTCAGTGCGCTCCCACAGTGGGAGCTCTGCTCAGCCACAAGCCAGGCTGATGGCTGCCAGCACAGCGGTGGTGGTGGGAGCCTCTCCCGCCTCCTCAGCAGCGCTAAGGATGTCTGACTGCAGCTTAGGCCTTCTCCCCACTGGCAAGTGGACATCCCCCGAGGGCTCCTGGGCTGCCAAAGGGATGTCTGACTGCAAGCTTAGGCCCAATCCCCCAGGGAGCAGGCCTAAGCCAGCAGGTGGACATCCCCCAAGGGGTCCCAGACTATGAGAGGGCACAGGCTGGGCTCAGGGACCCCCCCAGTGCACAAATTTTTGTGCACCGGGCCTCTAGTATTGTAATAATACAGAATATAATACATATAACATACAAAATATCTGTTAATAGACTGAGTATTTACATTATCCATAAGGCTTCATGTCAACAACAGGCAATTAGTAGTTAAGTTGTTGGAGAGTCAAAAGTTATACATGGATTTTTTAAAAAATATATTTTATTGATTTTTTACAGAGAGGAAGGGAGAGGGATGGAGAGTTAGAAATATCAAATATTGATAAGTGAGAAACATCAATCAGCTGCCTCCTGCACACCCCCTACTGGGGATGTGCTGACAACCAAGGTACCTGCCCTTGACCAGAATCAAACCTGGGACCTTTCAGTCTGCAGGCCGACATTCTATCCACTGAGCCAAACCAGTTAGGGCATATACATTTTTACTGCACAATGGGATCAGTGCCCCGAGTCCCTGAGTTGATCAAGATCAACTATTCTTTTCTAAAGAAAAAAAGCAGACTTTCCTTGACCAATATTCCTAACCTCAGCTTTCCATTATTCAAAAGAATCCTAGCTTTCTGATGTTGAACACCTTTCCTATCTTATTGGCCTCTCTTGTATCTTTTTTTTTGAGAAATGTCCATTCATATTCTCTGCAATTTTTAAATTGCCCAGTTTGTCTTTATTATTAACTAGTAGCCCATCGTGCAATATTGCGCACAGTAGGCCTCCCGTTGCTTCAGCAGGAACCAATGGAAACCTCAGTGTGCTTCTGGGAGCCGCGCTGCTTCCAAGGGAGCCAAGAGGGACCCAAGCCAATTCTGTGGCAGGTGGGAAGGAGCCAGGCTGTTTCTGTGGGAGGCGGGCCTGCTGTCTTCTCTCTGGGCCTCCACTGGGCTGTGGAGGCTGTGGGCTGGCCTCCTGTCCCTGTCCAGGTCCACTTCGGGCCTCACCTGTGTGTGCAACCTCCCCCTGTTTATTCATGACCCGTTACAGCGTCCTGGCTGAATTTGCATATATATATATATATATATATATATATATATATATATATATATATATATCTCCTATCTAATACAAGATAAATAGTGTAATTAACCCTACCTCCGATATGCTTCCCATTGCCTAATCAGGGCGATATGCAAATTAACTGCCAACCAAGATGGTGGCCGGCAGCCAGGCAGCTGAAGTGAACATGAGGCTTGGTTGTCCCGGCGATGGAGGAAGCCAAGGTTCCCCGCCTGCCATGGCCCGGCTCTGAGCAGGAAAGCAACAGCTCCAAAAGCAACTTTGTTTCAATTATAGAAGCTAAACAAACCCCAGATACCTGCTTTCAGCAGCTGAGGCCTCAAGCTGGAGCCGGGTCTCAGCTCCAGTGACAGCCATAGAAGGTAAATAAATCCCAGAATAAAAAAAGAAAAAAAGGAGAGGTTGGGAGCTTCAGTCACCCGCCAGCCTGAAAATGGCCCTTAGCCCCTCACCCAGACTTGCCAGGCACCCCAGTGGGGACCCTCACCTTGAAGGGGGTGTGACCAGATGCAAACAGCCATGAGCCCCCCATCCAGGCTAGCCAGGCACCCCAGTGGGACCCCCACCCTGAAGAGGGTGCAACCAGATGCAAACAGCCATCAGCCCCTCATCCAGGCTGGCTAGGCACCCAAGTGGGACCCCCACCATCATCCGGGACACCCTTCAGGGCAAACCAGCTGGCCCCCACCCGTGCACCAGGCCTCTATCCTATATAGTAAAAGGGTAATATGCAAACTGACCCGAACAGCAGACTGAGAATGACTGGTCACTATGACACACACTGACCACCAGGGGGCAGATGCTCAATTCAGGAGCTGCCTTCTGGTGGTCAGGGCGCTCTCACATGGGAGGAGCTTTGTTCAGCCACAAGCCAGGCTGATGACTGCCAGTACAGCGGTGGTGGTGAAAGCCTCTCCTGCCTCCTCAGCAGCGCTAAGGATGTCCAACTACAGTTTAGACCTGCTCCCCACTGGCAAGTGGACATACCCCAAGGGCTGCTGGGCTGCTAGAGGGATGTCTGATTGCCATCTTAGGCCCAATCCCCCCGGGAGCGGGCCTAAGCCAGCAGGTGGTCATCCCCCGAGGGGTCCCAGACTGCGAGAGGGCCAGGCCGGGCTGAGGGACCCCCCTCCCCCCCCGAGTGCACAAATTTTTGCACACCGGGCCTCTAGTGTATATATAAAAGCCTAAGCAACCAGCCGACTGGCCTAGCTATGACACACAATGACCACCAGGGGCAGATGCTCAATGCAGGAATTGCTGAGCAACCGCAACTTTGCAGAGTGCACTGTCACACTCTGGGACCCCTCGGGGGATGTTGGACTGCTGGTTTCAGCCCAATACCCACAGGCCAGGCTGAGGGACCCCACCTGCCAGAGGGACCTCACTTATTCTGTAGATGTCCTTCAAGCACCAGCACCACCCCAGGTGTGTCCGGCTGGGAGGGGACTGCAGGAGGTTGGCTCCAGGACATGTCCAACCTGTCTCACCCAGTCCCACCTTGTTGGCAACCTTATAATTTACTTTCAATGTGCACAAATCTGTGCACTGAGCCTCTAGTATACTAATAATAAAATTTGGGATTTTCAATGTAAAAGAATAAAAAGATAATCACATTTAATGTTTTGGGTATTCTTAATTTTTTTGGTTTTCTTTATAATCTTTGTCACTCAATAAATTATTTCAATCTGACATTCTTTATTGTTCCTTATATCTATATATTTATTTCAGAATTATATATTATGAGACATGGATCCAATATTTCTTCAAATACTTCTATTTCTACATTTTTGTCTTTCTTTACCCAGGATTCCTATTACTTGGGTTTTGGAATCTCTACTTCCATCATCCATATGTTTTTAACTTTTGCTTTATAATTTTTTATTCTTTTATACTTTTTTCCTTCCAGGGCAGTTTCTCAGCATAGGTGTCAAATTGACAAATGTTTCTTTAGCTGTGTACATTCTACTGTTTATCTATCATATTGTTAACATATTCCTTAATTTCTTTTACTGCATGTATCTTGCATACCCATTTTACTCCTCCAATGTTTCATTGTTTTGGATTGTGAATGATTATTATTATCGGGTGTGATAAATGGTGTAGATGAAGTGCTGAAGGATCTACAGCTCAAGCACTTCAGGAGTAGAAAACTATAGATTAACATTAAAATTATAGATACATACTTATTTTATAACATTACTAGAAATTTCTGATTTATCTTACCAAGGATTCCAAATTTTACTAGAAGGAAGATGACTACAGATACAGGATAATTAGCAACGCCACTTTTGGCTTCTAGGGGACCTGAGAGGACACACAGTTTCCAGTGATTCAATTGTGCAAAAGAGCATCTCACCTCTCACCAGATCTGGTGAACTCAATGGTTATTTTTATACTAGTGTCCCAGTACATGGATTCATGCACATTGAAAGTAAATTAATTAGTCCCTCTGGTACAGGGACTAAAGCAGGTGGTCCTGGGTGGTGGCTGGCGGGGCAGGACTGGGAGAGACAGGCTGGACATGCCCTGGAGCCAACTTCCTGTGGTCCCTCCCCGGCCAGCCGCATCTGGACCGGTGCTGCGGCTCAAAGGGTGTCAGCAGAGTGAGCAGGGTCCCTCCGGCAGGTGGTCCCTCAGCCTGGCCTGCGGGGATCAGCAAAAACCAGCTCTCTGACATCCCCTGAGGGGTCCAAAATGCGAGAGGGATTGCAAGGAATTGGGCTCCCTCCTCTCTGGTTCTGGGATGCATCACCTGAGAGCCACCTCTGTCAAGTGACTGCAGCTCAGTAGCTCCTGCATTGAGCGTCTGTCCCCTGGTAGTCAGTGCGCATCATAGCTAATGGCCGGTTGGGCAGTCAGATGGTATATATATATATATATTGCCATTTTGTATTTATTTTGTATTTAGCATGTGGATCTCCATTCAGGCAGGACTTATATGAGTAATATAGAATGTTTGTTGATAGTTTGGCTCTTCCAGGTTTGGATGCAATTTAGCATCAACATGGGAACCTCTTTATTTGGGAAAACAGAAACTGTACCTAGATGCCCCTAAACAATATTTTATATCCAGAACACCATGAATATTAAATGGTCATTGCCCCTCAGTAGTAGTTACTAGAAATTTTTTCTGTTTCTGACATTCTTAAAGTAATAAGGTATTTTTATTGATCTCTGATTGTTTGTATTTAAAAATGGTAGTTTGAATGCCATTATTATCAGTTAAATTCTTAAATAACCTGATTATCTTATTTACAGAAAAATATAATCTTCTGTAAAAGCTATTCTTAATTAATTGTATGAAAGAATATTTCTCATATAAAATAATAACTTACTAATAAAATGTAAACATTTATTATTCAGCATTAAATATGAAATGTGGTTTATTGCAAAAATACTCAGTTTAAAAAATTAGAATATTTGTATAGAATAGTTAGGTATTCTTTCATTTGCTTGATAGTATTTTTTTTAAATCAAATATGTGAAAACTTTATACTTAAAGGCTAAAAAATGATCACTGTGCAAAACTTTCCATATATTACAATAAAGATTCTAATTTTCCACATATTACAATAAAGATTCTATTCTCAAAATAATTTGTGAAATTTCTCATTTGGACATAATGGAGCAAGCCAGTAATACTTTCTTTGGAAGGGGCTCAATGGTCACAAACTCATTTCCTGAAATTAATTTGATTCATATAAATAACCTAACAACACACAAAACTTTGCCTCCTAAAAATGTGAATGACAATGGTAGCACAAGTCAATGATTTAGAGGGCATTTCCAATGAATTAAAAATATATTTTGAACAAAATAATTTTCTTTAGAATGGGTATAGAGCCATCAAAGATGGTCTATTTGAAGTTAAGAATATATATATATATTTGCTTCATCTCTTTATGATTATACTTTACATATAGCCAGAATGAAAAAATAATTAAGAAAAACTGTCATTGTTTTTCTGTTCATCTGCTTGGTGTGTTTTTTTCACTATTTGATGATTTAAATTATCCAAGTAATCAACTTGGATTTCTTCTTTTCTTTTTTTTTATTAACCTTGGTCAATTTTGCTTATGCAGACAAAACATAGATTTTGAAAAAGTTATCCTATTACCACTTTTAAAAAATTGAAAGATGTCATGCATTTAATTGATAGAGAAATAAATAATATAGAAGCATTTTAAATTGTTTCAAGTATTTAAATTATTTTTCATCCAGGAAGATGTTATCTATTGAAATAAAATAGATTTTAATAAATGTCCTTTAAAATATCTGTATTAACATTGATTATTTAGAAAAAAATACACCTTTTGCAATATTTTATAAAATATTGATTGCATATACAAAAGATATATATTATTTATCTTAATTACAAAACATTGTTGGACTTCCAAGACAATAAGGAATGCAACCCTTCAATGAATAAATGAAATCACTTTATATGCTGAAGATTGAGACCAGATGCCTTTTATGACCTTATATTACACAATTATGATTCTGTGTTTCCATATTTTGTGAGCACCAGACCCACTAATTTCCTGAATTGAATTTATGCTTTACCATATTAGCATGGTAAAATTACATTTTCCATTAGGTATTGCTGACTATTATTTATACTGCTTATACTGCTATTTGGTAAGGTATTAAAGCATGATTCAAAACAAAGCCAAGTTAAAGTCATCCCAAAGAAATAGAAAATAAAATAACTTGTTTTTCTGTGGTTTAAGATTCAGAAATCTTATATTCTCTATTTTATTGCTGTCTTTCAAAAAAACAATGAGCTTTCTATGTTTTACTCTACCCTAAAGTTCATGATGTGAATGTTGTTTTCCATGTTCTTGATTTTGCTTTTATTTTCTTCACTTTTTTCAATTCAGTATATTGATTTTCAAGTTCATTAGTCATTTTAGCCCTCCTACTGTGTAGTACTATGGGCCTTGAAGAAACTAAAAATGTTTTGCATAGCAATTGTTCTAAGGAGTCACACCATAATGTTAATAAGAAAATCAACTGCTAAATAAATGCAGAAAGTATCACTTTAATCCTGAATGATTTTCAGAAACTCTGCATGTAAAAATTCACTTCCAAAAGAAATTTTAACAAGAAACACTATTATGTTTCTGAAAATTTTATTTTTATAGCATCTTATAATTTTGATATTTTATAACACTTATTGTCCTATTCTTTAAAATTGTATCTTACAGTTAGCAATTTAAAATATTTGATATTTTTATTGAGTATTCTCTATATTCCATAATATTATCATCAAGAAAATATTCTAGCTATAGCTGCTACTGTATCTGTTACACTCAGAGAAAATTCTGCTAAATAGAACATATTCACAATTCTATTTTTATATTTAAATATACAAGCATTCCTATGTCAATGTTTCCAGTTATTGAATTATCACCTCAATTTAGAATATTTCTTTTAAAATAATTTACATAGAAAAGTCAAACAATTTGTGTCTGTTTACAATTATTTTGAAGTTTTCCCTATTTAGATGCTGCAAACTTCTCTAATTTCTTTCCATTGCAGCACAGAATATAAATGTACCCAATTAAAAATAGATGGTTGACCAAAGGATTGATCCCACAAGTTGATATATTCCACAGCAGCATTACCAAATTTCAGATTAGCTCATGGACATTTGCATCTTCATTATTTTATTTGTTCATTTTCTTATTGCTTTAGCAGGAAGCAATACCACTAAGCTTATAAGTGTGTTTTCAATAATTTTGTTATGTTTATAGGTTTAAAATATGGACTCTTTGTGCTGCATTCATTGAATACTCTGATTAAAGGTTTCCAAATTATTTTGAACAAAAGGAACCTAAATTTTAAGAATACTTTTACATATTTGCATGTAAGTCCACAATCACTGTAGGATACTGAAGTTGATTTACAAAGGGTTTAAAATAGTTTTTTTTAAAAAAAAATCAAACATTACTTAATTCCTGTTGAAAATAAGCTGCAAGGGCAGAAAATATTCCCATGCTGAATAATTTTTGAACATTCAACATCAATTTTTACAAAAAATTATCCCATTACTTTAATTATGTATATAAGTAATTTCTGAATATTGACAACTGAAGATTCTATTTTGATCAGTAGAATCCTTCATCTTGTTCAGACAGTTATAAATTAGGTTTATACTGCTAACCATCCAACAGAAGAGCTAAACTGAAAAAGAATAATAGTGTTATTTTAAAATGTATTGATTTATTGAGATATAAATGATATACAATCATATAAGTTTAGGTTGTATAACTTATTGATTTGATACATTATGTATTACAATATGATTACCACCATAGCTTTAGCTAACACCTGTATCATGTCACATAATTACCATTTCATTATTGTGGTAAGGACAATTAACATCTAGTTTCTTAGGAACTTTGAAGTTTATAGCACAGTATTGTTGACTATGATCACTAGTTGTGTATTAGATGTCTAGGACTTATTTATTTACTACTTCCAAGTTTTTACCCTTAAAAACATTTCCCCTACCACTCTAAGTCCAGCCCCTTGTAACTATCATTCTATTCTCCTGTTTTTACATTTGACTTTTTTAAATGTCACATCTAAATTATATCATACTAGGAGCCTGGTGCATGAAATTGTGCACACAAGAGCCTGGCTTCTGGTTCCACTCTAGGAGAGCACTGACCACCAGGGGGCAGTTCCTACGCTGAGTGTCTGCCCCCTGGTGGTCAGTGTGATTCATAGTGACCAGTTGTTCTGCTGTTTGATCTATTTGCATATTACCCTTTTATTAGATAGGATGGTATTTGTCTTTTAAAATTTATTTTTAATTAAATTTATTGGGGTGATACTGGTTAATGTTATCATATAGGTTTCGAGTGTATATTTCTATGATACATTATCTGTATATTGCATTGTGCACCCAACACCCAAGGTCAAATAATCTTCTGCCATCACATATTTGGTGCCATTTAACCTTTATTACCCCTCGAACTCCTTCCCTCTGATAACCACCATACTATTGGCTGTGTCTATGAGTTTCATTTTTATAACCTACATATGAGTAAAATCTTATGGCTCTTATTTTTTTCTGACTTATTTCACTTAGCATAATATTCTCAAGGTCCATCCATACTATTGCAAATGGAAGTCTTTCATTCTTTCTTTCTCTGTCTGACTTACCTTACTTAGCATTCCCTCAATTTCAAAGTTTTTAATATTCATTTCCCTGATGACTAATGGCATTGAGCACATTTCCATATATTTATTAACAATTTGAATGACCTGATTTTGGAAGTAACTGTGTAAATCTCTTGGCAATTTTTATATTAAGCTACATACCTTTTTAATGGACTTCCAGGAACCTTCATGTATTTTAAATACAAGTCACTCTATTTGAGGGCATTACAGTTTTTTTCTCCATTCTGAGACTTATTTTTTCATAGTATTAAAAACAAACAAAGAGATATTATTAACTTTAAGGTAGTCTGTTTTGGGTTCTATGTCAAAAATCGTTCTTCCACCAAATAAGGAAGACATCCAAATGCAGTTTTTTCTTAGGAAATTTCTTACCTTTCCTATTTAGATGTGCAATGCATTTGATATTGATTTTTGTGAATGATATGATGTAGGGATCAAGTTTATTATTTTTTCTATATGGGTATTCAACTAGCAGTGTCATTTATTAAAAGCAAAAAAACAAAAATTATAAATAGCATTTTCTTGTGATCTGCATAAATCTTTGTCATTAGCAAATGTTCATATGTGTGTGCATGTTTTTTTCTTGACACTGTATACATTCCATTTACCTATATTTTATTTTTGGACTAAGGACACGCTGTATTAATTATAGAAGCCTTGTAATAAATGTTGGTATCTTATAAAATGAATCCCTCCATATTCTTTTCCATTTAGATTTTTTTGTTTGTTTGTTTAGGCTTCATCTCTTGCGTTTCCATAAAAGATTAAGAATGAGCTTTTAAGTTTCAACAACAAAAATGTCCTTGAAAATTTAATTGGGGTTTCATTGAAAGTATATAAATTTGTAAGAATTGACTTGTAGTCTCTATCAAGTCTTCTAATCCAAAAACATGATATATCCTTCTATTTACTTATTTTTTAATAAAAAATTTTAGAATAGTTTAAGATTCATGTCAAAATTGAGATGGTCCAGAGATATCCCATATACTCCCTGTCTCCACACATGCATAGCCACTTTTATTATCAATATCTTCCACCAGAGTGGTACATTTTTTACAAATGATGAACCTATGTTGATATATCATAATCACTCAAATTCCATATTTTACATTGCATAGTTCACTCTTGATGTTGTACATTTTATGTGTTTAGACCATGTTTTCCTCATTATGATATCATATAGAGTATTTAGCTACCCTAAAAATTTTCTATGCTCTGCTTATTCATTCCTCACTCCTGGCAACCACTGAGAATGTTGCTGTCTTTACAGTTTTGTTCTTTTCAAAATGTCATATAGTTAAAATCATGGAGTATTTACCCTTTTTTATAGTAGTTCCTTCTACTTAATAATAAATATTTAAGTTTCTTCCTTGTCTTCTTATGTCTTGAAAGCTCATTTATTTTGTTTAATTTAATCTTAATTTTTTTCAGTCTTATTAATGTAAAATTGGCAGATTAAACTGTGTAAGTTTAAGGTGTACAATCTGTTCAATGGATATACTTATATATTACAAAATGATTCCCACCATAGCATTAGTGGATACTTCAATCCCATCACATAATTACCATTTTCTTTTTATGGTGAGAACATTTAATATGTACTCTCTTAGAAACTTTCAAGTATATAATTATCGCCTATAATCACCATGCTGTACATTAGAACCCTAGGACTTATAAATCTTATAACTAGAAGTTTGTACCCTTTGACCAATATTTCCCCATTTTCCCCACCCCTCATCCCCTGGTAGCCATCATTCTACTCTGTTTCTTTGAGTGGAGCATTTTAGATTCCACATCCTATATAATAAAAGGCTAATATGCAAATCAACCAAACTCTGGAACAACCGGTCACTATAACGTGCACTGACCACCAGGGGACGGATGCTCAATGCAGGACCTGCCCCCTGGTGGTCGGTGAGCTCCCAAAAGGGGAGTACTACTCAGCCAGAAGCTGGGGAGCAGGCCTAAGCCATCAGTTGGACATCCCTGAGGGCTCTGGACTGAGAGAGGGTGCAGTCCAGGCTGAGGGATGCCCCCCCCCAGGGTGTACAAATTTTGTGCACCGGGCTTCTAGTATAATTGATGACATACAGTATTTGTTTTCTCTCTCAGACTTAGTCCACTGAGCATAATGTCCTCAAGGTTCACCCAGTTATTGTAAATGCCAGGAATTCCTTCTTTCTCATGGCTGAATAATATTCCATTGTATGTTATTTACCATATTTTCTTTATCCATTCATCTATTGAGGGACAATTTTGTTGTTTTGTGAATAATACTGCAATGAACATGGAATGCACATATCTTTTCAAGATCTTTTCATTTCCTTTGGATAAATACTCAGAAGTGCGATTGCAGAATTATATGATAGTTCTACATTTAATTTTTTGAGGAACGTTCATAGTGTTTTCCATAGTGAATATTCTGTTTTCAGTTCCCACGGGCAATGGATAAAATTTCATTTTTCTGCATGTGATTATTCAGTTTCATAGTACCAATAATAAAGAAACTATAATTTCCCCATGGGGTATTGTTGGCTCTCTTGTCACATATTAGTTGAATGCTCATGCAAGGGTTTATTTCTGGGTTATCAACTCTGATCCATTGGTCAATGTACATGTTTCTTTATGCTGTTTGTTTTTAAGTTCTTTATTACATATGTCTCTTTTCCCCCCCCCATTGATCTCTCTCCCACCACCCCTAACTGCCAGCATATGCCCCCCCACCCCCGTCTGTGTCCATTGGTTATTCTCTGGATCTGTTTTTGTTCATCACTTTATGTTGTTCATTCTATTCCACAAATGAGTGAGATCATGTGATATTTACCTTTCTCTGACTGGATTATTTCACTTAGCATAATGCTCTCCAGTTCCATCATGCTGTTGTAAATGGTAATAATTCCTTCTTTTTTGCTACAGCTTAGTAATCCATTGTGTAGATGTACCACAGATTTTTAATCCACTCATCTGCTCATGGGAACTTAGGCTGTTTCCAAATCTTAGCTATTGTAAATTGTGCTGCTATGAACATAGGGGTGCATATATCCTATCTGATTGGTGTTTCTGATTTCTTGGAATATAGTCCTAGAAGTAGGATTACTGAGTCAAGAAGAAGTTCCATTTTTAATTTTTTGAGGAAACTCCATAATGTTTCCACAGTGGCTGCACCAGTCTGCACTCCCACCAGCAGTACAAGAGGGTTCCTTTTTCTCCTCATCCTCTCCAGCAATGCTGGGGTCCAACTCCAGCAGGTCCAGGGGTCCCCAAATGTGTGGACAGAGTCGGCAAAGAAGGAATGACACGGAGACAGCGTTCAGTTGATCAGCAGCCTAGCCAGGATCTCTAGCCAAGTTCTGGTCAGGATCACCAGCGAAGTTCTGGTTAGGATCTCCAGCCAGGTTCTGTGTCCATGTTCTCCAGCCAGGTTCTCCAGGTTCTCTAGCCAGGTTCTGTAGCCATGTTCCCTCGCTAGGTTCTCCAGCCAGGTTCTGTGCAGGTTCTCCAGCCAGGTTCAGTCACCAGGTTCTAGTCAGGTTCTCTTGCCATGTTCTATCCAGGTTCTGTAGCCAGGTTCTGTCTCTAGGTTCTGTGGCCAGTTTCTGTCCAGGATCTTTTGCCATGTTCTCTCGCTAGGTTCTGTCTCTAGGTTCTGTGGCCAGTTTCTGTCCAGGATCTTTTGCCATGTTCTCTCGCTAGGTTCTGTCTCTAGGTTCTTCAGCCAGGTTCTCTCGCTAGGTTCTGTCTCCAGGTTCTGTGTAGGTTCTGTGTCCTGTTGTCTTGTTACATCTGTATTTATACCAGTTGATTCCAATCCTATCAATCTCTATTCCAAAGGTTAGGGCGTTTCTCATCTCCATTCCAGGGAGTAAAGATTATGTAGCTTAAGCATGATTGTTCGTAGTTAAAGTGATTAATTACCCACCTGGCACTTAGTTAAGGGGTTTTATTCCCTCCCTAACTTCAGGGGAAAATCCCTACCTGGAGAAACAACCTTTCTCAGAGAGGTGACCTTGGTTAAAACACATAGTGCCAAGAAGGTGAGCAAACATATTAAGAACAGTATGCCATATATGCCAGGTCCCTTGAAACAGCAAGGATGGACCGGCTCCCGGCAATATTTTATTGATTTTTTGCAGAGAGGAAGGGAGAGAGACAGTTAGAAACATCAATGAGAGAGAAACATCGATCAGTTGCCTCCTGCACATCCCCCACTGGGGACATTCCCGCAACCAAGGTACATGCCCTTGGCCAGAATCGAACCTGGGACCTTTCAGTCCGCAGGCTGATGCTCTATCCACTGAGCCAAACCGGTTTCAGCAGGATTTTTCTTTTTTTTATAATCCTTTGTATTTCTGTAGGGTCTGTGGTTATTTTGCCTCTTTCATTTCTGTTTTGTTTATTTGGGTCTTATATCTTTGCTTCTTGGTGAGCCTGGCTAGACGTTCATCAGTCTTATTTATCCTCTCAAAGAACCAGCTCTTGGTTTTATTGATCTTTTTTTGTTTTGTTTCGTTTGTTTGTTCGTTTGTTTTATTTTTTGTTTGTTTTGTTTTGGTCTCTATGTCATTTATTTCTGCTCTGATCTTTATTATCTTCTTCCTTCTGCTCACTCTGGGCTTTTCTTGTTGCTCTCTTTCTAATTCTTTAAGGTGTAGAGTTAGTTGATTTATTACTATTTTTTTCTTGTTTTTTGAGATAGGCCTGTAATACTATGAACTTACCTCTCAAGACTGCTTTCACTGTGTTCCATATGTTTTGGATTGTTGTGTTATCATTGTCATTGTTTTCCAGGATGTTTTTAATTTTATCTTTGATCTCTTTGGTAACCCAATCATGGTTTAATAGAATCCTATTTAGCTTCCAAGTTTTTGAATTTTTTATTTCTTTTGTTGTAGTTGATTTATAATATGGCATTGTGGTCTGAAAAGAGGCTTGATATGATTTCAATCTTCTTGAATTTTGAGAGACTTTGCCAGTGATCCAATATGCTATCTATCTTTGAAAATGACCCATGTGCACTTGAACGTGTATTCTGTAGCTTTGGGATGAAATGTTCTGAAGATGTCAATTAAGTCCATCTCATCTAGTGAGTCATTTAGGATAGTTGTTTCTTTGCTGATTTTTTGTCTAGGGGATTTATCCAGTGATGTCAGTGGGATATTAAAGTCCCCTACTATGATTGTATTGCTGTCAATTCTCTCCCTTGATATCTTCCAAAAGTTTTATTTTGTTTGTTTGTTTTTCTTTAATGTATTTGGGTGTTCCTGTATTGGTTGCACATATGTTTACCAGAGTTGTATCTTCTTTTTGTATCGATCCTTTTAGTATTATGAAGTGGATTTCCTTATCTCTTGATATGGCCTTCACTTTGAGGTCTATTTTTTCAGATATAAGTATTGCTACCCCAGCTTTTTTATTTTTTCATTTCCATTTGCCTGAAAGATATTTTTCCATCCTTCCACTTTCAGTCCATGTGAGTCTCTTGTTCTGACATGGGTAGCTTGTAGACAGACAGTAAATATATGGAACATGTTTTCTTATCCATTCAGGCCACTCACTGTCTTTTCTTTGGAGCATTTAGTTCATTTACTTTTAAAGTTGTTATTGATAGGTACTTGTTTGTAGCCATTTTTTATTTTTTTTGCCAGTGTTCCTTCTTCCCCCTTTTTATTTGTTCTTTGTAAACCAGTCCCTTTAGCATTTCTTGCATTGCTGGCTTGGTAGTGATAAACTACCTTAGTTTTTCTTTGTCTGTGAAGCTCCTGATTTCCCCTTCAATTTTGAATGATACCTTTCAGGACTGACTATTCTTGGATTTAGTGCCTTACTTTGCATCACTTTGTATACTTCCTTCTATTCCTTTTGGGCCTGATGTACTTCTGTTGAGAAATAAATTGATAATCTAATGGGTGTTCCCTTGTAGGTAACTTTCTGTCTCTCTGTTGTAGCCTTTAAGATTCTCTCTTTGTCGTTAATGTTTGTTATTGTAATTATGGTGTGTCTTTGTGTGGATCTTTTTGAGTTTATTTTGTTTTGGACTGTCTGTGCTTTTGTGACTTTTTTCTTCTTCAGATCAGGGATGTTTTCTGGCATTATTTCTTTGAATAGGTTTTCTAGCCCTTTGTCTTCTTCTTGTCGTTCTGGCACCCCTATTATACACATGTCGCTTTGTTTCATGTTGTCCCAAAGCTCCCTCAGGCTCTCCTAAAGTCTTATTATTTTTTCTCCAATTGCAGTTCAGCTTGGATGTGTTTTGCTTCCCTGCCTTCTAATCTGCTAATTCGATCCTCCACTTCTCCTAGTCTACTATTGAAAGCTTACATAGTGTTCTTTATTGTAGCTATATCGCTCTTTATCTTTGTTCTTACATATGTTGTTGATTTTCTCATCCATCGGTTTATGACCTGTATAACCGTTAGTCTGAATTATTTTTCTGACATACTGCAGGCCTCCATTTCATTTAGTTCCTTTTCTAGCAATTTCTTGGGGGTTGTTCTTCTGTCTCCCCATTTTTGCTCTCACCGAAGGATCTAGGTCAGTGATGGCAAACCTTTTGAGCTCAGCGTGTCAGCATTTTGAAAAACCCTAACTTAACTCTAGTGCTGTGTCACATATAGAATTTTTTTTTTATTTGCAACCATAGTAAAACAAAGATTTATATTTTTGATATTTATTTTATATATTTAAATGCCATTTAACAAAGAAAAATCAACCAAAAAAATGAGTTCGAGTGTCACTTCTGACACGCGTGTCATAGGTTCACCATCACTGATCTAGGTGTTGAATCGTACAGGGCCTGAGGCTGCAATGGAAGGCCTGGTGGCGGGTCACAGGGTTGTGAGCAGCAGCTGCTCCTCACATTGTCACAGGTCAGCAGCTAGTCCTCAGGCAGTTGCAGGTGGCTGGTGCTCCTTGGGTGGTTGCGGACGATGGCTTCTCTCCACATGGTCGCCAGCTGCTCCCCAGGGGTTGTGGTGTGGCTGCTGACTCCCTGCACAGGAGCATGGTTGCGGGCAATAGCTGCTGGCTACCTGCATGGTCGTAGGTCATGTCTGCTGGCTATTCGTGCATACACATGGTCTTGGGTAGTGGCTGCTGGCTCCCCACGAGGTCATTAACAGCAGCTGCTGGCTCCCTTTGTGTGCGCAGTTGTGGACAGAGGCTGCTGGATCCCCTTGCGGTCTTGTACAGTTGTGGGTGGTGTTTGCTGGCTCCCCACACATGTGCATGGTTTTGGGCAGTGGCTGCTGGCTTCCCACAAGTTTGCAGGCAGCAGCTGCTGGCTCCATGTGGTCACAGTTGGCATCTCAACATATTCGTTTCTTATGCCAGAACCACACTGGTTTGATGACTGTAGCTTTAGAATGTAGTTTAAAAATTAGGAAGTGTGATATCTCTGACTTTGTTTTTAATTTTCAGGGTTGCTTTGACAGAGTCTTTTGTAGTTCCACAAAAATTTTAAGATTGTTTTTTCTATTTCTGTGAAAAATACCATTGGAATTTTGATAGGAATAACACTGAATCTATAGATGTTTATGGGTATTATGGACATTTTAACAATATTCATTCTTCCCATCAACAGACATAGAAAATCTTTCCATTTGTTTGTATCTTCTTACATTTATTTCACCACGTGTTGTAGTTTTCAGTGTATTGCTCTTTTACCACTTTGAATAAACTTATTTGTAAGTATATTATTGTTTTTGATGCTGTTTTGAATAGACTGTCTTCTGTATTTTTTCCAGATGTTTTGTTGTTAGTATATAGAAACATAACTGATTTATGTTTATTTTGTATCCTGCAACTTTACTGAATTTGCTGTTTATTTCTAAGACTTTTGAAGGGTAGTCTTTTAGCCAATTTCCTTTTATAACTGACTATTTCATTTTCTGGATATACCACCATTTTTTTTAATCCATTTACTTACTAAAGCACATCTTGGTTGCTTCTAAGTTTGGGCAATTATGAATCAAGATACTATAAACATCCTTGTACAAGTTTTTGTGTAGTCATGAGTTTTAAAATTTGGGGGTACCAAGAAGTGTGATTGCTGATCATATGATAAAAGGATGTTTACTTTTGTAAGAAACCGCCAAACTGTCTTCCAAAGTAGCTGTACCACTTTGTATTTACACCTGTTGATTCACATCCTGGACATCATTTGGTGTTGTCAGTGTTCTAGATCTTGGCCATTCTTACAGGTAAATAGCTGTATCTCACTGTTGTTTTAATTTTTATTTCCCTGATGACATATGATATGTAGAATATTTTTTTCTATTATTTGCCATTTGTTTATCTTTCTTAGTGTCTGTTAAAATATTTGGCTCATATTTTAATTGAGTTGTTTGTTTTCTGTTTGTTTTCTTATTACTCAGTGTCAAGTGTTCATTGTATATTCTAGAAAGCATTCTTTTATCAGATGTGCCTTTTGAAAATATTTTCTCCCATTCCGTGGCTTATCTTCCACTTCTTTTGATATCGCCTTTCACTGAACAAAAGGTTATAATTGCAATAAAGTCCAGATTATCAACTATTTATTTTATGGATTATGTCTTTGGTGTTGTATCTAAAAATTCATCAGTGGACCCAAGGTTATCTGGAAGTTTTCCTATGTTATCTTCCAGGACTTTTATAGTTTTGCATTTTACATTTAGGTCTATGAGTTAATTATTTGTGAAGGGTATAAGGTATATATCTAGACTCATTTTTTACAAGTGTATATCCAGTTTTTCCAGCACCATTTGTTAAAAAGACTATCTTTACTCTATTGTGTTTCCTTTGCTCCTTTGTCAAAGATCAGTTTCCTATACACATGTGTGTCTATTTCTCAGCTCTCTATTCTGTTCCATTGATCTATATGTCCATTCTTTGCCCATACTACCTTGATTACTGTAACTATGTACTGTCTTTAAGTCTGTCCTCCAACTTTGTTATCCATCAATATTTTGTTAGTTTCTGGGTCTTTTGTTTCTCCATATAAACTTTAGAAACAGTTTGTTGATATCCACAAAGTTACTGGCTGGTACTTTGATTGAAATTGTGATACATTTATAGACAAAGCTGAGAAGAATTGATATCTTGGTAATACTGAGTGTTCCCTTTCATGAGCATGGAATATCTCTCCATTTATTTAATTATTCTTTGATTTTATTCACAGAGTTTTGTAATTTCTCTCATATAGATATTGTATGTATTTTGTTTTATTTAAACCTACATATTTTATTATTGAGGGCGTGCTCATTTAAATCATGTTGTTCTTCAAATTTCAAAATCTACTGTCATTGCTAGTATAAGAGAACTGACTTCTGCATATTAACTTTGTATACTGCAACCTTCCTAAAACCACTATTAGTTCCAGGAGAGGTTTTTTTTTCCTGTTTTTGTTGTTGATTATTTCAGATCTTCAACATAGATGATGTCATTTGTAAAAAAAAAGACACATTATTTCTTCCCAGTATATATATATATATATATATATATATATATATATATATATATATATATTCTCTTTCTCTTTCTTTCCCTTTCCTTTTTTCTTTTCTTTTCTTTTTTTCTTATTGTATTAGTTAGGACTTCTAGTACAATGTTGAATAGTTTTAAGAAGGAACATCCCATCTTTCCCTTATACCTGATTTTTGTGGGAGAGCTTTGAGTTTCTCACCATGAGTATGGTGCTGTCTGTTCATTTTTATATTTCAAGGCTTAATCATTTTCTGTACAAATTATGTACACTTAAAAAAATCTCAATTCACAGTTTTTCAATTTATGCATGCTATTATAAATGGTAACTTCCAATAAAATCACCAAGATATTCATATTAATCTTGCTATTAGCAATATTGCTTGAAGCTTATTTAATAACTATCTGACCTATATTCTCTAATAAATGAAGATCAAAGCAAGTGACTCAAGCTTGGATCCTGAGAGCCATTTAGCTTGTTTTGCAACTAACATCCTCATTAGAACCGCAATTTCCTGAGATCACAGCTTTGAAACAAAGCATGAATGAATCTAAAGATTACCAACTGCAATACATCATTTTGCACTGCTCTAGCTTTTCATCAATAAAATCCAAAATGTAGAATACAGCCTACAAATACTACATGATCTGACTACTGAACACTTTTTCAGCCTCATTACTTGCTATTCTGTCCTGCAGTCCCAACTATGTTCCTGGAACATTACCAATTTTTATTTTCCCTAACATGTTTGTGCCTGCCAGAGGTTTGCAATGTGTTTTTTCCCTTCAACTAGATTTCTGCCTTTTTTCCCCCACTTTTCAGCTGTGGTTATTTCCTACTACTTACATATTTATCTAAATATTATCTTATAGTGAAGATTTTTCTTCCCTTTTATACTTTAATTATTATCCAACATTATATTCTTAGTTTTCTCTGCTGTTTTTTCTTCATAACACATATTATGATTTATATTAAAGAATTACTTTTGTAACATGACTCTTGCCAAAGTGCAATGTAAGCAATGATTGTTTCTGCCCTGCTTGTTGTTGTTGATCTTCTTGGTTTGTTCTGTATCTGGTAGATTATGGGAATCAATGAATGGATGTCAGTTTAAAGAAAATAATAATGGATTTGGAATGAATATATGAATTAATGAAAGAACATCATTTGAAGGACAAAACTATAATGGATATTCAAACGGAAAGTTCACTTGAGGCATAAACATGAAGAATCAAATGTAGTTTATAGAAAACAGGCTAAAACAACATGTTAAAAATGGGAAGGGTATTAGAATACATGTATCTGAGTTTGGAAAGATTTTTTTCATCTCCTAGAAGACAGCCACAAGTATTTGTTATAAGATACCTGCAGCTCTAGTGGTAAGAAGGAAAATAACTGAAAACCACAGGTAGGACAAAGGAGCATTCAAGGAAATTAACCATGAAAGAATTAATAGAAAATGAAAAAGAGTTCTAATGAGAGATTTCCTCAAATTCATGAATTTCCATACTTAATAAAGTTAATTATTATATCTTCCAGTCAAGTAAAATTGCAAAACATCCTATCAAAGAGGAAAAGCATAATAGATAGGTATATGTACAGCTAAAAATCCCCCCTGTCCTAACTTTGCAAAATTTCTGCAGTGACTAGTACTGGTGCTATGTTTCAATTTATTGTCATTAGAAAATGCAATTAATGTGCCTTTTACTACTTTATGAATAGAAATGTGCTGAAATCTTATGATATGATAGAACATAAAGTCTATTTTAGAAGATTTAATGTCCATCAAATTGATGGTTTGCCAAATAAAAAGTATTATCCAATTGCAATGAGGAGCCATAACAATAATTGAGTTTCTCTTTGTGGAATTTTTAATAAAGTTTGCCTATTTAACTCCTTAATTATATGCTTATACAACATTTGACATATCCTAGGAAGTATCTTTTAAAACTTGATAATTTTCTTATCACATAGACTTTAATGAGGAGAAAATCCTTTACACAATGTCAAGGTACTAAAAGGAGTAAAAATATAGTTTTAAATATTACAAAGGATTTCTACTTAGCAATGGGATGCATCACTGTGACAGTAGTATCATATATCTGCAAATTGTATTACTCTATCTTATCTGCAATAGCAGTCTGTCTTCTGATGGTTTGGTCTAAATAAGATTATTTTGGAACTATCTATCTATCATCTATCTATCTATCTATCTATCTATCTATCTATCTATCTATCATATATCCATCTATCTACCATCTTCCAACCTACCTATTAGGAGCTCCTACATCTGCTCTATATAATGGGTATGGCAAAAATGAGAAAATTAGCAGCCCACAAATGTTCAAGATTATGATTTTTTTACAAGGGAATAAGAATCCTCAGTAATTCAGACTCAAAACAAATTCAAATATAATCATACTCCTGAGATTTTTGTCGTTTTTTTCCATCAGCAGAAACTCTTAAAAGAGTAACTAACTGTGATAACAAAAGGTCGTTTTAAGGTAGAAATATAAAAACATATTAATATTTACTAACATTAAAGAGTAAGGCAATAATACCAATTTGGTCTTTTGTTTGTTTTTCCATTATAATTTTACATAAATTTACATACTTATTATATAACCAAGTTTATTTTTCTGATGAAATTATAGTAAATGTGCTTCAGATTATTTTTATTCCACCTAGATAAAATATTGGCATTTATATTTTAATATAAATTTAGCTTGGTTAAAAATATAAACTATTAAATGGAAAGTATTTTTGATGTATCTTATATTCAAGGTATTTTTATCTTTATCAAGGTATTTGTATCTTTAACATAGAAATGCTCTTGACTTCCATATGCAGATTGACCTAAAATTTGTCTAAAAATGTGTTTTGAGTGATATTGAGAGAGTTGTTACCTAGTCCAAATCTTAGCTAAATAGTGAATTACTTAGAGGGAAAACCATGAATGCTTTTTAATTTCTACACCTAATTTTTAAAAAATGAGTGGATTGAACTAAACGCTTTCTAAGGTTGGAGACAGTATAATTATGTTAATTTCACTTTTCCCACATAGATATTTTGGTAATGAAACATCTTTCATTGGTAACCATATGGAATCATTTTGTTGTAGAGTTGTGAGTTTGTCATTAGGGATGTTTATGTAATAGTCACTATTGGTTTTTACAGTTCTCTCTCATCTACTGGATTAAAACAGACATAGAATTAATAACATATAGTATTTTTAAAAATGTCTTTGTCCAATATATTCCTCTTTTTTCATTAATATATAAGATTAATTTGCCAAAAATCTTCTCTCTCTTGCACTCTCCTTCTTTCTTTCTCCCCATCTCTCTCTTTCTCTATGTCTCGATCTGCCTATCTCTCTTCATATAAATATTAAGTTATTTATATATCTCTCTATATATAATATATGTGTGTTAGTTATTATTGCATAACAACTTATAAAATGTAGTACCTTAAAAGTACCAATATTAATTACCTTTCTTCATATGCTTTTCTGTTATTTTGATTTATCTCTCCTTTCACTGAGTGTAATGAACAATGCAAATACTAGTTCTGAGATCTCAAGAATTTTCAGCTCCTATAAAACAATATTTTCCCAAGTTAGTTATGTTTTGATGTCACTCTAAAATCAAGGAGGAAATATGCTATTAAATTGTTATATCATTAACTAGTTGGGGTATAACTGCATTTCTGGAATATTGGGAACCTGAAGATATATTGTTTGGTTTATCGCCAAATATCGGCTGACATTTCACTGTACAATATGACTGCACATCTGGACAGTTAGCTTCCTAGGGAATGTAGTCTTGCTGATTCTAAGTTTGGCTGGAGAATAAAAAGGTCCCAGGTCCCCAAAGTATGTTAATATTTCATATAAAGGGCATTTTCTTCTTCTGAATGAGAAAGCAAGAAAAAGCTACTTTAAGTAGGGCATAACCCTCTGTGGACATTATTCCACACAATCAAATGCTTGCTTTAGGGATTTAGGGATTCTAGGAGACAAAGAAAGCTGCAATGAGGTATACTGCTTTACTTCTGCTTGGTGTGTCTTCCTTAGTTCTGAAAACGATGATTTTCTTAGCTAACTGTATTGTTATCTGTATGTATGCCTGTGTGTGCATGCATGTATGTGTTCCTGTGTGTGTATGTGTGTGTGTTTATGTCAGTCTTTGAAAATCCAAAACTCAGCCTAAGCATTGAAATTGATTTGAAATTGATTTTTGGAAAGGTTAATAAGTCTATCAAAAATAATAATCAACAATGATAATGATTCCAGTAACCAGGCATTCTGGAAACTATCTCAAAAATGGTGATGTTAGAAGAGGAAAGAAATAATATCCCCACAAACTATCCATTGCTTCTCTATTCTCATACTGAAAAAAAAATAAACCATCTGCTTTTTCATACTGTAAAGACAAAATTAAGAGTTATGACACAAAAGGATCTCATCTAGTTGCAAGTTTGTAAAGCTCAATAATATCTGGATTATTAGAAAATTAGTGGGTTAATTATATTGGCACCTACATAGACTGAGTCAAATTCATTATTTAAAAAATGAGCTTAGCCCTGGCCAGTGTGGCTCAGTTAGTTGGAGTGTCCTCTCATGCATCAAAGGGTCATGGATTCAGTTCCCAGTCAAGGTACATACCCAGGTTGTATGTTCGATCCCTGGTTGGGTGTGTACAGGAGGCAACCAATCAATGTTTCTCTCACTCTGTGTCTCTTAGTTCCTCTCTCTCTAAAATCAATAAAAACATCCTCAGGGGAGGATTAAAAAATATTAAAATTCAAAAATGAGTTCACCTTTAACTCTATTCAAGGAACAGAATGGTAGTGGCTGGAAATAAAAAGTCACTGTTTATGACATATTTAATTAATATTTTAACAATCTCTAATACCTAAATGGAACTGAGGTTCCTGTGAATTGCACTATTACTATATCTTATATAACATGAATGTTAATTTCTTTTTTATTGCATTTCCATAAATCAATGTTATCACTTAGCTGCTATATTTTCATGCACTATTTCCCAAATATTCTACAGTATATCATTTTTAACTTTCTCTCCTTAGAAAAGATTGGAAACTAAAATAAATTGACTGATAATATAAGCACAAAGGGACCTGGTTGAACTAAAATACATCATATAACTAAATAATGGTTAAACAGAAAAATTAATATTTGAGAAAGAAAATGTTGATAGAAAAAATAATGAATACAATTCCTATTAAGAAAAGTTGTCCCCATTAAAACAATTACATTGCTAGATGATTAATTTTAAAGAGTAAGGATGGAATTAGCAATAGAATTGGAAGAGGAAGGCAGAGAAGAAAACAAAAATAAAATTACTTCAAAATAGAGGATGGTCATTCACAAAAATGTTGTAAATGGAATCTTTGAAATTTAGCATTATTAATTCTAATAAATGCACTGATTATTCCTCTTAGGCATTTTAAAAGAGCCCTGTCAGGGTAGCTCAGTTGATTAGAGAGTCTCCCAGATACACCAAGGTTGCAGATTTGATTCTTGATCAGGGAACATACAAGAATCAACCAATGGATGCATAAATAAGTGGAACAAATAGATCTCTCTCTGTCTCTCTCTCAAATCAATCAATAGTTGTTGTTTTTTTTAATTATAGAAATACATTGCCTCAGTATGGAGGCTAGAAGTGTGAAATCAAAATTTCAGCAGTGCTGTGCTCTCCCTTAGGGCTATAGGGGAGAATCCCTCCCTGCCTCTTTAAGCTTCTGATGTTTGCTGGCAATCCTTGGTGTCTCTTGGTTTGCAGATGCATCATGCTAGTCACTGTTCAGGCTTTCTTTTTCCTGGGTGTCTTCACATCATCATCTCCCTGTATATGCCTGTGTTCACAAAGTGTTCTCTTATCTTATAAGGACACTGGTTATATTGAATGAGGAACACATCCTATTTGAGTATGAGCTCATCATAACTCTTCTACAATGACCCTATTTCCAAATAACTTCACATTCTGAGTTGCTTGGGGTTAGAGTTCAACAAATCCTTTTGGGGAAACACAATTCAACTTGTTATGGTGTATTTTTCTTCTTTTTCTATTATAGGCATTAAAACAATACAAATTCTTGTGTTTACATATCTGTGTACATGTAGGTACTTTTTATCTAAAGTTGCAAAAAAAGGTATTTTTGGGTCAAATGATATGTACCTACCCTAATATTTCAGTAACATAGTTTTTTTTTAAATTGTGTTCCTAAAAGAATTCATTCTTTTATTATCTCCCCAACAGTGTATGAGAGAGCCAATTTCACCACCTCCCAAGAACATGTATTATCATTTTAAAAATTTTAAAAATTTTGTTGGCAAAACTTTATCTTAGTAAAGAGGCTGATATAATATTTTCCTTTTTGGTCCAAGATTAATTTGAGGTAGATCACAGACCTACATGTAAAAGTTTAAATTATAAAATTTTTATGAGAAAATATAGGATAATATTTTCATGACTTGGGTATTGACAATGGTTACTTAGAACACGGAAGAGAATAAATGTAAAATTTTAAAATAATAGAAACTTTAAAAATTAGAAAATTAAAAACCTCTATTCATCAAAAGATACTGTTAATGAAATGAATAGACTGGTGAAAATAGTCAACAAGCAGGTATGTCTTAAATTAGTTGTAGCCATATATATATATATATATATATATATGCCTATGCAACTGCTCAACTGGTTGCTATGACACACACTGACTACCAAGGGGCAGACCCTCAACGTAGGAGTTGCCCCTTGGTGGTCAGTGTTCTCCCATAGTGGGGGCACTGCTCAGTTAACTGATGGGTGCCAGATGCCAAGCTCATGGCTGGCGAGCACCGCTGTGGCGGTGCGAGCCTCTCCCAGTCGGGACTGACTGGGTGCGAGCCTGTGGCAGGTGCAACGGGGCCGGGATGAGCAGGAGTGGTGTGGTGCCAGGCCTGGGCTTGGTCTCCTCCCTGGCTGCCTGCCACTTTGAGCACTACTACATCTTCTGAGTGGTCCTGGATTGCGAGAGGGCGCAGGCCAGGCTAAGGGACCCCACTGGTGAATGAATCCATGCATTGGGCCTCTATAATATATAAAGAAGTCCTATCCTATCTAATAAAAGAGTAATATACAAATTGACCATGACGCCAACACACAAGATGGCCACCCCCATGTGGACAAAAGATGGCCGGCAGGGGAGGGCACTTGGGGGTGACCAGGCCTACAGGTGGAGGGCAGTTGGGGCTACCAGTACTGTAGGGGAGGGCAGCTGGGGGGACCAGGCCAGCAGGGGAGGGCAGTTGGGGGGGACCAGGCCAGCAAGGGAGGGCAGATGAGAGGATCAGGCCAGCAGGGGAGGGCAGATTGGGGGGACCAGGCCAGCAGGGGAGGGCAGTTGGGGGCAGTTAGGGGTCAATCAGGCTGGCAGAGGAGTGGTTAGAGGGTGATCAGGCTGGCAGGCAGGAGCAGTTAGGGGCAATCAGGCAGGCAGGCAGGTGAGCGGTTGGGAGCCAGCAGTCCTGGATTGTGAGAGGAATCCCAGATTGTTGAGGGTGCAGGCTGGGCTGAGGGACATACCCTCCCTGTCCCACTGTGCATGAATTTCGTGCACCGGGCCTCTAGTAATTCAATAATTAAGATATAAATAATAAAGTTATAATATGAACAAAATATTTGAACTAACACTTCATAAAAGAAGATATATGAATGACCAAAATACACTTGAAAAAGTGCTCAATATCATTAGTCATTGTAGGATATCTTGGAAATTATTAAGTAATTAAAAATTAAAACCATAATAGATACCAGCAAAAACTTAACAAAGTGACTAAAATTAAAAGGACTGGCAGTATCAAATGCAGGTGAGAGTGTGGAGCAACCAGAAGTTTCTTACACTGCAGTTGGGAGTGTGAAATGGCACACTTTTTGCAGAGTTCTTACAGTTTTTTATAAAACTTAACAGATACCTACATTTGACTCAGCAGCACACATCTAGTTATTCATTCAATAAAATGAAAACATATGATTACAAAAGTATAGTACTAGAATGACCATAGTAACTTTACTAATTTTAGCCTCAAAACTGGAAACAGACCAGTTGCCCATCCAATTGGAGCATGGATAAACAAACTATGGTATATTTGTACAGGGAAGTGCTACCCCACAATAACATGGTAAGACAACAACATGGATGAATTTCAAAAGCATTATGTTGAATTAAAGTAGACAGACAAAATGGTACATGCTGATGTTTCCATTTATGTAAAATTCTAGAAAGTACAAAATAATTCATAGTGACAAAAAATAGATTGGGGGTTGTAGAGGGAAGGATGGTATTCCAAGTAGCATGAGGACACTTTTGTGGGCAAAAAGAATTTTCAGTATCTTGAGTGCAGTAATGGAATGCTACATATATATATATATATATATATATATATATATATATATGTCAGATTTCATCAGATGGTGTGTTTTAAATATGCACAAATTATTGCACATACATCTCATATGAATAAACTTGTAAGAAAAATGCCAAATAAAAATTGACCTCAAAGTAATAAATAATAAGCATGCTGACGAGTTTAGGGGTAAGTTGTACTGATGTTTGCAACATCCTTAAAATTGTATTATAAAAACAACTTTGATAATGGCTAGATAAGTGGTAAAGTGTATAGCAAAAAATTATAATTATAGAATCTAGATGGAAGGTATATCATGTTCAAGATTATTTCAGGTTTTTTGCATGATTGAAAAATTTCATTGTAAAAACTGAAATGAAAACATATGATTGCAAAAGTATAGTACATTGTAAATGACTGAAAACAATAATTCATTATTTTAAAATGTTTAAAGTTAAGAATTTTGGCAACCCATTAAGTATGATCTATAATAATAAAAACATAATATGCTAATTAGACCTGATGACCTTCTGGACGAAGCTGGGGCTGTGAGGGAAGCCCGGGTCCCAGGTGCCAGAAGAAGCCAGTGCAGGCAGTGGGGGAAGGAAGGCCTATTCTTGCACAAATTTCCTGCATCGGGCCTCTAGTATTTCATAAGCTCAGAAAATCAGGCTTCTTTCTTTCATGATGTCATTTTAGGAAGGCATTGAAATATTGTTTCTTGATTGACTTGGTAATTACTTTGGCCAGAAGTATTCAAAATGATTATTCTAAGAATACATCACTGTATACTGACAGAGAACTGGAAAACATTGACATTTCAGATGAGATGGGTCACATTTAGGGTGGTATGGCCGAAGACAATATTGACATTTCAAAACCTCAGACTTCAAGCACCTCCATATCCATCCTCTCTTCAAGGATAATATATTCATTAAAGGAAGTGTACAAAAGGCTACAACTTGTATTGCCATCAAGATCTGTCAACTGTAGTTTCTAAGAAACCATGTACTTTGGTTCATCTCTTCAAGCACTATGTCTCACCTAAAGTAATATAAGTGTAATATGCTAATTAGACTGGATGTCCTTCCAGACAAAGCTGGGGCTGCAACCGTGGGACTGAGGCAGCCATGGGGGCTGTGAGAAAGGCATCGAGAAAGCCGCCACGGCTGCAATGGAGGAATCCAGGCAACTGCCATGGCTGCCAGGGAAGAATCCAGGCAGCCGTGCAGCGGTGAAGGCCTACTCTTGCACGAATTTTGTGCATCGGGCCTCTAGTTTTCACATAAAAAAAACCTTCATTTTCACACTTAATGCTTCCACCACCTCTTCTTGGTAAACACCAAGTTTTTGACACAGGATCCAGTCTTCACTTGGTCATGATCTCCAGGAAAACTGTTTAGACTGAATCTGGCATACAATGGGCACTAAATGCATATTTGTGTGTTTTTCTATTGTTGTTTGTTTATTTATTTATTTTTAATTTTTTTAATTTATTGGTGTGACATTGATTAATAAAATTATATGGGTTTAAAATGTACAATTCTATAATACATTTACACAATGGAATACTACTTGGCCATAAAAATTAAGGAAATCTTACATTTTATGGTAAGATGGATCTGGAGTGTCTTATGCTAAGTTAAATAAACCAGTCAGAAAAAGACAAATACCATATGATTTAATTTATATGTGTCATCTCATGAATAAGATAAACTAACAAACAAAATAGAAACAGACTCATATACAGAGAACATATTGACAGCTGAAAGATGGGAGGGATGTTGGAGGATGGGTAAAAAAACTGAAGGGATTGCATCAATGCACATTTGTTGAATTCATAAATGAAATAATATTCTCTTATTTTTTATTTAGGTATTCCTTTCCCAAACCAATATCACTTGTAATTCTATGAGCATTTTGAGAGGAAATTCATGGGCATGATATATATCTAGATAAAATTGCTATAAAAAAGACATGTGATTTAAAATTAACCAGTTTTATATCTATTTCCTATTTCTACCATTTACTAGATATGTGGTTTTGATTAAAATGATAATTCTTTCTGAATTTCATTGTTTTCTGGAAAATGTGAGTAAATATTTTTTTTTATAAAATGGCCATCTGAAAAAAATAAAATGGCCATCTGAATTAAGTAAAATATGAAATAATCTGCTCTATCATGTATGAAATCTGTGAGGGATATGATGTATCATTCCTCTTTCTGGAAATAAAAATCTTGATTTGAAAGTCAAATGAAGACAGGCCAGTTCAATTATCTATTTGGATAATATTTGAATGGCATGTTTAACTAACAGATTTATAAAGACAACAACAGATTTGTTGGAACTAATAAAGCCTCCATTAAAGAGAAATAGCTTAATCTGGCCTTACAAACAGCAAGGGTAAATACCTTTCAGTCAAGGTTTCATTGAATTTCTCCTTAACCTAATATAACTAAAAGCTGAGATTCTTTTCTGGTAGTCTTGATTCTTTGCTTCTTGTCTTTTTCAAGCATGTTCTGTTGATGACTCTTCTTCCAGGATATTCGCATTCTATGTTATTCTTCCCTCTGTTAACATGTGAGTATTCCTGATATATTTATCTCTATGTGGCTTTATAAATATTTTTTCTTTTCTATTTAAGAACTTGGTGTCTTATGTACACGTGCCATATTCAATAGTTCACCCAAACAGAAAGCATTTTTCATCTGCTGTGCCATCTGAAGGAATTTTTTAAGCCTTTGATAGGTAAAGATTATTTTCTTGTTGTGGTCTAAAATGAAATCTATAATGCCTTCAGGATGGAACAAAAACACCACCATATATTCTCTATAAAACCAGTTGCTATTTATTCCTGGCTAGGATAGCTAATCTCTTGCTCCTGTTTAACTATTTCTTGCCTACTATTACTTAGTCATAAATTAAAAGCACCTAGCAGAATACTTATTAAATAATAAGTAGTCAATAAATATTATCTCCCTCTCCTCCTGCCTGTCAGCATATGGCTGGGTATATGCTGGATATAAAACTTAAGGCTTTATATTTCATGATAATTAAGTTGACAGAAAAAGAGAACAAAAATCCATAATGAAAAGGATACCAATAAAAACAAAGTATAGAAAATAAATTATTGTGAAATTTAAAATGCCTATTATGACATTTTCTCAATAATTACAAATATATACAAAAGTATCATCTATCTCTGCTCCACTTACAATTGAAGCAAGACTTAAGGGCTATAACACTTCAAAGATCTTGCATCTGTCTAAACGTCCTTGATCTTGCCAGAGTGATCTTTCTAAAATGCAGATTTTATCATTTCACTGACCTGTTTAAAATTCTTATGGATAAAATATAATAGAATTGAATGACATAAGCTCCTTGACAATATAAAATTCCCGGTATCTTCAGTATTCTTTCTATAAGCCTTCATTATTGACCCCCCCATTCATCCATAATGACTAGTTTTGTTTTCCAGTATGTTGATGCTTTAAATATAATTGCTTTTTCTGTTAGGTGTACCACCTGAACCAATATTCTGGCTCAAGACTGAAAAAAGTCTTACTTATGTTTCAAGAGTTATAACTTCACCAATTTGACTATTCAATCTCTCCTTTATAGTGCCCAATTACCACATAAATTGTTCACTTGTATGATAACACATAAAACAAATAACTATAATTGGAGTGTTAGTAAATTGTAACCATTGCTTTAAACTCATACAAATATGAAGGCTGAGAAGTTTAGAAATGGTTTTCCTTCTAACAGTCATAATCATTCCCACCATGCCTCCTTTGGATATCCAGGATTCCACTCTGTTTTGGGAGCCTCACAGCTATAATATCACTGAAAGAAATCTGTCCATATAGCCATATGAAACAGGGTTGAGCAAGTTAATCAATCATGAGTAGTTCTTATTTCAGCTGGCAAATTCAGCGAGCTGTCATGGATGGCTCTCAATAGTGATAGAAACAGAGAATGTGACTATTCATCACAGGTGAGTACCACTTCACATTTGAGCAGCTTTCTGGTACTGTAAACAATAGTGCTCAGTAGACTTTCTGCACGTAATCACTCCCATCCCTCTTCCACCAGGTCTGATTCCTTTCTTGCCAGCTCCTGCAGTCCTACTTAGTCTTGCTGTATCAGCTACTCCTCTCTGTCCCAGCTCAGGGACCCTGCTTCAAACTCTTTCTAAAGATTAACTAGCCTAAGCTTTTGTTGATTCTTTCTTTCATCTTTTGAAGTGGTATAAACTCAAGGTTTTTCAAATATCAGGCCTTTGATCATCAAGTTCCTTTTAACAAAGCAAGCCCCTATTTTAAAAATGAAAGTTTTGGCTTCCAAAATGATTGTCTGTGACCTAGGTTTTGTTTGTTTGTTTTTTTTGTTTGTTTGTTTGTTTTGTTGTTGTTGTTGTTGTTGTGTGTGTGTGTGTGTGTGTGTATTTTAGGATAAAAAATAAAAATTGTTATAGCAACCTTAATTTTTCTTGCAGCAATATGATTTTTTTGTGACTAACAAAGAGGAATACATATCTGAAAGAGCAGGAAAAAATCACATAGACATTAATATTTCAAATTTTCTCAGTAGCTGGTTGTTTTGTTAGATATTTTAAGAAGCAATCAACCAAAGAAATAATAGCATTCCCTTTATAAAAACAAAACAACTATTCTTTTTTTTTTTTTAATTTTTTAATTAAATCTTTATTGTTCAGATTATTACAGTTGTTCCTCTTTTTTCCCCCCATAACTCCCCTCCTCCCAGTTCCCGCCCCACCATCCGCCCTCACTCCCCACCCACTGTCCTCATCCATAGGTGCACGATTTTTGTCCAGTCTCTTCCTGCATCTCCCACACCCCTTTCCCCCCCAAGAATAGTCAGTCCATTCCCTTTCTATGTCCCTGATTCTATTATAATCACCAGTTCATTCTGTTCATCGGATTATTTATTCACTTGATTCTTAGATTCACTTGTTGATAGATGCATATTTGTTGTTCATAATTTGTATCTTTACCTTTTTCTTCCTCTTCCTCTTCTTAAAGGATACCTTTCAGCATTTCATATAATCCTGGTTTGGTGGTGATGAACTCCTTTAGCTTTTCCTTATCTGTGAAGCTCTTTATCTGACCTTCAATTCTGAATGATAGCTTTGCTGGATAAAGTAATCTTGGTTGTAGGTTCTTGGTATTCATCACTTTGAATATTTCTTGCCACTCCCTTCTGGCCTGCAAAGTTTCTGTTGAGAAATCAGCTGACAGTCGTATGGGTATTCCCTTGTAGGTAACTGAGTTTCTTTCTCTTGCTGTTTTTAAGATTCTCTCTTTATCTTTTGCTCTTGGCATTTTAATGATGATGTGTCTTGGTGTGGTCCTCTTTGGATTCCTTTTGTTTGGGGTTCTCCGCGCTTCTTGGACCTGTAAGTCCATTTCTTTCACCAGGTGAGGGAAGTTTTCTGTCATTATTTCTTCAAATAGGTTTTCAATATCTTGCTCTCTCTCATCTTCTGGCACCCCTATAATTCTGATGTTGGTACGCCTGAAGCTGTCCCAGAGGCTCCTTACACTATCCTCGCATTTTTGGATTCTTTTTTCATTTTGCTTTTCCGGTTGGGTGTTTTTTGCTTCCTCGCATTTCAAATCATTGACTTGATTCTTGTGCTCCTCTGTTCTGCTGTCGGGAGTCTGTATAATATTCTTTATTTCAGTCAGTGTATGCTTAATTTCTAGTTGGTTCCCCAATATAACATCGAGGGTCTCATTAGTTTTCTTGTAGATCTCATTAAGTTTATCGGCGGCTTCTAAACAGTTCTTGAGAGACCTTAAAAGTGTGGTTCTGAACTCTAGATCTTCCATTGACAATTTTGTCCTGTTTCTTTGTCTCCGCATTTTGTTATGCTTCCTTGGTGCACCCCCTAGTGGTCTTTGTTTGTGGTTTTATAGTTAAATCTTGATGTAGCTAATTCCAGGGAGGGTTTGACCTCCAGGCCAAGTGGCTATGAGAATCAGCTGTGTCAGCAGTGAGATAACTTCTGTCCTCTAGGGAGGTGCTAATCTGGCGTTTGCCTGAGGCTATCCGGCAAATGCCTCTGTGCAGGGCTTGGGCGGGGCGGGTCGCACAGGATCAACAGGGTGGGCCGGAGAGAGCAGTGATGGCGGCTCTCAGTCCTGTCCCCAGGGGCTCTGGCTCTCTGAGTCCCAGCAACGGCTGCAAAGCTCGGAGAGAAAGCTGCACTCGCTCTGACCGAAGCCAGACAGACCCGCTTCTCCCGTTTGAGTCTGGGTCCCTAAAGACTCGCCCGGATCTGGAGCTCAGAGTCTGCGACTCCCTCCCGATTGAAAACGCCAACCGCGCCCTCCGCCGCCAGCCCGCTCCACGCGCGCTCCGCACCTCAGAATTTGACTTCAGCACTGCGCCTCCTCTGAGTGTCCATATGCGTTTCTCTTTCCTCCTAGTTGTAGGACTTCCATTCAGCCAGCGTTCCAGTGGTTTTGGGTGATGTCCGTTCTGTCTTTTAGTTTCACTTTTGAAGTAGTTGTTCAGAGCAGCAAACTCCGCCGTTAACCTATGCCGCCATCTTGGTTCTCCCTTTCAAAACAACTATTCTTATGGAAGACATAATAAAATGTATTTTTCACTGATAAACTAAAATATATACTCAGTTTCATTCAGCTTTTTCATAACCAGTAAGTTAATTAAACTTCATTTCAATGACAGTACATTAAACCAGGCCTGTTATCGTAACTCTCACTTGATATGGTGTCTTCAAATCCCCTTCTGCTCTTCATGTCTGGACAAGTCTTACATGTAGGTGAGATCCATTTATTCCCTCCAATGGTGTTAGGATTCAGCTTCTGGGATTCAGACAAATAATTATTATCAGTGAAAATCCATAAACTTCACCCATATAATTTATTTTAGATGGGCTTTTGAGGAATTAAATGATGAAAAAAGTTTGGTCATATTTATGCTTATTTCCAAATAATTAGACAATAATTAGATAAGAGGAATGAAACATCTTAAACCCACTGGTACTGTTGTAAACCTACATCGGTTAAACTGATGATTTTTAAAAAACACACTAATTTTTATTATCTCCTTTACTGATTCTTAAAATAAAACTCTTGTATAGTTTTGAAAGTCAATTTTGTGCCTAGTTTTAAACAGCAGTATTATCCCAAGTTGGCCATACAGGCATACAGAACACCTGTATCTTTATTGTTATTTATTAATATTAACATTTACTTTTAATTATATCTTAACCATAAGTGTATTTTTAATAGAGTGCTATTAAATTTCAGAAAATGCTTGATGAAGCTATTAAAGAAACTTTATGGTTCAGCTAATTTTACACTCAATTGTCAATATTCAACAGTATTCTCAAATGCAAAACTATCAGGTTTTTTATTTGTTTTTATCATGTATTTATACTAACATTTAAAAGGCAAATAAATATGCCAGGTAGATATGTTTATAATGTCATAGCTTGTGCAGAAACTCTTAACAGATTCTATTTTATTATTTAACTTAGATTTCCTAACTTTGCTATTAATCAAAATTACAAAAAGTCTGTTATGCTTATGTATTTCAATTAATTTAAAAAAAAAAACATCAGCTGCCACTAATATTATTTTTCATCACAATCACACTGTTAAAGTCAAGATAAATTACAAAAAATGACCAGATTTTAGGGAAGTCAACTAGTATTTTCCTTAAAATTGCTTTATATTGATTACATATTCTACAGAAAAATGTTGAGCTTTCCTTAAAAATATATTTTTAGGCCCTTTGTAAAACCTCCTTATTCCTTAAACATGTTTGTGCTGAGAGTGCTGAAGAACCAATGAGTTACCTAATTTAGTAAGTATAATGTCTGCTTCACTTCAGCCCATTATCCCCATGAAATTGATATTACTATCTTGGAGCTTCAATGAGTATTTTTTTGGGTTGTTCTAAGAAAGTCTAGGACACAGAAATCATGGCCCTATGATGACTGCTTCTGCACAAAGTTCATAATATTGTCATTTATCTTATAAAATAAATGTTTTTGTCACAGAAAATCAAATTATTCCATTAGAAAGACTAAGAAGTCACAATGATAAGGTAAGTTGACAGAACTAAAAAAGCCCAATACAAAAATATACTCTGTTTCTGAAACATGCCTGCCTCTTTTGATTCAAGGCAGGCACAAGGTTCATACCAGCCACATGGTGGTATGATGCCACCATGGACAAATTTTTAATTCATTCTATAGGCTAACAATTTGAAATACATCAGATTCCTTCAGACTTATAAAATTTAGTCTACAATAATGCTAGCTATTTTCTAAATACACTAGCTAGTTCTCCCTTATCCACAGTTTCATATTCCATACTTGTACAGTCAACAATGGTCCAAAAATATTAATGGACAATTTCAGAAATAAACAATCCATAAGTTTTAAATTGCATTCCGTTTTGAGTAGCATGATGAAATCATGCATCATCCCACACTTTCCTGCCTGGGATGTAAATCATCCATTTTTCCAGTGTATCCTCAATATACATACAGTACAATAAGATATTTTGAATGAGAGGGAAACCATATTCACGTAATTTTTGTTACAGTACATTGTTATAATTTGTCTATTATATTATTAGTTATTATTGTTAATCTCTTACTGTGCCTAATTTATGAATTAAACTTTATCATAAGAATGTATGTATAGGAAAAAAAAATCATATGTAGGTTTCAGTACTACCTACCCTTTCAGGCATCCATTGGGGGTTTTATCTCTTGCAGATTAGGGTAAACTACTATAATGATGTAAAGCAAACTAACCTAAAACTCACTGGACAATAAAAATAAGCACTTATATATCATGCAACTGAGGTTTCTCTGGGGATCATTTGGTCTAGTCTGGGTTTGACTGAGCTTGGCTCCCATCTTCAGGTAAGATTAAGGCCTACCTTATATGTCTCCTCTTGATCCAGAGACCTATGCATTACAAGAAAACACCCCTAATATGTAATACTAGAGGCCAGGTGCACAAAATCCATGCACGTCTCAACTCAGCCTGCACCGGCAGTCGAACATCCTTCTCACAATCCAGGACCGCTGGCTGCTAACTGCTCCCCTGCCAGTCTGATTGACACCTAACTTCTCCCCTGCTAGCCTGATGGCCCCCAACTGCCCTCCCCTGCTGCGATCTGCCTCCTCCACCAAGACCCCCCTCCTCCATACTGCATAGAGCCATGGGACCCCCAGGCCTCACTGCAAGAAGTGGCCAGAAGGCCCTGCCTCTGTGTGCATGTGGCTATCTTGTGGCAGCCCTTTTGTGGCGACCATATTGTGGTGGCCATCTTGTGGTGATGTCGCGTAAGGGCGTGACACCACCTAGGCTTTTTTATATAAGATGGAAACAAAAATGTGCCCACATTCAAAAGAGGAAAAATGGGAGACACATAACATCATCTGGTTTATAATAATTCTTACATCCTGCTGACAAATGTTGCTAAATAATTCTACCTGGAGATAGGGAATGTTCTTAATGAGGTCCTTGTTATACTCCCTGGGAGTGGGTCCTCACTCCATTGTTCTCTGTGGCACTTAGCTACCTCAAGATTCTTCTTCCATTATCTTGGTCTGCACTGAAGAGGGCATTGAAAAATATTACATTTTTTGGCATAAAAACATTTTTATTGACTCTTTTAGGGTGGCATTTGTTCACAAAACCATATAGGTTTCAAGTATACAAGCCAACTTATCTGTGTCTATGAGTTATATCTTTATCTATATATATATTTTCTAGAGGCCTGGTGCACAAAAATTTGTGCACTCGGGGGTGGGGGGAGAGGGAGGGGTCCCTCAGCCCGGCCTGTGCCCTCTTGCAGTCTGGGACCCCTCGGGAGATAACGACCTGCTGGCTTAGGCCTGCTCCTGGGTGGCAGAGGGCAGGTCCAATCCCTAGGTGCAGCCCCTGGTCGGGCTCAGAGCAGGGCTGATTGGGGAGTTGGGGTGCCGCCCCTGTCATGCACAGAGCAGGGCAGATTGGGAGGTTGCGATGCCACCCTCAGTCATGCTCAGGGTAGGGCCGATTGGGGGGGTTGGGGCACTGCCCCCTGTCACACTCAAGGCAGGGTCGATGGGGAGGTTGCGGCGCCACCCCCTGTCACGCACAGAGCAGGGCCCATCAGGGGGGTTGGGGCTCCATACCCTGTCACGCACAGAGCAGGCTGATCAGGGGGTTGGGGAGCTCCCCCCTGTCACACACAGAGCAGGGCGGATCAGGGGTTTGGGGCACCGCCACTGTCACACCCAGGGCAGGGCCGATGGGGAGGTTATGGCTCTACCTCGTCACACACAGAGCACGGCCCGTGGGGTGGGGGGGTTGGGGTGCCACACCCTGTCACACACAGAGCAGGCTGATTAGGGGGTTGGGGAGCTCCCCCCTGTCACACACAGAGCAGTGTCAATCAGGGGGTTGGGGAGCTCCCCACTGTCACGCACAGAGCAGGGCCCATCAGGGGGTTGAGGAGCTCCCCCTGTCACTCACAGAGTAGGGCCGATCGGTGAGTTGGGGCACCGATCCCTGTCACACACAGAGCAGGGCGGATCAGGGGTTTGGGGCACCGCCACTGTCACACCCAGGGCAGGGCCGATGGGGAGGTTATGGCTCTACCTCGTCACACACAGAGCACGGCCCGTGGGGTGGGGGGGTTGGCGTGCCACACCCTGTCACACACAGAGCCGCAGGGCGATCAGGAGGTTGGGGAGCTCCCCCCTATCAGGCACAGAGCAGGGCCGATCAGGGGGTTGGGGCGCCTTCTCCTGTCAGGAACAGAGCAGGGCCGATAGGGAGGTTGTGGCCCCGCCCCCTGTCACACACAGAGCCACAAGGCAATCAGGGGGTTTGGGTGCTTGCCCCCTCTCATGGTGATCCCGGTGCCGGGAGACCTCACGGCTCCGCTGATCCCGGTGCTGGGAGGCATATTACCCTTTTACTATATAGAATAGAGGCCTGGTGCATGGGTGGGGGCTGGCTGGTTTGCTCTGAAGGGTGTCCCGGATCAGGGTGAGGGTCCCCACTGGGGTTCCTGGCCAGACTGGGTGAGGGGATGATGGCTGTTTGCAGCTGGTCACACACCCTTCAGGGTGGGGGTCCCCACTGGGGTGCCTGGCCAGTCTGGGTGAGGGGCTGAGGGCCGTTTTCAGGCTGGCGGGTGACTGAAGCTCCCAACTGCTCCTTTTTTTCTTTTCTTTTTTTTTTATTCTGAGCCAGCTTTAGCTCTGAGGCTCCAGCTCTTAGGCCTCCGCTCCTGAAAGCAGGTATCTGGTTTGTTTAGGTTCTACAATCGAAACTCTGTATCAACTCCAGGTCTGAGATCCTGGCTAGCTAAAAGCAGGTTTCTGTGGTTTTGTTTAGCTTCTATTTTTGTAACTATGTTTCAAACTGCCAGATCAGAGGCCTTCAGCGGCAGGCCGGGAACGTTGGAGTCCTCCGTCACTGAAGCAAGCAAGCCTCATGTTAGTTTCAAGCTGCCTGGCTGCTGGCTGCCATCTTGGCTGGCAGTTAATTTGCATATCTTGCTGATTAGCCAATGGGAAGGGTAGCGGTCGTACGCCAGTTACCATGTTCTCTTTTATTAGATAGGATATCTATATCTATACCTATATATCTCTATTCCTATATCTGTCTATCTATCTATCTATCTATCTATCATCTATCATCTATACACACACACACACACACACACACACACACACACACACACACACATATATATATATATATATATATATATATATATATATATATATTTTGCTTATTCCCTTCACCTTCTTTTATCCAGCTCCCCAGCCCCCTTCTCTCTGACAGCTGCCAGTCTCCTCCAAGTATCCAGAATAAAAATTTTTTGTCTCTTTACTGCCAGTAGAAATTTAGCTGTGCAACAATCTTTTTTAATATACAAGAGTGTGCTTAACTTGGATTTTCTTGTATTTGCTTTATTACATGGAAACTCGATGAGTAAATAATATTCACCATGATTTTGGTTACCAAACCATCCTACTCTGTAGCTTCTAGCAAGTATTTATCCCTCACTTATACATCTGTGAAATGTTTGGCATTTGGATGATTTAGGCTGGTTTCATCTGAGCTTGGCTTCAGGCCTCAGATTGAGTTGAGGTCCACTACACATGCCTGCAATTCTTGAGAGACTAGCAGATTATTTGGGCTAGCTGGGTAGGTTCTTTTCCTGGAGATAGCAAAAGATCAAGAGGAGATGATCAAATATAAAAGAACATTCCAAGCCTCTTCTTTTGTCATATCCACTCAAATCACATTTGCCAAATCAAGTCACACAGCCAAAACCATTTTGAGTTTGAAAGAAGCTAACTAAAGATGGGGATTATGATGGTAGCATTTACAAAAATGTCACAATGCCCTAGTATATTTGATTTCTGATTCATTATTTGCCTGAATTTAAAAAGTTGAAAATTACTAAGATTCAATATTGGGCTACATTTAATGCACAATAATAATCCATCATACATTTATAACAATTTATCATTTATAATGAATCTACATATATTATATGTCATATAATAGTTATAACAATTTACTAAAGTAGATTAAACTGGCGCAATCATATAATTTTACAAAAGAGTAACCTAGGCACACATGACCAGAATGTGGCAGGTAGGATTCAGATCTTCTGAGCCACTGCCCACTATCTAGTGTTAAATCTCTTCTTAGGAGTGACCACTGTCCCTTTTCATAATTGATATTTGAAGAGTATCATGTCAACTTGTCATACATATTTAAATATCTTTACTTCTGATCTGTGGAAGAAAGGTTATGACCCTAAGTCACTGGTTTTAGTGGAGTGTGTCAAAGTATGATGGCCACACCCCAGCTAAATTAATTATGAATGTTTGGTGGTGGGGGCCAGGCAACAGTGTTTTAAAGATATCCAGCAGATGCCATGTAAGAAGAGTTTGGCAACCACAGTCCTTAATCCCTTTTCCTAAGAAAACTAGTCTATACCTATGTAAATTTGTGGGTCCAAGCGTGATCATTTTTATTTATGGCGTATAGGGAAAATTTACACTGACTGTCCAGGTTATTACGACCACCTGACGTTTGTAGGCAAATTAGCTATAATTTCATGCTGAAGTTGCTAGAGGGCCAGGCCATTATAAATAGGGAAGCAGGTTGTTTACCAGAACAGTAGAAGTGATTTTTTTCTGAAGATATGGGTAAACAATGCAATTTAACAGCCTTTGAACGTGGGATATATTTGAACATGAGTGGCCAGATTATTATGACCACCCCATCAGTACTTCATTGGGCCACATTTTGCCTTCAATACTGCAGCAATGCTTCTTGGCATTGACTCCACGAGATGTTGAAAGGTGATTCGAGGAATCTGACACCATGCCTGATGAATAGCACTGTCCAGTTCTGTGAGATTTGATGGTTGTGGAACCAGCTGCCCTTTTAACTTCGTCCCACAAATGCTCAATTGGATTGAGATATGGTGATTATGGGGGCCATCTAAGCAAGGTAAAGTCTCTCTCATGTTCTTGAAACCACTCCTGCACAATATGAGTACTGTGGCATGCGCATTGCCTTGTTGGAAGAAGCCATCTCCGTTGGGATATGCTATCAACATGATAGGATGAACTTGATCAGCAACGATACTTAGGTATGATGTGCTATTCAGACATTGTTCCACACAAATTAAAGGGCCCAAATCCTGCCAGGAAAACATGCCCCAAACCATAACACTGCAAGGCTACATAGATAGACATGTACAAATTTTGGGCTTCTTAATCTGAATAAATATAGGACAGGAGAATATTGTTTTACTAGGAGCCCAGCCCGTGATTTAAAATCGCGTGGTGCCGCCCTGCCTTGACACCCAAACATTTCCACACAGAGTTCCAGTGCGCCTGGTCTAGCCCCCAAACCCTCTGGCCTTCTCTGGCCACTTCAAGCCCTGCCTTCAGTCCCTCGAGTTGCCTACGGCTGGTCCCGCCTTCTCTGGGCTCCTCCCTGCTTCCCCCCAATCTCCGGAGCAATGTGGTGGCTCCGCTCCCTAATGGCACTGGAGAAGAGTGTGGAAGCCTCCTGCCTGCTGTGCTGTACTCCTTACCCTGGAAGATGGGCCATGGGGCGCTCAGAGTGAGAGCGATGGGTGGCGAAGGACTGGTGAGGTGGGCACTATGCACTCTCACCCCTGCCCTCCCCAGCACAGGATGGTCCCGCCTCCTCCAGGCACCTACGTCACCATCTTGGTTCTTCTCCAATTCCTCTATTTCTTAGAAAACTCTCAATCAGAATTTAGTTAATAAGTGAGTTGAATAAATTGCTTTCAATTATTTTATTTTTGAATGCTTAATTTCATAAATATATAAGCACTACTAAGAAGGATATATGCAGTAAAATATATCCCTGTACAGTGATATATAAATTATTTTTTCTTTTTGGTTGATAGAAAAATATACTGATTATTCAAGTGGCAAAAAGGTAAAATAATGTGACTCAAGATGATTTCTTAATTTAACTAAATTCTATAAGACAAGGAAACAGTAAAAATGTGTCTTCTCAAACACTATGAACAAATTTAAAAATAATTATTTCTGAAATGAATTATCTTAGTACAGATGGGATGTTGGTTTGGCCCATTAACAGATAGATATTTTCAGTTGTTTCTTATTCTCCTATTTAAAAATAAATTGAAAGAAAGCCTCTGAAATGTGGTGCTTTGACTTTGTCAACATTATCTATACTAATAAAGAGCTAATATGCTAATGGTTGATACTCCAAAACAGGAAACAACTAGGTCGTTAGCATATTAGCTGGGGCATTGCTCCAGAGATGGGGCGGATATGGGGAGGTGCACAGAGGAGGAGGACCATCCTGTGCTGGGGAGGGGAAGGGTGAGAGTGCATAGTGCCCACCTCACCAGCAATGGTACTTAGGTATGTTGTGCTATTCAAACACTGTTCCACACAAATTAAAGGGCCCAAATCATGCCAGGAAAACATTCCCCAAACCATAACACTGCCCCCACCAGCTTGAAGGGTTGTACTCATGCATGTGTCGTGCATGCTTTCATGCTGTTTCCGCCAAATTCTCACCCTGCCATCTGCATGATGCAACTGGAAACTTGATTCATTGGACCACATGACTTTTTTCCAATGCTCGACTGTCCAATCCTTGTGTTCCTATGTGAATTGGAGACATTTAATCTTGGCAACTGCAGACAGCAAAGGTGTTCGAACAAGCCTTCAGCTTCCATATCCCATACGATGCAGTGTACAGATAATTTGCCTATAAACATCAGGTGGTCATAATAATCTGGCCACTCAGTGTATATATAGCCTACATTCAAAGGCTGTTAAATCACATTGTTTACCCATATCTTCAGAAAAAAATCACTTTTACTGTCGTTGTAAACAACCTGCTTCTCTATTTATAATGGTCTGGCCCTCTAGCAACTTCAGCGTGAAATTATAGCTAATTTGCCTAAAAACGTCAGGTGGTCATAATAATCTGGACACTCAGTGTATATATCTATCTTTATCTATTATCTATGTCATGTGTGGAATGGCACATAATTTCTACTATCAACAGCATCAAAGCTTCAGGGTTTATGAAAATACCCTGTTTGATTCATAAAGAACTATAAAGAGTCCAAGAAGGAGGAAATTTCAGCCTTTTATGAAGTCAGTAAAGACTTCCTAAAGAAGGAAACAATTGAACAAATTGTCTAGGATTTACATTTTGAATCACCCTGGTAAACTTTGTGTGCTTTTTATTTATAACCTAATGTTTATGTTAACATTTTATTTCCAATGTTAAAGCTTGGGGATTAGTAGAGGAGAACCTATCAGAACCTTGTTAATATTTCATTTTTAGAGGGCGAAGGGTTTATTATAAGGCTGATGGATTCTCTCTCTCTCTCTCTCTCTCTCTCTCTCTCTCTCTCATCACTCTCTCACATCTCTTTTTTTTTCTCAGAAAGCCAGTATAAATCAGGGGCAGAGTGTTTTCTCTCAGGAAGGCAGTAGGAACAAAAGCAAAATCAACATAGTTCAGCTTCCTCCAGAAACAGCAAACAGAAAACCCACTGGACTTATGAAAAGATTCTATAGGTCACATGCAAACCTGGAGTTTTCAGAGTACTGTAAATATATTTCTAAAGGCACAAGACCAGTGTTATATTTTCAACATAAAGGACCTTGCTTATTAGTACTTATGATGTAGTCAATAAATATTTCTGATATACATTTGCAGCAAGATAAGAAAAGATAGATGAATGAATGGAGGGGTGGGGAGAGAGGGATGGAGAGAGAATTGTAGATAATATTTATTTTTCATTCACCTTTCTAGACATTCAGGTTGAGACAGTGATTTTCATCATTCAATTCCCAACTACTAGCATGTTGTCTGAATCATAAAAAGGTACAAAACAAAATCTCTTGAATAAATGCCTAAATAAGAATCAAGAACTATTATAAAACCAACACTCCATAATGCAAATCTTGAATATCAAGAATGATTTTATGAATGTGAGAAGTTTAAGAAATTAAAAATAACATTGGACACCATGGAGTCCTCAGTTGTATTCTACTGACAGTTCACTATCCACCCAGACACCCACAGAGTATTTCAGAAAATGTGATATGTATTCAATAAAAATTTGGAACTTATAAGGTATTCATCATGGCCACATTTATAATCAATATTGGTAAATATTTCATGGACATGTGAAAATTATGCTTAAACATAATTTGAATTCCATTGTGGTTGGAATAAAACCAACCTTGTTGCAATGGCCTAGTAAGGTCTGTATGTACTGTCTCTTGCCTACCTAACAGGTTGTGCTCTCTTGAACGCAGACTCTGAGACAAAGTTTAATGTGCAGTATGCTTATTATGGAATGCCCTGGGGATTATCACCTGTAGAAAGGAAAAGGGGGAAACAGGATTGGGCAGAGAGAGAAGTGGAGCTCTGATACAGCTTAGCTAATCCATTGGGGTGCTCATGAGACTATATTCACCCATCAGAGTTGTCTTGCATTGAGCCAGGTGACTGGGCCTTCATACTTCTATCTTGGTCTGTTATATGAAGTGGAACCACCTTGAGAAGGGGATGCCTTGAGAGAGACAGCTCTTTGTAGTTGATCCCTGAAGGGACTGAGAACTGAAGGCTGTCATGTTACCCCTGACTCCTTGCTTTCTCCACACTGCCTTTCTATCCAGTTTCTGCTTAAGGATCAAGTTCTGATTCATTGTATCACCCTTAATGCTTTTATCATAGATCTTACAGCAAAATTTAAAATTTATTTTCTTCTTTACTGTTTTGTCTCCCCAGTTTAAATGTAAACTTCATGCAAGTACAGACCATGTCAGTTTAGTCACTAATTTTTTCCCCATTCCGCAGAGCAGGCACTCTATATATTTTTGTTGAATAAATAAATCTTTAGTTGAGTTTCCATATTGTATTCATTTCTTTGATTAGATTTTGTATACTTCATAGAGCAAACTTTGCAAGGAGTTTAATAAAGGCCACAACCATAATGTAGATTTGTCAAAAGTTTTCCTTTTATTTCTAGGAGAATTTTTCTTGTGTATTTTATAATTACGTCCTTTGTCACATAAAAGTCTGTTACTGTTATATGTAATTAACACATCATCTTTTTAAAAAAATATATTTTATTGATTTTTTTACAGAGAGGAAGGGAGAGGGGTAGAAAGTTAGAAACATCGATGAGAGAAACATCGATCAGCTGCCTCCTGCACATCTCTTACTGGGGATGTGCCTGCAACCAAGGTACATGCCCTTGACCGGAATTGAACCTGGGACCCTTGAGTCCGCAGGCTGATGCTCTATCCACTGAGCCAAACCAGTTTGGGCAACACATCATCTTTTTGATGATGCCAAAATATCTTTTCTTGTCATATTTTATGTAGTTGGCTTTCAAGTCAATATTCTTTCTGATACTGAATTTTATCTATGTTCATGATATGTCTTTGCAAATAGCGTACTCACTATCTGGAAGTTTATAAGATTGTCTCTCAACTTAGAACTTGAGGAGTACTTTCAAATGGAAAGCTTAACTTTTCTTTAGTTCATGGACATTTCTATCTATTATTCTAATTACTCATATATTCAATAAATACCCATTAACACATGGGTATTATAATAAGCATGTTATTATAATAGAGACACAGATACAGACATGAAGCCAAGTAGTGTGATCCAGAATTACATAATTATTTAGGTTGTCCTGCAAACAATAAAGAGAAATTATCAGATCTATGGTGGTTTAGGGGGAAAAATCACTTTGTGTCTTTCCTGATGTCATTACTCAAAAGTATATTCCAGCTAGCCATAATAGGATTCAAATGAAGAATTCAAGAATGGAGAGAAAAGATGTGGTATTAAAAGAATGATGATGCAGGTATTCTTTGAACCACTAACAAAAGAAGGGTATTTATTACATTTTTGGTGGAGAAGGCTTCTGTAAGCACAAAAGCAATATTAAAAAAAAAAAGGAAAAGACCAGTGTATATGAATAGCAGCAGTAAAAGTATAAACTTCTGTAGTATAAAACAATAAAATCCATATGTAAAACTAGAATTTATTCATAGCAATGAGTTCAGTGTAAATGTTGGAAGATAAAGTTGAAGAAACATATTAAATAATAGAATAAATAGTTAATAAAATTAAAAAATAAAAGGAGTACTAAACATAATAAATTACACAAAGACAGCACTTAAAATGTGCAGGCACCATTCTAAAGGTTTTTCATTATTTCTCTAATAAAAGTTTCTCTATCCATTTAATTGAAGTTCCAGAAAAGGGAGGCAGAGTCAGTTTTAAAGGAAATATACAAGAATTTTTCTGTCACTGAGAGATATATTTTCCACCAAGTACTCAAAACAATAGAAGAATTAACTTCCAAAGCAAAGCACAGCCATTTTACATTTCCTCCAGGTTTTTTGTTTTGTTTTGTTTTTTAACAAATAAAGCATGGCAGACTTGAAACTCCTGAATGTTCCTCTCCAAACTCATTCCTTTTCCTCCTTCTTCCCTTCTCAGAGTAAACCACTATCCGGTAATTAGTGGTACAAATTTCTAGAAGTGATTTTATGCTATGATTAAGTAGATATTTATACCCAAGCAATCGATTTGTGTGTTTTTTCCAATTTCTTGGTAAAATATTTATTTCTGTAATTTCCTACAAATTCTGCTTTTATGCAATATTGTGTTCTTGTTTTCCATGTTAAATTTTTAATTGTTTCCCTAACTGATTTGGCTCAGTGGAGAGAGCGTTGGCCTGTGGACTGAAGGGTCCCAGGTTCGATTCCGGTCAAGGGCATGCACCTTGGCTGCGGGCACAGTAGGGGGTGTGCAGGAGGCAGCTGATCGATGTTTCTCTCTCATCGATGTTTTTAACTATCCCTCTCCCTTGCTCTCTGTAAAAAATCAATGAAATATATTTTAAAAGAATACCAATACATTTTTAATTGTTGTTAATTTTAAATACTTGGGCTGAGAGCAAAATTCTCTGAAAGGTTTGTGTTAGCTTCCTCCTTATGCCTCACCTATATCAATAGCCCTAGACTCATTTACCTCATTTACTCTCTTCTCTCTCTCTCTCTCTCTCTCTCTCTCTCTCTCTCTCTCTCATTTTCTTTTATTGGGAGTTTTAAATCACTTTGATGTATAGGAGATGCTCAGTATGGTAATTCTTAAGACCAATGCTGATTTTCTTATAGATAGCATAAGTGGCAACACTATGCTTACTATTACATTAATCAACATGGTATTAAGGTATGCTTCTAGATATTCAAAATCCACTTGATGAAATGATCTTAAAGTTTTCCAAAGTGAGATCTGTGGTAACCTGGTTCCACAGTATATTAACTAGCTTTAGTCTCAAATAGATTCTGTGATAACATGGGTTTGAGAAACACATATGTTTGAACAACATTTAATAAATTTCTATAGGAGGGACTATTCAGAGCCTTCACTGTGCTCTTATTAAATAGAAACAACCTAGAAGGTTATAATATAGGATACACCATTTCACAAACTCATCTGGAGAGAGAGATAGAAACATCAATGATGAGAAAGAATCATTGATCGACTGTGTCTTGCACACCCCCCACAGGGAAAGAGCCCCAAACTGAGCATATGTCCTCACTGGGAATGGAACCCTGACCTCCTGGTTCCTAGGTCGATGCTCAACCACTGAGCATACCAGCCAGGCATTCCTAGGAAATTTTTATGCAAACTCCCTCAGCTGAGATATTCCTTTGGAACATTAGCTGCTGCCTGTGGGAACAGGGACAGCCCTTTTTGCATCTACGCTTTGCTACTAGTGTCAATACGGCTTCTTCTGCAAATCCTTGGTTATAAGACTTCTCTTCAGTTGATTATTCAAGTTGATTGTTCTACATTTTCATTGTAATTCCAATTTGAGATCTGTGATGAGTGTAGCATCTACCTATTCCGCCACTATCTTAGACCTCAATAGTAACTTCACTTGATAAAAATAAATTATTTTTTCCAGAAATAAAAATGTTACAAAAGTGTAAATATGTTGGTGTTGCAATGTTTTATTATTTTACACTCTAAAAAACTATTTTGAAAAATTTTCCCCAAAGTATACTATAAAGTTATAGAGACGTGAGTCAGGGCAACTCATTTCCTTACTAAAATGTAAAGAAAATCTGATCAATTTGCCTTGAGTAGGGATTAAAGGCCTTCTGCCTCGCTTCCTGCACTTGTCTCTACTATTCCCAGTATTAACAATATTACTTATAACTTTACTTACTAACTCTAACTAATTATTTGGAAAAGAAATAAAAATCATTGATTGAAACACATTTTTAAAAATGAACACAAGAAATTCTGCTAATGTAGGCCCCATTACTTATATGGCTTAAGTACATTTAATAACATTCTGAAAACCTATGCTGTAATGCTTTCCTCTCTGTGGAAATTGCTCTTAATAGTATAATTTTTTCTAAGTCTACTTTAAGTCCTTTTTGATGAAAAAGAAACTCCAGAATAGAGTCTGACCCAATCATCGTCTGAGAAAAATCAATGATGCTCTCTAACTACTCCAAGTGCCCATTTTCATTCCTTTAGTATAACTAAATTTTAAACCTATAATCTCCCTGATATGCTCTGTTCTATCATGAATATGTTAGTTCAGAAAGAAAGAAAAGTAAAATCATGCAAGACAAGCCAACTATTAGAATCATGCAGTGATGCTCATTCTTGCATAAGATAAATGAAATTATAACTGGTGACACTGTTGCATAAGTGTTTATCCAAATAAAATGGAAAATATGATTGTAGCATGAAAAATAAAGCTAATTCCCAGGAGCAATGGGACAAAATTACTTATACATCAGAAGCAAATATTATATATTCCATATTTCATTGATGATTCTTAACCATAATGTCAATCTATTACCAGCCATGCTTAGCTATTACTACATGCAATGTTTGTATTTTTCTCCTCTTATTAATTCTGGAAGCCAGTGCAATGCAAGAGCCACACACAACATTTCAATATGGAATTTCTGGTGAAAATATATTTCTTCCCTACTTTATTTTTAATATGAAATCATACCAGAATTTACATATATGTCAAAGGAATTATCATGATCTATCATCTACTTATCTATTGTGTCTGCAAATACTAGTGCAAACAAACTATAAATTTACAAATGTGTTAATGTTTATAGATATGTAAGTAGAAAACTAGATAGGTGTCTATAGATATGTTACTACATTGAGGGAACATTTAAAAAATATATAGTTTTCATTTTTTATCCAAAACTTTAAAAACATTAAGTTTTCAAGAATTTAATAAATAGGGAAGAATTAAAATATTTAAATTCTTATACCAGGCTTATGTCAGGAAGGAAAAGAAAGCCCTCACCAGGTAGTTGAATAGCAAATATTTAAACATGTGGGCGGACACAAAAATACACACAAAACTGTGAAGTAACCCAGAGGTTTTCAACATCAGGAAGTTCTTACCCCTTCTAGGAATGGAGAGATAAAGTGAGTGAATCCTCACAAAAATGAACTCAAAATGAATTTAAGATTTAAATGTATAACCTGTAACCATAAAACACTTAGAAGAAAACAGAAGGAAAATGTTCCTTGACATTGGTCTTGTCAATGATTTCTTTTTATATATTACACCAAACGTACAAGCAACAAAAGCAAAAGCCAAAATCAACAAGTGGGACTACATCAAACTTCAGATTTCTGTACAGCAATAGCAACAATCAGCAAAATTAAAAGGTGACCTACAGAATGAGAGAGTATATTTGAAAACTGCATATCTGATAAGGGATTAATATTCAAAATATATAAATAACTCATGCAACTCAATAGCAAAAAATATCAAATAATCCAATTTAAAAATGGGCAAAGGACCTGAGTGAACATTTTTTTTTTCAAAGAAGATATATAAATGACAACAGCTAATTAAAAAAAAAAAATTCTTCTACATCACTACTACTCAGGGAAATGCAAGTCAAACCCAGAAACCTCACACCTATTAGAATTGCTATCTTCAAGAAGACAAGAGATAACAAGTACTGGCAAGGATGTAGTGAAAAGGGAACCCTTGTGCATTTTGTTAAGAATATAACTTGTTGCCGAAACCAGTTTGGCTCAGTGGATAGAGCGTCGGCCTGCGGACTGAAGGGTCCCAGGTTCGATTCCGGTCAAGGGCATGTACCTGGGTTGCGGGCACATCCCCAGTGGGAGATGTGCAGGAGGCGGCTGACTGATGTTTCTCTCCCATCGATGTTTCTACCTCTCTATCTCTCTCCCTTCCTCTCTGTATAAAATCAATAAAATATATTTTTTAAAAAAAGTAACTTGTTACAAGCACTATGGAAAACAGTATGTAAGGTTCTTAAAAATTTTAAAATAAAACTACCATATGATTCTGCAATTCCACTTCTTGGTATATATCCCAAGAAAATAAAATTAATATCTTGAATAAATATCTGCATCACCACTCCCACCATTGCAGCATTATTTACAGTAGCCAAGACATGAAAAAAAAAAAAATCTGAGTATTTGCCATCAAATGAATGGACAAAGAAAATGTGCTATATATATATTTCTGCCATAAAAAGAAGAAAGTCTTGATATTTCTGACAACTTGGATAAAATATTGCTAAGTGAAATAAGTCAGACAAAAAGGATGAATATTATATGATTTGACTTATATGTGGAATATAAAACTGAAAACCTAAATAATAGAAACAGAGTAGATTGGTCATTGCTGGGGTGGAGGCAGGAGATAGAGGAAATGTGTGAAGGTGTACAAACTTTTAGTTATAGCCTGGCTGGCATGGCTCAGTGGTTAAGTGTTGACCTGTAAACCAAGAGGTCATGGTTTGAGTCCTGGTCAGGACACATGCCTGAGTTGTGAGCTCTATCCCCAGTAGGGGGCATGCAAGAGGAAGCCAATCAATGATTCTCTCTCATCATTGATGTTTCTTTCTCTCTCTCTCTCTCTCTCTCTCTCTCTCTCTCTCTCTCTCTCTCTCATCTCTCTCTCTCTCTCTCTCTCCCTCACTTTTCTCTGAAATCAATAAAAATATTTTTTCAAAAAATCTTTTGGTTATAAGATGAATAAGTTTTGGATATCTAATTTATAGCCTAGTAATTATAGTTAACAATACTATATTGTGAAAGTTGCTGAGAGTATAGATCTTAAAAGTTTTCACCAGAAAATAAATAATTATAAGAAATGATGAATGTGTTAACTAACGTTATCATAGTACTCATTTTGCAATAGATTTGCATATCAAATCATCACGTTGTACAACTTAAACTTACAAAATGTTATGTTAATTATATCTCAATAAAGCTAAAAAAATTTTTAAAATAAAAGGGAAAAGTGTAAGAAGTAGTATTAAAGTAACACAGTTGGGGCTGAGAAGTATGAGCAATAACCATAAATGAAGAGCCTTTCTTTGAAAGCTAGAATCACAGAGGAAACATGTTGCAGAAGAAGCAATTCATGTAGACACTGCTTAATCAGAGAGAAGCAGTGGAAATATTCTGATTTATTTCTTCCTCCCTTCTACTAATTCCCTGCCAGTACTTCTTAGTTGAATATAACAAGAATCATTTTGGCAATGGAACCTAGGAAATATATTCTTCAGTGGTTAATATCTGCAATGCAGGATAGAGCAGGGGAAGGAGAGGAATGAATCTGAGGGCAAAGAAGAGATGATTTATCCAATTCTTAAAAACATGGCAGGGGCAGGCATTCAAGAGGACATCTCAGGAGATTATAGTTGGAAACTACAGTTAACCAGAAAAAGGACCATATAAGCTCTATAGATGTTCAGTAAATTAGTAAAGGTAGAAGCTTGTAATCACAATTTGATTTCTAATAATTTTGATGTAGAGGACATTTTTGATGTGAGAGAAAGGAAAGAATGTTTTTGTTCTTGTTTTTGTTTTTTCTTATAGCTTTGCCTAGAAAGGAGGCATTTTTCCACTCAATTGGCAAGGTTTACCAAGGAGAAAAATATGGCACCTGCTAAGAATTAGAATGAAAACCACAGAGTGACTAAAACCTGGGCATAATTACAGATAGCCTAGAACAGTGATGGCGAACCTATGACACGTGTGTCAGAGGTGACACATGAACTCATTTTTTTGGTTGATTTTTCTTTGTTAAATGGCATTAAAATATATAAAATAAAATCAAAAATATAAGTCTTTGTTTTACTATGGTTGCAAATATCAAAAAAATTTCTATATGTGACACGGCACCAGAGTTAAGTTAGGGTTTTTCAAAATGCTGACACGCCAAGCTCAAAAGGTTCGCCATCACTGGCCTAGAAGAAGCATGAAAAATGGTTGAGTTAGTGAATTCCATTTATGAAGTTTACTTCTACGCCACACACCTCTGAAGGTGTTTGAGCAGACTTCTAGAAAAATCCATATACAATAAAGCTACAGAATAAACTGAATAGTCAGTCTAGGGCAGTGGTCGGCAAACTGCGGCTCGCGAGCCACATGCGGCTCTTTGGCCCCTTGAGTGTGGCTCTTCCACAAAATACCGACTTCTGTGCATGGGCCACAAAGTTTCCATTGCACTGTACATGGGTGCCCACACATGGTATTTTGTGTAAGAGCCACACTCAAGGGGCCAAAGAGCCGCATGTGGCTTGTGAGCCACAGTTTGCCGACCACTGGTAGGGAATGGAGTAAATAAAATATCCCAAAATGTGAGTTTTTTAGATTTGCTGTGAATGTGTATAAAATTTGACTTTGGACTTTTGGGCAAAAAAGGCCAAACATGACATAATGGCAGAGCTCTCATAATTAGAATGGGAAAGGATGCCACAATCAGGGAAATAATAAGTATTCCTGGAAGTGAAGTCCTAAAACTTCTCACTAAAAATTCAACTACAAAACATTGTATGATAAAGTGACCATTGACTACAACATCATTTTATAGCAAATATGGTGGAGATATCATAGGAAACTTTCTTAACATTAACTGTAAGAGAATCTGAACATGTAACCTTAAAATACATTTTATATTAGTCAGTTGTTCAAGAGACTAACTTGATGTAGTCCAAATTAATGGTTTAAATGGGCATGTCCAAAGTGTGCTCCAGGGATTACAAACTCAATAATGTAACAAGGTATTTAAAATGCCTAGATGAGTTTGTGAAATAATATGTCCTATATTATAACCCTGTAGGTTATTCCTCCTTAATAAGAGCACAGTGAAGTCTCTGGATAGTCCCTCCTAGAGAAATCTATTAAATGTTGTCCAAACACATGTGTTTCTCAAACCGATGTCATCACAGAACCTATTTGAGACTAAAGTTAGTTAATATACTGTGGAACCAGGTTACCACAAATCTCATTTTGGGAAACTCTAGGCTCATTTGATCAAGTGAATATTGAATGTCTAGAAGTATATCTGAATACCATGTTGATTAAAATCATTAATAGTAAGCTTAGTGCTGCCACTTATGCTATTTATATGAAAATCATTACTGGTCATGAGAATTACCATACTGAGTATCTCCTATACATCATGTAGCTATGGCCTATAAGTAATTCATCTCATCTCATCACAACCAGTTAAGTAGGTATTATACCTATTTAATTGATGGTAGTGAAATTTCTTGGAATACTAAAAAAATAAAAATCACTTTTTATTTGTAAATTTGAAAAACATAAGTGGAAATTTTCACTGCAAGGAAAGAAATCCACCTTCTGCCCATAGATGGGAAACATCGTCATGAAAATCCAGGAAATTCAAATTTAGAAATTCTGGCATTTAATACCTTTGAGTTGTATGTGTTTTAGCAGGAAACACATGATGGTACCCTGAGAGCACTATGGGGCAAGTGTTAATACCTTTGTTTCTTAACTAGGAAAAACATTACTAATGATATCTTGATCCATGTCTTTCTAATCACATATATTCCTGGTGATCCTCACTCAGCCACATAACCTCGTCTGCAATATGGAAAAATATATAACTCAGGGGTGTTGTGAGAATTAAGTAATATGTTTTTTGAGAATATTTTATTCTATAGTTTTCCTCCCAATTATGTATTAAACACTACAACAACTAAAGTTACAATGTTAAATGATAAAATGACAATGCACAGATTGAACTATTAAGGGGCTTATAGAGGAAGGCATATATGAGGTGTTCTGTGATCATTTACTCTTTTCTGCTTGCCTTTCAAAGTTCCAGACAAGATAAATAAGCTCTCAGATGGTCTCAAACCTAGGTACACATTGAAATCTTCAGCAAAGATTTCAAATAAAAAAACATAACTAAACCTACCACAAATCATAAAAAAAGGCTTTCTGGGGTATCACCTGGACATCAGTATTTATTAAAAGCTTCCCATCTGGCTCTACACAACAGCCAAGATGGAAAATTCTGAGTTAGTTGTAAACATTATTTCAGGTAGAAGCAACAAAGGAACTGAGTTTAAAAATAAGAGATGAAGGAGATAAAAAATGGAGGCAGAGTAGGTGGATGCTGCATGGACATGCTCCCAGGAACAAGCTGGAATTACAACTGAAATACGGAAAGGCTTCCTGAATAATCAACAGAAAACAGGACCAAAGGTGTACATGGCATAGAGAGACTGGTAGGAGAGGCAGAAGTGCAAAAGGGCTGGCCTGGCCCCACAGATAGCAACTGAAGTCCTGGAGAGATATCTCAGCTGTGGGGAGCTACCACTGAGAACTCTGGGATCTAATCCCCAAGCTTGCCTCCCCAGCAGAGAGTACCAAATCTGAGGAGGGTACCCACATGACATCTAGCTGTGAAAAACAATGGGGTGCTGTCTGCCAGGGAGTGGCAGCTGAAATTTCAGTCACCCTTTTGAAGGACCAAATCACAAAAATTCCCTGTGGAGCCACCCACCTTGTGCTCTGGCAGAGGGAGGGTGAAGTGTACTGGAGCTGTAAGAAGAGAACCCAGGACCGGGGAATTGGGGGATAGAGCTCAGAAGGCAGACACCCTAAGTTTCCTGGGCTGAGTCATTCCCTCATAAAGCCAAGAACATCTTTCCCACATAGACATTTGCTTTGCCTGGGGAGCAGACACACCCTATTGGAAAACACCTTGCCCTGAGGCCACTTAAGAGATTAAAAGAAACAATTAGCCTTTAGGCAGAAGCAATACTCCATCCTGTTGAAAAAAACTCTAACTACACCCAAGGACAATTGCCTGGGGGCAATTCAAGTCGAAATTTGTTATGGGGTGAGGCCACAACATTAATAAAAAGAAACAGAATTTCTGGAGGATGAGGCCCAGAAATCAGGATTTTAAAAAGATTCCCAGCCAAAACCGGTTTGGCTCAGTGGATATAGCATTGGCCTGCGGACTGAAGGGTCCCAGGTTCGATTCCGGTCAAGGGCATGTACCTTGGTTGCGGGCACATGTTCAGTAGGGAGGTGTGCAGGAGGCAGCTGATCGATGTTTCTCTCTCATCGATGTTTCTAACTCTCTATCTCTCTCCCTTCCTGTCTGTAAAAAAAATCAATAAAAAAAATATAAAAAAAAGATTCCCAGGTGGTTCTAATGTGCAGCCAAGGTTGAGAACCACTGCTATAGACAAACAGTCTCTGGAGGCTTTGAGTCTTTCCCTGATCCAATTAGTCAGAAACAGCCTTTAACACTGTCCTGGGTAATATTATTATACTTAAAATCCTTTTTTCTTGAAATATTAATGTTTATTGCATGTAATATTATTATATGTAAGATCATTTTTCTTGAAAACAACTATTGATGCAGCTATGTGGGAAATATGGCAATAAAATATAGTAATTTTAAGCTTTTTAAAATAAATAAATAAAACTAACAGATGAACAAGTACAGAGAATTAAATAGTAAGGAACAGTATTCAGAAATTATGTAGGAAGTAAAGAATAAAAGTAAAAATATAATCTGTGATATTAACGTAATTTAATAGGAGATAGGCATTTAGATACTATAGGAAAATATGTAAACAACTTTAAAATATAACTACAACCGAAATTATTACAACTGTGATTACCAAGCCTTTTTGAGTAATTGAATCAGCTGGGGGAGACTGTAAAAAGCCTGATTCCCAGGTTGAATTCCATTCTAAATAAATTGGAATTTCTGGAGTTGGTACATTCTGTTTTGGGGTATTAGTACTTTTAAAGCTCCGCAAGTTATTTCAATGTGCAGTACTGAATATTTGTCAAACTTGAATGTTCATGTGAATAACTAGGGGATTCTGTTAAAGTTAAGATCTAATTCTGAAGGTCTGGGTCAGGAATCAAAATTCTACATTCTCTGTATTTCCCATCTGCTGCTGTTGCTGTTCCTGCTCTAAGGAACACACTTGAAATAGTAAGAATTAGAGCACTGGCTCTCAAATTTGGATGCATATTGGAATTACCTAGGCAACTTTAAAAGTAAATGCTGGTGCTTTAATACTAATCCTGGATACTCTGATCAATTTGGCATGAGTCTAAGTATGGTACAGGCCACTCATTAATAGAAACTTTTGACTACCTTTCTCCCTTTTCCACCTTACCTTTCCCTCCTTGTGCTTTCTTAAGATAAGCTTTCAAATCCATTACCTGCACCATATCCTGATGTCAAAGTTGACTTTTAGGGCATCCCATGCCAAGACACTATCTTTGTGTAACAACTCATTCTGAGTCATTATTGTCTTTCTCTCTCCTCTTTTTTCAAGGTTCAATTTTTTTCATGACAATATTTGTTTTGTCCCCTTCAGTCTCATGCTCTTCCAATGTGGCAGGAAAAAAAATAATGAAGCCCTGGCTGGTTTGGCTCCATGGATAGAGTGTCAGCCTGCAGATTGAAGGGTTCTGGGTTTGATTTCAGTCAAGGCATGTGCCCAGGTTGTGCAGGAGGCAGCCGATCAATGATTCTCTCTCATCATTGATGTTTTTATCTCTCTATCCCTCTCTGAAATAAATAAAAAAAATTTTTTTAAAAAGAAAGAAACAAAATAGAAACAGACATTCGACTGTTTTTCTGTCACCCCATGACATTGTCCCAAGCATTCCCAATAAATTAAACTGTGATTTTTATTATTGTGAGTCTTGCTCTGAAACTGATTTTAAAACCTTGTATGCTATTCTTAACAATTTTTTTGCAAAGTTCAGTTTATTCTCACTTTACATTTCATGATATTAATCCTAGGAGTCCAGGTCCTCTAGTTTGTATTCGTTGTTGGTAATTTTCTTAGTGTTCACTCACCTGACATTTGCAGCTTTCTACACTGTGAGAGAACAGGTAAATAAGGAAGGACAGTATGTGAATAAAAGGCATACAATAGGAACTCATCCATCTATCCACCCACTCATCCATACATCCATCCATCCATCTATCCATCCATCCATCTATACATTTAATCATTCAATCAATATTTACTGAATATCTACTATGTATCAGGGAGTTGTCTAAATATCGGGAAATAGAGCAAAAAAGATGACAGATGACAGTCATGCATTTTGATGAATGAAGATTTAGTAAAAATAAAGAAGCAAAAATATAATTTTATATTGTGCCAGTTACTGTAAAGGAAATACACGGAGTGTGATAGAAGTGGAAGTGTGTGTGGGGAAATGCAACTTTATAGACAATGGTCAGTGATGACTGTTCTGAGGAGGCAATATTTGAGCTAAATCCAAAAAGCTCAGTCATTTTATTCTAGGAAAATGTTTTAGTCAAGTACTACACCCAATAAGTAAGTACAGTGGAACCTCATTTCTAAAAGTCTCCCATCTCTAACAATTCGCTTCTCAGCTTCACAACCCTATCATGCTGATACCCAATCACGCATCTCTCAGGTGACAAACAAAGGAGAGAATGTGCAAATATGAATCAGTTTACCATTGTAAAAATCTCAGAATATTGTGCTGTGAATATTTTTGTTTTTATTTTTGCTTTTGTTGCTGTTTATAATTATTGTTAAATTTTCATTTTTTACTGTACATTTTCTTTTTATTAAATTTTCATTTACATTTTATGTCCATTTTGTTTTTAAAGTGTTTATTTATAGATTATACAGCACAATTAACATGTACTGTATATAAGAAAGGTTAAAACAGGGAGTCATTAGGGGGTCTGGAATGGATTAATTCAATTTACATTATTTCTAATAGGAAAAAATGATTCGGTTTTCAAACAGCCTTCCGGAACAAATTAAGTTTGAAAAATGATGTTCCACTGTTCATTACAATTATACGTGGTAAGATTCTTTGATTTACAAGACCAGAATATATTAGAAAGTGGAAAGGATCTTCTACATACAGATATGCTTATAATACAAATAAGACTGATAAGAATGTAAAATATCTTTATGTACCAATGAAGAAAAGGGACCAATAAGATTTAATGCTATTTTTAATGCAGAATTATATTAGTTATATGATCAAATGTGTTTTTAAAAACACATACATATATAATGCTTCCATTTGCTTTAATTTAACATGTATTTGTATACTTATAAAACACTAGATGCCCGGTGCCAGAAATTTGTGCATGGAAGGGAGTCCCTAAGCCTGGCCTGTATCTTCTAGCAATCTGGGACACCTCAGGGGATGTCTGAGACATCCCTCTCACAATCTGGGACTGCTGGCTCCTAACTGCTTGCCTGCCTGCCTGCCTGCCTGATCACCCCTAACCACTCGCATGCTTGCCTGTTTGCCCCTAACCACTCTGCCTGCCTGATGCCCCTAACTGCTCTCCTGCCTGCCTGATCCCCCCTAACCACTCTGCTTGCTTTCCTGATCACCCCTAACCACTCTGCCTGCCTGCCTGATGCCTCTAACTGCTCACCTGCCTGCCTGATCACCCCTGACTGCCTCTGCCTTGACCCCCACCACCCTGGTTTCATCCAGAAGGACATCTGGAAGGACATTCAGAAGGTCATTCAGCCAACTGTCTGGTCTAATTAGCATATTACAATTGTATGATTATAAATATTTGGAAGGTTGCACAGCAAACCACTAGAAGTTTACCTTTAAGGTGTGATATTGGGGAGAAAGTGTAAGAGGATTTTGTTCAATAATTTGTGTCCTCTAATTTTGATAGTATATTTATTTGCTATAATATCTCTAAAAATTACAAAAAAGCGGAGGTAGAAAAAGAAGAAACAAGTGATGGTAGACACAGATTGTACAGGTAGGCAGAAATATAAAAACTAATTTAAATTTTTTTAAAAAAACAAACACAAATATGTAAAAAATAATTTTAAAACTTAGAAAATTTTAAAAATAACTTATCAAATGCCTTTCTACACAAATCTATGAAGCATTCCTTCCTCTTTTCTTTTCTGCCTTTCTTTCTCCATTTTGATCTATAAATAAATAACCAATATCACTAGGGGGCATTATTGTTATAGGTCATTATTGAAATTCAATCAAGCTTGATTTTCTTTTTCTTTAAGAAAAAATAATTTTAGGAAGTTAGTATTACCATTTAGGAAGCTATCACAAATATTTTGAATTAGTACAAAGTTTGCTGTTCATGGGAATACGTCTTAAGTATGTAGAAAATAAACTAAGAAGGAACATCTCATTGATTGACAATTGGAATTTAGGTAAGAAACCAAAAAGGACTGAAAATTTCCACTGTGGCCCCCACATATTTTAGCCCCTAACCATTCCCCCCTCTTTTTTTCCTTTATTGATTAAGGTATTTCAAATGTGTCCTTATACCCCCATTGTCCTCCCATCCCTCCACTCATGCCCTCAACCCCTGGTGTCTGTATTCATTGGTTATGATTATATTCATGCATACAAGTCCTTTGGTTGATCTTTGCCCCTTAGCCCCACCCACCCCTGCCTTCCCTCTGAGGTTTGAGCATCTGATCTATGCTTCTCTGTCTCTAGATCTATTTTTGTTCATCAGTTTATGTTGTTCATTATAATCCACAAATGAGTGAGATCATGTGATATTTTCTTCCTCTGACTGACTTATTTCACTTAGCATAATGCTCTCTAGCTCCATCCATGCTGTTGCAAATTGTAGGCGTTCCTTCCTTTTTACAGCAGCATAGTATTCCATTGTGTAGGTGTGTCAAACTTTTTTAATCCACTCATCTGCTGATGGGAACTTAGGCTGATTCCAAAGGTTAGCTATTGTAAATTGTGCTGCTATGAACATAGGGGCGCATATATCCTTTCTGATTGAGGTTTCTGGTTTCTTGGGATATATTCCTAGAAGTGGGATCGCTGGGTCAAACGGGAGTTCCATTTTTAGTTTTTTGAGGAAACTCCATACTGTCTTCCATAGTGACTGCACCAGTCTGCATTCCCACCAGAAGTGCAATAGGGTTTCTTTTTCTCCGCATCTTCGCCAGCATTTTTCATTTGTTGATTTGTTGATAATAGCCATTCTGACAGGTGTGAGATGGTACCTCATTGTCATTTTGATTTGCATCTCTCAGATGATTAGTGACTTTGAGCATGTTTTCATATCTCTCTTCGCCTTCCTTATGTCTTCTTTTGAAAAGTATCTATTGAGGTCTTTTGCCCATTTTTTTATTGGGTGGTTTGTCTTCCTTTTGTTAAGTTGTATGAGTTGTCTGTAAATGTTGGAGATTAAACCCTTATTGGAGATATCATTGGCAAATATGTTCTCCCATGCAGTAGGTTTTCTTGTTGTTTTGTTGATGGTTTCTTTTGCTGTGCAGGGATTTTCATTTTGATGTAGTCCCATTTGTTTATTTTCCCTTCAGTTTCCATTGCCCTAGGAGTGGTATTTGTGAAGAAATTGCTTCTGCGTATGTCTGAGATTTTGCTGCCTTTGGATTCCTCTAATATTTTTATGGTTTCCCATCTTATGTTTAAGTCCTTTATCCATTTTGAGTTTATTTTTGTGTATGGTGTAAGTTGGTAGTCTAGTTTCATTTTTTTTGCATGTGTCTGACCAAGTTTCCCAGCACCAATTACTGAAGAGACTGTCTTGACTCCATTGTGTGGTCATGCCCCCTTTATCAAATATTAATTGAGAATAGTGGTTTGGGTTGATTTCTGGGTTCTTTATTCTATTCCATTGGTCTATATGTCTGTTCTTGTGACAGTACTAGGAAATTTTGAGAACCGTGGCTTTGAAATATATCTTGATATCTTGATACCTGGTATTGAGACTCCTACTTTGTTCTTTCTAGGGATCGCTGCAGCTATTGGGGTTTTTTGTTTATTTGTTTGTTGTTTGTTTGTTTTTTATACCAGATGAATCTTTGGAGAGTTCTTTCTAGATCTGTGAAATATGCTTTTGGTATTTTAATGGGGAGTGCATTGAATCTATAGATTGCTTTGGGTAGTATGGACATTTTAATGATGTTGATTGTACCAATCCATGAATGCGATATGTTCTTCCATCTGTTATGTCTTCCTGTATCTCTTTTTTCAATGTCCTGTAGTTTTTCATGTACAAGTTTTTTACGTCCTTAGTTAAGTTTGTTCCTAGATATCTTAATTTTTTTGGTGTAATGGTAAATGGGATTGCTTTATTAGTCTCTCTTTCTATAAATTTACTATTAGTGTATAGAGATGACATAGACTTATTGGCATTAATTTTGTATCCTGCTACATTGATGAATTCATTTATTAAATCTAATAATTTTTTATGGAGTCTTTAGGATTTTATATGTATAGTATCATGTCATCTGCGAATAAGGACAGTTTTAATTCTTCTTTTCCTATTTGGATGCCTTTTATTTCTTCTTCTTTTCTGATTGCAATGGCTAGTACTTCCAGTACTATGTCGAACAGGAGTGGTGAGAGTGGGCATCCCTATCTTATTCCTGTTCTTATGGGAAATGGTTTTAGTTTTTTCCCATTGAGTATGATGTTGGCTGTCGGTTTGTCATATATGGCTTTTATTATGTTCAGTTATGATCCTTCTATTCCCAGCTTGCTGATAATTTTTATCAAGAAAGGGTGCTGGATTTTGTCAAATGCTTTTTCTGCATCAATTGATATGACTCTGTGATTTTTATCTCTCAATTTGTTTATGTGATGTATCATGTTTATTGATTTTCAGATATTGTACCATCCTTGCATCCTTGGGATAAAACCTACTTGATCATGTTGTATGATCTTTCTGATGTACTGCTGGATCCGATTTGCTAGAATTTTGTTGAAGATTTTGGCATCTATGTTCATGAGGGATATTGGCCTGTAATTCTCTTTCATTGTCTTGTCTTTATCTGGTTTTGGTTTTAGGGTGATGCAGGCTTAATAGAATGTGCTTGGAAGTGTTCTTTCCTCTTGAATTTTTTGGAGTATTCTGAGAAGGATAGGTTTTAGTTCTTCCTTGAATGTTTGGTAAAACTCCCCTGTGAAGCTGTCTGGCCCCGGGCTTTTGTTTGCTGGAAGCTTTTTGATGACTACTTCAATTTCTTCCATAGTTATTGGCCTATTCAAGTTTTCATATTCTTCCTGATTGAGTTTTGGAAAATTATTTTTTTCTAGGAATATGTCCATTTCCTCCAAGTGGTCTAGTTTGTTGGAATATAGTTGTTCATAGTACTTTTAAACAATCCTTTGTATTTCTGTGGGGTCTGTTGTTATTTTGCCTCTTTCATTTCTGATTTTGTTTATTTGGGTCTTCCTCCTTGCTTCTTGGTGAACCTGTCTAGAGGTTTAGCAATCTTGTTTATCATTTCAAAGAACCAGCTCTTGGTTTCATTGATCTCTTGCATTTTTTTCATCTCTATATCATTTATTTCTGCTCTGATCTTTATTATTTCCTTCCTTCTGGATATTGTGGGCTTTTCTTGTTGCTCCCTTTCTATTCTTTAAGTTGCAAGGTTAGATAATTTATTACCAGTTTTTCTTGTTTTTGAGGCAGGCCTGTAGAGCTATGAACTTCCCTCTCAGGACTGTGTTCATTGTGTCCCATAGATTTTGGATTGTTGTTTTAGTTATTGTCATTTGTTTCCAGAATGCTTTTTATTTCTTCTTTGATCTCTTTGCTAACCCAATCATTGTATAATATCATGCTCTTTAGCCTCTAAGTGTTTGATTTTTTTGTTGTTTTTATTGTAGTTGATTTCTAGTTTTTTTTTGCCATTGTGGTCTGAGAAGATGCTTGTTATGATTTCTATCCTCTTGAATTTGAAGAGACTTTGCCTGTGTCCTACTATGTGGTCTAGTTTTGAAAATGTCCCGTGTGCACTGGAGAAGAATGTATATTCTGTAGCTTTTGTTTGGGGTGAAATATTCTGAAGATGTCAATTAAGTCCATCTGATCTAGTGAGTCATTTAAGATTGCTGTTTCTTTGTTGATTTTTTGTTTAGAGGATTTATCCAGTGGTGTCAGTGGAGCATTAAAGTCCCCTACTATGACTGTATTGTAATTGATGTCTCCCATGATATCTTCCAGAAGTTGTTTTATGTATTTTGGGATCCTGTATTGGTTGCATATATGTTTACCAAAGTTATATCTTCTTGTTGAATTGCTCCCTCTAGTATTATCAACTGGCCTTCCTTCTCTCTTGTTATGGCCTTTACTTTGAGGTCTATTTTGTCAGATATAAGTATTGCAACCCCAGCTTTTTTCTCCTTTCCATTTGCCTGAATTTTTTTTTTTCCATCCTTTCACTCTCAGTCTGTGTGAATCCTTTGTTCTGAGGTGGGTCTCTTGCAGACAGTAAATATATGGTTCATGTTTTCTTATCCATTCAGCTACCCTATGTCTTTTGATTGGAGCATTTAATCCATTTACATTTAATGTTATTATTGAAAGTACTTGTTTGTGGTCATTTTTATTCTTAATGTTTGTGTTTCTTCTTGTCTTTCTGTTTCTTCTTTTTACAGCAGTCCTTTTAGCATTTCTTGCATTGCTGGCTTGGTGGTAATAAACTCTCTTAGCCCTTTTTTGTCTGTGAAGCTCCTGATTCCACCTTCAATTTTGAATAATAGCCTTGCTGGGTATAGCATTCTTTGATTCAGCCCCTTGCTTTGCATCACTTTGTATATTCCATTCCATTCCCTTCTTGCCTGGTGTGTTTCTGTTGAGAAGTCAGCTGATATTCTAATAGGAGATCCCTTGTAGGTAACTTTCTGTCTCTCTCTGGTAGCCTTTAAGATTCTTACTTTGTCGTTGGTGTTTGCCAATTTAATTATGATGTGTCTTGGTATAGGTCTTCTGGGGTTCATCTTGTTTGGCACTCTATGTGCTTCTTGGACTTGCATAGTTTTTTTCTTCCCAATATCAGATAAATTTTTTTGTCATTATTTCTTCAAACAGGTTTCCTATTCCTTGCTTCTCTTACTCTCCTTCTGGTACCCCTATTATGCAGATGTTGTTTCATTTTTTGTTGTCCCAAAGCTCCCTTAGTCCTTCCTCTTGCTTTTTAAATTTTCTTTCCAGTTGCTACAGTGTTTGTGTGTTTTTTCCAACCTTCTAATTCACTGATGCGGTCTTCAGCCTCGTCTATTCTACTGTTTAAGCCTTCCATTGTGTTCTTTATTGCAGTTATGTCATTCTTCATTTCCTCTTGGTTCCTTTTCATGTTGGTGACATTCTCATTCAGCTCCTTATAATTCTCATTGAGTTGTGTGTATTTATCATTGAGCTGTGTGTATTTGTCATCCAGCCATTTGAGCATGCTTATAACCATTACTCTGAATTCTTTCTCTGATATGTTACTATTCTCAATTTCATTTAACTCCCTTTCTGGTGATTTCTCTTTTTCTTTCCTTTGGGGATTGCTTGTTTTGTCTTCCCATGTTTTGGCGTAATATTTTAATTGTAGGCACATTTGCTTTGCTACCCAGGTTCTTTTGGGGATGGTGCTACTGGTGTGATCTCTCAAGTCTCCTGGGCTTGGTAATCTAGCATAGCACCCTGCTTGAGCTATTTGGGTTCTCTTGATGTAGGCCTGTGATCTGGAAAGGCATAACTGCAGTGTCTAGAAGTTAGCAGCCATGGAGGGGGGTGTCCCAATTTTTGCTGTCTTGCACCTTGGTTGAAATTGTGCATGTCCAGAGGGCATTCACAGTGGCAATCAGGAACTGTCTGTTCGGGTGGCAGGGCTCTGGAGGCCTGTACTCTGGAAAGGCATGACTGTGGTGTCCAGAGTTCTGTAGTTTTGGGGTGGGAAGACTCAGCTTTTGCTGCTGTCTCCGTGGTTGGATACATGTGCCCCCGGTGGCGGCTCACAGGGGCACCCACAGTGCGTTTACCAGCAGGGCGTACTGATGCACTCTGAAGGGCCCTGGCGCTGAAGCCATGGGATTGTGGTGTCTGTGGGAAGGTATCCCATAAGAGGGAATTCAGAGTTTCTATAGCCCAGCAATGCATCCCAGTTTGTATAATTGCATGCCTAGCAGGGGCTGCCTGTGGCAGGGTGGGCTTGACAAGTCTGTGTGCTGGAAAAGCATGTGACTGTAGTGTCCAGATTTCTGCAGCTGTGGGGTGGGAAGACTCAGTTTTTGCTGCTACACCTGTGGTTGGATAGGCGTGCTCCCAGTGGCGGCTCACAGGGACACCAGTGGTGCGTTTTTCAGTGTGGCGCACTGAAGGACTCTAAAGGGCCCTGGCACTGAAGCTGCGTAAATGAGGTGTCTATGGGAAGGTGTCCAGGATGAGTGAATTCAGAATTTCTACTGCCAGAGGAGTGCATCATGTTTGTCTAAGATTGCACCCAGCCGGGGCTTACAGTGGTTCCCCAGAGCACCATGTGGACAGATGGGCTCAGGGGGCCTACTTATTGGAATTGTGCAACTGTGGCAGTGCCTTTGCTGGCACAGAGCTCTGATGCATTCTGAGGGGCCCTGGCACTGAAGTTGCACAGCTGGGTTTTCTGTGGGCAGTTATTCAGGAAGAGGGAATTCAGAATTTCTACTGTGGGGCAGTGCTCCCTTGTCTGTACAAAATCACACCCAATGGGGGCTGACAGTAGCTCCCAAAAGCTGCCTACGGAGTGCCGTGCCCTGGAAGTCTGCACACTGGAAACGCGTGATTGTGGTGTCCAGAAGTCTGCTGCTGGGGAGGGAAGAACTTGCACTTACTGCTGCCGGAGCGGTGCACATTTGGAGGTGGAGGTTCCAGGGTCCACGGGTCTGTGTGGGGCAGCAGGATTTTGGCTGGAGTGGCTGCCAGGTCGTAGGCAGTGTCCAAGGCCTGTCTGGGTGGTGGTGCTGATGAGTTCCTAGAAGAGGCCGCCGCTCTCCCCTTCAAGATGGTGTGGGCTCCATGCCTGAGTCCAGCAGTCCGGGGAGTGCCTGCAGTGATGGTATTCTCTCCCTGCCTAAGAGAGCCTGGTCTGCCAGCCTCTGCTGCTCCTGCCAGATTTAACTGTCCCTCACTCACTCACATGCACACCACACACATCCACACACTCTCCTTTCATTCCCTCACTCACTCACATCCTCCCCCTCACCTCCATCCTGCCCGCGCCATCTTTTTTTCTGGATCCCCCCCTCTTTTGAAACCATTGTGAAATAATTTCCAAATCAGCTGATGTCTGACTAACCCTATTGTTAAAGGTAAAGTTATATTAAAAATCTGTCTTCCTTCCTCCTCGCAGTTCTCAACCTGTGGGTCGCAACCCCTTTGACGGTCGAACGGCCCTTTCATAGGGGTCACCTAAGACATCCTGCATATCAGATATTTACATTACGATTTGTAACAGTAGCAACGAAAATAATTTTATTGTTGGGTCACAACATGAGGAACTGTATTTAAAAGGCCAGAAGGTTGCCCTGACTGGTTTGGCTCAGTGGATAGAGAGTCGGCCTGTGGACTGAAGGGTCCGGGTTTGATTCCAGTCAAGGGCATGTACTTTGGTTGCAGGCCCAGCCACCGTGGGGGGTGTGCAGGAGGCAGCTGATCGATGTCTCTCTCTCATCGATGTTTCTGGCTCTCTGTCCCTCTCCCTTCCTCTCTGTGGGAAATCAATAAAATATATTTAAAAAATAAAAAATTAAAAGGCCAGAAGGTTGAGAACCACTGCAAGCTGTGATGTCTTCATAACCCCAATGTTGAAATAAAGACTTAAGTTTAGAAGTGGTGTTTTTGTATTTTTTCATTATTATTGGCACTATTACAGATGTTTTGGTTGATTTTATTTCACAGATATGTTTTACATAAAATTATTTAAATATAAGTGTAGAAATATAGAGTGCTTTATTCTATAATTTATTAATATAATGTGGATATATGAGTAAAATGATATAAAAATATTAAAATGTCATGAATAGTATTGTGACAATACAAATTTATTATCTTACAATTCTATAGGTCAGAGTCTAGATTGGTTCATTTGTTTTTTTTTGCTCCTGGTTTCAGTCAAGGCTAAATTCAAAGTGTTGATTGGCTAGGCTCTTATCACGGCTAGGAAAGACACATCCATTCCTTCTCACACTTGGAATCTCTCTGACTTTCCTGTCATCCTCATCTCTCTTCTGCCTCCAGCCAGAGGAAGTTCTCTGTTTTTAGGCCTTCATGTGATTATATTAGGCCCACATGAGCAATCTAAAATAATCTTCCTCTTAAAGTCCATAATATAAATGGCATGTGAAAGTCCCATTAGCCATATAAGATAATATAGTCATGAAGTTCCAGGGATAAAAGGATGGACTGTATTAGTCTATAAACAAAAGAAACTTCAATAGACTCCTAATAAAAAAAGGTATATGCATAAATATTTATATATGTCAAGCATAGGAAAAGTATTAAAATTGTATTTTATATATGTCTCTAATATCTGAATTTATAAAAATGAATGCATTTTATTTGCAACCAAAGAAACATTCTTATATTTTTTAATATATTTTTATTGATTTGAGAGAGGGAGAGACAGAAACATCAGTGATGATGTTTGTAACAATAGAGCAGAAATAAATGACATAGCAGTTAACAAAATAAGAGAGAGTATCATCGATCTGCACATTCCCTACTGGGGATCAAACCTGCAATCCAGGCATGTGCCATGACTGGGAATTGAACCATGACCTCCTGGTTCATAGGTTGATGCTCAACCACTTAGCCACCTTGCCTGGCCTATAAACATTATTTTTAAATAAGAAAACACAGAAAAAGGAAAAAAAATATTTATTATTAATTTCCAGTTGGTTGAATTTTAATCCCATATTTGTAATAGTATTAGTTGTACTGTTTCCTTTTTATGACAAATGAATTAGAAACAAAGAGGTTGATGATTCAATATGTGAGATTATGATACCTAATCCAATATACTCCTTATAACTTCTGTTGCTAAGGAATAAGGATTAGGAAGTATTAGAAGACATGTATTGTCTTATAAAGTGTAAAGAAAGATATGTTATACTATCATAAATGTAATCTACTATAATATTCTTGTAAAGTAAATACCTACTAATTTTTTGTAGATACCAAGAGAATCTCATATGTTTCTTAACAAGGAAAAATAGAGTGATAATAACACTGGAGGCTCTAATTTTACATTTATAATTTTCTTACCATACCAAATACATATCTTTCCTCATAAGCATAAAGATATTTATGTACTTTGGATGCATTGTGTTTTCAGATTTTTCTAGTAGGAGTAAGGGAAATAGTTTAAAATCATTTAGAGAAAGTTCTAAATATCTACCAATATTTAGAAAACAAAGCACTTCAAATAACTACCAATTTATATTTTAAGGTTTTTTCTGTATGTAGATATAAATTTAGTCTTCCTTGTAAAACATGCTACTTTTTCTTAATTCTAAAACAACGAAAGCAGGGTTAATTTGAAAAACATAAATTTTCAAGGTTGATTTTACATGCTTTGGGCAAAGGCCTTTGAATATTTGCACAGTAATATTTCAGATCTTAGTGCAGAACTGAGTTGTTGACCCTGAAAATATTTAATGCTCTATAAAAAAAATCATCAAAAGTATTGCCTTGAAGATAACTATAATTAATAGTGACTAAAATAGTGTTGTGATTTTAAAACAGACATACTCTAAAGGGGGGGAAATGTGTATGTAAACTCAACTTTTCCAGATTAAACTTAAATCAAGTAAAGGGATCACCATGCAAATTGTGAAATAAACATAGAAAAGCAGGTTTAAGTAATGAGAAAAATTGTACTTTAGAGCTCCACAAATATAAATTTCCTAGGTAAAAGAGGAACAAACTAATCAGGGCAATGCCTGTGGTCTAGAATAGAGTGGTACATTTCTAATCGGTGCTGAAAAACAGACTATCCTCTAAATCAAAAAATGGTTGCTAGTGAAATTGGTTGCCCTTTTAAAAAGACAATTGATTTAGATCCATTTCACATCATACATGGAAATACATTCTAGATGAACTAAAGAGCTACACAATAAAAAACATAACATTAGTTGAAAAACTTAAATCTCAGTGCAGAGATAGGCCTTCCTAAATACCACAGAAGCCATAAGTAAAAATATTAACATAATTAAATAAGTATAATGTAAAATGGGAAGATATATATAGGAAACATTGTAAGTCATTTTATTTATTTTTTATTTTTTTAAATATATTTTTATTGATTTCAGAGAGGAAGGGAGAGGGAGAGATAGATAGAAACATCAATGATGAGAGAGCATCATTGATCGGCTGCCTCCTGCACGCTCCCTACTGGGGATCGAGCCTGCAATTTGGGCATGTGCCCTTGACCGGAATTGAATCTGGGACCCTTCAGTCCATAGGCTGATGCTCTATCCACTAAGCCCATGGTCGGCAAACTGTGGCTCGTGAGCCACATGCGGCTCTTTGGCCCCTTGAGTGTGGCTCTTCTTAAGCCTTAGGAGTACCCTAATTAAGTTAATAACAATGCACCTACCTATATAATTTAAGTTTAAAAAATTTGGCTCTTAAAAGAAATTTCAATCATTGTACTGTTGATATTTGGCTCTGTTGACTAATGAGTTTGCCGACCACTGCTAAGCCAACCAGCTAGGGCTGTAAGTCATTTTATAAACAAAGATTACCATCCAGAAAATGCGTTTTTATATATTCCATTAAAAAATGAAAAAACTGGATTCCAAAATGGTGGTAGAGTAGGTGGAAGCTACATTGACAATCTACCAGGACCAAACTGGAACTACAACTAAAATACAGAAGAACCACCCTGAAAATTCAACTGAAGACTAGCTGGAGAGAAGCTTGATAACCAAGAACAGAAAGAGGAAACCACATAGAGCAGAAATGAATGACATAGAGGCTAAAAATAATACTAAAAAATCAATGAAATCGAGAGCTGCTTCTTCGAAATAATAAACAATATTGATGAACTGTTAGCCAGACTCATCAAGAAACAGAGAGGACCCAAATAAATAAAATCAGAAACAGAAGCAGTGAAGTAACACCTGTCACCACAGAGATACAAAGAATTGCATGAACAACTATATGCCAACAAGCTGGACAATAGAGATGAAATTGACAAATTCCTAGAAAAATACAATCTTCCAAAACTGAAGCAGGAAGATTCAGAAAACCTGAATAGACAAATAACAAAGGATGAAATAGAAGCAGTAATAAAAAAAACTCCCAGCAAACAAAAGCCCCAGTCTGGATGGCTTCACAGGGGAGTTTTACCAAACATTCAAAAAACAACTAGCACCTATATTCCTCAAACTATTAAAAAAAATCCAAAAATAAGGAACACTTCCAAGCTCTTTTTATGAGGCCAGCATTATCTTAATTCCAAAACCAGATATACTACAAAGAAAGAGAACTAAAGACCAATATCCCTGGTGAACATAGATGCTAAAATCCTCAATAAAATATTAGCTAATCAGATCTAGCAATGCATTAAAAATTCATACCCCATGACAAAGTGGGATTCATTCCAGGGATGCAAGGCTGGTACAGTATTTGTAAATTAATAAATGTGATGCATCACATAAACAAATTCAAAGACAAAAGTTACATGATCATACCAAGAGATGCAGAAAAAGCATCTGATAAAAGTCAACACACTTTTCATATGCTAAAAGTTAGTTACAACTTTTATTGTTTAAAGTATTACAAATAATAGGACATATGTCTCCTTTTTCTCCTATTGACCTCCCCCCAGCCTCCTCCATGCCCCTGGCACATGCCCTAGTGTTTGTGTCCACTGGGTATGCTTATATGCATGCATACATGTATTTAGTTGATCTCCCCAGCACACTTTTTTGATAAAAACTCACCAAAGTTGGAATAGGGGGATCATACCTCAACATAATAAAGGCCATATATGACAAACCTACAGCCAACATCATACTTAATGGGCAAAAACTAAAACCACTTCCCCTAAGAACAGGAACAAAACAGGGATGTCCACTTTCACCACACTTATTCAACATTTTACTGGAAGTCCTAGCACAGCAATAAGACAAGAAGAATAAATAAAAGGCATCCAAATTGGAAAGGAAGGAGTAAAATTCTCATTATTCACAGATGACATAATATTGTACATAGAAAACCCTAAAGACTCCTTCAAACTACTAGATTTAACAAATGAATTCAGCAATGTAACAGGATACAAAGTTAACACCAGAAATCTATGGCATTTTTGTACACAATAATGAATTCTCAAAAAGAGAAACTAAAGAAACAATCCCATTTACCACTGCAAAAGAAATATTAAGATACTTAGGAATAGACTTCACCAAGGAGGTAAAAAACTTATACTCAGGAAAACTGCAAGGTGTTGAAAAAAGAGATAGAGGAAGATATAAACTAGTGGAAGAATATACCATGTTCATAGATTGGTAGAATTAACATCATTAACATGTACATACTACCCAAAGCAATCTACAGATTCAATGCAATTCCTATTAAAATACCAATGGTATATTTCACAGCTCTAAAGCAAATACTCCAAAAATTTATATGGAATAAAAAGGACCCAGAATAGCTGCAGCAACCTTGGAGGGATCACAATACCAGATGTCAAGCCATACTACAAAGCCACTGTAATCAAAACAGCCTGGTACTAGCACAAAAACAGGTACATAGATCAATGGAACAGAACAGAGAATCCAGAAAATGACACAAGGAATTATACACAGTTAATATTTGACAAAGGAGTCAAGAACATACAATGGAGTCAAGACAGTCTCTTCAACAAATCATGTTCGGAAAATTGGACAGGTACATGCAAAAAATGCAACTAGACCACCAACTTACACCATACACAAGAATAAACTCAAAATGGATAAAATACTTAAATATAAGTAGTGAATCCTAGAATAAACCATAGGCAGCAAAATCTCAGACATCTCTCATACCAATATATTTACTGATACATATCCTAGGGCAAAAGAAACTAAGGAGAAAATAAACAAATGGGTCTACATCAAAATAAAGTGTCTGTACAGCAAAATAAACCATCAACAAAATGTAAAGAGATGCCACTGCATGGGAGAACATATTTGCCAATGATACATCTGATAAGGGGTTATTTTCCAAAATATATAAGGAACTCATACAACTCAACAAAAGGAAACAAACAATTCAATTAAAAATTGGCAAAAAGCCCTAGCTGTTTTGACTCAGTGGCTAGAGCATTGGCCTGCAGACTGAAGGGTCCTGGGTTTGATTCCATTCAAGGGCACATGTCTGGGTTTCCAGCTGGATCCCCAGTAGGGGGCATGCAGGAGGTAGCTAATCCATGATTTTCTCTTATCACTGATGTTTCTATATCTCCCTCCTCCCTTCCTTTCTGAAATTAATAAAAATACATTTTTAAAAAATTGGCAAAAAAAATCCCACTTCTGAGAATATGTCCTAAGAATCCTGAAACGCAAATAAGAAAGAATATATACATAACTATGTTCACAGTAGCACAATTTGCAATAGCTAAGATCTGGAAACAGCCCAAGTACCCATTAGAAGATGAATGGATTAAAAAGCTGTGGTATATTTACACAATGGAATACTATGCGGCTGTAAAAAAAAAGAACTCCTATCATTTGCAACAGCATGGATGGACCTGGAAAGTATGCTAAATGAAATAAGCTAGTTAGATAAAGGCAAATAATACATGATCTTACTCATATGTGGAATCTAATGAACATAATAAATTGATGAACAAAATAGATCCAGAGACATAGAAACATAGAACAGGCTGATGAATTTCAGAGGGAAGGCGGATGTGGGATGTGGGAGGGGAGAGATTAACAGGGGAACTTATATGCATAGCCCATGGACATATACAATAGTGTGGTGAAGGCTTGGGAGGGACAATTGTAGGGTTTTGGGAGTCAATGGGGGAAAAAAACAAAGGGGACATCTATAATACTTTCAACAATAAAGATACATTTAAAAACATTTTAATAGACTAGACTAAAAATAACAGTATATTACTAATGGTAAGGATCAGTATAGTTTAATAAAACTATTAAGTTTTATTTAAAAATATATTAGATGTCAGTGAGAATTTGGTAAATGGGCTCATGAATATACTCTTATTGGAATAAATCTGTTAACCATTTTTGGAAGGTAATTTATCTGAATGGTATCTATCACAATGTAAAAAGCCAATATTTATTTTTTTACAAATTTCACTTCTGAGAATTTATTTTATGAAAAACCTACACATGTGTTCAATATTTATTATTGAAGATGACAGTTGCACCATTAACTATGTAACCTAAATAAATAAGTGAATTTGAAACAGCCATACTAGGAGAGTGGTTAAATAAATTCGGTTACAGCTTTTTTGTGTTAGACATTGTAATTATTTAAAAGAATGAAGCAGCCCTAGCAAGTTTGGCTCAGTGGATAAAGTTCTGGTCTGCAGACCAAGGGGTCCCAGGTTGTCTTTTCCACTCTCTAAAAAATGGGGAAATATCCTTGGGTGGGGATTAAAAAAAAGAAGAAGAATAAGAATGAAGCATTTATTGTTAAAGAATAAACATTTTTAAAATCCTTATAATATATAAGGGCCAAAATATATATGGTTGTCTTCCCATCAATGTGTAAGTAAATGAATGGAAATTTAAATGGATAAATGCTCACCAACCTGAACAAATATGATTCTCTAAGCAGTAGAATACAAGGAGGACTAAAAGAGGCATTTATATATCCTACTTTACACTTCTGTATCATTTGGGTATTTTACACATTTGTACTCCTGTAATACCTGTGAAAAGAAGGAGAGAAAGAAAGGGGATGAATGGTATACTCCTGTATTACCTATACAATGTAAAGAGAAAGGCAGAAAGGAAGTGAGAAAAGGAGGAAATGAAAAAGGAAAGAAGAAAAGGCTTTGTGGTCTGTATTAAGGGCAGAAATTTTGAGTTTTTTATTTCAGTGTTAATTGGTACATTATAAGCACTCAAAAATACTTGTCAAAAACATATCAAATGGAAAGAATATGGAGAGATAGAAGAACTGATTACTATAAATTCTCAATATCAGGAATGTGTATAAGTAACATAATAATATAGTTGTGGTCACTTGAATTTGGCCTTAGCTACTTGGTAGAATCTGTTTTTAATATGCACTCCTGTGGATCAAATATTTTAAACAAAGAAATATAAATACTAAATACATTAGAATCTTAGGAATCTGACACAGAAGCAATATATTAATTCACCTAGATTAGTATTTTCATTTTTAGTGGTAAAGACTGTACTTCCTGTAAGAAAGTTATTTGAAAAGATAATACTATTTTTTGGTCAAATATTAATTTTCCACCAACTGTGACTATAATTGTAGTTTATATTTCCTTAGTCATAATTTTGGTCAAGCTTACGAAATATACATAAAAGTTGAAATTATATTAGGAATTAGGAAGTGAAAAGTGATCAAAGTAGAAAAAGATTTTATTAACAGGGAAAATTATTATTATACATTCCCATTGCTTCCTCCATTTTGTAGTTTTGTAGATTTATAAAAAGAATTATACTAAAAAAAGAAATTATAATAAAAACAAATAGTAGCTTAACACATTTTAAGTTGATCAGTATTAAATGTCACTTCATTTTAATTCTCACATATTTTGCTCATTATTCCTGATATTTGCATTGGATCTCTAGACAAATAATGTCAACATGCAGTTGTCATTGTAAAGATATAAATGCATATTTTACTTTTAAGTTTCTCTGTTTATTTCTGTTCTCTTTTCTTTTCCTATCCCTTTCTAATTACTATATATTCCTTCTATGTGAAATTCTACAAATAAAATCACATATTTATAACTATTTTATGTATTAATTAATCTAACAAATATTTATTGAGTACTCATTACTATTTTAGGCAGTAGAAATCCAGTAAAAATATCATTGTCCATCATGGAGCTTCTATTCTACTGGGAGGTGACAGACCACAAACATAATAAGTAAACATTAAGGTTGTAATAATTTTTATAAAAATAATGACAAGATGAAAGTGAAGGACAAGAGTGAAAACTCTAACATTAATAGGAAGTAAGGGAGAGAGCCAAATAGGTATATAGGCAGAGGAAACAGATGGAAAGAAATGAAGCAGAAAGATATTTTATTTGGTGAGATTCCTAGAAGATTAAGGAGGCCAGTGTACTGGAATAGAGTTGGATTGGTATAAAGGGATGGAAATAAGGTCACAGGAGACAGAAGTCATAGTGAGACATGTCATGTAGGCCTTTATGAGCCTTTGTAAGCATTTTTACTTTTACTCTGAGAAAGATGGAAAACCATTTCAGGCTATTGAACAGATAACTGACCTAATCTCTTATGCATTTATAAAGATCTCCTTGACTGCTGTTGGTGAATGGATTTTAATGGGGCAAAGGCAGGAACAGGGCAACAAGAGGCTGTGCTATAATCCAGAGAAATGATGGTGGTTGGACCACATTGGTTATATGGATGCTGTGAGACCATTTCAGATTCTACGCTTATTTTGAAGAATATGGACTAGATGTGGGATAAAAGGGAGAAGAATAATGATGACTCTGATACAAACAATAGGAATTCACTCAGTTTAACTCAGTGAAAATAATTACTGTGAGGATGCACATGAGCTAAAATTAGAACTGTGCTGGTTTCATCAGAAAACATGGCAGCCCTTGGCTCTCTTTCTCCCCCTTAGCATCTTATTCTTTTTTTAACCAAATGGCTTTCCCTGTTTCCTCTTAATTTTGCTCTGGTTATTTCAAAAGCTCATGGCAGATCATAGTGGTTCCTGTCTTTACTTTACATCACATGCCTCTTAATCTGTACATTTTATTAAATTACACAGTTCAAATGCTAACAGAAGAAAATATGTCTTATCAGGCATTGCTTCACCTTTATGGTATAGCTGTCCTTGGATGGAAAGGGGGCATGGAGTAAAAATGAATGGCCACCTAAATGGAGAAGGCATGAATAACATTCTAAAGTGAGTTGTGCCTAACCCAGGAGTTACTTGATAATGTGTTTTGTTTTAATTTATTTTTTTAATTAATCTTTAATTAGTTGCCTAAATTATAATGAATTTTAATATAAAAACAGAGATAATATTTAAAAATAAAAGACAGTAATGTGCAAAAAAGGAAGAATGGCAAAAAAATATCTTGAAAACAGCGATCAGTAATTAGAAATTAGAGGTAAAATAGAAGTAAATCCCAGCTGGCATGACTTAGAGATTGAGCATAGACCTATGAACCAGGAGGTCATGGTTTGATCCCCTATCCAGGCATATGCCTGGGTTGTGGGCTCAATCCCTAGCAGGGGGCATACTGGAGGCAGCCAATGAATAATTCTATCTCTCTCTCCCTTTCCCTTCATCTCTGAAATCAATAAAAAAATATATATATATTTTTAAAAAGAAAATAGAGCTAAAGAGCAGAAAACACAGTAAGAGAAAACAAAACAAAATAAACTTTAAAACACCAAATCTATATAATAAAAAGGTAATATGCAAATCGGCCCTCACTCCATCATGCCATCACAAGATGGCTGTGCCCACAGTGGAGGCAGAGTTCCCATAACACAAGATAGCTGTGTCCACAGTGGAGGTGGTGTTCCCATAACTAGCCATAACGAGCGATCAGCAGGGACCTGAGGCTGTGCTTCCTTCCCAGTGGGGTTTGACAGGGTATCTCAGGCCACACCCCCCACCACAGCACCAGGTCACAGGACCTCAGGCCACACCCCCAGCCCAGGCACTGGGGTACCTGAGGCTGCACCCCCTGCCTGGCGGGGCTTGATGGGGGTGGGGCAGGCTGGGTCTGGATCTCGCCCAATGGGGGTGGGGCCAGCCAGGTCTGGGTCTTGAGTGATTTCGAGATGCATGCAGTTGGGTGGGGATTTGACTGTGTGTCCCGTGGTGTGCCCCAGACTCTGACAGGAGGAAGATTTTCATATACATTTTACTAATTTTCTTTCATCTCTGACACTTCTATTATAGAGAAAGGGTAAATAGCAATATTAAACTATTTCCTCTATTAATTCCCTTTTAATGTGCACGAATTTCATGCACCAGGCCACTAGTGTTATATAATATGACACTTTCCTATTTAAATACTTTTGACTCAGTAGTAAGCATAATTTATACCACAAATGAAATGTTAAAATAAAACTCAAAAAGGAGGTTAGGTGGACTTCATATAGTGTTCTTTATCCTGAAGTGGAGTTTGTTACCTGATGATATAGGGCCTTACCAGGGAGATACTACATTTTAAAAATTGTATCACATTGCCTAGGTGAAGTGCTGATCTTCAGAATAATTTAGGCCAATAGCATCTTTCCCTACCTTATTGAATATTTGCATCTTTGTTGATTACCACTATTAATGATTATGCATTAACTCTGACACTGGGACTATCCCTAGGGCCAAGGCAAGTATTATTATGATAATTACTTTACCAGGTACAGCTTAAATATTTGGAAATTTTGAGGTCGCACAAGCTAGTGAATTTCAAATATGTGCAACTGATGCAAGGGTAAGTATCTGGCATTTCTAATGATGTTACTAATATTCTTCTGAGACATTTGGGACATAATTGCTTTTCTCTCCACCCAAAATTTACTGCTATTGTTGATAAAGTCATTTCTATATTTTTTTGCTGATATATTCATTGTAGAAAATCTAAATTGTGCTGTAAAATTGAGTTTTATTATTCGTAACACATCCCCGTTTGTACCACTAGTGACTGATCAATGTTCTTATAGAAATTTTAATCTCTGAAGTATAATAGATTTAAAAGCACATTCATATTCTGTATAAGAATAATATTTATATAGATTCTTGTCTAATACTTAATAATATTCACTGTATTGTGCTTTAATAAAAGTCTCTATGTTGAAAGAAGTCATTTTTATATTCAAAGACAGAACCAATATTTAAAGCACTAAGGATTTAAGACATAGTGAGAAACAATAAAACTTCAATGGGCATAAATGTGATAAAGTATTGCTTTGGGGAAAAAGTGTGCTGCTGGTAATATTAATGGTGATTTTAATTCTGTGATATCATTCAGGAGTTTTAAAGTCATGAATGTCAAGTTGATAATAAACATTTCTGGAAGGGAGATTGAATTTCATAGAAGATGTGGAGTTTTCTCTGGCCTCTTTGATTTTGGAATAATACAAAACAACATGAAAAATGTTTGCTATACTAAGAAAAGAAAGGCTGAGGTAATTGGGAGGGTAAGACCAGAGCCATGTTAAGATGATCTAGTTTGATATGATATTACCCAGGAGAACTTGGGACCAGACATACCTAGAATTGTGGGTAATATCTCATAATAACTATTGTGTTTATTAAATTAATTAAATTATGAAATGAATGAATATAAATATTATGAAAATTATACTTTGAAAAATAATTTTGAATGGATAGTGAAAATGAAGATAAATAACTTAATTACCCCCGAAGATCTTTATACTTTCAAATTCTACAAGTATCATCCAGCTGGTGTGGCTCAATGGTTGAGTGTGAATCTATGAACCAGGAGGTCACGGTTCAATTCCTGGATGGGGCATATGCCCTGGTTGTGGGCTCAATCCCCAGTAGGGGGCATGCAGGAGGCAGCTGATCAATGATTCTCTTTCATTATTGATATTTCTACCTCTGTCTCCCTCTCCTTTCCTCTCTCTGAAATCAATAAAAACATATTTAAAAAAATAACACATATAGTAAAGAAATCCATTGTATGATTCTCCCAGAAAAAACTTTGTTATTCTTTTTCTCTTATGGTTTTATTAATCAAAAAGTTTAAGTTTGCACTCTAGATAATACAGAATAAATCTGTTCACCTATACTTGATATATTGAAAGAAATTCTAATGTTTATTCTCTGGAAAGAACCTCAGTAGCTGCCATTAAGTTATGCCACTCAAATGTTCCTTCAAAAGAGAACTTGAAAGGAAAAGAGTAATTATCTGAAAGCCTCCAGCTAACACATCCTTTGGCTCTATCTCTGCATTCTTGTGGAGGCTGTACTATTTGCAGGCTGGACCCAGCCAGTGACTGAATAATGTGGGTTTACTGGAGTCAAAACATTCCTGCCCAACATAGGACTTCTCAAATGGGCATCTATGTTCTGGGATTCCCCATCCATATGACCAAGGCTTTCTCAAAGCAGCACTGCAGTTTGAAGCTCTTTCTACCAAATTTCCCTTCTTTCTTTCTCCACTTTCATGGGAGTCATACCTGCATTGCAGTTTCAAGTTTTTCCCCATCTAGTCCTGTTCCTATTTTCCTTTATCCTTCAGCAGCATCCCTCTCACAAAATCTCTTACTTGTTCAATACCTTATTGTTGCCTGCTTCTTAGAGGACTCATCACACTACAGTCTTCATTTAGATCAGCTGGGGTTGAATAAGCTAGGGTTGCTCAAAGTTCATGGATTCAAGGCACATAGAATTGAGCTTCACAACTAAGCTTCTTGACTCTCAACCTAAAGTAGAGTGTACCAGGCAACCTACACACACATAAAGGAGCTCAACTGCAGAGCCCCCCGTGCTGGGTCTAACCTAAACCAGGCGACTCCCAGTGAAGTCTAATAATAAATGATTATTTAAACAATTACTTTGAGTGAGTTAGTCATTTAGCACAGCTATCAAATTTAATGCTTCCATCCAATATATTATCAGTCAAAAAGAAATTGAATCAAACCTCTATAATACAGATGGGGTGAATTTATAAATGAAAAATATAACTGTAGCTCTAAGGTATTTTCTCTAAGTTACCAAAATCAAGAGAGGCTTCAGAACAGAAAAACAAGCCTAACAGAAGAAAATTAAACAAGGGCCCAGCTATAATAGGTGTAAGCAAAATATAAGAGCAATGCAACAGACAGATTTAGAGCATGAGAGGAAAATTTTAAAAATCCAGAATTCAATGGTAATGTGCTTACAAACACAACCTATTCCATGCTCAGCACCTGACAAGGTAAGATATATTGCTTTGCTCATATAGGGAGTAAATAGAATCGCTCTTTAATAGGAATTCCAAAATGCTCTGGTAGGCAAAACCCAGCCTTAGAAAATCAAGGGGAGGAAATATACACACAATGCCAACTACCAGCAGGAGGTTAATGGGGGGAAAGTGTACTAAATTTTTCTATCCCTCTTCATTAAATCAGTTCCTCCTCAATATTAGGAAAAAGTTGCTTTATGGAAAGGAAATATATATAATATTTACTTGGAAAAGCTTGGAATATCTAGAAGTATACAAGTATCTAGTAGCAATATTGTCTTCCCAAAGAACTGGATGAATGAAGGAAAATAAGGAACAGAGGTCATTTTGCATCTTACCATTTTGAATATTTTTATTGTTATAGCATTTCTGTGTATTTTCTATAAAAAATAACTAATTCGAAAAGGTGCTACCAGCCTGGCTGGTGTGATTCAGTGGTTGAGCATCAAGCTATGAACCAGGAGATCATGGTTCGATTCCTGGTTAGGGCACATGCCTGGGTTGTGGGCTTGATCCCCAGCGTGGGGCATGCAAGAGGCAGCTGATCAATGATTCTCTGCCATCATTGATGTTTCTGTCTCTCCCCCTCTCCCTTCCTCTCTGAAATCAATAAAATTATATTTTTTAAAAAGGTGTTATTGTAGTAATCAGATTGCAACATATAAATGTATTAAACCAATGCAATGTACCTATCAAACTTATACAACTTTACACATCAATTATATCAATAAAAAAGGAAACCTTTAACTTTGAAAAAAAGGTGACTCAATTTGACATTTATTATCATCTTACTCATTGTAAATTCTGGACACTCCGCTATTGTGTATATGTAGAAAAATATACACTAATTCTTCAAAATATTATTGTTGTTATTGTAAACTTGGAAGAAAAATATCACATAAGTGAATTGTCAAGGCTTGAAATTTGTGATGCAAACATATCCATAACATATGCCTTATTATGTGGGGATCAATAATCACAATAAAATAAGAGAAGTGAGACTATAGAGGCATGCATAGAATGCAACAGAGAGGAAATGGACACTTGCCCTTAGAAAATGATAAGAAAGAGTGAAACAGAGATGGCAAACTAGAAGAGAGCAGTTAACATTGCTTTTGCTAGTGCTTAAATTATAAGACGTAAGTCTTGAGAGATAAGGTTGGAAAGAGACAGGGACCAAGCTTTGGAGTTCCTTGCTAAGGAAAGTAGTCATTTGCTATAATTTAGGTGACATGGTGGCCATTGCAAGATACAGCTGTTTGTGTTGGGGAGGGGGCTGTTGAAGAAGTAGGAGGATTAGATAATTGAAAATTTTTATTTGTAAATATATTACCTAGACTACAATATGGAGAGCAGATAAAGAGGGCCTGAAAATATTTCCTGTTTAAGGGTGCTTAGGGATCTAGCAGAGTTACGGGGAAATAGGGTTTTCAAAGTTTGGGGCTACAAAATAAAGTTAATTTGTGATTTGAGGAAGTTTCCTAGCAAGAACTAATATGCTAAAAAAATGTATATGGAACAAAGTTGTGCTTAAAATTTGTTGCTTTTGCAGAGGCATATGAACATTCTGGAAACTTTCACTCTGGAGACTAATTAAAAAGATAGCTGAGGTTGCCAGTGGACATACTCCTCTCTAATTGACAAGCCTTACCACAGCTACAATTTAAATAGATGGAAATAAAAGGGAGATTCTGTACCATATAACATAAGTTTTTCTAAAGGTGGAGAATTCCCTTTAATAATAACTCATTGCTTAAATGAGTTTCTCCAAGGTAATCACTTGAAAAAAGGGGGGGTGAGTTAAGTTTCTAAACTACGATAAAGCATCTTGGATATATAATCAATGTAGAATATAAATTTAAATTTTTATAGATATCTAGTTTTTTCTTAACTCTGTTTTATTCATTACCTAATCATACTTAACAAATTTTACCATTATTAGTTTTGTTTGTTGAGATAGAATCTAGATATAAATTATCTAATTTTGAGTTAAAATTTGAGGACACCACGCAGACATATGAAGTTTCAAAATTGAATTCTTCCTACTCTTGGTTATGCTTATATGCATGCATACAAGTCCTTTGGTTGATCTCTCCCCCTTACCCCTACCCTTCCATGCCCTCCCTCTGAGGTTTGACGGTCTGATTGATGCTTCTCTGTCTTTGGAACTGTTTCTGTTCATCAGTTTATGTTGTTCATTATATTTCACCAATGAATGAGATCATGTGATATTTATCTTTCTCTGACTGACTTATTTCCCTTAGCATAATGCTCTACAGGTCCATCCATGCTGTTTCAAATGGTAGGAGTTCCTTCCTTTTTATAGCAGCGTAGTATTCTATTGTGTAGCTGTACCATAAGCATAACCAATGGACACAGACACTAGGGGGGTGAGGGCATGAGCGGGGGTGGTGTTGAGGGGGCAATGGTGGAATAAGAACACATGTAATACCTTAATCAATAAAGACAAAAATTAAATAAAAGAAACTTTATGAAGTTTTACTTGTAGTTTATTTGAAAGTCAGTGAAAGCCTAATGACCAATCAATGCAAAATGGAAATGTTTATAGCCCAATACAAAGAATGATACATGCATCTAAGCATGCATATCCATCAATAAATGTAGTTTGGGAGATTATTAAATAGCATGAATTAATTTCTATTTGGAATTTTGTACTATTTGTATGCTAGAATATTATTCTAAATACTCTCATAGTAATTGAATATTTTTAAATCAGCATATGTGCCAATAAAACTGAGATATTCCTTTCTGCACAATGCAATTTGTAGTTAATGTTTTTTTGTGCCCCAATATGAAAACTAAAATCATTAAGTAAAAAGGTTCATTTTGAATATTTGTGTTGAGGAAGATGGGGAATTATAGGTAATACTATAAAATTCTAACAATGTCTGCCACATAGTAAGCTGTGCAAAATATTAGTTATTTTTACTATTGCTTAAATATTTGAATTGCTTTATATTTCTTTCCTTCTTCATATATCTCTTAAATGTTTGAGGTTTAAACTTTGTGGCAGACCCAGAGATACACCAATCAGATCCCTCTTTAAGAAATAACTTGCTGCCCAGCCTCAAGCTTTGTGTTCAGTTGACATACTCCAGCTGTAAGCTTCATCAGGGTCCATGTTAACTTATGAGCCAAGGTAATGATCTTCTAGGGCAGTTGAGCAATGACAGACCAAGGTGTTGATCCCAGAGTCTAGCCAACTTCCCAGTGAGGATCTCCTTACTGCACTGGGAGCGGGGGCAGTCCCTCAGCCTGGCTTGCACCCTCTTGCAGTTCAGGACCCCTCAGGGTATGTCCTATTGCTCCAGGGAGTGGGCCTAAGGTGGTAGTTGGACATTTCCTGAGGGTTCCTTTGCACTGCCACAGAGGCAGGAGAGGCTCCTGCCACCACTGCTGCACTCACCAGCCATGAGCCTGGCTTCTGGCTGAGCGGTACTCCCCCCGTGGCAGTGGTTGGCAAACTGCGACTTGGCAAACCATGGCTGGCAAGCCACATGCGGCTCTTTAGCCCCTTGAGTGTGGCTCTTCCACAAAATACCGACTTCTGTGCATGGGCCACGAAGTTTCAATCACACTGTACGTGCGTGCCCGCAGTGGTATTTTTTGGAAGAGCCACACTCAAGGGACCAAAGAACCACATGTGGCTTGTGAGCCACGGTTTGTCGACCATGGCCCTATGGGAGCACACTGACCACCAGGGGGCAGCTCCTGCATTGAATGTCTGCCCCCTGGTGGCCAGTGCACGTCATAGTGACTGGTGGGTTCACCGTTTGGTCAATTTGCATATTAGAGTTTTATTATATAGGACTAGAGGCCCGGTACACGAAATTCGTGCACGGGGGGGGAGGCTCAGCCCCTCCTGCTCCCTCTACAATTTGGGACCCCTACACCTTTTTCTTATCTAGGTAACCTCTTCACATTTAAAGAAATTAACTGAAATACCACCTACTCTAGGAAATCCTCTTTGAACAAATCTCTTTACAATCTGTATTAAGTATTTTCATAGTATATCATTCTCTTTCTTTAACAGCAACTTAGAGTGGATGCAGTGTGTTTCTCATTCTTGCAGCTGAATTTTTTCTTCTTGCTCTTGTAATAGCAAAGCTTATCCAATTTACATTTGCCCTTCAAGGGCTTATATTTGGTTCAGTTTTTAGTTGCCTCCCTGCTTTTTTTTAAGCAATAAATTTGAGTTGTGATAGTAAGCCTCACTTGTAACCAAGCCTGTAGGTCTCCCTATCTGAATATTTCTATAATACCTATCACTTTAGCATACCAGAGATTGTGTTCATTTATAGAAAATAACAATAAATGTCACCTGATCATTTGCTCTTCTGATATTTTATAGCGAGATGTGTTATTCTAGTAATTTAACTATCACAAAGCTGAGGCGTGCAGAAATGAATCACACTGAACAATAGAGAGTGACTCAAATACCAAAGCACAGTGCCCTTAGGGCCTCCCTTGCCCTGTGCCTCAGCTATCACAGCACAGCACCCAGTTCACATGGAACTCAGCTTCCTTTAAAATAGGAAGGGGTCCCACACTCATGAAGCAGCTGCTTCCACACATATTTTTCTTTTTATTTAATGCACAGCACATCCTCTTTGTACTAACTGTTGGAAAATCATCCTAGCAATAGCCTCTGTTCCTCTCTGTATTGTTGCCTTACATTCTGATGTCATTACGGTGCTTTTATCATCCACTCGCTCTAATAAGATTGTGAATTATTTAAGGGCAGAGATCATGACTTGAGCTTGTGTGTTCCCTGTCATGGTGCCTGGATAAATACTCAAATGCCAACCAGTCCAAATGACTGTGATGAGAGAGGCCCACCATTGCTGGAGACCTCTGATTTTTATTTAAGGGGCCTCACTTGTTCTGCGCCTTTACAGAGGGGTGAGTAGTGGCTGAGGGAATTTGAGGAAACCCAGACAGAATTCTCCTCCTAAAAGATTTTGCTAAGCTGGCACCCGGGACCACTGGGCATTTGTTCAATTAAAACCTGGACACACAGCAATAACAAAGGCACTGGTCTCCTACTGCTAATGCCTAGGGAATCAAACCCCAGCCTGCAGGAACTCACCCCCGCAGTCAGGACCCGGCGTTGGGTGGACCTGGGCTGGTGCTCCTAACTCTGGAAAGATGGCCCTGTGGGAGGCCTGGCTTGTTCACCCAGCAAGCGATTGCAGGGAGGCGTGTTCTGTTCTCTCTGTGATCGATCGCAGGGATCAATCACGGGGAGGCCTGTTCTGTTTGCACCATGATCGATTGCAGGGAGGCCTGGACTGTTCTGTTTACCCTGCGAGCAATCGCAGGGAGGTCTGGCCTGTTCACCCCACCAGTGATTGCAGGGAGGCCTGTTCTGTTCACCCTGCGATCAATCTCGGGGAGGCCTGTTCTGTTCATCTGCGATCGTTCACTGGGAGGCCTGTTCTGTTCGGTACACGATCTATGCAGGGAGGCCTGGCCTGGCCTGTTCACCCCCGTGATGGGTGCTGGGCTGGGGGGCGTGGATCCAGGCTGCTGCTTGGCGCCTGCACATGTGCAAGCAGCCACAGGGTGGGAACATCCGCTTGGTACCTACACCCATAGGCCCGGAGTGACCAGGGGCATACTGGGACCCTGGCTGATCAGGGCCTATGTGCAGGCCTACAAGCTAGGAGCAGCCTGGGTCCCGAGGATGTTCTCGGGACCCAGGCCGCTGGCGCCTACATATGTAAATTAACCACCATCTTTGTTGGGTTAATTTGCATACTCTCCTGATTGGCTAGTTAGCGTAGCGAAGGTATAGTCAATTTACATTTTTGTCTATTATTAGGTAAGATGTTTGCCTGGAGCTCTCAGTTGAACTGTTTAAAGTTTTTTCAGATCTGAATCATGTTCTGACAGGGCCTCATGTCTAATTCTACTTCCTCCTTTTTCTTTCCCCATCCATTATTCTACAATAAACATCTTTACTCCATTTAACTCCATCTAGGCATGGACTTACCAGAAAGCTCAACCTGCAACTTACATAAAATTTCATTTTGCATTTATCTGAGAGAAATGGCAAAATGAGATTTGAAGTAGTTGTTCTGTCAAGGCATAATTTTTTTAAATAGAGAATGGAAAATCAACCTGTCAAATATTTATTTTGGGACCACTCCAACAATCAATGTATAATTTGAAAAAAGTTAAAAACATGATTCTTATTTGTGATGGTATCAATTATGTCCTACCTTAATTCATATATTGAAGTTCTAATCTCAGTGCTTCAAAATGCTAACCTTCTTCATGCTTTGAGCTCAATTTTCCATCCTGGAGTTAAGATCTAAAATGAACTCAAAATTAAAGGAAACACTAACAACCAGTATTCAAAAGCCATTTTGGAATCCTTGAAGCAAAGGCTGCATAAAGTTTCAAAATTGAACTGCTTCAGGTGATAGTCAGCTTTATATTTCTTTCCTTTTTCATATATCTCTTAAATGTTTGAGGTTTAAACTTTGTGGCAGACCCAGAGATACACCAGTCAGATCCCTCTTTCAGAAATAACTTGCTGCCCTAGCCAGTTTGGCTCAGTGGATAGAGTGTCGGCCTGTGGACTGAAGGGTCCTGAGTTCAATTCTGGTCAAGGGCATGTACCTTGGTTGCAGGCTCCTCCCCAGCCCAGGCCGTGGTCAGAGCTTGTGTAAGAGGCAAACAATCGATGTGTTTCTCTCACTTCAATGTTTCTCTTTGTCGTTCCCTCTCTTTTCCACTCTCTAAAAATCAATGAAAAAATATCCTCAGGTGAGGATTTAAAAAAAAAAAGAAGAAAGAACTTGCTTCCCAGCTTCAAGTTTTATATTTACTTGACATACTCCAGCTGTAAGCTTCATAAGGGTTCATGTTAACTTGTGAGCCAAGGGTATGTATGATCTCTCCTTTGAGAATTTTAGTGGACTTGATGTTCCTGCCAAGCATTTATCCTATACCGTAATTAGAGCAGAAAGAAATTCTTGTAATATTTTGTGTGAAGTAATATGGGTTGAATGAGCTGGAAAACATGCTGCATGCTATCTAATAAGTGGTGAGCAACTAGAGAGTAGGGAGCTGGATTTGTTAGATAGCAGTGCCAGTATTTCGAAACACTGCTTCATATGGTTTTTAAAATATTTTTTTAATTTTTTATTAAATTTATTGGGGCATCATTGGTTAATAGAATTATATTGGTTTCAAGTGATACATCATCTGTATATTGTATTGTGTGTTCACCACCCCAAGTCAAGTCTCTTTTATCAACATTTATCCCCTTTTACCCTCCCCTACCTCTTGCATCCTCCTTTGCTTCTGGTAATCAGCATGCTGTTCTCTGTGTCTATGAATGTTTGTCTTTTTTGTTCATTCCACTATTTCATATGTTGTCTTGACTTTGTGAAACTGAGTTGAAGACCAAGAATTCAATTCAGTTGCAAATCTTCAGGTGTCTACTCTGACAAGACTTATGACTGCCATATAAGGAGGATTACATAACTGCAAAAGCTGACTTCCTATCTTGTAGTACAAGTGATGTAGGAGAAAATACTGTTATGTCTGACAACCATACTTTTCCTTTGACATACTTCGTTTTTATTGTCACATTTCTCTGAATATAAAACAGGTTTGCTACTTTAATGAACATTAAATGACAAAGCTAAAAATTAACTGCAGAACTCTGTTATTTCCTTTATGAGTACAACAAGAGACTATGTTAACCAATGCTTGGTTCTCCTGGTCTTCCCGGACATGCAGCTCAGCTATAATTTCCAGCCCCCTGCAATTATAGGGCATTGTGGTTAGTTCTCACCAAAAGAAAGAGAATAGAAATGCTATGTGTCACTTTCAGGCTAAGGTAGATTAGAGAAGTTATCTTTGTTACCCCAGATGCTTTTTGAGTCCTGAATCCCTGAAACACTTGATCACAATCACACATGTTGGGCTATTGCTTCAATGAACAATAAACTGCTCTTTTGCTGTAATTGACTTTTTCTTTTTACAACAGGCTACCCCAGTGATGGCGAACCTATGACACACATGTCAGAGGTAACACGCGAACTCATTTTTTTTGGTTGATTTTTTTTTGTTAAATGGCACTTAAATATATAAAATAAATATCAAAAATAGAAATCGTTGTTTTACTATGGTTGCAAATGTCAAAAAATTTCTATATGTGACACAGCACCAGAGTTCAGTTAGGGTTTTTCAAAATGCTGACACGCCGAACTCAAAAGTTTTGCCATCACTGGGCTACCCTGAAAATGCAATAAGAATGTAATCTTTGTTCTGTTTTATTTGCTCAAAAAAGAGTGGCTGAATGCAAAAAGTAAATACTACACTCTTGAGGGGGAGCAGCATACGAAACCCCAAAATGTGCCACTTTGGCATGTGGATTATCTTGAGCTGAATGCAATTGAGACCCAGCACACTCAGTAAATGCACCTTGCCTCTCCCTTAGCTGCCTAAAAGAAATTAGACAGGGAGCCTGACCCAGAAGGAGAGCTACTACCAGAGATAACTTTTATGTAAAAGACTTACTTACATGGTGTGGCAAATATCTGTTGCCAAACATCTGGTTTTCTTATCTTCCTGTAAATTGGCCTCCTCTCCTTTGAAGCCCCAAGCCCATATCCTATTTTTTAGCTCAGGATGGCATATAGGCCTTCATTGCCTGACTGCCTGGGAGTCTGAAATATTTGGGTCGCCTGTACAGTACTTACAACACTTGTTTTTTTCCTGTTATTCTGTATTATGTCAATTTAGTTATTAGACCAACCAAAAAACCTAGACAGGAAAAAAAAGAAAAGTTGTCCACCCTTACATTCTCTACATAGAGGCAAATTATTTCTGTTCTGAAAAAATTTTAGAAAAAAAGTTATTATATTAAGAATCTATATTATTGATTTGTTGATTATCTCTGTATATACTAATCTCGGTTCCTGATACTAAGAGTGTGGAAAGATCTGATAAAGGTTTTGGTTGTGTGATTGTGTGTGTGTGTGTGTGTGCATACATGCATGAGTATTGGTTCATACAATTAACTCATTGGTTCATATTTTCACTTTGTCCCAGTCAATATTTTCAGTTTGAAATATACGGAAAATTGTAATCATCTGGACTCTGATTCCTGCTACCAAGTAATTAATATTAATGTCCAAAATCCTTATAACAACTTACTAACTATGATGGCTTATCCAATGCTACCTTTGTTATCTGCAGCATTATTTAGGAAAGTGATTTTCTGGAACACTAATCTGAAGTCTCTTTCTGAAAATATTGTAAGCCAGATAACATTCTAAGATCTCATTTTCAGTAGTCAATTGTCAGTGTAAAAAAATACTATATATACCAGTACAATATAATCTATGATAATAAAAGCATAATATGCTAATTAGACTGGACAGCCGAATGACATTCTGGACGTCATTCCTTCCAGACACCCTTCCGGACGACCTTCCAGACAAAGCCATGGTGGTGGGGGCTGAGGCAGAGGCAATTAGGGGTGATCGGGCAGGCAGGCAGGGTGGTTAGGGGAAATCAAACAGTCAGGCAGAGTAGTTAGGGGTGATCAGGCAGGCTGGCAAGCAGGCAGGCAAGCGGTTAGGAGCCAGCAGTCCTGGATTGCAAGAGGGATAGCCTACCGATGGTTTAGGCCCGATCCCGCAGGATGTCCTGCAGTTGGACATCACCTAAGGGGTAACCGGATTTTGAGAGGGTGCAGGCTGGGTTGAGGGACACCACTCCTTGCATGAATTTCATGCACCAGGCCTTTAGTATTTAAATAAATATATTCTGAAGTTTACTTATATGCCATGTTTTCATCATATCTTTTTCTCCATTCAATTAATTATTTCCCTTTTAGTCTTTAGTGTCAGGTATGGGTTAAACCCATTTCACTGCCCATACCCACTAAATATCATTGAAAGAAGAATGGGAAGAGGGATAACCATCCAACTTGGCATTTATGAATATTAATACCACTAATTCTCCCCTTTCATCTTGGATGTGACGTGGGAAAAACACAGCTTTTAGACAGCCTCTTTTGTCACGTCTTCCCTGCTAAGTGAATCAAGCCAAAGTGGTACAAGAGTTCACACACCTTCATAGAAATTAACATCAGGGACATAAGTGCAAGAAGAAAATGAATTATGTTAAAACATCAAATAGTATATACATTTGGAATTTTTTAATGCTAAAGCATTATTTTAAAATATTTTTAGCCGAAACCGGTTTGGCTCAGTGGGTAGAGCGTCGGCCTGCAGACTGAAGGATCCCAGGTTCGATTCTGGTCAAGGGCATGTACCTGGGTTGCAGGCATATCCCCAGTGGGAGATGTGCAGGAGGCAGCTGATCGATGTTTCTCTCTCATCAATGTTTCTAACTCTCTATCTCTCTCCCTTCCTCTCTGTAAAAAATCAATAAAATATATTAAAAATATATATTTTTTTTAAATTCATCTGATTCAAATAATATAGTTGATTATTAGTGGAGTAAGACTAGAGATGGAAATGTGTTCTGTAAGCTAAAATTAATCTTAGACTGAAATAAAGAATAAAAGGCATTTTTCTGAGCAAAAAGGAGTTGCAGCCTGGGAGACAGATTCAGGTAGCAACCTAAATTGTGTTTTGCATTGACATGGGAGGCTATCTTTTGTGGCAAAATTTCCCAGCCAGGTTCTCAATTAGGTCCATTTTATGTAAATGAGGAGCACAAGTTGTACAGTTCTGATTGGAAGGGCAGGTTCTCAGTCCATGGTAGAAAGGTGAAACCAGGTTTTCCCTGAAGTGGTTGACTCAGACAGTAAATAAGTGTGACCCAGTGCAGGAAGCCGAGAGTTCCGTCTGAGGTTCTTCCCAGTATACAGGGTACTCCAGAAGCTTCGGTCAGGAAATGGCCCCTAGGTTCTTATTATTTATAAAATTTGGGCCTTCAGTTGATCATGAGAAGTCCATCTTGGCCGATACATTCCTTCCAGGAATTCACATCAAATGAATCTTTCTTCTCTGGGTCCTTAGTTCCAATATTTCATTTTAACAGAAGTGCTGTAATAATCAGCATCCTGAAAATTGAGATAAAAAATATTACTTAAATATATATATAATGGAGTGTCACTTAAATACTGACTTCAGGGTGTGTCTGATGACTAGGAGAAAACAGAAAGTAGAGAGAAGAGAGGACAATGATTTATAAGGTGTTAGAAAGGTGGATTTTATACATAGGCTTTGCTGTTCTTTCTAGCTTCAGGGTGTGGGGATAAGAATTTTTTGTGTCAAAAAGGTGAGGCACCTGGAGGCTACAGCCTTATTTGTAGGCACCAAAATTTCCTCAAAGGTATACAGTAGTTGTCTTTACATTCCCAGTAATTTTATCTTGTCTTCTGGTTGAATAATTACTGAAATTCACTCATAACATTGGAAGGTGTTTTTTCTCTCTGTTTCAAATCTGCTGTTAACTGACTTTAGACAAGCCACTCAGACACTCAGGCTTCCTGATATTTCAGGTGTTGGCTTTGCCCTGGATTCATTTTTTAAAATTTGATCCCAGATCTAATATCTTAGGACCCCAAGATATAATCCAGGGATCTGACCTTGGTAGAAAATGGTTGAAGACAGAGGAGGGAGGGAGAGAGGTGTTTCCATTTATTGCCCCAGGCAATGCTTTTCCTGGTCCTTTAACTCTTTGTCACCCACAGATAATGAGCATGCAAATTTCTAAGTTACCTTTTATTTTCAAATGACATCACTACTAATATTAACAAAAATAGCAACAACAAAGAAATTTTTTATGAGTATAACAGAGACTGTGTTCCTTTCTTTAGCACTTAATCGCCCAGCAATGTATTAAGCATTTCACATGCATTAAAGCCCTTAATCCTCATGCAATTCCACTGTGGCAAACACTATTATCAGTCCCAGTTTACAGAAGTGGAAATTTAGGTTTATTGTTGGAAAGTAGCATAGATTACAATGCAATGCCTAAAGATGTTCAAGGTTTCAGAAAATATGACTTAAAGGCACCCTCAAATATATTCCATTAAATATGTTGTTATGATACAAATCTTTCTAAATAAAATTTCTTTAATGCTTCAGCATCAAAAATAATTTTTTATTAGTCTGAACCCACCACCTCCCCCCCTTTTTTTCTGATCTACCTGTGTACTCAGGAAACCCTGTGACTGTCCTGTTGTGCTGAATCCAATTCTTTTTAGAGATTTTTCTATGCAAACTATACTCCTTTGTAAGTTTCTAACATATATATATATATGTTATCGATATATATATGATATATATATGTTATCAATATATATATGATATAGATAGATAGATAGATAGATAGATAGATAGATAGATAGATAGATAGATAGATTTCAGAGAGGAAGGGAGAGGGAGAGAGTCATAGAAACATCAATGATAAGAGAAAACCATTGATAGGCTGCCTCCTGCACACCCCCCACTGGGGTAGAGACCACAATCTTAGCATGTGCCTTGACCTGGAATCAAACCATGACCTCCTGGTTCATAGGTCGATGCTCAACCCCTGAGCCACAGCAACTGAGCTGTAACCAGTTTTTATGCTTCAATCTTATTGTATGTTATATTTTCAATCTCCTTGGTTTTATTTTTGAAACTCTCAGCAAAATACTTATATAACCTCTGCTCTAGGCCTTTTCACAAATTGGCAGGCTGCTAAACTGCCCTTTTTTCAAATCTCCCTCTTGATATCTCAGTAAAATTGCTTAAATTCTCATTCAATACTCTATGTAAGCCTCAAACTTTCTTGAAGATTTCTGGAATTCCAAAGAAATGTTTATTTTCATGACGACTTCTGTTTTCTAACTTTGGCTTCTCAGTTTCTGGTTTGTCTTACACCCTCTTCATGTTTGACCACTCAGAACATTTTTGTGAGGATTGGAGGAGGGTTAGATGTGGCAAGAAAAAAAAATCCTGAGATATTCTTAATTAAAATGAGAGCAGCAGAGGAGTGACAGAAAGAGACAAAAAAGGTTAGCTTGTTTATAGCTGTGGACCAGCTCTGACAAAAAAACTGCTCACATTACTGAATATCTGTTGGAATTTAGGATAAAATTTTAGCTGGCTATTTCCATGATTATCCAAAAGAGGGAATAGTCAGGCACCATAGAACCAGGAGCCACTCCTTCTTATTTATACACAAGCTTCCCAATCTGCTGCCCACAGCTGATCCACACAACGACACTTCTGCCTTGTGGTCTCTGCTGCCCCTATCCTAGAGCTAGCCTATCCCCTTTGTCTACATTTAATGCAAACCCTTTCAGAATGGCTTACATCTTTGCAAGTGATACGGGAAAATTGGACTGGAACGCGAGGTGTTTCTCTGGGCAGGATGGTTCCCAGGCTCCTTGTCCAGTGGAGTCCATGAAGTCGGAGAATGAAACCGCGGAGGAAAGGTGCTATAGCAAAAGGTGGAAATTTATTGAGAAACAAGCACAGACTCTCACGTGGGGAGGGGGAAAGAGGCCCACAAAGTCCTTTTTTCACGGTTTATAAAGGCTGCAGATCTCTGTGCCTCAATATTCCCTCTGATTGGTCAATCTCCCCCTTAGATTGGTTACTATAGCAACTCCTGAGCTCAAACCTCAAGTGAAGTACATGAGGTTCACTCCTTCTTCTCCCTTATTGTTTCCCTGCTCACTTGGGGCTTTCTTCTTCCTTCTCTGAGTGAGGGGCTTCCTTCCCTTTATTCTGTAAATGTGTATCTTTCTGCAGCTCTTAGCTCCCTTATCTTATGGAAATGTACCTTCTGCTACTCCCCGCTCCCTTATCTTATGGAAATGTACCTCTGCTACTCCCCACTCCCTTATCTTACGGAAATGTACCTTCTGCTACTCCCCACTCCCTTATCTTATGGAAATGTACCCTTTGCAGCTCTGTAGCCCTGTGCTTTTTCCATGGACCTCTTAATTCCTAAAATTTCCTAAACCTATTTCACCCCTAGAAACTCCTTTTACAAGAATGTGAAAACGCACAATTCTGGGACCATTAGCATGTTTTCTTTTCTACCTAGCCATTCTGCTGAGGGTTTAAACTTCATGCCCCAAGACTAGTATTCTTTTTGTTGGTGTTCATTTGCTAGCAATGGCTTAATAAAACCTTTCTTTTAAAAAGACTTTCAGCAGTGAAAGTTAATTTTTTTTTGTTTAACAGATGGAGACTGACATCATGGAACCTAAAAATAACTGAATATTGCAGATTCTTTTCTTTTTTTAACTGCAATGTGGCTATGCCACCTCTGGGGAAATATCACTGGTTATCTATGCCCTTTAGCCTTACAATAGGCTCCCTGGTATTCAGGCTGCTAACCAACATTGGTTCCTTCCAAAGTAACTAACTACTGTTGACATCTGGAGATCTTCAGTTTCAGTGTGAAGAGTAGGTTTATCAAGTTACATCTGCAAGGATTTTTAGCAGCAAAACAGCACCAGAATGTTAACAGAACTCGGTTCAGCAACCTCACTACTTGAGTTCAGCAAAGAAAGAGTTCAAATGAACTCAAATCAGAAGATAAAGTTTATTTAGAAAGTCAGAGAGGCAAAAAAAGTGAGCCAGCTGGGCTGCCTGGGCTCAGGAAATGAGTTACAGAAACAAAAGAAGGGCCTTAGAGCTTAGGAAAAAGAAACAGACAGAGAACTTGCCTTGGGGAAAGACAGGGTATATGCTTAGGCAAGAGAAAGAGGGTTTGCTGAGTCCCATATCTTGAGGATTTTTATCTGGAAGTATCAGGGGAGGATTTCAATAGAATATTTATCAGCTTTCTAGGTGTGTCCTTTCAGGGTCTTGGTCTCCACTGATTGTTTGGGGCCAGGGCAGAGAGTCATTAGTCATAGCAGCCATGGCATTGCCCCACTTGGACTTGCTGCTTTTCTGGGCCTGGAGCTGAAACATCACTGAGGCCTAGATGTTATTTTTAGAGCTTAATGCTAAAGGAGTGGTCATGCAAAGGCTTGTTATAGGGGTTGTATGAGGCCATGCTCTTGTCCCCTTGCTCCTACTCTATGGGGTCTACCACATGAATAGCAATATAAAAGGTCAAGGTTTCTAAACCGCATGACTAGTGATATGCTAGGGGAGGAAAGATGAGAGGAGGGTCCAAACTGCACGACCAGTGCTATGAAAGATCAGGGGGTCTAAAGCACATGACCAGTAATATGCTAGAGGAGAAAAGGTCACCCTGGGGGTGAGTTTTGATCTTTTAATTATCCATTGCTATGCACCTGGGGCTTTCTACCTTGGTCATCTTCCATATCTGGCCTATCATTTCTACTCTGCTCATGCCTATCTGCCTACTATATGGTAACTTAGGAAAAAATAGGACTTGTCTGTCAAACAATATTGGAAACCTAAAGGAGATAATTAAACATTTCAAGAAAGATAAGAGAATAGAAGAAGAAACAGTATTTTTTTCTAATGTGGAATTTTGAGCTCCAGTGTTGTACTTGTGATGATGGGGAAGGTTAACATAGCAAGCACAAATAAAGTAGCATACATTTTGATGAAATTTATCAACTTAAAAACTTAAAATTGGTGAAATTTGTTGTATGTAAAGTATAGTTAATAAAGATTATTTTTAAATGACATGCCAAAAAAACAATACTACCTCAATAACAATGTATTAATTAGGTTCTTCCAGAGAAAGAGAACATGTAGAATATAAGGAATTGGTAGTGCAATTATGAAGGCTGAGGAGTCACACAATTTGCCACATGCAAGTTGGAGATCAGCAAAGCTGATGATGTAGTTCAGTTTGAGTCCAAAGGCCTAAGAAACAGTCAGTGGTGTAAATCCCAGTGGGAAGGTCAAAGATCTGAGATGAGATGTGCCAACTTAGTGGGGGAAGGAAAAAGGTAGGAATTTTTCTTTCCTCATTCTTTTGTTCTATTCAGGCCCTTAAGGGATAAGGTAATGTCATCATCCACATTGGAGAGGGCAATTTATTGTGCTCACTAATTCATATGTTAATATAATCCTGAAACACATCATGGACACACCCAGAAATAAAGTTTAATTTGAGCACTATGTTGCCATTCAAGTTGACATAAAATTAACCATCACTAGTCTGCCCCTTATTAATTTAGCACCCCTATGCAACTCCTTAAACCAATAATTTTCAGATAAAGACAATAACATGTCATAGTTCTGCCTAACATGATACAATTATGTGTATAATTGAAAATTTACTTACCGCTTCCCAGCAGAGGAGGTTAAGTCCTTGAGTGATATTTACTCTTCTCCATGATAGTACGTAATTTAAATACTATTTATGTAAAATTAAGACTTAAATACCAAGGTATAAAATTAATACATCCTATATTACATGATAAAGGAATAGAGAGGAAAGAAGAAAAAGTATGAAAAAAAACAAACACATATACAAACATATTTATAACAAAACTAGAGGCCCAGTGCACAAAAATTTGTGCACTCGGGGGGGAGGGGAGGGGGAGTTCCTCAGCACTGCCTGTGCCCTTTCGCAGTCTGGGACCCCTCAGGGGATGACCACCTGCTGGCTTAGGCCAGATCCCCAGGGATTGGGCCTAAAATGGTAAGCAGACATCCCTCTGGCAGCCCGGCAGCCCTTGGGGGATGTACACTTGCCAGCGAGGAGCACACCTAAGCTGCAGTCAGACATCCTTAGCACTGCTGAGGAGGCAGGAGAGGCTCCCGCCACCACCACTGTACTGGAAACCATCAGCCTGGCTTGTGGTTGAGCAGAGCTCCTCCCATGTGAGAGTGCCCACCAGAGGGCAGCTCCTGCATTGAGTGTCTTCCCTCTGGTGGTCAGTGTGTGTCATAGTGACCAGTCATTCCCAGTCCTTCTGCTGTTAGGGTCAGTTTGCATATTACCCTTTTACTATATAGGATAGAGGCCTGGTGCACGGGTGGGGGCTGGCTGGTTTGCCCTGAAGGGTGTCCCAGATAAGGGTGGGGGTAACGCTTGGGTGCCTGGCCAGCCTGGATGAGGAGATAAAGGCTGTTTTTAGCTGGTCACACCACCTTCAGGGTGGGGGTCCCCACTGGGGTGCCTGGCAAGTCTGGGTGAGGGGCTGAGGGCCGTTTTCAGGCTGGCAGGTGACTGAAGCTCCCAACTGCTCCTTTTTTTTTCTCTTTTTGTTATTCTGGGATTTATTTACCTTCTATGGCTGTCACTAGAACTGAGAGCTGGCTTTAGCTCTGAGGCTCGGCTCCAGCTCTGAGACCTCGGCTGCTGAAAGCAGGTATCTAGGTTTGTTTGGCTTCTATAATTGAAACACCATTGCAGCTCCAAGTCTAAGGCTCGGCTGGCTGAAATCAGGTTTCTGGGGTTTGTTTAGCTTCTATACTTGCAATATTGTTTCTTAGAGTGTAGCTCAGAGTCCGGCAGCGGCAGGCGGGGAACCTTGGCTTCCTCCATCACACTGGAGCAAGCAAGCCTCCTGTTCGCTTCAGCTGCCTGGCTGCCGGCTGCCATCTTGGTTGGCAGTTAATTTGCAGATTGCCCTGATTAGCCAACAAGAAGCGTGTTGGAGGTATGGTTAATTACCATGTTTGTCTATTATTAGATAGGATAAGTAGGAAATATTCATGACAATTATAGTTCTGTCTGTAAGTGGTCACATAATCATAGCTGGTATATGTATACGTATCCCCTTACCATATGGCCAGTCAAGTTGACACATAAAATTAACAATCATATCAAGATTAGGAAGGAATATGTTTAAACACAACTTGAATTATTCCATTAGTTGAAAAAAATAAGTGGAAACTTCAAAATTCTAAGAGAAATTATAAGGGTGGTATGTGAGAAAAATGAAGTAAATCAGTAAATCCTTTGTGTCTATAAGAGTTGTAGGCAAAATGGCCTGCTTAATTGAGAATAAGTGTTTTGCCTTTGTAAATGTAATGTCTGTTCATTGTAGACAGATCAAAAAATTTTATGAAGAAAATTTATGTCCACTTTGGAGAGGTGTCTATTTAGGTCCTTTGCCCGTTTTTTAAATTGGATTGTTTGTCTCTTTTTTTGTTAAATTGTATGAGTTCCCTATATATTTTGGAGATTAAACCCTTATCAGATATATCATTGGCAAATATATTCTCCCCTGTAGTGGGGCCTCTTGTTTTTTTTTGTTTTGTTTTGTGTTTGGTTTTTTTTAATTATTTCAGAGAGTAAGAAAGAGATAGTAACATCAATGATGAGAGAGGATCATTGATCAGCTGCCTGCTGCATGTCCCCTACTGGGGATTGAGCCCACAACCAGGGTATGTGCCCTTGACCAAAATCAATTCTGGGACCCTTCAGTCCACAGGCTCATGCTCTATCCACTGAGCAACCGGTTAGGGCAGGACTTTTATTATTTTGAGGATGATTTCTTTTGCCATACAGAAGCTTTTTATTTTCATGTAGTCCCATTTGTTTATTTTCTCCTTAATTTACATTGTCCTAGGAGATATATTGGTAAACATATTGCTACAAGAAATGTCTGAGATTTTGGTGCCTATGGTTTCTTCTAGGACTTTTATGGTTTCATGTCTTACATTTAGGTCTTTTATCCATTTTGAGTTTATTATTGTGTATGGGCAAAGGACTTAAATAGACATTTTGCCAAAATGGACATACAGAAAGCCAAGAGACATATGAAAAAAATGTTCAAAGTCACAAATCATCCGAGAGAAACAAAGCAAAATGACAATGAGATATCACCTCACACTTGTCAGAATGGCTATCATCAACAAATCAACCAACAACAAGTGTTGGCAGAGTTGTGGAGAAAAGGGAACCATAGTACACTGCTGGTGGAATGCAGACTGGTGCAGTCATTATGGAAAACAGTATGGAGTTTCCTCAAGAAATTAAAAATTCAGTTCCCATTTGACCCAGTGACCCCACTTCTAAGAATATATCCTAAGAAAGCTCAAACACTCATCAGAAAGACTATATGCACCCCTATGTTCATAGCAGTGCAATTTACAATAGCTAAGAATTGGAAACAGCCTAAGTGCCTATCAGCAGATGAGTGGATAAAAAAAAACACATGGTAGGTTTGTACAATGGAATACTATGCTGCTGTAAAAAAGAAAGACTCTTACCATTTGCAACACCATGGATGGACCTGGAGAGTATTATGCTGAGTGAAATAAGCCAGTAAAAGAAAGATAAGTATCAGATGATATCACTCATATGTGGAATCTAATAAACCAAGTAAACTGATGATCAAAAATAGACCCAGCATCATAGAAGCATGAACAGACTGCTGAACCTCATAGGGAAGACAGGAGAGGGTGGGTGGGAAAAGATTACCCAATGAACTTGTATGCAAATGTGCATAACCTGTGGACACAGACAATGGGGTAGTGAGGGCTTGAGGGGTGGGGAGGATGGGAGCAGGCTGGAAGAGGTTAATTGGGGGAAAAGGAGGACTTATGTAATACTTTCAACAATAAAGATTAAAAGAAAAAATATATTAGTAAGAGAAAAAAAAGAAAATTTAAAAATTACTCATAAGCCACAATTTCTGAGTTATTTCATATTAATATTTTAAAGAATTTCTCCCTAGTCATTTTTCTTAGGATTGTCTTATTCTGTATCTTCTCTAATATATCCAAGTGACCAACCAAATGACCGGCCAGTAGCAATGACGTGCAATGACTCCAGGGGGCAGATGCTCCGACCGGTAGCTATGACATGCACTGACCACCAGGGGGAAGACGCTCAACGCAGGAACTGCTGAGCTGTGGTGACTTGGCAGCTGCAGTTCTGAACCAGAGAGGAGGGAAACCAATTCCATGGTGCGTCACCCGAGACCTGCTCTCTCGCATCTGGGACTCCTTGGGGATGTCAGAGAGTAGGCCAGGTTGAGGGACCTCACTGGTGCACAAATCCATGCACTGGGCCTCTAGTATTATAATAATCATGTTAAGAGTATAAATATTTTATTTATTCTTTTAGTAATATAAAATTTTTAAATGTAGTTTTTATGTCTGCATAATATAATACTCATTGTGTAGATAAAATATATTTAGCATTCCTATTTTAGTCAACATGTATGCATTTTAAAAAACATTTCAACTTATCCTGCTATCAATATCATCATAAAATTTTTGCCTATATGTCTGTTCATTAATTTAGGTCTAGACTTTGAGTTCATGCATCTATGACTATGATTTTTTTTTGTTATGGAAAAGACTGTAGATTTCCAGAAAAATTTATATTTTAAAATCTGCTGCAGTGTATACAACCATCTAAACTGTTACGGTTTTCATAGTAATGACTATTACATTTTGCTTGGGTACTTTGATAGCTTAGAATGATCAAAATTGTTTTCCCTTTTTCATTTTCAGTTATTTAACTAGTTAGTTGAAAACATGTTTTGAACATCAAAACATGTTTACATATAATGATGAAGCTTAGAGAAATGCATTATTGAAATACAAAAAAAGAAAAATGATACTTACTTGATATAAGCAAAATTGGTAAAAGGCCCATTCCTAGTTGCAACTAGTTTTCAACCAAGCATAGAGCATAAAACATCTAACTGAAACACTTTTACTTTTAAAAATCAACTTTGATTGCCTTTTAGGTGTTTACATTTTTGCCCTAAAAGAAAGTGATTGTTTAGACTGACTATAAATCACATTGCTTTGTACCGAGTCATCATTGCAGAAACAAAGAAATAGTAGGTTGTGATTTTTTTAAGGGAAAAAATTGCTTCCTTCCCTTGATTATGAAGGAATGTTGTAGTTTATTACTCTCAAAGTCCTATGATCACAAAGCGTGAGCACTGGGAATTTTAGAACCACTTGATAATCAATGTTGCAGATATCCTGTTGCTTGTGAAAAAGTAACTGTCATTACCACTGTAATCTGGCAAAGGCTATGAAAAGAAAGTCTGAGTATAAAAATAAATCCGAAGGATTACTGTTTATCTTGTGTATAAAGCTTCTATTTGAAATGACACAGAAACATGAACAGTTAATTTTGTATATATTTTTTTGAATTATGGGGTAGCCCTAATAAATAATGCTGAGACATGGAACCATGTTTCAAATCTAGGATGACTAAAAGATAAAATCAATTTTATTTTTTAAACAAGAAATACATTGTTTTCTAAAGAGTATTATCATTCCAGTATATTCTGAAATAATAGAACATGATGTAAGAGTCCTTATTAGAAACTCACAAGTCCTTTATTCTTTTAAAATAAAATCACTACAATAAAAGTATTTTACAGAAATTATTTGGAAGGACAATGCATTAGTTTTCTATTGCTGACACAAATTTAGAGATTTAACACAATTTGTTATCTTACAGTTGTGTTGTTAGAAGTCTGACATAGGTCTTACCAGGCTGAAATCTGAAATCTACGTCTAAACAGGGCTGCATTCTTTCATGGTGTCTCTAAAGGAATAATCAATTTCCTTGCTCATTCAGGTTGTTGGCAGAATTCAATTCCTTATGACTGTAGGACTCAGGTCTTCTTTTGCTTGTTGGTTGTCATATGAAGGTTATTCTCAGCATTTAGAGGTTTCCAATATTCCTTGGCTCATGGCTTCCTTTATCTTCAAGATAGTAACGAGCCGGTGGACCCTCTCACATTTCAAATCTCTCCTACCCTTGCTTCCTTTGTCCCAGGTCTGTGGCCCCACTCTTCTAACTTCCACTTTCACTTTTAAGGACTGTGTGATGACATTGGGCCCACTGGAATAATCCAGAATAAACTTCCTATCTCAAGGTCTCTTCCTGATTGTTCTCCCTTCTGTTTTCCCTAACTTGCTAAGTGGGCATTTCAAAGCTTTATTGGTCACATGAGTTGAGGAGATAAGTAAATATTTGGAAATGATCTACTTATGTTGTTCAGGGTGGTTGATATGAAATTAGTTTCACCTGTGTTTACATTCCCAAAACTATAGTTGGGTTAATTTGAATGCAGGAAGGAGGAAGAGGGAGGTGGATGACATGGATACTCCTCCAACTACCAATTCAAGATTTTACTTTCCTTTCTGAAAAATACTCTATAGCTACAAATAAGTGAAAAAAAAAATACTTCAGATACAAACAACTAGTTTGTGAGTGTATTTGTTTATATGAGTGCACAAAGTGGGAATGGAGGCCAATATAATTGGACAACTTTAGGTTCAGATGTAATATTCTTGGCTTTAAGGAACTAGCTTTGATTTTAAATAAAAATCACTCCATTTCTGAACATGTGGTAGTAGTTGAGAAGTAAATTACATATCTATATCCTATCTAATAATAGACAAACATGGTAATTTACCATACCTCCACTACGCTTCCCATTGGCTAATCAGCAGGATATGCAAATTAACTGCCAACAAAGATGGCTGCCGGTAGCCACACAACTGAAGCAAACATGAGGCTTGCTTGCTCCAGTGATGGAAGAAGCCAAGGTTCCCCGCCTGCCGTGGCCCAGCTCTGAGCTCCAGATGCAACAATGTGGCAATTATAGAAGCTAAACAAACCCAGATACCTGCTTTCAGCCAGCCATGGCCTCAGAGCTGGAGCCAGCTCTCAGCTCCAGTGACAGCTATAGAAGGTAAATAAATCCCAGAATAAAAGAAAAAAGAAAAAAAGAAAAAGAAGCTGGGAGCTTCAGTTGCCCGCCAGGCTGAAAACAGCCCTCAGCTCCTCACCCAGACTGGCCAGGTACCCCAGTGGGGATCCCCACCCTGAAGGGGGTGTGACCAGCTGCAAACAGCCATCAGCCCCTCACCCAGGCTGTCCAGGCACCCAAGCGGGTCTCCCACCCTGATACGGACACCCTTCATGGCAAACCAGCCGTTCCCCACACGTGCACCAGGCCTCTATCCTATATAGTAAATGGGTAATATGCAAACTGGCCCTAACAGCAGAAAGACTGGGAATGACTGGTCACTATGACACACACTGACCACCAGAGGGCAGATGCTCAATGCAGGAGCTGCCCTTTGGGGGTCAGTGCGCTCCCACATGGAGGAGCTCTACTCAGCCACAAGCCAGGCTGATGACTGCCAGTACAGCGGTGGTGGTGGGAGCCTCTCCTGCCTTCTCAGCAGCGCTAAGGATGTCAGACTGAAGCTTAGGTCCACTCCCTGCTGGCAAGTGGACATCCCCCAAGGGCTGCCGGGCTGCCAGAGGATGTCTGATTGCCAGCTTAGGCCCAATCCCCTGGGGACCAGGCCTAAGCCAGCAAGTGGTCATCCCCAAAGGGGTCCCATACTGAGAGAGGGCACAGGCTGAGCTGAGGGACCCCCGCTAGTGCACAAATTTTTGTGCACCAGGCCTCTAGTTCTATCTAATAATAGAGAAACATGGTAATTAACCATAACTTCGCTACACTTCCCATTGGCTAATGAGCAAGGTATGCCAATTAATTGCCAGCCAAGATGGCGGCCGGAAGCTGAAGCAAACAGGAGGCTTGCTTGCTCTAGTGACGGAGGAAGCTAACGTTCCCGGCCTGCTACTGGCAGCCTCTGAGCTTGCACTCTAAGAAACTATGTTGCAATTATAGAAGTTAAACAATCCCCAGAAACCTGCTTTCAGCTGTCAGAGCTGGAGCGAGCAGGGCCGCTACAGTGTTACAATTATAGAACCCAACAAACCCAGATACCTGCTTTCAGCAGCCGAGGTCTCAGAGTTGGAGCCGAGCCTCAGAGCTAAAGCTGGCTCTCAGCTCCAGTGACAGCCATAGAAGGTAAATAAATCCCAGAATAAAAAAATAAGAAAAAAAGAAGAAGTTGGGAGCTTTCCTCGCCCGCCAGCCTGAAAATGGCCCTCAGCCCCTCACCCAGACTGGCCAGGCACCCCAGTGGAGACCCCCACCCTGAAGGCTGTGTGACCAGCAGCAAACAGCCATCATCCCCTCATCCAGGCTGGCCAGGAACCCAAGCGGGACCCCTACCCTGATCTGGGACCCCTTTCAGAGCAAACCAGCCGGCCCCACCTGTGCACCAGGCCTCTATCCTATATAGTAAAAGGGTAATATGCAAACTGACCCTAACAGCAGAAAGACTGGCAATGACTGGTCACTATGACACACACTGACCACCAGGGGGCAGACTCTTAATGCAGGAGCTGCCCTCTGGTGGTCAGGTCACTCTCACATGGGAGGAGCTCTGCTCAGCCACAAGCAAGGCTGATGGCTGCCAGAACAGTGGTGGTGGTCGGAGCCTCTCCTGCCTCCTCAGCAGAGCTAAGGATGTCCGACTGCAGTTTAGGCCTGCTCCCCGCTGGCAAGTGGACATCCCCTGAGGGCTGTTAGGCTGCCAGAGGGATGTCTGATTGCCATCTTAGGCACAATCCCCTGGGGAGCCAGCCTAAGCCAGCAGGTGATCATCCCCTGAGGGGTCCCGGACTGCTAGAGGGCACAGGCCGGGCTGAGGGACCCACCCCCGAGTGCACAAATTTTTGTGCACCGGGCCTCTAGTATATATATAAAAAGCTAATATGCTAAGAGTAAGTCTGGGTAATGCCATCACTTAGCAATGCCCAGCTTCCTCTCCCTAGTGACGACTAGTATCCTTGCAGGTTCTTCAGCCCAGGAACATGACTTGCTTGGCTTATTTATTTATTTATGTATTTATTTATTTTTACTTGTTAGAATGGCTTTATCAAAAAATAAGAGCTAAGCAGTTCTCAACTTGTGGGTTGAGACCCCTGAAAATACATTCTGCATATCAGATATTTATTTATTTATTTATTTATTTATTTATTTATTTATTTGTTTGTTTGTTTGTTTGTTTGTTTATTTATTGTTTTATTAAAGTATTACAAAGAGTATTATATACGTCTCCTTTTTTTTTCTGCCCTTGACCTTCCCCTAGCCTCCCATGCCCCGCCCCCCCAGTGTCTTGGTGTCCATTGGTTATGCTTATATGCATGCACACAAGTCCTTCGCTTGATCTCTTACCCACCCCCCCCAACCCTCCCTGGCCTTCCCACTGTAGTTTGACAGTCCGTTCGAGGCTGTTCTGACTCTGTATCTATTTTTGTTCATCAGTTTATAATGGTCTTAATTATCCATAAATGAGTGAGATCATGTGGTATTTTTCTTTCATTGACTGGCTTATTTCACTTAGCATAATGCTCTCCAGTTCTATCCATGCTGTTGCAAATGGTAAGAATTCCTTCTTTTTTTACAGCAGCATAGTATTCCATCGTGTAGATGTACCACGGTTTTCTAAGCCATGTGGAAACATTTCACACTTTAACCAAATATCCGTGAAGCATTTTTCCGTGCCTCATCTCATTTGATCCTTACAGAAGTCCTGGAGTAGGTAGATAGGAGATTTGTGGAATCCTATTTTCTTTTCATTAGCTGGAAAACAGAGATTTAGAAAACTTAGAAACTTGACTCGAGTGAAAAGAAGTAAGAAATGGTGGACCTTGAAAATGACTTCAGGTTTTCTCACTGCACAGAATATAGTCAAACACTGTTACAGTTAAACATTTTACCCTTTGTTCTCCCTGTGTGATCTAAAATAATAATCTGCTTTGTGTTGATATTTACTGCTGTATTGCTGACAATTACCTGAAAGAGAAGTTGGGGTGCTTCACTTGGCTGGAAAAAGTTTAGCCACATCAGAAAGCAGGTCTAATTCAGCAAGTTTATTCCATATCTATAAAAGGCTAAGTTGACTCGCACATGCACAATATATATAAAGCTCTCACTGGTGCCATTTGCACGCATGTGTTTCCATCTATCATTGTCAATTGTGAATTTGGTTGATACTTCTATTATAGAGAAAGGGCAAATAATGATATTAAAATATTTCTACTAATTCATTTCCTTTCAATGTGCATGAATTCATGCAGCAGGCCACTAGTATGACTATATTTGTCTCCAAAATACAGCTTGACTTGTAGTGTGAATTGAATAATTATCTAGATTTAATTTAGCAATAAATATTTATATTGACATAGAACCAGACAAGGGCTTCTTTGTTTTTCTAATTTGTGTACTTGAATTGGGTACTAAATAGTAATTTAGTAAATAGTTGTTAAGTCTGTCAAGGAAAGTAGGTTTTATGTGTGTTTTAAATAGGCCATCCACTGGAGAAATTTTGTTTCCTCTATAACAGAAGTAATTTTATCTTATTTATACAATGCTTATTAAGGAGTAAAAAAAATAGGGAGTCATGCCTAATTATTTAAATGAAATCTGTAATTGTAAAATAGTTATAGGAAGAAATTACACTAGTCTTAGAAAATGATTTTCAGTACTTGGACAGGAATTTTGCAAAATGACAACTGAAACGAATCTTATTTCAACATTAATGAATGTTACTCTTCAATTATTGTTGAGTAAAAGAAGGCTGTAATACATATATGTGTGCTTTGCATGAATCATCTAATAAAAAAAATAAAAAATAAAATAAAATGTCACAGGAGCCCTCCAAATGCAGTTTTTAAAAGGATCTGAGCAATGTGCCAGTTAGGGTTCCAGAACCATTATATTAATGCTGGTTACTTGAATGGCTCATTTTGGGTTGTTCTCTTAGTGACAGAAAAAAATAATCCGGTTAAATAATTGAACTTCAAAGACAGTTGATCCTCAGAATGATAACCTAACTTTAGCATCTTTAGTAGTGATCACAAAGAGAACAGAAAATCTCAAGAACTATGGACCATTTACTTTCTCTTTGTCAAGGAAAGAAAAAGGGAAGAAAATGGAATATGTCTAATGTACATTGTATATTAGAAACTATAATATGAAAAATTTCTTCAGAACAATTTCCTTCTAAAGCTTCTTTGAGACAGTACATTTGCATAGCTTTTTTTGAAAATTCCATTTCAAGAAATTCCTTGTAACTGTTATACAAATAGAAAAATTATTGCTAACTTATTCTTAAAGACATTATCTGGAGAAACATTCTGTATTCCTCAGCTGAGGCTGCACCACTAGTTTAATAGCTTTGAGTTTTTCCACTTCTTAAAATAACTGAATCAAAAGACATTTACCAGAGTATAGGCAATGATATATTAGGTACCCCATACCCTTATGGTCTAGTTTTAGTTTGATTTCACAAAACGTAGATGACTTTGATATCTTTTTTTTTCCATTAAGATAACAAATACTTCTTTAGTTTATTTTGCCATTGTTAGTGTTGGTAAATATTGAAGCCATTATAATTAAAGATAGTTGATATTTAAATGATCATTACGTGGTAATGTAATGTGCGGTGCTTTTATTAAGTAACAAATAGATTTAAGACTGGAAGTACTTTTCTTAAAATAAATATTTTATACTTAAACATATCCCTACTTTAATGTAAGTTAAAACTACAAAGGGATTGCAAAAATATGAACATTCACTGGAGCATACATAAGAAATACTGGGCTATCATACTTTAACCACAACGAATTATGCTTGCTCCTTTCTTTTTGACTTACCTAAAAACAAGGGGAGGGTTTCCTATTCCACTTGTAAGGATATTGGAAGTCATCTCTCCATTCTAACAAGTAAAGTTGGAAAAATCAACAACTCTTCTTAGATCCATAAGAAAGGGGAGGACACATGGTAACTTACTGCCTTAAGTTTGGAGAAACAAATGAATAATAAACTGAGCCAGGCTTATTGGAGTAGATACTCTCAAACAGAAATGGCCATGGGAACCAGTGCCAGGATAGGAAAACTTGAACTATAAATGAAAAATTGCTAGAGGTTCAGTGTGGACAACTCTGAGAGATAAAATGTGCAGGGCAACCCAGTCATAAGGGGGGCCCAAATATTATAGTGAGATTTATCTGCCACTGCATGAGCAGGTTCCCACAGTAAATATCAGGGGAATATTTTGTCCTGCTTCTGGCAGGGGGAGGGAAAAGGAAACCATTTTGAAATATGCGAATATTCTGTTCCTATTAGCAAGCCCTGCTTTCAAGGGAAGCTAATTAACCAGATCCTAAGTTGCTAGAGCAGCGGTTCTCAACCTGGGGGTCGAACGACCCTTTCACAGGGGTCGCCTAAGACCATTGGAAAACACATATATAATTACATATTTTTTGTGGTTAATCACTATGCTTTAATTATGTTCAATTTGTAACAATGAAAATACATCCTGCATATCAGATATTTACATTACGATTCATAACAGTAGCAAAATTACAGTTACGAAGTAGCAACAAAAATAATTTTATGGTTGGGGTCACCACAACATGAGGAACTGTATTAAAGGGTCGCGGCATTAAGAAGGTTGAGAACCACTGTGCTAGAGTAATATCAGAACCTAAGTGACCTGGGGAAGGGAAACATCCAACTCTAGCCCACTCTAGCCATACTGTCCCACCTAAGGGAGGAGAGAAAAACTGAGAAACACTTGTGAATTCCAGAGGTAGACTCACTAAAATACTGAGACCTAATTATAGGAATATATTGTGTTTACAATCTCCCCCTATGCCTCATCACCAATTTACTAAAGGCCCATTTATCCTAGTACTTTTCACTGGATACATCGTGTTTGTCTGTCAAGAAAAAATTACAAAGCATACAAAAAGGAAAAAAAAAATGAAGAGACAGAGTAAGTGTCAAAATCAGACATGGCAGGGACTTTATCAGACTAGGAATTTAAAACAGCTATGATCAATATGCTAAGGGCCCTAATGGATAAAGTAGACAACATTCAAGAACAGATGGGCAATGTTAACAGAGAAATAGAAATCCTAAGAAAGAAACAAAATTAAATTGTAAGAAATGTTAAAAGAAGTTCTTTAAAAAGAAGGAAAATAATACAAGTTAGGAACTTGGATATACATAAAATAAGGCAAAGCATCAAAGAAGGAGTAAGTGAAAACAAAATAAACAATTTTGTTTTTATTGTTAATTTATTTAACAACAGTGACAGTTTGTTCAAAATAATAACAAAAACAATGTATTCAATTATGTATGCTTAGGTATATATCTCTATAAATATCCCTATATGTATAGCTATATATATGCTTATATATACTTATATACAAATGAAATGAATGACAGCAATGATTCAAGGGGCAGAAAGGAGAAATTAGGATAATTTTGTAATGATAAGGTACTCATGCTACCCATAAAGTGGTATAAAATTATTTTAAAGTGGACTTGGATTAGCTTTAAATGTATATTGCAACCTATAGGGCAATCACCAAAAAGTTTTTATAAGTATAATTGATATGCTATAAAAGAAATACAATCATAAAATGTATCTTTAATGATCAAAGATATTCAATTTTGTTGAATATTTGTTTTTATGATTTGTTAAATTTAAGGGACTTTTGTTTCCCATCAGAAAAACATTTGCTTAGCCTTAGGTCAGCAACACATTATACTGTTTTCTTTCAGAAACTTCATATTTTTATCTTTTACAATTGTACTTATGAGCCATCTTGTATTAATTTTTGTAGTCTAATGTAGGGTCAAGATTCATTATCTGACAAACCTATATAGAGTTCTTATAACAATATGTAATGTGTTGAAGACTTTCTTCTTTGAACTTTTTTGGCATATATACCAAAATGATATGTATATATACAGATTACTACTGTACTCTTTATACTGTTCCATTGTTATCTAGCTTTATTCTAAAACTACACTGTCTTAATTACCATATAGTATTGAAAATAAGTCTTGAAATTGGGAAATGTCAGTCCTTTATCTTGATTCTTCTTTTGCAAAATTGTGTGGACTGTTATATTTCCTTGAATTTGCAAACAAATTTAAGGCTCAACTTGCCAAATACTAAAAATTGGTTGCAGGACTTTGGCCTTTGAATTGATAGATAACTTTAGGGAAAATGAATTTCTTAACAATACTGACTTCAAATCCACAATATGGAATTGAGCTCTACTTATTTAGATTTTTAAAAATTTTCTTAGCAATATTTCCCAGTTTTTAGTATAGATTCTTGCATATTTTACTTAAAATTATAGCTAAACATTTCATTGTTTGACATTATTTGTAAATATGATTTTATTTAAAATTATTTTTCAATATTTTTCTGTTATTGTAATTGATTTTTGTATTTTGATCTTGTATCCTGTGACTTTAACATATTTATTACTTCTAGTTTATATTTTGTACTATAGTTTTCAAGGAGTTTTCTACATAAAAGTTTTGTGAACAAAGACCATTTTATTTCTTTCTACCTAATCTATATGCCATATTTTTTCTTTATTGGACAACTACAATCTCCAGTAAAACATTAAATAAATATATTCAGAGTGCCATTCATTCTTTGTTCCCATTTTTAAGTAGAAAATATTGAAAAATTCATTTTTGAGTATATTAGTTGTGAGCTTTTCATAGATACTATTAATTAATGAGATTGAGGAAGTTTCCCTCCATTTTTTATTTTGAGAGTTTTAATCCTGAACAAGTGATACAATGTGTTATATGCTTTAATATATATATATATATATATATATATATATATATATATATATACAGAGAGAGAGAGAGAGAGAGAGAGAGAGAGAGAGAGAGAAGAAAGAGGGAGAGAGAGAGAGAGAGAAACATCAATAAAGAGAGAGAATCATTGATCGGCTGCCTCCTGCATTCCCCACACTGGGGATCAAGCCTGCAACCTGGGCATGTGCCCCAACCAGGAATCGAACCAAGACCTCCCGGCTCATAGGTCAACTCCCAACCACTGATCCATACTGGCCAGGCTCTAAGTTGGCAAATTTATTGGCATAAAGTTTTTTGTAATATTAACTTATTTTAATTTTGTAGAAAGAGTAATGATGCATTTTTGTTATTCTTAATTTGGTTTTCCCTTTTTTCTTGATAATGTTATTATGGTTTTATTAATTTTATTTGTTTTTGAAGAACTTTTATGAATATATGCATAACCCATGGACACAGATAATAGGGTGGTGGAGCCCTGGGGAAGGGGGTGAGGGTGGGCTATAAGGGGGTCACTGGGAGAAAAAAAAGGGGATCTATATATATAATACTTTCAACAATAAAGATCTAAGAAAAATTTTGGGGACTCAACATTTTTATAACTAGCCATTTTCTATTTAAATGGCTTCTCCTCTTGTCTTTATTATTTTCTTCCTTCATTTGGGTTCATTGTAATCTTTATTATTTGTATGAAACTTGTCTTCTTTTTTAAAAATGATATTCAAAGCTATAAATTTTTCTATTAGTATTTTTGGCATTTATCTGGCAACTTTTGATATGTTGTTCTTTCACAATAATTCATTTAGAATATTTTCCTATGTTTTTGTTGTTTTTTTGTTTCTTGAATAGTTTAGATATTGGTTCTTCAAAAACCAGTTGTATGCTTTCTAGATATTTAATTTGTATTGGCTTGTACTTTAATTCCATTTGGCTAGAGAACATATGCCCTAAGACTTTAAACATTTAAAAATGTATCAAGATTTGTTTTATGAGTCAGCATATTTGTAATCCTGTGTACTTGTGACAGGATGATGTAAATGGCCATGTTTATACTGTATATCATTCTGATGTATTTGAAAGTTATACTTCTAAGGGTTATTTTATGCATCAGCTATTTAAATATCCTTTCACATTTATTGAACATGTAACATGAGAGAGATAGAAACATCAGTGATGAGAATCATTAGTCAGCTGACTCCTACATGCCTCCTACTGGGAATTGAGCCTGCAACTTGGGCATGTACCCTGACCTGGAATTGAACAGTGATCTCCTGGCTCATAGATCAATACTCAACCACTGAGCCACAATGGCTGGGCTAAATATCTTTTAATTTTTTTTTTTTTTTTTTTATCTTTTAATTTTTAAGGAGTGTGTCTATTATCTTCCATGTCCAAGGGGATATTGGTATGTCTGACCTGATCTCTAGATATTTTAGAACATATAGTCCTTTCTTATGCTCACATTTTGTTCTGTTCCTGGCTTCTCATATTTTTTCTGAGACTCGCATTGATGCAGTTTCATGTTTATGCAGCTCACTTGTGAGTGATTAATATCAAATTTGTCTACTCAAAAATTGCTCTCAGAAGACTGTATTATAACCGTAATTATAACAATTTCAGATACTATGTAAAAAACTCCCTGTGCTGAGATGTTGAGTAGGGCAGCACAGCTCTTAAATTTAAGCCAAAATGGCTCATCATTATCTTGAAACTGTAATTTCAAAAATTGAAATCTTCTCCTAATAATGATTTTGGCTGGTACAGATGACTACTGTTGGTAACTCCTCATATCCACATACATTTGCAATTCCTAACCTCTCTTGCAGTTAAACTTGTGACTAATTTTGGCCAATGTAATGTGTAAGAGAAGAGACTTTGGGGTTAAGATGGCTATTTATCTGGCTTGCCTTCTCCACCCTCTCTGCTTTTTAGCCTGTCAGGAGGGTCATAGGTCAACACAGAGTCTGCAATCCAACAAACTACAAAGTAAACATAGCCTTGGCCTGTATAACCAGCATACAATTGTGACGACAATACATAGGCTTCTTTTTTGTTAAATCAATAAGACCACTTAAAATATAACTCAACTCGGTTTTGAGGGTGTTTTTTCTTATTCTATCTATAAATTTTCTTGATTCTGTAATGCTATCTTTTGCAGGTAAAAATATAGCAACTACGCTTGTTAAGTACATTTTCCTATCATATTTCCTTTCTGTCTTAACACAGTAAGTTAGTTTAAGATATTATACATAAAAATAGTATATTTTAAAAACACACTGAACAGAATACATGTTCAATAAACGTTAAAAATTACTTACTTTGTATGCCAAAGAACTGAGGCTTTGACTTCTATAAATCAAATTTCCATAAGTAAAGTGAGTATCTCAGTGAATTTTCATAAGTAAAGTGAGTATCTCAGTGAATTAGTGGTTCTCAAAATGTAGCTTCCAGCATCATCAACAAATTTGTTAGACATGCACATTTTCAAGTCCCATCCTATATCTAGTAAATAAGACACTTGGGAGTAGGACCTAAAATCTGTGTTGTACCAGCCCCCAAGTTGATTCTGATGCATGCCAAAGTTTAAGAACTTTTGATGTAAATCTGTGCTGTCCAGTACAGCACATATACATGGCTATTGAACATTTGAAATGTGGATTGTCTTATTGGGATGTGCTGTAAGTGTAGCATACACAAATGATTTCAAAGAGTTAGCTTGAAAGTATGATGAAAAATATATAATTAATGAATGTTAGTTTTGATTAAATGTTTAAATGATATTTTAGATGTATTGGAATAGATTATTACAATTAATTTCACCTTCATTATTTTACATATTTTAAAAATAATTGTAAGTTTTATATGTGGCCAACATTTTATTTTTATTGGACAGTGATATTCTGGAAAATCCAAGCCCTCTAAGGTTTTTTTTCTGATCCTGTAAATATAAAAAGTACTTATTTCATCATTAAAACCCACACTAAGGAATCATTTCAATAACTGATTTCTATGTACCTGAATAGGTTTAACTATTCAGTGCCTGTTCTCTGAATCTGATAAATCTTAGCTCATTCTTCATTATTCTATAGTTACATGCTATATGTGAACTTGATTAGACTAAATCCTGAATAATTTTTACTAATATATATATATATATATATATATGAAGCTAATATGCAAAGTTCGACCTTGCAAGTTCGACTGGGAGTTTGATCGCTCATTATGTTGTGTGCTGACCACAAAGGGGTGGCACTGAATGAAGGAAGGCCCTGGCTGAGAGCTGGAAGACCCATTGCTGGCCAGGCCTAAGGACCCTATCCATGCATGAATTTTGTGCACCAGGCCTCTAGTCTAAATATAAGAATGTTGGTATATTTTAACTAAAATCATATCTCATGTTGTCATACATTGATTGTATTCATACTTTGGCCCAGTCAGTATAGCATAGAAGTGACATGTGAAGTATGTAAGAACATTTTTATTTATTTCAGATGTATTAGGACATAACTTATTTAGTTATTGACATAGCAGATGTTCAGGGTGTATAATGAGCTGGTTTGATACAAATATAGATTGAAAAATGATTTTTGTGATAGAACATTTGAGATATAATCAGTTAGCAATTTTTAAGTATATTGTATAGCATTGTTAGCTATAATCAATATGGTGTACATTAGGTCCCTAGAACTTATAAATCTAATAACTGGAAGTTTGTACCCTTTGACCCATATCTCCCCATCTACCTCACTCACCAGCCATTGGTCACTACCACTCTACTCTCTATTTCTATGAGTATGGCTTTTTGGATTTTGTCAAATGTTCTTTCTGAGTCTATTGAGATAATAATCTGATTTGTATCATTCATTTTATTTATATGGTATCTCACACTTATTAATTTGTTTATGTTGAATCATCCTTGCATCCCAGGGATAAATCCCAGTTGAATATAGACTATTATCTTTTTAACGTGTTATTAAATTTGGATTGGTGATATTTTGTCAAGATGGAATGTTTTTCCCTATTCAATTTTTTGAAAGAATTTGAGAAGAATGGTGTTAATTCTTCTTTAAATGCTTGGTATAGTGAAACCATCTAGAATTATGTCAAAAGGTTTTTGATTATTGATTCCATTACCTTATTAGTTATTGCTATACTCAAATTTTCTATTTCTTCATGATTTCAGTCTAGGTTGGTTGTATTTTTCTAGGAATTTATCCACATCTAATAGGTTGTCTAATTTGTTAGCATACAATTGTTCATAATAGTTTCTTGTCATCCTAGGTATTTCTATGGCATTATTTGTAATGTTTTCTCTTTCATTTCTGATTTTATTTATTTGAGTTCTCTTTCTTTTTTTTTTACTTAGTCAGTGTAGATAAGGTTATCAGTTTAGTTTATAATTTCAAATATCAGCTCTTAGTTGTGTTGGTCTTTTCTATTCTATTCTCTATTTTCTCCTCCTAGCCTACAAGCTCTTTAGTTAAAGAACCACTGATGTTCCCTTGTATAAGAGAATTATTTTCCCACTTGTTGTTTTAAAATCTCTCTCTGCCTTTGCTTTTCAACAGTTTTGTTATTATGGGCGTTTAGAGAAGCTGGTTTTGTGTTGAGATTTGGGGGGGACTCTTTATCTTCATGAACTTAAGTATTCAAATCTGTCTCCACGTTTGGAAATTTCTCAGCCATAATGTCTTTAAATTAGCTTTCCAACCCTTTCTCCTCTCTTCTCCTTCAGGGACTCCAAAGATATGTACATTATTTCTTTTTATGGTGTTCCATAAGTCTTATAGACTTCTTTATTATTTTTCTTTTCATTCTTTTTCTTTCTCCTCTGACTAGATAATATTTATTTATTTATTTATTTATTTATTTATTTATTTATTTAGTAAAAGAATTTTTATTGATTTCAGAGAGGAATTGAGAGGGAGAGAAAGATAGAAACATCAATGATGAGAGAGAATCATTGATTGGTTGCCTCCTGCCTGCTTGATCCACAATGAGGATCAACCCACAACCTGGGCATATGCCATGACTGGGAATGGAACTGTGACCTCCTGGTTCATAGGTCAACGCTCATACACTGAGCCACGGCAGCCAGGCTGGATAATTTTTATTGATCTCTCTAATAGTTCACTGATTCTTTCTTCTGTTTGTTCAAATTTGATGTTGAAGCTCTCTGATGAATTCTTCAGTGCAGCCATTATGTTTTTCAGCTTAAAATTTTTCTGTTTGGTTCCTTTTTTTTTTTTTATGTGTTCCTTCTCTGTTGAAACTCTCATTTTGTTCATGAGGTGTATTCCTTATATTATAAAACTGTTCATATGTATTTTCTTATAGCTCTCTAAGGGTCTTCAGAAAAATTATTATGAATATTTTGTGAACAATACCTGGCTCTCCATTTCTTTGGGGCCAGTTACTGCAGGTTTGCTGTATTCATTTTATAGAGTCATAGTTCCCGGTTATTTGTAATCTCTGTAGCCTTTTGTAGGTAGTCTGCACATTTAAAAAGGCAGCCATCTCTTCCAGACTTTATGGACTGACATTGATAAGGGAAGACTGTAACTTATGGGTGAGGTCATGCTGGAGTATTCTATCACACCTGCTCTAGTGATGCAGGGTGCAAAGTGTGGGAACACATGGTAGCTCCTGGTTTGTGTGGGGCATGAAGGTTCTTCAGCTCAGGCTACTGGGCTCCATTGCATTGACAACTTTGTAGTCTTTGTCAAGTGCTGTAGTTGCAATGGCTATAGCAACCTTCAGTGGTACCTCTAGGTCCTATGGCTAGGAACCAGGGCAGGCAGGGGTGGTGGCTGGAGCTGGTGGCATACACACACTCAGCTGCAGGTGTCTCTATTGCAGAAGAGGTCAATTGAAGACACACACAGTATTTAGGCCCAGGAAAGCCAGCATAGGCTGGGGCTAACTATGGGTCCCCAGCAGCTCTGGGGGTCCTGGCTGCCGATAGGCTCTCCTGTGGCTGCTTACTCTCCCTCCAAGTATGCACACTGCAGTTGAGGCTGACAAGCATCAAGCTGGTGTCCCACAGGTGCACAGCCAGAGTGTTCAGCCCTGAATGTATGCACAGTGGTGGGGGTCAGCTTGGGGTTATAGGCTGGTGTTTTGTATTCATGCAACCACAGAAGCTAAGCTAGCTGTGCACCTTATGTGTTCCTTCTCTGTTGAACAAAATCCGTTTAGTGGATTTTGGCAAGGGCAAGGAGGACAGAGGGAATAGGGATATACTTGGGTGGCTGGCTTTTTGCACTCATTTAGCTGCAGGAGCCCGAGCTGGCTGCTGGTATGATTCCTGGGTTCTTAGGCTTATGCTGGAATGGGGAGAGGAGGAGCAGGATGGACTCAATGGCTAGAACCCATGAATGAGAGGAAGGGATATGGATAGAGAGTTAGAAACATCTATGAGAGAGAAACATCTATCAGCTGCCCCCTGCACGCCCCCCACTCGGGATAGAGAATGCAACTAAGGTACATGCCCTCAGTTGGAATCAAACCCAGGACCTTTCAGTCTATGGACCAACGCTCTATCCACTAAGCCAAACTGGTCAGAGCTTATTGCTGAAATTGATATTAAAAACCATTGCACTGAAATATGTGCAACAAAACTTATAAAGATTAAACTTAAAACCTTGAAAAATAAAGATTACGTTATCATTTACCTTTTGCAAGGAAGAAGTCAGGTTGTTGAAAATACCAGAGTTTTGTCAGTTATAGTAAAGGAAGATTTTCTTGCTCTAAATAACAATGCCAGTTAAGGTCCAAAAAAACAATCTTTGCTTTTCTTGTGAAAGAAAATAGGTTTATAGCATAAGAACTATAGAAGAAAAGGTGAAGGATCTAAGAAGAGACAGATGTCAATGCATAAGCTAATTTTTTTTTAAATTCACAGATGAATCAGTATTCAGTAACTTGACCTGCATTTTTCCTCATAAAACAAGGTAATTCAATGGGCTTTTATTTTTAAGGCAATACTCACAATGATATTTTGCAATCTGTAGAAATTGAATTTCAGTTAAAGTACTACCTGAATAAGAATAAAATACTTCAGAATTCCATTAAGAGTGTCCCAAACCTGATATTACACTGTTGAACACATCACTGGCTCCATTACCCAGTGTTCTGCACCACTCTTTTAAGTTATAGGAGGTCATTGAAGGTTGAACACAAATAGATCAATTTTAAAAGAATCAATTTAACACTAAAAGGAGAACCAAGATGGTGGCCTAGGTAAATGCCAGTATTCACCGCCTCTCACAGCCACATCAAAATTACAACTAAAATACAGAACAACCATCATTCAGAAACACCTTAAATTTGGCTAAATGGAAGTCCTAAACTAGAGAAGTAAAGAAGAAAGCACATCAGCCTGGCTCACACTGTTCACTCTGCCCTTGTGATTCCCTGAGATCCTGCCTCACCTAAGTTGAGACTCCACCCAAGGTGTTTGCAGTGGCTTTTCCATATAAATAGCCTGTCCTGGCTCAGGCTTCAGACATTGCTAAAATCTCTTAAAGAAGCAGCAGCTGGCCTCAGCATTTCACATTCCTCTCAATAAGAGGCCACAGGCTGGCACTAGCAGCAGGCTGCCATGTTTCACAGCTTGGCCTCTATTGGACACTTCCAACACAAGTAGTAACTGTCTAAAGATCACTATGTAGCTCCAGACGGGTGGCCCTGGGTAAGTTTAGGCAGTGGCTGACTTTGGACACCCAGGAGGGCCCCAGAGCCAGTGCACCCTTTGGACAGTTTCAAACCACACCAGATCACAACTGTACATATCCATGAGTGGCACACTTAAGGGTCAGATTCAATGAGCACCAACGTTCCATTGAAGAAAGTTATGTTCCCTGGTGTCTGTCCTACACAGCAGCTCTTCCACTGCAGGCTCAGCTGGCTGATCTTCACAGCCAGGTGGCCTGACTGTCAATTCCTCCCAGTGATGTCAACAGCAATTATAGCTCAACTACAACAAGTCAGCGCATACAGCCCACACAAGTGTGCACCTAGAATGCCCAGCTCAGGTATCTGGGGAGGCTGAGCTACTGGGTTCTATAGGACACCTACTAGGTCACTCTACCAAGTCTGGGTGACATAACAGATCTACCTATACAGAAAAAATAAGGGAGGCAGCCAAAATGTGGAGACAAAGAAACATCACAAATTAAAGAACAGAAGAAATCTCCAGAAAAAGAACTAAATAAAACAGAAGCAAGCAAACAACCAGATACAGAGTTCAAAACAATGGTTATAAGGTTGCTCAAGGATCTTAATGAGAGCTTCAAGGGACTTACTGAGAATTTCAAGGATCTTATTGAGAATTTCAAGGAACTTATTGAGAACATCAAAGACATGAAAAACGACCAGTCAGAAATGAGGAATACATTAACAAAATGAAGACTAATTTACAGGGAATCAACAGTAGAGGATGCCAAGAATCAACTCAGTGATTTGGAATATGAGGAAGTGAAAAACACCCAATCAAAAGAAAAATGAATACAAAAATATGAAGATAGTGTAAAGAAAGGAGTATCTTGACAACTTCAAGGGTTGTCCAACATTCACATTTTGGGGGTGCCAGAAGAAGAAGAAGAGAGAGAGAACAAGATATTGAAAACCTATTTGAAGAAATAATGACAGTAAACTTCCCCTACCTGGTGAAAAAAATAGACTTATACCTCCAGGAAGCACAAAGTGTCCCAAATAAGAGGAACCCAAAGAAGCCACACCAATACTCATCATAATAAAAATGTTAAAGGTTAAAGATAAGGAGAAAATCTTAAAAGCAGCAAGAGAAAAGCATTTAGTTACCTACAAGGGAGTGCCCATATGACTGTCAGCTGGATTTCTCAACAGAAACTATGCAGACCATAAGAGAGTGGCAAGAAATATTCAAAGTGATAAATAGCAAGGACCCACAACCAATATTACTCTACCCAGCAAAGCTATCATTTAGAATTGAAGGTCAGATAAAGATTTTTCCAGATGAAAAAAAAAAAAGCTAAAGTATTTCATCACCACCAAACCAGTATTTTATAGTATTTTATAAAATGTTGGTTATTCTAGAAGAAAAGGAAGAAAGAAAGAAAGAAAGAAAGAAAGAAAGAAAGAAAGAAAGAAAGAAAGAGAAAGAGAAGAAGAAGAAAGAAGAAGAAAAAAGAAGAGGAAGAAGAAGAAGTTTATATAATAAAAGGCTAATATGTAAATTGGCCCCTCGACTGGGAGTTTGACCGGAGTTCGACCAGGGGATGGGGCTGCCTGTCAACCACCAGCGGCCCCTCCCCTGGCTGGCCCCACCTGATGGCCCAAATAGGGGTGGGTTGGCAGACCCCACCTGTGCACAAATTCAAGCACCATGGCTCTAGTATGAATAATAAAAGGTAAGAAATACATAGCTATCAACAATTGAAGCTAGGATGAGGAACATGTTGGTCAGCAGGATGACAGTGTGCCAGAGAGTGAGTGAGTAAAGGAGTAAAAGGGGAGTGTGTGGACATTTGTGGTGTGTGATCTGTGTGAGTGAGGGACAGTTAGATCACGCAGGAGCCTTGGGGACTGGCTGATGAGGCTCTCCTAGATGGGGCACCCCAGCTACTGCTATGGGCACTTCCAGGCCTGTGAGGTTTGGGCACAGAGTCCATTCCATCTTGAAGGAGGGATCAGTGAAGGCCAGAAGTATAGCCACACCAACAACCAGACTTGCTTCAGACAACACCTTAGACTGGAACAGTGAGCCATTGACTGGCCATAACTCATGAGGGACCACCACTGCCCTGGCAGTGAATGGTGCCCTGTGCCACCTTCCAGAGGCCAGCAGTGACCACAAGCTAGAGAGACCTCCTGCACACAACTCCACCCCTGCGCTTCTGTACCTGGTGCTACTGGTCCCTGAGCTAGCAGTGAATGCATGGAATAGGGACACATGCCCCTCCCCAACCAGCTCTCGGGACCAGGAGCTCACCAAATGCACACCTGCTGCGAGCCCAGCTGGGTCCCCCAGACTGGCACCCTGCCCAGCCCCAAAGACCTTGCTAATGGTACGAGCCCAGACCCCAACCCTGGGCCTGCCCAGCCCAGCCCCAAAGGCTGTGTCATAGGTGCTGGCCAGGGGCACTTTTCAAAAGAGAACATACAGAAGGCTAAGAGACATATGAAAACATGCTCAAAGTCACTAATAATTCGAGAGATGCAAATCAAAATGGCAATGAGGTACCATCTCACACCTGTCAGAATGGCTATCATCAACAAATCAACAAACAAGTGCTTTCCAGGATGTGGAGAAAAAGAATCTTCATGCACTGCTGTTGGGAATGCAGGCTGGTGTAACCACATGGAAAACAGTATGAGATCTCTTCAAAAAATTAAAAATAGAACTTTCAATTGACCCAGTAATCCCACTTCTAATAATATATCCCAAAAAATCAGATATACCAATCCAAAAGAATTTCTGCACCCCTATGTTCATAGCAGCACAATTTACAATAGCTAAGATTTGGAAACAGCCCAAGTGCTCATCAGCAGATGAGTGGATTAAAAACAGTGGTACATCTACATGATGGAATCATACTGGATCTGGAGAGCATTATGCTAAGTGAAATAACCCAGTAGGAGAAAGATAAATATTATATGATCTCACTCGTTTGTGGAATATAATGAACAACATAAACTAATGAACAAAAATAAATCCAGGGGCAGAGAAGCATTGCATAGACCTTAGAGGGAAGGCAGAGAAGGGGGGAAGGGTAAGAGATCAACCAAAGAACTGGTATCCATGCATATGAGCATGACTAATGGTCACAGACAACAGTGGGGTTAGGGTCAAGTGTTTGCGGGCGCGCGCACACACACGCACACACACACATTCTTATACTAGTACACTCATTCTTCTCTTTTTTATGTAGCAGAGACACAGCTCTTTTGAGATATTCTGGCGATGCTTATTCCCAGAGACAAAAAACAGAGAAGTTGATATTAGGAAAATAACAAAAATTAATAATTGTCAATGCTCAAACATATAAAGCAACGTTTCCCTGGTATCATGATACTATTAATGAAAGTCTTCCAAATTCTATCTCTAGCACATCATATTTGCTCTATTATTCTAAATCTCATTTTTATTTTATGAGTTTTCTTCTCTGTAATGCAGGAGTTAAGTTTCTTTATCTATATTGCTATCACAGAAAGAATCTGTTTTGCCTAATATCTGGGCATGTTTGGCAATTAATGAATCAGAGGAAAAATAGGAGTCAGTGTATATGTATAACATTATGATAAATAGCTAGAACCTGTATCTATGTCTATCTTTTGCTATTTATATATCCTTTATGCAAGATACTTAACTCTCTTAGTTCTAGTTTCCTCATCTGTAAAAGGAAGAAAAAGAATACATTCCATGTACGGTTACTATGATAATTAAGTAAATTAATGCATATAAATCACTTTGCTCAATTCCTGACACAAACTTGATAAATCTCAACTTGTTTTTATTTAGATATAATATGTATCCTGAAGTTGAAATGATAAAGTAAATGATTAGCATAGCACAGGTAAAAGGATGACATGTAAATTTATGAAAGCTTTCACATTTTAAAGTAATTAAGTGAACAAAAGGTCAATATGAAATGATAAATCCTGGTCCTGATCATAAGATAAAATATAGAAACTGGAGAATGGGTGAGACAAATTAGAAATCAAAATAGCATGACTACAAGTCAATCAATAAATGAGAAACATCAGAGATAATAAATCTGGATGACAATAAGTTCATCAATTGGAGAAAAACCTTTATACATACTCCTATAAATAAATTTAAAAAGACACTCAGAAGCATAATACAGGAAAAGTTAATTGAAATGAAGAAAATGGAATTTGTAGATCAAAAGAAGAGATCATATGTCAGGAAAACTGATTCAGAACAATTGATATCAAGGCACATCCAATTAAGTTGTTGAATTTCAAGGCTAAAGAAAGCATCCTACTGCAATCTAGTCATAAAAAGCAGTCATTGACTAAGGGAATAATAAAGTGAACTGTAGAAATCTCCATAGCTACACTGAAACCAGAATAGAAATGTATAAATATACTCTGTGTTCTGAAAAAAATAAAATATGTTCCTAAAATAATTTATTCACTCAAATTATCTTCAAAAATAAAGGCCAAAAGCAATATTTTTTCACATTACTTAAATTAGGGGCTAGATTCAGTTGATGTACAAATATCAAAAATAAAGAACTTGAGAGAGGCTGGCATAAAATGCTAGAGGTGTGAATTGATTCCATTTGTACATAGAATTCTGAAGAAACTAAAATTACAGTTAAAAGTGTAAATTGCTTATAGCACAAAGTACAAATAAAAGGACTGTCATTATTAAAATTCCATAGGTTAAAGCCCTACCACTTTAAAAGTTGGGAATTAATCCCACTGATAATAATTTTTTTCCTTACCTTAATTGAATCCCAAGTTATAATATATAATTCATTCATATTGTCTATTGATTTTAAAAGGCAAAAAGTCAATTACTCTACAGGGACTATGTAAAAAACATTATACATATAGTATGCAAAGCTGCTTATGTTTGGTTTATAAAACTTTCAGTAAATTTACTTGTTTTTCTACTTTGTCAAATTCTGAGTTTGAGCATTCAGGGGGTTGTAGCAATAAGAAAAAAATGGGAGTGGAAAAGAAATGTACCAAGGAACAACTCCTGTGTATTTGGTTTATAGATCATTATTTTATTTTATTTATTTTATTGATTTTATTGGGGTGACATTGGTTAATAAAACCCATGTTTAACACAGCCCCTTAAGCCCCCTCCCCTCTGACAGCTGTCAGTCTGTTCTCGGTATCTATGCTTCTGTTTCCATTTTTAAAAATAATTTATTTTATTCAGTAGATTCCACATATAAGTGAGATCATATGGTATTTGTCTTTCTGTGACTGCTTTATTTCACTTAGCATCATGCTCTCAGGTTCCATTTATGCTGTTGCAAAAGCCAAGATTTTCTTCTTTTTTATGGCCAAGTAGTAGTCCATTGTGTAAATGTACTACCATTTTTTTTTTTAATCCACTCATATACTGATGGGAACTTGGACTGTTTCCAGATCTTGGCTATTGTAAATAACACTGCAATGAACATAGAGATGCATATATTCTTTTGAATTAATCTTTTGAGTTTCTTCTGATGTATTCCCAGAAGTGGAATCGCTGGGTCAAATGGAAGTTTAATTTTTAATTTTTGGAGGAAACTCCATACCATTTTTCACAGTAGATTCACCAATCTGCATTCCCCCCAACAATGCACTAGGGTGCCCTTTCTCCACATAGGGACCAGCATTTATTGTATGTTGATTTATTGATAATGATTAAGCATGAGGTGATATCTCATTGTGGTTTTAATTTTCACCTCTCTGATGATTAGTGATGTTGAGCATTTGCATGTCCTCTTTGGAGAAGTATCTATTCAGGGCCATTGCCAATTTTTCAATCAAGTTGTTTGTCTTCTGGTAAATTTGTATAAGGTCTTTATATTCTTTTGGAAATTAATCTCTTATCACATGTATCATTGGCGAATATCTTCTCCCATTTAGTGGGTTGCCCTTTCATTGTGTTAGTGGTTTCTTTTGCTCTGCAAAAGCTTTTTAGTTAGATGTAGTCCTATTTGTTTATTTTTTCCTTTGTTTCCCTTGCCTGGGAAAATAAATTGGCAAAAATATTGTTACAAGAAATATCTGGGATTTTACTGCCTATTTTTTCCTCTAAGATTTTCATGGTTTCATGACTTACATTTAAGTCTTCAATCCATTTTGAGTTTATTCTTGTGTATGGTGCAAGTTGGTGGTCTAGTTTCATTTTTTTTCATATACCTGTCCAATTTACCCAACACCATTTATTAAAAAGACTATTGTTACTCCATTGTATGTTCTTGCCTCCTTTGTCAAATATTAATTGACCATAATGGTGTGGGTTTATTTCTGGGATCTCTATTCTGTTCTATTGATCTATATGCCTGTTTTTATGCCAATACCATGCTGTTTTGGTTATTATGTCCTTGTAGTATAGTTTGATGTCAGGTATTGTGATACCTCCAACTTTGTTCTTTCTAGAGACTGATGAATCTCTTTGGGGTCTTTTTTGTTTCCATATACCTTTTATTAATATTCATTCTAGATCTGTGAGATATGCCATTTGTATTATGGGAATAGTGTTGAATCTATAGAGTGCTTTGGGTAGTATACACATTTTAATGATGTTAATTCTTCCTATCCATGAACACTGTATATGTTTCCACTTATTTTTTATTTTCCTCAACTTCTTCAATGTCTTATAATTTTTCAAGTAGAGGTCTGTTAACTCCTTGGTTAAATTTGTTACTAGATACCTTATTTTTTGTTGTTGTTGTAATAGTAAATAGGATTGTTTTCTTAATTTCTCTTTCTGATTGTTCATTATTAGTGTATAAAAATGCCACTGAGTTCTGAATATTAATTTTGTATCCTGCTACTTTGCCAGATTCATTCATCAGATCTAGAAGATTTTTGGTGGAATCTTTATGGTTTTCAATATGCAATATCATGCCATCTGTGAATAATGACAACTTTACTACCACCTTTGTAATTTGGGTGCCTTTTATTTTATTTTATTGTTGTCTGATTGCTGTTGCTAATACTTCCCCATACCATAGTGAATAAGAGTGGTGAAAGCAGATATCCTGTCTTGTTCCTGATCTTTTTTTAAAAATATATTTTTATGGATTTCAGAGAGGAAGGGAGAGGAAGAAAGAGATAGAAACATCAATGATGAGAGACAATCATTGATTGGCTGCCTCCTGCATGCTCCACACTGGGGATTGAGCCTACAACCCGGGCATTTGCCCTAACTAGGAATTGAACCACGACCTCCTGGTTCATAGGTAGATGCTCAACTACTGAGCCCTTGGCTGGGCTTGTTACTGATCTTAAAGGAAACACTTTTATTTTTCGCCCATTGAGCATGATGGTGGTGGTGGGTTTGTCATATATGGCCCTATTGATAATTATTTTAGTTAAGTGAGAACATTATCCTTCTTCACTATCTCTCAGTGCTAATGCTTGTGATTTTATCTTTCTATTAAATTAATTGGGATGACATTGGTCAACATGAACATATATGTTTCAGGTGTGGTTTTCTGTGTTACAAGATCTATACATTGCATCTTGTGCCTGACACCAAAAGTCAAATCTTATCCTGTCACAATATATTAGGACCCTCTTCTTCCCCCAACCCCTTCCTTCTGGCAATCACTACATTGCTGTTTGTATTTACGAGTTTCAGTTTTATATCTTACAAATAAGTGAAATCATATAATTCTTAGATTTTTCTGACTTACTTAACTCAGCATAATATACTCAAGGTCTATCCATGTTGTTGTAAATGGCACTATTTCATCCTTTCTTATGGCTGGGTAGTATTCCATTGAGTATGTATGCCACATATTCTTTATCCAGTTGTCCATCACAGGACATTTTGGTTGTTTCCATGTCTTGGCCACCGTGAATAATGATGCAATGCACATAGGGGTGTATAAATCTTTTGAATACATGCTTTCAAATTTTTTGGGAATATACCCAGAAGAGGGACTGCTGGGTCATATGGCAGCTCTATTCTTAATTTTCTGAGGAATCACGAGACTGCTTTTATTTTTTTAATATATTTTATTGATTTTTTTACAGAGAGGAAGGGAGAGAGATAGAGAGTTAGAAACATCGATGAGAGAGAAACATTGATCAGCTGCCTCCCGCACATCTCCCACTGGGGATGTGCCCGCAACCCAGGCGCATGCCCTTGACCGGAATCGAACCTGGGACCTTTCAGTCCGCAGACCGATGTTCTATCCATTGAGCCAAACCAGTTTCGGCCAGACTGCTTTTTATAGTGGTTTTACCAGTCTACATTCCCACCAGCAGTGAATGAGGGTTTCCTTTTTTTCCACAACCTCTCCAACACTTGTTATTGCTTGTCTTATGATAATGGCCACTATAACAGGTGTGAGGTGGTATTTCCTTGTATTTTTGATTTGCATTTCCCTAATTTCCAGTCAGGCTGAACATATTTTTATATATCTACTAGAGGCCCGGTGCACAAAAGTTTGTGCACTCAGGGAGGAGGGGTCCCTCAGCCCAGCCTGTGCCCTCTCACAGTCTGGGATGACCACCTGCTGGCTTAGGCCCTCTCCCCAGGAGATTGGGCCTAAGATGGCAATCAGACATCCCTCTGGCAGCCCAGCAACCCTCAGGGGATGTCCACTTGCCAGCGGGGAGCAGGCCCAAACTGCAGTTGGACATCCTTAGCGCTGCTGAGGAGGCAGGAGAGGCTCCCACCGCCACCGTTGTACTGGCAGCCATCAGCCTTGCTTGTGGCTGAGCAGAGCTCCTCCCATGTGAGAGTGCCCTGACCACCAGAGGGCAGCTCCTGCATTAAGCATCTGCCCCCAGGGGATTGGGCCTAAGATGGCAATCAGACATCCCTCTGGCAGCCCAGCAGCCCTCAGGGGATGTCCACTTGCCAGCGGGGAGCAGGCCCAAACTGCAGTCGGACATCCTTAGTGCTGCTGAGGAGGCAGGAGAGGCTCCCACCACCACCGTTGTACTGGCAGCCATCAGCCTTGCTTGTGGCTGAGCAGAGCTCCTCCCATGTGAGAGCACCCTGACCACCAGAGGGCAGCTCCTGCATTAAGCATCTGCCCCCTGGTGGTCAGTGTGAGTCATAGTGATCAGTCATTCCCAGTCCTTCTGCTGTTAGGGTCAGTTTGCATATTACCCATTTACTATATAGGATAGAGGCCTGGTACACAGGTGCGGCCCGGCTGGTTTGCCCTGAAGGGTGTCCCGGATCAGGGTGGGGGTCCCGCTTGGGTACCTGGCCAGCCTGGATGAGGGGATGATGGCTGTTTGCAGCTGGTCACACAGCCTTCAGGGTGGGGGTCCCCACTGGGGTGCCTGGCCATCCTGGATGATGGGCTGATGGCTGTTTGCAGCTGATCACACCCAATTCAGGGTGGGGTCCCCACTGGGGTGCCTGACCAGTCTGGGTGAGGGGCTGAGGGCTGTTTTCAGGCTGGTGGGCGACTGAAGCTCCCAGCCTCTCCTTTTTTCTTTTTTCTTTTTATTCTGGGATTTATTTACCTTCTATAGCTGTCACTGGAGCTGAGAGCTGGCTCCAGCTCTGAGGCCGTTGCTGGCTGAAAGCAGGTACCTGGGGTTTGTTTAGGTTCTATAATTGCAACATTGTTGCATCCGGAGCTCAGAGCTGGGCTGTGGCAGGTGGGGAACCTTGGCTTCCTCCATCACTGGAGCAAGCAAGCCTCCTGTTCGCTTCAGCTGCCTGGCTGCTGGCCGCCATCTTGGCTGGCAGTTAATTTGCATATCTTGCTGATTAGCCATTGGGAAGGGTAGCGAAGTTATGGTTAATTACCATATTTCTCTATTATTAGATAGGATTGGCTGTTCACATGTCTTCTTAGGAGGGGTGTATTTTCCAGTTCTCTGTCCACTTTTTGAGTGGGTTTTGTTTGTTTGGCATTAAGTTTTATGACTTCTTTATATATTTTGGAAGTTAAACCTTTGTTGGAGCTACTATTTTCAGATATCATCTCACATCTGCTTGGCTACCTCTTTCTTTGATTATCAGTTACTTTTGCTTTGTAGAAGCCTTTTAGTTTGATATAGTCCCATGCACTAATTTTTCCCTTTACTTCCCTTGCCTTTGGTGTCAAGTTCATAATACATTCTTGTGGGAACAATGCCAGGGTCCCCACATAGTCAAGGCCAATGGGAGCACAGAGGCCTTGCTGTAAATACACCAGAATGGCCAAGGCTTCTTTGAGCATGAGCCTAATCAGGGTGCCCAAGGCTAAGATACCATAAGCAATAAAGACCACAGAGATCACAAAGTACGCTGTGCACTTCTGTAACCCAAGTGATTGATGTCACTGTTGGCAGCTGGCCTTCTTTGTCTCTGAGTAATATACAGGTTACTGACCAGCTAGAAAACAGCTGGGAAGAGAGAGGCTAGAGAGCTCAGAGGGTGAGGGCATGAGTGGGGAGTGGGGGCCAATGAGGGGATAAGGACACATAAGTAATGTTTTAATCAATCAATCAACAAATAAATAAACTAAAAAGAGAGGTGGCAGGCACAGAAAATGTAGCTCCTATGTGTACATGAGAGAGGAGCACTCAGATGGAGCTGAGAGCTGATATTGCTACAATGTAAGGCTAAGAGCTCATAGAGAGCTCAGGTATAGCTACCATGTTAACCAGCAAGTCTGCTGAAAGGGAAACTTAGAGGTAATTACTATGTGAGGCTACAGAGACCAGCCAGTGTACTGGGCAGGGGAGACAGAGGTGCTGAACCAGAGAGGCTGGAGATGCTACTGAAGCTGAAGCTCTAAGGGAGAGCTCAGGTACTATCTATATATATATATAAAGAGCCAAGGGCCATTGCAATCAAACGGACGACCAAACGGACTACTAAAAAGGCTGTGTGGGGTGACCAGGCCAGCAGGGAGGTTAGTGAGCGACGACCAAATGACTGAGCATCAGGCTGCATGGGGCAACCAGGCTAGCAGGGGGGTTAGTGAGGGATGATCAAATGACTGAGCAGCAGGCTGTTTGGGGAGACAAGGCCAGCAGAGGAGGGCAGAGGGATGACCAGGCCAACAGAGGGGGTCAGTGAGGGGCGACCAGACTGGCAGGGGATCACTTGGGGGCTACCATAACTGCAGGGGGGCAGTAAGGGGTGACCAGGGTGGTGGTGGGGCAGTTAGGGGTGACTAGGCCAGCAGAGGGGTGCAGTTGGGGGCAACCAGGTTGGCACAGGGGGCAGTTGGGGGTTACCAGGCCAGAAGTCAGAGGCAGTTAGGGGTGATCAGGCTGGCAAGGGGGCCAGTAAGGACAATCAGGCAGGCAGGCAGGTGAGCAGTTAGGAGCCAGTGGTCCCAAATTGTGAGAGGGATGTCCAACTGCTGAGATATCCTGAGGATTGGGCCTAAACCAGCATTTGGACATCCCTTGAGGGGTCCCGGATTGGAGAGGGTGCAGGCTGGACTGAGGGGACCCTCTCCCCCGTGCACGAATTTCATGCACTGGGCCTCTAGTTTCTATATAAAGCTAGGGGTCTTGAAGTAGCATGCAGCTGCTCAGATAATAACTGTGGGTAATAAGACTGATGCTGATTTATGGGAAACATATGTATTAACTAGCCAGTGTCTGGCTGCCTGTCTGTATGGACTTTGCTGTGAAGAATTGTCTTGTCTGTTGGCTATGTGGCCACTGGCTTCTGCAATAAAAACTTTTTCTTATGTACCCACAACCTCTCATGGTTTCTCCGTCTGTCCCATGGCCGAGAACTGAATTGTACTCAGAACAGCAGTGCTCCTGCAGAGCTCCTGCTGTCTCTGACAGTTCTCTACAACCAAGGTCCATAAGTTTGGTACCTATATTTTCTTCTATGTAACTTATTATTTCAGGTCGTATATTTAGGTCTTTGTTCCATTTTGCATTAATTTTTGTATATGGGAATAAACTGTAATCCAGTTTCATTTATTTACATGTGGCTTTCTAGTTTACTCAGAACCATTTATTGAAGAGACTATCTTTACTCCATTGGGAGTTCCTGGCTCCTTTGTTGAAAATTATTTGTCCATATATATGTGGTTTTATAGCTGGGATCTCTAGTCTGTCCCTTTTATCTGTGTGTCTGTTTCTCTGCGAATACAGTGCTGTTTGATTATCATAGCTCTGTAGTATAATTTGAAGTCAGGTAGTGTGATACCTCCAGCTTCATTCTTTTTCCTCAGGATTGCTTTGGCTATTTGGGGTCTTTTATCATTCCATAAAAATTTGATTATTTCTTGTTCTATTTCTTTAAAAAGTGACATTGGGATTTTGATAGGGATTGCATTAAATCTATATATTGCTTTGGGTAATATGGCCATTTTAACTATTTTGATTCTTGCAATTCCATGAACATCAAAATATTTTGTTGTATATTTTCAATCTCTTTTAATAATGCTTTGTAATTTTCAGTATATAGGTCTTTCAAATACTTTGTTAAGTTTATTCCTAGATATTTTATTGTTTGGTTACAATTTCAAAGGAATTTTTTTTCATTTCTTTCTCTCTAGTACCCTCTGCATCATTTCTAGATTTTTTACTTTGATATGACTAATTCTTTCTGCCATCTGGTTATCTGGTTGGCTCTGTTTTCTATGCTCAATAGTTCACTCTTTTTTTTTTTAATATATATATTTTTTATTAATTTTTTTTACAGAGAGGAAGTGAGAGGGATAGAGAGTTAGAAACATCAATGAGAGAGAAACATCGATCAGCTGCCTCCTTCACACCCACTACTGGGGATATGCCTGCAACCAAGGTACATGCCCTTGACCGGAATTGAACCTGGGACCCTTCAGTCCACAGGTTGATGCTCTATCCACTGAGCCAAACCGGTTAGGGCTCAATAGCTCATATGTGTGTGTGTGTATATATATATATATATATATATATATATATATATATATATATATAAATTTCAGAGAGGAAGGGAGAAAGAGAGAGAGTAAAACATCAATCATGAGAGAAAATCATTGATCAGCTGCCTCTACCTGGGATCAAGCCCAAAACCCGGGCGTGGATCTTAACTTAGAATCACAACCTGACCTCCTGGTTCATAGGCCGATGCTCAACCACTGAGACACACTGGCTGGGCATTCCTATGTATTTTTTTTTTCATGGAACCTCCCACAGCTAAGCTATTCTTTTGGAACCTTAGCAGCCGCCTATGGGAACAGGCCCAGCCCTTTATGAATCTATGCTTTCCTACTAGTGTTGATATGGCTTCTTCTGTAAATCCTTGGTTATAAGACTTCTCTTCAGTTGATTGATTATTCTGTATTTTCATTGTAATTCCAATTTGGTCCTGGGAAGAGATGTGTATAACATCTACCTAATCCTCTACTATCTTGGACCTCAAGAGCAACTTCACTTTAATTGACAAAAATACATTTTTCACCCAGAAATAAAATGTTCCAAAAGTGGAAATATGCTGACATTGAAATGTTTTGTTTTTCACGCTCTAAAATAACTATTTTTAAAATTTTCCCCAAAGTAGACTAGAAAGTCATAGGGACATGTGAGTCAGAGCAACTCATTACCTTACTAAAATGTTAAGAAAACATAATCAATTTGCCTTAACTGCATGCTTCATTTCCAGGATTTCTGATTGGCTCTTTCTTAAAGTTTCAATCTCTTTAGTAAACTACTCATTTTGTTCATTAATTTGTTTTCTGAGTGTACTGAATTGCCTGTCTGTATTTTCTCACATCTCACAGTACTTTCAGAACTGCAATCTTAAAATCTTTGTCATTTGCATCACATATTTTCATGTGTTCCAGCTTACTTTTTAGGTATTTTTTATTTTCTTTCTGCTTAGCCTCATTACCATGGTTATTCATGGTATTTGCTGTCCTCCTTTGCTTAGCCTGTCCATATAATCCTATATAATAAAGAGATAATATGCAAATTAACCCTCATACCCTCACAAGATGGCTGCATATGACCAGGCCGGCAGGGAGGTTAGTGAGAGACGACCAAACGACTGAACAGCAGGCTGCATGGGGTGACCAGGCTAGCAGGGGGGTTGGTGAGAAATGACCAAACAACTGAACAAGCAGGATGCTTGGAGTGACCAGGCCAGTGGGGGGGAAGTTGGGGGCAACCAGGCTGGCAGGGGGCAGTTGGGGGTGACCAGGCATGCAGGGGGGCATTTGGGGGTGACCAGGCCAGCAGGGGTGGCAGTTGGAGGTGACCAGGCCAGCAGTGGGGGGCTGTTGGGAGCTACAAGGCAGGCAGGCAGGTCAGTGATTAGGAGCCAGCGATCCAGTATTGTGAGAGGGACCAGCAGTCAGACATCCACTGAGGGGTTCTGGATTGGAGAGGGTGCAGGCTGGGCTGAGGGACCCCCCCCACCCTGCATTAATTTTGTACACTGGGCCTCTAGTACTGTATAATGAGAATAAAAGTGTGATATGCTAATTAGACTGGACAGCCGGAAAACCTTCCAGACATCCTTCTGGATGAGGCCAGGGTGGCGGAGGCCGAGGGAGAGGCAGTTAGTGGCAATCAGACAGGCAGGCAGAGTGGTTGGGAGTGATCAGGCAGGCAGGCAGAGTGGTTGGGAGTGATCAGGCAGGCAGGCCGGCCAGCGGTTAGGAGCCAGCAGTCCTGGATTGTGAAAGGGATATCCGAATGCTAGTTTAGGCTTGATCCATCAGGATGTCCTGCAGTCAGACATTCCCTGAGGGGTCCCAGATTGCTAGAGGGTGCAGGCTGGGCTGAGGGAACCCCCATGCACAAAATTTGTGCACCAGGCCTCTAGTATATATCAATGTGAAAGAAGCACATCAATTGGTTGCCTCCTGCATGAGCCCCAACCAGGGCCCAGGCCAGACTGGATCCTGCAACCGAGGTGCATGACCTTGAATGGAATCAACCTGGGACCCTTCATTCTGCAGGCTGATGCTCTATCCACTGAGCTAAACTGATTTGGGCAATACCTATCTATATCAATGGCCTTCTATATAGCAGCTTTCTCTGAAGAAGTCTTTCTGCTATTTTGCACTAGATGGTGCTGAATCACAAGATTTTTGTATCCAGTGATCTCCCAGTCTTGACCTCCAAGATTTCAGTTATATAGTACTAGGGGCCCGGTGCACGAAATTCGTGAACTGGGTGTGTGTGTGGGGGGGTGTCCCTCAGCCCAGCCTGCCCCCTCTCACATACTGGGAGCCCTCAGGCGTTGACCCCCATCACCCTCCAATCGCCTGATCAGCCCCTTGCCCAGGCCTGACGCCTCCGCCAGAGGTGTCAGGCTTGGACAGGGGACCCCCATCTCCCCCCGATCACTGGCTCTGACCCCTGCTCAGGCCTGAGGCCTCTGGCCCAGGAATCATGCCTGGGCAGGGGACCCCCAGACCCCTCCGATTGCTGGCTCTTCCCCTTGCCCAGGCCTGACGCCTCTGACCCAGGCTTCAGGCCTGGGCAAGGGGACCATCATATCCCCCCAATCCCCGGCTCCGCCCCCCACCCAGGCCTGATGCCTCTGGCCCAGGCATCAGGCCTGGGCAGGGGACCCCCAGCCCCCCGCCCAGGCCTGATGCCTCGGCCAGAGGAGTTGACCCTCATCACCCTCCAATCACCAATCACCGGATCGGCCCCTTGACCAGGCCTGAGGCCTCCGGCAGAGGTGTCAGGCCTGGGCAGGGGACTCCCAGCTGCCCGCGGTTGCAGGCTCCGCCCCTGCCCAGGCCTAACGCCTCTGGCTGAGGCGTCCGGCCCAGGCAGCGGGGACCCACAGATGCAGCGGCCCGGCGATCGTGGGCTTCGCTTTAGGCCCAGGCAAGGGACCCCTAGCTCCTGGGACTGCCAGCTTCGACCATGCCCAGCTCCCATCGCTGGCTCCACCCCTACTTCCTGCTATCACTGGCCAGGGCAGCAAAGGCACCTGATTCTCTGATCATGGCTGGGGGGCAGGGCAAAGGCGGCCCCAGGGCTGCCTTTGCCCTGCCCCCCAGCTCTTAGCTCCCCCCTGGGTTTCTGATCACTGTCAATGGCAGGGGGCTTCTTCCTGCTTTCCCTTTCGCCTCCCTGCATTGTGCCTACATATGCAAATTAACCGCCATCTTGTTGGCAGTTCACTGCCAATCTTAGTTGGCAGTTAATTTGCATATACCCTCGATTAGCCAATGAAAAGGGTAGCATCATACGCCAATTACCATTTTTCTCTTTTATTAGTGTAGATAGACACATTGCTTAGTGGTGGAGTTTGTTTTGCCCTCTCCATAATGGTGACCCCTGATCTCCTTACAGTCTCATCCCAAGCACCCCTCCTGGGGATCAGTCATAGAGGGAAACAGCAGTTCTACTGCAACATCTCTTGGTTTACAGATAATATGCTCCTTGACCAGACTCCAAGAACAACAGGAGTTTTGGGAGTCCAAGTGGAGGTAGTCTCTCTGATTTATTTATTTGTCTGAAAAAGCACAGCCCTGCCCAACAGAAACCGTGCTCTGTCAGGCATCTGCTTACTCTGACACTGTTTGCTCCCCTGCTGCTTGCCCTGTTGGGCTGACTTCCTGCAGCTGTCTGTTCCTCCTGGACAAAGGAATTGCCTTCTAGAGCTGGCTTCTTCCCGTCTCTTGGCTGAGCCATGAGCTCCCAGCTGCAGAGCTGTGTCTTTGGGCCATCTGCATTTTCCTCCCTTCTTGTTTCCCCATTTATTCCCATTGCCCACTTCTAGATGTTTCAATGCTTGGGTATCTCCAGCATGAGTCTATGTTGAGCAGGGATTTCTTTATTGAATTATAGTTAGTTAACTTGTTGACATTTCAGGGGGAGAGGACAGGTTATGCACTATGCTGCCATTTCTTTGACATCATTTCCTGATTGTCATTTCAAATAAAGGTGTAAATAGCCTAGTTAGATGGTCACTTGCATCTCAGAGGCAGACTGCATGGCTGTATAACTTAAATCTTTTAACTGTCTGAACACCTGGGTGAGGACACAGAAACTGTCGAGCAGACACATTTTCCTCTTGAAGTCCCACTGGAAGCAATACCACAGCATTGAAGGGAAGACAACTACTGCACATCTGTTCTACAGCAAAGACAGTTGATACTGAAAACCCTCCAAATATGTTTTCTGTTGTTTATTTCTTCCCTAAGTTATTGGATTCATCTATAAATTATTGCCATTTCTGAACTGCATTTTTAATTCAGTCTGTCCCTTAATTTATTCCACCTGGGCACTTATTCTTTGATAAAAGTAGGACTTTTTGCCCTAAAAGTAATATTTTTTCCCTGTTATAGGAGGTAAGAAACAGAGAAATATATCTTAAAACTGTACTTGCTTTTTTAATTGTATATGTGAGCATTATCATTTTTCCTTTTGTGTATATTTCTTCTTTACTCACTGAAATTCTGAATCCTTTAAATAGCTGAGTATCTTAGTAATAGATTTTTCTGTCAAATATATGATTCTTGTAAAGCCTGTCAAGATACAAAATGACTAAAACAGAGCATTCTTTTATTTAACTTGAAAAAAAATAATTTTAGACTTCAGAAGTGCACGAATAGTACAAAGAATTCCTGTACACTCTTCACCAAGACTTCAAATGTTAGTATGTTGCCACATTCTCTCCTGCTAACTCTCATGTTGTAGACATGATGCCTTTGTATTTCTAAAATGTTCAGTATTTCATTTTTTAAAAAACAAGCCTTTGTCTCATGAAATCATAGTACATTATATAACTCAGAAAATTAAAATCGATGTATCAGTATTATCTAATCTAAACTTTTTTTAAAACTTCACCTATTAATCTCATGTTCATTATAGCAAAAGAACAAGAAATAATTATTTTTTTCCTGGTTCAAGATTCAAATCACATGCATTTAAGTATTATGTCTTTTAAGTCATCTTTAATTGGAAAGAGTTCATCTGTTTTCCTGTTTTTCATGACATTTATGGAGAGACCAATAATTATGTAGAATAATTGTCATGTATTTTATTCTAATACTCTAGAGTATTAAATTATAAAATAACCAGGCATATAAAATCTTATTTGGACTTTTATGATCAAATGTATTAGTTTAATATCTGTGAACTCTCATTTAAGGCTTGGTTTATAATAGGCAGCTCACTCAACTGTGCAGCAAAATTTTATGATGTGTCACCTATGTGACAGGTATTCTTCTATAGATATTAAGGGTAATAATTTCAATGACTCATGGTTACTGCCCTTGAACATCACATGGCTATATACACGATGGTACTTCTTTTTTACTTTTGTAGACTTCCATTGGCTCCTTAATAAATAACCAGTCTACAGCATTTACTCTACCCTTAATGGTGTAGGCAATCTTCATTTCATTGACATTTTTTTACAAAGTTCAATTATTCTAATTTCACTTGGTGGAAAAGGTCATAGAGGCATGAGAAAATCTTTACAAACTTTGTTTTGTTTTTCTATTAAAAATATACATTCTGATTTTTAAACTGGGATGCCAAAACTACTTGTACCATCTTTGGAGGTGACATTGGTGGCAGTGACGGATTTAGCCTCTTGTTTCCTCACCTAGATCTAGAGACCTGGACATAATAAGGCTTGCTCACTCTTTGCACTTTTCTCTCTGTATGGCACCACTGAACAGTTTTCTGAATGTGGGCACATGTCCAGTTCACTTCTCCTTGAGCTTTTCTGAGTTAGGGAATGTGGTTAGTTGCTGCCACTAGCAGATTGGAATTAAAGGCTTACCTGGGGCCTACTCATGAATCTACACAAGTATATTTCTAACTCTAGTACATAATATTTCTCTTCCCCTCCAATATTTTGAGGAGATGTACAATTCTTTTTTGTTTGTTATATTTATGTTTTGTTAAGTAATTTAGTTTTACTTTAACCCAATATCAAGGTTTTACACATAAAAACAGTAGAAATTCTCATAGTAAATACATTTTCTGAATGATCTGATGTGGAGGAAGAGTAAATCTGTTAAATCACTATCTATATTTTTTTCAACAGATATTGGCAGAATTTTTGCTAATCCAGAGAGAAAGTGTTTTATTTTATTTACTTGATTTGGACATTGGTGTACATTTTGTTTGCTTAATTCTTTATAAATGGTTAAATATATGGTAAAGGGAAGAGAAATATTACAAAGAATACATAATTTGAAATAAAGAAAATTTATGTTAGTTACTCTTGAAAGCTGAGTAATATAAATCCCAAAGGACATTATTCCTTATAAAACAAGTGTACATAATATTTGATTTATATACATATTTATAAATAGATCACCCCATTGACCTCTGCTTGGATATTCCATTAAACTGACTCTAAAATCTCTAGCATTTGAAATTTAATGTCAATATCAATTGTTCAAAACCATCAATAATTTAAATATATGAAATAATTATATAAAACAATAACTTTGGATATAGTTTATATATTTAAATATATATAGGATATATGTATATAGATTCAAATATGGTAGATATAGAGATAGATATTTTGTTAATTATAAAAGTGGATCATTTTATCAAATGGAAGAATATATTTTATAGCAAGGAGAAAAACAGTATCAGAGTACTGATGGGAACATTAACCTGGTTTTTCTGTTTACTTATGAGACTTTCTCCCATCAGTAATTCATACAATTTAATATAACTGAGCAGCAAGACTATAAGAATTCAGAATATATTTAGGCAATACTCATTCATTAAAATAAATTACCACTGAACTCTTGTTGTAATACCTTCAAACTTATGACAAAAATTCCCAAATAGTAAATCATTCTTTAATTGCTATAGCAATTTTAAGGCGATAATGAAAAAGCACTCTAAATGTGATTAATGTGCTTAAATATTACTTTCTACTCTGAAAAAGAAAAAAATATATAAGAGAATCAGCTCTCGTATATATTGAAAACCCAACATTTCTTCCTTGGGTATTTTTAAAAATATTGATACATTGTTTGAGAATTTTTAATGGTACCCTGGAGGGGAATTTGAGAATCTCTACCACTATTTAGCTCTAGGAATTTCTCTATACTCTTGATCTGAACTTAAACTACAAGTTTCTAGGCAAGTTTCATTTTTTCATTCGTCCTACTCTATAAATAATGAGTTCTTCCAATATCAAGATTCATGTACACTTTCAGTTCTGGGAAATTTTCATTCATAGTTTCCTCAAATATTATCAATCCAACATTTTTCTACCCTGTCATTCAGAAATATTAGAGAAATGTTTGGACTTTTGGGTCTATATATGCCTCCCAAGTTTTCTTTCATGGTTTTCCTTTTTTTGTTTTGTTTTTGGTTTACATCTGTTTCAGATAACTGATATAGCTGACCTTTTGGCCTACTCATTTATTCTTTAGCTGTGGTCATTCTTCATCCTGTGTTTATTTAGGTAAAAACCTATGCTAATATTTTTACTTTATTTCAACACTCTTTTCAAAAGGGAAAATTGATTTGTTTGTTTTTAATAACTATCATTTTATAACTTTTTAAACAATTTGTAACTAACATAATGATCATGATACCTGTTTATTGAAGATGCTAAGTACATTTATTTTTAAGCCTGTATAGGTTATTCTAATATTCCTAGTGCTCCAGTATAAGTGTTATCGTTTTTTGGAATATTTTTCCCCACAGCATTGATGTTATTAGATAATTGGTGCTTTAGGCTTGAGCATTCACCTTCCAGTGATAATTTTTTCTCTTGTCTCCTTATATGATCCTGGATTGTGATTGCCTCCAAACCATGCTATTAGCATCAGCTCTAGCATTAGGGCATCACATTGGACATGTTTCTTTTTCTTCTTTAAAAACTAATTTTATTGATTTTTTGCAGAGAGGAAGGGAGAGGGATAGAGAGTTAGAAACATCGATGAGAGAGAAGCATTGATCAGCTGCCTCCTTCACACCCCCTACTCGAGATGTGCCTGCAACCAAGGTACATGCCCTTGACCAGAATCGAACCTGGGACCCTTCAGTCCCCAGGCCGATGCTCTATCCAGTGAGCCAAACCAGCTAGGGCAACATTGGCCATGTTTCTTAGGGAGACTTCAACTTCTGTTAGTTATAACTGCTTTTGTTTCTTTGATGTTTTTGTTGTTTTACTGTGAGTGTTTATAGAAATGCCTTTCCATTTCTTGTTTTAAGTACAATTATACAGTGGGGCCTTGACTTATGAGTTTAGTTTGTTCCGAGACCGAGCTCGTTAAGGAGCTCCTTAAGGAGCTCATTAACTCAAATTACTCTGTCAACTCAATGTAAAAAATTGGCCGAGAGACAGCTGGTATCTCAAAAAACTCATTAGTCGGGACACTCGTAAGTCAAGGTCCCACTGTATTGTAAAAATGTGCATGATATTAATACATACAGACGAAATTCAATGTCTGTAAATTAAAAATCTGAACCATATCATCTTTGATGTAAATATGCTGTTTTTATAATCTCAGATTTCATGAATATCATGACAACATACTCCATGGCTTGTAAACTTTGACAAAGTTATTATTCATAACAACACTCCTGTCATTTTTTCCTTCTTAATTTCCTTTTGGCTGCTTCTCTTTTTTCTTAGAATAGTGTATTCCGAGAAACAAAAAAAAAAAACATGTATTCTAGTCATAGTTTTGACACTATCAAATTATGGAACATTAAGTTAATTACTTATTTCCCTACCCTTAAAACTGGGAAAGTATTAACTCTATCATAAATTTCTGAGATTATTTTGATTTTTAATGCTAGGTAGCTATAAATTTGTTCAGATCCTACATAAAATACATTTAGGCCCCAAAGAGGTGAATATGCCAAAAATTATTGATATTTTTAAGGGCCCTCTTAAAGACATCTGGGGGCTAGTAATTTTACTGACTTCTTTGCTTTGAAGTTGTATTCTGAAGTCACTAATGAAAGCATCAGTGAGTCCAGAAATAGTGATCTATATTGAAAATAGCAATGAATAAAATGAGAGCATGTGACATTTAGTAAATACATATTAGTATTATAAATCTATACATAACTTCTGCATTACTTTGGTAAATTAATTAATATCTTTCATGCCTTATGCACCCCCATAAATTCCCAGTGAGATTGTTATGTTAAAAAGTTTAAAATCTATAAGGCATTTGCCCCGCCAATGTGGCTTAGTGGTTGAGCTTTGATCTATGAACTAGGAGGTCATGGTTTGATTCTCGGTCAGAGCATAGGCCAGGGTTGCATGCTTGATCCCCAGTAGGGGGTGTGCAGGAGGCAACTGATAGATGATTCTCTCTCATCATTGATGTTTCTCTCTCTCTCTTCCTTCTTCTCTCTGAAGTCAATAAAAATACATTTTTAAAAATTAATAAATAAAATGTATGAGGCATTTGATGAATTTCACTTTCTCCTCTTTCCTATTAAATTGACTAGATTTAATGTTCACAAGCTTTTCTTGACGCTGTAGATAAAAAGTCTGACAGCAATATGATTAATTTTCTGGTGTAAGGGCCATATTTGTGTTTTATTCTTCTAGTTGGAATTATTTAAATATTTTATCTTTGTTCTTATCATTCTAACATTTTATTACTAAGTGACTCTTTTCTATTTACAGCTTCACACACACTAGCAAATTTCCTTAAATCCCATTCATCCTTTTTGCCATCCAGCACTCTGTTAAGCAGTTCAATCTTAATGTGCAGGCCTATCTTCAGGTATGGTCATTGTCTTCCATGATTCAGTGATTTTTCTCTTCACATTTCCTCTAGCTTTTTTCTCTGGAAATACAGTAGAAAAATATTGGTACATATGGACCAACATATTTTGTCAAGGTTCAGATTTTCTCTTACTTTCCACCATTTAATCAACCTGCCTTGATAAGCATTCTTTGATTCAATGCTACCTGATACTCACTCCTTAGCTGATTCTAGTCTGCTTTTATCCATGAACTATTAAATGTCTTTCCCTCCTTTGGAGTACATGGGAGTGTTAAATCTAGCATTTCACTCTCTATGATGATTGTTTACCTCAAATATTTGATAATTTATATTTGTGTGCTCAGTGTTGTTTTTGAGTGTCCCTGTCCTACTATCTAATCTGTTTGCCATAATATCTGTTCTCGTTGAATGAAGGGAAGAGGAAGATGCTCTTGATGGAGGTGTCTATTGGAGATCCTATGCCTCTCCTGGTTGTCTAACAGCAATCTGAGCTCTGCTTTTCATCTGCCCTTTAATATTCAGACCCACCTCTTTAGCCAAGCTTTCTGCTGAGTGGTGGTGGGGGCAATAAACATAGCTTCTCCAAACAAAGTTCCCTAGTTACTTGTCTTGATGTCCATTTCAGAACCCTCTGTCATTTGCATGAACTGACTCGAAGGTTGCAGCTACCACAAAACCAGTCTTGCCTCCAAATAGCCTTTTTGCATATATTGAAATCTGATTTCTTCAGCAATACCATTATATCTATTTGCCCCATTTTAGGACTTTCTTATCAACATTTCTGGACCACTTTTGGTACTTTTCCTTAAACCCAATTACTTTAATGATTGTTCCCCTGCTAGACTTTTGTTTTCCAAATTTCTTAAAAATTCATCTGAGTGAAAGTTAGAAATGTATGCACAGTTTATGTTCTTGTTTTAAACTCCCATTAGTCTATTATGAGATGAATCTTTTCTATTTACTACTCCACATACACTAAACATTTGGCAAGTTCTTCTCATAACTGGTAAATATGTTCTGAAAACAGGTAATGTGTTGGGTAATATTGCCAGAATCCACTTTGCCCAGAAGTACCTAGAAAATAATGGCTGTTAACACTCCCCACTTTCAGCCCACCAGTGTAGCCCTTAACAAATGACCAACTGGTATGGGGTTATAAATACCACAGTTCCAGCATCCCATACCTGGGATAATGTGAAGGCATGGATTTTTTAATCTTTTGGAGGGTATTCCTTCAGTAATCATCTCTATCCATTGTGGTAGCTGGTGTAGGAACACACCCTTTACAAGGTGCCTTCCTTTTCCTGTCTCATATCCCTATATTGCTGATAGTATTCCTTATACCTACAAAAACAACTACTTGAACTCAAATCTTCTACATTGTGGAAACTGAAAGTAAGCAATTGCCATGCATCAAATAGCCATTGTGTTATGAAATATGTCCAACTAGCCTACATCTAAATATTATTTGATTAAAGTAGTAATCAAGATATGCACATACAAAGTAATCATGCATTTACCTATATATGTCGTTTATTTGAACCTGAAAATAAAAACCACACATATTACAAGAAGCTTTGTTAATATGTTTTATAGTAGAATACTCAAAGTGTATTTTATAGCATTACAATCTAGTGAAATGTTTAGGTAATAAAGGATTTTGTGATCATATAATTTTTAGAAATATATACTATATTGTTTTCTTAGAGATTTGCAGTCCATGTGATCATACCAAAAAAAAAGGGAAAGGTCTATAAGAAAATAGAACAAAACAAAAATATGTCTTTATTTAAGGTTATGACATAATTCTTATTGATATACAGTGAAATATGATATATTTATCACAGGACGCTAACTACCTATACAATTATGAAAGCTGTAATCTTGATTTAATTAGACCCACAATCTTACTAATCACACAAAACTGCTGATTATTAATTATTAAATCTATTGACTATGTTGGAAAGTTTATTTAAAAGAATCCATCTTAAGTTTGATTTTTAAGTCATATAAAAACTTAGACCCCAAAAATGTGTGATCTCTGATATATTTTGCTCCAATTTCTTATATAGTATCACATTGTCAACATATTATTGAGGTAACAAAATTAATGCCCATGTACATGTCATCAAAGTCTCTAAATCATTTTATTGTTGGTTCAGTAGAGAGATCCCATTTGATAAGGTTAAAGCAGTTTGATGACTATAGCTGTTTATTTTTCTTCAACTATTGAGAAATAGTTTTAAAATACCCATTAATTACTTGATACAATATAATTCTCAAATGGCATTTTTGAATATTTATTCACTTATTAAATTTATTGAGGTGACATCTATCTATATAATAGAGGAATATGCAAATTAGTCAGGACGAGGGACCTGCATGGCTCCTGGCCCAGGCGAGGGACCTCAGGCCGCACCCCTCGCCCAGAGGGGCTTGATGGGGGACCTCAGGCCATGTCCCCCACCTTGGCACCAGGCCAGGAGACCTCAGGCCATGGCCCCCACCCAGCGGGGCTTGACAGGGGACCTCAGGCACCCCCACCCTGGCCTTGGGCCAGGGAACCTGAGGCTGCACCACCCGCCTAGCAGGGCTTGACGGGGGACCTGAGGCTGCGCCTCCTGCCTGGAGGAGCTTGACGGGGGTGGGGCTGACCTGGATCTCACCCAATGGGGGTGCAGCCAGCCAAGTCTGTGTCTCCTGTGTTTTTGAAGCATTTGCGGGTGGTGGGCAGGGACTTGACTCCAAGTCCTGGGACATGCCCTAGACTCTGACAGGAGGGAGATTTTCATATACATTTTACTAATTTTCTTTCATCTGATACTTCTATTATAGAGAAAGAGCAAATAGCAATATTAAAATATTTCCTCTAATTAATTTCCTTTTAATGTGCACGAATTTCGTGCACTGGGCCACGAGTTGATTAATAAGATTATATAGGTTTCAAGTACACATTTCTGTTATATGTGACCTGTATATGGCATTGTGTGCCCACCACAAAAAGTTAAATCATCTTCTGTCACCATATATTTGGCTCCCTTTATCTTTTACTAACCCCTAACCACCCTTCCCTCCAGTAATCACCATTCTGTAACTATGAAGTAACAATGAAGTAACTATGAAGTAGCAATAGATATATTAAGTATCTGGTTTTTTTGGAGTACATAGATAGCATGGGCTTTTCACTTCACTGTATACCTTTGAGTGGTGGTGTATATTTGGACTCTGGTTAAAATTACAGGTATTTAGAGAGTTATTAAAATACACTTTTCTCTATTATGGTATCTATTTTCATTCAAGAGGCATTTAATATCTAGATTTGTTCTCCTGATGGGAATTTTTTATACTTTCCAATCTTTTCTTTATACTTCAATCAGTAGCTGTCTTCAAAATATAGTTCTAATTATGTTACTTCCTCATTCAGAAATCTTTGTTATTCTGTTCCAAAAATTCCAACTCATTTTCAAAAAGACCCAGTTCAAATGCCTCTTCATTAATAAGGCAGGTCTTGAACCACACCCCACTGGGATCAACTTGCCTTTCTCTGAGTTTTTATACAATGCAGTGTTATGGGCAAATAGCTTCATATCCATGAAGTTTCTTTATATATTGAAATAGTAACAACATCTCTGGTTGTTACGTGCAATAGGTAAGTTGATGTGTGTAAAATAACAAGTATGGTTTGTCAGATATTAAAACTCAATAAACCAAGGCTATTAATATGTTTTATTATTACAACACACAATTAGCTTTGTGTTATAGTTATTTGTGAACAAACACGTCTCTTTCTATTAGCATATAAAGTCTTTTAAAAAATATTTATTGTTGGAAGTATTACATATGTCCCTTTCTTTACCCCTCCTAGCCCATCCCTGCCCCCTGAACCAGGCCTTCACCACCCTATTATCTGTGTCCATGGGTTATTGCATATATGTGCACAAGTTCTTTGGTTGATCTCTTGCCATTCACTCACCCAGCCTTGCCTTCCCTCTAAGATTTGACAGTCTGTTCCATGCTTCTATGTGTCTGGATCTACTTGGTTCATCAGTTTATTTTGCTCATTAGATTCCACATATGAGTGAGATCGTGTGATACTTGTCTTTCTCTGAATGGCTTATTTCGCTTAGTGTAATAGTCTCCGGGTATCTCCATGCTGTCTCAAAGGGTAAGAGATCCTTCTTTTTTACTGCTGCATAGTAATCCATGGTGTAAATATACCACAGCTATTTTATTCATTCATCAACTGATGGGCACTTGGGCTGTTTCCTGATCTTAGCTTTTGTAAATTGCACTGCTATGAACATATAGGTGCATACGTTTTGGGTTTCTAAGGATATATTCTTAGAAGTGGGATCACTGGGTCAAATGGCAGTTCCATATTTAATATTTTGAGGAACCTCCATACTATTTTTCATAATGGCTGCACCAGTCTGCATTCCCAATAGCAGTGAACTAAAGGTCTTGTTTCTCCACATCTTTGCCAGCACTTGTCATTTGTTGATTTGTTGATGGTAGCCATTCAGACAGATGTGAGGTGATATCTCATTGTCCTTTTAGTTTGAATCTCTGTGATGATCAGTGACTTTGAGCATTGTTTTTTTCATATGTCTCTTGACTAACTATATGTCCACTTTGGAGGAGTGCTATTTAGGTTCTTTGCCCATTTTTAATTGGATTGTTTGTCTTTCTTTTGTTAAGTTGTATGAGTTCCTTATATATTATAAATATTAACCCTTTCTTAGATGTATCATTGGCAAATATGTTCTCCCATGCAGTGGGAAACGTTTACATTTTGTTGATTTTTTTTATGTGCAGAAGCTTTTTATTTCAATGTTGTCCCATTTGTTTATATTTCACAGATCTAGAACAAATACACCAAAAATTTATATGGAACCAAAAAAGACCCCAAATACCCACAGCAATATTAAGAAAGAAAAACAAAGTTGGAGGGATCACAATACCAGATATCAAGTTCTACTACAAAGCCATTGTACTCAAAACAGCCTGGTACTAGCATGCACAGGAACAGGCATATAGACTAAGGGAACAGAACAGAGAACCCAGAAATCTACCCAAGCCATTATGCTCAATTAATACTTGAAAAAGGAGGCAAGAGCATACAATGGAGTCAAGACAGTCTCTTCAGTAAATGGTGTTGGGAAAATTGGACAGATATATGCAAAAAAATGAAACTAGACCACCAACTTACACTATACACAAGAATAAACTCAAAATGGATAAAGACTTAAATGTAAATAATGAAATCATAAAAATCCTAGAAGAAACCTTAGGCAGCAAAATCTCAGACATTTCTCATCTATAATAATAAAAGCATAATATGCTAATTAGACCAGAGAGTCAAACAACCTTTCGGACATCCGCCTGGATGACCTTCGGGACAAAGCCGGGGCTGTGAGGGCTGAGGCAAGCTGCTGCAGCTGCCAAGACAGAGACCCTTGCACGAATTCCGTGCATCGGGCCTCTAGTAGTAATATGTTTGTGGATACATCTCCTATGGCTAGAGAAACTAAGGAGAAAATAGCATATAAAGTCTTAAAGGCTTGATTTTATGCCTTAATTGATTTTAGTATCCCCAAGGTGTTGAGAACTTCACTGGCATACACTCCTTTTTGTGTTTTACTTTTAAACCATAGTAATTTAATGTAAAAATAAACATATGAATTTATATATGGTATCTCTATCTTTCAATTAGCAGTGCCAACGCATTATTCAATTCACAAATTCACTGTGTTTATACAATGTGCTTATTGTACCATAGATTCTATAAGCAATAGTGGAGTATGATTAGCTATGACCAAAAATATCTTGAAATATTTACTTATGTGTGTGTATATCTGTATTCACCTCCCTACAATGTCTTTGTCTCCCCCTTTGGTGGTTACTGCTCAAATTAGACTTTAACTGTTACTTCCCAATGGAATGGAAGATATGATAGTAATTTAAATAGAAACTCCTTGGCTGGGGAAGAGGGGCAGAGTAAGAAAAGTGTACACACAGTAGATGCTGGAGTGAGTTTCTTATTAGGAATATTCCAGTATGTCTCAAGGCAAATCCACATTTTGGTGTTGGTAAAAGGGGGATGAAATTCCACAACAGGTTAAAAATGTGAAAGTATATGAAATTTGTTCTCCTTTTTACATATAACACATAGATCTTTAAGATCCCTGCCATTTTTATAATTCACCATGGTGCAAGAGCAGGTAACAGTAGGCTAGGGGAAGCTTTGGCTAGGCAAATCAACTGGTATAAAACAGTTCATAGAGCTTTTTGTGGCTCTGAAGTGGTAATGGTGAGAAGCCAGATTTTTCTCTGCTCCCCAGAAAGTCACAAAAGCAAGCTAAAAAATAGAGACTGCAAACAACCAAGAGAGCTAGCTGGCAGAGCCTAAGGGTCTCATTGTTGATATAAGAGATGGTATAGCAGAAGATGGCAGAAATCTTATAATTATGAGCTCAGAGAGATAATATGTAAAGGTCTGGGCATAAAATGCTTACAGCTGAGAGCAAGGCAGAACAATATATGTACCAAAAGATGCATGAGATGAAAACATGAGAATCTAGAACCAGATGATCCTTCTTCTAATACATTCATAATTCTACATTAGCATTCTACATACACCCTTAATTAAATACCACATCAGGGAAAATGAGGGGAAAAGTAAATTCTTTCCTAATGTAGAAAATCCTGAGAATGAAAAAATACTGAATTAACTGTTTTACATAAATAACTAGATTCTATGTTTCCTACTAAATTGGAGAGGGACTATATAGAGAGATAACTATAAATTATAGAAGCAAATGAACTGTTTAGCTGAGTTGTGACCTGTGAAATTTGTGTCTGGAACATACTATGGTTTGAAGAGTAGAATTCCAAATTCCAAATGATTTTCCACCAATTATAAGTTTGGGTAAACTTATAATATTGGAAAATCATTAAACACACATATACAGGTAATCAGTAAGTAATAGTACAGAATTGTCTAAAATTCAGTATAAAAATGAAAGACAGAGGTCCATGGTTTTTATTATTCCAAATATGAAGCAATATTATTATTATTAACTTTTAAAAATAAAATGTGTTTATATTTAAGGTTTATAGCATGATTTGATATACATATAAACAATGAAATTATTTCTACAATCAAGCTAATTAACATACCATCTCCTCACAGTTGCCATTTATTTTTTGTGTGATGAGAGTATCTGAAATGCTCTATTAGAAAATTTCCAGTGTTCAATACAATATTATTAACTATAGTCATCATGCTGTACATTAGCTCTCTAGATTTATTCATCCTAGATAACTGCAACTTTGTACTATTTCAGCAACATCTCCCCATTTGCCATATTTGCCCACTTCCCTGTACCTTATAACTTATTTTTAATAATGGGATATATATTATGTGAAGTATTTTTCAGATTTTTGAGATATAATTGACATATAGCATCCTGTAAGGTCTACAATGTGCTGATTTGATGTATGTGTATATCGCAAAATGATTACTATAATACTGTTAATGATTGTTTCTTCCTATAGTTAACATTTTATTTTTTGTGGTGAGACCTTTATAATTTACTCTCAGCAACTTTCAGGTATACAATATAGAAATGTTACCTGTAGTCATCATGCAGTACATTAGATCCCCAGGAATTATTCACCTTAGAACAGTGGCCAGCAAACAGCGGCTCGTGAGCCACATGTGGCTCTTTGGCCCCTTGAGTGTGGCTCTTCCACAAAATACCAACTTCTGCTCATGGGCCATGAAGTTTCTTTTTTTGGGGGGGCCACAAAGTTTCAATCGTACTGTACGTGCACGCCTGCACGTGGTATTTTGTGGAAGAGCCACACTCAAGGGGCCAAAGAGCCGCATGTGGCTCGCGAGCCGCAGTTTGCCTACCACTGCCTTAGAACCACCCCAAGGGCTCCTGGACTGTAAGAGGACACAGGATGAGCTGAGGGACCACCACCCCCCCCCCAGTACATGAATTTCGTGCACTGGCCCTCTAATATAGAAATGTTACCATAGTCATGCTGTACATTAGATTCCCAGGAATTATTAAATTTAAAACAGGAAGTTTACACCCTTTGAGCACCTTCACCCATTTCTATCCCCTGTTCACCTCTGGTGACCACCAACTTATTCTCTAAGATTTTTTTATATGCCACATATAAATGAGATTGTATAAAATTTGTCTTTCTCTCTGTGACTTTTTCACTTAGCATAATTCTCTCAAGGTTCATTAATGTTGCAAATGGCAGGGTTATCTTATTTAATGGCTGAATAATATTCCATTGTACACACACTATATCTTACTATCCATTCATCTTTCAATAGACACCTAGGTTGTTTCCATGCCTTGGCTATTATATATAGGCTACAATGTAAATGGGGTGAAGATATCCCTTCAAGATAGTGATTTCATTTTTTCAGATATACACACAGAAATGCGATTGTTGGATCACATTTCTATTTTTAATTTTTTGAGGCACCTCCATAGTATCTACACCAATTTACATTTCCACCAATGGTGTTCAAGGTTTCCCTTTTCTCCACATCATTGAAAACACTTTTTATCTCTTGTCAGTTTGATAATAACAATTTTAACTGGTGTACAATGATGTATAATTATAGTTTGATTTGAATTTCCCTGGTGATTAATGATGTTAAGCATCCTTTTATATACCAGTTAGCCATTTGTATATCTTCTTTGAAAAAAATGTTTATTCAGTTCCTCAGGTCAGTTTTTAATCAAATTTTATATGCTTTTATTTTATTACTAGTGGCCCGGTACACAAAATTCATGCACGGAGCGTGGGGTCCCTCAGCCCAGCCTGCACCATCTCCAATCAAGGACCCCTTGAGGGATGTCTGACTGCCGGTAGGTAGGGGTGGCAGTTAAGGGCAATCAGGCCGGTACACAGAGGCAGTGAGGGGTGATCAGGCTGGCAGGGGGAATCAGTTAAGGGTGAACAGGCAGGCAGTCAGATGAGCGATTAGGAGACAGCAGTCCAGGATTGTGAGAGGGATATCCTATCGGGCCTAAATCGGCAGTCAGACATCCCATGAGGGGTCTAGGATTGGAGAGGGTGCAGGTTGGGCTGAGGGGACCCTCCCCCTTGCACAAATTTCGTGCACCAGGCCTCTAGTAATTTATAATACTGTTAATCTTTTGCTTTGATTTACTTTAAACCAAATAATTAGAACTATAGAGTACTGTTGTATAGGCATTAGATGTCCATAAATCTTTGGAAGAAGTTTATGTGACATTAAAAATAACAAGAGAAACTACTGATATGTTATTCTGCTCAGTATTTCAGCTAATATATCAGACAGGTCTTAAAAATCTCTCAGACACTTAATAATAATGATGATAAGTTTAATACACACACACACACACACACACACACACACACACACACACACACAAGAAGATGATAAGATATCAACAAATGGCTTTTATTTTTTTAAAAGAACCAAAAAAACCAAAGAGGGCTCTTTAAATAAGTTACAATCAAACAAGATTTATGGGACATGAAGGAGTGAATCATGGTAAAGAGGCCATCACAAGTGCAAAGTCTGAGATAGGAGCATTATTGAGATTTTACAAATAAAGATTAAGTTACCTGTTTAAAAGCCTAATTCTAATTAGAAGCAGAGACAGATCATAAGTACAGTCCCTAGATTTCCAGTACAATATTCTTTCCTTCCTATGCTTATCAACCTCCGTTGTTGGTAAAGTATCAATGTGCAATTGTCCAGAAGGCAATTATAGAACTAATCCTAGAACAGTATATTTAGAAATTATTAGTTAATGAGCAAAGAAACTGGTAGAATGGGTGAGCTCTCTTGACAGATAATTGCCTCCTTAGACTAGCTAACATCTAGCAATTTCCAGCTAGAAATTGGTGAAAAGTTTTACAATTTGAATAATTTTAATCCAATCTTGAAAATTGGCTCTGAGACATTTTTTTTTCCAGCATCAGGATGACAGAATGATTTGGCATGGACCTAACTATAACTCTTCTTTTTGTTAAAATTAAGAATTCCACAAGAAAATACAAGCAGTATAATATAATAGTTTGGCAGATTAATTCATTTTCCTTTATTTAAAAATATTGAATTCAATAGTTTTGACATTTAAAAGATATTAAGACACTAAATTCACCCCGTGTCTAAAATGAAAAATATTTCAAAAATAACAAAAGTTGGTGAGGATGTGAAGCAACCAGAACGTTCATATACTACTGGTGGTAGTTTCAATTGGCACAAGGAATTTGGAAAGTTGTATTTGTTAAAGACAAATGTATGCACAAGCTATGACTCCTCTCTATACATAACAGTGTGTCTATATTCACCAAAAGAAATGTTCAAAAATGTTCATGGCAGCACTATTCATAGTAGACTCAATTTAGAAATTACCCAGGAACTTATCAAGAGTATATATATATATATATCACTTCTCAGCATTTTGGCTAAGATCAAGTGTGAAGAGTACATGAATAACTATATTGTAGTATTTTTAGAAATGCAAAACATATAGCCATGGAAGAACTTAGTGCACCAAACAATGTAGATGGACCTCATTTCACCCCTACTACAACACGCCCTATAAATTATCTCATGCTTTATTTTTTATTTATCACTTATCATACTCCAACATCTATGTATTTAGCACATTTATTATCACTTTCCCCATGGAAATGTAAGGTCAGTGTAAAAAAAATCAAATGTTAATTCACTTTTCTGCCTCAGGATATATAAGTGTTCTGGCACAGAGGAAAGTCTCAATAAATACTTCTTAAATGAGTGAATACTGTATTCTTATTTCTAAAGAATCTGGACACAAAAGAGCAGAAACTGCATGAACTAATTTATATAAAGTTCAATTATAGACAAATCTATGATTTAAAAGTCAGAACGTAGAGGCTAGTGCTGGAGGAGGAGTGACTGGAAGGGAGCTTGATGGGCTACTGGTAATATTCTGTTTCCTAATCTATTCTCTCATGTCATGTTTGTAAAAAGAGGTCAAGAGTATACTTAATTGGCAGTATACATATGAGTCATGCACATTTTTCAAAAAAGAAAAGAAACAAATACACAAAGATAATCCAATAACTATCATACAACCACCAACTAGCTTAAGATATAAAACATTATTACACTATAGATGAAGGCATTGAATTCATAGAGTTGAAGTAAAGATTGAAGGATTAATTGTTTGTATATAGAGTATTTAGACTAGCCTTACATGAAATAGAACTATAAGTTCTGTTACTAATCTTCAGTGGGTATTTTTCTTTTTTTAATGTTTTTTATCGATTTTTAGAGAAAGAGGAAAGGAGAGGGATAGAGAGATAGAAACATCTGAAATATCATGAGAGAAAAATATCATCATGCCCCCCTCCACACTGGGGATCAAGCCCACAACCTGGCCATGTACTCTGACAGTGAATCAAAGCTCGAGTTTTTGGTTCCTGGGTAGATACTCAAACACTGAGCCATACTGGCTGGGTTGAAGTGGGCATTTTTTTTCTTACTCATTCCCATACAGCCTTTATCATTTAATCCTTTCATAAGTATGTATCTTTATAGCTATGCATGTGAGCACATGTGCCCACACACATGCACAGATATTATCTTGTTTGTATGGCTTAGAACAAAATATCTTTGGTAAACATGAAAACATTAGAAATAGTATCATAAAGTATGCATTCTTCTGCAACTTTCCTTTTTAAAATTTTTAAATTTAGGTTGATATACAATATTATATTACTTTCAGGTGTATACCCCAGTGATTAGATATTACAAAATATATTAAGTGATCATCCAAAAAATCTCATACACATCTGACACCATATATAGTTATTAGAATATTATTAACTATATTCCCTATGCTATAATTTAGATCCCCATAACTACACTATAACTACAAATTTGTACTTCTAAATCTTTTCACCTTTTTCATCCATTCTCCCAACCTTCCCTCCCATATGGCAACCATCAAAATGTTCTCTGTATTTATGAGTGTGTTTCTGTTCTGCATGTTTGTTAATTTTGATTTTAGATTCAATTGCTGATAGATATCTATTTATTGCCATCTTATGGTTCCTATTTTTTATCTTTTTTTACTTCCTTTTAAAGAAGACTCTTTAACATTTTATATAATATTGGTTTGGTGGTGAAGAACTCCTTTAGTTTTTTCTTATCTGTGACGCTCTTTATCTGACCTCCAATTCTAAATGATAGCTTTGGGGGCAGAGTAATGCTGGTTGTCAGTCTTTGCTTTTCATCAATTTGAATACTTCTTGCCAGTCCTTTCTGGCCTGCAAAGTTTCTGTTGAGAATCCGTTGACAGTCATATGGGAACTCCTTTGTAGGTAACTAACTGCTTTTCTCTTGATGCTTTTAAGATGCTTTTACTCAGTTTCTCTTTAACATTTAGCATTTTAATTATGATGTGTCTTGGTGTGGACATCTTTGGGTTCATCTTATTTAGGACTCTCTGTGCTTCCTGTACTTGAATGTTTATTTCTTTCACCAGGTAGAGGAAGTTTTCTGTCATGATTTATTCAAATATATTTTCAATTTTTTACTCCCTCTCTCCTCCTTCTGACATCCCCATGAGGCAAATGTTGGTACCCTTGATGTTGTCCCAGAATCTCCTTACACTATCTTCATATTTTTGGATTCTTTTTTTATTTTTGCTCTTCTGATTGGGTGCCTTTTATTTCCTTATATTCCAAATTCTTGATTTAATTCTTGGCATCATCTACTCTACTGTTGATTCCCTGTAAATTATTCTTTATTTCAGTTATTGTATCCTTCATTTCTGACTGGTCCTTTTTTATGTTGTTGATGTTCTCAATAAGTTCCTGGAAGTTCTCAATAAGTTCCTTGAGCATCCTCATAGCTATTGTTTTGAACTCTATATGTGGTAGTTTTCTGGCTTCCATTTCATTTAGTTCTTTTTCTGGAGATTTCCTCTGTTCTTTCATTTTTGATGTTTCTTTGTCACTGCATTTTTGCTGCTTCCCTGTGTTTGTTTCAATGTATTAGGTATATCTGCCATGTTTCTCAGACTTGGTAGAGTGGCCTTGTATAGTAGGTATTCTGTACCTACTATACAAGGCCCCGTAGCTCAGCCTCCCCTATCACCTGAGCTGGGCACTCCAGGTGCACATTGTGTGAGCTGTGTTTTCTGTCCTATTGTAGTGGAGATGTGGTTAATGGTGGCATCACTGGGAGGGTTTGACATTCAGGCCAATTGGCTATATGGACCAGCTGTGACTACAGTGAAAGAGCTGCTGAGCAGGAGCCAACCCTAGGGAGCAGGACTTGCTTCAGTGGGGTTTTGGTGCTCACTGAGTCCACTCCTTGAGTGTGTCACTCATGGAGGTGGTAGTGTGTAATGCAGTGTGATCAAAGGTGACCACCGAGTGCACTGGCTATGGAGCCTCCCAAGTGGTGCAAATTCAGCCACTGCCTATGTCCTGCCTTGAACCATCTGGCACATGCTACAGAGTGATCTGCAGATGGCTGCTACTTGTTTTGGGCTTGGGCATGCCCAGGAGAGGACAAGCTGTGAACGAAGGTGGGCTTCCACTAATTCCAGGCCTGGGGCCACTTATTGAGAGGTACAGGGCACACTGAGGCCAGATGCTACTTGTTTGAGAGATTTTATGAAAGTTTGAAGCATGGGGCCAGACAAGCCAGCTGTTCGAAAAAGCTACTGGAAATGGCTAGAATGAGTTTGCAAGTAGGGAGGGGTGGGGTCTGAGGGAATCATTAGGGCCTGGCGGAAAGTGTGATCCAAGTTGATGGAGATTCAGATATGGCATCTACCTATTGGTTCTGTGGCGATGAGGGTTGTCTGGGAGAAAGCGGCCCTTCCAGGCTTCACCCTAATTCCAGACAAGTTAGTTCCTCCCCAAATATCCCACATTCCTTTCAAGCTGCTGCCCCAGTGCTGGAGCTCAGCAGGAGTGAGGCCAAGTAAGTTCCTATGCAGGCCCTTTAAGATGAATGCCTGGGCTCCAACAGTCTCAGTGTTACTCTGCTTCATTCCCCACTGGATTTTATAGCCCAAAGTTTTAGGAACTTCTCTTCCTGACACTGGAACTCTGGGCTAGGGGTCCTTTTGTGGGGCTGGGACACTTTGCTCTTCAGGGAAACCTCCACAGCCACAATATCTCTCCTGATTTTATTTTTTGTTAATCCTTACCTGAGGATGTTTTTCCATTGGTTTTTAGAAAGAGTGGGAGGGGAAGAGAGATAGAAACATCAATGTGAGAGAGACACATCAATTGGTTGCCTCCCACACACACCTGGACCAAGGCCGGGGGTTGAACCTGAAACCGAGGTATGTGCCCTTATCTGAATCAAATGTGGGAACCTTCAGTCTGAGGGACTGCACTCTGTCCACTGAGCAAACCAGCTAGGGGTTTCTCTTGATTTTAAACTGTCACAAATGGGTGTAGGACAAGCCCATTCTAGTGCAGTGATTCCGCTGCATATCTCCACCCTTCCTACTAGTCTTGTGCTTCTTCTTAATTCCCTAGTTGTAGGACTTCTGTTCAGCTATATTTCAGGTGGTTCTGAGTGATGGTTATTTTGCATTTTAGTTGTAATTTTCATGTGGTTGTGGGAGGCCACAAATACTGCATTTACCTACATTAACATCTTGACCAGACTTTCTTCTGCAACTTCTTAAAACAATATCATGTTTGTGAAGTTTCAACCAAACTGTTAGACTTAACTGGAGCTCATACACCAAGATTTATTTAAACATTAACAATTAATTTAAATGTTTTATTAAGCTACACATCTAGGATTGAAATAATTGGCATTTTATCTACTGTATAATGTCATTTTCCCCCAAAGTAGTTGTCTCAATTTATATTCCAGCAACCAAATGATAAAATTTCCTACTGTTCCACATCTTTGCCAAAACTTGATATTATCAGACTTAAAATTTGCCATTATTTTGACAGGAGTGAAATAATATCTCACACTATTTTAAAATTGAATTTATTGAGGTTACATTGGTTCAAAAAAACTATACAGATTTCAAGTGTACAACTAAGAAAACATCATTTGTACAATGAACTGTGCACCCATTGCCCAAAGCAAAGTCTTGTTCTGTTTCCATTCCCCCTCTTTGCTTACCTCACCCTACCCTACCCCTAATCTGTATACCTTCTTTCATCCAGCCACCAATCCCCCCTCCTTTGACAGCTCCCAATTTGTTCCATGTATCCCTGCCTCTGTTTCTATTTAATTCCTTGATATATTTTGTTCATTTGATTCCACCTATAAGTGAGATCATACAGTATTTGTCTTTCTCTGACTGGCACACTTTGAGATTTTGTATCTCCAATTATTTGAGAGATTCATCATATTGTCTTATATGTATGGATTTTTTTCTTTTTCTTATCCTGTGAATTGCTTATTAAATTGTATTGCCCATTTCCCCATTTGTTTATATGTATAATTTTATTTCTGGAAGTTCTTCAATATTTGCTGTACTAATTCCTTGGGGATCATATATGTTGAAAATCTCCTTGTTAATGCCACAGTTTATATTTTCCATTTTTTAAATTTTTTTTATATTTTATTGATTTTTTTATGGAGAGGAAGGGAGAGAGATAGAGAGTTAGAAACATCAATGAGAAAGAAACATCGATCAGCTGCCTCCTGCACACCCCCTAACTGGGGATGTGCTTGCAACCAAGGTACATGCCCTTGACAGGAATCAAACCTGGGACCCTTGAGTCCGCAGGCCGACACTCTATCCACTGAGCCAAACCAGTTAGGGCATATATTTTCCATTTTTAAAGTGACTTTTGACATTCTTTGTATATAAATATAAGTATACATTCACACATTGTTGCATATTTTGGTTAAAGAATCCTTTACATTTCGTTTATTCCTTGAGTTGAAAAATTTCTTCAACAATGAGTATGAAACATAAAAATTTTATTTCTTATGATTAATTCTTAATATATCTGAAATTGAGTTTTATTTACAGTGTGAGGTAGGGAATCAATTGCAGTTCTTTCATATAAATAATAAATTGTTCTAGCATCATTTATTAAAAAACCTATCATTTCTTTAATGACCTGCAATGGCCACTCTGTCAAATATCAAGTTTCTATGGAAGTGTAAACTTGCTTCTATGCTATCTATTATGCTATAGTGGGCATTTTATAAAAAAAATTGATTTGATTAATATTAAAACACTATAGCTATAATTCTTCAGAATATCAGGATTCAAATTAGATTTTTTTATTCAGAAGAATCTGTAGAAATGTGTGTTTATGTTCCCAGGCTTAAAATATTAATGAGTAAGTGCTGTTTTGTATAGTAGATATAACCTCTTGCTTCCAATTAATAGCAATCCTATATAATAAAAGACTAATATGCAAATAGACTGAATGGTGGAACAACTGAACAACCAAACAACTGGTCACTATGATATGCACTGACCACCAGGGGGCATGTGTGGAACATGGCAGACATTGGCTTTGGCGGGATGGTGGAGCAGGTGAGCAGGGGTGCCAGACCAAGGCAGAGCACCGGTCACTGTCATTGGGGTGAGCCTCTGGTGGTTACTGAAAATTCTGTGCTCCCGTGTGCTGCAGTCCCACCTGGCGCTTGCACCTGCTGCCAGTGCTGGAGCCACCAATTGCACCCACTGTTGGTGCCCGGTGCCAGTCCTGATAATTCAGCACCATTAGCAGCTGCTGGCCCTGATCACCCATGAGGGCTTCTCCACCTCCCCCTGTTCCTGAGGGGCGATTAGGGCAGCAGCCGCTGCTCTCACCCACTGATGGTGCCAGCCCCGCTCACACCCGCTGCTGACACCAGTCCCGATTGCTCCATGTTGTCAGTGGGTATGAGTGGGGCCAGCATCATCATCGTGTGGGAGCTGTGGCAGAAAGAGCAGGGCTTTGGGCAGCCAGGGGACGGGGATCATGGTGAGTGGGGTTGGGCGGTGGCATGGAGGATGGGCCAAGACCCACCCTTTGCCTATCACAGCCTTGTGGCCCACAATTCCTTTCAAGGTGCACAAATTCCTGCATTGGGCCCTTAGTCCTAATACATAAAAACCCAGAGTCTGTAACAACCTACTGAAGGTTTGACTGAACATGGGAAGTCAGTCCTGCAGTCAGTGTTGGGTTGCTGTGGTAACCCAGCACTGACTGTCACCAGTGTGGGTGCAGCGACCCAGTACTGACTACTGAGGGGGCTGCAGATCAGGCATGAAGAGAGGCTGGGAGAAAGAGGCAGGGTTTGATCCACAGCCTCAGTGACAGCTGTTGATCAGCCATTGCCTCTTTCTTTCTCTCCAGGCTTCACCAGCAGTCGCGCCTCTCTTTCTCTTTCTCTCCAGGACTCTGCATTGGCTGCTGATCAGCCCAGCCTCTCTGATCAGGTCTGGAGATAGGCCTGGAGATGCTTAATGGCATAGAAACCGACCAATCAGAACCAAATCTAGATAAACTGTGAGGAGCCAATGGCTGCCTAGGAGGCGGAGCTTTTGATGCTGAATGGCATAGAAACTGACCAATCAGAACTAAATTGGTTGGCAGGGGAGGGCAGTTGGGGGCAAGATCAACCCTGCAGGGGAGGCAGTTAAGTGTGATAAGGCAGGCAGAGGCAGTTAGGGGCAATCAGGCTGACAGGGGAGGGCTGTTGGGGGGAGATCAGGCCAGCAGGGGAGAGCAGTTAGGGGCGAGATCAGGCCATTGGGGAAGGCCATTGGGGGCGAGATCAGGCTGGCAGGGGAGGGCAGTTGGGGGCGATATCAGACTGACAGGGAAGAGCCATTGGGGGTGAGATTAGGCCAGCAGGCAGAGAGGTTAGGGATGATCAGGCAGGCAGAAGCAGTTACGTACGATCATGCAGGCAAGCAGAGAGGTTAGGGGCAATCAGGCAGGCAGAGGGGTTAGGGGCAATCAGGCTGGCAGGCACAGGCAATTAGGGGCGATCAGGCAGGCAGGCAGGTGAGTGGTTAGGAGCCAGCAGTCCCAGATTATGAGAGAGATATCCAACTTCTGGTTTAAGCCCAATCAGGCTGGTAGTCAGACATACCTCAATGAGTCTCCGATTTCAGAGGGTGCAGGCTTGGCTGAGGGAACACCCCCTCCATGTACAAATTTTGTGCACCGAACCACTAGTTTTACATAAAACCTAAACCCATAAGACCATGTTTTAGGAAAAGTGTGTCTGTGGTATAAAGGATCATATTTGGGGAAAAATGTGCATTGGGAAGATAAATAGAATTTGCCAAAATTTTTTGAGCCAGGTAATTTGCATTTTTAAAATTACAAAGCTTTCATTTAGTGTAAATGAATATTAAATAAACATTAATCATTTCTTAGTCCTAGAAAAAAATAATTAGATCTGTTATACTATCATTTGCACTGAAATTATATTTTGTTCAAATAATAAAGCACAAAATTAACTTTATATGGCATAAAGGATACCGAACCTCCCACTTTAGATATCGTTGTTATATTTACCTATTTTTAATTTAAATTAATTAAATTTAATTTGTCCCTTTGTTATTGCTGGAGGAGCTCTTCATCCCCACCTGTTGCTCGTGGGAGTGGACTTTTTGTGACATTCTGAGAAAAATAATTTTCTGAGACTTGTAGCTGAGAATGAAATATTGCAGAAAGCTTTATTTCTACATAAATAAACTGGGATCAAACTGCTGAGTCTCCAAAGTCCTGTTTCCCTTTGTCCCCCCCAAGGAAGAAGTGTAGCTGTGGCTTCAGAAGAGCAAGAATCAGAGCCAGTGTCCAGAGTTTTCACTCCATATTGGAGTAGTGCCCAATCCAGCATCAGGCTAGCTTAAGAGTGAGCCAAGAGAGAGTGTTTGGGGGATTGTGCATCCCCAAATTTTCAAGAGGTTGCAATGGCCCTGCCTATTCTAACCAATCCATAGTTCCCAAGGCTTAACTGAGAGGTAGTTTCTCTTTGTCATCCTGACTCATTGCACATGCATTTATCTCCCCTCTGTGGTACCCCTTTCCCAGTGATCTGCAGGGAATGGGCTGGTGGTTCCCTGCAGAACACAAAGTTGCAGCTTCCTGGTGAAGCTGCCTAAATGACATGCCTACAATGTCTGGCTTCCCTTTGCTTTTTCCTATCTATATGTATAAAAGCCTAAGTGACCCTTATGACTGAATGACCAGAACAACCAGAATAACCAGTTGAGCAGTCACAATGACACGCACTGACCACCAGGGGGCAGATGCTCAATACAGGAGCTGCCCCCTGGTGGTCAGTGCACTTCCACAGCCAACTGCCTGCAGCCCTTCTCCCCAGGTCCCAATTGGGGGGGGGGGGGGGCAGCAGGCCAACCTTCCATGGTACCTCCTCCTGGCCAGCAGCCCCCCAATAGGCCTTGATTGCCGGCCAGGCCAAGAGACCCCACCCATGCACAAATTCATGCATTGGGCCTCTAGTTATTAATAACAAGCTAATTACAAAGGTATCACCATGTTTAATAATATGGGATGTTTATGTATTAAGCAGATTTTCTTTTGAAGACTCAAAATTGTATTTGCTTTTTTCATCCTGATTTCAAATCTTTTTAGAAAATGTTACTGACAGATTTTTTAAATGATAAATATTTAGAGTATATTATTAATAGTCAAGATCTTAAAATGTGCCCTAACCGGTTTAGCTCAGTAGATAGAGCGTTGGCCTGCGGACTGAAAGGTCCCAAGTTCGATTCTGGTCAAGGTCATATACCTTGGTTGCGGACACATCCCCAATAGGAGGTATGCAGGAGGCAGCTGATCAATGTTTCTCTCTCATCGATGTTTCTAACTCTCTATCCCTCTCCCTTCCTCTCTTTAAACAATCAATAGAATATATATTTTTAAAAAGATGTTAAAATGTTATATTTATGTAAATTATGGCTAATATTAACTGGTCATGATAAGATATGCATTCAATAAATCAATAAACAAATATAATTAGAAGTGGAAGATGCATACCTGAAAGTAGTATGCATAACAACCTGACAGAAGGCATTGATAGTAGTATGGCAAGTGTTTTCCCTAATTGCAAAGAAACCTCTCTCTTGGGCAAACCACTTTGAAACTTGTTTAAATGTCTTTCATTTGAAGATGCTTGGGACAACAGAATTTGATTGTCAATTGCCATGCTCTCTAGAGAACTGAAAGGTTATCTGTTTGGGGGATGTCAACAATTTAACAATAATTTTCTTCAAAGGTAGAAATATGTGTAATGGCACTGTCCTGAGGATAAACTAATACAAAGGACTTAGAAAGATGCCAGGTAAACATAATGTGTTGGGAGATATTACATGTTTACATCGATAGCATGACTTTTTTTTGTAAACTCTTTTGAAGAAAAGAAATCTTAGAATTTGAGTGATCCTAAGTAAAAGAACACTTTTGATTTTAGCTCTCCTTTTGTTTGTATTATTTCCTTCCAAATTCATCTATGTAAATTTGGGAGTAGTCAGGAGAAGTAAACAATGAAATTATTTACATTTCCCTTAAAACTGCACAGTTAAAGATTTATTACATCAGATAAAATGTTTAAGACAAAATTTTGTACAATCAGAAAACTTTATTTCTTCTTGCTTTGATTTACTCTTCAAATAACAATTATAAATAGTTATACTGAAGCCGAATGAATTTCTGTGAATCTAAATGCAAAAAAATCTATATTATTGAATATACTAGAAAATCCAAAGTGCTAAAAAGATGTAATTCTTTTTTTAAAATATATTTTATTGATTTTTTTTACAGAGAGGAAGGGAGAGGGATAGAGAGTCAGAAACATCGATGAGAGAGAAAGATCGATCAGCTGCCTCCTGCATACCTCCCACTGGGGATGTGCCCACAATCAAGGTACATGCCCCTAACCAGGATAAAAACTGGGACTCTTCAATCCGCAGACCGACACTCTATCCACTGAGCCAAACCGGCCAGGTCAAAAGATGTAATTCTTAAGTATACTAACCATTTTGTAAAGATGGTTGATATTGGAGACAACCAAGATGGTGGCATAGGTAAACACCTGTATTTGCTGCCTCTCACAATCACATCAAAACTACAAAACTAGAAGGCAAAACAAATATCATCCAGAACAACAGGAAAGCTGGATGAGTGGAAGTTCTATAACTAGAAGGAAAGAAAAAAGCACATTGAGACTGGTAGGAGGTGCGGAGGTATGGAGGCGCACGCGAAGCAGGCTGGCAACTGGGTGCACAGTTGTCTTTCTCAATTGGGAGGGAGGTACAAGCTCCCGATTGTTCTGAACTCCAGTTCCAGGTTAGACTCTGAGGACCCAGACTCATATGGGGAGAAACTGGACTCTCTGGCATCAGGCCAGAAAGGTAAGGGTGGCTTTCTCTCAGAGGTGTTTGCAGCGATCATTGTTCCTGCATGGGGCTGAGGGGCACCGAGACCCGAGGACCTCTCTGGTGCAGGGCTGACTGGTAGCCTTTGCTGTTTGCTCCACTTTGGAGATTCCCTGAGACACCGCCCCACCCAATTTACAAACCCACCCAAGCTGTGTGCAGCGGCTTTTGCATATGACTGGCCTGTCTTTTTGCAACCTAAAACCTAACAAACTGCAGCTGGGTCAGAGAGCTCCAAAGCTTCCAAAAGAAGGCCCAAGGCCCAGCAGCAGCAGCTTGCCTTGTGTTAGATCTGGGCCTCATCTGGGCACTTCCAAGCCCCAAACAAAGAGGAGGAATCTGCAGATCTCTCTGTAGCTCCTGATGGGTGGCCTCAGGCAGTGGCTGACTTTGCACCTCCTTGGAGATCCAAGAGCCAGTCTACCCAGTGGTCAGTGTGAGACCATACCAGATTGCATCTCTTCACATCCATAAGCAACACACTTAAGAGGCAGACTCAGTGAGCACCAAAGCCCCACTGAAGCAAGTCCTGCTCCATAAGGGTGTCTCCTGCCCAACAGATCTTCCAGTGTAGACACAGCTGGTCATCATAGCCAATTGGCCTGGAGGTCAATTGCTCCCAGTGATACCAACAGCAATCAAGGCTTAACTACAACAAGACTGTGCACACAGCCCACAAAGGAGTGCACCAAGAGTGTCCAACTCAGGTGACTTGGGAGGCTGAGCCACTTGGCCCTATTGGACACCTAGCACCGAAAGCCACTCTATCAACACTGGGAAGCAGCCAAAATATGGAGACAAAGAAACATGTCACAAATTAAAGAAATAGAGGAAAGCAAACTACTAGATATAGAGTTCAAAACCACGGTTTTAAAGTTACTCAAGAATCTTCTAGAAACCTCTGAGAAATTTAGTGAGACCCTCAAGTATATGAAAAAGTACCAATCAGAAATAAAGCATACACTGACTGAAATAAAGAATAATATACAGAGATCCAACAGCAGACTAGAGGATCCCAACAATCAAGTCAAAGATTTGAAATACAAAGAAGCCAAAAACACCAAACCAGAAAAACAAAAAGAAAAAAGAATCCAAAAACATGAAGATAGTGTAAAAAGCCTCTGGGGCACTTCAATCGTACCAACATCTGAATTATGGGGGTGCCAGAAGAATAGAGAGAGCAAGATATTGAAAATCTATTTGAAGAAATAATGACAGAAAACTTCCCCTACCTGGTGAAAGAAATAGACTTACAAGTCCAGAAAGCGCAGAATCTCAAACAAGAGGAATCCAAAGAGGACCGTACCAAGACACACATCATAATTAAAATGCCAAGGGCAAAAGACAAAGAGAGAATCTTAAAAGCAGCAAGAGGAAAAAAAAAGTTAGTTACCTATAAGGGAGTACCCATTTGACTGTCAGCTAATTTCTTAACAGAAACTATGCAGGCCAGAAAGAAGTGGCAAGAAATATTCAAAGTGATGAATAGCGAGAACCTACAACCAAGATTACTCTACCCAGCAAAGCTATCATTTAGAATTGAAGGTCAGATAAAGAGCTTCACAGATAAGGAAAAGCTAAAGGAGTTCATCACCACCAAACCAGTATTATATGAAATGCTGAAGGGTATTCTTTAAGAAGAGGAAGAAGAAGAAAAAGGTAGAGATAAAAATTATGAACAACAAAGTGACAACTAATTCATATCTACCAACAAGTGAATCTAAAAATTAAGTGAATAAAAAATCTGATGAACAGAATAAACTGGTGAATATAATAGAATCAGGGGCATAGAAAGGGAATGAACTGACAATTCTCAGGGTTAAGGGGGCGTGGGGGATGCAGAAAGAGTTTGGGCAAAAATCGTACACCTATGGATGAGGACAGTGGTTGGGAGGGTAAGGGCATGGGGTAGGGTGGGAACTGGGTGGGGGGAGCTATGGGGGGAGAAAAGAGGAACAACTGTAATAATCTGAACAATAAAGATTTATTTTTTAAAAAGATGGTTGATATTGACTGGCAGTTTACCAGTAAACTCAAGAAAGAATAAACATTCTATTCTTGAGTAGATTAATTTACATATTAGAAATTGTTAATTAACAATTTAAAGAGGAAAAGTATCAAGGAATCTGAATGGCAAAATCTTATAAAGGAAGAAAATATTTTATAAACCATTCAAGGAAGAATCTCAGATATATTTGTACACCTATGGTAGTTGCAGCATTATTCACAATAGTTAAGAGAATGTGGGGATTAGGACCCATATGTAATAACTTAATCAATAAAAAAATTAAAAAGAAGAAAAAAGAGATGGAAACAATCTAAATGTCCATCAGTTGATCAATAAATATAGAGAATATAGTACATACATACAATGACATATTATTCAGTCTTTAAAAGGAAGGAAATTCTGTCATATGCAAAACATAGATGAACCTTGGAGGATTTCATGCTAAATAAAATAAGTGAGTCATGGAAGGATAATAGTGCATGATAACACTTATATGAGGCATCTAAAATTTTCAAAGTCATGGAAACAGAAAATAGAATAATGGCTGTCAGGGGCTAAGGGATGAGAAAGGTAGAGATTTGTTGTTTGGTGGATGTAGAGTTTCAATCATGTAAGATGAGGTGATTGGAATGCATTGCAACAACAGTGTGCATGCAGTTGACATGGTACTATATTTTTGGAAGTTGTTGGGAAGAATATATATATAATGTTATATGTTTCTTTGCCAAAATAAAAAACTAAAGTAAAATAAAATAATATGTGTGATGCACACAGATTGTTTCTGAAGGCTATGTCTAAGATGTGGGATGTGAGAAGGATTGTTGTAGTGATTTATACTTTCACTTTTTCCTGCACACACTTTTGGACATTTGATAATCTTAGAGAAAGATTTTCTTTAGAACAAAAATTCAGGCAAAATGTTTAAAAAACTAAATGTACAAGAAAAATTTTATGTTGATAAAATAAGGCTGAGGCATTTACAAAAAACTAGCTAGAAACCTTTTTAAAAAATATTTCAAATACTGTAGCTGGAGGAATACATATGGCTCTTAGCCAATGAACTAAAATTTTGAAGAAAAAAAAATGAGTTCTAATACAAGATAAAAAAGTGTTGTTGAGTCAAGTATTGTGCAAGGCAATATTAAGGAAATACTTTTATCTGAACTAAGCTGAAGATGAAAAGAGAATAACTAAAGTGAGACTTCCCCCAAGAATATTAATGCAGAATATGAAGTTCAACTATGTGGGTGCTGAAGCATTAGTGGTTGCTTTAGTCTACATACTAGTCCAAGTGAACAGATGCAATTATTTAATGCTAACTTTCATCTTAATATAATAACATAGAAATCTGCTAATGGGGTGAAATCTTGAAGTTACTTTGGAACTAGTTCAAAGAGAAATACTTAATTGGAGTTAAATGTAATGGCAGAACACATAGTCACATTTAGCAACTATTCTGTAAAGAAGTTGTCATCTTAGTCATAAAGAGTCAAAGATTCCCAGATGAGGGAACATGTATGATAGACAATTAGATGGTTTCATAATGATGATAATAGCTAGAATTTCATGAGCATTTACTTTGTATCAGGCACTATGCCAGTGGTTCTCAACCTTCCTAATGCTGCGACCCTTTAATACAGTTCTTAATGTTGTGGTGACTCCCAACCATAAAATTATGTTCGTTGCTACTTCATAACTGTAATTTTGCTACTGTTATGAATCATAATGTAAATATCTGATATGTAGGATGTATTTTCATTGTTAAAATTGAACATAATTAAAGCATAGTGATTAATAACAAAAACAATATGTAATTATATATGTGTTTTCCGATGGTCTTAGGCGACCCCTGTGAAAGGGCTGTTCGACCCCAAAGGAGTCGCAACCCACAGGTTGAGAACTGATGCACTATGCTAAACTCTTCATTGCTTTATGTAACCTTAAGAACAACCGGGTACCCTATTCACAGATAAAACATTGAGGAATAAAGAGATAAAGTAACACCCCTTAGATTATTTATCCAGGTCACACTGGAGCAGGATTCAAAACCTTAGGTGCATGGTAATTTGTATCATACAGACCTGGATAAATATCTTAACTGCTGTTTGCCTTATTTTTCACACCTGTCAAATGGGAATAAAAATATAACCTATGTTTAATGCTATTATAAGGAATCAGTAGGATAATATAGGTGACAGGCACACAGTAAGCACTCAGTAAATAGTGACTTATTCATGTTTCTTTCTGAGATCAAGATTAGTCATTTACAAGAAGTCTCCAAGGACTTTTGACCTCAACACAAGTAGAAACTGAAAAGGCCTTCCTTAACCACAAGTAAATATAACAGTTTCTTGGAAACATATCTTAGCTAATAACATACAAGTAATTCTGTATACATGGAAAAATAACTGACTAAAACTTGTAAACTGTTATTCTTTTCTAACGTACATTGCTTAAATGGGGCCAGAGATTCCTGGAATTGCCATATAATAATCTTGTTGTGAGAAGAGAGAGATTGGACTAATAAATGAGAACCATGCTTCTTAATAAAATTTCTTGTGCCCTTTCTTCAAAAATAAGCTGCATATCTACATTGAATGAAAACAATTGCCATTTGCTTATTATTTAATTTGTTTAGGAATCCAGAACCTTTTATTTATGGTAGAAAAAAGCCCTTATAGAGACTAAGGAAACATGTGCCTCTTTTTATCTCAAATAAGGTAAAAGGAACTGTCACTGTATTTAATTATAGAGCCATGATTTCTGTCTCAGAAAAAAATAAGAAAACTCTGTTAGAATATTCCCACCCTTTGGCAAAACATTTCCTATGATTTCACTGCAGAAAGTTTTTTATGGGCCAGAATTTAATCACTGACATCTGATCATTCAGTAAGGCAAGCGGATCTGAGAATCAAAATTGTTTTGACTATTAAAGATTCCCTCCATCAGGTGGAGATAGTATCTGCATATTGCTTTTAATAGTTAGATTCAGGATAACAGCTCTGTAAGAGACTTTAAGTGTTCTTGGAATCCTGAAACTTTTACCTCTTTATCATTAAAATAAATAAATAAATAAATAAATAAATAAATAAATAAATAAATAAATAAATAAGTGTACAGGCTGGTAAAAAGAGAGGGAAAGAACCCCCAAGCCTTGTAAACATTCAGTACTTGTATTGGTACAAAAAGAAATGTAGAGATGACTGAAACTTCAATCCCAATTTGTTTAGGAATCCAGAGGTTTCTTGAAAAAGTTGTGGAGCTCAATTTCCTGCTACATCAGGTGAAGAAGAAACAATCTAGTAGCTAAGAAATAAAATAAATTGTTTTTAAAGTTTTTATATCAGAATAAAATAAAAAATCCATTCAGTATAGTCAGTGTTGCATGAAAATATCATACTGAGCTGGTGGTTTTAAAGGCCTACCTCATAGCCATTAAAGTGGTTTTTTTTTCTCCTGGCCAAACAAGTATTTATATGAAACTAGAGGCCTGGTGCACAGATTTGTGCACTGGTTGGGTCCCTTGCGTGGGTGCACGATCAGGGCTGGGGAGGGACCGCAGGAAAGCTCCAGGGTGTGTCTGGTCCCTCTAGCCCAGTCCTGATCTGCCAGACCCTTGCATCAAGCTAACCTACTGGTCAGAGCATCTGCCCCCTGGTGGTTAGTGCACATCATAGCTACTGGTTGACGAGTTGAATGAACTGTCAGACACTTAGCTATTAGGCTTTTATTATATAGGATAACTTGTTGAGAACCACTAACACAATATTTTTTCTTCACTAAATTTGCTAAGATGGAAGACTTCTTGTGTCTTAATTTTCTAGGGCTGCTGTAACAAAAGTATCACAGTCTGGGTGGCTTAAATAGAGAGATTTATTCTCTTCCAGTTGTGGGAGCTGGAAGTCTGAGATCAAGATGCCAGCAGGGTTATTCTCATTTGAGGGTCTGTGAGGAGAATGAGGAGAATCGGTTCCATGCTTCTCCCCTAGCTTTTGGTGGTTTTCTCATTATCTTTGATATTCCTTGGCTTGTAGAATCATCACCCTAATCTCTGTCTTCATCTTCACATGGGTTCTTCCTGTGTGTGTTTGTATCTAAGTTTTCCCTTTTAATAAGGATACCAGTCATATTAGATTAGGGCTCATTCTAATGACCTCACTTTAACTTGATTACCTCTGTAAAGGCCTTGCTTCCAATATTCTGAGGTATTGGGCATTAGAATTCTAGCATATCTTGTTTGTGGGGTGGGAAACTATTCAACTCATAACACCTTATGACCTAGCAGGTATTATTTCTAGGAGTAATTGAAAATTAATATGGGACAAATATTTAGTTATTCTCAGAAAGCATGAATAGTTTTAGGAGATGAATAAGAATTGGCAAACTTAGAAGCATTGACCAGGTCACATTAGAAATTAACCCTTAATCAAGGGCTTTATTTTATATCACTAAAAGAGACTCTCCTTCCATGGTCAAGTATCAAGTTGAATAGTTTTGAAATTGGATTGTGAAACAATCATTAAAGATGTCTAGAACCTTTACGTTATTACAAACTTTATTTCAGAAGGTTCAAATAACATATTGAAGTACTGTATGGGAAGTTTATAGTCTAAGCCGGGTTCCTCAAACTTCGGCCTGTGGGCCACATGTGGCCCGCCGAAAACATTTATCTGGCCCACCGGGTGTTTTTGCCCACTGCTGCCTGTTGCTTAGCAGCTAACACTCTTCCCGGCGCGCAGTGCGCATGTGTGGAATGTGCGCTGCACTCTCCTCCTTCTCTCTGTCTCTCAACTCCTCCTCTCAGTTTCGGGTGTGATCTGACGAGTCACGAGTTTGCCTGTGCAGAGCCTGCTGCTGCCTGAGAACCGAGGTAAGAACAAGTTAGGATTTATTTATTTTTTTTTAAGTTAGGAGAGCCTTTTTCCAGAATGAAACATCTGAAATCTCCAACCAGATCTAGACTAACTGATGCACACTTGCATCACTTGTTACAACTAGCAGTGACAAATATGGAACCGGACACTGACCATCTCATTAGCCAAAAGCAGGCCCATAGTTCCCATTGAAATACTGGTAAGTTTGTTGATTTAACTTTACTTGTTCTTCATTTTAAATATTGTATTTGTTCCTGTTTTGTTTTTTTACTTCAAAATAAGATATGCGCAATGTGCATAGGAATTTGTTCATAGTTTTTTTTATAAACTATAGTCCGGCCCTCCAACGGTCTGAGGGACAGTAAACTGGCCTCCTGTTTAAAAAGTTTGAGGACTCCTGGTCTAAGCAGTTGAGATTTGGTGTGTATGTGTGCGTGTGTTGGGGGCGGGGGCGGGGCGGATTACCAGGACCTCAGAATAAGGGATATTTTTCTTTTCCTTTTGTCTTAAAATAATGTCTGCTACAAGCTGAAAATCTTATCAGTCAAAAAGGACCAACATACTTTGTTTTTTATTATGTTTGCATGCTAAAAATTCAAAGAAGCCAGCTTGAAAGTATCCCCGCTGGATAAATGAGGAAAAGCTGAACATCTAAATAAATAGATAAATTAAACTAGATACAACCTATGGAAATTAGCTGAGTGTTTAATTAGAGCTATGACTTTATGATGAGTTTTAAAAGAGACAAGAATTGAAAAAAAAACACACACACAAGCAAGTTCACTATATTGATGATACCATGTTAATCAAATCTGGTGAACATGAACTATAAGTACCCTATATTCCATAATAACTAAAATGCAACGTGGCATTAGCAAATATATTAACTATTTTTAGAAACAAAAGGGTAAAAATGAGACTGTTACCTATCAACATCACTTTCAATAACTTTCTGAAGAATTTGTGCTTCTCTATTCACATACTCAAACTATGCTGAGATAGAAATTCTGGTTCCTAGGGACAGGGGGGAGTCAGGGGATATTTTATTCAGGGATTCACTGAGGGTTATTTTATACTGAAATCTATGACTGGCACCTGACCTTTTGGGGCTTTTATGTCAATAAACCAGCAGACAAAAGAAAGTTTTACTGTACTGGCTGAGGTAATTGACCTTGATAATCGTCAAGACCAAGGTTTGCTGATACACAGTGCATGCAAAGAGTATAATAACTGAAGTCTTTGGATTCACTGAAACATCTTTTAGCATTCCATCTTGTTAGAGTGGGATAAGGTGTCCTTCTATCAGATCGAAGTTCCTCTATCTCTGTGGTTTCCATCATCCTATAAACTGAGATATTCTTTCTTGTGGATCTTCTAGCCAATGTCTCATTTTTTTTTCTCCTTCATAATCATTAAATTGTGATTCATTAATAGTTAATTAAATTGTGAGTGTTCCCTGTGTACTTTGTATTTTCTCTCATTTACACTTTAATCCACTGCTTTTTATCAACTTTATAATGATTTTTCATGTATATGTATGATAGATATATTTTAGGCTTTTTTTTACTTGGAAACATTTACCGATCCTTTCTTCTTGAAACACTCTTGAGTTTCCCTGATGTCAAAATCTTATGACTATTTTCCCTTGTCTTTAGGTATGCCCAGTAAGTAGCACATAATAGGCATGCTATACACATTTAAAAGTGAATAAATAGATTATACCATTTGGCTAACTTATAAATAATGTAATCACTTTTATGTTCTCTCTTAATTTTTTCTCTATATAAAGCATGACTCATCTATACCCAGTTACAATATTCCTTCTTGGAATTCTTCTTATGGATATAATGTAAAATAATTCAAATGATTTCACAATGATATGCAAAAGATGCATATATTTGTTTATAAAAACTTATCTATATTGAATTAACTAAATGAAGAAAGCACTATAAATATATTTCTACATGATCTAGCACTTTAGATATATGTTTAGTATTAGTAGAACATTCATCTTGCATTTTTAACTTTCCAAGCTGTAGACACATTTCTATAACTGCAATTAATATATTAATGGGATATAACAAACTGAATGTATCAATTTTAAGTACCATTTATAATCCTATAGATAACCTGTTTTTATTCTTTTAAACACTGATCTTTATCCTCTATAGAAGAGTCTATAAACCTTACAAAGATAGCAAGTTGAGTAAAGTTGACTGAATTTTTTGAGAAAACTGTTAGGATCCTTTCGTGTTGATAGCAAAACAACTGAAAATGACTCTCCAGCAGCACAGATATGGTATTCCACTATTCCTCGATTCTATCAAGAATGTGTTAACAACCATTTGCTATAAAAAACCTAAACATATTTTTAAAACAATGGCCTGGAAACTTTGGAAGGAACACCATGGGAAGCCACTAAGGCTACCATTAGCAGTGAGATAATAGCCTACTAGCATCCCACAGCAACAAAAAGCAACCCAGCATGTAACTTATGGTCTAATTTGATCATGGAGATGGAAGAGAGTAAATTTCTGAACCAGATCTTAGAAAATGAAGCAATTTATGGAACTACCATATTAATTCTGAAAGAAATTTGTGTTTCTCCAAGATGTTTCTTTTCAGGTTAATGATTTTCAACTCTTATCAAATAACTAGCTATAGCATTAAACTAATGGGCAATTTACTTCAGATCATGGATTTGTTAATAAATTCAAATGACTTGAGATTAGTACCCCAGAAGCCACAGGAATGTTCCTCAGTCAAGGAATAGATTCACCTAGAAGTGAATAAAATTAAATGCCATAAACACTAATTTTAGACAGTAATGTCATTCAAGGTGATATTAGCAAAAGCAAAGAACAAAGAGTTCATCAAAGTGAAATGAATCTAAGTCCAGGAAGTTTGACCTCTCAGGTGTAACTTTACAATGGATTTCTTCCAAAATTGTTAGATTGGTAGTCAGGAAAATAAGTCAAAATCTATTCTAAAGCTCTTATAATAGATTTTCTATCCATTGAACCTATATTCTATAATTTAGAAGCAAAGATCTTTTCAAGCCACTGCATAACTTAAATTTTATCATCCCTATAATGTAAATCTAGATCTTTTTCTATTACACAAAACTTCCATTTGTCTTATTAAAAGGTATACAGAGATGAGATTAGCCAAAGATTTACAAGGCAATTTAACAATTTTTTGTGTTTATTCTAAGGATGATTCAGTTAATAATAATGCTTACTGAACACTTACTTTATGTCATGCAGTATGCTGAGTTACATGAATTGCCATATTTAATGTTTACCACAACTTATGCAATAAGTATTATTATTAGTCTGTTTTACAGATGAGGAAAGAAAGATTCATTCATGTTAAGTATATAGTCATACTAATATAACCAGTAGTCAAGTGTAGTTTGAGTCTTGGCTCTTTGGATCCAGAAACCACACTCTTAACAGCTCTATCAACCAGACACTCTTTATACACTTTTGTTATATATGAAATATTTCACAATATAAATTCTAACATTTATAGATTCAGTCTCTTCATAGTATACATTGTCTTTGAATTGAATTATAAATATAAAGCTATTCAAATGGAAGTCTCAACAGGGGTTTTTTTCTAATTAACAAATTATTATAGATTCATATGACATAATAAATGTGTACAAAGAGCTGCTGTTATTTAGAAAATGAATAATGATAACAAAGGTGTTTTGTTTATAGAAATAAAACATATTATAAAGCTAAAATAATTGAAATATTGTGTTAAGGCCAAATAAATTAATAGCAATGTAAATAAAACATAGTGAAAAAAACCTTCATATTAGTGATATTTTATATGCACATGTATTTGAATATTTATATGCATATTTAATAAAAAGGATGAAAAAACTGATTTTACAAAGAAACAGAATTCAGGTATCTCAAACATTTGGAATATGGAAAGTATATTCTTGGGGGAAAGTTTGTTTTGTTTTTCTTTACGTCTGGGTTAATATTTTACTTGATTTTTTTTTCCATTTAAATGAACAACCTGCCCTAGCTGATTTGGCTCAGTGGATAGAACATTGGCCTGTGGACTGAAGGGTCCCAGGTTCCATTCCAGTCAAGGGCACATGCCCGGGTTGTGGGCTCAATCCCCAGGGTGAAGTGTGTAGGAGGCAGCTGATCAATGATTCTCATCACTGATGTTTCTCTTTTTCTCTTCCTTTCTGAAATCAATAAAAATAAAAAAAAGAACAACCCTTCTCCTCAACCTACAATGGCATATAGTATAAAAAAAGAGTAACGCAAAGAAATGGTTAGTGTGCCATATTTTAGAAAATAGCAGGAATTTGAGAGTTGTTTCTTGAGTAATTAAGAAGAAAAGTGCCCATAAATGAAGAGTAATGATATCAGGATGGTTAATATACAGTGAGAGAAGATCTTAGATCATGGTAGGAAGTCATGTACTTAGAAAAGGTCACAACCAATGAGGAACATTCCATGGCAGGTAAAGGTTGCTAATTGCCTATGAAAACTCAAGACTGACATTCTTTGTTAAATTTTTATTAGCATGTAAGTAATTACCCTGAAATATCTCCAAATCCATTAAAACTCTGATCACTTTGGTTGTGTTTGGTCAGTGGCATTTTGTAGGATAGAACAGGGGTAATATCTAGCATAGATAAAAATGGCACAATAATGGATGCTTTCAGTTAATGAAAATACAGTTTTGGGAACATTAACACTTTTCATGGATTGGAAACTATTCCCAGGTTTTTGCTTATTAATTCAAGAAAATTATTCAACTTCAATGTGCTCAGTTCCCTCATCTGTAAAATGGGGGAATAATAGTTTTGTTGTGGCTATTGTATAAGATAAGTCATACAAAGAATTCAGAAAATGCCTGTCACATAAAAAAGCCACTATTAAGCAATATTACCATTATTGGTAGAGCTAAGAGCAATGAAGGGAAACAGAAGACAGCAGAGCAAGAGCAAAGAGAGAAATGACTGAAGATGAGACCTAGTGAGATGAACTTTTTTTCCCCAAAATATACTGGAAAGAGATGGTCGTGAAAAGTCTGGGATAAGAAAGCACCACCTGATGTGATGCAAGCTATGCTGTGTGTTCATTTTCTTATCTCCGTGGACATAGAGGAAGCTATATTCCTCTGCCTTCTGCTGCAGGTTAGATTCTCTGGATCAGACTTTGAGACAGTGTTTTTAATGAATGATATTTATGAATGATCAACACCTATAGTAGAGCTCCAGAGGACAGAGACAGGATTAGACAGTAGGAGAAGCCTCTGTGATAATTCCTCCACTGGAGTTTGTCATCCTCCCCACACAGCATTTTCCTTTACCAATGCAATACCTCTGATACCAGGGGTGTATCATATACAGGAGTCAGGGCTATTTACATCACAACCTGGACCTACTACAGTGTTTTCTTATAGCCTAGCCCTAGACTGTTGTCAAAACTTGTGACAGTATAAGGGCTAGAACAGTATCTACAGGAGTTACATATGCTGTCTCAAAGCCTAAAGATGCTCACCAGCATGACACTTCATTCTTTATGATATAAGATGTAAAATTATTTTTTCTTTTACTTTGGAGGAAATATCCAAACATGCCTCTAAAATTTTGAGAAATAGCCTGGCTGGAGTAGCTCGGTGGTTGAGCATTGACCTATGAACCAGGAGGTCATGGTTTGATTCCTGGTCAGGGCACATGCCTGGCTTGTGGGTTTGATCCCCAGTGTGGGGCGTGCAGGAGGCAGCTGATCAATGATTCTCTCTCATCATTGATGTATCTATCTCTTTTTAAAAAAATATATTTTCTTGATTTTTTACAGAGAGGAAGGGAGAGGGATAGAGAGTTAGAAACATTGATGAGAGAGAAACATAGATCAGCTGCCTCCTGCACACCTCCCACTGGGGATGTGCCCGCAACGAAGGTACATGCCCTTGACCGGAATCAAACCTGGGACCTTTCAGTCTGCAGGCCGACGCTCTATCCACTGAGCCAAACCGGTTAGGGCTGATGTTTCTATTTCTTTATCCTCTCCCTTTCTCTCTGAAGTCAATAAAAAATATATTTTAAAAAAAGTTGAGAAATTTAATGTTAACTCCTGAAACATCATTGAGTTTCTCTCTCAACTTGAGTGTATGCATATTGTCAAAGTTTCCTGCATGCTAGCCACAATTTGCTCATCTAGACTTGATAGTTAAATATCATAGTGGATCAATGTGATGTTCTACAGGATGTCCAGATAGTTCAGCTCTCTTTGTCCTACATTGGGACAGAAGGCTAATGAGTTGATATAACCCTGGAGCAAATCTATGAATATTTTTGTTCATTCCATACCAATGTGAAGTACTAGAAAAGAATCCATTTGCCATATCACTGGACACAAACCATGTACCTGAGGCTGTGATGGTCTTCTCTCACACAGAGGCTATAATTGAGGCTATCACTGGTTGAGTTTGCAGTAATCTGCTGTCATCATCCAGGATCCAGGCCATTTCTGCAGGGCTGATACTGGTAAAAACTAAATGGAGATATGATGGATATAACCACTCTGAACCCTTTATATCTTGCAAGGTGACATTTATTTCTGCCACACACTACCCGGATGCAAGATTGGTTTTAATTTGGTATGTTGGGTGATGTGAAACAGTTTAAGAGGCTTCTTCTCAGCTTTCCCCACTATGTTAGCCCTTACCCCCATAGGTCAAGCTCTCAATGTGGAGGTTGAGACAACTCCCAAGCATGTCAATCCCATTTATAATTCAAGTACAAGGAAAATGATTACCAGGTGGGATTACCAGGTGCACCCCCTGTAAACCAAAGCTCAGGCAAGTCTATACAAGTGACCCTTGAGCAACACAGGTTTGAACTGCATGGATCCACTTATATGTGGATTTTTTTCAATAAATATATTGAAACATTTTTGGAGATTTCCTTAGTACCATGAAGCAATTGTATCAATTACACTAGGCTACCATAAAGCAATCAGACTGATGTTTCTTTGTTATCAATTTATGAATCATTATACCTATAAATAAATATGAATTTTGTTTTCCCATTATCTTTTCACTTTTGACGTGTAATGTTAGAACTATGTATAACATCTAGAGTGTTTTCCATCATATAAGACACTATTGTTGTAGGTACTGACAAATGGTTCATCTTATAAACAGACAATATAAACTTATGGTATTTATGAATAGAGTACAGTACTATAAATGTATTTTCATTTCCTTATGATTTTCTTAATAACATTTTCTTTTCTCTAGCTTACTTTATTGTAATTACTGTATATAATATATATAGCATACAAAATATATCTGCATTGACTGTTTGTGTTTTCCTCAAGGGTTCCAGTCAACAGTAGGCTATTAGTAGTTAAGTGTTTGAGGAGTCAAAAATTATATGCAGATTTTTGACTGTGCAGAGGTGGGTGCCACTTACCCCCATGCTTTTCAAGGGTCAATTGTATTTATTATCAGTTCCCCATATGACTCCACTCTAATGGGAGCAGTTGCATAATACTTAGGACCTTTTAGTATCATTGTTATCATTGTCAACTTAGAGTCTGTTCAACAGTCCTCAAAATGAATATTTTTTTTCTTTCCCCAGTGTAACTGAGTGCATGGCTGTAAGTCATTGTGAAGAAAAACAAATGCAAGCTTTACTGTATCCCACATCTGAAAACTAGCTCACTTCTAAGAGCTATGTGATGGATTTTGATATTTTATTTCTTTGATAGCATAAACTAACATTCCAATTAGCTGCCCTTATATATTTTTCTTTGCTCTTTTTTTTAATTCTGATTTATATTAGATAATAAATTAAATATCCTATATAATAAAGAGGTAATATGCAACTTGACCATTACTCTAACACACAAAGATGACTGCTCCCACGTGGTCAAAGATGGCCACCACAAGATGGCTGGCAGGGGAGGGCAGTTAGGAGGGACCAGGCCTGCAAGGGAGGACAGTTGGGGGCAACCAGGTCTTCAGGGGAGGGCAGTTAGGGGTGACCAAGCCAGCAGAGGAAGGCAGTTGGGGGCGACCAGGCCATCAGGGGAGGACAGTTGGGGGGGACCCAGGCCTGCAGAAAAGAGCAGTTGGGGGCGACCAGGCCAGCAGAAGTGGGAAATTAGGGGTGACCAGGCCAGCAGGGGAGGGCAGTTAGGGGCAATTGGGCCATCAGGGGAGGGCAGTTAAGGGCGACCAGGCTGGCAAGGGAGGGAAGTTAGGGTGACTGGGCCAGCAGGGGAGGGCAATTGGGGGCAACCAGGCTAGCAGGGGAGCAGTTAGGCATTGATCAGGCTGCAGGGGAGTGGTTAGGGGGTGATCAGGCTGGCAGGCAGAAGCGGTTAGGGGCAATCAGGCAGGCAGGCAAGCAAATGGTTCAGAGTCAGCAGTCCTGGATTGTCCAGTGGGATCGGGCCTAAACGGATAGTCAGACATCCCTTGAAGTGTCCCAAAGTAGAGAGGGTGCAGGCTGGGATGAGGGACACCCCCCATGCATGAATTTCATGCACTGGGCCTCTTATTTATTTATAATTATAATATGAACCACCACTATAACAACAAAACATTAGAAAGCTTACAAACTCTGGAAAAGTCTCAAAATCTAGAAAATAACATTTAAAAAATAGATTTTCATTGATTTCAGAGAGGAAGGGAGAGGGAGAGAGATAGAAACATCAATGATGAGAGAGAATTATTGATCGCCTACCTCCTGAACACCCCCCACTGGGGATCGAGACCGCAACCCAGGCATGTTCCCTTGACTGGAATCAAACCTGGGACCCTTCAGTCCACAGACCAATGCTCTATCCATTGAGCCAAACCAGGTAGGGCTAGAAAAATGACCTTTTTAAAATAATTAGCTAACCAATATATCACTCAATAAAATTACTGTTTGTATACATTTGATTGCCTATTCTTGCAAGAAAAATTTTGTCCTACTTTTTTTTATTTGTCTTTATTGTTGAAAGTATTACACATGTCCATGTGATTCTTTGTGTTCTTTTTTTTCCCCGTTGACCCTCTCCACCCCATACCCAGGCCTTCACCACACTATTGTCTGTGTCCATTGGTTATGAATATATGCATATAAGTTCCCTGGTTAATCACTCACTTCCCACCACCCCAATCCCACCTTCCCTCTGAAATTCGTCAGTTTGTTCCATGCTTCTATGTCTCTGGTTCTATTTTTTTCATGAGGTTATTTTGTTCATTACATTCCACATATGAGTGAGATCATGTCATACTTATCTTTCTCTGATAGGCTTACTTCACATAGCATAATACTCTCCAGGTCCATCCATGCTGTTACAAACAGTAACAGCTCTTTATTTTTCACAGCTGTGTAGTATTCCATTGTGTAAATGTACCACAGCTTTTTTATCCACTCATTTGCGGATGCTCACTTGGGTTGTTTCCAAATCTTAGTAATTATAAATTATGCTGCTATAAACATGGGGTGCATATATTCTTTCTGATTGGTGTTTCTGATTTCTTGGGATATATTCCTAGTAGTGGGATCACTGGGTCAAATGGGAGTTCTATTTTTAGTTTTTTGAGGAAACTCCATACTGTTCTCCACAGTGGCTGCACCAGTCTGCATTCCCACCAGCAGTGCACGAGGGTTCCTTTTTCTCCACAACCTCACCAACACTTGTTGTTTATTTGTTGATGATAGACAGTCTGACAGATATGAAGTGATACCTTATTGTCATTTTAATTTGCATCTCTCAGATGATTAGTGAAGTGTTATTAGTTTCAGAAACCTGCTTGAAGCTCCAAGGGATCCACTGATCCACTGCTTGTGTTTATCTCTACAGGCCTTGGCTGCAAGCAGGAGGGGCCAATCTGACCTCTAAAGTAGGTTTGTTAGCAACATGGGGCCCAGGGTTGGGTCAGCAAACTTCGCCTGGTTCCCCAGGGTCCACCCATGCCTGCCTTTGCCTGCCAGCCAGCTGTCAATCTTAATCGCTAAAAAGTTTGTTTCTGAAAGTGCTTTAGGCAGAGGAGGTGCTGTTTAGCTTTCAGGGAATGTGATGGGTGCGTTTCCTTGTCCTAGAGCTACTACTCAGTTTAAGTGGTCCAAAATATTACTCTGCCCTCGGCTTGACAGAGATACTTGTATTGAGATCAATAGGGTTGGCTGGAAACCTCGAGTTTTTATCAGCTCTCCCATGTGGGGAAAGTACCAGTCTGGTTCCCAGGATAGTGGGGTGGACAGCTCCTCTCCCAATCCAATCACTGAGGGCTCCTGAGACTGTTTAGACCCATAGGATTGACCTCTGCTTTTGTTTCCTCTGAAAAAGTCAAAATACAGGGTGTAGTGGGCATGCAGTGCTTCTGAAAGTAGGAGGAGTTGCAAAACAGGTCTGCCTCTTTGGCAGCCATTTTTTCTCTTCCAACACCTAACATTATTGCTCCCATTCCTATTATGTCCATTGCCATCCAAAAAAAAAAAAATAGTTGAGGAAAAATCACAGTTAAAAATAGAATGGTAATGAAATAAAGATAATTAGAAAAATGGTATCTAGGAAGTACCTCAGCACTTTCAAATAGATATATGGGTATAGATAATTTTAAATGAAGCAAATTCCACAACGTCAACTACCATGTATATTCTTCCCTAAAATTCATTTGTGTTAATGAGAATGAGTATCAGGGTCAAAGCATCATCTTGGTTCCCCAATTCTCCTTCTCTTTCACCGTTCTCTCATTTTACAGAAAAAAGGTTTCCATAACACTCATTATGTTAGGGTTGTCTAGTGGTGTAAATACCTATAGGTTTAACAATGAAAAAGTTACAATATTGCTGTCAATGTTAAGAAAATTACTATTACTAATGACTAGATATCCACTTGTTTTTTGATTCAGGTGCTTTTCAGTTCTTTGCTTTCAACAAAGATGCCCTAATCTAGTTACCAGAGAACTCAGAGTACATAGACTTGAGACATTTCCTATAGCAAAACTCAATTATTATCTATTTATGTTCATGAAGAAGTTACTCAGCACTGACATCTTTAAAATGATAAAAAGAAATCTAATTGGTGTCATGTTTTGATTATTCCAGCAATAAGTAATATCCATATACAGGTATATAAACCAAATGAGGAAGCAAAAAACATTTAGGAATATACTTTTGATAACTTTTTACACTTTAGGTAAATTAAATTCTTCAAAATTTATAAAATATGATGCCAATGTTTTGATTAATTAATTACTACTAATATTTATAATTGGTAATAAAACAAGAAAATTTAGCGTTTAGAGATTTGTTATAAGAGGATATTTATAAAAATGATGTCAATTTAGGTAAACATTTTATTACAGAAACACGCTAATGTGATTAGTGACAGTTTTAAATATAAAATATCTCATATTATCCTAAGATTTTGTGGAAGGAGTGCAATGTTAATATGATTTCAAGGAGAAAACAACACAAAGTTTCTGATTGTGAAATAAGAGCTTTATTGATACATTGTTTTTCACAATGGTGTGGTTGTACAGATCTTTATGGTATTTGGGTGATATGAAATATTTTCAGACAGATATAACAATTTTATTTTAAAATGTCAGTGTATGTAATATGCCATACCTTATCTTTCACAACTCCTTAAACTTAGATTAAAAAAAAACATAATACATTATTACTGTACAATGACTAAAAAGTTTTTTTTTTTAAATCCCTATAGAAGTGACATTAACAAAATGTGTGTTTTCACCTATTCTGCTTGTATATCTTTTATTTTTCACAATAGAATTTATTGTTTACTATTCAATTTCTGTATATGTGCAGCTCAGTGAAGAAAATTGACATTTCTTTATTGCTAGCTTTTATATATGGGTCAATATTGCAGATAAAACTTAACAACATACAAATTATAAAAAGTTGAAATACAGTGGACATACTGAAACTTACTGTAATACTAGAGGCTTGGTGCATGAAAATTCATGCACTGGAGGGGGGTCCCTCAGCCCTGCCTGGCCCCTCTCATAGTCTGGGAGCCTTCAGGTGTGGGAGGTAACCCGGTGATCAGGGGAAGGCGATGCCCCATCACACCTCTGCTGCTGCCACTGCCAGCAGTGCAAGCCTCAGCCAGCCCTGGTTACCTGAGCCTCGGACAGCACTGGGCATCTGGGGGCCTGAGGGGACTGGGTGCTGCCATCTTGTGGCTGTGGGTGCCACCATCTTTGAGGGCATGACAGTCAATTAGCATATTCCCTCCTTATTGGCTGTGGGCACTGCCATCTTTGAGGGAGGGGCAGTCAATTAGCATATTCCCTCCTAATTGGCTATGGGTGTCAACATCTTTGTGATGGTGTGAGTGTCAATTAGCATATTCCCTCCTTATTAGATAGGATTTTTACATGTAGATATTGTTTATTTAGAGAACAAGAACAAAGAAATAGAAGTATAATTGTTTACAATTTAAATATCCCCATGCATAAATATCTTGCCATGGTGCTTGTATGAATGTGTGTATATGTGTGTGTGTATATTTACCTGCCTATAATGTTGTCTATTTTATCTATCCAATATAAAATAATACAACTTGGAGATCTATTTATAAATTTTCACTAGTTATAAATTTTCTTGAAGTATTCATATGCTTTTTAAGATTTGTGCTTGAAACTGAATACAGTACACATCTTTATGTTAAACTTAGCAATATAATTTACTATTTTTCAACTTAGTTTTTAATATACTATATGCTCATGTGAAAGAGATGGAGATATATCTATCATTTCCATATGATCTTCACTGCAAGTTTCCCTCCTCTTTGAAACTAACTTTAATTTCAATATGTCTACAAAGAGGTAATGACATTTAACCTAGCTCACTATTAACATATAACACTTCTTTAGAAACCACATCTGAATCATTTGGATATTTTCTTTGCTTTTAAACCAATTAAAATTCAAGTCAATCCTAAACATTTTAGTTTTAAAAGTTTATTTACATCTATTAACATGAGTTTCAGCTATTTTCTTAATAATTTTACTAAATAAACTATAAATTATATGGCAAATAATTTATTTTTATTACAAATTCATGTACTGCTTCTGACTTCTTGTATCCTCAATTCATCTTAATGGAAACAGTCTGGTTTTCATAATTGCACCACCTGTTTCATCAGCATGGAACACCCTGCCGCCATGACTTTTGTCCAAAAGTCTTCTAGTCCATATGCCATCTCCTTTCATCAAGCTTTCATTGGTACTTTGCTTCCTCAAATAAGCACCCCATACCTGAAAATAATACTTACTATGAACTCTACATCTGAAAATAGTTTTCCTCTCAAAGCACTAATTTAACTTGTTATTCAGACTTACTTTCTACACAGAATTATAATATTTAGACACATATTCCATATATTAATAAATACATAAAATATGGAATACTTCATGCATTTGAATGTCATTCTTGCGCAGGGGCCATGCTATTCTCTGTATCATTCCAATTTTACTATATATGCTGCCAAAGTGAGCACAGTCTATATATTTTTAAAATATTTTTTATTGATTTTAGAGAGAAGAAGGAAGAGTAACAGAGAAAGAAACATCAATGAGAGAGAAACATCATTGAATGGCTGCCTCCTGCACACCCCCTACTAGGGATAGAGCCCACAACCCAGACATGTGCCCTGACCTAGAATCAAGTCCGTGGCCCCTTGTTTCATGGGTTGATACTCAACCATTGAGCCACACCGGCCAGCCAATCTATAAATTCTTGAATGCAGAATTAATGTTGAGCTCACCTATTATTCCTAACAGTCCCATAGTATACTGTCATGTACTCATATTAAAAAATTACTTAATAGATCAGTAAAACTGAGCAGATGGATTATTTCAGTCCTGTTAAATCTCAATGTTCCCTAATATTTTCCACTTGTAAATGCTAATTATAAGAATATATGCTTATTATATTTTTTATTTTAAAGAATTAACACTTTTCTTTTTTGATTGAAATATATAATTTTCCTCTCAGATATTTGTAAGCAATTATTTAAGTGTTGGCTGGGATCCAGACAAATTTGTAAAGAAAGTAATTGTCATAAGTGTTTCCCTCCACATCCTGCATGGTTCAGGGTTCAGGTCTGGAAGAGGGGCCGCACACAAATGAAAGAGAAAAGACAAGAGATAATTTGGAAATATTGGGGGACCAGGTGGGTAAGTCCAACTCAAGAGGAAGGACTTCCCCTGTGCTCAGGCCTCACCAAGCTTTTTATAGTGAGGGGTAAACAAGGTAGTGGTTACCATAGTTACACTTTTCTTGTGAGTTTCACTTGTTTTGACCATGGTTACACTTCCTGCACTTCCTCAGCCTATTAGTTTCCCAGATAAGATCTAGGGAGTGTTATAAGGTCAAGCCTAATTATGCTAAGAGGACTGTGCCCTCTAAGCTAGGACTTGTTTGTGACTTTGCCAGAAGGTCAGTCCGAGGCTCAACCCTATATCAGTTTCCCACAAGTAATGATTAAATTTCCTAGAGTGTCCGTAAAACGTTTTTAGTTATTGCCCTCCTTTAGAAATCTAGCATAGTTCTCTTTCCAAATGACTTCATTAAAAAACAAAAGCACCTCTGTTTCATACAAAAATGAGGTATTTATGACTAAATAAAATATCAACTTTTCCTATAAACCTACTAAAAAATTAAACACCAATTATGAAAGTTCAGGCAACAGAAAGAAACATAATAGCATAACTGCTATTATTACTAATAATACAATTAGTACGAATTTTCTATTTATAAGGCATTATGTTTAATGCTTTACACAAATTATCTCATTTAATACTCATGGCAATGCCAAGTGTTATTACCATATCCATTTTCCACAGAAAGGCACAGATTCACAATACCAAAACCTCGCTCTTTTCCCTGATTTTCTTGAGGAGATAGTTTCCCTATATCCTACCCTTCTGACCTTCTGCTCTGCTTTTTTTGCCTCTACACAGTGGAGAAATGGATTATAAAGTAGTAAAAGGTAGACCTCAGTTTGAATTTATAAAGTGGGGGATGCTAATCAATCAAAATTCCTAAATTTGGGGAATTTACACTCTGCCGTTTTACAATTTCCTCCCATAGTGAGAAACAAAAGTCCTGAGTGAGTCCTCCATGAACACTCAAAATTTCCCTTGAGTGGACTATGCCAAGGTCTACACTGGTGTGGTCAGGAGTACCTTGAAGCTCATTAGTGGCACACATTTAATCCATATTCTCCAAAGCACCTTTTATCAGTAATTAAGCTGATATATTGATCTACACTTGCCTGATTCCTCTGACTCTCTCAATTGCTCTTTATAGATACTCAAAAAACTACAAACATTATGAACATCAAGTAGCAGGAGCAATAGTCAAACCCAAAGATTCTGATCACAAAGACCATGCTCTTCATGGCCTTGTGCTTATAATGATTTTATCTTCTAAAGTAAGTAGGAGTTAGCAGAAACCTGAAATGTTATCATTGCTCCTAAACTGTGAATGCATTGCCATATTTCTTTTAGACTATTTATCATTGCTCCTAAACTGTGAATGCATTGCCATATTTCTTTTAGACTATTTTCTTAGTTATGCTACTTCTTAAACCCTTCTGCTTTAAAATACATGGTCTATTTTGTTTTGATTTTGAATGTAAAAAAAAATCCATCAAACAAAATGCAAAAGTATATAGGGGCTCTTCTAAAGGTATAAAAATATGTTCAAAGGGTTTTTAAAATAGTCATCAAGGTTAATAATTGGGATAAGCCAAAATACTATGTAATATGTACCCTAAATATGTAAATGCATACCTGACCAAACTCGAGGTTTATTTCACACTCTCAAAGTGTCCAATGGCTAGGTGGCTCTTCTCACTAAGAGTCAATGAATAAGGCTCTTTCCATTTTGTGTCTCCACCATTATCTGAGTCAGTGCTATTTAATAGCATGTTCTACAATGATGAGAATGTATTTATTAAACTTTTGAAATGCAGCTAATATGAATGGGGAACTTATATTTAATTATATTTAATTTAGTCATTTTAGATTTAAATAGCCACATTTGGCTAATGGCTACTGTATCAGACAGTACATCTATTAGGTCTCATTATTTTAAATATTCAGTCAATGGAAAGAGGAAAAAAGAAAAGAAAGAGGTACATTTCTTTTTTCAAAGGCTTGATGTAGAAGTGGCCCTCATTTTTTCACTTGAATTCCATTGATGACAATTAGTCAAATGGTCACACCTAGATGTTTGCATACAAATATAGACGTATTCATCCCTGGCTGAGAGTCTCTGGTTTGATTCCCGGTCAAGGGCATGCACCTCTGTTGCAGGTTCAATCCTGCCCTGGTCAGGGCACATTCCGGAGGCAACCAATTGATGTGTCTCTCTCACATCAATGTTTCTCTCTCTCCTCCCCTTCCACTTCTCTAAACAATCAATGAAAAAAAATCCTCAGATGAGGGTTAAAACACACACACACAACCAAGCAAATATAGACTTATTTAGGCTGCTGCTTCTCAGTTAGGGCTGTACACTATAAAAGGGGTAATTGCTTTTATTGGCCAGTGGAAGTCTCTATTACACTTGACTAAAAGTAATCAGTACATTGTTTTCTTTAAAATTTGTTAATGTTAAAATAAAGTGGAAAAATTAGAAGAGTATTAGAATAGTTATAAAGTCATAGTTGGTGATGGCTATGGGCTTCCTCTACCTTTTGTTCTAACTGAAAAGAGAAGATACATGAGAAGAGAGACTTGGTATAAAGCTCTAGATGGAGAGGACATCTAGGGTTTTCTGGATCTCATTTATGAAACCCCTAAGGCAAATTAATCCAATTTCTGTAATAAACTGCAAACAGATGGTTGAAGACATTTGCTGCTACTGAATCCACTAAGTAGTTTTGAAGTTGCAGAACTGACAGAAGTTGTGCTTAAGCAGAAATACCCAGTAGTATCAATATCCCAACACATAAATAATACAAAAGTAGATATTTTCACCAAGAAGAAGAAATAGCAGAGGCAAGAAAAGTCACGGAAGTTTAAAAGACAAGTTTAAAGAAGGGAGACTGCATATAAAGCTATCTGGCAATTCTTGGATTGTCTACTAAAGGGTAGAGTGGTATGAGGTAATTTTCTTCAGGATAATTGTCTTCTATAGAATTAAGGTATTAATATTGCCCATTAATCAGCATTGTTTTAGTTACACAGGACAGAAAATCACTTACACAAAGAAGGTATTTTATTAATTCCTGCAACTATTGTACAAAGCTATCCTGAAGTATTCAGCAAACTGATACTGTATTTTGTGGACACTCTCTCTTCCTCAGCATTCATATTAATGAGTGCGGTTGGCAAAGACTGGGTTATGTGGCTATCCCAGTGACCAAGAGGCAGTTTACTGTAATTCATAGCTCAATGAGAACCATTCCCTGGGGAAATATGAGAGTAAAAATAAACAAAAACATAAACAAAAAAACAAAATAAGACATAACTAAAAAGGATGTGCATTAAGCTAAATAATTGCTACTGCTCTTTATAATGATAAAATTCTGAATCTTTGATATAATTTTACCAGTTAAATTTCCCCAGGCAAAAGTACTGGTCATATTCATAGGTATTCAATTTCTTTAACCCAGCTCTACGTGTCATCTATTTGTTATTTCAAGCAAAGGAATTGATTCATTATACTCTAATTTTAAGCTTTAAAAAATTATTGTTATATATTTCTTGGCCTAAATATCCTAACCTTCAGATAATATTACTGTCCTAGTATGAATAATTTAATATCTACACTTTATAAAAATATTAACATTCTAGCACACTTTTATAAAATGTATGGCATTATTTTACTTGACAAATAAGCAGATAAGAGGTGCAGTTATAAGTGGTATAGGCAGTATGATATATTCATTAGGATAAATTTTTTCATAATTTAGCAGCCTTGGGGTTGTATTATAAGGACCTTGTCTATAATGCTAGAAGTTCAACCACTGGAAATTCATTTTTAAAGGTAGGATATTGCCCCCTATTTTTAGTTCATTCATTTAATAAATATGTATTGACCATCTGACAATGTCTTAGTTGCTCAAGTACAGCATTGAACAAGCCTGAGTGAAATCTGTGCTCCTGTGCAGCTTGCACGTTAGTGTGTGTATGTGGGGGAGTAATAATACACTGCTAACATTCTAAGAATTGTGCATCCAGTTCCCTACAGGAAAGAAACAAATAAATTGAATTCAACAGTCTGTGGTGCACCTGTGGCTAAAGTGGGGAGTGCATGTCCTTACACTTTTGAGTGAGACAGTACCTATGTTAACTCCAGATGTCTACTTGGGTTTCAGGCAATCCTTTCCTGATGTTGGCTTTGGCTATTTGGCCCTTGAAGATTCCTACAGTTACAGGCTTCATAAAGTCACTTTTACCCATTTTTATTTTTCTTTCTGGTTTATCTGCAACATATTAATAAGATATTTTATAAGGCATGCCATATCCTTAGGCAAAAATAGTCGCTTCAGTTATTACCTTTAATTAAATACCAGTTTTATTTTCCAGGAATAATACTGCATTTTATCTATTTCAAACTCTTGCTTTCAGACTGAGATCAAAGTTCATAGTGAGTAGTAGAAAAGACCATGATGAAAAAAATGTCATATATGAAGAAGGAAGGCATTAATGAGAAAAATTGTTGGGTCCCTGTTAATTCACTGTATGAAGATAGGCAAATAAATAATTGCTTCTTTAATGCCTATTCTATTCTATTCTATTCTATTCTATTCTATTCTATTCTATTCTATTCTAATATTATCTAATCTAAACTAAAATATCAGCTACATTCCCTTGTATGGAAATGAGCCTCAGCTAGGTCTGCATCATCAGGGCATGTGCAGCTGCCTCTACCTAAAAACAGCAATAAGTGGGGGCTTCCTTACCAACATATTTCCTGTCAATGCCTACTTTCCCCAAGTCATTGTTATCTGCTTTCTGGGTAGAGAAAAGTAAGTTGTTGAGATCAATTCTGCTAAGACACGTTTTATAACTTCCTGTAACCTTTCAAGTAGTATTATACTCTGCTTTCTCTCTCTCTCTCTCTCTCTCTCTCTCTCTCTCTCTCTCTCTCTCTCTCTCTTCTTTCTTTCTTTCTCACAAGTCTACCCCAAACCTTGTACTAATGGAAGAGCTTCAACAGCTGGAACTGGATTTAACTTTCAGAAAAGTTTTTCAGTCCTTTCAAAAATATAGTATTAAGAAAGACTTAAAAATGAGCCTTTTCTACTGTTTTTATCATATGTAGTTCTGCAAATGAAACCATCTGTTTCACAACCATAGCCAAGGCCTCAACATGGTGTCTCTCACTAATTTTAGTTTAGGAGCTTCATCTAAACCCTGGTGCATATAAATTCTTGCTACACAGAGGTTCTTAGACATCTCAGGCTAGCCCTGACATGTTGTGGAGTCACAAATGCAATATTGCTATAATCAGAAGTGCAAAGAAAACATGGCTTCCTTATTTAATCTTCTTCATGGTTTTATCCAACACACAAAGACCCTTTCTTTCATAGCACAGACAATTCTGATCTTATTCATCTTTCATTAGATATAAGGCTCAATCTTAATAGCATCTGGTGTCCCTGACACCCTAATTTTTGATTGTGAGTCTGGATGGCCTACCTTTTAGCTTTTGATATAGGGTAAATTCTTTCCCACCATTTCAGCCAGTCAAGCAGCTAACTTCTCTGAATTACCTTTAGGGCATATGGAAATTTCTTCATCCCTAACTCCTCCTACCCTTGCCATCCCTCCCCAAATCAAGTGTATCCTAGGAGTACCTAATCAGACTCTTTGGTTGTCTAACTACTCTAGGAGGGCAGCCATCTTGTGGTGGCCATCTTGTGATGACATCACGCGAGGATGTCGCACAACCCCACCTAGGCTTTTATTATATAGGATTATTATTTGTTCATTATTGCATTATTTTCCATATGAAAAATTATAATCTACTTATGTCTCACCAGAATTAGATGCCTTATGAAGTGATCACCCCATAAGTATAGTACCCATCTGATACAATACATTGTTAATACAATATTATTGACTATATTTCTTGTGCTGTATTTAAATCCCTGTGACTATTTATTAAAAAATATATATATATTTAAAATATATTTTATTGATTTTTTACAGAGAGGAGGGGAGAGGGATAGAGAGTTAGAAACATCAATGAGAGAGAAACATCAATCAGCTGCCTCCTGTACACCTCCCACTGGGGATGTGCCCGCAACCAAGGTACATGCCCTTGACTGGAATCGAACCTGGGACCCTTCAGTCTGCATGCCGACGCTCTATCCACTGAGCCAAACTGGTTAGAGCATTATTAAAATATATTTTTTATTGATTTCAGAGAGGAAGGGAGAGGGAGAGAGAGATAGAAACATCAATAATGAGAGAGAATCATTGATCGGCTGCCTCCTGCATGCCCCCTACTGGGGATCAAAGCCCTAACCAGGGCATGTGCCCTTACTGGGAATCTAACCATGAACTGATTCGTAAGTCAATGCTCAACCACTGAGCCACATGGGCCAGGCCCTGTGATTATTTTTATAACTGGCAATTTGCACTTCTTAATTCTTTTCACATATTTCACCAATCCCCACACCACAGTTCCCATCTGGCAACCATATTTTTTTCTTTTTTCAGTATGATTTTATTTCTGTTTCATTTGTTCACTTATTATGGTTTATAGATTCTGCATATAAGAGAAATCATATGGTACTTTTCTTCCTCTGATTTATTTCACTTAGCATAATAACTTTTAGACCCATGAATGTTGTTGCAAATGCAAAATTACATTATTTTTATGGCTGATATTCCATTTTATGTATATACCACTTCTTTATCCATTCATTTACCAATGGCCATTAAGTTGTGCCTGCAACGTGACTATTATAAATACTAGTAATGCTGCAATGAACACACAGGGCTGCATATATAGCTTTGAATTAGTGTTTTGGATTTCTTCAGATAAATAGCCAAAAGTGGTTCATATGGTAGTTCAATTTTTAATTTTTTGAGGAATAGCCACACTGTATTCCAAAGTGGCTGCATTCCCACCAGCACTATATTAGCATTCCCTTTTCTCCACATCCTCACTAGCACTTGTTTTTTTGTTGATTTATTGATAATAGCCATTTTGGCAGATATGAGGTGATATATTATTTGGCTTTAATTTGCACTTCCCTGATGATTAGTGATGTTGAGCATATTTGCATATGTCTATTGCCCATCTGTATGTCTTCTTTAGAGAAATGATTATTTGGGTTCTTTGTCCATTTTTTAATTGCATGTTTTGTGTGTGTGTGTGTGTGTGTGTGTGTGTGTGTGTGTGTGAAGTTGTAAGTTGCTTATATAATTTGGATATTGACTCCTTATCAGAGATAACATTGGTGAATATCTACTTCCATTCAGTGTTGTTGTTTTTTTCAGTTTTGTGATGGTTTCCTTAGATGTGCAAAAACTTTTTTGTTTCATGTAGTCTTATTTGTTTACTTTTTCTTTTGTTTCCCTTGTTCAAGGATACATACCCCCCAAAAAATATTGCTAAGAGCAATATCAAAGAGTTTACTGTCTATGTTTTCTTCGAGGAGTTTTATGCTTTTGAGTCTAATATTTAAGTCTTTAATCCATTTTGAGTTTATTTTTGTATATGGTATAAGAAAATGGTCTAGTTTCATTTTTTGTATGTATCAATCCAGTTTTTCTAATATAATTTATTGAAAAGACTATCACTATTCCTATTATATATTAGTTGACCATATAGGGGTGGAGCCACCAAATCGCATGGTTCATCATTCGTGATGGAAAGCATAACTTAGCTACACGTTGAAAGAAATGTCTAAGTTCTGATAGTTCTTGTTATTGTTATTGTTATTTCACCTGGCCTGGCTCTTGACTTGTTAAAAGTATGTTTGTGAGATTAACAAATATATTCTCTCTCCACAAGAAATATTTTATCCCAAATTTTATAAGGAGATGCAAATTTTAGAGTCAAAGGTATTATGTGACCTCTTTTTCTTGGTGGTGATACTCTCTTGTTCCTTCTCTTGTTCACTAGGATGATAAATTTTGTGGTTCAATCTTGCAGGTGAATAAAAAAGGCAGATGATTTAAAGGGAAGTGAACATATGTCAGTTAAAATGTTTAAAATATTTGACCTATTTAAAAATTGTTTATTGCACAGTTCTTTAAAAGCTTTATGTAATGCAACCTCAATTAATCTGAACTCAATAATAATATCAATTATCTGATGTTTTCCTGACTTTGGCATTAGTGTCAATTATTCCAATAAGGTCTGTCTGGTGTGGCTCAGTGGTTGAGCATCAACCCATGAACAAAGGTGAGGTCACTGGTTTGATTCCAGGTCAAGGCACATGCCAGGATTGTGGGCTCAATCCCTGGTGGGAGCATATAGAAGTTAGCTGTTCAATGAGGATCCTATATCATCAATGTTTCTATCTCTCTCCCTTCCTCTCTCTCTAAAATGAATAAAGCATATTTTTAAAAAATATTCCTATAGGATATATATTTCAAGCTTGAGTCTATTGTATTTTCTTAGAGGAATTTAGGGCATTGCCTAGTAAAAAGAAAGAATATTCTGTTTAAGAGGAGAGGGAGAGAGAGAGAGAGAGAGAGAGAGAGAGAGAGAGAGAGACCATTGTGTAACTTCTTTTCTACTCAATTTCCCTGATATGAAGATTTGAGCCTATTTTATTCTCTACTATTTTTCCATTATATATCAGATGTGCTCCCACATTTTACTGAATATGTTCAAATGTACATTACTCTTATTACTCATTTCACCCTATTATATTAAAAACTAGAGGCCTGGTGCATGAAAATTCATGCACTGGAGGGGGGTCCCTCAGCCCAGCCTGCCCCCTCTCACAGTCCGGGAGCCCTCAGGGGTGGGAGGCGACCCGGAAATCAGGGGAAAGCAGTGCCCCCATCACACCTCTGCTGCTGCCACTGCCTATAGTGCAAGCCTCGGCCGGCCCTGGTTACCTGAGCCTGGGGCAGCCCTGGGCGGCTGGGCAGCCACCATCCGAGGCTTGCCTGTGCCTCAGGCTGGCCCTGGGCAGCTGGGGGCCTGAGGGGACTGGGTGCCGCCATCTTGTAGCTGTGGGCGCCACCATCTTTGAGGGCGGGGCAGTCAATTAGCATATTCCCTCCTTACTGGTGCCGCCATTTTGAGGGAAGGACAGTCAATTAACATATTTTCTTCTTATTGGTTGTGGGTGCCACCATCTTCGCAACATGTGAGGGTCAATTAGCATATTCCCTCTTTATTAGATAGGATTATTTAAAAGATGAAGAAAATTCTACCAAGGTAAACTTGATAAGATTCATCATGTAGAAAGCATCTTCAAAAGCCAGTGGGCTCTACAGAAAGAGGAACAGAATGTGGTAACTTTCTGGACATGATGGGCTGGGAAATACCCTGAAACACAGTGACCTTAAGATAATCTATATCATTACTCTGATACACTTTTGCTGAAACTCCAGGGTAAAACTCTCCAAATGAGTACATGATATGTAACACTTGATAAAAAAGTGAATCAGAGAACTTTTTCTCTAGAAAAAAATGCGTTTTCAAGTCATATTTAATAGCAGGTAGCAAAAGTTCTCAAATTCCTTTTAGCATTTTTATTTGTATTTATTTATTTATTTATTTTTGCTGAGAGGCCAATCTAACTCATCTCTTTTTAAAATATATATATATATTTTATTGATTTTTTACAGAGAGGAAAGGAGAGAGATAGAGAGTTAGAAACATCGATGAGAGAGAAACATCGATCAGCTGCCTCCTGCACATCTCCTACTGGGGATGTGCCCACAACCCTGGTACATGCCCTTGACTGGAATCGAACCTGGGACCTTTCAGTCCGCAGGCTGACGCTCTAGCCACTGAGCCAAACCGGTTTAATTTGGCTTTAGAATTATAGGCAAAGTCAATGTTGAGCTTATTTGATGTTATTATTTATTATTATATTTATTGTGCTCAAAATTTAAAGATGTCAGCAGGAGCAGATGTGTCCAGGAATGCTTCTCCAGCCAGTAATTCTGCTTTCCTTTTAGGTACAAAACGTTTTCCTTGGAAAGAGACAGGGAGAATGTATGGAGAAAGAGAGAGAGAAAAACAGAGAGACAGAAACACACAAAAATAAACACTACTATTTTTTTTCTAAAAACATAAATATTTGGCATCAAAATCAAGCATTTCCTGAACTTTGTCATGTGTGCATTATGTTGTTTTGTACCCAAATTTGTCTATAGATCCCTTCTGCTCCATGCTCTTCAGTTCTTTGTCTTGTTCTGTCACAGGAAGCTGATTACTGTGGTGGCCATTACTCCTTTTTTTTTTTTAAATTGAATTTATTAGGGTGACATTGGTTCACAAAGCCATACAGATTTCAAGTGTACAGATACACAAACCATCATCTTCACAGTGCATTGTACACCTATCATCCCAAGCAAAGTCTCTTTTTGTCCCCATTTTCCCCTCCTTTGCCCTCCTCCACCTACCTCCACTCCCCTTTCCTCTGGCTGTGACCACACTGTTGTGTCTTTGTGTTATCCTATATAATAAAAGGTTAATATGCAAATTGATCAAACTGGTCATTAATATGCAAAATGACCAGTCACTATGATGCACACTGACCACCAGGGGGCAGATGCTCAATGCAGGAGCTGCCCCTGGTGGTCTGTGTGCTCCCATAGGGGGAGCGCTGCTCAGCCACAAGCTGGGCTGACAGCTGGCGAATGCAACGGCCCATCCTCCGCAGAAGCTCTAAGGATGTCCAACTGCCATTAATCGAACATCCCCCAAGGCCTCCAGGACTGTGAAAAGGCACAGGCCAGACCAAAGGATCCCCCACTCCCAGTGCATGAATGTCGTGCACTGGGATACTAGTGTATATGTGTTGTTTTTTGCTTAATCTCTTCAACTTTTTTACCCAGCTGCCCAAACTCCTTCTCCTCTAAGGCTGTCAGTCTGTTCCATGTATTCTTGCCTCTGTTTCTATTTTGTTGGTCAGTTTATTTGGTTCATTAGATTCCACATATAAGTGAGATCATATGGTAGTTGTCTTTCTCTTGCTTATTTCACTTAGCATAATAATCTCTAGCTGTATCTATGCTGTTGCAAAGGGTAAGATTTCCTTATTTTTTATAGCTGCATAGTATTCCACTGTGTAAATATACCACAGCTTTTTTATCCACTCATCTGCTGATGGGCACTTGAACCATGACTCCCTTTTTATTTTCGCCTATGTTCTGTATTACCACTTGCTGTTTCCCTAAATCCTGTGTAACAACTTTGAAATGAGTCTCCTTTTATTAAAATATTTTGACTACCCATTTATTTCTTGCCAGACTGCTAACAATGTGTTTATATAAAGTATTGCACACATTGACAAACTTTATTGTATAAAATGAGTGCTATTATTACCCATTAAACAAACTCTTATGACTACATATAATTATAGATAATTTCTTTCAAAGAATAACAATTGTTCAATTTTGAGTTACTATTTGTCAGATTTAATACTTTTGGGATAAATCTGAAACTATAATGAAAAATTAAATATTCTTACAAATATAAAAATAATATTCCTTAATCTTGGAACTAAGAAACTACTTAGTTTCCTTTTAAAAAAAAAAAATGTGATTTTTATTGTTGACTAGAGGCCCAGTACACAAAATTTGTGCATGGGTAGGGTCCCTAGGCCTGGCCAGTGATCAGGGTTGATCTGTGGGGCAACCGACAGGGCGATCGGGGGGAAGGGGCATTGGCACCCTCCTTGTCCAGTCTGGGGCCTGCAGGATGGGGGCAAGTCCTGCGTTGAGTCTCCCCCCTATTGGTCAGTGCTCATCATAGTGACCAGACATTCTCCCAGTCATTCTGCTGCTCGGTCAATTTACATATTAGGCTTTTATTATATAGGATAATATTACAGATGTCTCCCATTTTCCCACCCTTTACCCATCTCCTTCCAATTCCCTACCTCTCCCATTTCTTCACCACCCTATTGCCCATGTCCATGGGTTATGCATATAAGTATATAAGTTCTTTGGCTTATCTCTTCTTGGTTTAAGAGTTTTATAAAGAAGAGATTAAATGATAAATTCCTTTTTACAGCAAGATATAGGCTTTAAGGCATCAACACTAAACTATGTTCAAATTAGAGGTAGATTTTAAAAAATATTTAGCTGTTGAATAGTTTATGAGCCTAGATTACCAAAAGATGTATTTGACAAGTTTTGGACTCAAACAGATATGGGCTCCAAAATAAAATTATATCAGAAATTCTTTTTTGGGAAACACAATAGCTCCATCTCATTTTGTGTACTATTTCAATGTAATATACATTTTTTTGTGAAGTCATATATAATAAAAGACTAATATGCAAATTGTCCCCTCAGGAGTTCAACCAACCTGGAGTTCAACTGCTCGCTATGATGTGTGCTGATCACCAGGGGGAGGCACGGAACATGGCAGGAATCAGTGATATGGTACTGGCAAGGGGCAATCAGTGCTAGGCATCCACGAGGAGCCTGCTCCCACCCGCGCAGCCTCTTCCGGGTGAGCTGAGCTTCAGCCGCGGGACCGGGACCACAGGGGCCAGTTGGGCTTGCCTTGGGTTCATGCAGGAGCCAATCTGCAAGCTGGCTGAGAGAGAGCACACTGCCTGTTCGGCTTCTGTGCAGCGCCGCTGGATGGCCCAGAGGCCCACACTGCGCCCCGGCCTGCAGCTTCTGGCCGTTCTCACTGCATCTCTGTGTGGGGACACGGGTGCCGTGACTCAGGTGGAGGGGGGCATGTGGGGGCCAGGGGGCCCAGGTGCTGCCCAGGGCCCAGAGGTCAGCTGGGATCTGCCTTTCCATGCCAGATGCTCATGCTTCAATTGCCAGCCAGGCCTAGGGACTGCACTCGTGCACTGCTTTTGTGCACTGAGCTTCTAGCATATATATATATATATATATATATATATATATATATATATATCATATAGTATATATATATGTATATATATGATATATATATATATCATATAGTATATATATATGTATATATATGATATATATATATATATATATATATATATATATATATCATATAGCATATTCATCCATCCATTTATCCATTCCTTCATTAACTATGTGAGGCATCATGATAGATGTTGAGGATAGAATCATGAAAATTGGCAAGATGTATGTATGTATGGAATTTAAATTAGTGAGAGGAAAATACACAACAAACCAATATACAAGATGAGTAGATTTTATGATAACACCTACAAAGGTGATAAATGTGATCTTGAAATACAGAGAAATAGAGTAGTTAGGTATATCTTCTCTCAGAACATGGCATTTGCGTTGAGACTTGAGAAAGGAGGATGAGCCATGTAAGGAAACAATAGAAAACGTTAGGAATTTGCAACGAACATAAAAATAATATAAAGTGAACTAAAGCATTTTTACATTTGCAATGCAATTTTTCATAGATTTTATCATTATTTTAACACCGTTTACAAATCCAGATTTGATGGTTAGGGAATATGCTCTCATTTACTACTTTCTATACTGCAAAATATAAACTATAATTTAAGTTGAGTTTTTGCCATGTATAATATCTAAAAATGTACAAACTTTTGCCTCATGCATACTTATTTCTTGAGCCCCTATTATGTTCAAAGCATTATGCCATGAGCTGAGAATCAAAAAGATAAGAAAAATAGATACATTGCCTCTCCTCATGAAATAAATAGTTTGATGAACAATATGCATATTTAAACAAGTAACTAAATTAAAATGTGACAAGTGTTTTGAAAGAGGAATGGGGTATGAAATAAGTACGCTGTGGAAGCATCCAATCTAGGCCAGCAGATTTGGCAAGACTTCTTGGAATAAAGTTGTTTATTCTAGAACAAAGTAAAACTCTGGAATTAAATTGTTTTATAAGGTAAACTTTCTCTTAGGCTAGTAAACAAGATATATTTTTAATGGCCTGTGCAATCAATAGAGGGTTAATAATTACTGTAGACAGTCTGCTTGCTAAAATAAGATTTTAATTTATATGGTTTCAAAACAGCCATGCATATAAATAATAATAAGTATAAAGACCTGAACACATTAAAAATTCTCTTATGTATTTCCAGGAAATCTTATTGCTATCAAGACCTAATCAATGAAGCTGCTAAAAATCTGCAGGAAGCCAATAAAAGTTTGATTTTTTCTGCTTTGTAACTTTATATTAATAACTAATGACCTTAAGTTCTTTCATGACACCATTTTTCTCTTAAATAAAAGTTTGATGAAGGACCTCCTTACCCTTTTTTAATTGCAAAGTGAAAAGTAATCCAAGAGAAAGTCCCTCATTATTTTTGTGGGACCTTATGGGGGAGTATAAGATTAATAGTCATTTTATGTATTTAGATGTACAATCAGAGAAACTGAAAGTAAATTTTAGATATCTTATTCTACAGTACCAATTGTCAAGATTCCTAGTGATGAGATTCATATGTATCTCCAAATAATAAATAACTTATATTGTATTTAAAAATCAAGATATTTATATTATAAACTATAATGCAAATACAATTTATGAAATTTCATTATAATTATATACATAAAAAGTTATAGGTTTAATATCTAATGTATCATCATTATTCATAGTGGTAAAATGAATAAATGTGTTAAGAGTATTATACATTATTTATCTTATCTTTCTAATACCTGATCATTTGTGTAAGGACATTTTCCACTTATGCATTAAGCAGTTAAATTATCAATGTACTAGAGGCCTGGTGCATGAAATTCGTGCACGGGGGGGGGGGTTATCCTTCAGCCAAGCCTGCACCCTCTCCAATCAGGGACCCCTCGGGCCTAAACTGGCAATCGGACATCCCTCTCACAATCCAGGATTGCTGGCTCCCAACCACTCGCCTGCCTGCCTGCCTGATTGCCCCTAACCTCTTCTGCCTGCCAGCCTGATCACCCCCTAACCACTCCCCTGCCAGCTTGATTGAAGCCTAACTGCTCCACTGCCAGCCTAGTCGCCCCCAACTGCCCTCTGCTGCTGGCCATCTTGTGGTGGCCACCTTTGACCACATGGGGGTGGCCATCTTGTGCAAGGGTGTGATGGTCAATTTGCATATTACCTCTTTCTTATATAGGATGGCCTATGTTATTTCAGATTTTTTTTAAAAGCTGCTTAAAAGGGTTAACAGTAGGCTTTCCATATGCTTTTTTCATATAATCTAGAACAGGAAGCATTATCAATTATTACATTGATGAAAATAGGCGTAAACCAGGAATGTCCTCAGCAAATCAGCACCTATGGTCACTCAAATTGAGAGCCTCATTTTAGCCTTACATCTAGTAGGAAACTAAATTCAACCACTTCCTTCATGTTACCTATTTTCCCCACTTTTGTCTGGATACATACATACATAATCTATTCTTAATTATTTAATGTGTCCCTATAAATAACATTGAATTATTGTTGAAACTGTGAGACCAATCGATTGATGATAGATAGTGATAAATTAAAGTAAATGTAAATAAAACAGATGTAGACTTAAGAGAAAACATGAGTTAAGGTAACAGTCCCTGCTCTTAGGTACATTATAGGATACTAGTTATGCTACTCAAAATTTAGCAAACAGCAGTATTACTTTGGAGCTCTGTATAAATGCAAAATCTCAGGCCATGCAGATCAAAATCTGCATTTTAACAAGGTTGCAAATAATATTTATATGTACATTGAAGTTTGAGATGTACTGCTTTAGAGGATGCTTCAGGTGTAGTTAGCATCAAAAGCCCCACTGGAGCTCGGCTGGTATGGCTAAGTGGTTGAGTGTTGACCTATGTAGGTCACGGTTCGATTCCATGTCAGGGCACATGTCTGGGTTAAGGGATCAATCCACAGTGGGGGGCATGCAGGAGGCAGCCAATCGATGATTCTCTCTTATCATTGATGTGTTTCTTTCTCTCCCTCTCCCCTTCCTTTTTGGAAGCCCCACTGGAAGCGTTTCTACTTCCTACTGAAGGTTTTGTTTGTTTGTTTGTTTTTGCTTGTTTGCTTCCTACAAGAGAAATCATCAGACTGATAAAGCTACAGAATGACTTCAGGGTTAGTCTCCTCATACAGTTTCTAATTCTACAACCACCAGAAGCAAAAATTTAATCATTTAGTACTGGAAACAAGTGGTTCCACCATCCTGTGAGGTACCATGTGATGTGCTAAGCCAGAATCTTGAGGCACCTTGATTGCTTTGTGAAATTTTTTACACATCCCTTTCCTCTCCACAATATGTTGCAGCTTAATGCAGTCATAAATCAAATATCCATTTGACTATTACCAAAGAAACTATCCCCTATAACAGTGATGGCGAACCTATGACACGCATGTCAGAGGTGACACACGAACTCATTTTTTTGGGGTTGATTTTTCTTTGTTAAATGGCATTTAAATATATAAAATAAATATCAAAAATATTAGTCTTTGTTTTACTATGGTTGCAAATATCAAAAAATTTCTATATGTGACACGGCACCAGAGTTAAGTTAGGGCTTTTCAAAATGCTGACACGCCGAGCTTAAAAGGTTCGCCATCACTGCCCTATAACTTTATTTGGATACTTCTCTCTTCTGATACAAATTGCTTTCCTAAAATGCATAGGCTTGCAAATCAGTGCATTCCAGAATATAATTTTAAAACATATTTAAACAGAGTTAAAGAGGTTACATGAGAAGAGTTGACTGATTTTTACCAGAGGCAATTATGTTCTATAAATAAAAGAGATTATGTATAAAATATAAAATATAATGCTTACGTTGGTCAGGTTTTTCAATGATGTTGGTTGGGTTGTAAATCAAGAAAACAAAATAAGTTTTCAGAAAGTGGCAGGTATTTTTTCTCTCTGTGTGTGCATCTGACACAAAATGTCACCCTGGTTTATACTTTTACTCCTGTAAAATGTAAGGCATGTAATTGTATAGATGTTTTTGTCTCTCCTGGTAGTTAATAAATTTCTAGAGGGCAACAAAAGGATTGTATTTATCCTTCTATCCTCTACTACCACCCAATAAACACCCCAAAATATTTGATATTTGTTGAAAAATTAGAATGCTTGACACCTTCAAATTTAAAATATATATATTTAAATATCTGTGTATGATTATAGAGACACACATATCTGTGTCTCTAAAATGGAGAAAAAACCCTTCCGTATACGGTTACTGTTAGAAACTATATTATAAGGTCATAGTAATCAAAACAGTGTGATACTGGCATAAAAATAGACATATAGATAAATGGAGCAGAATAGAGAGCTCAGAAATAAATCCACATCTTTATAGTAAATTAATATTTGACAAAGGAGGCAAAAATATACAATAGGGTAAAGATAGTCTATTCAATAAGTGTTGTTGGAAAAATTGGACACATACATGCAAAAATAAGAGACTAGACAAACTTTACACCATACACAAGAATAAACTCAAAATGGATTAAAGACTTAAAATGAAAAAAATAAAGACTTAAAATGACTCGAAACCATAAAAATCCTAGAAGAAAACATAGGCATTAAAATCTCAGGCATTTCTTGCAGCAATATATTTTTCTGATATATCACCCCCAAGAAAGGGAAACAAAGAAAAACAAAAGGGACTACAACAAACTAAAATGTTTTTGCACAGCAAAGCAAACCATCAACAAAATGAAAATCTGCTGAATAAGAAATATATACCAATGATACATCTGATAAGGGGTTAATATCCAAAATTTATAAAAAATACTTATCTAACCCAACACCAAAAGAAACAAACAATCTAATTGAAAAATGGGCAAAGGACCTGAATATACACCTCTGCATAGAGGATAGATAGATTGTCAATAGACATATGAAAAGATGCTCAATATTTCTGTGCACCTAAAACTGCTCTAAAAATAAAGTCCATGAGTATAAAAAATTAACACCTGAATGGCTTATTCAAATACAGATTACTGGGCTCTTCTCCAGAGTTCTTGATTTGATAATTTTCGATAAGACTGTGCAAACTGTATTTCTAATAAGCTACCAGGTAATTCTGATGTTGCTGGCCCTGGGATCACACTCTGAGATCCAATGGTTTAGACAAATTGGATTAATTGAAGTCATGTAAGCAGGGCCTCCAAATTAAGATAAGACTGTCAGAAGGAAAAATTGGCAACAGTCTTCAAAATAAATTTAAGGGGAGGGAGCATAATATTGGAAGCAGAAATTTTATGTAATTGTATATTGGAATTTGAATTTCATTGGTACAAAAATGCCTTTAGAAGAATTAAGCAGACAGAGAACTGCTTTTATAAAGCTAAACAAGAAATCTCATCTTCTGACTTAATTAAGGCAGGTACTTGTCTATCCTTTGCTAAATGTCATCAGAGATTCACTGTCCAAAACACCATTGTGGGATTATTTTCCAAATAATTGCCTTAACTACTTTTTTCTTGAAGTCAAAGAGGAACATTCTAGAGGTGTAAAAGGAGCATTGTTATTTAATTGCTTCATCTGTGTTAGCCCTTTTCTCCCCATCTTGACTGCCAAATCCTGGATGGCTGCTGATCTCCTTTTGTTAACAATGTAGTGCTTGAAATTTGAAACTAAACCTTTGACTTTCTATGCTGCTTAATCTCTCCAACTTGTTTTCTTTAAATACTTGTGATAATTGTGCTATCATTTTTTTTTCATGATTTGGATTCTGCTCAGTTCCTGTAAATTTTCTACAACATGGATATTAAGGCAAACCCCAGTGTCCTAATGAAGGTCTGATTAGTGTCCAGTGAGGGTTACAGATGCCCATTTAGGTTTATAATCAATTAAATTAAATTATCACTTATGTTTCATGTAAGTGATTCATTTTAACTCATTTTCTAATGATTAAAACCTGGTCTAGATTCACCTGAGGTCTATAGACATAAGATTATTATTGATACCCAATAGTTCTCTCCTAGGGGAAAGTACACCACTACACATGTAAATACATTGCTCTGGAGGTAATCTAATATTTCTTAGTTTTCTTTTGTATTATCTTTTTCAATATACTTTTTATTTCTTTATTGATTAAGTTATTATATATGTGTCCTTATCCCCACATTACCCTCCTCATCCCCCCACTTATGCCCTCACCCCCCTGTTGTCTGTGTCAATATACTTTTACAGAAATTACCTCATTTGGCAATTTCAACTATCTGCATAATAATCAGGAATGGGTGATCTTATTTTCATCATGTAAGAGAAACTAAAGAGCCACAAGGCTCATTGTTTACCCAATTTCATAAAACCCACTAAAATACATTGATAGTGGCATCAAATTATAATTTCAACCAATATAAGACAAGGTCAAGGAAGTTGGATTTGCTGGACTTGTTGCATATGTCACATTTACCTTCTAGAGTTGTTTTGTTTCAAGTATTCATGAGTCTCAAGCTGGCCATAGAGGAAAGCAAGGGAGATTTATTGTAATTTTCATATTGTCCCAAGATATGAACTCATACCAACTAATCCCGTTCATCTTTTGAGATGTGGCCTGGATGTTTTAAGCTCTGATATTCCTTCCACATCAAAGTACTAGTAAGACTACTACAATGTGTAGGCATCTAGAAAATCAGGCATGCTCAGTGATAAAAGTTGCTTGGGTAGAAACACATATTCCAAAAACCTCTATATAAGTCACTAGTACATTATACAATAAAAAGATAAACAACTTAACATTAGAATGTAGATAATGTATCTATTCCTTACATCAACTCCTTGGGACTTAACATTTAAGGAATGTCTGTTTTATTCTTTTCACATTTGCAAATAACAGACATTCCTTAAATATTATCTTGTCTTAAGGAGTTGAACTGAGGAATAGATACAATGCAGCAATGTATAGGGGCAGACATAATTGATTTTTTCAGTTTAAAAATGATAAGTTTTTCCCTTACCCGGTTTGGCTCAGTGGATAGAGTGTCCGCCTGAGGATTGAAGGATCCCAGATTTGATTCCAGCCAAGGGCATGTACCTTGGTTGTGGGCACATCCCCAATAAGGAGTGTGCAGGAGGCAGCTGATCAATGTTTCTCTCTCATCAATGTTTCTAACTCTCTATCCCTCTCCCTTTCTCTCTGTAAAAATATCAATAAAATATATTTTTAAAAAATGGTAAGTTTTGTATATGAAGAAGCAACATGCAAAAACTCATTATGATCAAAATAAATGTTTGGGGACATCTAGAGACCATTAGTCTTAATGGTAAGAATATGGGCATTTTTCCAGGAATTATACCTTATTTATACAGCTACCTTAGTTTTACATTGAAGCTCGATCTCTGATTTGTCAATATTTTTTTCACACAAAAGGTCAACAAAGGAGAGGCTTATCAAAATGCAAGAGTTTAGAACACAAGAATTTAGATACACTGAGGTTCTGTTTAGCCTCCATAATGTTTAAGGAGGCTGCATAACAGATACTTCAACAACTGCCAAGATGAAATTACTTGAAATGAAGCAAGTATATAAGTTTCCTGGTAGAGAAGGTGCTTCTGAGACTTATCAAAGTATAAATTTGGCCAATGCGAAGTTGCTGGGAAATAACTAAAAGCAAACACTATTGATAAATCAAGCTAACTTGTGGTAATTTCAACTATCTGCTTAGTAATAATATAGTTAATTTAACGAAATCAATATGAAACCAAGAAACATGTACAGTCTTCATCTTGACATGTACAAATGACTGCATTTTGGTCAGTGGTTTACTGTGTGTTTGGAGCCTTTTGATTAGAATGAGAGAAGGACACATATCTAACACATCTACCCTTTTGGACAAGAAAATATCTCCCATCTTCTCTTTCCTCAACCTATACTGAGTTTACCTCTCTTCCTCCATTCCTTTCTTTCATAACTGGGAATAGGCTATATATTACTGCGGTAACAAATAAACCTTGAAATATCAATGGTACAATAAAATAAAGATTTTTTGTTTCCTTATATTACACACCAAAGGGGGTTGTGGGGTTTATCTGGGATGTACTCAAAGTGCTGACTTTTAGGGATCAAAATTTCTTCCATCCTATGGCAAAACCATTTAAAAGGTCATGACTTCCAAGTCTGCCATGGTAGATGGAAGAGAGTATATAGTTGAATTGATTAGGTAGTTTTATGGCCAGGCCTGGTAGTGACACTTGACCCTAATTTTGTTGTTAAGGAGGATGGGAAATATAGTCTTATCAAGAAGAGAACTTTGAAATAAAATTTAATGAACACATAGCATTTTCTCTGACACAATATCCATTCACTCATGGATTTTTGCTTCTCAGTAATTTTTTAGCCCTATCACACCAGATAATAGTATATATTCTGTCTTTTCTAAGGAATGTGAAAATTAGTAACTAAGAATTCAGCACTGGTAGATGTATGTATGAGTGAATGTATGAAAAAAGAAAGAATGACTATAAACATTCCACATTCATTCTCACTGCAATGTTATATCTTGTTTTCTTTATTTAAGGCTCTTGCCTCTGTTTTCAATATTAATACAATAGTTAATTACAATAATTAATTATTAGTATCATGTAATTCTTAGGAACAGAAAAATATCATTTTTATTACCTATGGTTATAAGTATTTAGAGGAAATAATAATTCTCCTTTAGTTATGTTAGACATATATTCCATAAAGAAGGAAAAAATCTTGTCCACGTTCTATCTATTGCCTAGTAATTTTACATACCAACAACTTAAACTTGTACCAAAACCATAATATTAAACAAATTACTCAGTATCCAAGTCACTTAATGGGCCATATTTTATTGGAATTAAGGTTGATAGGATCCGAATAAAGAAACATAATAGTATAAGAACAAACATGATATAAATTACCATATTTGTAAACTCCTATAAGCTTGTTTGAGCAACCTTGTAAAGAAGGCAGAAGTTATATGGACATATGTACTTGGAAATATTTAAGTATTGAGTCACTATTGTCCTGGTCATCAATATAACTAAAAACTGTATATAGTTGACTGACAGAAATGACATAAAGAATATCCAATTGTGTTCCAAGATGAGCCAAGGACACTGCAAGAATTTGGACAAGTAGAGTTGTTATTGGGGACGATGAAGTATTTCTTTCCCCTACTGAGTGCTGGGGTGGAGTCCCTATGATATCTTGAGAAAATTTTCTGAGACTCGAACAGGAGAATGAGTGATTTTTATTTGTGTGGAATTATATCACTGTGTTTTTAAAGTGCCATTCCAGTCATAGAAGAAGTTTAAAAGCAAAGCCAATGTCTAGAGTTTCCTTTCCATGTTGCAGCTGGGTCCAATTCAGCCTCAGGCTAGTTACAGATTATTAGTCCACCATGTATGGGGGTCCACATAATGGTGAGCCACATGGGAGAATGCCAGGAAGCAGGGGGGAGAGCCTGACAAGCCAGGAGGCAACCAAGAGAGAGAGTTCCTTTGTTTAAGGGATTAAATATCCCCAAATTTCATGCCCTTGCAGTGGCCATGCCTATTCTGGCCAATGATCTGGGCTTCCAGGTATGACTGACAGACAAGTACTATCCCAAAGTCACCCCAACTTTATTGGTAATGTGTCTATTCTCCTTCCTGTCCAGTCCCTTCCCCCAGCAATCTGCAGAGAATAGACTGGTCCAGGGGTGGGCAAACTTTTTGACTCAAGGGCCACAATGGGTTCTTAAACTGGACTCAGAAGAAGGAGCTGCGGCCGTGTTTCCCGACGTTGCCATGTTAACACTGCTGCTGGTGAAGGAGCGGAGGGGAGAGCAAGGGAACCCTCCGCTCTTTTAGCTCCGCGGGCCGGATAGAACAGCCGAACGGGCCGGATCCGGCCCACGAGCCATAGTTTGCCCACGGCTGGACTGGTCGCTCCCAGGGAGTGTAAAGCTTTAGCTTCCTCATAAAGCTGCCCAAATGACATGCCGATAATATTTGGCCTTCCCTTTGTTCCTCTCCTATTATTAATAACTAGGTCAATTACAATGGTGTCAGATTAACAAAAACAATTAAAAACTATGAATCTTAGCTCTTGATCACCATGCTATGAGCTAGTATTATATTTATATTGTAAGAAAATCCACATGCTGATGATAGCAAAGTAGCTGATTCTAAAGTTCCCACTTAGATAAGTTATTTCGGGGTAGGGGAGATTCGACAACTAGACAAAGAGTGAGATCATAGGGTGATGATCTTGGGGTTGTAAACAAAAGGCAATGTAAGAAGTTTGCATGCTTAGCAATTTTTTAAGTCCAGTGTACTTTTCTCTATCTAATCTGGTAGACATCTAGATGAATTAAATGTTATATGTTTTACAAGCACTCATCCTTTCTACCTAGCAGGCATTGCTGCAGGGACAGTATTCATGCCAACTATATATTTGAGACAAATCCTGAACAGACATTTTGCCACTTTTATTACCTACACAGGGGTCATATTAGGCTACATCATCATCATCTCTCACCTAGACTACTGTAGGAATTACAAATGGTCCTCTTTTTTTTTTTCTCTCCAGCACTTAGCCCCTTTTAACATTTAAATTATGACATAGCATTCCTCCACTTAAAACTCTCTAGTGACTTCTTTTGTCATTGAGCATAAAAATTTAAAAGCCTTTGACTTGGCTTAAAAGTTTATATATGAGTCAATATCGTGTAACCTATCTGAAGTTACTTTCTACTTCTTTATTCATATATCACTCAACTTGAGCCACACTAGCGTAGTTGTGGCCTTCATAATACTTGCTAACAATGGGCTTGCCTCAGGGTGCCTACACTGACTGTTTACTGTACCTGTAATATCCTTACCTCAAATAATTACATAACTAACATTCTCACTTATTAAATTACTACATCTGCTTAATAATTTATCAAAGAGGCTATTTATGACTACATTCTATGAAATAGCCCCTTTTAACAATTAACTCACCTCTGGGAGTCTCCATTATACTATCTTGCTTTATTTTGTTCCATCTTCAACATTTACCACCATTTGATATATTGCATTTTTATATAATTTTATTAGCTTTTTAATTTGTTTTCCTGTATAGACTATAAGTTATATGAGAATAGGAATTTTGGTGTTTTTTTTACCATTATATTCTTATGACCAAGAAAAGGCACAATGAATAGAATTTTTTTTTGTTAAAAATATAAATGTATATAAAAGGAACAAATAATGGGAGAAGCAAGGCTTCCTGGAGTGAAGGTGTTTAGGTTATCTTTTGTTAACTACACAAAAACTTGATGTATTATAACCGTAATTATTTTACTAATCACAAATTTGTGTGTCAGAAATTCAAATAGGGCCAATGATGTTTACAGAATTCTCTCGTAGTATTTAGCTGACAGATGGCCTAATCTACTGAGATGGCCTCACATACATGTCTGTTACCTTGACAGAGGTAGCTAAAATGCTGGGCTTAGTGGATTTTGTCAACTGGAATACTTAGACATGGGTTATCTGGCAGGACAATCAGAGTATTCAAACCTCATACCTGGGTGGTTCCAGGCTCCAAGAGCAAGTGCTCCACAAAACAAGAAAGAAGCTACATGACCTTTTACAAGTTAGCCTCAGAAGTCATACACCATTATTTCCACCATATATATTGATTGAACATACATCCCTCCTTTTAATGAGCAGGATATCAATTTGTGGCCATGTTTTATTTTGTTATTCAGATATAACTAATATATTATTTTAGTGCCAGGGGCACAACATAATGGTTTGATATTTGTATATATTATAAAATGATAACCACAATAAGTCTTATTAATGTCTATCACCATACTTTGTTTCTTCTAATGAGGACTTTTAAGATTTGCTCACAACTTTTAAATATATAATACGATATTTTAACTATAGTCACCAATGTTGTACATTACATCCCCATGACTTATTTATTTTATAACTAGAAGTTTGTAAATTTTACAACTCTCACATATTTTTACTCACAACACCCCCCACACGCCTAGCAACAGCCAATATGTTCTCTGTATCTATGAGCTCATTTTTTTAATTGCATATAAAATTGAGATTGTACATAATTGTCTTTCTTTGTCTGATTTATATTACTTAGAATAATTCCCTCAGGGTCCATCCAGTCATTGCAAATGGTAAGATTTCTGTCTTCTTTATGGGTGAATAATATTCCAGTGTGTGTGTGTGTGTGTGTGTGTGTGTGTGTATCCTTTTCTTTATCCATTTATCCATTAATTGACACATAGGCTGTTTCCATGTGTTGGCTATTGTAAACAACACTCCAGTGAACATGGGGGTACATATCTTTTTGAGTTAGTGTTCTCATTTTTCTATAAATACCCAGAAGTGAGATTACTGGGTCATATGGTAGTTTATTTTTAATTTTTTGAAGAGCCATCACATTGTTTTCCTAAGTGGTTACACCAATTTACAATCCCACCAACAGTGGGCTCCCTTTTTTCCACATCCTTGCCAACACTTTTTATCTCTTGTCTTTTTTATCATAGCCACTAGAGGCGCTGTGCACGAAATTCCTGTATTGGGGGAGGTCCCCTCAACCCAACCTGAACCCTCTCTAATCCAGGACCCCTTGGGAGATTTCTGATTGCCAGTTTAGGCCCGATCCCAGGGATCGGGCCTAAACCAGCAGTCGGACATCCCTCTCACATTTCAGGACCACTGGCTTCTAACTGCTCACCTACCTGCCTGCCTGATCACCCCTAACTTCCCCCCCCCCCCCGCTGGCCTGGTCACCCCCAACTTCCCACCCTGCTGGCCTAGTCACCCCCAACTGCCCTCTCGCCAGCCTGGTTGCCCCCAACTGACCCTCCTGCTGGCAGGGTTGCCCCTTACTGCTCCCCCCTGCTGGCCTGGTCACCCCATGCAACCTGTTCGGGTTCAGTTTCCATTCAACTGCTATGGTCACTTAGGCTTTTATAAATATACTAGAGGCCCGGTGCACAAAAATTCGTGCACTCAGGGGGGAGGGGGGCCCCTCAGCCTGGCCTGTCCCTCTCGCAGTCTGGGACCCCTCGGGAGATAACGACTTGCTGGCTTAGGCCTGCTCCCGGGTGGCAGAGGGCAGGCCCAATCCCTAGGTGCAGCCCCTGGTTGGGCTCAGAGTAGGGCTGATTGGGGAGTTGGGGTGCCGCCCCCTGTCATGCACAGAGCAGGGCAGATTGGGAGGTTGCGATGCCACCCTCAGTCATGCTCAGGGTAGGGCCAACTGGGGGGTTGGGGCACCGCCCCCTGTCACACTCAAGGCAGGGTCGATGGGGAGGTTGCGGCGCCACCCCCTGTCACGCACAGAGCAGGGCCCATTAGGAGGTTGAGGAGCTCCCCCCTGTCACTCACAGAGTAGGGCTGATAGGGGAGTTGGCGCACCACCCCCTGTCACACACAGAGCAGGGCGGATCAGGGGGTTGGGGTGCCACCACTGTCACACTCAGGGCCGATGGGGGGGTTATGGCTCTACCCCATCACACACAGAGCAGGGCCCGTGGGGTGGGGGGGTTGGGGCACCGCCACTCTCACACTCAGGGCAGGGCCGATGGGGAGGTTATGGCTCTACCCCGTCACACACAGAGCTGTAGGGCGATCAGGGGGTTGGAGAGCTCCCCCCTATCAGGCACAGAGCAGGGCCGATCAGGGGGTTGGGGCGCCTTCACCTGTCACGAACAGAGCAGGGCCGATAGGGAGGTTGTGGCCCCGCCCCCTGTCACACACAGAGCTGCAGGGCGATCAGGGGGTTTAGGCACTGCCCCCTGTCACACTGATCCCAGTGCCGGGAGGCCTCTCAGCTCCGCTGATCCCAGTGCTGGGAGGCATATTAGCCTTTTACTATATAGAATAGAGGCCTGGGGGTTCATGGGTGGGGGTTGTCTGGTTTGCCCTGAAGGGTGTCCTGGATCAGGGTGGGGGTCCCCACTGGGGTGCCTGGCCAGCCTGGGTGAGGGGATGATGGCTGTTTGCAGCTGGTCACACACCCTTCAGGGTGGGGGTCCCCACTGGGGTGCCTGGCCAGTCTGGGTGAGGGGCTGAGGGCTGTTTTCAGGCTGGGACTGAAGCTCCCAACTGCTCCTTTTTTTCTTTTTCTTTTTATTCTTTTCCAGCTTTAGCTCTGAGGCTCCAGCTCTTAGGCCTCTGCTCCTGAAAGCAGGTATCTGGTTTGTTTCGGTTCTATAATCGAAACTCTGTATCAACTCCAGCTCTGAGATCCCAGCTCACTGAAAGCAGGTTTCTGGGGTTTTGTTTAGGGTCTATAGTTGTTACAATGTTTGAAACTGCAGGCTCAGAGGCCGGCAAGGCAGGAGGGGAATGTTACAGTCCTCCGTCACTGAAGCAAGCAAGCCTCATGTTAGTTTCAAGCTGCCTGGCTGCCGGCCGCCATCTTGGCTGGCAGTTAATTTGTATATCTCGCTGATTAGCCAATGGGAAGGGTAGCAGTCATACGCCAATTACCGTGTTTCTCTTTATTAGATAGGATATGTACTCTAACAGAAGTGCAGTGACATCTTATTGTAGTTTTATTTGAATTTCCCTGATGGTTATTGGTGTTGCGCACCTTTTCATGTACCTGTTGAACATCTATATGCCTCCCTTAGAAAAATGTCTATTCAAATCCTCTAGCCATTTTTATTTTTATATATTTATATGTATGTATAGATGGATAGATAGAAATATTGATGAGAGAGAAACGTCTTCGATTGGTTGCCTCCTGCAAACCCCTGATTGGGGACTGAGCCCATAACCTGGGCATGTGCCCTGACTAGGAATTGAACTGGTCCATGTGTTGATGCTCAACCACTGAGCAACACTAGCTGGTTCTCGACCCATTTTTAAATCATATTGTTTATTTTTTGTCATTCAGTTATGAGTTTCTTATGTATTTTGGATATTAGTCCCTTATCAGATAGATGGTTAGTAAATATTTTCTTTCATTCAGTAGGTTAACTTTTCATTTTGTTGATGGTTTCCTTTGGTATGAAGAAGCTTTTTAATTTGACGTCTTCCTCTTCTTTATTTTTGCTTTAATTTCCTTTGTTTTTGGTATCAAATCCAAAATAAATCATCCCCAAGACCAATGTCAAGGAGCTAATTGCCTATTATTTCTTTTAGGAGTCTTATGTGCAAGTCTTTATTCCATTTTGAATTAAATTTTTTGTGTGCTATAAAGTTGCAGCTCAGTTTCATTCTTTTGCATGTGGCTTTCCAGTTTTCCCAATACTATTTATTGAAGAGACTGTCCTTTCCCCCATTGTATATTCTTGGTTCCTATGTTCTAAATTAATTGACCATATATGTGTGGGTTTATTTATGGGCCCTTTAGCCTGTTTCATTGGTCTATGTGTCTGTTTTTTTGCCCATACCATACTGTTTTGATTACTATAGCTTTGAGATATAGTTTGTAATCAGTAAGTGTTCTGCCTCCAGCTTTGTTCTTCTTTCTTAAGATTTCTTTGTTTTTTAAAGAAATTATTTTTTTTAATATATTTTATTGATTTTTTTACAGAGAGGAAGGGAAAGGGATAGAGAGTCAGAAACATCGATGAGAGAGAAACATCGATCAGCTGCCTCCTGCACTGCCCCTACTGGGGATGTGTCTGCAACCGAGGTACATGCCCTTGGCCGGAATTGAACTTGGGACCCTTCAGTCTGCAGGCCGACGCTCTATCCACTGAGCCAAACCAGTTAGGGCAATAAATTCTTTATTGTTGAAAGTATAACGTATGTCCCCCCTTTTCCCCCATTGACCTCTCCCAGCCTTCCCCTGCCCTCCCAAGCCCAGTCCTTAACCTTTGACTCTTTGGGGTCTTTTATGGTTCCATAGAAATATTTGGATTTTCATTCTATTACTGTGAAAAATCCTATTGGAATTTTGATAGAGATTGCATTGAATTCTGGCCAAGTTTTAAAACCCTTGCTGATGGCTTTTGTCAATTGTTTTGGATTATGAATTGTTTTTGTCACCTGTTGTCTCAAGAGATTGAGTTGATCTAAAGTGGATAAAATAATTGGTCAGAAATGTACAAAGAAGCATTAGCCCTTGAGTTCTCATGTTCTAATTTTATCTTGCACTTTAAATTTTCTGTGAGACAAGTTGTCTTATATCCCCAAAGGGTAAACTGACCTGCCTCATTGTCTCTTAAGGTAAACTGATCTGGGGCAGGTCAAAAGTGTGCAGTAAGATTTGAAAAGGTGTGAAATATGAAGCTTTACTTAGGTTTTCTAAGTCAAACTTTAGTTTCTACTCTGCATTGGTTTCCATGCAGATTATAAGAGAATTACTACATTAGATGTTACAAAGTTTTTACCTTGCTATTAATAAAGTAGAAAATTTTAACTTGCCTATTACTTTTATTATCATCACCATCATTATCATCACTACTGGTAGACATTCATCTGTCAAGAACTCTTAAAGGGAAGGCTTGTGGTAAGATTTACCCACCAAAGTCCCACTGAAACTTTAATAAGTTGCCAGAGTACTATAGAAATCATAAAATATACTATTATTTTACTTTGCACATAATATTTTTAATTAAACTTTATTTAATATGACACCACTAAGATTTTCCTATTATAATTTGCTTTTAATGAATAATTATGTTATCATTTATTCTAAATATTGAGTGCATTTAAATACTATAATATTATTAGGATTTAGGTATGGCAAATATTGAGTATAATAATTTATTTAAAAAGCATGATGACTTTTTAGGAAATAATTTCTGATTAACAATTATTAAAATATTTAAAAATATATGAATTAGATATACCTTCTAGTTCCAGATTTGCTACTGAATTGGTAACCTTTAACTCATTTTACTTCTCTATCAAACTTTTTCATCTTCTTAGATTAAAATAATAATCTCTAGGGTCATACTCCCCAAGCAACATGGCACTATGCCATGGACATATGGCAGCTCAATAAAAAATTTCACAGTGTGAATTATGTTAAGCTTTTTGGAACAAACTCACTAATGATGAATTTACATTGTTGGTATTACCTTAGGAAGATGGTTAATGTTTAATCCTCAGTATTGCTTTTCTTTCATATAAGGCCAAATCTGTTATTCTCTAGTAGTGGCCTGGTGTACAGATTTGTGCGCATTGAAAGGAAATTAATTAGAATATTTTAATATTGCCATTCACCCTTTCTCTATAACAGAAGTGTCAACCAAATTCATGATCAACAATGACAGATTGAAACACATACGTGTCATTGGTGTCAGCGAGAACTTTATATAAATCATGCATGTGCAAGTCAATTTAGCGCCTTTTATAGATATTGAATAAACTTACTTAATTAGACCTGCTTTCTGATGTAGCTAAACTTTTTCCAGCCCAGTGAAGCACCCCAACTTCTCTTTCAGGTAATTGTCAGCAACACACCAGTAAATATCAACACGAAGCAGATTATTATTGTAGATCACGCAGGGAGAACAAAGGGTAAAATATTTAACTGCAGCAGTGTTTAACTATATTCTGTTCAGTGAGAAAACCTGAAGTCATTTTCAAGGTTCACCATTTCTTCGTTTCAGTCGGGTCAAGTTTCTAAATTTTCTAAATCTCCATTTTCCAGCTAATGAAAAGCAAATAGGATTCCACTGAATCCCCTATCTACCTACTCCAGGACTTCTGTGAGGATCGAATGAGATGAGGCACGGGAAAACACTTCACAGACATTTGGTTAAAGTGTGAAATGTTTTCACCTGGCTATAAAGCAAGTCGCATTCCTGGGCTGAAGAAACTACAAGGAGGCTAGTCACTAGGGAGAGGAAGCCAGGCATTGCTACCTGATGTCATTACCCAACGCTCACAGCGACCGTTTCCAGACTAGGCCAGGCTGTGGGCCACATTATGCGCCATGAGGTCTTGGCAGTGTTGGCTGTGATTTGGTGGGCTATATCACTCCAGGGAGGGGGGTGGGTGGCAGAGCCTATGTCCCCCTTGGGGGAAGCCAAGTGTTGCTTTGTGGGCACCAGGTCCATGGTGCCAGTGCATGTCACAGCAGCTCCTGTGTTGAGAGTCTGCCCCCTGGTGGTCAGTGTGCATCATAGCTACTGATTGGAAAGTTGGACATTTAGCATATTAGCTTTTTATATATATAGATTCTTGAAAAGGAAAATAACTGAACTGAAATTTTCAAAATACAAAATTTTTCCATATTACAATATAAAATTTACAAGGCTGTTAACTTTCACATCATGTCCTTTATCTGTATATGCACTTTATTCAACCTTTACTACTTAATTATTTGATGATTTTCACTGAGAATCAATGACATGGGTTCTATTACTGAACACCTGTATATATGGTATATCAAGACCTCAGCAGACTAGATGAATAAATAAATCAGACTTCTGTTATGTATAAAAATGGACTTACTTTTTAACTTAAGACAAGTTAACGTAGCCTTTTACCTCCCCAACCCTGTTATGGGTTGAATTTTGTCCTTCCAAAAGATATGTTTAAAACCCTAATGCCCATACTTGTGAATGTGACCTTATTTGGAAATGAGGACTTTGCAGATGTAATGGAGTTAATATGCAGCCATATTCAGTTAGGGTGGCCCTATTCCAGTCATTGGTGTCCTTATAAGAAGAGGGACATTTGGACACACAGAGAAACAGAAAGAACACCATGTGACAAAGGAGGTAGAGATTGAAGAGATGCAGTTGCAAACCAAGGGAAACCAAGTGTGGGGAGCTGATATAGGGTTAAGCCTCGGACTGACCTGTGGGCAAAGTCACAAACAATCCCCAGCTTAGAGGGCACAGTCCTCTTAGTATAATTAGGCTTGACCTTATGAGGCTCCCTAGATCTTATCTGGGAAGCTAATGGGCTGAGGAAGTGCCGGAAGTATAACCATGGTGTAAACAAGTGAAACTCACAAGAACAAAAACAAGTGAAACTCACAAGAACAGTGTAACTTTGGAAACCACTACCTTGTTTACCTCTCACTATAAAATAAAGGCTCAGCTTGCCTTGGGATCTCTCTCTCTGTGGCCTCAGCCAGGCACAGGGAAGATGCACGGAGACTAAGGAAAGCTAGAGAGTTCTGAACGCTGTCTCCGTGTAAAACATTCTTCGCCGACTCCGTCCACACCTTTGGGAACCCCTGGACCCGCTGGGGCTGGCCCCTAGCAACCAAGGATTTCTGGCAGTCACCAGAAGCCAGAAGAGTCAAGGAAGGATTCCTCCTAGGGGCTTCAGAGGAAGCATAGCTTTGTTAACCCTTGATTTCAGACTTCTAGCCTCAAAAACTGTGAGAGGATAAGTTTTTTGTTGTTTTAGCCACTTAGTTTTGGTAACTGTTATCAGAGTCCTAGGACACTAATATATCAACTCCCCCAGTTATCCTCCAGTTAATTGTGGTCCACCACACTCCTGCCTTGCTACTGTATAGAATAATCTTGTATAATATTATTCTACCTGAGTACAATCATCCTTCCTAGATGTCCATTGCTGCTAATACCAGTGTCTGATCATCAACATCCTATATTGTTAATATTTACAGTTGACTGCTGTGTGAAATGAGGATCTGTCCCTAAGTCCTTCTAGCAATTCAATTCCTTCTCAGCTCCTTGTCTCCAGAAAATAAATAACTCAAGCAAGGGTACATAGAATGCCAGAACAAACACCAATTTCCATACACTGAACTTTAAATCTATTCAGAGCCAATAACCATTTCCCAAGAGGAAATATGATCGCTGTCTATACAATTTTGGAAAAACCACAGTATTTTAATCTCTCTGTTTCCTCTTCAGAAACAGAGATTGCATTTGTGAAATTAAAATATCCTTTTTTTGCATTTGTGAAATTAAAAGTTCCTTTCAGATTTATATTTATATTTATATTTATATTTATATTTATATTTATATTTATATTTATATTTATATTTATATTTATATTATTTAATTTCCCCCCAAATGGAAAAACTGGCTTTCCTTTCTTGTGACTCTGAAAACACATTGCAGGTTTGAAATGTCAGTCTTTTCATCTCCTAATGAAAAATGTTTAAGAATATAGTACCACAGCAACCTTATAGCAGAATTTCAAATCTTGGCCAGATAGAGATATTATCTCAGTTTGCTGTGATCTAAAAATAATGTTTAGGATACACACCTAGGTTTAAAATATTCCTTTAATTCAACAGAAGCAATAGATATTTTTTAACCTCCAAGGATAAAGACTTGAGTGATGTTAGTGGTCTATTTGTGTGAGCTCTGCATCTGCTGGTATGGTTAATTATGGTCTCTGCTGCACCTAGACCCATTGATAGTGGGCCCAGATATTTGTTGATAAGGTGCAATATGTCCTACAGGGCCAGATGAGTTAATATACTTCTGTGTTGCTGTCCATTTGTATCAACTCTTCCCAACAGTCACCTTTATACACTACTATTTTTAATCTCTCTTGAATAACTCTTACGATGTACAGCATAACAGTAACCATAAATACACAGAAGGACAAGTGCAAGACTTATATTCAATTATTCAACCCTCTGATAGTGCAGAATTGGAATTAGTATTTGAGATTTTCTCGAATAATTATACTTAATAGAGTTAGAAATAGAAAATTTTAAAATGTGGATGAAGATTTAAAGAATTTTGGGAGTCAAGATAGATAATACAGCATGATTCACATAGTTCCAAATAAGAATTTGAAAAGAAAGTCTTTTAAAATGTCTTTGCAGCATGGCACGAATAACCCTGACTTGAGGCTGTTTGACACACCTATTTATGTCTCAATATAAATATTATCAATATCAATAATATGAATACCTGTCTGAATATTTACACATCAGTAAAATAAAACAATAAGACTTCTTATTTTTAGGTCAATATTTGTTGTATGGTGTTTATAAAAATTTACCCAACACCTTTGCAGAGGGCATCCATTACCAAATAGGATGGTTTTACACATTATAAGCTCAAGTGCATTAGAAAATCAATTTAGTAGTTTGTAACTTGTATTTACTTTAAAATTAAATAGGACAGGGTATAATACAATGGGAAGCATTAGCATGCCTTATAAAGAAAAGGGTAACTATTGCTTCATGAGACTTTTTATTTTTTATTCTTTATTGTTGAAAGTATTACATAGGTCCCCTTTTGCCCCACATTAACTCCCTCCAACCAGCCCCTGCCCCCTACCCCAGGCTTTTACCACCTAATTGCCCATGTCCATGGGTCATGCATGTAACATACAAGGTCTATGGCTGATTACCTTCCACCCACCCTCCCCCGCCTTCCCTCTGAGTTTCTGCACTTTGTTCCATGCTTCCATGTCTCTGGATCCTCTCTGTTCATCAGTTTATTTTGTTAATTACATTCAACATATGACTGAGATTATGTGATACTTGTCTTTCTATGACTGACATTCCACTTAGCATAATACTCTCCAGGTGCCTCCTTGCTGGCTCAAAGGGTAATAGATGGTTCTTTTTCACTGCTGCCTAGTATTCCATGGTATAAATTAACCACAGCTTTTTTATACATTCATCTACTGATGGGCACTTGGGCTGTTTCCAGTTCTATTGTAAATTGTGCTGCTATGAAGATAGGGGTGCATACATTCTTTCTGATTGGTGTTTCAGGTTTCTTAGGATATATTCCTAGAAGTGGGATCACTGAGTCAAAAGGCAGCTCTATATTTAATTTTTTTAAGGAAACTCCATACTGTTTTCCACAGTGGCTGCACCAGTCTGCATTCCCACCAGCAGTGCACTAGGGTTCCATTTTTTCTCCACATCCTTGCCAGCACTTCTCATGTGCTGATTTGTTGATGGTAACCATTCTGAAAGGTGTGATGTGTTACCTCAGTGTCATTTTAATTTGCATCTCTCTGATGATCAGTGCCTGTGAGCATTTTTTCATATGTCTCTTGTCCATAGGTATGTCCACTTTTGAGAAGTATCTATTTAGGTTTTTTGCCCATTTTTAATTGGATTGTTTGTCTTCATTGTTACATTGTATGAGTTCCTTATATATTTTGGATATTAACCCTTTATCTGATGTATCATTGTCAAATATGTTCTCCCATACTTTGGGCTTCCTTTTAATTTTATTAATGGTTTCATTTGCTATGCAGAGCTTTTTATTTTGATGTAGTTACATTTGTTTATTTTCTACTTGGTTTCCTTTGCCCTAGGAAATACTATATCTATAAACCTATTTCTATGAGAGATGTCTGAGATTTTGCTGACTATGGTTTCTTCTAGGATTTTTATGGTTTCCCAACTTATGTTTAAGTCTTTTATCCATTTTGAGTTTATTTTTGTGTAGGATGTAAGTGGCTAGTCTAGTTTCATTTTTTTTGCATGTATCTGTCCAATTATCCCAACACCATTTATTGAAGAAACTGTTTTGACTCCATTGTATGTTCTTGCCTTCTTTGTCAAATATTAATTGAGTGTAATGGCTTGGGTCATTTTCTGGGGTCTCTGTTCTGATATATATATATATATATATATATATATATATATATATATATATATATATTCTTGTGAAAATAACAGACTGTTTTGACTATAGTGTCTTTGTAGTATAACTTAATATCTGGCCTTGTGATTCTTCCAACTTTGTTCTCCTTTTTCAAGATTGTTGCAGCTATTCAGGGTCTTTTTTGGTTCCATATAAATTTGTGGAGTATTTATTCTAGATATGTGCGATATGCTCTTGGTATTTTAATAGGGATTGCATTACATGTGTAGATTGCCTTAGGTAGTTTGGACAATTTAGTGGTGTTGATTCTACCAATCCATGAACACAGTATATTCTTCCACTTGTTTATATGTTCTTCTATCTATTTTTTCAATGTCTTGTAGTTTTCTCAGTCCAAGTCCTTTACCTCCTTGGTTAAGTTTATATCTAAGTATCTTAATTTTTTTGTTGCAGTGGATAATGGGATTGTTGAGTTCCTCTTTCTGATAATTCAATACTGGTGTATAAAAAAGCCATCTATTTTTGGGTGTTGATTTTGTATCCTGCTACATTGCCAAATTCATTTATTAAATCTAGCAGTTTTTTGGTGGAGTCTTTAAGGTTTTCTATGTACCATATCATGCCCTCTGTGAATATTGAGTGTTACCTCCTCCTTTCCAATTTGCATGCCTTTTATTTCTTCTTATCTGAATGCTGAGGCTAGGACTTCCAGTAAAATGTTGAATAAGAGTGGTGAAAGTGGGCATCCCTGTCTTGTTCCTATTTTTACAGGAAATAGTTTTAGTTTTTGCCTGTTGACTATGATGTTCGATTTAGATTTGTAATAGGTGGTTTTTATCATGTTGAGATATGAGCCCTCTATCCCCACTTTTCTGAGAATTTTTATGAAAAACTAGAGGCCTGGTGCATGAAATTCGTGAACTGAGGTGGGGGGGGGGTTGTCCCTCAGCCCAGCCTGCACCCTCTCCAATCTGGGACCCTTCAGGGGATGTCCAACTGCCGATTTAGGCCAGATCCCTGGTTTAGGCAGTCAGACATCCCTCTCACAATCCAGGGCTGCTAGCTCCTAACCACTTGATGGCATGCCTGCCTGATTGCCCCTAACCGCTTCTGCCTGCCAGTCTGATCACCCCCTAACCACTCCCCTGCCAGCCTGATTGATGCCTAACTGCTCCCCTGCTTGCCTGATCACCCCCAACTGCCCTCTCCTGTCAGCCTGATGTCCCCTAACTGCCCTCCCCTGCTGGTCTGGTTGCCCCCAACTGCCCTCCCCTGTCAGCCTGATGTCCCCTAACTGTCCTCCCCTGCTGGTCTGGTCGCCCCCAACTGCCCTCCCCTGCTGGCCATCCTGTGACAATGTGGGTGCAGCCATCTTGTGACAACATGGGGGCAGACATCTTGTGGTGTCCATCTTGTGATGACGTGGAGGTGGCCATCTTGTGACTACCTGGGGGTGGCCATCTTGTGATGATATGAGGGTGTGAGGTTCAATTTGCATATTACCTCTTTATTATATAGGATGGATGTTGGATTTTGTCAAATGCTTTTTCTGCATCTATTGATATGATCATGTGATTTTCATCTTTCAATTTGTTTAAATGATGTATCACATGTATTGATTTGAAAATATTTCACCAGTCTTGCTTCACTGCAATATATCTCAATTAATCACAGTGTATGATCTTTTAAATATATTGCTGGATACGATTTGCTAATATTTTGTTGAGGATTTTAGCATCTATGTTCATCAAGGATATTGGCCTCTTTCTTTGTACTATATTTATCTGGTTTTGGAATTAGGATAAAGCCAGGTCTCATACAAAAAAAAAAAAAAAAAACAAAAACAAACAAAAAAAAAAACGACAGCAAACAAACTTGGAAGTATTCTTTCCTCTTGGATTTTTTGGAATAATTTGAGGAGTATAGGTATTAGTTCTTTGAATGTTTGGTAAAACTCCCCTGTGAAGCCATCTGGTCCTGGACTTTTGTTTGCTGGGAGTTTTTTTGATTATTGCTTCTATTTGCTCAGTTGTTTTGGCCTATTCAGGTTTTCTGATTAAGTTTTGGGAGATTGTATTTTTCTAGGAATGTGTCCATTTCATCCACACTGTGCAGCTTGTTAGCACATAGTTGTTCATAGTATTTTCTTGCAATCCTTTGTATTTCTGTGGTGTTAGTGGTTACTTCTCTGTTTTCATTTCTGATTTCATTTATTTGGGTCCTCTCCTTTTGTTTCTTGATGAGTCTGGCTAATGGTTCATTAGTGTTGTTTATCCTTTCAAAGAACCAGTTCTTGGTTTAATTTATTTATTTTGGTATTTTTTTTCAGACTCTATATCATTTATTTCTGTGCTAATCTTTATTATTTCCTTCCTTTTACTTACTCTGAGCTTTTCTTTTTATTCTCTTTCTAGTTCTGTAAATTGTAAGGTTGAATAGTTTATTATTAATTTTTCTTATTTTTTGAGTTATGTCTGTACTGCTATGAACTTCCCTCTCATGACTGCTTTTGCTATGTCCCAGAGATATTGAATTGTTTTGTGTGCTTTTTCATTTGTATTTTGGAAGTTATTTTTTTTATTTCGTTCATGATATCATTGGTAACCTATTCATTTGCCAACATGCTATTTAGCCTCCATGTGTTTGAATGTTTGGGGGTGTTTTTACTACAGTTGATTCCTAATTTCATTCCACTGTGATCTGATAAGATGCTTGATATGATTTCAATCTTCTTGAACTTGTAGAGACTTGTTTTATGTCCTAACATGTGGTCTATCTTTGTGAATGACCCATGTACACTTGAGAAGAATGTATATTCTGCAGCTTTGGGGTGAAATGCTCTATAAATATCAATGAAATCTGTATGATCCAGTGTGTCCTTTAGGGCCACTGTTTCCTGGTTAATTTTTTGTCTGGAAGATCTATCCAGTGAAGTCAGCAGGGTATTAAAGTCTCCTACTATGACTGTATTATTGTTGACCTCTCCCTTAAAGTCCTCTTTGAAGTCTATTTTGTTAAATATGAGTATTGATACCCCCAGCTTTTTTTTTTCCATTTGTATGGACAATTTTGTTCCATCTCTTCACTCTCATCATGTGTGTGTCTTTTATTCTGAGGTGGGTCTCTTATAGACAGCATATAGTTGGGTCATGTTTTTGTATCCATTTAGCTAACCTATGTATTTTTATTGGCGCTTTTAATCCATTGACATTTAAGGCTACTATTTTTCCCCCTAGGTAATAGTATTTTTTTCTTTATTAAGGTATTACATATGTGTCCTTATCTCCCCATTGCCGACCCCCACCCCCACTCATTCCCTCATCCCCCTATTGTCTGTGTCCATAGGTTAGGCTTATATGTATGCATGCAAGTCCTTTGGTTGAACTCTCCCCCTTACCCCCACCCTCCCCTACCTTCTCTTTGAGGTTTGATGATCTGGTTGATGCTTATCTGTCTCTGGATCTGTTTTTGTTCCTATGTTCATAGAGGCACAATTCACCATAGCTAAGATTTTGAAACAGCCTAGGTGCCCATCAGCAGATGAGTGGATCAAAAAACTGTGGTCCATCTACACAATGGAATACTCTGCTGTGGTAGAAAAGAAAGAACTCTTACCATTTGCAACAGCATGGATGGAACTGGAGAGCATATGCTAAGCAAAATAAGCCAGTTAGAGGAAGATACAAATCACATGATATCACTCATTTATGGCTATTATTGATACATACTTATTTATTGCAATTTTAATTCTGTATGCCTAGATTTCTCTTTCTCTTTTTTCTTCTCATTACAGCAGTCATTTTAGTATTTCTTGTGATAAACTCCTTTAGCCTTTTTTTTTTTGTCTGAGAAGCTCTTTATTTAACCATCTGTTTTGATGATACCCTTGCTGGATATAGTAATCTTGGTTTCATATCCTTGCTTTCCTTTACCTTGAGAACTTCATGCCATTCCCTTCTGGCCTGTAGAGTTTCTGATGAGAAATCAGGCATCAGCCTTATGGAAGCTCCTTTGTAAGTAACAGTTTGCTTTTCTCTTGCGCCTTTAAGTTTCTTTCTTTGTCTTTAATTTTTGGCACTTGAATTATGATGTGCCTAGTCATGGCCCTGTTTGGGATTTTCTTGCCTGGGACTCTCTATGCCTCCTGCACTTGAGTGGATTTTCCCTTCACCAGGTTAGGGAAGTTTTCTGCCATTATTTCTTCAAACATGTTCTCTATCCCTTTCTGTCTTTCTGACTTTTCTGGCACACCTACTATATGAATATTGTTACATTTCACATTGTCTCACAGCTCCCTTAAGCTGTCCTCCTGATTTTAATTGATTTTTCTTTTTGGTTCTCTTATTGAGTGATTTTTCAACCCTGTCTTCTAATTTACTGATTTGATCCTCAGCTTCTCCTAATCTGCTGTGTATTCCTTCCAATGTGTCCTTTATTTGCGCTATGTTATTCTTTATTTCTGTTTTCAGTTACTATATCTTTTGTCATGCTGTTGAGCATCTTTACTGCCATTATTCTGAACTCTATATCAGGTAAATTTCTTATCTCTGTTTCATTTATCTTTTCTCCTGGAGAGTTCTCTTGTTCTTTCATTTGGGAGTTGTTTTTTTGTCTCCTCATTTTGGGTGCCTGCTTGAGTTTGTGACTATGTATTAGGTAGAACTCCTACACTTCTCAATCTCTAGTGTAGAACAGTGTCAAAAGCTGTTTCTGACTAATTAGATTTAGGCCAGTGGTGAGGCTCCTTGGTCCCTTGAGTGTGGCTCTTTTTTTTTTAAAATATATTTTATTGATTTTTTACAGAGAGGAAGAGAGAGAGAGAGAGAGAGAGAGTTAGAAACATCGATGAGAGAGAAACATCGATCAGCTGCCTCCTGCACATCCCCCACTGGGAAAGTGCCCACAACCCAGTTACATGCCCTTGACCGGAATCGAACCCGGGACCTTTCAGTCCACAGGCCGACGCTCTATCCACTGAGCCAAACTGCTTTCGGCGAGTGTGGCTCTTCCACAAAATACTGACTTCTGCGCATGGGCCACAAAGTTTCAATTGCACTGTACATGCACACCCACACAGGGTATTTTGTGGAAGAGCCACACTTAAGGGGCCACAGAGCCGCATGTGGCTCGCCAGCTGCAGTTTGCAGACCACTGGATTAGGCAAAGACTCAAAGCCTCCAGAGACCATCTCTGCCTGCATACTGATTGGATTTAGTCTTGAATAGCCTCCAGGCACTGGTCCACATGTGTGGCAAGAGTTTTTCCCAACAAGGTGAGGTGATTGCTTCTGCCTGTAGGCTACTTGTTATTCTCAGTTTCTTAATGGGCTTCAATAACTCCACACCCTCAGGCAAGGTGTTTTCCAATTGGGTGGGGCAGCTGTCTTCCCTCCCAGGCAAAACCACCTAGATAGCAATTACCTGCATGAAAAAGATGAACTCCACAGTGCCAGGGAATGACTCAGCACAGGAAACTGGATAGCAGAGCCCCCAACCCTGGCTTCTGCAGACACAGCTCCAGTCTACCCTGCCCTCCCTGTCAGAGCACAAAATGAGTGGCTACACAGGGAATTTTGTGCATTGTCCCTTTAAAACAGTGTCTGCATTTCCAACTGTCTCTCCCTGGCAGACAGCAACTTCACTGCTTTTCACAGCCAGATGCCATGTAGGTACCCTTCTCAGTTCTGGTGCTCTCTGCTGGGGAGCCCAACTTGTGAATTAGACCCCAGAGTTCTCAATGGCAACCACCCACAGCTGAGATATCTCTCCAAAACTTCAGCTGCTGTCTGTGGGAGCCCTGCCAACCCTTTCGTGCCTCCACCCTTCTGACCAGTCTCTATGTGATCTCCGCTTTCCCTCCTCGATTATCAGAGTTCTCTCCAGGGAGTCTTTAGTTGATTATTTAGGAAGTTTTTCATTATTTTAACTGTAATTCCAGTTTGGTTCTGGGAGCATGTCTGTGCAGCATCCACTTATTCCACTGCCATTTTTAATCCCTCTTCATGAGACTTTTAATTCAGTTGTTATACATACATGTTCATGTTTGTGTGCTATGTTGAAGACTATACAAAGTAAAATGTATCTCCAATAGTAGGTTATATTCAGAAACATTTAAAAGTAACTGCAAATCCACAGTATTATCTTGAAATATGCAAAGGATATTATTAGAATTACTTGTTTATAAAAAAAACCTCATTTATTAAAATACCCATTAATTTCTCCTTTAATTAGGAGCAATTTTCTGAATTACAATAATATCAGATTTTTTAAAATTCATTACTGCATTAATATAATAAATTAAAATAATATAGTTTATTTTTGTACTTACCCTACTAGGCTAATTGTGTTTTCAATCTAAAGTACAATTATTTGTTTCGAATTTTTGCATTTTAAGCACTCGATTATTAGTAAAAGACTAAGAGTTTCATACTTAAATTTGGGTAATATAAAAATTTATTTGGGTAATATAGTTATAATTGAGCCCAAAGTCTATGCTTTAAGTATGCTATAAACTTTCATAATATTTAGGAAAAACTTATAACTGAAAATCATAACATCTGACTCTTCTTATTTAATAGAGTGCATAAAATAAACCTGAAAAGGATATTACAACTCTTCTTGAAATAGTACCATGATCCTTATACTCCCAGGATTTCTGGAAGCTCAAATTTCAGAGGTTTCTCAAGTGCCTATGAATTATAAACCTAATAGAAGGACCAATCCAGAAATGTTATTAGAACTGCTTTGAATTCAAATAAGGGTAAGACACTTAGATTCAACTGATGAGTAATATAGTTGTTTTCACTAGAATACCTGAAGCTTCTTCAAGAATAAACTTCCATATCTTTTAAAAATGCAAACCAGATTATGGCAACATCCTCTGTTCTTGGCTCTTCCACCCCTTTCTTAATGTAAAAGCCTTCAATTGTTTTCTAGTACTTTTAGGATCTAGAGCAGCCTTGGGCAAACTACGGCCAGCTGGCCGGATCAGGGCCGTTTGAAATGAATAAAACTAAAAAAAAAAAAAAAAAAAAAAAGACCGTACCCTTTTATGTAATGATGTTTACTTTGAATTTATATTAGTTCACACAAATACTCCATCTATGCTTTTGTTCCGGCCCTCCAGTCCAGTTTAAGAACCCATTGTGGCCCTCGAGTTAAAAAGTTTGCCCACCCCTGATCTAGAGTAACTTCCATAAATTTGGGCATTGATCCCTTTTGGTTGGCTCTTGAATACCTCTCTGGACACAATTCTATCTCAATCATTACCTCATTACCTCCGCTCTGCTACATTGGCTTCCTTTTATTCTGTCCTACAGTCATGATCCAGGCCATGTTCCATCCTCTGTCTCATTCTCCAGCCAGAGAGACATTTTTTTATATAATTCCTAATCCTTGAAACACTTTTCCATTCATTCATTCATTCATTCATTCATTCATTCATTCATCCAACTGTCCAACAATCCATCCATACATCCATCCATTCATCCACACAACCATTCATCCATTTAACAGTTTATTACTTTGTGATTACCTAAAGGAATACTATTACCTTTATTACCCTCATGGAGTTCACATTTTATCCGGGGTCAAGGAAGACATAAAATAATCAGATTAAATAAAATGTATAGTATGTCAAAGGATATAAGTTTTATGGAGAAACATAAAATAGGCAAGAGGATAGGGAGCATTATACACTGATGATGGGTGATAGTAATTTTAAGTAAGCAGGTCACAGATGGCATCAATGAGAAAGTGAGCAAACATCTGAAGGAGTTGAGGGATCAAGTCATGATGTTATTTTATACTAGTGGCCCAGTGCACAGATTCATGCACATTGAAAGGAAATTAATTAGAAGAAATATTTTAATATCACTATTCACCCTTTCTCTATAATAGAAGTGTCAGAGATGAAAGAAAATTAGTAAAATGTATATGAAAATAATATATAAATTGATTAATAAATAAACAATAACAACATGATATAAGAACAAAAAAGATATGATATAAAAACAACAAAAACATGATTTAAAAACAAGAAAAACATGACATAAAACAACATTGATAAAAACAATGACTGATAAATTGGTTAAACTTATTCAAATATCTCCCTGTACACCACATTAAGAGTAAAAACACTTTCAGAGTGCTTGACTAATTTCCCTTGTGCTGAAGTATTTACAACTTTAACTTTAACATCACATGCTCTTCAAACAAGAGAAAGCAGCATATAACTGACCATGTCCGAAAAAGGGTTCAGATAGGAATATTCCTACTCTGTCTAGAGCAGCGGTTCTCAACCTGTGGGTGGAGACCCCTTTGGGGGTCAAATGACTCTTTCACAGAGGTTGCCTAAATACATCCTGCATCTCATATATTTACATTACGATTCATAACAGTAGCAAAATTACAGTTATGAAGTAGCAACAAAAATAATTTTATGGTTGGGGGTCACCATAACATGAGGAACTGTATTAAAGGGTCACGGCAATAGGAAGGTTCAGAACCACTGGTCTAGAGTTTGTCCTTGTGATTTGTTAATAGTCACCTAAAATGCTGGCATCACGGGAAACTGTCTTCAAATTAATTTAAATAGGAGGCCAGTGTCAGACAGGGACGCCGGCTTCTTTCAGCTTCAGGTGTATGTTGTGCCAATAGTTGGTCTTCAGACATATTTTGTCAATGACACCACTTTCTTTCAGCTTCAGAATGTCAACAAAAACAACCAAATTCATGATCGACAATGAGAGATCGAAACACATGCATGCGATTGGCACCAGTGAGATCTTTATATGTATCGTGCATGTGGGAGTCACATTTATTTTTAAATTGCCAGTGTGCATCATATGTGCCAGCCGGTTGGTCAGTCAGGTGGTCAGACATACGTATGGCTGGTCACTTAACCTTTTATATATATAGACTAGAGGCCTGGTGCAGGGATTTGTGCACATTGAAAGGAAATTAATTAGAAGGTGGCCAGCGGGCCAAAACTGGGTGAGATGGGCCGGACACGCCCTGGAGCCAACCTTACATGGTCCCTCCCTGACTGGCCATACCTGGGGCAGTGCCAGGGCTTAAAGGGCATCTGTGGAGTGAGCAGGGTCCCTCCAACAGGTTGGGTCCCTCTGCCTGGCCTGCAGGGATTGGGCCGAAACCAGTAGTCCGACATCCCCTGAGGAGTCCCGGAGTGTGAAAGGGCACTCTGTAAAGTTGCTGTCACTTGGCAGTTCCTGCGTTGAGCATCTGACCACTGGTGGTTAGTTCACATCATAGCTGTGGTTGGCCCGTCAGCCAGTTGGCCCATCAGTTAGGCTTTTATATATATATACTAGAGGCCTGGAGCACAAAAGTTGTGAATGGAGAGGGGGTTCCTCAGCCCAGCCTGCACCCAGTCCAATTAGGGACCCCTCAGGGAATGTCCGACCACCAGTCGGACGCCCCTCTCACAATCTGGGACCGCTGGCTCCTAACCAATCATCTGCCTGCCTGCCTGATTGCCCCTAACCCCTTTGACTGCCTGCCTGATCACCCCTAACTGCCTCTTCCTGCCTGATCACCCCTAAGTTCCCTCCCTTGCTAGCCTGATCTCACCCCAAATGGCCCTCCCCTGCTGGCCTGATTGCCCCCAACTGCCTCTGCCTGCCTGATCGCCCCTAACTGCCTTCCCATGCCTGTCTGATCTTCAGGCCTGATGTCACCCCCAACAGCTCTCCGCTACTGGCCAATTTGGTTCTGATTGGTCAGTTTCTATGCCAGTCAGCATCAAAAGCTCCACCTCCTAGGCAGCCACTAGCTCCTTACATTCACCCAGATTTGGTTCTGATTGGTCAGTTTATATGCCAGTCAGTGTCTCTGGACCTATTAACGGGGCCTGATCAGAAAGGTGGGGCTGATCAGCAGCCCAAATGGAGGCCTGTAGAGAAATGGAAATGGGGCTATTGGCCAGGCTGGAAGAGAACAAAAGTCAAGTTCTGATCAATGGCTGCCACAGAGGCTACAGATCAGAACCTGCCTCTCTCTCTGTAGGCCTCTCTCTGGGCCTGATCCGCAGCCCCATAGGCAGTCAGTGTTGGGTTGGGCTGCCCACAGTGGCCCCAGTCAGTGCTGGATCACCATGGCAACCCAGTACTGACTTCCGGTCTGGTCAAGCCCTTGGTGGTAATGATCGTTAGGACCCTGGCTCTTTATTATATAGATATAGATAGATAAGTGGAGTGTCTTTCGGGCAGGTAAGATAGCAAGTGCAAAAGTCCTGAGGTTAGTATGTGCTGAGAATGTTTTAAAAACAGCAAGAATAATTGGGTTGGGTGAGCAAGAATGAGAGCAGTAGGAGATTAGGGAGAAGGCCAGAGCTGAATATCTGACTCTTACAGTCCATGTATGGATTTACATTTGACTTTTACTTAAAATAAAAGCCATTAAATATTTGAATAGGGAAGTATTTTATCTCCCTCATTCTTAATTAACTAATTAATCAATTAAAGTATATTGTTTATAGATTACATCCTTCTGATGTTTTGAGAATAGTCTATAGTAAGGCTAAAAGATGAAGCAGTGAGACTCCTCAATACTTAAAAATTTTTTTAGATTGATACACATTGAAAAAAATTTTCATTGAGACGCAGCATATACACATACACACATATATACATATATAAACACATACATACACATATACAGATAGACATATGTATATATATATATATATTATACATATGTATAAATAAACTGAAGTAAATTTTGACAAAAGATGTTTACTCTTTGTATGTATTATGCAGTTCAATCTTTTCTATTTGATTATTTTCTATGCCTGTTTTACTGCTGTTTACAAGACACTAAATATATTAATTTTATGACTCATTACTGTGTCAGAACTCCAAAAACATAGGAGGATATGAAATAAAGTAGCATAGTCATGGCGGTGGCTTAAAGCAAGGAAGCAGCTTTGCTGCTGGGGAGATATAGTTGGATGTGGACATTTTAAAGGTAAAGTGTGAGAGAAAATGAGGATAAATGAATGACATTAAAACTTGTGGTCTGAGAAACTGGAATATTGGTGTGGACATTCACAGTGATGGAGAAGGCACTTAGAAGAGCAGATCTGGTGGAAGTGGGTAGAAGAGATGAAGAGCCATGTTTTGGACTATTAACATTGGAATGTTTATTTTATATTCAGAGGGGGACCATGAATAGGCCATTGGCTAAATAGAAAGAACTTCAAAAGGAAGATACTTAAAATTTTCTCTCTTATTTACAGAGCTCAAATGTATAATTTCTTCCTCAAATAAGCCCTTCCAACCTTCCTGAAGAATTTAGGAGCTGCTATTATAGGCACTGAAGCAACATTTATTTCACCTTGACACAGCTGCAAGTTTAGATGCTTGTGTGATTATTTGATCAATGCTTTTCCACCTCTCGAAAAAGATTGACATTCCATTAAGACAGGAATATTTACTTGCCACTGTATTTTAGCACTTAGCACAGTGCCCAGCATATATTATTGCACGCATATAACTAATCACACTTAAAATGAAATAAACAAAGCAGGCTGGAATGAGGTATTGGAAATATTTGCCTCACTCTCAATATGGAAAATAATCTGTGCCTTTCTGATGATTTAGGTCATTATAAGGCAAATCGCATTATAAGGCAAGTTTGAGAGTATAATATTTTATGAGGCATGGCTATAGCTGGAACAGAGTAAATGAGGGAAGGGAGTGGTAGGAAATAGGCTCAAATAAATAGGACTTTGATCCAAGTGCCTACAAGAAGCCCTTGGAAAAATTAAGAATGAACGTGATGTGATCTGCTAAATATTTTAAAAATATAACTCTGGTTATGGTTTGAAAGATGTATGCAGTGGAGTAAGAGCAGAAGCATAGATAACAACTCTAAAGCTAATTGCAGTGATCAGATGACAGAAGAGGACTTAGGGCAAGTAAAGTGATAGAAGATCTGGAAAACCACTCAGGTTCACCCCTGGCCATGCTGGCGTGGCACACTTCAGAAAGAGATGCCTCCATGCTCCCAGGGCGGGTTCCTGCCTCAAACCCCGCCCTTATAGGAAACAGCTCCGGGAAATAGCTTGGGGGAGGGCGCAGCTGTTGCCAAGACAACCCCTGCAGGACTGACTTCCTTCCGCTTGGTTGCAGCAGTTGTGATTGTGATGAACACCACCCATATATAATGTTTCAACCTTACCAATTGTTCTAGTAACATTTTGCAACATTATATATATATAATATTATAATATATATTATAATATATATATATTATAATATATAATATTATATATATATATTCACAGCATTTACTAATATATTGATGTGACATGTGAGAGGAGGATTCATATGTAGTGTTACAGAAAAATTGATGACACCTAGGTTTTAGGCCTAAGCAAAGAGGTGAAAGATGGAGCTATTAACTGAAATGGGCAAAGAGAAAATTATTGATGGGTAAGGGGGGGCAGTCAAGATTTCGAAATGACTTTTAGGTATCTAAATGGGAAAATGGTATAAGCAGTTCAATCACAAGTGGAGATTTTGTGGAAAATGTTATAGTTTGAAAATCACTATTTGAAACCACAGTACTGGGTAAGTTGTCTAGGTATTTGCAGAAGATACTTTCCTTGTCACACATCAAATTTATTCAGTTTAGATCATGTATAGATAGACAACTTGAATACAAATCCAAATATATGTACACAATGGAGAGAAATATAAGTTGATTGTAGAAATTCTCATACCTAATATTTGTCTTATACAGAATTTGTCTCTTCTCGTTTAGTTTTTTATTGTACCTTTTTAAACTATTCATAGGGCACTTATCAAAAATTTATGTGTGTGCCTTATATGTCCTATGTATTGTAAGTTATATATAGACATGAACTGAATGACAAGTCCTTATATTTGTTGCATTTCACAGCTAACAAACTGCTCTCACATACATTTCATTAACCCTCACATTTCTGGTGCATAATGTTTCAACCTTACCAATTGTTCTAGTAATATTTTGCTACATAAAAAACCACCTCAAAATGTACTGACTTAACATAAAAAGAATGAAATCTTACAATTTGCAACAGTATTGATGGACCTAGAGGGTATTATGCTAAGTGAAGTAAATCACACAGAGAAAGACAAATAGTATATGACTTCACTTGTATGTAGAATCTTAAGAAAACACGCAAATAAACAAACAAACAAAACAGAAACAAACTCATAGATACAGAAAACAAACCAATGGTTGGGGGGTGGGGCTGGGTAGAAAAGGGTAAGGGATTAACAAGTACAAATGGGTAGTTAAAGAATAGTCATGGGGATATAATGTATAGCATAGGAAATATAGTTGTAATTTATATGTATGGTACCAGGTGGGTACTTGAAATATCTGAAGGATGACTTTGTAATTATATAAATGTACAACCAGTGAAACTAATATAATATTGAATGTCAGCTGTAATTAAAAAATTAAAAAAATGATTACATGAAAAAATGTAGTGGCTTAAAACAATGACAGCATTTATTTTGCTCCTGAATCCCACATGATATCATAGGAAGCGACTCAAAGGCTGAGGGCTAGAATCATAAGACTCATTCCCTCCTCACATATGTCTGATGTTTGACACTGTCTGTTAGTTGGGACTTTTACTGGGTCTGTGATCAAAACACCTATACATACCTGTTCCATGTTGCTGCTTGGTTTCCTCAGAGCATGGGGCCTGAGCTCCAATAGTGAGTGTCTCAAAGAGACAACCATGCAGAAGCTTTAGCACCTTTTATGACCTATGATTGGAAGTCATCAAGCATACTTCAGCCACATTACATTCATCAAGGCAGTCACCAAGGCCTCCCCAGTTCCAAGGGAAAAGAGAATAGACTTGACCGGGAAGTGCCAAGGTTTGGGTAGAGCATGTAGAGACCAAATTATCGCTGTTGTAATTTTTTAAAAATATATATTTTTATTTATTTCAGAGAGGAAGTGAGAGGGATAGAGAGATAGAAACATCAATGATGAGAGAGAATCATTGATCGGCTGCCTCCTGCATGCCCCACACTGGGGATTGAGCCCACAACCTGGGCATGTACCCTGACCAGGAATTGAACTGTGACCTCCTGATTCATACTTTGACACTCAACTATTGAGCCCTCCTGGCTGGGCATAATTTTTGGAAATGCAATCTGCCACATAGATACAGGGGAAATGAGGCTCAGTGTGGTTAAGAAGCAGATTTGGACAATAACCTAGACATGTTTTAAAGATGAATTGCCCTGGCTGGTTTGGCTCAGTGGATAGAGCGTCGGCCTGAGGACTGAAGGGTCCCGGGTTCGATTCCGGTCAAGGGCATGTACCTTGGTTGTGGGCACATCCAAGAGGGGGCTGTGCAGGAGGCAGCTGATCGATGTTTTTCTCTCATTGATGTTTCTAACTCACTATCCCTCTCCCTTCCTCTCTGTAAAAAATCAATAAAAAATATATCAAAATAAAAGATGAATCAATTTGACTATATTCCCCATGCCGTAATCTAAATCTCTGTGACTATTCTGTAACTACCAATTTGTACTTCTTAATCCCATTACGTTTTTCACCCATCCCTGGACTCCTTCCCCTCTGACCACTGTAGGTCTGTTCTAGTTATTTATGAGTATGTTTCTATTTTGTTGGTTTATTTTGTTCATAACTGTGTTGGGGCCAGGTGGGTGCTTGGGACAGCAGTGGTACAACTCTAAGGTACATGGTTTTCTGGTCACTCTTCTATCCATCTGAAGCTGATGCAGAATGTTGTTCAATATAAACTTTAATTGAAAAATTAAAAATAAATAAATAATGAATACATTTGTAGAAGAAACTGGTGCTTGTTCTTTTTAGCCTCTTTCTAAGGTTAAAAAAAATGTGTGTATTTGACAATTCTTCTGTGACTTCACCCATGTCAAATTTATTTCTTAATCGTACAGACCATTTTGAAAAGAGCACTATTGTTTGCAACTCTCATTTTTGGGATTTCAATTTGGCCTGAAATTTTCATTCAGAAACTAGCGTGCTTCTTGAGCACTTCCACCTCTTCCAGTGCTATTGGAATAATAAGCTTTATTTGGCGGTAACCAGAAACAACAAAGAAAGAAGGAATAAACTGTTATGTGCCCTTATGTTGCAAGCTACACTGGCCTTTTACTTGATACAGTGGGGCCTTGACTTACGAGTTTAATTCATTCCATGACAGAGCTCGTAACTCAAATTACTCGTATGTCAAATCTTAAAGTGAACGAATGAGACACGTGAAGCTGGGCTGATGTTGTGGCATTCACTATGACGTTCGCTGCGCCAACTAGAGGTGGGGTATCTGAGGTTGGCTCGTAACCCGAATTTTAGCTCGCGACTCAAAGCAAAAAATCGGCCGAGAGACAGCTCGTATCTTGAAAAACTCGTTAGTCAGGACACTCGTAAGTCAAGGCCCCACTGTATTATGTACTGCTGAAAACAGCACCTCAAAGAAAGATTTACTCCTCTTCTTTAATTATCTAATCAGGTTCTGTATTTGATTCTTTTTGGAAAATACTGGGTCTCCAAATAGTTATAGTTTTAGAACTCTTTGTGACATTAGTTACTAAGTAGACTACAGTAGGTCCTAGGGTTATGTCAGAGATCCGTTCCTATGGCGCAACGTAAGGTGATTTTCACCGTAAGTCAGAACCCACCTACATAAGCACCTATGTCACTCACATAGAGCACATACACAGCAGTAATGAGGTGAAACAGTAAAAAAAAATTAAAAGAAAGATAACAATTCCTGACCTTGTGGTAAATAAATAATAAAAAACATAAAGCACATATGTACATACATCGAAATGACGGAACTTTTTAAAAATAAATAAATGAGAGATGGCGACATACATCGAGTCTGACATAACCCAAGGACTGTCTGTATTCCAGACTTTAAATAAATAAATAACACCCAGAAATCCCTCTAGGCCACAAAAAAATTTAGTTGCAGAACTATAACTAGCAGCAGATCCTAAGGCAATAATTGAACAGCAAATAATTAATTTGGGAGGTGAAACTGCTTGTAGGGAAATGGGGAAATAATGGAGGCAAAGAAAGGAAACTAATAGGTTACTGAACAGTTTCTGCTGTGGAGCACTGGGTATCAATCAATCTTGCTGGGGACCTCTTGGAGATGGTGAAGAGTATTTGCCTGGGTTATTCCATCTTGTGGCAAGAAGCTGGAGTATCTATCCACCAACTCCCCTTTGTCATTGGTTGTAGACTGTTCCCTAGGCATTACCTTCGTGGTGTGGATGGCCTGCTCTAACTATAGGTCTAATATACTTCAAAGGCCAGAGAATGCCCTCAGGCAGAAGGTTGCCTGTGCTTGATGCAAGAAGCTGTGGGTACATATGAGAATGGTGTGTGCCAAGGGGATATATGAGACATCAGTGGTCTCTGCTACACTTGTAATTCTTTCATAATGTTTTTCTCTATCATATATATATTTACCTAATTTCTACAATAAAATGAAGTGTGTCAAGGCCATTCTATAAAGGTCATTCATGAACTACACACGCGTTAGTATTATAATCCACAAGGACATGGCCTTTAATCAGGATCACACAAGGCTACAGTCATATGGGAACTGAGATGGTAGGGGCTACAAGAGAATTATAGAGAAAATGGGGTGGGTTTCCTGTTTGGCTCATTATCAGAGGAGCTAAGAAACCATTTAAAGAAACTCATTCACTTGCTACTTTTAGAGAATTTATGATGATGATGCTTATAGAAAATCTGTGTACTTGTCCCTTGTAGTATAAGGGTATGTGTTGAGTTTATATGAACAAAAAACAAACAAACAAAAAAACCAACAAAAAATGAGCTTCTGATAGAGATCCCTATAAGGACTAGTGAGAGCCTCTACCTCTGGCAATCAGCATTAGGGTAACAACCAGAATGAGGAAAATTAATCTCCTTATAAGAATCAACCTAGGAAATTGATCTTGAACAGCATGAGATATTGGAACATATTCAGATAGCAAACAGAAAAGTCTAACGCCTAGGTTTTAGCTCTACTGTCAATAGATTTTCAATATGAAGGCAACGTTTCCTCTTCTAAAACACTCCTAGGCTGAGGACCTACCAGAAGAGAATACTTAAATTTCATCATTCTAATAGCAAAAATTTCAAAGAAACTCCTTTAAAAATATTCAGAAAAAAGATGGGCAAGTACAGTGATTCAAATTATCCTTGATTGTGTAGAAAATGCTTCTTAAAATTTTTTCAAAGTCCACGACAAGAATATAAATATATCAATTAAACTTCCAGTTTCCTAGGTGAAAAAATACTCTCTGCATCCCTAAAGTACATTTATTTCCAACTCTGTTTTCTAAAATATATGCGTTAAGAGAAAACCCACTGATAGCCATGTAGATTCATGAAATTTCTCTCTTGCAATCAATGATATATTTATGTAAAAGTGATGACAGTGCATAAAACATACATCTAAAATATTTTTCATCATTATCAGCTAAATGAAACTACATGAAACATGAAATGATTACTTTTAATATAATAGAGATGTGCCATATTTGAGAGCTTCTAGGAAGCCATGATCTATTCATAATTAAAGTAGTGGAGCTTCAGTTAATCATACTGTTATTCATATTTTAGTTCAGCAGTTCATAAAATAAATGACTTTAGTTGATAATCAGAAACTTTTTGACATAATATTATTTGAATGTCTATTATTTTCTAGTCACAAATACTTTCTGATATAGAATAACTGAAAGCTGAGCTCAGGTCCATGGAATTCTTTTACTTGAAACAATACTCTGAATGAACAACATCTGAAATCTCTGTGGTCCATTTAAGCAGTCACCTAGAAGTAACTGGCTCATCTAGAGAGAGGTATTCTAGTCTCTCTAATACCAAATTTTTCTACTAAGAAAATGCTAAGAAGTCTATCTTTTATATTTGTTGAAATAAATGCAACAGTAAAAATTTGGATAAGAAACATTGTAATGATTTCTTTTCTGTTTTGCTTGACAATCTACACGGGAGAGTTTCCAGGAAAACTTCAAACTAACTTTTGAAGATATTTGTAATAGAATAAAATAATGAGCAACATTTCTAGCTCCCTATACTCGCAGTCTTTCAAAACTTAACCATTTAAGAAGTTCACAAAACCTTGCTTCATTTTTAAAATGTTATAGTTTACCTTTTGTGTGTTCATACATGTGTTTTTCTACGGTTGCTTATACAAACAGTACATACAGTCATATAGAGTTTATTTTTTTAATGAGATACTATAAACATTAACCTACAATTTGCTTGTTCCATAGAAAAATATTTCATAGGTATATTTGAACATACAGGGTGAGGCAAAGGAGGTCTACAGTTGTAAGTTTAATACGTTTATTCTTGTGTTATTATTAATTAATTTTTGTACTATTTTCCATACAAATAACTCTAAACCTACTTTAATAATAATACAGCTTTATTCTTGTAGTTTTATTAATTTTTGTATTATTTTCCATATGAACTGTAAACCTACTTTTGCCCCATCATGTACATGTAATTTTAATGTATGCTTATTTTTTACTGGAATTTCATATGGAAATATACATAAAGAAAAATATATGAACTATAAATTGAACAACAGATATATTTGTCATGGAAAACAAGATACGGGCATTATGAGAATTTCAGAAGCTTCCCTGTTGCCTAGTCCCAGTCATTGGTTCCCCATAGAGATTACCAGTTTTATCTTCTATCACCATAAATTATTTTTTTAATATATTTTATTGATTTTTTACAGAGAGGAAGGGAGAGAGATAGAGAGTTAGAAACATCGATGAGAGAGAAACATCGATCAGCTGCCTCCTGCACATCTCTTACTGGGGATGTGCCCGCAACCAAGGTACATGCCCTTGACCGGAATCGAATCCGGGACCCTTCAGTCTGCAGGCTGACGCTCTATCCACTGAGCCAAACCGGTTTCGGCCATAAATTGTTTTTATTTTCTCTTAATCCTAATATAAATAGAATCATAGACTATGTACCTGTAGGGTTTGGTTTCTTTCACTCAAATTTTGTCAGTAGAATCCATGCATGTTATTTAATGTAGCAGTAGTTCATTTATTTTTGTTGCTGTGTAGCATTCATTTCTATGAATATAGCCATATTTTTTTTTATCAGTTTCACTGTTGATGGATATGAAGGTTTTTTGTAATTTTGGCTATTATGGGAAATGTTTCAATTATTGTTCCTGTCTCTGATGCAAGTAAGTTTCTTTTTAAATATATTTTTATTGGTTTCAGAGAGGAAGGGAGAGGAAGGGAGAGGGAGAGAGAGATAGAACATTAATGATGAGAGAGAACCATTGATCGGCTGCCTCCTGCATGCCCCACACTGGAGATCAAGCCCACAACCTGGGCATATACCCTGACCGGGAATCGAACCATGACCTTCTGGTTCATAGGCTGACCCTCAACCACTGAGTCATACTGACCAGGCAATGCAAGTAAGTTTTGTTGTTGGGAATATACCTAAATGTGAAATATATGTCATGCATAATGCATAATTCATATTTTTTGTTTTAGTATATTCTGCCAATGGTTTTTCAAAAAAGTTGTGTAGGTTTTCACTCCCATAAATAGTGTATAAAAATTCCAATGACACCAAATTTTCATTAGTATTTAGTATGTTCAGTTTTGTTTTATTTTGGTTGTTGCCATTACAATGGGTGTGTAGCTGTTTTGTTTAATGGTTTAAATTTTAATATTTTGATGGTTTTGCAATGTTTATCATCTTTTCATATTTTTATTGGCCATCTTAATGCCCTCTTTGGTGAAAGATTTATTCAAGGTTTCATTCATTTTGTTCAAATTAGATTTCTTTTTTAATTGATTTGTATTGATTTGTATGAGTACTTTATGTTTTCATGGAACTAGTAGCTTTTTGGTGGTTTTTTTAAACATACATACACATGTCACTTCCCAATCTATGATGTCCTTTTTCAGTCTCTTACTGAGGCCCTCTGATGGACAGAAATTCTTGTTTTAATGAATATGCCAATCTGTTTGCTTTAAGCTTAGTGCTTCTACAGCCTATTTTTAAAAATGTCCAACCCAAGGTCATGAAACTATTCTTTTATGTTACAAATCATACTCCTTTTTAAAAGTAGCTGCATAATATCCCATTGTTTGTATTAATATAATTGCTTCAATGAGTTCCCAAACTGAAAGACATTTAGGTTGTTTTCAATGAATGTGTTCTTATAAATCAGGCTTTGATTTTTTTAAAGGGAATTATACATATATCCTTATTTAACTGGTGATTTTATTTCTGTAAGATAGATTCTTAAGGAGAGATTGATAGGCAACAGATATTGTATATTTTAATAGCTATTCTCAGGTTATTATCTTACAATCTATCAATACTTCTCCAGTAGGGAATATGATGGCTTTTTGCTCACTCCCTTTCCAGCACTGAATCTTATTGATTATTTTTATATATTCTTTCTTCTATCTGACTAGAGGCCCATTGCATGAAATTCATGCACTCTGGGGGTTCCTCAGCCCAGCCTGTGCCCTCTCACAGTCCCGGAGCCCTCGGGGGATGTCCGACTGAAGGCTTAGGTCCGCTCCCCAGGTGAGCCCACTTCTGGCTGAGTGGCGCTTCCCCTGTAGGAGTGCACTGACCACCAGGGGGCAGCTCCTGCATTAAGCATCTGCCCCATGGTGGCCAGTGAGCATCATAGTGACCGGTTGTTCCTCTGTTCTGTCGATTTGAATATTAGCCTTTTATTATATAGGATGGGTAAGAAATATTATCTTGTTTTGCCATTTTCTAACTTTGAGAAGATTAACACCTTTTCATAAGTTTGTTGGTTATTTGCATGTCCTCTTTTGTGGATTTTCTGTTCAGGGTTATATATTCAATTTTTTTCTTATTGGATTATTTGTCTTTTTAAAATTAGTTTTATAGAATTTTATCAGATATGAAGCCCTTGTCTTTTAGATGTCTAAATGTTTTTCTCTCAGTGTATTGTCTTTTCACTTTATTATAAATGTCTTGGCTTTATAGAAATGTTGACTTTTTATGTAGTTGAAAGTGACAATTTTCTCTTTAAAGTCATCTGGGATTAGTGTTTGGTTGAAGAATATCCCTATAATTTAAACTGTTACAGATTTCTTTTTTATTTGGATTTACTTTGTGTATGTGTGTATTTATCTATCTGGAATTTATTCTTATATAGTTTAAGTTACAGGATTCTAAGTTTATGAAAACATCATCATTATATATTCCATTTTCAGTGACTGAATTGAAAATGTGCTATTTAGTGTATTTCCTTTGACTGAATCTATTTCTGGACTCAATTCTGTTCCACCATTTTGTCTGTCCCTATACCAGTACTATACTGTTCTGATTACAGTAGCATGGTAATATAAACTATAGCACGGCACAACTTTTGTCATTTAAAAATATTCTGTACAATTCTCACACTTTTGTTCTTTACTGAAATGAGTTGTTTTATTTCTTTGAATATTTTCTACTTGATTAACTTATTAGAAAGAGAACTTTCTTAGAAAGAAAATATCTAAAAAGAATGAAGACATGGGAAACCTAAGAGGTCTGCCTGCAAACAACAAAAACAGATTTTCAATAGGCATAACTCCGTAGGCTGAAGAATTTTTCTACATTTAATCCAGCAGAATTCTGGAGCTAAGCCTAACTACTATATTTTTGTCAAAATAAATTATGCACAGAATACAAAATGTCCTGGCAATGGGAGACAGGACAGCAAAAATAATATATTTTAATTGAAGGCATTCATTATTATGGGACTGGAAGTGGGTTACTGATAAAATTGTCTTGATGAATGCACCTATTGACTGTTTATAAGTCCTTTCATCACAATGTGTCTCAAACTGGATTGCCGATTGGAATCTCCTGGAAGCTTTGTAGTCCTAATGCCCACATGAGAGCCCAGACAATTAATCATCATCTCTGGGTATAGAAACCAGGCATTAGGATTTTGTAAAGCTCCCCAGATGACTCCACTGTCTAGCAATGGTTGAGAACCAGTGTTTTAGAAGAGGATAAAAATCTACTCTGAATAAAAATGGAGAAGAAAACAAGAAATGAAATTCCTTAGCTGTTGCTGGGCTCCTTGCCAAGTTTTTCTTGTAAAGTTAATTTTCATTGGTGGGTTGTGGATAGGATTTAGTGTGACTGGGCTACTGCAGGGAGAAGTGCAGGATGAATTTTGTGTGCATAGGGTTTGGGTGGGGTAGGGGGGTAAGGATACTAACCAAATGAAAATCACTTTTGAAATTTTTAGAAAATAAAGTCATATGTCTGTTTATAGTCCAATCTAATTCTAGCCTCAGTGGTGGGAGGAAGAGATGGAGGAGGCAAGCAGTGAATATACACGCTGAAGGAAGGGTGGGTAGCTTGGGCAAAATTTCCTAAGAAATATGATTCTGCTCAGCCTATCATCCCCATTTCTGGTCAGTGCATTCAAGCCAGGATACAACTGTGGGACACACACGTGTCAATGACCCAGATAACTACAGCAAGTGACCCTTCTCAGTGCAGTCATCTTATAAGTGGCAATGCTAAATCATTCATGACTTCATGTGCTGCTTTTGGCAAGCGGCTCTCTAATTGCTCCTGTTTTTGCATCGATTCTACGCAGCGTGGAAACGCGAGTCTCCAACTTGCTTGTGGATTTATTGACCATTAGGTCCCTCCTCAGCTTTCACCTTCCAGGCCTCGCCCACTCTATTTTCGAATCAGGAGCTGGGAACAGCACCTGTTTCTTTCTTCCTCTCCAAGGAAGGGCTGGGCATTTTGCCTCTCCCCTTTCCACCAACCCAGGTGTCCTTGGTGTTTGCGTGTTCCTGCTCACGGTCCCCCCCCCCCAGCCCCCCCAACCCGCATCCCCCGCCCACGCATCTCTATTTCTGTGGCTGAGGGCCTGAGGACGTGCTAAATACGCCCTCACGCACCAGCTCCCCCAGCCAGAAACCTGCTTTGGAGAGCATCAGGCAGACCGCGCGGACCGGACCCACCTGCCTCCCAAAGTTTCGGGCTTGGAGCAGAGTGTCTCTATGGCTAAGCTGGGGGGTCCGAAACAGACCCGGAAAGATGCTGCTGGGGACGGATTCACCGACGTCATCAAGAGCCGCGCTGGTAGGACCTCTTTTTTTGCTTTTTAGGCTGGGGGTGTATTGCTTACCCGCTACTCTCCACGGAGGCTGTGCTCTGGAAGTTAGCTCGCGGTTTAGGAAAGTTGTGGCGCTGAGTGGAGGAGCTGCAGGGGACTGTCACCGCGCCCCCAGCGTGTGGGGACTGAAGGAAACCAGGCAGGGCGCGCAGGAGGCAGAAGAGAGCGCAGCGCCCTGGGAAAGCAAAAACTCAAGTTTTCCTTTTGGACTAAATAGATATCGCTGGGCGATGTGTGTGTGTGTGTGTGTGTGTGTGTGTGTGTGTGTGTGTGTGTGTGTGTGTGTTAGAAAACCACTGGATATTGGTTTTCTTATAGGATGGTCACTTGTTTTAAAAATTAAATATAAAGGTATAAGCAGACATATTCAAAGCACAAGTTTTCATAGCCTTTGAGGAGGGAGGAATGGGAGGGGGGGTGGAGGAGGAGGCAAGCCTTGTCAGGGTGTGGCCAAATGTAGAATTAAGGAATAGAAGTTTAACCTCCCTTCATGTCTGTGCTGAAGGAAAATGTGTGTGTGTGTGTGGGGGGGGGCGTGGGGGAAGACTGGGGGCGGGGGGGGGGGGTCGTGATATGAAGGCTTCCATGCCTGGAGCATGACTGTGGGTTGAAAACCAGTAAAACAGCAGGATTGAAGTGTAAGACTCTGAGGTTCTTCCTTCTTGTGCTCCCACCACCGACCCCCATGTGTGTAAATGTCATTTGTAATGAATCTTCTGGTGTTGGTACTGTGGCCTATATATGCTAACTCTTGTAAACCAGGGTAGGTCTTTAAAGCTGGAAATGGAAACAGCTGTTAAGTTTTCCCAAAGGATGAAGTTTCAGCTGCTTTAATCTGCTCCTCTGGTCCTTGGAAATGCACCAAATGTGGACAGCAAAATAACAGAATTCCAGGTTTCTTTACATACATTGCTGAATGCTGAAGGGAACAGAGGTAAAGTTACTCCAAGTGTATTTTTGAAGTGACGATAAAGGAACTATTAGAGTAGAAAAGAAATAATGGCCTGGTCAGTGTGGCTGGGTTGGTTGAGCATGGTCCTATACACCAGGAGGTCTCTGGTTCAATTTCTGGTCAGGACACTTGCTTTGGTTGCAGGTGATCCCCAATAGGGGGTGTGCAGGAAGCAGTAGATCCTTGTTTCTCATCCATCTCTCTCTCTCTCTCTCTCTCTCTCTCTCTCTCTCTCTCTCTCCCTCTCTCTCTCTCTCTCTCTCTCTCTCTCTCTCTCTCCCCCTCCCCTCTCCTTCTTTTCTCCTCTCCCTTCCCCTCTCTGATGTCAGAAAAGCATATTAAAATATTAAGAAACACAGGAGTTGTGTAAGCTACAGACTAGGAAAGAGTTCAGAAGATGAAATTCTCTTCACAAGTGGTATAAGTCGGTAATAATGCCTAGAAGTAAAAAAACAAGGTGTCTATGACAATGCCTGGGAGAAATATTTACTTTCAGTTTTAAAACCACACTTACATTCTGTATCTCATCCCATGAATAACCTAACGTGTTTGCAGATTTTAAGGATAAACTTTTAAAAATAGAATGCCCTTATTCAGCACCCAGGATAATAGAATTGGCCTTAGGTAATTACCCTGAAATATATGACTTAAAAAATACATTGGGGAGATTCATACATTGTCTTAAAGTTGCTATTGTCTGTTCATTTTATTAGACAGTAATATTTTAGATATAATTATCTGCAATATAGAAATAAATCTAATATCTGTTTCAAAGTATTATTTTTGAAAATGTGTTAATTTGAGGGTTAATTCTACAATGTATGTGATTCTATTTACCATTGTGCTACTTTTCATTTGTCAGTGCAAGAGAGGAGAAAAGGTTCTGTAAAATTATTCTCAAATCTAGGTTCATTGGACTTCATGGGTGTTTTGGAAATGGCTAGTTTAAGTCCATCCCTAAAGAAAATACAATCTACCTTTATATTCCTTTGGATTCTATATTAGATGCTACTGTTCAGAGTCAATATTTAAAATGAAATGATTTCATTGTATGTGTGTGTTTTACATTTGTGAAATTAAGCATTTTATTAGAACTAATAAATTCAGGTGGTCTGAGTGATGGATTCAACAGGTTATCTAGTTTTCAAAGTCTACCTTTATCTTTTTTATCCATTCTTCCCTTTGAAGGTTTAGATCCCATTATATAAAATCTATATATGTATATATATGTAAAATGCTAATATGCTATGTGTCTCTCTGCCCATCTGACTGGTTGCTATGATGCATACTGACCATCAGGGGGCAGACGCTCAATGCAGGAGATGCTGAACTGTAGTGACTTGGCAGTGGTAGTTCTTGGTGACACACCAGAGAGGAGGGAGCCTGGTTCCTTGTGGGGCCACATGATTCTACCTTCAGTCATGGGTTATGTTGTTGCTGGGGCAATGTCAGCCCCAAATCTGGTTTACTGCACACTTGTGCTTGCATTCCACACCCTGTATGGCAGCAACTTTGCAGAGTGCCCTCTCATACTCTGGGACCTCTCAGGGGATGGCGGATAGCCAGTTTTGGCCTGATCCCTTCAGGCCAGGCCGAGGGACCCCACCTGCCAGAGGGACCCCACTCACTCCACAAAGGCCGAGGCGGGACCACAGGAGGTTGGCTCCTGGGCATGTCCAGCCAGTCTAGCCCAGTCCCACCTTGCAGGCCACCTTCTAATTATTTTCCTTTCAATGCGCACAAATCAATGCACTGGGTCACTAGTAGAAAATAAAATTCAATGTGCATTGAATATTTTAGTTTCTGTGCCTTTTGTTTTGTATTTTCTTTTTAGGTTTTGATTTTGCTTTAATTCTGAAACATAAGGGGTGGTTGCTATTAGTAAATGCTTTTTGCAGTCAAATGCTATGAGAAGCAGAAAATAATATGGTGAGTGGGGCTAACAGTGAGGCCAAACAAAGAAAGGAAACCTAAGAAGTTGTTTCACTGGCAGTTTCTATTTCTATCCCCCCTCTCATGTGTTAGTTCATCTCTAGACTTAGTTAAATGGCAAGGAAGATTGTAGAGTGTTATTACAATGCCCCATAGGACATAAAATAAACTTTACATAAGATGATTATTATATTTTAGTGGCAATATTGGAGATTGTTTCTCATACAGTAATAGGCAGAACTTTCTTTTAAAAATTGAGGACCCGGGATGATGATTATAACATACAAGGTTCTGTAGATTAATTTTAATACAATTGTCTTGGTTCATCATTTGATAAGTCACAACAATGTGGAACTTTGTGTATTATTTATTCTTTTTCTCATCACAACTGCATATTCTTAACTCACTTTTTATAAGGGGCAATACTTTTACATGATTATGGTTTACATACAGGACTTCAGTAATATTTGTGTGGATACCACCCATGAGAGAAGTCTTATGCCTTGGGTGAGAACTGTTGTTACAAAATAAATAAACTCAACCAGAACTTTTCACTAGCTCAGATATAAATTTCAGATATATTAAAGGTAAAATCTCACCCTTGAAAAGCATTTCAATAGAGTATATTTACAACTGTCTTTTCTTGTTTGTATACTGCAAATATGGCCACTTGATCTCCTATTGATTGGGTATGCTTTCCAGTAATTAGAAATAGCTCAATACAACATAAATAGTCCCATGCTGTTAATTAAAAAAAAATATGTGAATTTAAGTAACCATGATTTTTTTGATATTTTTTTGTGATTTTATTCATTTGGTTTCTCTTGGCACATCCTTAGATGTTTTATTGCCACAGATTATACATGAATAATTGAATAAAGTGCACCTATGGATTTGGGTTGTGAAAGTTTTCTTAACCTCTTGAACACTAAAATAAATTCAGGTATTTTCTTCAGAAGAATATTAGCTAAGCAGTTTTGCTTTAAAAGAAGGTATCAAAACGATTAGTCTTAGTTTGATGTTGGAGTCCTGCTATAACAAAATCTTTTTGGTGTCAATTTTGCATTGACAGACTCCATATTTTATTTGAAATTCTAACTATGGAAGATTGTTATATCAAAACTTTGATATATTTTATTTTGCCTATCCACAACACTTAAAAAGAGACTATTGAGAAGAATAATACATGAATTAGGCTAAAGGGTTATTTTAAAACACACTTGACTTAATTTTTTAGTGTTTTAACTATTAGTATTAAAAATAAGAATGTAATGTAATTGAACTTATTTTTTTTTCAATTTGATCTAATACTCTTAAATTATACCGTTACAGACTATTCCACTAACAACTAGGTATTCTCAGAATAAAACAAGAATCAAATTAGACAAAGATATTGGAGACTTTACAAGGGGGAAAGTAATAAATCATAAGACATTTTGAATAAACATTCAAAACTACCCTTTCATTTGGAAATATTTCCTTACTTGACCATTTAATACCTGTAGAATCACTCTGATAATGAAGCCTGTACTTAGCCATCGAAGGAAAATTATATTCTCATATCATCCTGAAAGTGTAGTGTAATTCATTGTGCATAGTTGTACAAAAGCTGTTTTGGTGCTTACATTAAAAAAGGCAAGTGTTGAGATTTTGCTTTGCTTCAGTATACTATAAGGATTCTTCACATAAATGTACTAAGGAAATTTTAGGGAATACTTTTCATAGATACCAGCTACTGAAGTATGTTGTGCTGAATTGTAAGTTTTATTCTGTTTTAGGTAATTGGGTATGATAGCAGCACTATTGCAAAAATAGGTCCGAGGACTAGAAGACTAGAGACAATTCCATTCTCATTCTGGATTACAGATAGAGCCATGGAAATTTATGGGAGCTAAAATATTTTTATGAAAGTTATTTAACAATGCACTGATGCTGTTTTCAAAATATTACATTTCTCTATCATGATAGTGAATTAGATTCTATTCTTTCCTCTGAGGCGGAACATTGGAAATTTTCATATTGAATTAATGATTACATTTGGCTTGAGACTCAGAATAACTTCTAAGTTTCTACTTAAAGTTTTGGATAGAGTTGATAGCTGCTTTCAATTGAATAGCTTTAGCCAATTAATCTTGACAGTCAGTAAGTTTGAGCTCTCAGTTCTTCTCTGTAGAAGCCCTTTTCTTTATTATAACAAAATTGAAAGTAACATTAATGAACTCAAGTAGTTTTGTGAATATGTAGTCAGTTATTATGGAAGTGTACAAGTGATGGACTGGATCTGCCTTGTGCTGTTTCATGAGAGCCAATTGTGTGAATCTCTTCCTATGGCTATGTTCAGTGACATCATGCTAGTTTTTTTAAAATTACCATGGTGGGAGCCTGACCAGTGTTGCTCAGTGGTTGAGCATCTACCCATGAACTAGGAGGTTAGGGTTCTATTCCAGTTCAGGGCACATGCCCAGGTTTCAGGCTCGATCCCCAGTAGAGAACTTGTAGCAGGTAGCCGATCAATAATTCTCATTATTGATGTTTCTCTCCCTTCCTCACTCTAAATGAATACAAATATATTTTTTAAAATTACCATGATGGGGTTATTTATATCACAGAAATCAGAAAATGCTACTAGTCAGGTCTTTTTCTTTTTAGAGAATTAGCTATTAAATATCTACCAGTACAACATTGGAAATATTGATGATGAGAGAAATATAAACTTTTAAAAATCCATTATGTTCAGGCTGTGTATTAGTTAGGTATGCATTTAACTGAAAGGAACAGAATAACTAGCTTAGATTATATAACCATGGCCTTACTACATTTTACATAATAAGTTATCTGGGAGTAGGCTGCTTTGGCCCTTGGATTAACATTTCTGTAATATCAGTGCTGGTGTCTCTGTCATTTTCTTGTGTTGCTTTTTTTTCTTTCTGATTACAAGTTGACAGCTGTTGGGGCACTATTTGAGGTCAGAAGAAAGTGGAGTAGGGGGAGGGAAGCTACCTGTTGTGTATCTTCCAGACTCTCTAGCAGACTGCTTCTTATGGCTCATGGCCATATATTACATGGCCATCTTTAGATGCACATGATGATAAGATTGTGAATATTTAGTTTTATACCATCTAATGAATCTTGGTAAGGGAATGGTGTTAGGACATCCAGTCATAGGAACTAGTTTACTTCTTTTATTTCTTAACTGTTGAGGCGTTTGTCATGGTAATGACTATAGTTCTATTTACACAGGTACTCCTGTTTATTGAATCACAAGTTGAAGTTAGGCTTGGTTCTTGAACTCGCACTTCTCATTCTATTAAAGCAGGTGAAACACATCATAGCACATGGACTTAAAGATTTAGGGACCTAGTTTTATGGACCTAATGGCATCCTTTCAACTTCGTTCTCGAGTGAAACCTGACTTGTCTAATGCCATAAAACAGACATGGTACTTTGTGAATGGGCATAATTTCACTCTGATTGATTATCAAGACTGCACACTTGCCCCAAGGCAAGTCCAGCATGTACATAGTTATGATAATAGGGCTATATTTTTAAAAGAAAGTTGGCTGTAATGACCAATGATGAACACCTTCGTGACCTGTTCTGTCATTATAGTAACTGAAAACTGGTCCACTTGAAGCATTTTTTTTTACTTTAAAACACACCCATCTACCCTGTCCCTTCTCCTCACTACCCTGCATCCGCTGTTCCTTCTTTTCACAGCATTTAAAGTACTGAGGATGTGCTGTCAATTTTGGATTTGTATTATTTAAGGGAGGAGAGTTCTATTATCATGTGAATTTGTCCATCACTTGCAAAACCATCACAAAAATGAGTAGACAATGGAAAAAAGACATTATTTTATGGCTTGAACATATTTCAAATATAATTTTAGATGAATGTATTTATTTTAAATAAGTTGTGACTCAAAGCAATTAGTAATAAGAATTAAATTCATTGCATGACTTTGGTAAAGGTTAAAAGGGGACTGGATAATGATAGAAAACTTCTCTGATTTGGAAGTAAGAAAAAAAGTCACACAAATTCAGAAGGCACATAGGGTCCTAATCAATATGAACCCAAAGAGTCCCACACCTAGATACAACATAATTAAAATGGCAAATGTCAAATACAAAGAAAGAAACTTAACGGCAACAAGAGAGAGACAGAAAGTTACCTACAAGGGAGTTCCCATAGACTGTCAGCTGATTTTTCAACAGAAATACTACAGGCCAGAAAGGAGTGCTATGAAGTATTCAAAGTAATGAAAAGCAAGGATCTGAATCCAAGACTACTTTATCCAGCAAGGCTATCATTTAAAACTGAAGGTGAAATAAAGAGCAAACGGAATGGATGGGGGAAAAAGGGGTCCTAATATATGGTAATGGAAGAAGATTTCACTTTGGGTGGTGAGCACACAGTGCAATATACAGATCTTGTAATACAAAAACCCACACCTGATACCTATATGATCATATTAACCAATGTCACTCCAATAAATGTAATTTAAAAAGGAAAAAAAAAGGTTAGGATTCTATTACATATAGGTAGTTTTAACACACAGAAAATTGATATTTTGCATTGTACCTATAGTTATCTACTACACCAAAAAGGGAAGTAATTATTTCTCCCCTCTCCTATTTTTCTTCTATTTCCTTCCTCTCTCAGCCTTCCTATTTCCTTCTTAAATCTCATTGTCACTCCTCTCAGAATTAAAGTCAGTACTAGTAATACTGTAGTACAATTAAATTATGATATGGATAGACTTTGGAATGGTTTTGTTCCTTTGCCATGATTTTGGAGCGTTAGGCCCATGGAGATATATGTTCCAAGTTTCATTATGCTAAGTTTCAATTTGATTTTTGGATAAATCTTGTACAAATTTTATACTGCTTGTACTTTATTTTACAGCATAACTGCTATGTTAAATTTTTTTTTGCTCATTTAAACTTAGATTTGTGAGTTGATAACAAGGACTATCAACTCTGGTTATTAGAAGCATCCAGGACAGATATCAATCAGTCTTATTCCTTTACTTCAGTAGTTCTCAACCTGAGTGTGCCTCAAAATTCTCTGGAGGGCTTGTTAAAATGTAGATCGATGTGCCTTGCCCTAAGTTTCTGATTCAGTAATTATAGAATGAAACCTAAGAATTTGTATTTATCAGAAGGTCCCAAGTACTGCTGAAATACTGCTCTATTACAGAAGTAAGGAAGGAATTAGTGAGCAAATGCTAGTTGGTTAAAAAAAAAGAAAAGTACACGAAGCAATAGTTAGTTCTTTGCTCCAGGAAACAAAGAACAATATGAGAATCTTCAGAGCTATTAGAGATAGGGTTGCTTCTACTAGTTAGTATATGCCCTGTGACATTAATATGAGTGTTCCCTTCATCCTTTCTGGCTTTACTTCTATCTGTATATTGAAAAGAGAAGACTAAGGTAGTTGAAATGTCTGATGAAATCTATATTCATGAGTACTTGTGAACTGGAACTTCATCATGAATTCTATGTGACGTTTGTTTGACTTTTTAAAAAATTACTATTGAGTTAAATCAGATACAAATACTTTTATTTGCCCTAACCGGTTTGGCTCAGTGGATAGAGCATCCGCCTGTGGACTGAAGGTTCCCGGGTTCGATTCCGGTCAAGGGCATGTACCTTGGTTGCGGGCACATCCCCAATAGGGGGTGTGCAGAAGGCAGCTGATCAATGTTTCTCTCTCATCGATGTTTCTAACTCTCTATCCTTCTCTCTTCCTCTCTGTAAAAAATCAATAAAATATATTTTAAAAAACCCCAAATACTTTTATTTGATGTGTATATGTGTATATTTGATGGCACAGATGAACAGGTGATATAACAGATGGCCCACTTCTTGGTTCAACTGCTTGCCCATACCAGATGTTTTCCCTCACTATTCTGCTTTGCCAAGAGTGTAGCAGCACCTCTCTCTGCCCTCAGATCCTCCAAACATATCCTTAACCATTAAGGGTAGATAATTATAGACTATATTTTTAACAAACCCTAAGTTATTCAAAAGAAATATCACTGGTCATAACTATTTTATTACCTTAAGTAATATTTTTCAATCTATCATAATATGTAACATTTAAATTCTTTTTCATTAAATTGTCTTCTACTCTTGAATTTGAGCAGTTTACCAACTTTTTGGTATTTTTGTTTCATCTGATAGTAATACTATTTGGGACACAATGGTTAAACAAAGTTAAATTTCTTAATGCTTAATTTCAGTGAAATTTTATTGAATTTTTTGTGCTTAAGTGCATGCTATAAATTTCAAGAGAAGAATACAGTTTTCCAAAGTTATTTTATCATGGACAGGTTTGCTTTTTTTGTTATTGTTGTTTGTTTGTTTTTGAGAAGTTTCTTTGGTGGATCATTGTCTCATGGAATGCAGTTTGGGAACTAGAAAGTAAAAAGCAAATTAGAATATATCAATATGTTGATTCCATTGGTTTATTCCAGGTGACTTGTCTGTATGATCAGAAATACCTTTTATTTTCCAGAAGGCCCAGTGTTTTCTCTAATAGGCTAGAATGTGTTAATTCCTAATGACAGTTATCTCAGTTATAAGAAGGTCATTCTGATTTTTCAAAATAACATCCAGTTTTTCCAATGCTTCATAGAGAACATTCCATAAAACATTGACAAAATATATATAAAATCAAAATAAAAAATAACCCTCATTTAAACTGTTAACGTTGTGATGTGTGTGCATGCATATATAAATTTATACATGTATACATGCATGGGTGTGTAGACACAAGGTATGATTAATAATACCTATATGCATCCTATGTAAATAGGATAAATGTGATTTCTATTTATATAATATACTAGAGGCTGGGTGCATGAATTCGTGCAAGGGTGGGGTCCCTCGGCCTGGCTGGTGATCCAGGCCTATTGGGCGGGGGGGGGGGGGGGTGCGGCGGGGAAGGGACTGTAGGAGACTGGCTGTGGGAGCACACTGACCACCAGGGGCCAGCTCCTGCACTGAGAGTCTGCCTTCTGGTGGTCAGTGTGCATCATAGAGACTGGTCGACTGGTCATTCTGGTTGTTCTGTTCATTCAGTCCTAATGGTCGCTTGGATATATCTACACTAATAAAAGAGAAACATGCAAATTGACCATCCCTCCACTATGCCCACCAGCCGATCAGAGTGAATATGCAAATTAATCCAACAAAGATGGTGGTTAATTTGCATATGCAGGCACAGAGTGAAGACTGAAGACAGTGTAGAACAGGGGTCCTCAAACTTTTTAAACAGGGGGCCAGTTCACTGTCCCTCAGACCATTGGAGGGCCGGACTATAGTTTAAAAAAAAAACTATGAACAAATTCCTATGCACACTGCACATATCTTATTTTGAAGTAAAAAAACAAATCGGGAACAAATACAATATTTGTATTTGCATGTGGCCCGTGGGCTGTAGTTTGAGGACCCCTGGTGTAGAAGGAAGCCAAGCACTGCAGAAGGAGCAAAGTGGCAGAGAAGGGAGGGAGCTAAGGCAGCGGAGACAGGAGGGAGCAAGGCAGCGGAGAAGGGAGCGGAGCCCACCGAGGCGGGCTTCGCTCCCTTCTCTACTTCGCTCCAGCTACAAAAAGCCCTATTCTTTCAGGAATAAGCCTGAGGAAGCCCTATTCTTGTAGGACTCTTCCTGCAATGGGCCTCTAGTGTGTGTGTGTGTGTGTGTGTGTGTGTGTGTGTGTGTGTGTGTGTGTGTATGTAAGTGTGGTAATATAGACTTGTGCATATAAACATAATGTGCATACTATTTTAATATATGATTATTTTGTACATCAGAGTCATACAAACAAATCACATATCACAAACATATCACTAAATAATTAGCTTTTAAAAAAAATACTTGCTTCAATCAGATGTGGGTGGCACAGTAGAATTACCAAGGTGATATTGCAAAAGAGCTACCATGCCCCCAGAGTCTTTGAAATTGCTGTGCAGTATATTGTGGTGAGATTTGGAGGTGAGATCTCATATCCACCCATGAAAAGGTGTTTTAAAAAGATATTTTTTCATAAAACATGACTCATAAATGTGATGTCTACCCTGACTTGGTTACATAATGATGTGAATGATTTAAATCTTGTTAAAACTTTGTTTCTGTTTTCTATTAAAAGACAGGCAGACAGAGAACGGGTTAATTTCTAGTCAGTCAGAAATAGATATAGAAGGAAATGATTAAATAGATCTAAAAGAATGTACAAAATGAAACTTAGTGGATGAGAAGAAGGAATATATACCAGACTTGAGATGTGGCCGGAAAGACAGAAAATCAAGAGCAGAAAGTCTAAACTCTGCAGTGTATCGAACTAAGGTGTCTAACTGGAATAAGCATTAACTGAGTGTACAAATGGAGTAGTGCATATGGTGAACTGATAATAGAGTTTGTCAAGTGATTTGAACCAGAGGATATTTTGGTCATCACATACATTTTAATAAGATAGCAATGTGCATTTGAGAACTTAACTGCAAAAGTGAAAATGAAAACAAATTATATAATCTAATTGACATCTTGCTCCTGATATAATAATTTTATTAAATCATTCTCCTATCTATATATTATGACATTAAATAGAAATTTATTTTAAAACAAGGGGCCCAGTGCAGGAAGATTCGTGCATTGGGGGTGGGTCCCTCAGCCCAACCTGCACCCTCTCCAATCTGGGAGCCCACAGAAGAGCCTTCTCCAATTCAGGAGTTTCTGTCTGTCTTTGCAATCATATGAGTGAACTGTCTGAGACCCCCAACCCAGTTTGGGTTGTTGCTCACAGAATAATAGTGGCATTTTTTTCCTTTGCTTCATTGGTGGAGATTTCCTGGAAGTTTTAGGATATCTTCCCCGTAATTTTTCCTAAACACTCTTATTTTACTTATGTCTCTCACCTTTGCTTTCCTTCCATCCCCCACCATAACAGTAACTTCCTCCAGGCTCACTTTGCTCTAGTGTCTAGGAGATACATCTGACAACAGAACTATGATTCCCAGCATTCCTGGTGCTCCCCATGTTCTGGGCTTCCACTTCAGCTCCTGGGGCTGCCACCAGAATTATGATCCCCAGAATTCCTGGTGCTCCTCACGCTCTTGGTTTTCCCTTCCTGCTCTGTCTCTGTCCCACAGCCTCCCACTCTGCCAAGTCCTCCAAGCCGCCAGCTCTTCTTCTCTGCTCTCTGCCTGGTGGTTTGGGGAGCCAAGCTCCCCAAGCTGTTTCACTCTTCGCCGGCTCTCCCACTCTGCTCTCCGCCCAGTGCCTGCATATGCAAATTAACCCGCCATCTTTGTTGGGTTAATTTGCATACTCACTCCTGATTGGCCAGTGAGCATAGCGGAAGGATGGTCAATTTACATGTTTCTCTTTTATTATATGGGATTAGAGGCCAATTGCAGGAAGACTCCTGCAAGAAGAGGGCTTCCTTGGGCTTATTCCTGTAAGAATAGGGATTCCTTGCTGCTTCACTCTCTCCCGTCTCCACTGCCTCAGCTCCCTCTCTTCTCCGCCGCTTCGCTCCCTTCTGCAGCACTTGGCTTCCTTCTATGTTGCCTTCAGTCTTCGCTCCATGCCTGTGTATGCAAATTAACCTCCATCTTTGTTGGATTAACTTGCATAGTTGCTCTGATTGGCTGGTGGGCATAGCAGAGTGACACCAATTTGCATGTTTCTCTTTTATTAGGCTTTATAATATCTGCCTTAGCCTAAGTCATATATAATGTAAAATACATTAAATTATTAGTTAACATATTAATCATCATAAAATCTCTAAATGCTTTTTCTCTCAAATTTATGCATGACTAATTACTGATGTTATGTAACTATAGGTTTTGGAATAAGATGATTTTTTAATCACAAATGGAAGTCATTTATGAAGAATGTTACTTAAATGAACCCCATGAGAAAACACATTATTAATTATAGGTAGTAAAATATTAGAAATGCTTTTTCATTTAATGGAAACACATGAAGAATAGCTCTTATTCTCTAATATTTTAAGTCAGTTATGATTTGGTTAAGAGTAAAGGTCATCTTTGAGATATTTCTTAAGTATTTGGGTTGAAATTCTATATATAAACCTCAATTTATTCACTTAATCAAAACAACGACACTATCTTTTTAAACAATATTAATGAACATAACATCTGAACAAATCAAGTTAAAAAGCAATTACAATTTTGCATCTTGGATTTACTTTGGATATGGAAAGATCAGGCTTAGTACGTTAGTATACAGAATAAGTCATGCTTTTATTTTGTGTTTTCTTTCCATTGCTAAGAACAAAAATTAAAATGAAGCTACCATTTGGTACTAGCAATTATTTTTCATACAAAATAAATTAATGTCTCTAATATACTCTCTTGCCATTTCTGCAAATATTTTTTCATCCTTTCTAATATTAGAAAATGCTTACACTAAAACCAATGAGAAAATTGCATTCAAGATATCAATGGGAGTTATGAGAAAGGGACCAGAAACTTTCATTTTTAATTACACCAGATTAGTCTAAGAAAATCATAATTAATGATAGCTATAATTTGCCAGTGTCTATGAACTATATAATTAAATAAACACATGATAAATTTCTTCTGAAATATTCCCCTAAAGTACACTGTTATATATTCAATGAATTTTTATTCTTGGCAGCTTTTACAGTTGTGGATATTGTTTTCTCTATCAAGGCTATGTTTCTTTAAGATGAATGAAAGTTTTCAACTATTTTGTTCTTCTTAAAACTGGAGGGTGCACAATAAGTTGTGGGCTTACTTATATAAAATGCTCATCCTATTATATGTTTATATCTATCTCAGAGTGCAAGTTAAAATGCTGAGTAGGTAGTAATATCAATTAAGGAACTTTGAAATCTTACTCCTTATTCCCACCAACTCACCACAAAGAAATGTATCCCTTGAAAAACATACCTATTGTTTCCTGTTTTGCTCTAAAATGTTGTACGCATTTCTGCTTTCCCATATTTGCTTTTACCCATGTTATTCCATGCACACACGATACTTTTTACCCTCATACACTGACACTAAAATACTGCTAGAGTGTTATGTAATTGATTTATTTTATTTTATTGTTGACAGTATTACAGATGTCCTCCAATCCCCACCCCCTTTTACTCCCCTCCTCCCAGCCGTAGCCCCACACCAGGCCTTCACCACACTGTTGTCTGTGTTCATTAGTTATGCATATATGTATATGAGTTCTTTGGTTAATCTCTTCCCATCACCCCTTTATACAATGGGATAGTATGCAGCTATAAAAAAGAAGAATTTCTTACCCTTTGCAATAGCATGAATGGACCTGGAGAATATTATGCTGAGTGAACTAAGCCAGTCAGAAAAAGAGAAATGTCCCATGATCTTTCTTAGAAGTGGAATCTAATAAACATAATATACTGACTAACAAAATAGGTCTAGAGACATGGAAGCATGGAACAGACTGAGAATCTGTTGTGGGAAAGGGTGATCAGAAAGAGATTAACCAAATAAATTACGTTTATGCATGTATGCATAGCTCATGGACACAGACAATAGTGTGGTGAAGGCCTGGGATAGGGAGGGAACTGGGTGGAGGGGGAGAGTGGGGGCAGTTGTAATACTCTCAATAATAAAGATTAAAAAAAATACTCAGCGAAATAAGAATACAAGTGAACTTCCTTAACCTGATAATCTATAGCTAACATCATAATAGTGAAAAAAAAAAAAACTGACTACTTCCCTCCTTGGTTAAGGTTATTCCAGGATATCTTATTTTTGTTGTTGCAATGGTAAATGGGATTGGTTTTTGTGTGTTTGTTTTATAGTTTCTCTTTCTGAGAGTTCATTATTTGTATATACAAGTGCCATGGATTTCTGGATATTGATTTTGTATCCTGTTACTTTGCTGAATTCATTTATTAAATCCAGTAGTTTTTCTGTGGAGTATTTACGTTTTTCTATGTACAATATTATGTCATCTGCGAATGATAGCAGTCTTATTCCCTCCTTTGTAATTTGGACACTCACCTAATAAAATTGTGTGGAAGAATGGGTCATTCTATTTTGTCAGTAGTTCTCAGGGAACTTTAAAAGATTACCAGTGCCTGAGGCCCACCCCCAGATATTCTGATTTAATTAGTCTGAGGGTGACAGGTGTTTCTATTAGATATGGAAGTTTGAGAACAACTAGCTAATGTGATACAAGATGTCTTAAAATATCTAAATGCATGTGATACTTATCTTTCTCTGACAACCTTATTTTGCTCAGCATAATACTCTCCAGGTCCTCCATGCTATCTCAAACGGTAAGAGATCCCTCTTTTTTTACAGCTGCATAGTATTCCATGGTGTAAATGTACCACAGTATTTTTATCCACTCATCTGTTGATGGGCACTTGGGCTGCTTTAAGATCTTAACTATTGTAAATAACGCTGCTATGAATATAGCCCTGCATATATTCTTTCTGGTTGGTGTTTCAGACTTCTTAGTACATATTCCTAGAAGTGAGATCATTGGGTCAAATGGGAGTTCCATTTTTAATTTTTTGAGGAGACTCCATACTGTTTTCCACAGAGGCTGCACCCGTCTGCATTCCCACCAGCAGTGTAGTAGGCATATGATCTCACTTATATGTGGAATCTAATGAACAAAATAAACAGATGAACAAAATAGACATAGAGACATGGAAGCATAGAACAGACTGAGGAATCTGAGAGAGAGGTGGGGAGAGGAGCTTATATGCATATATGCACAACCCATGGACACAGACAATAGTGCAGTAGGCTTAGGGTGGCAGGTACAGGTTAGAAGGGGCCAGTGGACAAAAAATTCGACATCTGTTAATACCTTCAAGGAAGATAATTGTTTAAAAATCTACATGCACTTCAGCCAACCATGCCCTTTATTTTTTTAAGCAGTTTAAAAAAATCTGTCCTCTTATCCTACATTATCCACATAATTTTCTCAACTCATCACTTCTCTTAGCTCTAAAAGCATGAGAACTATTATTTCTAAAGTCAGTTACACTATCATTCCCATGAAAAAGTACTATACAGCCTTATGATCATCATTATTATTATTTTGTCTCGGGCCTCCGGCCATTTAATGGGGGGAGGGGGAGGGGGAGAGTCAGGAGCCACAAGGAGCAGTGGAGCCCTGAGACCAGTCCCAGGCTCTGCCCTCCATGCTGGTCACAGTGAATGAATCAGCAGCAGCAGCACGCCCAGCGCCATGCAGGTGGCCCCCGCCTTCAGGCCGCCTGCGGGGGTGGGGGCCCTGTTACACAGTTCGCCATAGTGGCAGGTAAAGGTGAGACTGTAGGTGATGCCCTGATAGGTGACAGGATCTTCAAGGCAATGGTAGGAACTGATGTCCATGGCGCCTTTGTTGATGATGGGGCCGAGGCCTGCAACCGTCCTTTCGCCCATGAGGCACTCCTGGTCTGTGCCACAGGTCATGGGGATGCCAGGGTAGTTGGAGGAGTTGGTTAGCTCACAGAAGATGCAGTCCATGACTCCTGTCATGACCAGGGACAGAGCCATCACCGGGAGCAGTACCCAGCCGAGGACCATGGTGGCCTGGTGGCGGTGGGCCTCCTGGAACTGCTGAATGACACTCCGCACGCCCATAAGATTTTGCCCCTGGTTCTGGCCTCCCAGGGTCAGCACTTGGAGTGTCCTTGGTTCCCAAATCTCCTTGTCCCTCTCAGGGCTTCTTCCTGACCAGGGCTCTTGACCCAGAGTCTCAGCAGCTTCCCAGGGACAGAGAGAGCCAGTGGCTGCTGCCCCATAAGAGTGTTTGTGAAGCAGAATGGGGTGACCTCACAGACCTCTCAAAGTTCCACTGGCCACTCTGGGGGTGAGGTCATGGGTAGGGGACGGGTATCACAATTTAAAGGGTAGGTTGGCCTGTGGACCTACCAGGGAGCGAGGTCATTGCCACCCACCTATGTAAGAACACTCCACCCAACACTTGTCATCCTGGCCAATTTGTCTTAGCCTCTGCTGTGTCTTGGGTGCTGCTTCTGCCCAGTGCCCATGGTGAGCCCATTTCTCAGATGGGCAAACCAAGGCCCAGGAGGAGAAAATGATATGTCCAAGGCCCTAGAGCCAGGATTACAGCCCAGGTTTATTTAATTCCAAAGAGGGCATTTATTGAGCACCTGCTGTGTGCAAGACCAGTGCTAGATGCATTAAAATGACAGGGCTCACCACAGCTCGCTTCTAGTATTAGGCACCATGCAGGGAGCCCCACCCATGTTCTTTGGTTGGAATCTTTATACCTATTAGCTCTATTTTCAGATGAGCCAACAGGCACATGGAGCAGGCACAGCCAGAGCCTGGCACACAGCAAGTGCTTAAAAAATGGGGGTCATTATAGGAGGCAACTGAGCCTCAAAACAGTCCCCAAGGGTATCAGAAAATGAACTCTCTTGCCATAACCGGTTTGGCTCAGTGGATAGAGCGTCGGCCTGTGGACTGAAAGGTCCCAGGTTCGATTCCGGTCAAGGGCATGTACCTTGGTTGCGGGCACATCTCCAGTAGGGGATGTGCAGGAGGCAGCTGATCGATGTTTCTCTCTCATCGATGTTTCTAACTCTCTATCTCTCTCCCTTCCTCTCTGTAAAAAATCAATAAAATATATTAAAAAAGAAAAAAGAAAATGAACTCTCTTTCCAGAGGGGGAAACTGAGGCATCCCTCAGTAGGAACAGTCAGAGCCTAGGTTTAAACTCAAGTCTAAGTCCAGATGATGATTTAAGAATCTTTTTTTTTAATATATTTTATTGATTTTTTACAGAGAGGAAGGGAGAGAGATAGAGAGTTAGAAACATCGATGAGAGAGAAACATCGATCAGCTGCCTCCTGCACATCTCCTACTGGGGATATGCCAGCAACCCAGGTACATGCCCTTGACCGGAATTGAACCTGGGACCCCTCAGTCCGCAGGCCGACGCTCTATCCACTGAGCCAAACCGGTTTCGGCGATTTAAGAATCTTAATGTGTTATCTTCGTGGGGTAAATACCTTGGTCATCCCCATTCTACGGGGGTAGGGAGGAAGTTGAGGCTAGAGGGTGTCAGGATTTTCTTTTTTATTATCAATGTTGAAAGTATTACAGATGTCCCCCAGTGTCCCCTCCTTTATCCCCCTCCTCCCACCCCTTCCCTGCCCCAGGCCTTCACCACACTATTGTTTGTGAATTTGATTTAATATGATTTCAGAAGTCAAATGTAGAGTAGAATTGCATGGCATTAAAGCCATGATATCACTGAGGTTTTAGTACATCCTACTTTAAAACATCAATAAAGTAAAGCATCTACTAAACATTCACAGTATGCCTCTACAAACTAGAAACTAACATATTTCCAAATTGTTGTTGCAGAAGTAACTCCAGACTCTGAATTTTGGCACCTGGTGGATTTGTATTCCAATTTGATATTGTTTAAGTAATTGATTTTAGCCAATATTAAAAACATGCCATTTTCAACTCTAAATGAGTTTATGGTGTGCCTAACACTGGAAAAAAAAATATTTTGGGGCCTGGGTACAGTGGATGTGGGAAAAATTGATGGAAAGAGAAATACAAAGAGACATGTGAGCCTCATGAAAAGGGAATGGGAAATGCCAGCAAGGTAAAAGCACAGCATGGTATAACAATAAAATAGGATGTGTTTTTTAAAGGCGTTCGGGAAAAAAAAAAAAAGTATTGCCTACTTGAAGATGTTAAAAGGGATTGCCATTTTGGATGTAAGGCAGGAGTCCAAGTTGGTATTTCTGCAAGTGAGATTTGTGCAATAAAGAAAAATAATCTGTTGGAAATTTTATTGTTCTTTACTTCAATTGTGTCAATTTACAAATTATTATCTTTTTCTTCTTAATAAGATTTGTAATATATAAATATACTTATGCACATATAAATGTATATTCAAAAGGCTTTTACTATGAAGAGTACATATTTAAAGAAAACAAATTATAAACCACTTTTTACATGATTTTCAAAGTACCTTCAGGCAATATGAATTAAAGAAAGATCAATAATAGATGAAAAAAATTTTCACTTTAGAAAGTGGAGTCAGAAAAGTCTGAATGTAGTTCATCTAGCATTATTTCTTAATATTCTCATTTTTGAAAAAATAATGGTAACTGTGAAAGGACTTTGGAAATATTTTCTGTTTTGTGCAAATGAACTCAATGTGGTAGGTGCTGTGAAATGTTGCCCAGATCCCCCTTAATAGGATATCTTACCTTTAACTGATGAGGTGCTATTGGTAGACAGTCTTTAGCTGTCAGACCTTTTAGGGCTTGCCTCAGTTGCAGAGAAGTATTTTGATTCATGTCATTCTCTTGGGTTGACCTCAGTTGGAGACTGATATATGAGGGAATGTAAAGGCCCTTTGATCTAAAATTTGTGACCACTCTTTAGTGCCACTCTAGCTCCAGAGTTTCCTGTAGGGTTTTCCAGATGTTGCTGTTGGGCTGGGAGTGTAGTAGATTTCTCTCTGTCCACTCCTGCTTCTTTCCTTTGCATTCTATAGGTGTTGAACCCAAGGGTACTCCTTAATAAACACTCTAAACTTGCTTTCAGAGTGGGGTTCCCACCAACCTAAAATAATAAAAAAACAATATAAGTCAGGTATGTGTTCCTCATAAATTAACTTCAGGCTTGAGTCACAACATGCAAAACAGACTTAATTAAAAAGTTTACTCTTCTGTGCTATCATGCATAATACAGATGAAATGGTAAACTTGGATGGTATCATATCATAATATACATAGTTATTACCAGTTATGTTTCTTCATTGACCTAGGGTTGACCTTAGCATCCTAAAAGCATTTTCTTATTGAATGTTGTCCATGTAGTAAAATACAATGGAGTCATGAAAGCAATTGTTATGTTTCTAAATTCACTGTTGCAATTGGCAATGAATCATGTGTGACGTGTGTGTGTGTGTGTGTGTGTGTGTGTGTGCAGAGAGTGCGCCTTCAAGTGTGTACGTGGGAGAGAGTGCCTGGAATTAATTGTGGACAGTCTATAGATAGTGAGGTTAAAAGTACAACAATGAGATACCATCTCACACCTGCCAGAATGGCTATCATCAACAAATCAACAAACGACAAGTGCTGGAGAGGATGTGGAGAAAAAGGAACCCTTGTGCACTGCTGGTGGGAATGCAGACTGGTGCAGCCACTGTGGAGAACAGTATGGAGTTTCCTCAAAAAACTAAAAATGGAACTTCCATTTGACCCAGTGATCCCACTTCTAGGAATATATCCCAAGAAACCAGAAACACCAATCAGAAAGGATATATGCACTCCTATGTTCATAGCAGCACAATTTACAATAGCTAAGATTTGGAAATAGCCTAACTGCCCATAAGCAGATGAATGGATTAGAAAACTGTGGTACATCTACATAATGGAATACTACGCTGCTGTAAAAAAGAAGGAACTCTTGCCATTTGCAACAAACAGCATGGATGGAACTGGAGAGCATTGTGCTAAGAAAGATAAATATCACATGATCTCACTCATTTGTGGAATATAAAGAACATTATAAACTGATGAACAAAAATAGATACAGAGGCAAAGAATCATCAAACAGATGGGGGGGACATATGTACTACTATCTTTAATACTTTATACAATTTTAAAAAAAATCACAAGGGCAGGAGAGTGTGAAGGTAGAAGTACCACCTAGCAACAAAAAGAGGAAAGTTAGAAAGGAAAGATGAGTAGTGGTGCCTCAGTTTAAAACTTGGCTCTACCAACAGCTTCTAAATAATAAAATGGGGATGCTACTAGTACCCATCCTGCAGGAAGAACTAAATGAGATCATGCACATGAAGAATTTAGACAATATCTGGCACCCAATAAACACTCATTAAGTGCTAAAAAAAGTGCTGCAATACTCTTTTCACCTCTGGTCCATGTGTAGTTTTGATTTTTTTAAAAGTAGATTGTTTCTGTATTATTAAGGCATGTAAAAGTTATTTTTAACATATATATATATATATATATATATATATATATATATATATATATATAAATGTTTGTTCATAGTATGATAGATGTCTCCCATTCCTCCCCTTAACTCCCCCCCCTCTGCCCAGCCTCTATCCACCCCCCAGGTAAAAAAAATAATAATAAAAGCAATTTTGTGCTCCAGATGTAACCTCCTTTCTTCTACAGAGGAGTGCTTTGTAATGGAGATGAAGTCTTGTCAAGACCTGAACTGGGCAGGTGGAGATCTGATCTTCTTTAGGGTTACCTTAAACTCTAATAGCATGGAGAGAATTTTAGCCACATATTCTCCAACAAGTCAGAAAGGACTCTCAGTGTGTGGCCATATAGGAATTTTTTCTCAGCATTTCTTTAGAAATTTGTTTTTCTGAGTCTTGAATCATGAGAAAGATCAGTCAGTAGATTTGGAACACAGAAAAAGTGTATTTTAATCCACCTGAGAGAATTAAAGATTAAAAATGAATCTAAAAACGTTACACATTTGGAAACTGTATAACCAAGTGGAAACCAATCAAGAGTAGGAAACACAGCCTCTCAGAGGCAAAAGGCAATGTTGGCATTTCTGGGACCCAGGTTCTGAGATGCATACAAGCATGGTGAAGATCTAATCTGTCTGTCTTTCTTTCAATCATCGCCATGCTACAGATGTGTGTTTGCCAATCTGTCTACTGCTAACAATGAGCCATTCTCACAAATAACATAAATATTAATAGTTGATATGCATAGTATTCTTTTCTCTCTTCTTTCTTTTTTTTATGTGCCCAGACTGAGGATCAAACCCACAATCTTGAGGTATCAGGATGATACTCTAACCAACTTTGCTACCCAGCCAGGGCTCTGCATACTATTCCATATAGAAATCCTATTAGACATGTTGCAAGAAATAATAAGTTTTAGAACCAGAAAGTTCTCAAATTGGCAATTTCAACATATGGTTCTTTGTAGTGATATTGGTGTTAACCTTGCTAAGAAATCTGAATATTACTATTTCAGATATTACTCAATATTGTTCACTGACATTGTCCAGTGTTTTAATCTTCACTGTGAGCTATAGTTTCTTTGTAAAGTTAACGCATTGGAAGTATGTTAGGAGTAATTTATGATTTTAGGAGTTTATGAACATTCCAAAGAATTATAATTTCTTGATCTCAGATCCCAAAGATTAATATCTGTAGAGAATTTGGAACCTCAACCAGGATTACCCAACAGAAATGGTGTGGTGGACAGAGAGAGTAAAGTGGTTATGCCCCGACCTTCTAACATCCTTGTACATATAGTCTATAATTCCTGCATTCCATTAATACTGTTTATTATTCTTGTGAACTAAACATTTTAAAAGATTGAAGTTGATGCATGAGTTCTGATATTTACTTTGCTCTAGTTCTTAAACTTTTGGAGTTAAGGATCTTTTGTGAGTAAGATGAATTATGGAAGAGATCATCAGATGGGTGTTTTGATTAAAAAAAAAAAACAACTATATGCCCTAACAACTGCTGTTGGGTGTTATTAAAATAACATGCGAGGTTAAAATTAGTACTACAGGTTTAGGTTTAATTCTTGGGAGAGTAGATAATGAGTTGTAATGTTTAGGAGCACAATAGTTTCTACAGTTCTCTAAAATGGTTCAATAAAACTGGCAAAAGGCTAGTCTTTGGACTGTGTCATTCTACAGCAGTAAAATGGAGAAATTTCTAACTTGAGGTATAGGCTTAGCCTTAAAAATAATTGGAAAATAAACTTTGTATATTTACCATCTTATATTTCTTCATAGGATTCAGAAGGTGTATACATTAGAAATATATTGTTTGGCAGTTTACTAAGGAAATCAAAGCAGCAAGTATGTGTCTGAAAAATTATGTCACCTAGTTCTGTTCTATTTCAGGATGTAGCCGATGTAATTCAGAGAAAGGCAATGTCATTAATCACTGGGTAAAATTTAGGGTTTACTATATGGACAAAATTGTAATGTCGCCCACTACCTAATTTATTTTTGTTCTTTCCCTTTTTTACTCATTTCTTGATAGCATAGGGTTTAGTGTTGTGTGTATTTTTTAACATCAACAAAATGTGTTTAACTTGGGCCAAGTTTGCCACATTTATTGAGTCTCATCCTTCCACAAGAATAAAATCTTTGATTTTTTAACCCTGTTTATTTGGAATTGTATCCCTTTTCCTGCTGTTAGCATATCACTAGCTAAGGTTTTTAGTATAATCATGGTTATCACAATTGCCATGTCTGGCTGTTAACAAAAATTGGTTGATTTTAAGGTACATCATAGAAATGGATACTTACTTTGCCTTAACATGAACCTACCTGGGTTCTTGTCCCAGCATCAAGAAGGGTTCAGGAATCTGGAAAAGGCTGTGCGCAGATGACATAGAAATCCAGAGACTAATAAAGAGTCCAGAGACGAGATATAATTTTGAAAGGCATTGGGGGTCAGAGGACCTTCAGCTAAAGGAACTAAAGACTCCCTCCTTGTCTAGGACCCTTGCTTTTATTAACACAATTTCTCCTAAGGCAAAGAGGAGATAATACACTTCAAAGGGTAAGGTTTCAAAGGCTACAGAAGCATTGTCAGTTTGGGGAATAGCCTACGGCTGTTCAGGTATTTGGCCAGTAGGAGGAAATAACATGTAGATTAAGATGCCCTTTAACTGTCTGGCAGCCACAATCAGTTTCCTATTCAGGTTTGGGGAGATGCCTTTATTTATTTATTTTTTTATTTTATTGCTTAAAGTATTACAAAGGGTATTACATATGTGTCCTTTTTTCCCCCCCGCCCTTGACAGTCCCCTAGCCTCCCCTATCCCCCAGTGTCTTATGTCCATTGGTTATGCTTATATGAATGCATACAAGTCCTTTGGTTGATCTCTTACCCCCCTCCTTCCTGCCCCCCAACCCTCTCCGGCCTTCCCGCTGCAGTTTGACAATGTGTTTGAGGCAGCTCTGCCTCTGTATCTATTATTGTTCAAAAGTTTATAATGGTCTCTATTATCCATGAATGAGTGAGATCATGTGGTATTTTTCCTTCATTGACCGGTTTATTTCACTTAGCATAATGCTCTCCAGTTCCATCCATGACGTTGCAAATGGTAAGAGTTCCTTCCTTTTTAGAGCAGCATAGTATTCCATCGTGTAGATGCACCACAATTTTCTAATCCATTCATCTACTGATGGGCACTTAGGCTGTTTCCAGATCTTAGCTATGGTGAATTGTGCTGCTATGAACATAGGGGTGCATATATCCTTTCTGACTGGTATTTCTGGTTTCTTGGGATATATTCCTAGAAGTGGGATCACAGGGTCAAATGGGAGTTCCATTTTCAGTTTTTTAAGGAAACTCCATACTGTCTTCCATAGTGGCTGTACCAGTCTGCATTCCCACCAGCAGTGCACAAGTGTTCCTTTTTCTCCACATCCTCTCCAGCACTTGTCTTTGTTGATTTGTTGATGATAGCCAGTCTGACAGGTGTTAGATGGTACCTCATTGTTGTTTTGATTTGCATCTCTCAGATGATTAGTGACTTTGAGCATGTTTTCATATGTCTCTTGGCTTTCTGAATGTCCTCTTTTGAAAGGTGTCTATTTAGGTCCTTTGCCCATTTTTTGATTGGATTGTTTATCTTCCTTTTGTTGAGTTGTATGAGTTCCCTATAAATTTTGGAGATTAAGCCCTTATCAGATATGACATTGGCAAATATATTTTCCCACACAGTGCGTTTTCTCGTTGTTTTGTTGATGGTTTCTTTTGCTGTGCAGAAGCTTTTTATTTTGATGTAGTCCCATTTGTTCATTTTCTCTTTAGTTTCAAGTGCCCTAGGAGCTGTATCAGTGAAGAAATTGCATCTGCATATGTCTGAGATTTTGTTGCCTTTGGATTCTTCTAGAATTTTTATGGTTTCCTGTCGTACATTTAAGTCCTTTATCCATTTTGAGTTTATTTTTGTGTATGGTGTAAGTTGGTGGTCTAGTTTCATTTTCTTGCATATATCTGTCCAATTTTCCCAACACCATTTATTGAAGAGACTATCTTGGCTCCATTGAATGTTCTTGCCTCCTTTGTCAAATATTAATTGTGCATATTGGTTTGGGCCAATTTCTGGGCTCTCTATTTTATTCCATTGATCTATATGCCTATTCTTGTGCCAGTATAAGGCCGTTTTGAGAACAGTGGCTTTGTAATACATCTTGATATCTGGTATTGAGATCCCACCTACTTTGTTCTTTTTCAGGATTGCTGCAGCTATTCGGGGTCTTTTTTTTATTCCAGATGAATTTTTGGAGAGTTCGTTCTAGATCTGTGAAGTATACCATTGGTATTTTAATGGGAAGTGCGTTGAATTTATAGATTGCTTTGGGTAGTATGGACATTTTAATGATGTTGATTCTACCAATCCATGAACACGGTATGTTCTTCCATCTGTTTATGTCTTCCTCTGTATCTTTTTTCAACGTCCTGTAGTTATCTGAGTAGAGGTCTTTTACCTCTTTAGTTAAGTTTATTCCTAGGTAGCTTAATTTTTTTGGTGCGATGGTAAATGGGATGGTTTTTGTAATCTCTCTTTCTGAAAGTTCACTATTGGTGTATAGAAATGCCTCAGATTTCTTGGGGTTAATTTTGTATCCTGCTACATTGCCAAATTCATGTCTTAAGTTTAGTAGCTTTTTCATGGAGTCTCTAGGGTTTTGTATGTATAATATCATGTCATCTGCAAATAAGGACAGTTTTACTTCCTCTTTTCCAATTTGGATGGCTTTTATTTCTTCTTCTTGCCTAATTGCAATGGCTAACACTTCTAGTACTATGTTGAACAGGAGTGGTGAGAGGGAGCATCCCTGTCTTGTTCCTGTTCTTAGGGGAAATGGTGTTAGTTTTTGTCCATTGAGTGTGATATTGGCTGTGGGCCTGTCATATATGGCTTTTATTATGTTGAGGTATGATCCTTCTACTCCCGCCTTACTGAGAGTTTATATCAAAAATGGGTGTTGAATTTTGTCAAATGCTTTTTCTGCAGCAATTGATATGACCATGTCGTTTTTTTTCTTTCAATTTGTTTATGTGATGTATCACGTTTATTGATTTGCGGATATTGTACCACTCTTGTATCCCTGGGATAAATCCTACTTGGTCATGGTGTATGATCTTTCTGATGTACTGCTGGATCCGATTTGCTAAGATTTTGTTGAGGATTTTGGCATCTATGTTCATGAGGGATATTGGCCTGTAATTCTCTTTCATTGTGTTGTCTTTCCCTGGTTTTGGTATTAGGGTGATGCTGGCTTCATAGAATGAGCTTGGAAGTGTTCCTTCCTCTTGGATTTTTTGTAGTAGTATGAGGAGGATAAGTTTTAGTTCTTCCTTGAATGTTTGGTAAAACCCCCCTTGTGAAGCCGTCTGGTCCTGGGCTTTTGTTTGCTGGAAGCTTTTTGATGACTGCTTCCATTTCTTCCATAGTTATTGGCCTTTTGAGATTTTTAGATTCTTCCTGATTGAGTTTTGGAATGTTGTATTTTTCTAGTAATATGTCCATTTCTTCCAGGTTGTCTAGTTTGCTGGAGTAGAGCTGTCCATAGTATTTTTTAACAATCATTTGTATTTCTGTGGGGTCTGTTGTTATTTCGCCTCTATCGTTTCTGATTTTGTTTATTTGGGTCCTCTCTCTTTGCTTCTTGGTGAGTCTGGCTAGAGGTCTTTCAATCTTGTTTATCCTTTCAAAGAACCAGTTCTTTGTTTCATTGATTTTCTGTATTGTTTTTTTGGTCTCTATGTCATTTATTTCTGCTCTAATCTTTATTATCTCCTTCCTTCTGCTCACTCTGGAGTTTTCTTGTTGCTCTTTTTCTAATTCTTTGAGTTGTAGAGTTAGATGATTTTCTACCATTTTTTCTTGTTTTTTTGAGATAGGCCTGTAGAGCTATAAACTTCCCTCTCAGGACTGCTTTCATTGTGTCCCATAGGTTTTGGATTGTTGTGTTTTCATTGTCATTAGTTTCCAGGATGTTTTTAATTTCTTCTTTGATCTCATTGGTAACCAAATCCATATTTAATAACATGCTATTCAGCTTCCAGGTGTTTGAGTATTTTGGATTGTTTTTATTGTAGTTTATTTCTAATATTACGCCATCGTGGTCTGAGAAGATGCTTTTTATGATTTCAATCTTCTTGAATTTGGGGATACTTTGCTTGTGACCCAGTATATGGTCTTTTTTTGAATATGTCTTATGAGCACTTGAGTAGAATGTATATTCCGCGGCTTTGGGGTGAAGTGTTCTCAAGATGTCTATTAAGTCCATCTGATCTAGTGAGTCATTTAGGATTGCTGTATCTTTGCTGATTGTTTGTCGAGAGAACTTATCCAGTGATGACAGTGGTGTATTAAAGTCCCCTACTATGATTGTATTGTTGTCGATCTCTCCTTTGATATCTTCCAGGAGTTTTTTTATGAATTTGGGTGCTCCTGCATTGGGTGCATATATGTTTACCAGGGATATATCTTCTTGTTGTATTGATCCCTTTAGTATTATGAAGTGGCCTTCCTCATCTCTTGTTATGGTCTTCACTTTGAGGTCTATTTTGTCTGATATAAGTATTGCTACCCCAGCTTTCTTTTCCTTTCCACTAGCCTGAAAGATATTTTCCATCCTTTCACTTTCAGTCTGTGTGAGTCCCTTCTAATGAGGTGGATCTCTTGTAGACAGCAGATGTGTGGGTCATGTTTGTGTATTCATTCAGCCACTCGATGTCTTTTGCTTGGAGCATTTAGTCCGTTTACGTTTAAAGTTATTATTGAAAGGTACTTGTTTGTAGCCATTTCTTTTTTGTGTGTGGCTCTTTTCTTTCTGAGCTTTTTTTTTCTTCTTTTTAGAGCACTCCCTTTAGCATTCCTAGCATTGCTGGCTTGGTGGTGATAAACTTTCTTATCCTTTTTTTTTGTCTGTGAAGCTTCTTATTTCCCCTTAAAGTTTGAATGATAGCCTTGCTGGATAGAGTATTCTTGGATTCAGTCCTTTGCTTTGCATCACTTTGTAAATTTCTGTCCATTCTTTTATGGCCTGATGTGTTTCTGTTTAGAAATCATTTGATAATCTAATGGGAGATCCCTTGTATCTAACTTTCCGTCTCTCTCTTGCAGCCTGTAAGATTCTCTCTTTGTCCTGAACATTTGCCATGGTAATTATGATGTGTCTTGGTGTGGGTCTTTTCGGGTTCACCTTGTTTGGGACTCTCTGGGCTTGTGTGATTTTTTCTTCCCCACCTCAGGGAAGTTTTCTGATATTATTACTTCGAATAGGTTGTCTAATCCTTGTTCATCTTTCTGTTGTTCTGGCACCCGTATTATTCGTATGTTGTTTCGTTTCATGTTGTCCCAAAGCTCCCTTAGGCTCTCCTCCAGTCTTTTAATTTTTTTCTCCAATTGCAGTTCAGTTTGGGTGTGTTTTGCTTCCTTGTCTTCTAATTCTCTAATTCGGTCCTCCACTTCTCCTAGTCTACTGTTGATACTTTCAATGGTGTTTTCTATTGCAGCTATATCACTCTTCATTTCTTCTTGGATCTTACTTTAGTTGTTGATTTTTTCATCTGTTTCTTCTAGCTTCTTCCATAGGTTATTGATTTTTTCATGTGTTTCTTCTTGCTTCTTGCATAGGTAGTTGACTTTTTCATCTGTTTCTTCTAGCTTCTCGGAGAGGTTGTTGATTTTTTCCTCCATCCGGTTTATGCACTCTAGGACCCTTATTCTGAATTCTTTTTCTGTCATGTTGCATGCCTCCGTATTACTTAGCTGCTTTTCTGGATAGTCCTCCTTCTCTTTCCTTTGGGGGTTTCTTTGTCTACCCAGGTTTGATCTCACTGACATATCTAGACGTTGAGTCATTCAGTGGCTGCTCCCTGGGTGGCAGTGGCTCCTTGGGCTGTGGTTGCTCCTCAGGCAGTTGCGGTAGCAGCTGCTCCTCAGTTGGCAGCAGCTCCTCTGGTGGGTGCTGTTCACAGCTGTGGTGGCTCTTCTGGCTGGTGGGGGGAGGCTTCACGTACAGCTGCTGTTCCTCAGACTGAGGGTTTGGTGCTCAGGAGGCTGCTGTTGCTTGGATCTGCTGCATTGATTTAAAGGCACAAAATACAACACAACAAGGCACCATGTACCAGGCACTAAACACAAATATATTCACGATATTAATAACCCCAAATAAAGGTGACCACCCGAATTAAGAGAATTAGGGATAAGGAAGAAAGAAGAGAAAAAGATAAAGGAGAAAAAATAAAAGAAAAGAAAAGTAGGGAAGAAAAAAAAAGGAGTGCAAAAATGAAATTGGGAAAAAGGAGAGGGAAAGAAAAGAGAAAAAATAAAGAGAAGAAAAAAAAAGAGAGAATGAAGTAGAAGAGGGGAAGAGACTATGTATATGAGGAGAAAACTCCTATAGAACCACCACTAATCCCAACAAATTCCAGCAACAGCTCCCTGGAGATGAATGCAAACTAGAAACAAGGAATAATATCAAGAGAGGCAAGGGAAAACAGAAGCAAAATAATTACCGGGGCGGGGGTGGGGGGGGTGTGGAGGGAGGGGAAAAACCAGCAGAAAAAAAGAAAAAGAAAAAGAAAAACAGCCTCACAACCAGTCCTAAAGCACACACACACATACACAGACACCCAAAAAACCAAACAACAACAACAAAAACCAATATACTCAACAATCAAGCAAACAGCAACACAACAATAGAAAGATAAAAGAAGAAGAAAAATTTGGATAGTGAAGAAAGATAAGGGATATGTGTATAAGTATTTAGAGCAGTGGATTGGAAATAGGATATATAAGTAGGGTGAAATTTTGACAGGAGGTAAACAGAAGGAATAGGGAAAATCTAAAGCAGGAATAGGGTAAGAGAAACAGGACATCAAAAGGGGAAAAGTGAGGGAGAGGGTTTTAGCATAGAGGTAAAATTGAGGTAGGGAAAATTGATGCTAAAGGAATGATGAAAATAGAATGGAGAACACTAATCCCAAAATAAAATAAAGAGAAAATAAAATGCACTTTAAAAAATGGTAAAATGGTAGCAGTAATAATACTTGTTAAAAATAAAAATGTAGTAATTAAAAGGGTAAAATCAGGTGATGGAAAAAGAAGAAAAAAAATTGGTCTAGGGCGGGGGGATAAAATGGACACATATGTAATACCCTTTGTAATACTTTAAGCAATAAATAAAAAAAAATGGTTTCTTAGTTAAAAGGTGAAAAAAGAAAAACAAATTTGCAGTAGTGAAGGTCCTTCGGTTCTTCTACTCGTCAGTCTGGCTCGCGTTAGTCCTGTCAGGTATTCAGGAGAGTGTTGAATTTCCCTGAGATACACTGTTCCTCTGTGTTGTAAACCACAGTCCTGATTTTAAAGCTGGCTGTATTTGTTTCCCAGACTGCCTTAATTTGTATTTATCTAAGAATCAGTTTGTGGCTCAGCCTCTGGGTGGCAGTGTTTTTGGGTTGGCTTCTGAGGCTATCGGGCCTCTCTGTCCAGTAGCTTGGGTTTATAGTCTCTATTGCACTTAAGACTGGTTTGGGGAAGTCCACTGCTCAGAGCTGGTTCCTTAATAGTTACCCGCTCTGTGTTGTTGCTGGGATTCAGGTTTGGGGAGATGCCTTTAGCCATTCCCAGATGGTGACTACATGTGTGACTCAACCCTGTTGAGTCCCCAAGTTTCATCAACCTTTTGATGAAACTCTTGAAATTATGACATTCTGGAATTGGTCCCCCGCATGAACCTACTTTGCTTTATGAAATAAATTGCATTAAACATACACTTAAATATTATGATTATCTGTGGTCATAGCAGTATTATTTATAATAGCTAAAACATGACAGGAACCTAATAGGCCATGTCGGAGAAATAGGTAAGCAAAATAGGGTAAATTAACACAATGGAATATTATTCAGCCTTAAAAAGGAAGGAAACCCTGGCACATGCTACAACATATAGGAACCTTCAGGGCATTATGCTAAATGGAACAAGCCAGTCAAAAAAAAAGTACTGTATGATTCCACTATTATGATGTACATAGAGTTGTTAAAATCATAGAGATAGAAAGTAGAATTGTCAGTTCCAGGGGCTGGAGGAGGAAGAAATGGGGAGTTATTTAATGGGTATAGAGGTTCAGTTTTATAAGTTGAAAGAGTTGTGGAGATGATGGTTGTGGTGGTGGCACAATGTATGAATGTATTTAACACCACTGAACCATACACTTGAAAGTGATTGAGATAGTATATCTTATGTTATGTATATTTTACCACAATAAAAAGTTTTAAAATTCTGATTATAACACAAAATTTTTATTTTCACCTATCTAAAAACTTGCCTTTTAAATACAAAAATGAACAATTATTGAACTCAAGATGCTTTTTGAAGTAACTATCTGTTTTCTATTGCCAATCATCAGGACCCCAAACTGCAATTATCTGTAATTAATATGATGATAAATCAATTTAAACATTTTTTGTAGCACCATGAAGATCCATTTTAACACTTTTAGAATAAAAAAGTTCCTTCTGTGAGAGCAAGTGTATGCTTGGAAGTCACAAAAGTACTTGTCTCTTCTGAATTTGAGCCATGTTGTGGGGTTGCTTCATTTGATTTGTAAAACTCAGATTTACAGGTACAGAAATGGTCTTTGTATTTAAATATGGTCCCTAGAACACACTCCCATCTGTTTTCTATAGTTTACACAAAGCATTAGTTAATTTCCAGGGGTTCAAAAATTCTAACTCTAAAGGTTAAATTCACACACAGAGAAACCCAGTGGGATTTAAATTCCTATTTTAGGAAACGGGTGTCCTTTTGCACTGTGAACATGACTTGCTATCTCTGCATGATCTGTCTGTAGAGCCATTACACTGGCACTTTTCTCTATAAATTTGTTTCAATCTTTGTCCTGATGTGATAGCACAAAAAGATGAGCAAGTCCCAGGACTAAGAATGAAGACATCTGGAGCTCATGATAAGGAAACTACTTGAACCTAAGAGTTCTGTGTATCTTCTTTTCCCCCCTCCCTTTAAACTTTCTAGATGTGCTGAAATCTTCACTATTAAAAATGACTTGTTATTTGGGAAATGGTGTGTGAATCTGCTTTATAGCTACAGATAGGGTAATTACACTTTCCAAATGTTCTGGGATAAATTCAAATTTAAATATTCATTCCTATTGTCAGACAATGCATCTAAACATGGGGTTTGGAAAATAGATTTTCTGTAGCTGAACAGTTCTATTTAAACTTTATTTTGATAAAGTTAGATCTTCCACTTATCTGAAAGCTTGCCACTTATGTTTCTTATAGGTAAATATTAGTATAAATATTTTTCATTAATTGTTTGTGTCCTTATTACTTTATATTAAAAACTAGAGGCCCAGTGCACAAAATTTGAGCACAGATGGGGTCGTTAGGCCTGGTGAGTGATCAGGACCTATCAGGTCATCTCACCCAGTCCTAATCAGGGCTGGGCTGGCCAGGGTCTTCAGGATGCGGGGAGGGACCGCAGGAGGTTTGCTGACCCAGGGAAAGAGACTAGGGTAGGTTGGCTGGCCATAGGAGGTTGGCTATGGGAGTGCACTGACCACCAGGGGGCAGCTCCTGCATTGAGTGTCTGCCTTCTGGTGGCCAGTGTGTGTCATAGCAATGGTTGACCGATCATTCCAGTCATTCCAGTTGTTCGGTCATAATGGTCACTTAGGCTTTTATATATATACTGGAAGCCTGGTGCACAAAAATTTGTGCACAGGCGGGGGGGAGGGTCTCTCAGCCCAACCTGTGCCCTCTCACAGTCTGGGACCCCTCCGGAGATAACCACCTGCTGGCTTAGGCCCGCTCCTAAATGCACACCCTATCCCACGGTGCCTGCCCCGTCTCCCCCGGTCACACACAATAGGCCCGGATCCCACGCTGGGGCGGGCAGTGGATGGGGATCGTGCTGCTGCCCACCGCCCCCCTGGGCCGCACATGGCAGACCTGGATCCCATGCTGGGGCGGGCGGTGGCTGGGGATCATGCTGTCGCACGGGCAGGGCGGCGCAGTGGGATCTGCCTGCAGTATGCAAATTTAACGGCCATCTTTGTTTGGTTAATTTGCATACTCTTCTGACTGGCTGATGAGTGTAGCGAAGGTGGGGTCAATTAGCATCTTTGTCTTTTATTAGTGTAGATATGTCTCCTATCTAATAAAAGAGAAACATGGTAAGTAGCGTAGGACCGCTACCCCTCCGATTGGCTAATCAGGGCAATATGCAAATTAACTGCCAGCCAAGATGGCAGCTGGCATCCAGGCAGCTGGAAGCTAACATGAGGCTTGCTTGCTTCAGTGACAGAGGAATCCAACGTTCCCTGCCTGCCTTGCCGGCCTCTGAGCTTGCAGTTTGAAACATTGTAACAAATATAGAAGCTAAACAAAACCCCAGAAACCTGCTTTCAGCTAGCTGGGATCTCAGAGCTGGAGTTGATACAGTGTCTCGATTATAGAACCCAAACAAACCAGATACCTGCTTTCAGCAGCAGAGGCTTCAGAGCTGGAGCCAGAGCTAAAGCTGGCTCAGAATTAAAAAAAAAAAAGGAAAAAAAGGAGCAGTTGGGAGCTTCAGTCACCCGCCAGCCTGAAAACAGCCCTCAGCCCCTCACCCAGACTGGCCAGGCACCCCAGTGGGGTCCCTCACCCTGAAGTGTGTGTGACCAGCTGCAAACAGCCATCATCCCCTCACCCAGACTGGCCAGGCACCCTAGTGGGGACCCCAGCCTGATCCAGGACACCCTTCAGGGCAAAACAGCCAGCCCCCACCCATGTACCAGGCCTCTATTCTATATAGTAAAAGGGTAATATGCATCCCAGCACCGGGATCAGCGGAGCTGCGAGGCCTCCGGCACCGGGATCAGCATGACAGGGGGCAGCGCCCAAACCCCCTGATCACCCCACGGCTCTGTGTGTGACAGGGGGCGGGCCCACAACCTCCCTATCTGCCTTGCTCTGTTCGTGACAGTGGAAGGCGCCCCAACCCCCTGATCAGCCCTGCTCTGTGCCTGATAGGGGGGAGCTCTCCAACCCCCTGAATACCCTGCGGCTCTGTGTGTGACAGGCTGCTGTGCCCCAACCCCCTGATCGGCCTTACTCTGTGTGTGACAGGGTGCGGCGCCCCAACGCCCCCCCCCCATGGGCCCTGCTCTGTGTGTGACAGGGTAGAGCCATAACCGCTCCATCGGCCCTGCCCTGAGTGTGAGAGTGGAGGCGCCCCAACCCCCTGATTTACCCTGCTCTGTGGGTGACAGGGGGCAGTGCCCCAACTCCCCTATCAGCCCTACTCTGTGAGAGATGGGGGGAGCTCCCCAACTCCCTGATGGGCCCTGCTCTGTGCATGACGGGGGGAGCTCCCCAACCCCCTGATCGACCCTGCTCTGTGCATGACAGGGTATGGAGCCCCAACCCCTCGATGGGCCCTGCTCTGTGCGTGACAGGGGGCAGCACCCCAACCCTCTGATTGGCCCTCCTCCGTGTGTGACGGGGTGGCACTGCAACCTCCCCATCGTCCGTGCCTTGAGTGTGACAGGGGGCGGTGCCCCAACCCCCCAATCGGCCCTACCCTGAGCGTGACTGAGGGTGGCATCGCAACCTCCAGATCTGCCCTGCTCTGTGTATGACAGATGGCGGCACCCCACCTCCCTAATCAGCCCTGCTCTGAGCCCGACCAGGGGCTGCACCTAGGGATTGGGCCTGCCCTCTGCCACCCAGGAGCAGGCCTAAGCCAGCAGGGCGTTATCTCCCGAGGGGTCCCAGACTGCGAGAGGGCACAGGCCAGGCTGAGGGACCCCCCCCTTCCCCGCCCCCCCCACCCGAGTGCACAAATTTTTGTGCACCAGGCCTCTAGTATATAGATAAAACTTTAGAATAGATTTCTATTGCTGAGGAAACTATGTCCTGCTCATGAGGAAATTTCCTGAGCTGTCTGGTCAGAGAATAGTTGCTTAAGAAGCACTCAGTAAGTGCAATTTACTGCAGACAATTGTTTTTATGACACCTTGACCTAAGTCTAAGTCAGTTTTGGTCTTCAGAGTAAATTTTGTAAGTAAACTGTGACTCATTGCTGCTCACATTGATGATGTATTTATATCATTGCTCATCCATGCAAGTCATAGATTGGAAAAATATTAATTACTTTTGAACTTCTTCAGGAGAAAGGCAAATATGACTTCTTAAACTGATAGAGGAAAAATTAAATATTTAAATTCATACTAATTGAAAAATGAGAATATCACACTCGATTAGTAATAGAAAATGTATGCACATCTAGACTTCAAAGGATAGTAAAAAAATACAAAATAGGACAAATAGGCCAGATTTTCCCACTAAAAATTGTTGATACAATTTATATTTGGTATCTCCTTTGTCAAAGAGTAAGTAGTGGAGGAAAGAACTGAGGTAAACATATTGTCTTGGACATAGGGTAATAAGAGTTATTTTGTTTTAGGGAAGATTTACTACAAAATTCTAAATTGTATCATAGCAGTTCTGTGGAATCATAAAGTTGGAAATGTTATATTTATTGTGATCTTCAGGCAGTATTTTGAGAAAACCACTTTTTTAAAAAGTTGATGCTTATATATTTTGTAAGGAAGTATAGAAGTTAGATAGTGTCCATAACTTCAGAACGGAAGAAAGGGGTTGGATTTATGATGATCACTTTATGGTTGTAACTTTTATTCCCAGTATCCTCAAATGACATAATTTTATGCCTTGGAGTGGCTGTCTTTCTATTCATTGTGCTGGACCTCCTGGGTCCTTTTCAGTCTACAATCTATGCTCATGGTAAACTCATGGCAGTTTTTTTTTTTATATTAGTAAATTCTCTGCCTTGCATTTGCCTATTTCATTCTAAAATTCTATTATTAGATATTTCTTCCTGCACACATTCTCTAATATTTTTATCTTTCTTTGCTATTTTCCACCTTTTTATGTTGTATCCTGTGAGGTATCCTCAAATTTACCTCTGAATATTTCTATTCATTTTGTTTTTATATTTTCTATTACCTATGTAATAGCTTTCTCAACATTGCTTTCTGTAGTTTCAAGTAATTTTTTTCTGTTATACAATATCATCTTTTATCTCTGCTTATACATAATTTTAAAACATTCTTTAATTTTTACATTATTTTATCTACAAGTTTATTTGTAGTCTGATTTGATATTTGATCATACATTGTGTACTTTGGCTACTAAATTATTAAGACAAAGAGATAAAAATATTAATTAGCATCTCCATATACATGGTCACGCCATGGCAACAGGTCTACATTACTGTAGAGTACTGAGGTATAGTCCTAGCTATTTCCCCCATAGGTCCCCAAGTGTCTGTATGTTGAAGTATTATCTATTGGTACACCTGTTTATCCAGCAGGAAAACTGGTTTCTTTATTTAGAGTAGGAGTTATAAGTTTGACTACTAGAGGTCTGAGCATCAAGTGAAAAAGGATACTAGTTATTTCACCATTAACTATCATTTACATCATTCTCCAATTTTCTTTTTTTAAAATTTTTTAATTTATTCAGGTGAAACCTTATCTAATAAAGAGAAAGATGCAAATTGACTGTACCTCCACTACACTCACAAGCCATGCCCACAAGCCAATCAGAACAACTATATGCAAATTAACCCAACTAAGATGGCCAGAAGCCACTGAGCTGGAGAAGCAGGAGGCTTGGTTGCCCCAGCGATGGAGGAAGCCAAGCTTCCCGCCTGCCCTGGCCTGCTGTGGGCTCCGCTCAAGGCAAGAAAGTTTCAATTACAGAAGATAAATAAATCCTAGATACCTACTTCCAGTTAGCCTCCACTGGGAGCTTGGGTGGCTGGGGGCTGTGGCCAGACTGCAAACAGCCATCAGCCCCTCACCCAGCCTGGCCACACCCTCATGGGGTGAGGGTCCCTGCTGGGGGGCTTGGCCAGCTTGCAAACAGCCATCAGCCCCTCACCCAGGCTGGCCACACCCTCATGGGGTGAGGGTCCCCGTTGGGGGGCTAGGCCAGCCAGCAAAGAGCCATCAGCCCCTTACCCAGGCTGGCCAGGCACCCCAGGGGGGACCCCCACCCTGAAGGGGCTAGGGCCAGCCTGAAAACAGCCATCAGCCCCTCACCCAGGATGGCCAGGCACCCCAGCGAGGACCCCCACCCTGAAGGGGGTGTGGCCAGTCTGAAAACAGCCATCAGCACCCCCACCCAGGCTGGCCAGCCACTCCAGTGAGGACCCTCACCCTGAAGGGGTTATGGCCAGTCTGAAAACAACCCTCAGCCCCTCACCCAGGCTGGCCAGGCACCCCAGCGGGACCCCCACCATGGTCTGGGACACCCTTCAGGGAAAACCAGCTAGCCCCCACCCATGCACCAGGCCTCTGTCCTATATAATAAAAGGGTAATATGCAAATTGACCCTAACAGCAGAACAACTGGGATTGACTGGTCACTATGACACACACTGACTACCGGGGGCAGACATTCAATGCAGGAGCTGCCCCCTGGTGGTCAGTGTGCTCCCACAGGGGTAGCTCTCCCCATCCACAAGCCAGGCTGATGGCTACCAGTACAGCGATGGTAGTGGGAACCTCTCCCACCTCCTCAACTGCACTAAGGATGTCCGACTGCAGCTTAGGCCTGCTCCCTGCTGGCAAGTGGACATTCCCCAAGGGCTCCCGGGCTGCCAGAGGGATGTCTGACTGCCAGCTTAGGCCCAATCCCCCCAGGGAGTGGGCCTAAGTCAGCAGGAGGACATCCCCTGAGGGGTCCCGAGAGGGCACAGGCCAGGCTGAGGGACCCCCCCCCCCGAGTGCACAAATTTTTGTGCCCCAGACCTCTAGTTGGCTGATAAAATAATATAGGCTTTAAATGTACAGTTTTATAATACACCACCTGTATATTGCATTGTGTGTATACCATTCAGTTCTCCCCATTTTCAACTTGGTACCTCTCCTTCCCCTTAAATATGCTCATTTTCCTGCCTCAAATTCCTATCTGGGTTATAGAGAACAGACTGACAGCTCTCAGAGAGGAGTTAGTACAAATTGGTAGTTTCAGAATAGCCACAGAGATGTTGATTACAGCATATGGAATATAGTCAATAATACGAAGACAAATAGGTATGGGGCCAGGTAGGTACTTGAAGCAGTGGGGGGACCACTCTGTAAAGTTCATGCTTTTCTAACCACTTTGCTGTACACCTGAAACTAATACAGAAAACATGAATAAACCAATAAAATTAATGAAATTAAAGCATTGCTTTAAAAAATCCCAGCAAACAGAATTCTACCAAACAATCAAAGAAGGACTAGCACTTCTCCTCCTTCAACTCTTCCAAAAATTTCAACATCAGGGAAGACTTCCAAACTCTTTTTATTAAAATTATCCTAATTCCAAAACCAAATAAAGACATCACAAAGAAAGAGACTTATAGGCCAATATTCCTGATGAACACAGATGCTAAAATCCTCAATAAAAATATTAGAAAATTGGATCCAGCAATACACTAAATAGATCATACACTATGACCAAGTGGGATTTAATCTAGGGGTGCAAGGCTGTTATAATATTTTCAAGTCAATAACTGTGATGCATTACATAAACAAAATGAAGGATAAAAATAATCTGATCGTATCAATAGATGCAGACAAAGCATTCGACAAAGACCAGAACCTGTTTATGACAACGACTGATTAATTTGGGGATAGAGAAATCATACCTCAACATAATAAAAGCCATATATGACAAACCTACAGCCAACATCAAATTCAATGGGCAAAAACTAAAAGTGTTTCCCTTAAGATCAGGAACAAAACAGGGATGTCCATTTTCATCACTCATATTCAACATAGTACTGGCAGTCCTAACCACAGCAATCAGACAAGATGAAAACATAAAAGGCATCCAGATTGGAAAGGAAGAGGTGAAACTGTTATTATTTGTAGAGGACATTATATTTTAAATAGAAAACCCTAAAGACTCCACAATTTTTTTTATTAAATTTAATAAATTAATTGAGAAAAGTAGCAGGATACAAAATGACATCTAGAAATCTGTGGCATTTTTATACAATAGTAATGAACTATCAGAAAGGGAAACTAAGAAAACAATGTCATTTACAATTGCATAAAAATACTTGAAATAAATTAAAGCAAGGATGTAAAAGACCTGTACTCAGAAAATTATAAGACACCGAAGAAAGAAATTGAAGAAGATACAAATAAGTGGAAGCATATGCCATGACCATTGATAGGAAGAATTAGCATCATTAAAATATACATAATACCCAAAGCAATTTATAGAGTCAACACAATTCCTATCAAGATCCCGATGGTATATTTTACAGAACTAGAACAAATATCCAAAAATTTATATGGAACCACAAAAGCCCTCAAATAGTCACAGCAATCTTGAGAAAAAAAAAAAAACAAAGTTGGAGGAATCATTCTACCTGATATCAAACTATACTGCAAGGCCATAATAAAACAGATATACAGATCAACTGAACAGAATAGAGAATGCAAAAATAAACTCACATCTGTATGGTCAATTAATATTTGGCAAAGTATGCAAAATATACAATGAAGTAAAGATAGTATGTTCAATAAATGGTGATGGGAAAATTGCAATAAAATGAAACTAGACCACGGTCTTACAGCATACACAAAATAAACTCAAACTGGATTAAAGACTTCAATGCTATACTTGAAACCTTAAAAATCCTGGAAGCAAACGTAGGCAAGAAAATCTCAGATGTTTCTTGTTGCAATACTTTTTCTTATATGTAGCATTGGTTAAGGAAGTGTTTGGCAAACTGCGGCTCCCGAGCCACATGCGGCTCTTTGTCCCCTTGAGTGTGGCTCTTCCTAAGCCTTAGGAGTACCCTAATTAAGTTAATAACAATGTACCTACCTATATAGTTTAAGTTTAAAAAATTTGGCTCTCAAAAGAAATTTCAATCGTTGTACTGTTGATATTTGGCTCTGTTGACTAATGAGTTTGCCAACCACTGGACCATTAAGGGAAACAAAATAAAAAATAAACAAATGGGACTACATCTAAATAATCATTTTTTAAAAAATATATTTTTATTGATTTCAGAGAGGTAGAGGGAGAGAGAGATATAGGAATACCAATGAGGAGAGAGAGTCATAGATCGGCTGCCTCCTGCATACCCCCTACTGGGGATCCAGCCCGCAACCTGGGTATATGCTCCCCTGACCAGGAACCCAAACATGACCTCCTGGTTCATTGGTCAAAGCTCAGCCACTGAGCCACACTGGCTGGGCCCAATTAAAATGTTTTTTTTTAACAGCAAAAGAAACCATCAACAAAATGAAAAGACAACACACTGCATGGAAGAACATATTCACCAGTGATATATCTGATAAGGGGTTAATTTTCAAAAATTTATAAAGAACTTAATACAACTCAACTAAAAAACAAACAAGCAATCTAATTGAAAAATGGGCAAAGGACCTGAATATATATTTCTCCATAGAGGACATGTATATGGCCAATAGACATATGAAAAGATGTTCAACCTCACTAATCATTTGAGAAATGCAAACTAAAAGCACAATGAGGTATCACCTAACACCTGTCAGATTGGCTACCATCAGTAAATCAATGAACGCATGCTGACGAGGATGTGGAGAAAAAGGAACCCTGGTACACTGCTGGTGGGAATCCAGACTGCTGTAGACATTATGGAAAACAGTATAGAGTTTCCATAAAAAATTAAATATGAAAATGCCATTTTACCCAGTGATCCCACTTCTAGAAATATATCCTAAGAATCTGGAAATACCAATCAGAAAGAATATATGCACCTCTATGTTCATAGCAGAGCTATTTACAATAGCTAAGATTTAGAAACAGCCCACATGCCCATCAGTAAATGAGAGGATAAAAAGTAGTGGTACATTTACATAGTGGAATACTATGCAGCTGTAGAAAAGACAGATCTTTTTTATTCAGTTAATGTTATTTATTTCAGTGTTTGTTTTTACTGGAGCCTTGCTGTTTTTCTTTCACATATCCTTTAAAGTGCTTCTTCAGAATTGTACAAATACTCAATTGCTCATAAATATTTACTGTTGGATTGATTTGCTTTCTTTGAAAAAAATTTCAATTCTTTATTGTTTAAAGTATTACATACTAGGTGTATCAGTTAATAATGTGGATTTTTTTAATCAAAGAAAAAAATGATAATTTCAAGAGAAACATCAAAAGTGCTTTATTTAAAGTAATGTCCATCGCTACCTACACATTTCCCCCATCTTTCAGGTAATTTGTGGATACCGTCCCAATAGAACTTTTCTTGTTTTGAGGCAAACCATTCAGAGACCCAATTTTCCACTTCTTTGTATGCTTTGAAGTGCTGCTCAGAAAGTGCATATGCCATCGATCAGAACAAGTGGTAATCTGAAGGAGCAAGGTCTGGTGAATACAGCGGTCGGGTTAATACTTCCCAGGCAAGATCTTTTAACGTGTCTTTAACTCAGCGGTTCTCAACCTGTGGGTCGCTACCCCTTTGGGGGTCGAACAACCCTTTCATAGGGGTCACTTAAGACCATCGGAAAATACATATATAATTATATATTGTTTTTGTGATTAATCACTATGCTTTAATTATGTTCAATTTGTAACAATGAAAATATATCCTGCATATCAGATATTTATTTATGATTCATAACAGTAGCAAAATTACAGTTATGAAGCAGCAACGAACATACTTTTATGGTTGGGGGTCACCATAACATGAGGAACTATATTAAAGGGTCACAGCATTAGGAAGGTTGAGAACCACTGCTTTAACTGGTTTTGAAGTGTGTGATGGTGCATCATCATGAAACAAAATTACTTTGCTGTGTCTTCTGGCCCATTCTGGTCATCTCATGATCAAAGCATGGTTCAAATTGATTATTTGTTGTTGGTAGTGATCAGTATTAACGGTTTCACCTGGTTTTAGAAGCTCATAGTACACCACAGCTTCCTGATCCCACTAAACGTAGAGCATTGTCTTCTTTCCAAAGCGGTTTGGCCTTGCATTCGATGTTGATGTTGACCTGGATAAACCCATGATTTTGTGTGTTTGGGATTCTCAAATCCACTTTTCATCACCAGTCACAATTGGATGCAAAAAAGACTTCCGCTAGTGCCATTGAAGCAACATTTTACTGATGACTTTTCGGTTTTCCATTTGTCTTTTGTTCAGTTGATGTGGCATCCATTTTCCTTCCTTTAAAATCTTTCCCATTGCTTGTAAACGATCAGAAATTGTTTGATGAGCAGTGTTTATTCTTTCTGCAAGTTGTTTTTGAGTTTGACACACATCTTCATCCAATAATGCTTGTAATTGTTGGTCTTCAAACTTTTTTGGTTGACCTGGACATTCTTTGTCTTTCACATAGAAATCATAAAGCGTTTAAACCAGCGTTCACAAGTATCTTGAGCTGGATCATGTTCACCGTAAGCTTCCTGAAGTATATGATAACTTTTTCTTCAAAATAAAGTAATGAATTACAACTTCCCACAAATGCTCTTTTTTTGTACGAAATTCAACATTTTAATCATAAAAATATCTATGACGATAACACCTTCAGCAAATTTGACATGAAGTTTTGAAGTTTGCTGTCAATACAATAAAATAGCATACATATCAAATCACATATATATCAACTGATGTGTAACTCCATTTATTGAAAAAAATCCGCATTATTAACAGGTACACCTAGTAAGTCTCCTTTCCCCGCCCCCCCCATTGACCTCTCCTTGGCTTCTCCCACCCCCAGTACATGCCATCATACCCGCCCCCCTTCTGTGTCCATTGGTTATGCTCATATGCATGCATACAAGTCCTTTGGTTGATCTCTTACCCCCTGACCCCCTGCATTCCCTCTTAGGTTGGACAATCTGTTCGATGCTTTTATGATTCTGGTTCTATTTTTGTTCATCAGTTTATGATGTTCATTATATTCTGCAAATGAGTGAGATCATGGGATATCTATCTTTGTCTGGTTTATTTCACTTAGCATAATGCTCTCCAGGTCCATCCATACTGTTGCAAATGGTAAGAGTTCCTTCTTTTTTATAGCAGTGTAGTACTCCATTGTGTAGATGTACCACAGTTTTCTAATCCACTCATCTGCTGATGGGCATTTAGGCTATTTCCAAATCTTAGCTATGGTAAATTGTGCTGCTATGACCATAGGGGTGCATATATCCTTTCTGATTGTTGTTTCTGTTTTCTTGGGATATGTTCCTAGAAGTGTGATTACTGGGGCAAATGGGAGTTCCTTTTTTAATTTTTTGAGGAAACTCCATACTGTTCTCCACAGTGGCTTCACCAGTCTGCATTCCCACCAGCAGTGCAAGAGTGTTCCTTTTTCTCCACATCCTCTCTAGCACTTGAAAAGACAGATCTCTTACCTTTTGCGACATCATATTATGCTAAGTGAAATAAACAATAAGAGAAAGACAAATACCATATGATTTCACTTACATTTGGAATCTAATGAGTGAAATAAACAATAAGAGAAAGACAAATACCATATGATTTCACTTACATTTGGAATCTAATGAGCAAAATAAACAAAATAGACACAAACTCATAGATACAGAAAATGGACTAACAACTGTTAGAGGAGAGGTGGGTTGGTGGACTGGGTTAAAAAGGTCAAGGGATTGAGCAAAGCAAAACAAAACAAAAACTTACAGAAATAAACAACAGTATTGTGATTACCAGAGGGAAAGAGGGGTTAGGGGAGGTAGAATAAAGGGTGAGAAATGTTGACCAAAAGATACTTGACTTTGGATGGTGAGCACATAATACAATATATAAATGTATTATATAATTTTTAATTTTAAAATATTTATTGTTGAACGTATTATATATGTCTCCCCTTTCCCTCTAACCTTTCCTAACCTGCCTCCTCCCTGGGACCCAGGCTTTCACCATCCTTTTGTCTGTGTCCATGGGTTATGCATATATGCATACAATTTCTTTGGTTGATCTCTTCCCACCCACCCACCCTCTCCGCATTAACTGTATTATAGAATTGTACATTTTAAACCTTTAACATTTTATTAACCAATGTCAACAAAATAAACTCAATAAGAATTTAAATTAAAATAAAATAAAAGGAAGTTCCAGAGAAGTAACCTCCTGTCTTCTACTGATGTGGGTGAAATTGGAAAATGGAACTGAGGCTAAACTGATACACACTTTAAACATTCATCTTTTTAACCTCATCCACTTATGTCCATAATTTTAAAGGTTACAAGTTCCCTCAAATTACTGAGAATTCTTTGGTGCAAATTAGTTTTATTTTTTGCTTTCTTCTTAGTTTCTCATGCTGTCTGCTCAGTCAAATGGACAATTACTTCTTATTTTTTCATTCTCCCTTGGTAAGTCTATTAAATTACTTTTTTGGCTCCCAAGATTTTGTTGATAATTTATTATGTTGTCTTATTTCTTTTCTCTTCATGTCCTTTTAAATATCTGTCATGGTGGTGTTTTTTCCCCTTTGCTACCTATCTAATTGAGTTTGAAGAAGGCTATTAAACATGTATGTTTGGTGGAATCTATAGAACAAAATAAGCAAACAAACAAAACAGAAACAGACTCATAGATATAGAGAACAGATTGATGGTTTCCAAAGGGTAAGGGAGTTGGGGACTGAATGAAAAAGGTGAAGGGATTAAAAGTACAAATTGGTAGTTACCAAATATTCATGGGGATATAAAGTATAGCATATGAAATATAGTCAATAATATTATAATAGCTATGGTGCCAACTGGGTACTGGAAATATTGGGAGGAACACTGAAAACTATATGATTGACTAACCACTATGCTATATACCTAAAACAAATATAAAATAATAATTCAATATAAACTGTAATTGAAAAAAAGTATGGTCAGTTTGACATGTTTAAACCCAAACTGAATTTATAATACTTTCAACCTTTTAGTCATAGAGTTACATTTGATACTCAGATGCCCATTTTCTTATTTTGTGTTTACTTTCAAAGATAAAGTATATGATGGGGAAATCTAAACTTTTTGCAACATTATATTATCCCATTTGAATGAATTTTTAAATATTCCTTTAGTCTCTTCAATACTCACATATTTTATATTCACTGAAAGGCACTGATGGAGAGAAACCCAAATTATGTGTAATCTGAATATAAATTACATTGAACTTCGATTTGGTTTTGCAGCATTTGCCATGGATTTGTGTGGAGTGACAATTCACAAACTCGATTAAATATTGTACTAGTTCTCCAATCTGCATTTTTTGGTCCATTTTCATGCAGTGCCCTCAAATTTTCCAGCCTGGCATTCACTGTCTAAATTGAAAGGATACCACAAGTCCACCACACAGCATATAATTGAAGGAAGTCTTTTTTCTCTCTTATTAGTTTACTTGCCCTTAGTAATTCTAGGAAACACCCAGGGTTCTAATAAACCCATCTTGCTTGTTGCTTGTCACATCTTTTCCTAGTCTGTTGCTCCAAGCCTCACTGTTGGTCACATTTTCTCTTCTTATAGATATACTAGAGGCCCAGTGCACAAAAATTTGTGCACTCGGGGGGGGGGGGGGAAGGAGGGGTCCCTCAGTCCGGCCTGTGCCCTCTCGCAGTCTGGGACCCCTTGGGAGATAATGACCTGCTGGCTTGGGCCTGCTCCCGGGTGGCAGAGGGCAGGCCCAATCCCTAGGTGCAGCCCTTGGTCGGGCTCAGAGCAGGGCTGATTGGGGAGTTGGGGCGCCACCCCCTGTTACACTCAAGGCAGGGTCGATAGGGAGGTTGCGGTGCCACCCCCTGTCACAGAGCAGGGCCAATCAGGTGGTTGGGGCGCTGCCCCCTGTCACACGCAGAGCAGGGCCCATCGGGGGGTTGGGGCTCCGTACCCTGTCACGCACAGAGCAGGGCCCATCGGGGGGTTGGGGCTCCGTACCCTGTCACGCACAGAGCAGGGCCCATCAGGGGGTTGGGGAGTTCCCCCCTGTCATGCACAGAGCAAGGACCATCAGGGGGTTGAGGAGCTCCCCCCATCACTCACAGAGTAGGGCCAATAAGGGAGTTGGGGCAGCGCCCCCTGTCACACACAGAACAGGGCGGATCAGGGGGTTGGGGCGCCACCCGCTATCACCCACAGAGCAGGGCCGATCAGGGGGTTGGGGCGCCGCCACTGTCACACTCAGGGCAGGGCCAATGGGGAGGTTATGGCTCTACTCCATCACACACAGAGCAGGGCCAATCAGGGGGTTTGGGTGCTGCCCCCTGTCACACTGATCCCGGTGCTGGGAGGCATATTACCCTTTTATTTTATAGGATAGAGGCCTGGTGCATGGGTGGGGGCTGGCTGGTTTTCCCTGAAGGGTGTCCTGGATCAGGGTGGGGGTTCCCACTGTGGTGCCTGGCCAGCCTGGGTGAGGGGATGATGGCTGTTTGCAGCTGGTCACACACCCTTCAGGGTGGGGGTCCCCACTGGGGTGCCTGGCCAGTCTGAGTGAGGGGCTGAGGGCTGTTTTCAGGCTGGCGGGTGATGGAAGCTCCCAACTGCTCCTTTTTTTCTTTTTTTTTTTATTCTGAGCCAGCTTTAGCTTTGAGGCTTGGCTCCAGCTCAGGTATCTGGTTTGTTTCGGTTCTATAATAGAAACACTGTATAACTCCAGCTCTGAGATCCTGGCTCGCTGAAAGCAGGTTTCTGGGGTTTTGTTTAGCTTCTATATTTATTACAATATTTCAAACTGCAGGCTCAGAGGCCGGTGGAAAGTTGGTTTCCTCCGTCACTGAAGCAAGCAAGCCTCAAGTTAGTTTCAAGCTGCCTGGCTGCTGGCCGCCATCTTGGCTGTCAATTAATTTGCATATCACCCTGATTAGCCAATGGGAAGGGTAGCAGTCGTACGCTAATTACCATGTTTCTCTTTTATGAGATAGGATTTCTAGATTGTTGTATTTTCTCCCCAAATGCTTTCTTCTAAGCATGGACACAGGCTCGCCTTCTTTTTCTTACATCACAGCTAACACCAAGCTGTAATGTTTGCTGAAGGTTCAAGAGTAACTGAAAGTAATAGCAACACAGTGTGATGTGTAAGACAACTCTGCTGCTAAAGTCAGTTGTTCATACCCCATCACAAATGGCTCTCTTCTTCATCTTCAGTTCAGCACCCTGTTCTCTCCTTTCATATTTGGAGCTCCTCTTGGCTTTCTGCAAACATGGAGAATAAACAATACTTCCTCTGGATTCAGCCAATGAAAACACATGATTCAGTTTACAGTTTATAATTTTTCACCACTGTATTTAACTCCTCATTTGGAAATAGTACATATTAGGTTACTTGGCCAATGTCCAGATCTATTCCATTGTTGGTATATAGGAATATAACTTCAACATCTTCTTGACCAAAAGCTATCAAGGTGATGCCTCAAGGAAAGCATCTTTCCAAATATAGATTTTAGTAACCGTTTTTCAGCATTAAATTAAGTCAAAAATAGCAGGAAGCTCTTTAAATGGCACTTTATTCCTCATGCATATCAAATAGACCCACCATTTCATAACTTCCATTCATTTCTTATACACAACTTTCACATTGTCTTCATAATAATTTTAGGTACTTTTCATAGCACTTTATGAATATTATCTTCTGTAATCCTCACATAATATGTGATGAAAAAACTGTTGTTTTTCTTCACAGTTTGTAGAGAAATAATTGGAACGCAGAGTAAATGAATCATTTAACTAAGATTTCATAGCTATTAAGTCATAGAGCCAGGATTTAAACTCAGGCAGTGGAAGCCATGGCTCTGAACTACTTATACATATTTTCTCTCCCTATTCTAGAAGATCCTAATTTGGTAGGTAAGCATCTTTCAGTTGACCCATCAAAGGGTAAGAAATCTAAAACCCAAAGATGTACGTTAAAGACTACCAGATCATGAAGACCTCATGGACCAAGTATCTGAAGATTTCTAGGGTTCATCAGAACATGAAAGGAACTTTGCCAGGAAAAAGACTAAAGATTTTTACAGTTTGAGATACTGTGATGCTTCTCCTGATATTTGCCCCTTCCCAACTTCCATGTCATAATTTGTAGGTAGTTAAATATTAGGAAGAAGTAGAAATTGGAACAGAATTTTGAAATACTCTAGGGCAGTGGTCGGCAAACTGCAGCTCGGCAAATCGCGGCTTGCGAGCCACATGTGGCTCTTTGGCCCCTTGAGTGTGGCTCTTCCACAAAATACCAACTTCTGCGCATGGACCACGAAGTTTCAATCGCACTGTACGTGCGCTCCCACACGTGGTATTTTGTGGAAGAGCCACACTCAAGGGGCCAAAGAGCCGCATGTGGCTCGCGAGCCATGGTTTGCCAACCACGGCTATAGGGAGAAGGATGTTTTGCTGTTGTTTATTTGCTGACTTGTTTTGCTATGGAAGTCTTGGGAAGGTATGTCTACTATGTTGTAACTCTTCTTTGTGACTGACTGACTGACCGGAGGCCTACAGAACATTTAAAGTCCTTGCAAGCTAAATCTCTCTGTGTCTTGTATGAAAATTTTCTAGGGATACCCAAATGGCACTAACTATTGAACAGGGTACTGGTACTGGTAGCTTGTATGAAAAATATCAGCCTTTTAAAATCAACTATTGGAATGTAGGGATGATCATTAGATAATTGTTGCTCAGAACCAGAGAGAATTTCAGGTAAAACTTAAAAGTGTAGAATAAAACTAGAGGTAATGTCTTTGCATGTTCAGCTTAACCTGTTAAAGAAGAACTGTTTACATTCTGCTTGTATGTTGATCTTAGGTTATGAGTTGTTGAGATGGGGAGCTCATTCAGCTTTTTTTAAAAAATGTGGCTTCATAAATTATTTAGTATATTTACCAAATATCATGTAGCTTAAAATGAGATTTAATTCTCTCAAGAATTCCTTGTATAACTCTATTGTACATTTTGTAGAACTAAAATGTGCACAATTAAATTAAACACAAGTGATTTCTAATGTCACCCTCACTTGTTAATGCCACTCTGTAATGCTATAATTGTCCAGTAATATTAGCAGATAAAATGAAAATATAGACCCATATTAGCTATGGTTGTGCTTCTCTATAAATAACAAAACATAACATAAGTAATATTATATGGACATTTAAAAATACACAAACAATATAGAATGGATTACCTTTGTAGTATTGTAATAAAAGTAAATGCAAATACAACACAATGATTCATTCAGTGGCAGTTTTGTAAAACATACAAGATCAAGATATAACACATTAGTTTCTATATGCACTACTTTCTCCCTTTTTTCTCCATTCATTCTATTAGGGTTTTATTTTTCTATTTTACTGTATTTAATTAAAACATTTTTCTTCCTGGCATTTTCCTGGGTTTTATATTATGATTAAAATCCTTGACTACTTTTGCATTCTTGTTATGTACCTTTTTTAAGGACCTAGCATTAACTTTTAGATCAGGAAAGGACCTAGAGCTCCAGTGTATTTCCCTAAAGTTGGAAATTTCTTAAAACTAGAACCAAAGGAGTCTCATAAGTAATATTCTCTACCAAAAAGAAAAATGAAGGGCTGATAGAGGACATTGTGTTACTTTCATGATGTCTAGTAAAGCTAAAGTCTATTTTAATGCAATCAACTGAGTTTGCAAGACTATGATATTTGATCTTAGAAGCAACTACTTTATCATTTTGATGCTTTTTCTGTCTCTATTTGCAGCTTTTAGCATTATTCTTCCCACTTAAAAGTCTACTTAAATGTTTCTCACACACCAATGGTCAGAAAATTCTTATACAAAGGTCTTTTTTATCCGTTCATATTTCTAATATCTCAACCCCATATTTTGTCTTTCATAATTTGCAAATTTGTTCAAAGATTTATGAGCAATGTGTACATGGTAGTTTTTCTCAATACATTTGAATTCTGAGTCAAAATCCTGTGCATAGACTAGCTCATGTAAACAGGAATTGTGCTTGGCTCTGAGGAGAAATTGCATGATCAACTCAGTTTGGTCCCCAGGAAAATGAACTCAAATGTCAGCTCTCCAATGTGATGCATGAAATGGCTTTTTAAAGTCAGTGCTTTATAGCGAAAACAAAAATGACTAATTGAGGAGAACTGAAGCTAAACTGAACTAAATAAATCAACGACATCTTGTTTTATTTTATATCTTTTCATTGTGTGTAAATGTATGCAACTGTATCAGAATTGTGGGAATGTATGAAACAGAAACCAATCCAAAGTTGTTTGAGCTGTCTATCCATTTCTCATTTATCCTAGCATACCTGCTTTTTTTCCCCCAACATATCAATTTTGTCTACTAAGTCCCATAGCAGGAATATAGTGTCCTTCCTGTAGCTTCTGTGTTTGCATGTTACAGTACATGTCCAGCAACATACAAAGGCTGATTGCAGACTTAGCCCCATTTAAAATTTCACAGAGAAGAGTGTCTGATTGGCCCACCTTTAGCCAGGTATCTAGATACAATCTGATCTCTGGCCAAGGCAATAGGTATCCATCTGTGTGAATTGGAGAAAAATAAATCATGTGCTTGTTGACTGGAAGAAACCCTGAAGAGTGGTATCTAGTTAGTAAATTATTTAAAAAAATAGAGATATGTCTTTGGCATAATTATTCTCCTAATTAACAATCTCTTCTTATTGATGTTGATGAAATTCTTACCTAGAGCAGTCTATCTTCCAGATTTCTCTATGCTGCTTTTATTTTCCTTGTTTAGGATGTGTTTCTCATTCAATGCTTTTGCTTCTTTCACTGGTATGGTGGCTCTTTCATTGGAGGCATCCCAACTGATATGCAAAGGACCCAATTCAAAATGGCTTGAACATTTTGCACATTTATTATCTTACCTAATAGAATGAGCCAACACAAAGGATAGGTTGTCAAATCAGAATCATCTAAATCAAGTGTCTTATCCAGTGATTACAAGTAGATCTAGTTATCAGCTTATCAGCACATTTACAAGGAAAATAGACCATGTCACCTGCCTTCTTTATTTAGAAGCATCCTCTCAGTAAGGGAGGGAAGATAGTCCAGCTATTTTAATACCCCCCCCGACAGATCCTAAATTTTTATTTTTCCTAATCCCCATCCCCTTTACTTTCACCCTCCTTCCCTTCACCTCTACCTTACTCCCCCTTCTTTCTTTTTAGTATTGATATTTGTTCCTAGGCTTGTTTCCCGGGTTTTCAAAATGGTTGCCACAGACCCAAGCATCATACACACACAAGAGAGTCTAGAGCCAGAATGCAAAGGAGACTATTTTTAGAAGCTCCTTAAGCAGATATTCTTTTGTGTTTCATTTGTTATAAATATATTGTATGTCTATTTCTAAACTAATGACTGATAAGGGAAGTAATTACCTCAATCAAAATGGACTAATAAAGATTCACCCTGGATATTAAGGAGAGGCATAGATTCTCTTCCAGAAGTTGATGATACTTGAACAAATTCTGGTTCTCATTGAGGAAGAAATGTGGTGAAGGGTAGATGTAGTTTCTGGGTATCCTGCCAAAAATGTCTTCCACAGTCCTGCTATCTACAGATACGACAGACAGTTGAGCCTAGTTCTGAAACTACAACTGCAATGGCTAAAAAGCAGAAGAATTTGTAAGTTGTTGCTATGAGTTTAGAGAATGACTTTATAATGTTACTGACAATTTTATTTTTGTCCTCTCTACTACAAGATGTTATTTAGCACAGGAACTACATTTCTCATAATTAGTGCTTTAAAATTTAATTCAGGATCTTATAGTGTACTTACTAAAATAGTTTTTGCATAGGACTGCCCTCTGTGGCAATAGAGAAGAAAGAGCTTATTTCTCGAATTCAGTGACTAATATTAGAATGCATAACAATCGCCACAATTGCTTATTAAAGTAGAATTTCTTAGCCCTGACTTTAGAAACTCTGGCAGTTTGACTTACTAGTAAGAATCTGCACGTTCAGCAGGCATCCCTGGAGAAGTTAGAACACCCATGTTCTTTAGATCGCTTTTGAGAAACACTATTAATGGGCTTGGAAACAGGAAGTGAATCTTCCAGGCCTGAGTGCTGCCTGGAAGACTAACAGGTTCCTCACATGTAAGACCCTTTGCTTCTGATGTTGATTATCTTCCATTACAAATATTATCTGTAAACACATCATTCCCTAGGTCATTCCCCCTCAGCAGCATCATTGTAGGTACTTTTAAAGACAAATGTGCAATGTATATAGGGTTATTAAAATAGTCACATTTGCATTATAATTGTAATTATTTCTCAGGACTTTAAAACATGTATATTGGGGCCCTTCCCTCCTGTATTATGCATCCCTCTTTTAGATTGAGAAAGAATATGATGAGGAAATAGTTTCTAGCAAGCCACCAGATTTTGGGAGGAAGGGAGAGGGAGAGTGAGAGAGCTAGAAACATCAATGATGAGAAAGAATCATTGATTGGCTGCCTCCTGCATACCCTTACTGGGGATTGAGCCAGAAATCCTGACATATTCCCTGACCAGGAATCAAACCAGTGACCTCTTGTTTCCTGGGTCGATGCTCAACTGCTGAGCCACACCTGGTTGGGCTGAAGTATTTTTTCATTGTTTTTGCTTTGCCATAACTAGAATCACATGCAGCCACACTTCATGTAGACAGAGCATAAGACTGCCAATAACTTGATCTTTCAGAGGCATCAAAATACCCTTGTTCACCTTCCTTGATTTTGAGCTTAAATCACATCACCTTTAAAAAGTCAAGTCTCCTATGATCAATTTAGTGGGTGCTCATGCCCAGAGAACTTTTGTGATGCTCCTTGTTCTCTTTCCTTACCCACTTCCTGGCACACTCACATCTTTTACTATACTTAGTGTGTATATTATTAATTTGGCATGTATTGTAGTTCCCTGGAGGAAATATGTTTGTGTGTATCAATTTTGACGAGCACATTGCTTTGGAAATTATTTAAGTGACATAAGAAATAAATATGACCACATCTACCTGTCTCACATAATATACATAACTAGTGGATGGCCTAATAGGTCCTTGACTCAAGTCATACAATTCCTAGAAAAAATCTAAGAAACTTAAAATCTCTATGCACACCAAAGTATTATCTGTCAACTGATTAAATTATAACTGACATAGTATAATGTACATATATATCTACTAGAGGCCTGGTGCACAGATTCGTGCACCAGTGGGGTCCCTCGGCCTGGTCTGCGCCCTCTCACAATCCAGGACACCTCAGGTGATGTTGGACTGCCAGTTTCAGCCCTATCCCCGCAGACCAGGCCAAGGGACCCTGCAGGTGCATGAAGCTGTGCACCAGGCCTTTAGTATGCATATAAGATCTTTGGTTAATCTCTTCCTGCTCTCCCCCCTCCCCACTTCACTCTGAGATTCATCAATCTGTTCCATGTTTCCATGCCTGTGCATTGAGCATCTGCCCCTGGTGGTCAATGCGCATCATAGCTACTGGTTGAATGGTCGAACAGTTAGACACTTAGCATATTAGGCATGCATATATATATATATATATACTGGAGGCCCGGTGCACAAAAATTGGTGCACACGGGGGGGGGGGAGGGGGGTTCCCTAAGCATGGCCTGTGCCCTCTCACAGTCTGGGACCCCTCGGGAGATAACGACCTGCTGGCTTAGGCCTGCTTCCGGGTGGCTGAGGGCAGGCCCAATCCCTAGGTGCAGCCCCTGGTCAGGCTCAGAGCAGGGCCGATTGGGGAGTTGGGGCGCCTTCCCCTGTCACGAACACAGCAATGCAGATAGGGAGATTGTGGCCCCACCCCCTGTCACACAGAGAGCCGCAAGGCGATCAGGGGGTTTGGGCGCTGCTCCCTGTAACACTGATCCTGGTGCCAGGAGGCCTCGCGGCTCCGCTGATCCCGGTGCTGGGAGGCATATTACCCTTTTTCTATAAAGGGTAGAGGCCTGGTGCATGGGTGGGTGCCGGCTGGTTTGCCCTGAAGGGTGTCCTGGATCAGGGTGGGGGTCCCCACTGGAGTGCCTGGCCAGCTTGGGTGAGGGGATGATGGCTGTTTGCAGCTGGTCACACACCCTTCAGTGTGGGGGTCCCCACTGGGGTGCCTGGCCAGTCTGGGTGAGGGGCTGAGGGCTGTTCTCAGGCTGGCGGGTGACTGAAGCTCCCAACTGCTCCTTTTTTTTTTTTTTTTTTTTTTTATTCTGGGCCAGCTTTAGCTTTGAGGCTTGGCTCCAGCTCTTAGGCCTCTGCTGCTGAAAGCAGGTTTCTGGCCTTTGTTTACAATGTTGCGATCCTGCTGGCTGAAGCCCCGCTGACTAAAGCAGGTTTCTGGGGTTTTGTTTAGCTTCTATATTTGTTACATAGTTGCTTAGAGTTGCAGCTCAGAGGCCTGCAGCGGCAGGCAGGGAACATTGGAGTCCTCTGTCACTGAAGCAAGCAAGCCTCATGTTAGTTTCAAGCTGCCTGGCTGCCGGCCGCCATCTTGGCTGGCAGTTATTTTGCATATCACCCTGATTAGCCAATGGGAAGGGTAGCGGTCGTACGCTAATTACCATGTTTCTCTTTTATTAGATAGGATATAGATATGTATATATAATACACATACTATAGAATGTGTACATATCTATATATTCATAAATTTACATTTATATATATGCACACACACACTGCATACACATACTATATGTTGGATATATATGCACAAATATATATGTGTGTGTATATATGTATATATGCATGTATATATGTATATATATATACACACTCTATATACTACATGACATACTGCTTCTAAAGTATATAAAAGTGCTATTACTAAGAAATATAAATTCATGTAAAACATCACTGAGCTAGTTTCATTTTGTAATTATATAAACACTATAAAAATAGCTATTACCTGTATAATTGTTATTAGATACTTACAATGATTTGATATTAAAAACTAAAATGTCTGCATGTTTTAAATTAGAAACTACTGGTTCCTAGTAATATCATTCTCCTTGAATTTTTTAAATTGAATACTAGGTGATATATATTTTATTCCTCTCTTTCTTTATGTCATAATATGTAGTCTAAGTGGTGGATGTTGCCACTGAAAAAAGGGATACAAGATACAAGGAGTAAGAAAACAGGACCTGACTCTGGCTGGTGTTGCTCACTGGTTAGAGCATTGGCCCATGGACCAATGGGTCCAGGTTCAATTCCTGGCCAAGGGCATGTTCCTGGGTTGCAGGCCCGATCCTGGCCCGAGTCGCGGCATGTGCAGGAAGCAACTGATCGATTTGTCTCTCGATTTGTTCCTCTCTCCTCCCTCCCTCCCACTCTCTCTAAAAGAAAAGTATCACAATATCTCACGTGTATGTAGAATCTAATGAAAATAAACTAGCAAACAAAATAGAACAAGAGGCATGAATACATGGAACAGCGTGACAGTTGTCAGAGGGGAGAACTGGATGAAAGAAGGTAAAGAGATTAGTCAAAAAACATATATGCATAACCCATAGACACAGACAACAGTGTGGTAATGGCCAGAGAGAAGGTAGGGCAGGGGCTTAGTGGAGGCAGGCAAGGAGGGGGGAGAATAGGGACATCTGTAATAGTGTCAAAAATAAAAATAAAGTTGAAAAAAAAAAAAAACAGGAGCAGGACAACCATAGAGATTCCCGAGGACAAAAAAAATAAAAGGCCTGCAAAGTATGGATGGATGGACAGACAATGGATAACTGTATTTATGTTTGTGTGTGCACATGTGTACGTGTGTGCGTGTGTGTGTTGCATCTTCATGCTGTCTTAGTCTCTGCCTCCAAATGACTTGGGAGAAAAAGGAAAGGGGAGAAAACTAGCCTGTGCTAAGTCCCTTCCTATTGTATTCCAGGCACCATTTCTTTTCTTTTTAACTTGTTTTTCAGAATTTACTTTTATTGTTGAAAGTATTACAGATGCCCCATTTTTCTATTCAATTACTCAAAATCTTTCTGAAGTGAGCATCATTCCTCACCTTCATTTTATAAGTAAGTATGCTCAGTCCCAGGTGACTGAGAAAATTCAAACACCAGATTGGTGAATAAAATGATTTTCAAACTCAGGATTGACTGCAAAACCATATTTGTTCCCCTGTAGAGAAGTGCCTCTTGAATCTTTATCACATGTACTATGGAATCCAATCAGATGTATTCTAATGTCCCAGAACCACTAAGTATTTAGCAAAGCTGAGATTTCAAGTTTATACTGCTTCAGATTTTCTATCAAGTGCAACACAAGTACATTTTGTTGAGAGGGAAATTATTTAGTTAAACTTACTGTTAGCTTAGAAGAAATTTACTTGGAGGGCCAGTATCACAGCTATATTGCACTCTACCACAATCGCAGACAAATATAGAGCTATCACTTCAGAAAACATTAAAGCATGGGATTGAAGCAAAGAACAGATTCTCAGGGGTACCCACAACTTCATATGAAATACTTCTCATAAACATTGACATTGCCTTAAATTTGTAATGAAAGCCAAATAGAAGTGCTTGATTTTTCATGAGTGGAGTAATTTAACTATATATTCACAAGTAGTATGTTAGTGAACAGTGCAGAACAATAGCAGTTATAAAATAGTTGTTTTTATTAAGGGGAAACAGAAAATGTTTAAATATATGTATTACTTACATTTTAATGGTTTTAAGAATCTAAGCCAATATAAATTTTCTGTTATAATTGGTTAACATGGATTAAAATGTATTATTGTTTTTCAATAATATTTTAGGAAAAACATAAGATACTATTTACTAGAGTTAGAAGATGAGTATACTAGTATACATATAAGGACTCTAATCGCACTAAAATTAGGATAATTTGACTTAATAACTAAAAAAGCAAATTTATAAACTGTTGCAGAATTAATATGTTGTCAAACCATATAAAGTGTCCTAAAATGAGATCAGCTCTTCCTAAGGAGCCTAGGACTTATTTTGTAACTTCTCTAAACCTCATTTTTCCTCTTGATAAAATGGGAATCCTATATAATAAAAGGAAAATATGCAAATAGAACGAATGGCAGAACAACTGAACAATTGGTCGCTATGATGTGCACTGACCACCAGGGGGCGCGTGTGGAACATGGCGGGCCCTGGCAGCAGGTGGCAGAGTGAAGAACATGGCGGGTGGGCGTTGGCCATGGCGGGATGGTGGAGCAGGTGAGCAGGGGCGCCAGACCAAGGTGGGGTGCCAGTTGCTGTCATCAGGGTGAGCCTCCTGTGGTTACTGAAAATTCTTTGCTTCCACGTGCTGCAGTCCGGACCAGAACTTGCATTTGCTGCCAGCACCAGAGCCACCACTCACACCCACTGCTAGTGCCCGGTGCCAGCCCTGATCACTCGGCATCAGCACCAATCACCCCTGAGGACTTCTCCACCTCCCCCTGTTCCTGAGGGGTGATGGGGCAGCAGCCACCACTCATACCCACTGCTGCCGCTGGCCCCAATCACTCTGCGCTGTCAGCAGGTGCATGCGGGGCCTGCACCATCAGGTTGTAGGAGCAGCAGCAGCTAGAGCAGGGCTGCTGGCAGGAGGGGCTAGGCGGGTGCACGGAGGATGGGCTGAGACCCGCCCTGTGCCCATTGTATCCTTGTGGCCCACAGTTCCTTTCAAGATGCACAGATTCCTGCACTGGGCCCCTAGTATAATATATTTCACAAAGTGTTTTTTAGTGAGTATTTGATTGAATATTAAATAAAGTAGTAATTAAAGTTGATATTTGAACAAGGACTTCTTGCCATGGCTCATTTCACATAATTCTGTACAACTAAGAAGGGTTAAATAGCTTGTGTAATTCATGCAGCTAAGAAGCTTGAAGCAGGAGTCAAACCTAGGCAGTCTGATTCAAGAGCATGTGCATTTGACCGCTGTCTTGCACTTCTTACTATGACCAATCAATAAATGGATGAAAAAGTATTCAGTGCATAAATGTTCCTGAAGATTATTATCATGAAAATATTTTAAAATATGATTTCTGGGAATAAAAAACCATCTCTTCTTTAAAGCAATAGAAAAATACATTGAAAAATACAATAGGAAGCCATCCCTCTGACTCATTTGTCTCAATCCATATCAAAGAAGAAAGTTCTTAGTGATTTGTTCTTAGTGAATCGATTGCTCCCTTTTCTAAATTCACTCAAAGCATTTGTTCCAAATATTGCTGCATGTTGAACGCAATTCTCCTGCTGCATTTTTTCTACTTTAAAAGTTAGAAAACTTTTTATCTCTAGAATTAATGCTTTCTGAGAGCATCATGATTTAATAAAGATAACCAAAAATGAACTTATAGTAATGTTTGGTAGCTGTTTTGTGCCCTGAAATTTTATCAATGAAGACATGGACCTTTGGACTTATTGAAAAAATGAGTGCTCCTTTAATAACTTGGTTATCTAGTTCCACTTAAATTTCTTCTAGGCTCTGGAATTTGATGATTGCTTTCCCTGGGTAACAATGGACAAGTCAAATAAGAATTGAAGACTCCTCATTATCTCTTCCATTACATACAACTGTATTTTTTAGACATTTGATCTAGTACTTTCTTGTTCATTTTCTTGCTTAATACATAACTATTTTCCTTTTGTCATGTTGCTCTGGGTTGCCTAACTTCTTTGTATGTTTTACATTCTTCATATGATTTTTTCAATGTCTTTATAATAGTCTTTCATTTAAAGTCAGGATATTTTTCCCAGTATTGAAGCAATTATTTCATGAAGCAAAAGAGTCACGTATGTTATTCAGGGAGTGAATATAGGTCAAATTACAATATATATATCTTTGTGTTTTCACTTATATATGTTAAAGAAAAATACCCCATATTAATAAAAGAATAGGTAAATGACAGCATACATTTTACTAAAAACTTATCAATAGTAAACATATATCTGCAAAAAAAGTCTTATCATGAATTCATATGGACAAACAACTAAAACAGTAGAGCAGTAGCATGGCAAACTTATTAAAAGAGCTAAAATTAAAAACAATTAAACAAATCAAGAATTTCCTAAGATGTGAAGAAAAGGAACCCTTATACACTCCTGGTTAGAATGCAAAAACAATACAATCAGTTTAAATGACAACATGGGAGCCCTAACTGGTTTTACTCATTGAAAAGAGCATATGACTGCAGACTGAAGGGTCCCAGGTTCCTTTCTGGTCAAGGGCACATGCCAGGATTGCAGGCTCAATCCCCAGTAGGGGGCGTGCAGGAGGCAGCTGATCAATGATTCTCTCTCATCATAGAAGTTTGTATCTCTCTGTCCCTTTCCCTTCCTCTCTGAAATCAATAAAAATATGTTTAAAAAATAAAAAATAAATAAATTACAATATGGAGTTTCTTCAAAACTTAAACAATAACTTACCCTGTGACTCAGATACTGCATTCCAACTTATTGAGAAAAGAAAAGAGACATAGCTAGAAATAACACATGTCCATAAACAAAGGAATGGACAAACTAATAGTGGTATAATTATATGTAATATTACTCACCAAAAAAATGGGGGGATGAACTAGTCAGATAATAGCATGGAGGAATCTCAAAGGAGTAATGAAATATGCATTTCATAACTGCAACCATATAAATTCTAGAAAATGAAAAGGTGTCAATTTTAAGGGAAAGTAAATCAGTGGTTATCTGGAGCGATAGAAGGGCAGAGAGAAAAAAAATGATAAAATATGTAAACAAACAGTAACAGATATGGTCATTATTATTACTGTGATCATGATTTCGTGGGTTCATACCTATGTTAAAACTTATCAAATGTTATACTGTATGTATAAGCAGCTTATTTCTATATGAACTATAGTTTTATAAAGCTGTGAAAATGGTTCTACAAATGGTTTTAACAAAATTCGTGCATCCTGATCTTTTAAGAAAATACTATATTGAACCCACCATTGCCCTCCTCATGCCATCTGGGGGTCAGTCTTGGCTCAGTAGAAGCCAATATTGGTGAGCAATGAAGGACATTGCAACCCAGTTCAATAGGAATACTGACTGGATCACAAGAGCAGCAACCTAGGACTATAGATCCACACTTTCACATCTTTGTGCTCCTGCCTCTACACTATCAGCCTTGAGAAGAATATTGCTGAGGAACTACAGAATTCAAAAAAAAGGGTACAGTGGGGAATGGAGGTAACCTTCCCTGAGCACACTGGGTTAGTGGCTGGTACACCGTGAAGTAGAGGCAAAATGCCTTCAGCCATAGAAACTGGCAGGGTCATAAATTCCAATCAGATAGATGGCTCCTCAGAGTTTATTTTATTGTCATTACAGTGAACAAGACAATAGCACATTCCCTAAAATCTAAGCATTTACACAGTGTGAGCTCTCCAATGTCAAGAGGGCACAGATTTATGGCTAAATGATTTCCCACATTCACTATTCGCTTAAAGCTTTAAACAGTGTAAACTCTCTGACAATAATGCAGGGCAGTGCTAGTGGTAAAAGATTTCCCACATTCATTGCACTCATAAGGCTTTTCTCTTGTGTGAAATCTCTGATGATAATGGAGGCCATAGATTCTGGTAAAATACTGCCCACATTCACAGCACATGAAACACTGTCTCCCAGTACAAACGTTCTGGTCCCGAACTAGTGTGTGGTTGCAGCCAGTGGCTTTCTTACATTCTTTCCTGGTGTATTAATTTATTTTCTTCTTTGAAAAGTCATACCAGACTTTGAGATTTCATTATCAACAAGAAATCATGGATTTACATACATGCAGTAAAAATTAAAAACTAATAGTAATCCTGTAAACCTTTCTCCTACTTAAAAGTTAAAGCTAATATACTGAAAAATCAACCAAAATTAAACACACACACACACACACACATTAAAACTAACACATTTAACAAGAAAGTTAATAAAAATCTCCCTAGCTGGTTTGGTTCGGTGGATAGAACGTCAGCCTGCAGACTGAAGGGTCCTGGGGGTTCAATTATGGTCAAGAGCTGTGGGCTTGATCCCCAGTAAGGGGTGTGTAGGAGGTAGCCGATCAATAATTCTCTCTCATCATTGATGTTTCTCCTTCTCTCCTCCTCTGAAATCAATAAAAAATAAATTTTAAAAAAGAGTTAAAAAATCTAAAACTTAACAGAAATTATTTTTAAAAATCATGTCTAAATCAAAATACAAACTATCTCCAGTACCCTGCAACTGGCACAATAGTCATAGGAGTGGTCTGGCCACCAGGCAAGCTCCTGGCATGGGGGCATTTGTATTACTGACATTTTCTTGTCCAAGGATCAACTTTCCAATGTGTCCAAATTGCTTTCTACCTTCCTTTAACTGTGTGCTCTTAAAATTCTCAGGATCCATATAGTTATCATTCCTATATGCTGCTGTTTTTATATTTCCACAACACCTGCTACCTTATAATTTACTATAGTATAAATTTTTTTGTGATTTCTTGACTATGCCTTCAGTAAAGACTTTGAACAAACTTGCCTCAGAACACATTTCTTTATTCACTGATTATAACACAGACCTAGGTGAGTTTCTGAAGCAGATGAGATAATTAGTAAATGATTGTTGAATCAATCAAGCATGGTGCCATGGCATTCCTTCCACTCTTCTAAATTTTTTCTGCTCACACCTTACTATGTCTTTCTCACCTCACCATTTTTTCCTTAGCGTTCTCATGAATGAAAATGGCTCACACTTTGTAGAAACGAGAATTTCCTTGTAGCTAAGTTTCCAGCATAGCCAACGGCTCAAGGTAATTCGTTCATCTCTTAGAACAGGGGTCCTCAAACTACGGCCCACGGGCCACATAAAAATACAAATATTGCATTTGTTCCCGTTTTGTTTTTTTTACTTCAAAATAAGATATGTGCAGTGTGCATAGGAATTTGTTCATAGTTGTTTTTTTTTTTAAACTATAGTCCGGCCCTCCAACGGTCTGAGGGACAGTGAACTGACCCCCTGTTTAAAAAGTTTGAGGACCCCTATCTTAGAACTTAGTTTCCTTTATTTATCATCAGTGTCCTTTATTTACCATCTGTTAAGACTTACCAGTTCTCAGGTTTCACAGAACCTTTTGTCTCCTCACTATTTACCAGTAAGTACTACTAATTGTATGACTTTATTAATAAACATTAATGCCTTTCTGTAGTTTGCTCATTCCGTAACATTTTCCAGAAATAATCTCCAGCCCCCATGCAAACACTTGTCACTGCATTTACAGGTGACATGATCATTATTTCCCAGTGAGGACATTTGATCATTGAATCCAAAACATTTATCTCAGTTTCAGATAGCCACTTTCCACACCTTCATGGATGCAAACATTGTAACCATGTTGGTACCAAATGTAAATTTCACACGTAACCACTATCCCTAGGTCTATGTCATGTTCTTAGAGAAAACAGACCCTATCCCAGAATATTCAGAAAGAAATGTCTTAGAGAAAAACAATTATTTTCTACAGTTGGAACACAAATATAGAAAGTGAGGCACGTGGGATATATTCTACGGAACTAAAAGGCATAGTACCACTGCATCCACTTGCTTTAGAGCTGCCTAATACCGCCCCTCCATGTTTCCTCTTGGCCTGCCTGGTGTACTCTTCCTCTCATCACTGCATGAACACACTGTGCCTCCTGAAGTTCACTCTAAGAGCCTTGCTCCCCATGAAGTGAACAGCATGAAAACAGTGTGTTTTATTCATTCTTTTTTAGTGAACCTTAGTGTCCTTATAGCAATTGTTGGATATGCATAATTGACCTTTTCGTAACATGAGCTAAAAATGGAATCTGGAGGAGTATTTTACTAACATGTTTTTGATGAAGGTGGGCGTTAAGACTTCCTGATGGATTTAGTGAAAGAAGACACACTTCCAAAAACATGGCAATAAAATATTATAAAATACAAATAGCAAGATAAACAGACATGTAAAGATTCTCAAAGCTAAAGGATGGAGATGATTAGAATCCAATGAGTGCAGTTTAAACTGTGCCTGCAACTGACCCGATGATCTGTGCTTAGCTCTTACCATGGTTATTATTCTCTTTAAAATGGCCTACATTTAGTATTTGTTATATCAATTGTATCCTCAAAAGTGTATTTCTATCAGTTCTCTAGCTGGGAAAAACCAGTTTTACTTGACACAAATAATAAGTTACCATGAAAATATAATGGCATAAAAATAATGCTCTAAAGTCCTAGAGAGCTCACAGGCCTGCTCAGGGGCTGCCCCCTCTGTTGAAATGGAAAATCTGTAACACTTAGAAGGGCTTTCGACATTCAGCACTAGCCAAAGACATTCTCTTGACAGCAGTGAGGCAGGAACAAAAATAGGGAAGGGGTGAGTTTTTGGACGGGGTCCATGCATGCCACCTAATGCCTTTATATATATACTAGAAGCCCAGAGCACACAAATTTGTGCACTGGCGGGGGGGTGTCCCTCAGCCCCACTTGTGCCCTCTCACAGTCTGGGACCCCTCGGGAGATAACGACCTGCTGGCTTAGGCCCGCTCCCGGGTGGCAGAGGGCAGGCCCAATCCCTAGGTGCAGCCCCTGGTCGGGCTCAGAGCAGGGCCAATTGGGGAGTTGGGGCACCGCCCCCTGTCATGCACAGAGCAGGGCGGATCTGGAGGTTGCAATGCCACCCCCAGTCATGCTCAGGGTAGGGCCGATTGGGGGGTTGGGGCGCCGCACCCATCACACTCAGGCAGGGTCAATGGGGAGGTTGCAGCACCACCCCCTGTCGCGCACAGAGCAGGGTCCTTCAGGGGGTTGAGGCACCGCCCCCTGTCACACACAGAGCAGGGCCCATCAGGGGGTTGGGGCACTCTCCCCCTGTCACACTCAAGGCAGGGCCAAAGGGGAGGTTGTGTCTCCACCCCGTCACACACAGATTAGGACCCATGGGGGGGTTGGGGCGCCGCACCCTGTCACACACAGAACAGGGCCAATCGGGGAGTTGGGGTGCCTTCCCCTGTCACAAACAGAGCAGGGTGGATAGGGAGGTTGTGGCCCCGGGCCCTGTCGCTCACAGAGCTGCAGCGCGATCAGGGGTTTTGGGCGCTGTCCCCTGTCACGCTGCTCCAGGGGCCAGGAGGCCTCGCGGCTCCGCTGATCCCAGTGCTGGGAGGCATATTACCCTTTTACTATATAGAATAGAGGCCTGGTGCATGGGTGGGGGCCGGCTGGTTTTGCATGAAGGGTGTCCTGGATCAGGGTGGGGGTCCCGCTTTGGTGCCTGGCCAGCCTGGATGAGGGGATGATGGCTGTTTGCAGCTGGTCACACACCCTTCAGGGTGGGGATCCCCACTGGGGTGCCTGGCCAGTGTGGGTGAGGGGCTGAGGGCCATTTTCAGGCTGGCGGGTGACTGAAGCTCCCAACCTCTCCTTTTTTTCTTTTTTCCTTTTTTATTCTGGGATTTATTTACCTTCTATGGCTGTCACTGGAACTGAGAGCCAGCTTTAGCTTTGTGGCTCGGCGCCAGCTCTGAGACCTCGGCTGCTGAAAGCAGGGATCTTGGTTTGTTTGGGTTCTATAATTGAAACACTGTTGCAACTCCAGCTCAGCTGGCTGGCTGAAAGCATGGGGTTTTTTAGCTTCTCTAATTGCAACATAGTTGCTTAGAGTGCAGCTCAGAGGCCAGCAACGGCAGGCGGGGAACCTTGGCTTCCTCCTTCACTGGAGCAAGCAAGCCTCCTGTTCGTTTCAGCTGCCTGGCTGCCAGTCGCCATCTTGGTTGGCAGTTAATTTGCATATTGCCCTGATTAGCTAATGGGAAGCGTGTTGGAGGTATGGTTAATTACCATGTTTGTCTATTATTAGATAGGAGATTATATATATATATATATATATATATATATATATATATATATATATTATTTTTTACAGAGAGGAAGGGAGAGGGATAGAGAGTTAGAAATATTGATGAGAGAGAAACATTGATCAGCTGCCTCCTTCATACCCCCTACTGGGTATGTGTCTGCAACCAAGGTACATGCCCTTGACCGGAATCGAACCTGGGACCCTTCAGTCCACAGGCCGATGCTCTATCCACTGAACCAAACTGGTTAGGGTCCACCTGATGACTTTTAAATGAATTGTGTTGTTTAGGAAGATACCTGGAGAGCACTGATGACAAATGTCTCTTCAGGGATATTCCTGACCCACCCTCTTCTCTTAGAAAATCCCATTACCCAGGATTCTGCTAACTGAGCTGTGGAGACATTGACCCAACCCAGTTTGGCCAAAGGGCTCTGTCTCAGGGAATCTAGAATAAGGATCTCAGTTGTAGCCTGAGTGTGAGGAGCACTGAAGTAAGGGTTTGTGTTCAAAGATTCCTGGTGCAGATACAAGGAGAATGGAAAGGATGATGTGAGCCCAGAAGATGGTCAGAGCTGCAGGGAAGACATGTTCGTATCCAGCCAGTCTGGATAGAGAGGACAGAATCATGTGGGCAGCAGGTCTCTTGCATGGTTGATAGGTAAGCACTTGACCAAGGAGACCAGGATCCTATAGGTCTCTTGCATCACATCTGAATAGGAAGTCCTTGGGTACATGTCCAGCTGTCCTCATTTCTGCAAAGTGTATGTTTAAATCATGTACCAACAATACCTGAAGAGTCAACCTGAGACATCACATTCACCACAGTAGATGGTATCAGAGCCCAGCAAGGATATTTGTAAAGTTTTTTAGCATCACACCCAAATACAGGTATCTCTTAGCCTCATCAAATAGCTATGTCCTCAAAGATAGAGCAAACCTCAGCCGAGTGCCTCAGTGCACCCACTGCCATTGGACTCTGTGGACAGGGTGGGAGCTCTAGGTGACAAAGGTATGGTGGTCCCTTATCCAGTCCCTGGTACCAGTCACTGGGCGGCATTAGGGAGCCTCACACCCATGCCTGTGCTGGAGGGACCAGACTCATGCTTTTTTCACCCAATTCAATAAGCAAAAGCTCCTGCCTGGGTCTACTGTAATCTTATTTGCATTTATTTTAGGAAATTTCTCCCCACTTCCATTTTGGTGTCTCTTAAAGTTTAGCTTTAAAATGTAAGCATATCTTAATGTTTTCTACAGATGTTTATTTTTTTTCCTCTAGGGGTCTTACCTAAATATGCCTAAATAATTACTTAAATGCTAAAAATGAACTTTTGAAGAGGTGTGTGTGTTTAAGAGCTGCTATCATGATACTACACTGCCTATCCATGCTTTCATTTTTTACTTGATTTTATCTTCAATGTGCTTTCCTCGTATTTATAGTATGTATCTGCTTATAACATTTCATTTTTTCTTCTTAACACATGAAAATTTACAAGCTTTCCATAGCTTAGCTTTCATGCTGTCCATAAGCTTTGTTGTTTTCAAACACAAAATTGAAAGTATACATTTTCCCTATTGATTCCCTTAGCTTCTGAGTTGGAATTGTAGTAAAATAGAAAAGAATTCATCACATGCTCTCATCTTAGCAGAATGAGGTTTCCATTAATACATAAATGAATATTGAAGTCCCTCTTAGAGATGTAACTTATACACATTTTATTGAATGTTGAGTCTTGAAATCAATAGGTCATTGAAATAAAAGTCAAAGTTAAATCCACACATCTACAGCTCAGAGTGTGCTTTTTATGTACATTCAACATTTTAGAAGGGAATTTTGAGTTTGGTATTATAGTATTCAGGATTGTCAGCTCCTACTTTGCTCCTACAGTCACTGTAACTCATATTGACAAGGTTAAATAGTACAATGGGCACATAAATTAGCATTATTCCCCAAACTGTTTACTTTCAAACCTGGAAATGGAGGAGGAAGGTATTTAGGGGCAACTCAATTTCTCTACAACATATACCTCTTCATATTCTTTGTATTATTTATTATGTTTGGATAAAAGGCACATTTTTTTGTTAATCCTCACCTAAGGATATTATTTCCATTGCTTTTCTAGAGAGAGAGGAAGGGAAAAAGAGAAACATCAATGTGAGAGAGATATATCATTTGGTTGCCTACTCAAGGGCAATTGTTAATGACATTGCACATGGTTTTGGAGATATTTCTCCTCTGATTTGAGGTGGTGAAGTTGACAGTCTGATTCTAATTATCTTCAAAAAGATATAAATAATTCTTAAGTAGGAATTTTTATTACAAACCATGGCTTAAAAACAGTAAAATAACTAAAGATTAAATTCAATTTTTAAAATTTATATTCTGATATTATAAATATTAGAACAAAAAACAAGTGTACAAAAAAAATTAAAAATTAGAGTTATAATCTAATCCCCTCTTCCTTATATTAAAATCTATAGGCCCAGTGCACAAATTCATGCACGGGTGGGGTCCCTCGACCTGGCCAGTGATTAGGGCCATCTCTCCCATTCCTGATCGGGGCCCATAAGGGCCAGCTGGCCGAGGGGGAGGGACTGCAGGAGGTTGGCTTTGGGAGCGCACTGACCACCAGGGGGCAGCTCCTGTGTTGAGCATCTGTCCCCTGGTGGTCAGTGTGTGTCATAGCAACCAGTTGAGCAGTTGTTCAGTTGACTGATTGCAATGATTGTTTAGGCATTTATATATATATATATATATATATATATATATATATATATATATATATATATATTTATAAATATTTTCCAGCTACCAAAAGTTATCTAGGTAATACAATCTCCTTTTTAAAAAAATATATTTTTATTTCTTTCAGAGAGGAAGGGAGAGGGAAAGATAGAATCAATGATGAGAGAGAATAATTGATCGGCTGCCTCCTGCACACACCCCCACTGGGGGGTCGAGCCTACAATTTGGGCATGTGCCCTTGACTGGAATTGAACCTGGGCCCCTTCAGTCTGCAGGCCAACGCTCCATCCACTGAGCCAAACCAGCCAGGGCATACAATCTTTTAATATGTATATTGCCTCACAATCTACTTCCCTATTTGTTTAACTATTTCAACATTACTAAGAATTCATTTTGTACATCAACAACTTCATAACTATCATTAATTATTGTGGCATTATATTTTACAATTAAAGTATTTGTACTATTCTTCTACATTTATACTTCAGCTGACAAGGAAATATTTATAGTGTTTCATCTGGAATGCTTACTTATAATTGAAAGTATATATACAGATATTATGTATACATAGAATGTCATGCTCGTTCATGTTAGTGATATAGTTATGTTTAATAGAGATGATATTAACCTACTTGACTGTATTATCATTGATTACTTGCCAGAGCAGGGAATTCATAAATGACCTTGAAGTAGACATTTTGCCTCCAACAACCATGGCAACACAATTAGAAATATTAGACTGATTACTGAGGCCAAAACCAAACCTTATTACTTGTGTTCTATACACTCTTACCTCTGTTCTACATTTTTACAGGTTTTTGGGACTGGATTATATTTACTTTCTATTTGCTAAGTTGAGACTATATTTTCATTCAATAACTATCCATTTGTACATTGTGCTAGTTGTTTCATCTATATATCATGCAATTTTATGCCAATATTATGGTTGCTTTATTATTTCCCCCTTAACAAGTGTTCAAACTGGAACTCAGCAAGTTTGCATAAGTTCCCCAAGTTTACATAGCTTGATTTGAATCCATTTCTATCTGGCTACATCATATTTTGTCTATATATTCTCAATCACATATCTTACTGAATTTTTGTTTATTGTATTCTCTCATTTATTGATTTTATAATTAATATATAATTGACATATATTAGTTTTAGGTATACAATATAATAATTTGATATTTGTATATAATAAACACAATAAGTCTAGTTAACTTCTATTACCACACAGTTACAATTTTTCTGGCTGTTCCTATTTTAATGGAATTCATATTGGCTTCCTTAAATATGAACATTAAAACCTGGTTTGTATTTTTAAATTTTATTTGATTAATATCATATTGTTTATATGACTCTTATCTCTCACCTTTTGGGGAATTATGCTAATTTATCTGCCCTTACACTGTTTAACCTTGCTAAGATTGAAGACTTAGTACTTGTTATGTTAAAATTTATGGAATATGAAATACATTTTCATAAGTCAGATGAGGTAGAAAATTCATTGACATCTTATACAAAAGATTTAGTTTTAAGTTTTTATTTTATTCCTCAAGTTATTTTAATGGGAAAATGGAATTTGTGATGAACACTAGCCCCATTTGAGTATTTTGACGAATTGTGTTTGCTTTTCATTTTATCCCATGAAGTCACAATAGTAACAGTCTACAATTTACCCAGAGATAAATGTTTCTCATATGCAAGGGCAATCAGATTCTTGAAATGCTTCTGGCTTCTTAATTAGAAACGGTATTCAGTAGATGCAGGAGAAGAAGTGTTTTAAGACATTGGATTGGTGTCCCTGTTTTCATGTTTTGATTGAGGCTTTCAGTTTAAATGCTTTTTGATTAGTTGTCTGCTAATCCTTTTAATAGTTTAGTCAGCTATAAATGAAGAAAAATAGAAATTTGAGGAGTTATATCTCTCTTACTATGGATTTATAAATTTATAAATGTGTTCCTCATTGGTGGTGATGGATTGGATTCTTTTTTCCAGTGTATTTTATTGATTTTTTTTTACAGAGAGGAAGGGAGAGGGATAGAGAGTTAGAAACATCGATGAGAGAGAAACATCAATAAGCTGCCTCCTGCAACTCCCTACTGGGGATGTGCCCGCAACCAAGGTACATGCCCTTGACCGGAATCAAACCTGGATCCCTTCAGTCCGCAGGCTGACACTCTATCCACTGAGCCAAACCAGTTAGGGTTGGATTGGATTTTTAAGATGACTAACCAATTAGATATATATCTTATAATACATTAGGATTTCTTTTTGCAAATATGAATTATTTATATGCAGATTTTTAAATTTAACCATGGGCCTTCAAAGGACCCATTAACACATTATATATAATACTTCATTCATGTATTATACATTAATACAATACACATGTTCATGATTATGTTTTAAGCTACAAAATATCATAACTTGACTCATTAATGAATTAATCATAATTAACCAGATTATTTACTACCAGTCTGGCATGATTTTAAATATTTTGTATGTTTTAATTTTTTAATACTCAAGATAGTCTGTGTTCTTTCCTCAAAGAAACGGAGTCAAATAGTGGCAGTTGATTTTCCCAAGGGCATACTGTTTAAACGTGGTGAATCATGACTATCAACCCAGATGGTCTGTGTTCAGAGTCTACACAGTTAATTATTATAAAATGCTGTACCCATTCATCTTGGTGTTGGATATATTACACAGATAAAACTATGGTGATTATATAATTTCCTATGAAATATTTCTAGTTAATACTTCAACAAGTTTTATTTTTTTTTATTCCTTTAATAGGATACCTCACAAAAATATTACAGTGTGTCTAACATCTGAGCCTATGGTAATAATTACATGGCCTAAATTGGTTTAAATGACTAAAAAATGTACAAAAGTAGCATTCTGGTTTTTTTAACTTTATGATTAGGTCTTTTAAAATAATGTTCTCCATGGATTATTTTAGCAGGACTAAACTGGAGAGGCTCAGTAGAATTATCTATCCTACCTGGATGACAGTTTGTGGTGGAGGTGGATGGTGGAGAGAATTAGGAAGAGCTATACCAAACTATACCAAACCCACAGGCGAGTTTGTCATAACTTAGGACCCTAATGGTTTTTGTTACACTTGTACCAAACACTATAAGTGAGGGTGTTAATAGATAATTTAAGAAACCAGGTTTATGTTTCCTAAATGATGAATCCATCAATTCTGTGAGTGATGCTGCATCAAAAACAGGTTTAAGAGGCCTCAGGTGTGAAACAAAACTGCATTTTGTGCCAAGTCTTTGGTTTGTAAGTTTATGAATCAAAAAATGAACCATTTTCAAGGGAATTTCACTAATATGACAACCCCCATTGTTATAACAGTAGTTAATACTATAACAACTATAAGATCTAAATATAATCATGTATTAAATGTATGACTTGCTTTAAGAAAACTTAAAATTTGAAGAGAAATGTTGAGACAATATTCATATATGTGTTCTGATGCTACAGTGAATATTGTGTAAAGAGTAAATATAGCTTGATAAATTTTAAAAAATGTTTTACACATAATACTGTTTTTCTAGTTTTCAGGGATATTTTTTTCTCTCCAAGGAGCATCAAAATGATGCATCTCTTTGGCAGGGGTGAATGCAGTTTTTTATAAACAATATAACAGTCCCGATTTTTAAAAACAAAAGTTTTAAATAAATATCTATTGAAGTCCTTTATCTGTCATTTAATTTGGTTATTTGGTGTGTGTGTGTGGGGGGGTGTTTGGTTTTCTTTTGCTTTTTGTCAGATAGATGGTTTGAAAAGAATTTCTCCTATTCTGTAGGTTGCTTTTAAATTCTGTGCATTATTTCCATTGCTGTGCAGAAGCTTTTTAGTTTCATGTAGTCCCAGTTGTCTTTTTTTGCTTTTGTTACCTATCCTTTTATTGTTATATCTAAAAATCATCGCTAAGACAAATGTTAAGAAGCTTTTCCCTATTTTTTCTTCCAAGAGTTTTACAGTTTCAGGTCTTACAATTAACTCTTCCATCCATTTTGAATTGATTTTTGTGTATGGTGTAAGATATGGATCCAATTTCATTCTTTTGTATGTGGATATCCAGTTTCCCCAGGCCCATTAGTTGAAGAAACTATTTCTTCCCCATTGTTTACTCTTGGCACTTTTGTTGAAGGTCATTTGACCATATATGCATGGGTTTATTTCTGGGCTCTGTAAACTGTTTTATTGGTCTATGTGTCTGTCCTAATTCCAGTACCATACTGTTTTGATTACTATAGCTTTGTAATATATGACTTTGCTTGGGGCAATGGACACACAATGCTGTGTGCAGATGATATTTTATTGAGTTGTACACTTGAAACCTGTGTACAACCGGTTTTGCAAACCAATGTTATCCCAATAAATTAAATAAAAATAATAATAAAATAAAAATAATTCAAAATGAAAAAATTGGGAAATGACATGATTTTATTCTTTTTTTCTCAATAGTTGTTTCATATAAATTTTAGGATTTTTTTCTAGTTTTATAAAAATGCCACTGGGTTTTTGATGGAGCTAGCATTGAATCCCAGTACTATAGTGCGGTGACCCGCACCTTGGAGAGGGTCCGACGGGTAGAGGCGGAGTGGGATGAAAGACCAAGAGACGAGGTTGGGAGGACTGGCACAAGGCACCAGCACCAGCACCAGTACCAGCAACTTTGTTCTTTCCACACACTGCTTTATATCTAAGCTGTGGCTGGTCATGCTTCATAGATCACTGCTAGGACTTGGCCCATTATAGGGAAGTAGCAGATTGTTACAGGCTGGGCAAGACTGGGCAAGCTTTGTCTAGATCCATCTATGTTTGACAGTTACTATGACAATCAGGTTATGTTTTAGTAACTGCACTTTTAGCCACCGAGGTCATGCCTCGGTCAAGCCTTGTCTAGTTCTACTTTGCTGCAAACTCTAAGTAAGCCTTAAACCTTTCCTGAGCTTTGACCTTAAAACCTTCCAGGATTGACATAGGGTAGAGTCCAGGGCTTTGCCATGTCCTCTGGTCAGCTTAGACTTTGCCAGCAGCATGACGGTCCCCAACACTATAGATGGTGTACAGATGACCAACAGGTATATGAAAAGATGCGTAACATCACTAATCAATCATCAGGGAAACGTGGACCCCAATCACAATGAGGTATCACTTCACAACTGTTAGAATGGCTATTATTTTTTTTACGATAAGAAGGGCTGATGTGGATGTGGAGAAATTGGATCTTTTGTGCACTGTTGGTGGGAATGTAAAATAGTACAGCTATTATAGTAAACAACATGGAAGTGTCTCAAAATAATGAAAAAATAAAGCTACGACATGATGCACCAATACCACTTTTGGGTATCTATCCTAAAGAATTTAAATCAGGACCTCAAAGCAATATTTGTACTCCCATGTTCATTTAAGCATTATTTATAATAGCCCAGACATGAAAACATCCTAAATGCCCATCATGAGAGTAATAGTTAAAGAAAATGTGGTTTGAAAAAATAAAATAAAAATGTGGTAGATAATATATATTTCAACCATTAGAACATAAAAAAATCCTGTCATTTGGGACAAATGGATGAATCTGGCAGACATCATGCTAAGTGAAATAAACAAGTCATAGAAGATAAATACTGAATGATTGTGTTTCTATAAAGAATCTAAAATAGTGAGCATCATAGAAATGCAGAGTAAAATGCGATTGCCAGGCGGTGGGGGTAGGGAAAGGAAGAATGTTGCTGTTCAATGGGTATAAAGTTTCAGGTTTATGTTTTAGAGATCTGTACAGCATGGTGCCGATAGCTAACCGTACTATATACTAAAAAGTTATTGAAAATAGATTTCATGTTAAGTAGTCTTACCATAAAAAGAAAAAACAAAGCAAAACAAATAGGCAGGATGAAACTTTTTTTTTTTTTCATTGACTGGATTTTATTTTTAAAGGTAAGGGTCACAAAGCCAAAGACTTCAGCAGCCCGCCTTTTTGCTTGCCCTTCTAAAAGTCATTGGGTTGTCAGTAAGGACCAAAGTTCAGCAGTCATGTTTCCGTGATGGTGTGGGATCCACAACAGGTGTCAGAGGCTGGGCAGGACGGCTCACATGGATGACGTCAGCTGCAACTCTTTCTGGTATACATCTGCGATCTTGCCCATGGGGGAGTCAATCATCCGGACGGTGTTTTTGGCAAAGAGTTTGAATTCATAATGAATTAGCTGCTCCCAAAAGCCCATGTTCGGGCGTATGATGGGACGGCAGACTTTGGTCCAAGTGTGAGCTTCTAGGAGTGACAGGGAATGATATTTCATCAAGAAGGCCATGCACACCGAGGCGGAGCAGCTGACGCCAGGGTGGCAGTGCACCAGTGTGCGGCCTTGGCCCAGCTCTACACTGTGGATATAATCGGCGATAATATCGAAGAAATCGCCTATGCGCATGCTGGGGTAGTCAGTCACAGATATCTTCAGGTATAGAATGTCCTCAATAAACGTTGAAAATTTCCGCTGACATACTGATGACTGCTGTGATGTGATTGGAAGACAATAGGTGCCTGTTGTTAGTGGCCACGGCATTACCTACGTAGAGGGTGCTGGTCAGCTGGGAGAGCCCACGGGACCTCAAGGGCTGTGGGAGGGCCTTGGCCGGCAAGAGACGTCGTAGTGGTGGTGGTGGTGGTGGTGGTGGTGATGGTGGTGGTGTTGACATCGAGGCAGCAGGCTAAGTGTCTCTGGGCCGGTTTCGGGGCACCACTCCCACTGCAGTGCTGGGAAGCCTCTGGCGGGTGGACAAGTTACTGGTTATGATCCCTCTGGTCCCCAAGCATCACAATTCCCTCCCTGCCTACACCACTGGTTTCCATGGCAATGGCAGTTAGCCTTGTGAAGGGCGTGGCCTCCCAGCCAAGCCTTCAGATAAACCACTCCCTGCCCCAGAAGTCACAGTCCCCTACCACCAGCCTAGTGGTTTCCATGGCAACACAGTTTGCCACAGGAAGGACTTGGCCTCCCATCCAGGTCTTCAGAGAAACCCCAGTTCTATTCTTATTTTTTTCTTTTTCAGATCTATTATCTTTTAAAAAATCTTTATTGTTTAAAGTAATAGCCCTAGCCGGTTTTGCTCAGTGGATAGATCGTCGGCCTGCGGACTGAAGGGTCCCATGTTCGATTCTGGCCAAGGGCACATGCCTGAGTTGCGGCTCGATCCCCATTAGGGGACATGCAGGAGGCAGCCAATCGATGATTCTCTCTTATCATTGATGTTTCTATCTCCCTCTCCCTCTTCCTTCCTCTCTGAAATCAATAAAGAAATATATTAAAAAAAACTTAAAAAATAAAATAAAATAAAGTATTAGCTAAGATTTAGAAATAGCCTAAATGCCCATCAGTAGACAAATGGATAAAAAAGCTGTGGTACATTTACACCATGAAATACTATGCAGCAGTATTAAGGAAGGATCTCCTACCCTTTGATACAGTATGGAGGGGCCTGGAGAATATTATGCTAAGCGAAATAAGCCAGTCAGAGAAAGATAAATATCACATGATCTCACTCCTTTGTGTAATCTAATGAACACCATAAACTGTTAAACAAAAATAGGTCCAGAGACAGAGAAGCATTGGACAGACTGTCAAACTTCAGAGGGAAGGTGGGGAGGGTGGTAAGAGATAAACCAAAGGACTTGAATGCATGCATATAAGCATAACTAATGGATACAGACATTAGGAGGGGTGAGGGCATGTGATGGGGGGGGAATGGCTGGAGAGAGGTCAATGGGGGTAAAAGGAGACATATGTAATATTTTAAATAGGATAAAACTTTTAAAGGTGATGGATAGGTTACCTAGATGAGGGACTGGCTACATTGTAAACCATGGCGTGAGTACCAGCAGAATCTGCAGTTGATGCTTTGGCTGTTGCCAGTGGAGCCCTGTGACTTGACAGAAGGTTTTGATCCCTCTATATTCCCAAGGATGGGTCAGGAATACTTGAGGCAGATCCACATCAAAGCCACTCAATGTGCAGATGTTGTGGTAGCTGAAATTGACCAAAGAAAGTTGAGAAGAACAAAGGGTGAATATTTCTCTTTCAGGATGGCAACCTACTCCTGAAGGCTATTAGGCCATACTTCAGTGGCCACAGCAACAAGTGGCACAATTTTCAACTGTTAAACAGCGTGTGAACAAACATAGAAGTCCCTGGAAATGACAACAGTTGGATAGTAATGTGACCATGCCAAAATGTGAACATGAATAAAGCTGGAAAAATTTTTATCTGGGTGAAAGGTTATATTCTGGAGGGGCTGTTGGACCAGCTAAAATGAAAGTCCTAGAATAGATCATGTACAAATTGGTTTTCCTCCCTTGCTTCGTATTATTAGCAGAATCAATCAGTCAACAGTAACCAATGTATTGGAATATCTGAGTAACTGGTTTGGAGGAAGAGAGATTACTCCAGAATTGGGAAGATGTTTATGCTTTATTGACTTGTCTTGAAAAGCCTTTATTACCTGAGGCTCATTCACTGATTTGGCAGCTTGCAAGAAGATACTCTGAAGTGAGGCTCTTAGTGAGCAGCAAAGATGATGAGAGGATTCCTGCTTTGAATTTATTAATATGCTTCGTTGGCAGGCATTTTGACCAATGTAATTTAGCTGATGAGCCATCTTGGTATAGCTGATCTCTCAGGAATAGAATATACTTGTGATAAAGGCAGCCTGTCTGATGAAGCACAATGCCAATTAAACTGCAGATTGTATCATATTTTCAAAATTATGTAAGGGGTCTTCAACTTAATTTGTGCAACTGAAGTTGATATGCAGAATGTAGAGTGTATGGATTTGAACATATGAAGTATCTTTGGGTAATCTCACTAATTTCTAATTAACAGTTTTCTATTACCATGTGCAAAATGGTATGATGAAATTTTACAAATATCCTTAGTGGGGCTTCATTGTTTATTTACAAAAATATACATACAACTTTATTGAAAGTGTATTCTGGTTACTAAAATCTTGTTTGATTCTCGAACAAAACAAAAGACAATAGAGAGAAGTTCTTAAATTAAAAAAAAACTAGATTAAGTGTGTTCTTAGCAACAAAATTAAGCATTTTCCATTTAAGTTCAATACTTTTATTTAAATGCTTCATTGCACAAAACTTTTGTTAATAAATTATTTTAAGTACCCTAATAGGTTGACTGATTTAATTTTTCTGTCAAATCTTCTATTCATATATAATTGATATTTCAGGTAGAAATGTTTTCTACTTTAAGTAGCAGAAGATCCTAGTAGCAATGGTTTTTCAAATAGGGGTTTATTTTTCTCGCATAACAAGAAGTGTGGAGGATCTGTCTACTGGCATTGGTTCAATAACTTCATGATACCAAGGTCTCTGATTCTTTTGGCCTTTCCCTCATGGTAGCAAGATGACCACTGCAGTTCAAGGATATGTGTCTATTTTAAGAACTGGAAAAGGGGAGAAGGTGGCAGAGCCTTTAACATCTGATTCTTTCTCATACATGCAACACTTTCTCCAGAAATCCACAGCAGATTTGTGTTCATCTGTTGGCCACAAGTATATAAGATGATCACCTATAGTTCCAAAAAAGTTCAAGAAATGAAATTGTAAACCTTTCCAGGTTTCTAGTAGAGGTGGAAAAGGAAAAAAGGGGATTGGGAATATCTATAGATCAGGAAACCAATAATTCTGCCACTAGTTACAAATAAAGCAGACATAATTTTAAAAAGTAAAGGTGATGGATATGTTTATTAACTTGATTGTTGTGATGGTTTCATGTATGTACATATCTTCAAGCTCATCAAATTGTATGCATTAGTTATGTACAGGTTTTTTTGTGTATATCAATTATATCTCAATAAAGCTCTCAAAAATAAAATAAATAATTGCTTAAATTATATTTTTTTATCAATTAACTGGAGGCCCGGTACACAAAATTTGTGCATGGGGTTGGGGAGGTCCTCTCAGCCCAGCCTGCACCCTCTCCATTCCTGGACCCCTTGGGGGATCAGGCCTAAACCAGCAGTCAGACATCCCTCTCACAATCCTGGACCACTGGCTCCTAACTGCTCACCTGCCTGCCTGCCTGATCACCCCTAACTGGGCCCCCTGCCAGCTTGATCACCACTCCCTGCCCCTGCCCACGGCCTGGTTGCCCCTAACTGCTCCCACTGCTGGCCTAGTCACCCCTAACCACCTCTGCCTACTGGCCTGGTTGCCCCTCACTGCCCCCCCTGCTTGCCTGGTAGCCCTTAACTAACCCCATGCCGGCCTGGTTGCCCCTAAATGCCCCCCCCTGCCAGCCTGGTCACCCCTATCTTCCCTCCCCTGAAGGCCTGGTCCCCCCAACTGCCCTCCCTCCCCTTCAGGCCTGGTCACCCCCAACTGCCCTCTCCTGCCAGCCCAGTTGCCCCCAACTGCCCTCCACTGCTGGCCCAGTTGCCCCAACTGCCCTCTCCTGCAGGCCTGGTCGCTTCCAACTGCCCTCCCCTACCGGCCATCTTGTGCTTGCATGGAGGTGGCCATCTTGCATGAGGGTGTGATGGTCAATTTACATATTACTGCTTTATTATATAGGATAATGTATATTTCACTCTAAAATGATGTATATAAAAGAAAATATGTTTTGGGGGTTGTATATTTGTGATTTTTGACTTCTTATTCTCCTTTACATATAAAGAAAGCATGCTATTTGAAAAAAATAAAATACTAAGAATTTCTGTAATGGTAAATTATTAATTACATCTGTAGATTTAATCATATTGACTTAATTAGGCAAATTAAGTCAACACTTTGTTATAGCAGTATCTCAGAATGAGTCCACATGTTCCGCTAAGTTTTTGAATATATTTTTTGATGAATACAAACTGCTTAAGCTGTGAAAATGTTTAAATATTCACATAATTGAATTACTAGCTTCAGAGTTAAAACATTATTGCTTTGGAGATAATTACTTTTAATAACTTGCTATAAAGACTGAATTTTTCAACAGTCTTGTGCTCTTCTGGTGTGTATTAATTATATAATAGGTGCATATCTGGGAAAATAAAAAAAGTACATATTATACTAAACAATTTCTAAGTAAATTTTTATCTGTCTTAATTAGCAACCAGACTGCAAGTTAGTTTTTAAGTTCTAAATTGGCTGTAGAATTTTGAAGTCATGAGTCTGCCAAAGATTGTCAAAATCATCAAGTGACTTTAGAAAGACAGTAGGTTGCCAATTTGTTAAAGAGCATGAGAATTTGTTAGAATTGGATTGGATTTAGAGAATTTATATATCTGGATCTACGTTTTCCCACTAATACCATAAAAACTGAGAATGATATATTTAGGTTGGTGGGGTTTCTGCCACCAGGTGCTTCTGTAATTATTTATTTCAGAGTGGAAGGGAGAAATAGAAACATCAATGATGAGAGATAAACATTGATTGGCTGCCTCCTGCACACCCCACACTGGGGATCGAGTTTACAGTGCGGGCATGTGCCCTGACTGGGAATCAAACCATGACCCTCTGGTTCATAGGTTGATGCTCAACCACTGAGCCAGGAAACCAGATGCCTCTTAATGTCTGTCCCAGTTATGATAGTTCTAGCATTGAGTTATAAGCTGTATCCTTAATTTGGGGTAATTCATGTATTTATGTAAAGATAATTACTTTAACATTTTTTTCTTAAGTTATGAGCAGTACATTAGAGTGAATTTCAGAACTACTTTATCTGGTAAAGCATTCCTTTCAAGATAACTCACTTCTTTTATAAAATTTGAGTGTATTCTAAATGTCTTGGATAGAAATGGAATACTTAACTATAAATTTCCCCTTTTCTGTTAAAAGTCTACTTGGGAGAAAAAGAATAGAATTAGTCTAGTACTGCTCATAGATTCAATCTGGCTCTTGAATATGGTTATAGTGGGAATGAATAAAAGGAGAAAGCATGTTAGCTGAGTCCCCAGACATCCCATTTCCCATCCACACCAAGGCAAAAATGTCCTAGAGGACAAATTCTCCCACTTCCCCCCTGCACCCTGAAAAAAAAGCATCAATGGTAAGAAGTGATGGATTGGAACTATTTGAGCCCAGAATATACCTCTAGAGGTATTGCATATTCAGATATATTTTCAGACCTACTCCAGAAACTCACCAGGAGGAACACAAACTTGGGAATAGCTCTAGTCCTCATTACTGAATGTAAGTTATAAACCAAGGTTTAGAAAAAACAGGGAGTGTTATTGATGATAGCACTTCTGAAAGGTGTGAGGTGATATCTCATTATGGATTTAATTTGTATTTCTCTTATGATTATTGACATAGACCATTATTTCATATGTCTATGGACCATTATCTGTATCATCTCTTTGGAAAAGTGTCTGTTCAGGTAATTTGCCCAATTTTAATTGGATTGCTTATTTCTTTTGGTGTTAGGTGGTATAAGTAAGTTCTTTATAAATTATGGATATTAATTTCTTATCAGATGTATCATTGGCAAATACGATCTCCCATTCAGCAGATTATATTTTCATTCTGTTGATTTTTTTGCTGTGCAAAAACATTTTAGTTCGATGTAATCCAATTTGTTTATTTTTTTCTTTTGTTTCCTTTGCCCAAGGCAATCCTATATAATAAAAGGTAATATGCAAATTGACCATCACACTGTCACAAGATGGTGGCACCCACAGCAGGGACGGGGCTGGCTGCTCCAAACACCTGCCGCCGGTGTCCCCTCAGCCCTTCCAGAGGCCTCAGGACCTCCTGCACCCCCCACTGACTCAGGCATAGGCAAGCCTTAGATGGCAGCTTCCTAGCCATCCAGAGCTGGCCTGAGGCTCAGGTAACCAGGGCTGGCCAAGGCTTGCGCTGCCGGCAGTGGCAGCAGCAGAGGTGTGATGGGGGTGTTGCCTTCCCCTGATTGCTGGGTTTCCTCCTGCCCCTGATGGCTCCCAGACTGTGAGAGGGGGCAGGCCTGGGTGAGGGACCCACCCCCCTCCAGTGCATGAATTTTTATGCACCAGGCCTCTAGTATATCAGAAAAAAATATTGCTCCAAGAAAAGTCCAAAATTTTACTGCCTATGTTTTATTCTAGGATTTTTATTATTTTGAATCTAATATTAAAGTCTTTAATAAATTTTGAGTTTATTCTTGTATATGGGGCAAAGAGGTGGTTTAGTTTCATTTTTTGCACCCACCTGTCCAATTTTTCCAACAGTATGTATTGAATAGACTGTCTTTACCCCATTTAATGTTCTTGTCTCCTTTGTCAAATAATAAATTACCATAGAGGTGTGGGTTTCTGTTTTGTTCCATTGAGCTATATGTCTATTTTTATGCCAGTAGCAAACTTTTAATCCTATTACTTCTTCCTTACAAAACTTGGGTCTCCAGTTGTCCCATTGCCTAGCTTTCTTGGCAGAACAGTATATGTTGGCTTAATGCAATTCACTTTTCTTTCATTCACAAGTATAATTTTAAAAATATTTGGCCAGGTTTACAAATAATGTCTTTGTTGCTAAATATGTCTGTATCATCATCTTTTCTTATTTTTGTTTGTATTGACATTCTCGAATAACCCATTGCATACTTTAGAACCCTTCTTTTTGAAGTGACACAAAAACCCCTACTCAGATTGACTTAAACAAAAGTGGAATTCATTGATCCATATAATAAAGGCAACAGCACCAAGGCAGAGCATAGTGTGTCTGTTCTGCTTCCCTCCTTTTTTACTCCATCTGTTGGTTCCCAGAAACAGTGTGGTCTCCACTTATAGTTACAAAAATCAAATAGTACCCTATGTTGGAAAATTCTCAGAAAAAAACTCATATTAGCATTGGCTTTGACTATGTCACATGATCATTTATGAACCAATAACTCTGACTGGAAGATTAGGTTTCTCAAATAAATCAGGCAGATACCCAGAAACTAGACATATGTTGATAGATAGCAACGTCATGCAAAAATCAGGTGTGAGCCTAAGAGGTAGTAGTTTCCAAAGAGAAATTATGTGCTCTTTTCCATAAGAAGAGACCAGGATGCATTCTGGGTGGCAAAATCATATATTTTATATACAACTCTCATTCAAAAATGTTTTATCTCTTAACTCCCATTAAAAACCACTCTCCCTTGGTTTTCCTCCATATCCTTGGCAGTTTTTATTTTGACTTATATCTTAACTTTATAATTATTTTGTCTCACCTTTAAGCGCTGGTATTTCTTAAGTCTCTATTCTAATCACCTTTCTCACTCTACATAGTTGTTATCCTATACTATGTCAATGGTCTGCAATTCTATATATCTATTCTGATTCTTTTCTTGCCCCATCATCAATAGAACTGTGATATCTCTCTGAGTGTTTCTAATTGAATAATGTCAAACGTCAAAAGTCCTACACTTTATAAACAGCACTCATAAACCCAGTCCCTTCTTAAACCTGTCTTCTTATATTTTCTATAATTCATCAAACAGTAACACTACTCACCTTGATGTCCATTCAAGACTCCGAGGAGTCATCTCTTTGTCTTACTCTATTTTAACTCCAAGGAATTTACTAAAGACTTTTCGCTTATTTTTTTTTCTGGTATTTCTTAGATCTGTCCTACTTGGCTCCTTTTTTTTTTTTTTTTTTAATCCTACCTTATTTCAGGTCTTTATTGAGAACTCTTTTTGACATGTGGATAATATCCAAATGCCTTAGCATAGTGTATGATCTGCACTGGCCCCAGAACACTGCTTCAGCCTCATGTTTCAGTATTATCCACCTCAAATCGCATGCTCTCTATATAATGCTGCTTGAAATCCCTTGAAAACGACCATCTCACTTCATGCTCCCATGAGTATACATGACCGCCTACTCTCTCTAATTCTCTGGCTTGCTTTTTGCCTGTTTTGCTTCACCTTAGATAATGCTTACTTATCCTTAAAGATTTAGTTCAACTTTCATGCCTTCCAAGAAGCCTTGGCAAATGCCATTGCCTCTATGTCTGGGTTAGATGCCTCTTACATGGTTTTCATACCACCCTGGGAATAGCTCCAACATTACTCTTGCCTCCAATCATCTATTTATTCGTTAATCCTTTACAAGATGATATTTCTTTGGAATAAGGAGGACTAGCACATTTCCTCACTAAATATTCATCAGTAAAATAATTCAGTGATTTTTACAGGTTGTCACAACATAGAAAATATTTCTTAAGAGTTTCCTTTTTTGCTGAATTTTTCATAGTTATAAGCTATTCACAATATTGCTACTTATTTATTATGTGTTGATACATAACATTTATATTCCTGAAGCTTCTTATTTTAACAAGCTAATTTGTGTGCTATTTTGCATATTAACATTATCAGAACATGGCACTATTTCATTTTATACATTTCCACTGAAATTATATTCTAAGTTAAATATTTTTGGAATTATATGTATCTTAAGTATTCACCTTTGCCTCATACATTCAAAGCAACCTCTTTTTCTTTATGCTCCATATCATAAACATTATATATTTGCCTTCTATACATTGTCTAATGAAGCCCTTGGCATCATGTTATAAATCATTTTGTGTGTACTAGTTTTTTCATTTTATAGGTTTTTGGTATAGTATAAGGGACACTATAATTGATTGAGACTGAAGAAACCTAAATTTGTGTCCTGAATAGAACCCTAATTCTGTTTATCTTTATCTCTCCATGCCTCAGATTGTTTCTCTGTAGTACTACATTTTGATAATTCTGTATTCTGTACTCTTATGTTTTTATGATACTTTCATTTTTCTAGTGCATAAAATATTAAGCCAGAGTAAAAGTTCCCATTCTCATATAGCTTACATTCTAAAAGAGAGGAAATATATAAACAAATACGTACTATATCAAAGGTGATAAATGCAGTGGTTTCCCTATATGTACAGCTGTCATTGAGTTAGGCAAGTGTTCTTTAGTCCATGAATGTCAATTTTTTTCTAGGACTAAGTGAAATAACTATTTTATTAAGGTTTATACACTGACCAAAAAAGCAATGTAATCTCCACTCTGGTGATAACTTGTGTGAAAATACTCATGACTCCTTTAAATTTATTTATCAAGTGTATTATCTCCCGTTGGTACTTTTGGCACATTCGGCCATTGTATTTCAGAAAAATTAAAGAGCTTCACAGTAAGCTGAAAAATTAATTATCTATTTTCCTGTGGTTTCCCTGATCTTTTAATTATTATTATGCATTATCTGAGTGGTTTGTTTATAGGTAAAGAATATATATATATATATATATATATATATATATATATATATATATATGGCTAATGTGCAAAGTGTCCCCTCAGGGGTTTGATTGGGTGACCAGGAGTTTGATTGCTCACTATGATATGCACTTACCACCAGGAGGCAGTGCTGAACAAAGGAAGGCCCTGGCAGGCTGCCAGAAGGCCCCAATAGGCCCCGATCGCTGGCCAGGCCTAGGAGCCCTACCCATACATAAATTTCATACACCAGGCCTCTAGTTATACTAATAATTCATTGTATTTTATGTCTGTGGGCCAATAGTTCAGTTTCACTTTAGCTGAATCCTCTGCTCAGAGTCTCACAAAAATATAATTAAGGTATCAACTGGCCTGTGTTCCCATCTGGGACTCAGCAGCATCTTTCAGAGTTACATGGTTGTTGGCAGAATTCAGTTCCTTGCAGTTGCAGGACTGAAATCCCTCATTTGTTTTACAGGCTATTCACTGGAAGTCACTCACCACTCTTAAAAGCCCTCACAGTTCCTTGCTAAATGGCCCTCTCAAAACCTCAGACCTTTCTTCTCCAAGGCCATTAGGAGATATTCTCTTCCTTTTCTCTGATGCAAAAGAGTCTTAGATAGTGTAATATAACCAAATGAATTATTATATCACCATCCTTACCATATTCTACTGGATAGAAGCATGTCATAGGTTCTTCCTGACATTAAGGGATAGAGATTATACAAGGGTGTGACTCTTTGTGGGTCATCTTATTATTCTGCCTACCACAGTAGTGATAAAATTAGATTTCCCCAGATTTGTCAGTTTGTAAACAGGATGTATGTGATAGGATTTATTTATTTTGCTTTCAGAGAGGTGGTGAGTGCTTCCATGAAATCTGATGAGGTTCAGAATGATCCTTTTCTAACCTAGAGATATGTCACTATGGTGAGCCTGTTCTAGATTAGGCAAGAAAACAAGATTTTCAGAAGGATATAAAGTAGAGAGGGTACCATAAAATCAGTATCAGCAAAGGCCTTGGTATTTTGAGCCCTGGGGAAGAAGTAGTCAAAAGCAAACCTGGTTATTGGTAGGCTTTATTTATGTTTTTGAGTAAGTGAATAGATGTACACATATAATCAAATGTTCTTGTTCAATAGTATTTAGGTGGACAGTTCTAAAACAAAACTGTAATCCAGTTACAGTCTCTGTGGCTGTGGGCTCCATCACTAAACCATACTTACTCCCTCTTGTCGCTATTGCTCTTCAGAGACCTGTTCTGAATGTATATTACAATTCTGAAAATATGGAGTCGTGCCCTAGATCATACACTACTATAAGAATTTTGGAAAGTTATTGACTAGAACTTAAGTGTCCCTCTATGCCTGTATTTTTCTTTGTTTTTAAGACTGTATTACTATTACTATTATATTTTATTGATTTTACAGAGAGAAAGGGAGAGGGATAGAGAAATAGAAGCATTGCTGAGAGAGAAACATTGATCAGCTGCCTCCTGTACATTCCCTACTGGGAATTGAGCCCCCAACTCAGGCATGTGCCCTGACTTGATTCAAGCCATGACCTCCTGGTTCATGGGCTAATGCTCAACCACTGAGAAATACTGGCCAGGCTTATTTTATTATTGATTTTTAGAGAGAGAGGAAGAGAGAGAGGAGAGAGAGAAAGAAACATCAATGTGAGAGCAAAAATGATGAGCTGCCTCCTGCATGTGCCCTGACAGAGAATGAAACTGGCAACATTTTAGTGCGTGGGTCTCCACCCAACCAACTGAGCATCACTGGCCAGGGATATGACTGTATCCGTAAAATATTTTTTGAGTTTAAATTGACATATAACATTGTATTAGTTTTAAGTGTACTATGTAATGATTTGATATTTGTATATATTGAGAAATATCACCACAATACTTCTAATTAGCATCTATCACCACACATAGTTACACCATTTTTACTGGTAATGAGAATGTTTAAGATCTACTTTCTTAGAAACTTTCAAATATACAATACAGTATTATTAGCGATAGATATCATATTGTATATTATATCCCCATAACTTATAACTGGAAGCTTGTACCTTTTTTTTTTCAAATATATTTTATTGATTTTTGACAGAGAGGAAGGGAGAGGGATAGAGAGTTAGAAACATCGATGAGAGAGAAACATCGATCAGCTGCCTCCTGCACACCCCCCACTGGGGATGTGCACGCAACCAAGGTACATGCCCTTGACCGGAATCGAACCCGGGACCCCTCAGTCCGCAAGCCGACGCTCTATCCACTGAGCCAAACCGGTGCTGGCGAAGCTTGTACCTTTTGACCACATTTACCCATTTCACTCACCCCCCAACCCCTGTCCCCCAGCCTCTGGTAACCACCAATCTGTACTCTGTATCTATGAGTTTGGTGGGAATTTCTGTTTGTTTTTAGATTCCACATATAAGTGAGATTGTAGGGTATTTGCTTTTCTTCAACTTATTTCACTTAGCATAATGACCTCAAGGTTTATCCATGGTGTTGCAAATGTCAATATTTCCTTCTTTCTATGGCTAAATAATTTTCTAATATTATACACTAGAGGCCCGATGCACAAAATTTGTGCAAGGGGCTCGGCCCTCGCAGCTGCAGTGGCTTACTTCGGCCCTCACAGCCTCAGCTTAGTCTGGAAGGTCACCAGGAAGAACATCTGGAAGGTTGTTTAGCTGTCTGGTCTAATTAGCATATTACGCTTTTATTATTATAGAAGATATATATATACCACATTTTCTTTATCTGTTCATCCATTGGGAGACACTTAATTTGCTTTGATGTATTAACTATTGTAAATAATGCTGCAATGAACATGGAAGTGCCAATATCTTTTGAGTTAGTATTTTCATATTTTTTGGATAAATTCCCAGAAGTGGGATTTCTGGATCATATGGTAGTTCTATTCTTATTCTTTTGAGGAACCTCCATACTGCACCAATTTACATCCCTACCAATAGTGTACAATAGTTCCCTTTTCTCTACATCCTTGCCAGCGCTTGTTTGTCTCTTTGATAATAGCCATTCTAACAGTGAGGTGATATCTCATTGTGGTTTTGATTTACATTTTTCTGATGATTAATAATGATGAGCATCTTTTTATATATTCATTGGCCATCTGTATGTCTTCTTGGGAGAAATGTCTATTTAGATCCTCTACCTACTTTTTAATTTGATTGCTTGTGGGGTTTTTGCTATTGATATGTTTGGGTTCTTTATATATTTTGGACATTAACACATTTTTAGATATTATGCCTGTATTTTAAAATTTTTCATATTGATAAACCATATAAAATTGCCATTTTTTGTCAAAATGGGTTTTACACTGATAATTTTATAATATTCAAACTTTACGTGACTTTTAGAGTTTTGAATTCATGTTAAATGAATTCCTCTGCTACTGGACAAGCTGCAGGTCTGTGTCACTAAGTTAGCATAGAGAGGCCTCAGACCTGGTTCATTCAAGTAACAAAATATTTATCCCTACAACTAGGAGCTATGGTAAAGACTGATGACATCTTAGAATATATTTTGTGTGAATTGAATACTTCTATTGTGTGAATTTGATTATAAGGAAATTATGGCAGTCTAAGTTACATTATTTCAATATGTGTATGTGGGAGAAGGCACACATATGTATGCATGAATACAGATGTATGTGTGTGCACTTATATATTCATATATTTTGTTTTAATTAAGATGTTTATGTAAGGTCTTTCCAGTAGACATAAGTAATACTCATCCTAGAACAAATATATGTTTAGAAGGAATGTATAAGAACATTTAACATATTTTCTTGTAAAGAAGCCTATAGATATGAATGAAGAAAATGTAGTGTGAAGATTTTATATTTAGTTTGTAATCAATAGCATAAATGTTTTTCTTAAATGGTTTAGAGTTGGCTGCCTCTAGAGATTAAAGAAGAATACATTAAATCATAAAAATAAAATCAGGATTAACTTGTAACTTGTAATATTTGATTATTTATACCCACTGATAATCATATGAGTAATTAATCAAGTTTGATGTGATCTATCAATAAGCAGTAGTTAAAAACCTCTTGCATAATAAGTAGGCAAACAAGCATGGATTTGAAAATCTTTGAAGCAAAAAAATATGTAGTATGTTCATTTTTGGTCTTTTAAGATGAAAAGAGAAGTTTGGAAACTTGAGAATACTTATTTCATTCTGTGATTTTGGTTCTACATACATTTTGGTTATTTTTCCTTCTTCAATAGTACTATGCATTTTTTTCTAATAACGTTAAAATGTATAGATGACAAAAGACTTGGAGGACGATAACACAGATACTACACAGTTTCCAATACTTGAATATGTGTATGAATATGTCAAGTGTTTGTAAAACTTTTACTTTGCTAAAACCTTAAGATCCAGACTAAAATAGAGGTTTGAAAGTAAAATCAGGTAGTCCTATAACTTTTAACATTTCGGCTTTGCGTCTTTAGATAATGACATGGGTAAATAAGCTTGCAGTATTCAAATAATGTAGAGTAGTTAGAAAAAAACCCACTTTTTCAAAATAATGGCCAGAAATTCAAACAATCATGAATCACAATGTTTGTTTGTTTGTTTTTAATACAAGTGATCCCAGGTATGGTTCTGAGACTAGAAATTCTCAGTGATTTTTGAGGTAAAGATGGTGAGGCACATCTTGCAATAAGTAATTCCCAGGAGTCCTGATGGACAATAGAGATTGACAGAATGAGGAAAATATGTGTTAGGATGTGAATCCATATAGTTCCTTAGAAAAGAGTAGAAGAAGAACCTCCTTTTAGATAGGTAATGCTTGCTAATGGGGAATTTACGAATCTGTTAGTAGTAACTGATGGCAGCAGGACCCCAAACTCAGTCCTGCTATTCAGAATTTTTGTTTTAAGAGAAGTCCCAAGGCAGTGCCAGAGGTCTGCATGAATTAGGATATCAAGCAAATTTACAAGACTGCAGGGTGAGTGAGCAAGTGCTCTATTATAAGGAATTATAATTAAAGACAAAGGTCTGAATTCCTACACTTATGCTACCCATTCTCTACCATACACTGGAACAGATATGATTTTCCAACACAACATGTCCATGACATGATTTTGCTGTCTACCATATTGTGATGAGATGAGTTAATATTCACAGGAATTCTCATAAAAGTAATTATTTTCCCATACATTTTAGATAAAGAAACTGGCACTCAGATATTAAATAACCCAATGATTCAAAGTTAGTCAGTCTGAAAAGTGAGATTATAAATTAGATTTTTCTGTTTCTCTAATACTATAGTTTTCCACTTTTTAAAACATTACATGTGACATTATTTAACATAAGGAGTCTTTTTAACAAGCTATTTAGAAACATAAACATCATCTGTGGATGATGAATATTTTATATTTTATGTTGAGAAATTTTCCTTTATTTTTAAGGGACATTTTATAGCTTTATCCCCATAGTCCGGTGAAATACCTTATTTAAAACTATGTCTCATATTTTTGACACTAAAATGGGCATACACACTATTTCCTTTCAGGCTTCCATTCACATTCAGGTGAACATTATGACTATGTGTATTTTATTGATACTTTTTAAATTCAGGATTATATAAAGTAACTTTAGGCACAGATGATTTACTTATTCACATAAATTATTTTGAGTTATAAAATTAAAATTCATTGCTACCTCTCTGGAAAGGGATGCTTAAAAACGTATTTTTTCAGTTTTCAGGCAACATATTCTCTTTGACTCTAAGACTTTAGTTTGTAAAAAATAAATTACAAAATTTTGAGGGCCTATGCTTAGGGAATATTTTTAAATATGCTTTTATTGATTTTTAGAGATAAAGGGAGAATAGAGAAATACAAACATCAATAAGAGAGAAACATTGATCGGCTGCCTCCTGTACACCCCCTACTGGAGATCAGACCCACAACCTAGGCATGTGCCCTGCCTGGGAATTAAACCAGTGACCTCTTGGTTCATGGGTCAGCGCTCAAAACTGAGAAACACTGGCCAGGCTGCTTAGAGAATATTAACGAACATTTGCCCTCTTTTATTTTTTTAAATTATTTTATTATTTTTTTTCTTTATTGAATAAGGTATTACATATGTGTCCCTATCCCCCCATTGCCCCCCTATCGCCCACTCATGCCCTCACCCCCTGGTGTCTGTGTCCATGGTTAGGCTTACTAGTATATGCACGCATCGAAACCCTTTGGATGATCTCTCCCCCGTACCCCCACCCTCCGCTACCTTCCCTCTGAGGTTTGACCGTCTGATCAATGCTTCTCTGTCTCTGAATCTTTTTTTATTCATCAGTTTATGCTGTTCATTATATCCCACAATGACTGAGATCATGTGATATTTATATTTCTCTGACTGGTGTATTTTGCTTAGCATAATGCTCTCCTAGTCTATCCATGCTGTTGCAAATGGCAAGAATTCCTTCTTTTTTACAGCAGCATAGTATTCCATTGTGTAGATGTACGTTTCTTTTTTTAATATATATTTTATTGATTTTTCACAGAGAGGAAGGGAGAGTGATAGAGAATCAGAAACATCGATGAGAGAGGAACATTGATCAGCCGCCTCCTGCACACCCCCCCACTGGGGATGTGCCCGCAACCAAGGTACATGCCCTTGACTGGAATCGAACCTGGGACCTTTTAGTCCGTAGGCCGATGCTCTATCCACTGAGCCAAACCAGTTACGGCATAGATTTACGTTTCTTAATACACTCATCTGCTTATGGGCACTTAGGCTGTTTCTAAATCTTAGCTATGGTAAATTGTGCTGCTATGAACGTAGGGGTGCATATATCCTTTCTGGTTGGTGTTTCTGGTTTATTGAGATATAGTCCTAGAAGTGGGATCACTGGGTGAAATGGGAGTTCCATTTTTAGTTTTTTGAGGAAACTCCATACTGTCATACTGTTCTCCAAAGTGGCTGCACCAGTCTGCATTCCCATCAGCAGTGCACTAGGGTTCCTTTTTCTCCATATCCTTGCCAGCACTTGTCATTTGTTGATTTGTTGATGATAACCATTCTGACAGGTGTGCAAGGTTACCACAGATATCGTTTTCATTTGCATCTCTCAGATGATTAGTTACTTTGAGCAGATTTTCATGTCTCTTTACCTTCCTTATGTCCTCTTTTGAAAATATCTATTTAGGTCCGTTGCCCATTTTTTGATTGGGTTGTTTATCTTCCTTTTGTTAAATTGTATGAGTTCCCTGAAAATGTTGGAGATTAAACCCTTATCAGTGATAACATTGGCAAATATGTTTTCCCATGTACTGGGCTTTCTTGTTGTTTTGGTAATGGTTTATTTTGCTGTATAGAAGCTTTTTATTGTGATGTAGTCCCATTTGTTTATTTTCTCTTATTTTCCATTGCCATAGGAACTGTATCAGTGAAGATATTGCTTCGGCATATGTCTGACATTTTGCTGCCTGTGGATTTCTCTAACATTTTTATGGTTTCCCATCTTATGTTAGGTCCTTTATCCATTTTGAGTTGTTTTTTTTTTTTTTTTTTTTTAGTTTATTTTTGTGTATGGTGTAAGTTGGTGGTCTAGTTTCATATTTTTGCATGTACATGTCCATTTTTCCCAACACCATTTATTGAAGAGACAGCCTTGACTCCATTGTATGCTCTTGCCTCCGTTGTCAAATATAACTTGAGCATAGTGGTTTGGGTTGATTTCTGGGTTCTCTATTCTATTCCATTGGTCTATATGTCTGTTCTTGTGCCAGTATCAGGCAGTTTTGAGAACAGTGGCTTTGTAATCTGGTATTGAGATCCCTCCTACTTTGTTCTTCTTTCCCAGGATTGCTGCAGCTATTCAGGGTCTTTTTTTATTCCAGATGAATTTTTGGAGAGTTATTTCTAAGTCTGTGAAATATCCCATTGGTGTTTTAGTGGGGAGGGCATTGAATTTATTCATTGCTTTGTGTAGTATGGACATTTTAATGATGTTGATTCTACCAATCCATGAATATGGTATGTTCTTCCATCTGTTTATGTCTTCATCTATCTCTTTTTTCAGTGTCCTGTAATTTTCTGACTACAGGTCTTTTACCTCCTTAGTTAAGTTTATTCCTAGGCATCTTAAATTTTTTTTGGTGCGATGGTAAATGGGATTGTTTCTTTAATCTCTCTTTCTGTAAGTTCACTATTAGTGTATAAAAATGCCATAGATTTTTGGCATTAATTTTGTATCCCATTACATTGCCAAATTCATTTATTAAATCTAATAATTTTTGATGGAATCTTTAGGGTTGTCTATGTACAGTATCATGTAATCAATGAATACTGACCATTTTATGTCTTCTTTTCCAATTTAGATACCTTTTATTTCTTCTTGTCTGATTGCTATGGCTAGCACTTAAAGTACTGTGTTGAACAGGACTGGTGAAAGTGGGCATCCCTGCCTTGATCCTGTTCTTAGGTGAAATAGTTTTAGTTTTTTCCCATTGAGTATGATGTTGGCTGTATGATTGTCATAAAAGGCTTTTATTATGTTGAGGTATGATCCCTCTATTCCCATTTTGCTGTGGGTTTTCATCAAGAAAGGGTGTTGGATTATGTCAAATGCTTTCTCTGCACAATTGATATGAGTATGTGATTTTTATCTCTCAATTTGTTTATATGACATATCAAATTTATTGATTTGAAGATATTGTACCATGTTTGCATCCATGGGATACTTGGTCATGGAGCATGATTTTTCTGATGTAATGCTGGATCCGATTTGTTAGAATTTTGTTGAGGATTTTGGCATCTATGTTCATGAGGGATATTGGCCTGTAATTCTCTTTCATTGTGTTGTTTTTATCTAGTTTTGTTATCAGGGTAATGCTGGCTTCATAGAATGAGCTTAGAAGTGTTCCTTCATCTTGAATTTTTTGGAATAGTGTGAGGAGGGTAGGTTTATTTCTTCTTTGAATGTTTGGTAAAGCTCCCCTGTGAAGCCATCTGGCCCTGAGTTTTTGTTTGCTGGAAGCTTTTTGATGACTGCTTCAATTTCCTCTATAGTTATTGGCCTATTAAGATTTTTAGATTATTCCTGATTGGGTTGTGGAAGGTTGCATTTTTCTAGGAATATATCCATTTCGTCTAGATTGTCTAGTTTGTTGGAATAGAATTGTTCATAGTATTTTTTAACAATCATTTGTATTTCTGTGGGGTCTGTTGTTATTTTGCCTCTTTCATTTCTGATTTTGTTTATTTGGGTCCTCTCTCTTTGCTTCCTGGTGAGTCTGGATAGCAGTTCATCAATCTTATTTATCCTTTGAAAGAACTAGCTCTTGGTTTCATTGATCTTTTGTATTGTGTATTGTTTTTGTTGTTGTTGTTGTTGTTTTTTGTCTCTATGTCATTGATTTCTGCTCTGATCTTTATTTTCTCCTTCCTTCTGCTCACTCTGGGCTTTTCTAATTCTTTAAGTTGTAGCATTAGATAATTTATTGTCATTTTTTTCTTGTTTTTTTGAGGTAGGCCTGTAGAGCTGTAAACTTCCCTCTCAGGACTGTTTTCACTGTGCCCCATAGATTTTGGATTGTTGTCTTTTCATTGTCATTCATTTCTATGATGTTTTCAATTTCTTCTTTGATCTCTTTGGTAACCTAATCATTGTTTAATAGCATGCTATTCATCTTCCAAGTGTTTGATTTTTTTTTATTTTAGTTTATTTCTAATATTATGCTATTGTGGTCTGAGAATATGCTTTATATGATTTCAATCTTCTTGAATTTGGAGAAACTTTTCCTGTGACCCAATATGTGGTCTATCTTTGAAAATGTCCCATGGGCACTTGAGAAGAATGTATATTCTGTGGCTTTAGGGTGAAATGTTCTGAAGATGTCAATTAAGTCCATCTGATCTAATGAGTCATTTAGGATTGATGTTATTTGCTGATGTTTATTGTCTAGAGGATTTATCCAGTAATGTCAGTGGGGTATTAAAGTCCCCTACTATGATTGTATCATTGTTGATTTTTCCCTTGATATCTTCCAGGAGTTCTTTTTTATGTATTTTGGTGCTCTTGCATTGGCTGCATATATGTTTACCCGGGTTATATCCTGTTGCTGTATCGATCACTTTAGCATTATGATGTGGCCTTCCTTACCTCTTGTTATTGCCTTCACTTTGATGTCTATTTTGTGAGATATAAGTATTGTTACCCCAGCTTTTTTTTTCATTTTCATTTGCCTGAAAGATATTTTTCCATCCCTTCACTTTCAGTCCATGTGAGTCCCTTGTTATGAGGTAGGTCTCTTGTAGGCAGCATATATATGGGCCCTGTTTCTTTATCCATTCAGCTGCTCCATGTCTTTTGATTGGGTCATTTATTTCATTTACGTTTAATGTTATTATTTATAGGTACTTGTTTGTAGCAATTTTTGTTTTTTTGCCCATGTTCCTTCTTTTAATTTTTTTTTACTTCTTTTGACACCAGTCCCTTTAGCATTTCTTGCAATTCTGGCGTGGTAGTGATAAACTCCCTTAGTCTCTTTTTTTGTTTGTGAAGCTAGTGATTTCCCCTTTAATTTTTAATGATAGCCTTGGATTCTTGGATTTAGTTCCTTGCTTTGCATCACTTTGTAAATTTATTTCCATTCCTTTATGGCCTGATGTGTTTCTTTTGAGAAATCATTTGATATTCTAATGGGAGATCCCTTGTATGTAACTTTCTGTTTCTCTCTTGCAGCCTTTAAGAGTCTCTTTTTCCTGAATGTTTGCCATCATAATTTCAGTGTGTCTTGGTGTGGGTCTTTTTGGGTTCAACTTGTTTGGGACTCTCTGTGCTTGTGTGATTTTTTTCCTCCCCACATCAGGGAAGTTTTCTGACAATATTTCTTCAAATAGGTTTTCTAACCCTTTTTCCTCTTCCTTTCATTCTTTCACCCCCATTATTTGTATGTTACTTCGTTTCATGTTGTCCCAAAGCTTCCTTTGGCTCTCCTCCTCCCTTTTAATTTTTTTTCTACCATTGCCATTCAGTTTGGGTGTGTTTTCCTTCCCTGTCTTCTAATTCACTAATTCTGTCCTCTGCTTCTCCTAGTCTACTGTTGAAACTTCCCATGGTGTTTTTATTGCAGCTATATCACTCTTTACTTCTTATTTATTCTTACATAAGTTGGTGATTTTTTTCATCCATCTGGTTTATGAACTGTATGACCCTTATTCTGAATCCTTTTTCTGACATATTGCATTCCTCCATTTCACTTAGCTGCTTTTCTGGTTAATCCCCTTTTCTTTCCTTAGGGGTTACTTTGTCTCCCCATTTTTGCTCTCACCAAAGGACCTAGGTGTTGAGTTGTGGAGGTGCTGCTCCTCTGACAGCAGCAGCTCCTTGGGCGGCAGCTGCTCCTCAGACAGTCGTGGCAGCGGCTGCTCCTCAGTTGGTGGTGGCTACTCTGGTGGGCGCTGCTCGCAGCAGTGGTGGCACCTCTGGCTGCTGGGGGCAGGCTGCTTGTGCTGTTGCTGATCCTTGGACGGGGGTGTGCTATATGGGGCTGCAGCTCCTTGGATGTGGGTGGGCCACTTGTGGGCTGCTGGTCCTCGGACGGGGGCAGACCACGAGAGACTGCTGCTCCTCTGACAGGGGCTGGCTATTCGCAGGGTTGCTGCTTCTCGGATAGGGGCAGGCCACGTGATGTTTCTGATCCTCGGATTGGGATGGGCTGCTCACGGGGCTGCTGCTCCTCAGACAGGGGTGTGCTGCATGGGGCTGCAGCGCTTTAGATGTGGGAGGGCTGTTCACGGGGCTGCTGCTCCTTGGATTGGGGCAGGCCATGTGATGCTGCTGATCCTCGGACTGGGGCTGGCTGCTCGTTGGGCTGCTGCTCCACAGACGGGGGTTGGTTGCTCATGCAGCTGCTGCTCCTCGGACAGGGGCAGGTTGCTCACACGGCTACTGCTCCTGGGTTGGGGGCAGGTTGCTTGTGGAGCTGCTGCTCCTTAGACGGAACAGAATGTTTGCGCAGCTTCTGCTCCTCAGATGGGGGCAGGCTGCTCATGAGGCTGCTGCTCCTGGGACAGGGGCAGGTTGCGCTGCTGCTTCTCATACAGGGCAGGATGCCCGTGTGGCTGCTGCTCCTGGTATGGGAGCAGACTGCAACATTTACCTTTTATAGTTTAAATGATTTTAAGTACCTCATGCTGACAAGAAATCTGTCTAAAATTATTATTTGTTTGTGCATAGTGAGTTATAATAATGATTCAGACACTTTTCAAGCTATTTGAACAGTAATACCATATAATCTTTTATAATTCAGGTCAAAATAATGTATGAAGCTAATGACATATATTCATGTAGGGATATAATGAATTAAGGTGTGGGATTTAGTGCCTAGCATCAAAAGCTAAAATGATGAGTAACCTAGTACTTTTCTGTGCATGGTTAGGGTGTTTTCGATAAATCTGTATTTAATTAAAATATTCTCTTCCAGCCCTGATCAGGTAACTCAGTTGGTTGGGGCATTGTCCTGTACACTGAAAGGTTGTGGGTTGGATCCCCGATCAGGCTGCATACAGGGGGAATCCAATAGATATTTCTTTCTATTTCCATTCCTCTCTTTGTAAAATCAATAAAAACATGTCCTTGGGTAAGTATTAAAAAATGTTCTCTTCTATATTTTACAAGAGAATTCCAGCAAGTAAAATAATGTACATTTTCATAAGGGCATATTATAACTTAAACAGCTGGGCTTTTGTAATAAGGGGTGGCCAATATTCACCCTACTCAGAAAGTAGCTAGAGAAGTGTCTCCTGAGCTCTAATTTAAGAGGCCTGTGTGGAGTTTCCTATACTCCCTTATTTCTTCCATAATTTCAGCCTTGCTTCTTGCCCATAGCTGGATGTATTATTATATTTTCAAAAGGGTGGCTAATCCTCAACAGTTAAGAACTATTTACCCATAGGAACCTTAAGCTTAATCTATTTATCAATAATGATAATACACAATGCAAAATATATTATGCTATGTGTATAGTACCTTAATTATTCAAATGTGGAAACATGCTTAAAATAATAAATGATGTACTTTAACATTTTCTTGGTAATACAGTACTCATAAATGTTCATATTGAGAAAAATTGATTGGGCCCACTCAGTCGGAGATTTAAAACTAAGTACATGGAGAGTATAGTTAATGCAGATGGAAAAGATTATAAATGTGTGATCAGTTTGTTACAAAAAAAAAATACAACACAGTTCTTAAAGACACTAAATTGTGTAAGCAGTGTGCAATATCTCATGTCTGACAGTTATCATGGGCTCCTTCTAACTGTGAGAGAGAAACCTAAAACAGAAAATATAAAGCCAAGGGACTGGAATTCTTAAGGTGTATTTATATTCATTGGTATAATGGGACAAAAGTATTTTTTTAAAAGATACCAGTAATTCAGATATGTGCCCCATTTAGCTCGTATTTCAGTTTTGAACAAGATGTCAAGAATAGCAAAACTTAAGCAGGTCACAAAACCAACAGTAAAATGGTTAAAAAGTGGATGTATGCTCCTATTAGTCATCTAAGTCTTTCTTATTCTCTACTCATTTAGAACTCAGTTGCAGTCTAATTAAGAATTCCCACACACTCATATACTAATCTAATGTGTTAGTCAGTTTTGAAGGTTATGATATGTAATAAGCAGCCATAAAATCACAGTAGCCTTAAAAACAGGTATTTATTTTTCTCTCTTGTCACATACCTATTGCACAACTCATTTCAGACTGTGGATTGGGATATATGTTCACTTCATATGTCTTTTCTTTCCAGACTGAAGAGTGAGTTCCAACTTGGAATTTTGTAATTTCTTGCAGAGAACTGAGAGGAAAAAGACTCTTGGAAATTAGTAAATCCTCTAAACATTTTTGTTTATTTTAAATATTGTGTTTGCTCACCTTCCATAGGCCAAAAAAAGCCAAAGTCAGTAGGGTAGAGACTTATAACTCTACCTACATGGAAGGATAAAATGAATAATATAAAAAACAATAATAATCTATACCATATCCTTGTGTTCTCCAGAGTTGTTTAGTTTATATCTATTTAAGTGGTTCTTCAAATTTCTCATGCATTGATTTATTTCATGACCTCTTATTATTTGAATAGTAATTATAAATTAAGCAAAGAAAAATTACCAATATGAAAAAGAAGTAAATATTGATAGTAAAAACATTCCATTTATGCCAACCTCACACATCATCTTTTTCCAGGTGTCATTAACCAGGAAGTAAACAAACAGGTACTGTGGGCTACTAAGTTTATCCACTACATATGATGGATTGTATTCATAAGAAAACAACCAAATAGTCTCTGTTGTGAATTTATCTATTTTTACTTTGAATATATTTTTGTGATTATTTTCTCAACCTAAGTCTTACTAGAAATACATTAAGAGCAATAACAATGACATGGATATGTATTGACAGCTGACATCCTGAAATGAGAGAAAAGACTTGTGATAAATTTTATTATTGGTCCTAACATTACACCCTTTCTCATTTCCCTTTCTTTTTAATCCTCACCCAAAGATATTTTTTCATTGATTTCTTAGAGAAAGTGAAAGAGAGAGGGAAAGACAGAAATATCATATCGATGTGAGAGGAACACATAGATTGGTTGCCTCCTGTATGCGCCCAACCAGGGCCTGATCAGGGGAGTATCCTGCATCTGAGGTAGATGCCCTTGACTGGACTCAAACTCGGGCTCCTTTGGTCTGCAGGCTGATGCTCTATTCACCGAGCCAAACAGGCTAGGGCCACCCTTTCTTATTTTAATGTAATTTTCATGTGATTTTATAGTTATTCCTTAAACACAGATTATATTTCTCTACACCCTTGATATTGCACTTGGTCATGTGACTTGTATTCAAAATAGAATGAAGCAATTGTAAACATGTGCCAGTTCCAAAACTAGGCTTTAATATTCCTTTTTACTCCCTCGTGCCTCTTCCATCAATACAAAATAAACTTGCCTCTGCTAACCCATTAGTCTTAAGGAGGATGAAAGACATATGGAGCATAGCTGATTTATCTGACCCCAGTCAGATCAGCCCTAACCCAGCTACCTTATGTATGGTGATTATTTTATAGCACTGAGTATTGGGGTTTACTTTTATTTTTTAATATTTTTAGTCATCATTAATAATCTTTAGAACATGACAAAAACTTGAAAAGTATATTATTCTAGACTAAAATTCTCCAGTATTTTATAAAATAATAACAGCTATTTAATGAAAGGGGAATATAAGTTAAAATATGTTTAAGAGTATATAGGTTTAATAAAAGTATGCATTATGTATCCTATATAATAAAGAGGTAATAAGCAAATTGACTGTCACGCCCTCACAAGATGGCTGCCTACAACCAGGCCAGCAGGGGGGTTAGTGAGGGACAACCAAATGACTGAACAAACAGGCTGTGTGGGGTGACCAGGCTGGCAGCGGGGCAGTTGGGGGCAACCAGGCTGGCAAGGGGGGTCAGTTAGGGGTGACCAGGCCAGCAGAGGGGCAACTAGGCCAACAGGGGGAGGGGCAACTAGGCCAACAGGGGGAGGGGTTGCAGTTGGGGGTGATTAGGCTGGCAGTGGGGGTAGTGAAGGGTGACTAGGCCAGTGGAAGGGGGGGCAGTTAGGGGTGGCCAGGCTGGCAGAAGGGGGCAGTTGGTAACTAGGCCAGGAGGGAGGGCACAGTTGGGGGTGGCCTGGCATGCAGAGGGGGGTAGTTATGGGCGACCAGGCCAGCAGGGGGGGCAGTTAGGAGTGATCAGGCCATCACGCAGAGGCAGTGAGGGGTGATCAGGCCAGCAGCAGGGACAGTTAGGGGCAACCAGGCAGGCAGGCAGATGAGTGATTAGGATCCAGAGGTCCAGAATTGTGAGAGGGACATCTCCCAAGGGGTCCCAGATTGGAGAGGGTACAGGCTGGGCTGAGGGGACCCCCCATGCACAAATTTCGTGAACTGGGCCTCTAGTATATATATAATTGAGAAAATTCAGTAGGCTCTGTTAATGTCCAAGAATTAGAGTTAGCTGGATTTTTGAAATTGATTTGACAACAGAAAACTAATAATAATGTAAATAACTAGTAACATCTCCCTAAACACAGTTTAGGAAATAAATTTTGTTTCAGAGCCATTTAACAGAGTAATCAATAATCACATTGCCCTGGAAAACATCATTGTTAGACCCCTCCACATTAGGCACTATTTATGCTGAAAATAATGCTGTATAATTGAGAAAAAAGAAAACTCAACAAGCCTCAAGATTTATAATAATGTAAATATATATATATATATAAAATTTTTTCCTTCATCCCATTAATGACAAACCAGTGGATATAGATAATAACAAGAGATGATCAAATGTGTTGTCCACAAAACTGTGACTGAAGTGGAGAGTATAGAATGTTTGCTAAGATATGTGCTGTTTCCATCACTAAAACACCTCTTGTCTACTACCAGGAGCTCTGTAGCTATATTTTTCAGGGTGTTTTACATACTTTCTTGGGGCTATAATATCTGAATTTGGATAAATGACTGATGTAATTAATCAATAAAGTCCACAAGTGTGCCAGAATAATTTTATATTGGGGGTGAGGTGGAAGGAGGGGATCAATGGGGTAAGAAAAGGATCATATGCAACACTTTCAACAATAAAGATAACTTTTTTAAAGAAAGTTATTTAGCATCTTATAGTTGCCAATAAATCATAACATTTTAAACAATAATATAGGTTTAGTGTGTGAAATTAGATTATTGGAGAAAGTAATTAATAGTTACTTTGTTCTAAGACTGCAAAAGTTCTCTATTGGCATTTCTATAATTACTTAAAATTCATTTTGAGCAAATGCTCAAGGACTAATAATCAGTTGATCTCATTTCTATCATCTTAAGTATTGCAAAGGTAGAAATACCAAGTTTAGCTTATAGATTACAGTAACAAAACTTATAATTAATCCTATAACCATGGGAATGCACAGATATCATTTGTGCACATTTAAATTTTTTGCATGTTAGAAACTGTTTGATTTGCACAAGTGCTAAGTGATTAGTATATTGAAATTAAATTTTGTTCCAACTTGAATAGGTAAAAGTAGTATATCTAGCCTTTGAGTCATTAGAGCTCATGTGCTAGCCATTTAGCTTTCATTATTTACCTTGTTGTACTAATACTGAAAACAAAGTTCTAATCATTCCCTAAACACCAATGCTTTATATATTTAGTACTATGTGACATAATGTATAAACTTTTAACATTGCATCAATTACCAGCTTGATTTTAAAATATTGCTTTTCTGTATTGCTAATTAATATAGTTATTTTTATTCATATGAATTTACTCAGATGATGGAAGATGCTGTGATTAGCCTATTGTATCCATGGATACCAGGCAGATCTGGGATTCCAAACTGATTAACTTTAGAATTGAAAGTTATCCAAATCATCATCATTGAAGTGTTTGCATGGACATGCCAATGTTAACAGATTTAGCCTAAAGTGGAGGCAATAAGGTTCCAAAGCTAATTTAACTGAAGAAAATGCTTTCTTTCTAAGAAGTTGGTATTTTTCACTTCTGGAAAGGTAATTTCATAATAACCTGGAAAAAGAAAATTAGATGTGTTATTATACACATATTTGACAGGATGCCATTGACAACCTTTCTTATAAAATACAATAGAAATAAAAATTTAGAAGAATTCTAAAACTTGCAAGGTTATATAATATTTTCTACTGAAAAAGATAGATATAGTTAATAATTGTTGCTTAATTAGCCATAAAACTGTCTGTATACATTAATATACATATATATATGTAAATCTCTATTATAATACTTAAATATTTCCTAAAGGTACAGTGCTTGTCTGAGTCTTGAAAGAGGAAGAATTTTACTTAACTCAGAGAAATAGCCTCACTCCTCTTGAACTTTTGAACTTTTCATAACATTCTATGTGGCATTTGTGGCAAAAAAACCCAGTATGTGTTGGAGGAATTTAATTTTTCTCACACATAGCAATCAGGTATGAACAAAGCTGAAAATTTATGAAAGGCAGGTATTGGCTACCTTAGATATAAATTGAAGATATTATAAATAGACAGACTATGCATAAGGTACTTTAAGATTTCTCACTTAACCTCTGAGAATAATTATGGTATTTTATCCCATTTATCTACAACTTGTAGTTACAAGTTAAAGGGTTTCTCCTATTATAGAAGCTAAAATATTGCTTCACATCATCATTATGTGTAATAGCTTAGTGCTGGAAACAGCCAAAATATCTATTAGCAGTAGAATAGATATGTAAATAGTACAATATCCACAGAGTGGAATTCTGTGCAGCAATGAAAGTGAATGGACAACAACTATATGTATTAACATGAATGAACTGTACAAGTAATAGCCTGTGTGACTCAATTTACATACTTTTAAAATAAGGCAAATATGATTTTTTCTTGTGGTAGAATATACATAACAAAATTTACCAATTTAACCATATTTAATTGCACATTTCAGTGACATTAAGTACAATGACAGTGTTGCTCAATAATCACCACTCTCCATTTCCAGAACTTTTCATCATCCCAAAACTAAGGCCTGAGCTCATCCTATATAATAGAAAGCAAATATGCAAATTGTCCCCTCAACCGAGAGTGCAACTGGGAGTTTGACCAGAGGGTGGGGCCAGCCAGAGGACCCTCCCCCAGGCCAGCCCCACCCCTGATTGCCCCCACACACACACACACTGATCGGTGGCAGGGCCATCCGGCCAATTGCCTGTGGCCTCTCCCCCTGGCCCGCCTGGCACCTATCGGGGTGGGCTGGCCAGACCCCACCCATGCACAAATTCCTGCACCGGGCCTCTAGTTAAATAATAAATCCTAATCACCGCCCCCCCCCCACTCCAACTCAGCTCTTAGTAACCTCTATTCAACTTTTTGCCTGTATGGATTTACTTATTTCAGGTAACTCATAAAAATGGTATCATATAATATTTGACATTTTGAGTCTGACTTATTTCACTTAGCATAATGTTTTCAAGATTCATCCATGTTGTATTATATGTCAGAGTTTAATTCCTTTAATGGCTGAATAATGTGTGTGTGTGTGTGTGTGTGTGTGTGTGTGTGTAAATGAAATGATAAAATTTCCAATCTTATAATGTAAACCTTCAACTTTGTTTCTGTGGAGGAATGAGAGCTTAGAGTCTTCTAGTCTCCATTCTAGTCCATCATTCTTCTGAAGTATGGTTTTAAATATCAGCATCCTGTCCAGCCAGCATGGCTCATTGGTTTAGCATCAACCTATGAACCAGGAGGTCACAGTTTGATTCCCGGTTGCTCTATTCACACATGTAGCAAGCCAGAATATCTAGGGAATTGACACTCTAAGCAACCTCAACCAATGATTCTCAGGAGTCCCCTAACAATTCCATTGAAACATTCTGAGATGTAAATTTTACACCTTTTTCAGAGTTTCATACAAGATTAATTTCAGTTCAACTACTCTGATACCTTGCTTATCATCACATCCTTTCTTAATTTTCTTCCTTTTTATGTATCCACTTCCCAGCAGGCATTTCCTGTACTTCCCAAATAAACTACATACACTCAGATTCTTGTTTTAGATCTGCTCAAACTGAGATACTACTTATTATTCATATCCTGTTATCTCCATGTTCTTTTGAGTAAGCATGCATTAAAAGTGTGGTATATATATAAACATATATTCATTATATGAGCATTATTTCTTGTTTCCTATATCTTTATTTCCCCTTCTAAGTCCTAATAACCATTTTTGTATAATGGTTCCTTTATTAAAAATTTAATTGGTTAATCTGATACTCCTGTAACATATTTTCCTCTTTGTATGTGTTTTTAAGAGTCATACTGCTTTATGAGAGGAAAGTTTATGCTTAAAAGATCAGATGAGAAAGAAGCAAGCACATTTAAGAGAACATGCAGAATCTAGGGAGAAGGATAGAAAACAGAAAGAGGATATTGACTCTGGGGATTAATTTAGACTTTTAGGAATTTAGAAATGTGGTTTCAGATATCTGGATTATACTAGTCTCTGAACTGGAGTTTCAATATTGCTTCAATCTAAATGGGTAGCAGCTGGATAAAATGATTTTTTAGTTTATTAGACTTTATCCAGATAGATGTTTTCTCACAGTGAGAAGTGTTTAGAGAGGTACTCTAGCAACATACTCTCATAAGCTGCAGGTCTGTGTGTCTTAGTTTGCAGCAAACTGAACAATTTTAAAATTTATACAAAGTTAAAGCAGAATAACGTACCATATAAATTCTTTTATTCTTTATTTCATTGAGAACAAGGAAGAACATGAACAGTTCTTTAAACAATGTCTGTATAGGGCAATTAATTTTACTTAATTTTACTTTGAATTAGGCCAAATATACAAGATGTATAAATATCAAGAGATTCAGTGAGAGAGATGATTGGTGGAATAAGCCCTGCAATGAGGAGGAGGTCATTTTCTAGGATTCAGCTGTTTGATTCTGAGAAAATCAGTGGGTATTAGGTAAGTCTGTGGATATAGGAGTGAGGGGAAACCTGTATTCAGCCAATCTTTCCTACATATCACTTTCTAAAAAAAAAAATTGGACCCTGATTTTAGAGCTAAGAAAATAAATGTCTTTTATGTCACATGTAGACACATGATTTAAAACAATTTTTGCATCCTTATGTTTATGCTTAAAAGATCAGATGAGAAAGAAGCAAGCACATTTAAGAGAACATGCAGAATCTAGGGAGAAGGATAGAAAACAGAAAGAGGATATTGACTCTGGGGATCAACTTCTGAGTAGGCACGTGGATATTTTAAAATTACCAACTCAAAGAGACACAAATTTAATTTTACAATATTTAAGAGCTACATTAATTATTATTTGCTCAGATAATAGAGTTGACATTCCTATAAGTGGTTGCCAGATATGACAAATGCACAGCTAAAATCATATTCAATGTTAAAGATTGAAAGCATTTCCTCTAAGATTATGAATAAGGCAAAAGTGTCTACTCTCACCACTCCTATTCAACATAGGTCTAGAAGTTCTAGCTCAAGCAAGAAGGTATCAGAATTGAAAATAAGAAAATTTGTTTCTTTTGAAGGTGAAATTATTTTATAATGTAGGAAATCCTAATGACTCAGCCAAGAAACTTGGAGCTAATCAATGAATCAAGTTTCAGGATACATGATTAAAATGCAAAAATCAGTAGTGTTTCTGTACACTAACAAAAGTTTTTCTAAGAAAAAATCCCATTTACAACGGCATCAAAAACAAAAAAAAATGAATAAATTTAAGAAGGTGATAGATCTTTATTCTGAAATCAAATCATTGATCAAAGAAATTAAAGAATGCACAAATAAATGGAAAGGTATTCTGTGTTCATGGATCGGAAGAATTAATATTGTTAAAATGTCAAAATCACCAAAAGCCATCTATAGATTCAGTAAAATCCCTATCAAGATTTCAATGACATTTTTTTACAGAACCAATAATTTATATGTATGTATATAGCAGTGCTTCACACATGGACCTCTTCTTTGTTTCCTTCTTGATTGATTTATTATTTTCTTCATTTCTATGAAAAAGAGTATATACTGTCTACTGTACAGAACAGACACTGATCTACATTTGGGGGATAGAGCAGTAAACAACAATAAAAATGAGAATAAGGAATGTTTTTTTTTTAATTTTGTTTTATTGCTTAAAGTATTACAAAGAGTAGTACATAAGTCTCCTTCCCCCCCCCTTGACCTTCCCCTGGCCTCCCCTACCCCCCAGAATCTTGTGTCCCATTGGTTATGCTTATATGCATGCATATAAGTCCTTAGGTTGATCTCCTACCCCCATTCCCAACCCTCCCCGGCCTTCCTGCTGTAGTTTGACAATCTGTTCAATACTGCTCTGCCTCTGTAATGTTTTTATGAAGCTTATATTCATGTAGAATAAGGTTGACATTTGCAAAATACAGATGGTATCTCAATTATTGATAAGTACTATAGAGGAAATTAAAGCAGGGGTGTGGGTAAGGGCTCCCAGGAATGATGAGGATAATATATTTAAAAATCTGTTTCGTGGAAGGTTTATTCAGATAGTGACTTTTGAGCAAATACATGTAGTCAGTGACAGAGGGAATTGTGTAGAGATCAGAGGGAAGAGCTCTCCATATACAGAGAGAACAGCAAGGGAAATGACCGGAAGGCAGAAGCAAGCTTGGTGAATTTAAGGGGCAACAAGAAGGTCATTGTGCTTGTAGAAGAGTGAGATAAGGGGAAAGAAGAGATGAGATCAAGTGTTTAGGGCTGTGAGTGGACATTGTAGAAATGTTGGCTTTTATGCATTTTTCAGGAATAACCCTGGATATTGTGTTGAGAAGAGATGAAAAGATGCAAGTTGGATGCTTCTTTTATAAACTAGACAATCATTGATGGTAGCTTAGAAGAGGGTAGTAAAAACGGCGGTGGGGGAATTTTTTCTGAGTTCCCATATACTTTTCTAGTGTGAATTGTTAGTGGTGGCTAAATACAGCTTCTCCCATTAATTCAGTGCCTGTTCTTTAAAATATTGGTTAGGCATTTGGTAACCATTTTTGCTGTTTTTTTTTTTTATTTTTAGTTTTTGGTTCATGAGTATATTCTCAATCAGTTAGGATGCTAAATGTCTTCCAACTGAATGAGTCAACATAATAAATGGAGTACTAGTAAATATTTGTATTTTCAGAGCATCTGGAAACTTTGAAGTTAAACTGTTACCTGGAGAAAGTATAAAGCAATCGCTGCCTTGTACTCACCAAATTGTTAAACAACAAACTTCTAACTTTTCATAGAGTAGACTTGCTCCAATTAAAGGAGTGAATTAATAAGGAGTTCCCATTCTTTTTTTTACCTCCTAGGTAGGAGTCAGTGAAGATCAAGGAGCTGTTACGACAGGAATGCACTTATAACCCAATTAAGACTTCTCACTTTCAGTGGGATCCAACATGTTGCCTCCACTTCTCCAATTATACAAATAGACTATTGATCTTTTAAGGAGGCTTGCCTTAACACTATTCTCCATATCTTCTTTTTCCCCCAGCTTTATTGAGATATAATTGACATATAACATTGTGCATTGTGCAAGTTTAAAGTGTACAGTGTGCTGATTTGATACACTTAAATATTGCAAAGGCCATCCTGAGTATGTTATTTCTTACTGAAAGTCTTCCTCTGCACCCCATTCAGTTTTTATGCATTATTTCTTAAATATTTTTATTGATTTCAAAGAATAAGGGACAGGGAGAGAGAGATTGAAACATAAGTGATGAATCACTGATCAGCTGCCTCCTGCATGCCCCCCACCGGGGACCAAGCCCACAACCCGGGCATGTGCCCTTGACTGGACTCGAACCCGCGACCCTGCAGTCCACAGGCTGACATTCTATCAACCGAGCCAAACCAGCTAGGGCTTTATGCATTCTTTAAATTACACACCAAGTTGTATTTTCTTTCTTAAAATGTCCAATAATAATGTACAAAGTGATTATGATTTGCCAGATATAAAAGATTCCTAAAGAGTAGTTATGTTTCCTTCCTTTTGGAGTTTGGTAGAGATACATGCAAGGATGTATACTTTCAAAAGAAACTGATAAACACAGTTATGCTGATATGCAGAAGGTACTATGAGAAAATTAAGGGCAAAAGCCTAGCCCAACCTGTGAATTGGTAAGGGAGCATCAGGATTGTTGTTGCGTGAATTCGAATCTAACCAGAGTTAGAAGAGATGTTTATGAGAAGAATGTTTATGACATGAATCAGTTTGGCAGTCTGATAACACTCGGGAATTCCTTCTAAGAAAAATGCTTTAAAATGCAGAAAATAAAATACAAAGACTTATAAAAGAAATTATATAGTTATACAGTTAGAAGAATATTAAAAATGTGTAATATAATGATATATACTATTTTATTGTATTATATAACTACATGTAGCCAATCATAGATTTAATAACTATAAAATTTTGTAGTAGTCCATAAATTGTATTATGTCTATGAGGTTTAAACTGCCAAACTTTCAGACACTGCTATTACAAATGTAAGTTGTCTACACCATAATGGAAGGAAATGTTAGAGGTTAATGTAAATAAAGATGTAAATTTTATTCCCATCTAGGTTTATAGCCCCCTCTCCTCCAAATTTGATCCTGCTTTACATAGAGTTTGCAGAATAGACTTAAGGTGAGCTGTGGGTGGGCAGAGAGAAACAAAAAAAAAATCTATAGTTAATCCTGCAGAGTGATGATCAAAGCCTAAAGGTTTTTAGCTGCTCTAGCATATAGTGCTATTTCCTGTCACAATGTTATTTTTTCTTTTACTTCGCCACAGGATTTAAGATTTGCTATATTATAATGGCTTCTTTAAATGATCTTCTAATTTTTAAGCCTTGCCTTACCCATATGATGATAAATTAGATACTTGCTATTCAAAGTATGCACTATGGATTTGTGGCCTGACTTCAGGGATTTTATTAGAAGTGCAGAATCTCAGGCCTTATTCCAAATCCACTGAATTAGATTATGAAATTGGATCAAATCACTAGATCATTTCTATAAAAACTGAGGATTGATCAGCACTGGTATAAATCACAGGGATTCTGAATTTTTTTTTCCCCTGAGACGCTTGGAAAATTTAGTCATATAGCTTCTAATGCACACTTAGTTGGACATTAAACCAAAATCACAAATAATTGATTTGGAAAGTAAAAACTTTCCTTTCAACTTTAGAAATAAAGAGTTTATAAATAACATTAACAATCGTAATGTGGTATTTAAAGCAGTGGATGCTATTTCTAGGTCAATGTATTACTATGAGCAGATAAAGTTATCATAAATGACCTGTCATTTGAATGGGTATCTTAAAACCATACATTTATCACCTAGGATGAAACATTGCTGCACATGTGGTATCCCACCTACATTATGAAAATAGAACATAAATTGAGAATCTGTTATCTCATTTCTTTATGGTTGTCAGGAATATCAATCCACATAAAGTTTTATCATTCAATAAAATTAGTGGCTGGAGAAGGCATACACAATATTTCATGGCATTCAGTCCCTGGTACTAGCTTGGGAATCCTTTGAAATGTTTTATTAGGTGTCTTTGTTATAGGAAGATAAAATAGTAACTATGGAGTAGAATTGTGGCATTAAAGGTTGCTGAATATTTCTAATAACATGTCCCATGAAGTATGTGATTTATGATTTCTAAATTATAAGGCAAAATATGTTGAATAAAGTTGTGAACAAAATATTGCCATTTAGTGTCACTGGAGCTGAATTATTTGGATGGGGGCTTTGAGTAGCAATGATGAAATTATGAGAATTAGAGGCTGTTTACAAAGGATACCTTTCACTTGTGAAAAAAAAATCTTTAGCTTTAGTTGTCTATTTATGCCAATCATTTAACAATGATTTTTCATGGTTTGGATAAAATTTGAGAATACTATTCATAAATATTTACTAAGTTCAATGTTCTTTATGTTGTCCAAGTTGAAGTAAAAAAATCCTAAGAAATATAGAATAGCTCGTGCCATCACCATTATTCTAGGTTAGAATTCATTGTATTTACTGGGCAAATTAAGGATTATTGTTTCTTGTTTATTTATTGACTGCTTACCTTGTATCAGGCAATGTTCAAAATATTTGACATATTATCTCATTTGTTCCTTATTCTAATTCTATTAATATTTCACAAATGACCTGGCACTCAAAAATAGTAAAAACTTTTCCAGGGTTATACAACTGAAAAGTCTATCACTTAAATACTTTATTTAATTTGACCTATCCAAGTTACCATCAAATTTATATTCTCAGCCACTCTTTTACTGATTCATTTTGGATTTTACAGTTTAATTTTACAGTTTAATTTGTTGTTGTTGTTATTTTCACATGAGGATATTTTCAAATTGCTTTTCAGGGAGAATGTAAGGTAGAGAGGGAGAGGGTGAGAGAAAAACATTGATGTGAGAGAGACACATCCACTAGTTGTCTCCTGCATGCACCCCAACCGGGAATAGGAAGAGAACCCACAACCTAGGCATGTGCCCTTGAGTGGCAATCAAACCCATGACCCTCCTATAAGTGGGCCAACACTCTGACCAATGAGCCATAACTTAAGAATTAATTAGCAGCAAGGAAAAAAAGCAGAGGTTCAAAGATAAATTCAGGTTAGAACCAAGAGGGTGGCATAGATAAATGCAAGCACTTGCCACCTCCCACAACCATGTCAAAAGTACAACTAAAATACAGAGCAACCATCATTCAGGACCACCTGAAAGCTGTCAGATTGGAAGTCCTACAACTAGAGAAGTAAAGAAGAAAGTACATCAAGGTGAGGGTGTCTCCTGTACAGCAGCTCTTCCACTGTAGTCACAGCTGGTCCTCACAGCCAATTGGCTCGGAGGTCAATTCCTCCCAGTGATACAAAAAGCAATCAAGGGTCAACTGAAAAAAGATCTTGCACACAGACCACACAGGGGCACACCTAGAGTGTCTAGCTCAGGTGACTGGGGAAGCTAAGTCACTGGGATCTATAGGACACCTACTACACAACATCACTCTACCAATTCAGAAGATATAGCAGCTCTACCTAATACATAGAAACAAATACGGGAAACAGTCAAAATGCATATAAAAAGAAACATGTCACAGAGGAAAGAACAGAAGAAATCTCCAGAAAAATCTAAATGTAATAGAAGCACACAAACTACTAGATACAGAGTTCAAAACAATGGTTATAAGGATGCTCAAGGAGCTTAATGAGGGCTTCAAGGGACTTAATGAGAATGCCAAGGATCTTAGTGAGACCATCAAAGACATGAAAAAGGACCAATCAGAAATTAAGGATACACTAACTGAAAATAAAGAATAGTTTATAGGGATTTAACACTAGAGTACAGGATACTGAGAATCAAATCAATAATTTGGAATATGAGGAAGCACAAAACACCCAATCAGAAAAGCCAAAAGAAAAAAGAATAAAAAAAATATGAAGATAGTGTAAGGAGCCTTTGGGACAACTGCAAGCATACCAGCATTTGCATTATGGGGGTGCCTGAAGGAGAAGAGAGGAAACAAGATATTGAAAACCTGTTTGAAGAAATCATGACAGAAATCTTCTCCTACCTGGTGAAAGAAAAAGATATACAAGTTCTGGAAGTACAGAGAGTCCCAAACAAAAGGAACCCAAAGAGGCCCACACCAAGACACATCATAATTAAAATGCCAAGGGTGAAAGACAAAGAATCTTAAAAGCAACAAAAGAAAAGCAGTAAGGAAGAATAATAAGAATAAGAATAAAAATAAGAATGAGGAGGAGGAGGAGATAAAAATATGAACAATAGAATGGCAATAAATACATATCTATCAACAATTGAATATAAAAATAAAAATAAACGAACAAGGAATAACTGATGAATAAAATAGAACCAGAGGCAAGTAAAAATGGAACAGACTGATACATTTCAGAGGGAATGGGGGGACAGGATTAACGGAATAACTTATATACATACTAGAGGGCCAGTGCATGAAATTCATGCACGGAGTGAGGAGGGGTGTCCCTCAGCCCAGCCTGCACCCTCTCCAATCCAGGACCCCTCGGGGGATGTCCAACTGCCTCTCACAATCCAGGAACTGCTGGCTCCTAACTGCTTGCCTGCCTGCCTGCCTGATCACCCCTAACCCCTCTACCTGCCTGTCTGATTGCCCCTAATCACTTCTGCTTGCCTGATCACCCCTAACTGCTCCCCTGCTGGCCTGATCGCCCTAACCGCCTCTGCCCCGCCCCACACCCAGGACCCAGGATTCCGTCCTCTGGCCAGTCACAGGCAACTGGGACCTGGGCGTCTCTCCCTCTGGCCAGCCATAGGTGCTGGCACGTGGGACCACGGGTAGGGCGGTTTACCCCTCCCCTGAGCCACAGGCCCAGGCTCAGCAGCTGTTGCCCGGGACTATGAGGCGGGTGGCTTGTCACTCTCCTGGACTGCAACACCAGCCGCTGGCACCCAGGGCTGTGGGGTGGGTGCCTTGTCCCTCTCCTGGGCCACAGCCTGGCTGGTCCCCATTCCTCCCTCCCCAGTGTTGAGTGTCTGAGCCATTATGGGGTGAAGGCATGAGGGCATGATGGCCATTTGCATATTAGCTCTTTATTATATAGGATATGTATTACCTATGGACACCGACAATAGGGTGTTGCAGACTTTAGCCCGGGTGGGAACTGGGTTAATGGGGGAAAGGAGGAAATATGTAATACTCTCAACAATAAAGATTCCTTTAAAAAATATATATTAGGATTCAGCCTAATATTGTGCAATAAAAAAGCTAAGCGACTCTCTTATAAAATGTAGCTTTGTTAACTTCCAAGTTGTATAATTTGATTTAAGGATAAAGGTCATTTGATATTCATTTTCTAAGATTTAGATTGAATTCAAAATGATCTCTGTTGTTTAAAAATATTCAGAGACTATCAGAAAAAAAATTTAGATGCATGCAATTGTCAATATTACTTTGGCTAATACATTTTCAAAAAACAAGAGGAAAAACATTTTATGTGAGAAATGTGTTCTTAGGAAAATAGCATATACCAAAAGACAACTGCATTCAACTCTTTCTGATAAGATAAATCAAATCACAGGAATGGTGGAAAATCTATACATTTAGCTTTCAGATTATAAATTGTGTGTGAAAGTTTGCAATATTTATATTGAGCCAATGTAACTCAATTTCCAGTGCATTTGAACAAAATCAAATGGAACTAAACTTTGCTAAAAGCTTTCTTAGAACAATAATCAACTCTGAACACTTTTTTTAAAGACTTGTATTTAAATATATATATATATATATATATATATATATATATATATATTTAAATATATTTTATTGTTTTTCTACAGAGAGGAAGGGAGAGGGAGAGCCAGAAACATCTATGAGAGAAACATTGATCAGCTGCCTCCTGCACACTTCCCGCTGGGGATGTGCCCGCAACCAAGGTACATGCACTTGACCGGAATCGAACCTGGGACCTTTGAGTCCACAGGCTGACGCTCTATCCACTGAGCCAAACCGGTTAGGGCTAAAATATATTTTTATTGCTTTCAGAGAGGAAGGAAGAGGGAGAAAGAGCTAGAAACATCAATGATGAGAGAGAATCATTGATAGGCTGATTCCTGAAAGCCCCCCACTGGGGCTCAAGCCCACAACTTGGGCATGTGCCCTTGACTGAAATTGAACCTGGGACCTTTCAGTTCACAGGCCGATGCTCTATCCACTGAGCCAAACTGGCTAGGTCAAATCTGAACACTTTTTAAATAACTGTAGGTATTCTATATTTAGAAGGTATTCCATTTGAATGTGAATACTTAAATACTTTATAAATAGAGCGACATCATATTTTGTTTTTTCAGATAAAAAATTCTAAGAACAAAAAGGGATTCATCTAAGGTATTATAGTCAGCTATACTGAAAATGGAATGTGTATCTCCTGATGGCAAAAGCATATTCACTAAATGAGTATTTCTAAAATAGTTATCACAAGTCACAAATAGTTGTTGGAATAATAATAATGTCAAAAAGATTTTAGGTACAGAATGAATGTCTCTATAGGAAAAGAAGTATGTAAAACAAAGATATGTTAGCTCATGATCTGATGGTGATGGGAAGAAGCTTCATTTTGAGAAAGTCCAGTAGTACTCACTACTATTTTTAAACATTGTTATCCTATATAATAAAAGCTTAATATGGTAAGTGTCCATTGACCGGTTGGCCCTTCAACCAATCAAAGTGTAATATGCTAACGATATGCTAATACCACTCAACCACTTGCTATGACATCCACTGACCACCACAGGGGGTAGGCTCTCTGACCAGTAGGTTAGCTTGCTGCTGGGGTCCGGCCAATTAAGACTGAGACAGGCTGGACACACCCTGGAGCCCTCCTGTGGTCCCTCCCCGGCTGGCCAATCTTCCGCATCCCTCCCTGGCTCTGATCGTGCACCAGTGAGGGTCCCTCGGGCTGGCCTGTGCCCTCTCGCAATCCGGGACTCCTCAGGGGTATTGGAGAGCTGGTTTCAGCCAGATCCCACAAGCCAGACTGAGGGAGGGACCCATCTTGTGCACGAATTCGTCACTGGGCCTCTAGTTGAGGTATAATTTATATACCATAAAATGTATTAACATATGTATACAATTCAATTATTTTTAGTAAATTATCTTGTTTTCCAACCATTATTACAATGACGTTTTACAGCATTTCCTTCACCACATGTGCAGTTATAATTAATCTGTTTTCATCCCCAGCCCTAGGCACCCACTAATTTTCTTTCTATCTCTACAGAATTTCCTTTCTTTGAATATGCTGTATAGTTGAAATCATAAAATATGTGATCTTACGTGGCGGGCTTTTTTCACTTAACATGATGTTTAGTTTCATTATGTTGTAGCATATACTTCATTCCTTTTTGTGTATGCTTATCCACTCACCAATTGATGAATGCTTGGATTGTTTCAAGTTCTTGGCTGTTATGAAGAATGCTGCTATTACTAGTATTTAAACAGATTTGACAATGATAGTTACTATTTGCAGAAGCTAAGATCATTAAAATTATCACTGAATGTGGAGAAGGAGGATGCACTTTGATAAGCATTATTAGGTGTGAGAATTGAGAACAGGGTAGTGTGAATAGAAAAGAAAAAAACATTTGGTTAATAGTAGTTAGTAAAATTTTTCTTTTCTCTTGGAAAAGTACAAATCAAAAACATTATTTAAATAAATATTAATTAGGCACCTACTCTGTGTCAGGTACCAAGCTAAAAAGTATGGTGGAATACAGATTGAGGGATATTATCAAACTAGCAAATAAATCTGAATGCTTTATATAGGAACAATAAAATATTTTTTAGTAGGGGAACCTTGCTAACAAGTTAAAAATAAAAAATTAATGAAAGCAAATAATTCATATTCTGCATGTAAGATAAAGCTTCTGTTCTGATAGCCTTTTTTCCCCTTTCAGAAAATGGGAACTACCTATTTGGTATTTGGGTAAGTATCTACTTGGATTTCCTCTGGGGAGGCACTTTTACAGGAATGGTTCATGTAGATCCTGTAACATAGTTGTCAATTCTGTTATTTATAATAAAGCAATCCCCAAATGTGCTCTAATGTGTATTTAATCAAGTTATCAGGAACCTTGTGTTACCTTATAGGTTTTAAACATTCCTCTTCCTTCCTAATATGAAAAAAAGCCAAATGACTATCCTAATAATAGAATGTGATAATGTACTTTATTGATAATTTTATTTTCAGATGATTCATTTAGCTCTTCTGGTTACTTTGTAGCTAAGCAACGAGGCCTATAGAAAGACACCTGATTTACCCAAGAGAGAGAGAGAAATATGAATGCTTGTTGTGATCATTATTTTCTGAAATGATATTGAACTTTCTAGAATGGTCTTCCCAAAAAGAAATAAAAATTCCTTGCTTAAGTAATTTTGGAATATCTTGCATCTCTATTGAAAATTCACAATGTACTAGAAATTAAGATTCTGAGGAATATTGCTTGGAGCAGGTATGTTAAATTGGTTATATCTAGGTATTTTCCAAGTTTGTTTTACAACACAATTCTATTTTTACATATCGTACATAATAAAAAGGTAATATGCAAATTGACTGTCACACCATCACACAAGATGGCCATCCCCATGTGGTCACAAGATGGCCAGCAGGGGAGGGCAGTTGTGGGCAATCAGGACAGCAGGGGAGGGCAGTTGGGGGGTCCATACCTGCAGGGGAGGGCAGTTGAGGGCAACCAGGCTGGCAGGGGAGGGAAGTTAGGGGTGATCAGGACATCAGGGTAGGGCAGGTGGGGGTGACCAGGCCTGCAGGGGAGGGCAGTTAGGGGTGATTGGGCTCACAGGAGAGGGCAGTTGGGGGCAACCGGGCCTGCAGGGGAGGACAGTTGGGAGGGAACAGGTCTGCAGGGGAGGGAATTTAGGGATGACCAGGCTGGCAGGGGAGGGCAGTTAGCGGTGACCAGGCCTGCAGGAGAGAGCAGTTGGGGGTGATTGGGCTGGCACGAGCGGGAAGTTGGGGGTGATTGGGCTGGCAGGGGAGGGTAGTTGAGGGTGACTGGGTCTGCAGGGGAGTACAGTTGGGAGGGACCAGGCCTGCAGAAGAGGGCAGTTGGGGGTGATCAGGCTGGCAGGCAGAAGCGGTTAGGGGAAATCAAGCTGGCAGGAAGGCAAGTGGTTGGGATCGAGCAGTCCCAGATTGGAGATAGTGCAGACTGGACTGTGGGACACCCTCCCACCACCAGTGCATGAATATTGTGCACTGGGTCTCTAGTACCAATATATAGACTACGGAAGTAATCTGTGGAAGACCCATGTTTATCATTTAATGCTGTCTAGGTAATGATATATTAGAAGAACATAAGACAGCTTCAATTTTATTCCTGTGCCTGGTACTAGACCAGTAATGGCGAACCTTTTGAGCAAAGCATGTCAGCATTTTGAAAAACCCTAATTTAACTCTGGTGCCATGTCACATATAGAAATTTTTTGATATTTGCAACCATAGTAAAACAAAGACTTATATTTTTGATATTTATTTTATATATTTAAATGCCATTTAACAAAGAAAAATCAACCAAAAAAATTAGTTCGTGTGTCACCTCTGACATGTGTGTCATAGGTTCGCCATCACTGTACTAGACCTATGGTGATAAAGGGAGGGGAAATGGAAAGAGCCACATCACTTCTTCCTATTCATGAATGAGCAAGGAAAGCCAGGGCAGCCTGGGTCTCTTATCTAATCAGCTCTGAGCTCAGAGAGCATAGCATTTGGGGTCTGCTTAATTTCTTTTTTTAGTTGAATTTATTAGAACCTCATTGGTTAATAAAATTATACAGTGCCCATAAGTAGATGACTGGATAAAAGATGCTGTGGTATAATTACACAATGGACTACTACTTGGCTATGAAAAAGAAGAAAATATTACCCATTGAGACAGCATGGTTGGATCTGGAGAGTATTATGCTAAGTGAAATAAGCCAGTCAGAGAAAGCAACTACCATATGATTTCAGTTATATGTGGAATCTAATGAATAGGATCTGCTTATTTTCTTACACTAACATTTGCCCATTTTGAAAAAAAATTCTCTATCCACCAGAATTTTAACCTCTTAGTACTGTAGTTGTACTCAGTGATTTTAAATCCTGACTCCCCAATCTTCAAATTGTGATATTTTTTAAAAATATATATATTTTATTGATTTTTTTTACAGCGAGGAAGGGAGAAGGCTAGAGAGTTAGAAACATCGATGAGAGAGAAACATCAATCAGCTGCCTCCTGCACACCCCCTACTGGGGATATGCCCGCAACCAAGGTACATGCCCTTGACTGGAATCGAACCTGGGACCCTTGAGTCTGCAGGCTGACACTCTATCCACTGAGCCAAACCAGTTAGGGTGAATTGTGAGATTTTTATAATTTTTTAATCCTTTTTTTACTCATCTGTAATCTATATATACAAAAAGCCAGCGGCTGTAACACTGTAAAGACCAGAATGACCGGTTGCTATGATACCCACTGCGGCCAGTGAACCAGCCCAATCTGGGGGGTAGAGCCTGCTGGCCAACCTCCCACAGCCCCTCACCCCAGCCATCCCCGCTCCCAATGGGCCCCCACCCCATTTTGGGGGCGGGGCCAGCAAGCCCACTTCCCACAGCCTCTCCCCATGGCTGGCCCCACCCTCTATTGGCCCCCTCCACACCAATCAGGGCAAGGCTTGTCGGCCATCCTCCCAAGGCCCCTCCCTGGGCTGCTGACCCCCGATGGGCCCACCACCCCATTTGAGGGTGGGCCTGATGGCCAATTGCCCGCAGCCCCTCCCCCCGGCCAGTCCAGCCTTGATCAGGCCCTGATCAGGGCAGGCCAGCCGGCCAACCTCCCACTGTCTCCTCCTCCTGACAGGCCCGGCCCCGATCCACTCCAATTGGGGCTGGGCCGTCAGGACCTCACCCGTGCATGAATTCGTGCACTGGGCCTCTAGTATAGATATAATAATGATGTAAACCTCATAGAGCTGTTGTAACGATCCAATGAGATAATGATTCACTAAGAACAACACCTGTCACATACTGAGCACTCAAATATTTATAGCTGGCATTATCTCACACACTCATAGAAATGGCCATACATACTCTTTACAATGAGAAAAACAGATTGTGTCTCCTGTGATAGTCATGTCAGACCTGTCCTGCTTTTAAAACATAACAAAACAAAACAAAAACAAATCATACATACAAATTTATTAATATGGCAAAGAGAACACTTTCCCTATGTAAGCTAAGCTGACTTTTATTATCTCAGCTCTTATCACATAATCATCAGTCTATACTTTTTTATGTCTTTCCACCTAGATGGTGAGATCTTTTGATGGGAGTGTGTCTTGGGTATTTTTAAAACAATATCTAACATAATATCTGGTAAAAGTGCTCACCATAATTTTAATAAATCAAGGAGAGAGAAGATACTATGTGCTAGTCTGCTATTTTGTTTTAAGTTTTTAAATTGTGATCTTATCTACAGTTGCTAAAAGAATGAGATTAAACCCACTTCTGTGGGTCTCATTTTTTGTGGGGAAAGTAGTAGGTATCATCTTGAAATAAGTATAACTGTAATATGTAGAATGCCACTTCTAAGCTGGTGTCAGAGAAAGATAATTTAGGAAGGGACAGTGTCAAAGTGTCTAGCGGTACAAACTGAGAGGCTAATGAGCCAAAGTGATTTTTCCGCTGTTTTCTTGGAATATCAAATTTGAGGCTGTGTACTGTACAGCTTGTGATCTTAGTGTTCATAGTGATTTTCCTAGATACAAGCTATCCATAATTCTCTTGTATATAATAATAGCAATGAGAGTGATAATACCAGTTATGATTTATCATAGCTAAATCAGAGTACCTGGCTGGCCACTTGAAAACACAGCATTAATCTTGTGAAGGATATTGGTGTATTGGGTTACAATACTTTACTTTTAGGACTAAGCAACTCTTCTTTTTCAGCAAATCTATGAGTGCCCTTTCATAGAGATAAGATTTATGCTACAAGACTCACATAAGAATAGCAAACAGATTATGAGTTCTTCCTATATACCAACAATTTTCAAAGTGATTTATATCCATTGCTCTTATCAATGCCTAAATGCCTTCGAAGGCAAATAGTATCCCATTTTTCAGATTAAGTAATTGAAATTTAGAGAGATAACTCCTCCAAAATTATCCAAATAAGTGTCAAAGCTAGAATCTGAACCCATACCTGCCCAAACAATTACCAATTATGCAATATACTATATTTCAATTACTATTAAAATAGGCAAAATTCTAACATGGGAAGAAAGCTGGATTGAACAGGACACAGAAGGCATCTCAACCTGGCTTAGTAACTTACCGTATTGGTAACTACCTAGGTATCTTAGGTACTCTAAGCTTTAATTTCCATACCTATATATTGGAAATAATACAACCCGGTTTACATATCAAATAAGGCTGTTGGAAAGAAAGTTTAATTCTGTGTACATGGAAGTGCATTTTATATTGTGAAGCTTTATAAAAAATTCTTTTTAAAAAATTTTTGCTGCTGGCAATGTAATAATCTCAATAGTCCATGAAGGTCATTTATTTAACAGGTGAGAAAAGTGAGACTGAAAGATAAAGTAACAAACTCTAACTTACAAGTTAGTAATGATATGCTAGCAACCCAGATAATACAGTCCCATTTCTTAACCAAGCTATGATACTGCCTTTCTAGGTAAAGTAAGCTATGCATTATGTTGGTGCAATGTTTGTAATTAAGGGTGTGTTAAATAAGCCATACCATACAGATTTTGCAGTTCTTGACTTGCAGGGAAGACTAAACATTTGGGGAAGAATTAAGTTTTTGCTTCACATGTGGTCACTTTGAAAACTGTCTGTTGCCTGGCTGGTGTGGCTCAGTTGGTTGAGCATCATCTGCCCTTGTACCTGGAGGTCACTGGTTCAATTCCAGTTCAGGGCACATGCCTGGGTTGCTTGCTTGACCCGTAGTAGGTGGCATGCAGGAGGCAGCTGATCAGTGTTTCTCTCTGATGATTCTCTCTCCCTCTCCCTTCCTCTCTCTTAAATCAACAAAATCATCCTATATAATAAAAACCTAATATGCAAATTGTCCCCTTGGGCTGGCAGTCGACTGGGAGTTTGACCGCTCACTATGGCGTGCACTGACCATCAGGGGCAGCGTGAAATATGGCGGGCATCAGCAATGCGGGGCTGGCAGCAGGCAGCAGTGGAGGTGCTGCTGGCCCCGATGGGCCCCAAGAAGAGCAGAACCGCAGTGTGATGGTGGAGCAGGTGAGCGGGCGGTGCCAAGCCAAGGAAGGTGCAAGCGGGGGATCCCCATTGCCCGGCAGATGCCACCAGCGATGGCATCAGGGGTGGGGCCACCACCCAGCTCCCAGGCACTGAGGGAGAAAGTGCAAATAGCAATATTAAAATGTTTCTTCTAATTATTTTCCTTTCAATGTGCACGAATCCGTGCACTGGACCACTAGTATTAAAAATAAAGAAAAACTATTGCCGAAGCTGGTTTGGCTCAGTGGATGGAGCGTCGGCCTGCGGACTGAAGGGTCCCAGGTTCGATTCCGGTCAAGGGCATGTACCTGGGTTGCGGGCATATCCCCTGTGGGAGATGTGCAGGAGGCAGCTGATCGATGTTTCTCTCCCATCGATGTTTCTAACTCTCTATTCTCTCTCCCTTCCTCTCTGTAAAAAATCAATAAAATATATTAAAAAAAATAAAGAAAAACTATTAACACAACGGAGTACTACTGGTTGTAAAAAAAAACAAAAAAAAAACAAAAAAAAACAAAACAGAAAATATCATCTTTTTTTAATATTATGCTAAATGAAATAAGCCAGTCAGAGAAAAACAAATATCATATGATCTCACTTATATGTGGAATCTAATGAGCAAAATAATTTAATAAACAAAATAGAAATAGCAGCATAGGTACATAGAACAATCTGACAGCTGTCAGAGAGGAGGGGGCTTGGGGGGCTGGGTGAAAAGGGTGAAGGGATTAAGCAATATATATATATGAAACACATAGGCAACAGTATGGTGATAGCGAGAGGGAAAGGGACATGGAGGGGGGGTGGAGGTGTGCAAAGGGGGTATAAATAGGGATGGAAAGAGACTTTACTTTGGATGATGGGTGCCTGATGCAGTGTGTAGATGATGTTTTATTCAGTTGTACTCTTGAAACCTCTATGGTTTTGTTAGCCATTGTCACTCCCAATAAATTCAATGAAAAATAAAAATAAAAACTATCTATTGAAATTATTTTTTGTTTATTTTTTATTTTTTTAATTTTCTTTATTGATTAAGGTATTACATATGTGTCCTTATCCTCCCATTGCCCCCCCCCCACACTCATACTCTCACACCCTTGGGGTCTATGTCCATTAGTTATGCTTATATGCATGCATACAAGTCCTTTGGTTGATCTCTCCCTTTTACCTCCACCATCCCTTACCTTCCCTCTGAGGTTTGATGGTCTGATCAATGCTTCTCTGTCTCTGGATCTGTTTTTGTTCATCAGTTTATATTGTTCATTATATTACACAAATGAGTGAGATCATGTGATATTTATCTTTCTCTGACTGACTTATTTCACTTAGCATAATGCTCTCCGGGTCCATCCATGCTGTTGCACATGATAGGAGTCCCTTCCTTTTTACAGCAGCATAGTATTCCATTGAGTAGATGTACCGCCATTTTTTAATCCACTCATCTGCTGATGGGCACTCAGGCTGTTTCCAAATCTTAGCTATTGTAAATTGTGCTGCTATGAACATAGGGGTGCATATATCCTTTCTGATTGGTGTTTCTAGTTTCTTGGGATATATTCCTAGAAGTGGGATCGCAGGATCAAATGGGAGTTCCATATTTAGTTTTCTGAGGAAACTCCATGCCGTTCTCCACAGTGGCTGCCCCAGTCTGCATTCCCACCAGCAGTGCATGAAGGCCTCTTTTTCTCCACATGCTCGCCAGCACTTGTCATTTGTTGAATTGTTGATGATAGCCATTCTGACAGGTGTGAGATGTTACGACATTGTCGTTTTGATTTGCATCTCTTGGATGATTAGTGACTGAGCATGTTTTCATATGTCTCTTGGCCTTCCTTATGTCCTCTTTCGAAAAGTATTATTTAGGTCCTTTGCCCATTTTTTTTAAATTTATTTTTTATTGCTTAAAATATTACAAAGCGTAGTACATTTATCTCCTTTTTTTCCCCTTGACCTTCCCCCAGTCTCCCCTAACCCCAGTGTCTTGTGTCCATTGGTTAGGCTTATATGTATGCATACAAGTTCTTTGGTTGATCTCTTACCCCCCTGCAACCCTCCCCCGCCTTCCTGCTGTAGTTTGACAGTCTGTTTAATGCTGCTCTGCCGCTTTATCTATTTTTGTTCATCAGTTTATAATGGTCTTAATTATCCATAAATGAGTGAGATCATGTGGTATTTTTCTTTCACTGACTGGCTTATTTCACTTAGCGTAATGCTCTCCAGTTCCATCCATGCCGTTGCAAATGGTAAGAGTTCCTTCTTTTTTACAGCAGCATAGTATTCCATCGTGTAGATGTACCACAGTTTTCTAATCCATTCATCCATTGATGGGCACTTAGACTGTTTCTAAATCTTAGCTATGGTAAATTGTGCCATTTTTTGATTGGATTGTTTATCTTCCTTTTGTTAAGTTGTATGAGTTCCCTGTAAATTTTGGAGATTAAACCCTTATCAGTGAAAACATTGGCAAATATGTTCTTCCATGAAGTGGGTTTTCTTGCTGTTTTGTTGATGGTTTCTTTTGCTGTGCATAAGCTTTTTATTTTGATTTAGTCCCATTTGTTTATTTTCTCTTTAGTTTCCATTGCCCTAGGAGCTGTATTGGTGAAGATATTGATGTGGCATATATCTGAGATTTTGCTGCCTGTGGATTCTTCTAAGATTAGTAATTGAATTGTATATTTATATTAAATCAAAATGAGTGCTATCCTATATGGAGGCACAGAAATATAGGTGAGAAAAATGGAAATGCATATCAAAAAGCAAGCCTTGTGATTATTATGCTAAGACTTTGTAATCTCTTCTTTACTCCTATTGTAAACTCAGAATATTAGTATCTTCCTTTTTCCCTGAGATAACTGTAGTTTTATCTACCTGGTAAACCAAATTCAAAATTGAACTTACTTTTCTCTTCTCTCACCTTTAACATTCAGGTTGCCACTAAATCTATATTTTGCACTCAGAAAACAACAGAAACTTCTTAAATGGATTCTTGTCTCCAGATTCTCCTCATATCATCTCCACCAGTGCCATCAGGGTTACTGTCCTTAAAACAAAAACAGGCTCCACCTCTGCTTCAATATTTCTGTTTAGTCTATTATTTTTAGGGTAAAATCCAAACTCCTTATCATGGTATGCAAAGCCTTTTGTATTCTAGCCACAATTTTTTCTCCACTTATAGCAACCTCATAAATCTGGTAGCCCTGAATATGTCCTCCTTGTCTAAATGCCTCATGTCCTTACCTGTCTCTCCTTCTGTTTATAACTACTTTCTCGGGCAAGCTCCCATTCCTCTTTTGAAGCCAAACTCAAACATTGCCACTTCTTAAATCTTTTCCTGGGGTAAAAAATAAAAGAAATGTAAGAGAGAAATAAAGAATTAAATGCTTTTCCTTCCCCTGATCCCTCCCTAGGCAGATGGTCACACTTTCTTGAGATGTCCTGGCATTATGTTTTTATATGACATTTTTATTTTAGGATAATTTTAGATTCATAGGAAACTAGCAAAGATAGTAGAAAGGGTTAGCACACACTTCATATCATTTCCCCTGTTAACATCTTACATTGCTATGGTACATTTATCACAAATAATGAGTCAATATTGATACATTATTATTAACTGAAGTTCATACTTTATTCAGATTATTTTTTTCAGTTTTCCCCACTGCTCATTTTCTGTCGTAGGATTCCATACAGGATACCACATTATATTTAGTGATCATTTCTTTTTAGACTCCTTTTGGATGTGGCAGTTTCTCACACTTACCTTATTTTTATTATCTTGACAATTTTGAAGAGCATTTGTCAGGTATTTTGTAGAATTCCTCCTCAATTGGGATTGGTCTGATGTTTTTCTCACAATAAGATGGGTTATGGGTTTCTTGGGGCGTGTATAACAGAGGCGAAGTGCCGATCTCATCATGTGATATCAAGGATATGTGCTATCAGCATGACTTATCATTGTGATGTTGACCTTCATCACCCTGCTGAAATAGTGTTTGTCAAGTTTCTCCATTAATAGCTCACTCTTTTATCCTTTTCCACACTTTCCCCTTTGGGAGGAAGCCATAATTAAAAAGTGAGGAATTAAGCTTCATCTCCTTAAAGATGAAGTATCTACATAAATTGCTTGAAATTCTGCATGGCCAATTTGTCTACTCTCCCCCAATATACTAGTACAAATTTCTCAAGTTTTCGCCAAGGGAATGTCTTTTAGTTGGTTCATGTGTTCCTTTGACATGGCCACATCTCTCTCTGTGTGTATGTATGTATGTGTGTAGAGGAAACTTCTTTACTTTTTATTTCCAGGCTCATCTTAAATATTCACCACCTCAGTCGTTCCTAGAATAAGCTATTACTTCAAACCCTGATCCTTTTATTAGAGAAAGGTATACCAGAACCCAATATTATATTTACATTCCTATTATATAACCCTCATAAATTTACATTTTACTTATTTTTTCTCTCCCATGAGAATGTCTTACAATGGCCATATTCTTCTGGATAGGAATAAATCCTTTACATATGTAACCTTCCATTCTTCTTTAGTTATTTGGTGCATTTATAATCTTTTTTCTGTACAACTAGATTGTAAAAGTCATTGAAATATTTCATATATGCCTCACAGGCCCTGAAGCAGCCAATTATGTTTTATGATTCTAGGGCTGAACTCTGTGCTGGTACCTTTCCCAAATTCTTCTTTTTTGCATTAAAAGTTATCTTTCTATGTTTACCTCATCTAATAATAAATATGAGTGTTTGAATTAAAACTTTGGCAAGGGACTAACCCTTTACACTGTAGCCTGGCACATAATACACTGTCAACTTGTTATGGTGTAAAGAATAGAAAACAGGGCCTTCGTTCATTTTAATGAAAATCATCCATTTGGTCATTAATACTCTTCACTTACTAGCTAGCTCATGAGAAGAAAGGAGATGTATTAGCTCACAAAAATGAAAACAGAATTTAGTCAAGGATAAAAATTATATCATTAAAAGTCTTTATGTGTCTCTTGCCTTTATACTGATTATCTTTGAACATTGTCATTTCTTTTTCTAACTCCCATTATATTATGTAACTCTAGAACACATCATATTCTCATATTATACACATGTTTGTACTAATATTATTCAATGACCAAACAGACCTCTGAGGACATATTTTATATCTCTGATTTACTGCATCTCTCCTGGAAGTAGCAAAAATTACTTTTAACGTCTGTATATTTTCCATTTTCTTGAACACTCAAAGACAAGTAAATCTCAAAAAAAAATTATATGTGACCCTTATTAGGTTATCCACACAACCACAAATCAATTCAAGGTGTTGGAGTACCCTGGTCAGAAAGGGTCATTTGATTATCACTGTAGTTGAATTGTGCCTGAGCCATACAGTACTACACAGTACTTGCAACTCAGTCAAACCACAATCTAATGCAAAAGTTTGCTTAGGTCTGCTGGCTCATTTTAGGTATTGCATCATATTGTTCTTTAAGATGAATTTTCCAAATAAAGTAATTTTAATTCCACATCTTTAGTACAATTCATTTACAACATATCCTAAAATATCTGTTTCCTGTGGCTTTGTAACAAACCATCTAAAAACTTGGTGGCTTCAGTAAATATCTATTTCTCATTTTTATTCAGTGTTTAGCACTTCCAAGTTGGGATTAGTTGGGAAGCTCTGTTACTTTAGACTTGGCTTCTTCATAAACCTGAAGGTCAGCTGACTATCATTTTAGCTAGGTTGGCCTTGATAATTTGAATGACGTAGCTCTGCTCCACATGCCTCTCATCCTCCAACAACTAAGCCTGGGCATGTTTTCAAATATCATATTTGAGTGCAAGGTCACTTGGCATTGTATGTTATTCTGCCCTTGACTGGAGGGAAATGCAAAGTTACCCAGAAAAGAATATGGGTGCAGGGAAGGGGAAATGAATCATGGACATTGGCATGTGATTTTAAAAGAATGAAATAAGGGATCAGATCTATGACATGCCTTTCGGATGCTGATTATTGAAGGGAAAAGCAATGTAATTATTATAAGAGACTGTTCATGTCATTAAATTTACAGAGTAAAATGGGATACAAAAAGGAATCATACCCAATTGTAAACTGAGACTTCTAGGGGAAAAAAAGACATTTGATCTTATTATAGTTATCGAGTAAAAACTTGGGTGAATAATATAATTATTACATTGATTTTTAGAATAATTGTTAAAAAAACAAAATGGTTATTTGGCTGGACATGTATAATTTAGCTATCTTTTAAAAGTGAATGAAATAAGCTTCTTAAACTGCTAATGGGTCTTCTTTAGTAAATAAAATATCCTTATAAAAATAAGCTCTAGATGTACCATTTCATAGTTTAATTTTTTACCTATTAGGTAAAGTTAGTAAGAAATTAAAAGAATACTTATAGTCAGTAGCTTGTTATTCTGTAAGAATTTTGACGCAGATAATTTTTATTTGTGAAAAAGAGTATGTGTACATTTTAGACCTATATTTATTTGCCTTTTGGTGAACAAAAAACCCTCTTTTTTATACTGTCAAAAAACTATAAAGTTTTTATTCTGCACAATTTGATTTTATACCCATTTATACTTATCTGAGGATTGAGATGGGACCTCAATGGAGACAAGTTCCTCACCACCGCCACGCTATCTGAATACAGTTTTTGCTTAAATTAGGTGAGAATATATCTACACAGACTTTTATCTCTAATCTGAACATGGAATTTCATGTGAATCTTCTACAAAGAATACACACCAAGAAAGACCTTCAAAGGAAAGAGTGATGTAGCACAATTCAAGAGGCACAGAACTTTCTTAAGTGGGGTCATTCATGGAATAAATCCACAAAGGAAGCAGTGATGTTATGCACTTCATACAGCACCATATGGAAATATTATACACGAACTATTTCTCAAAAGGAGTGGCCAAATATGAGAATAGAAAGCATGCTGTATAAACTTTGTATTTTTAATGTATGATATATAGAACAATGGTAAAAATTCTGGAACCATTAGATAGATTATAGATTGTACTTCAAAAGATATGGAAAATAACATAGCATGGAAATTGAACCCTTTGCACAATTTTAAAATCCCAGTTCACTGTGAGAAAAATAGCCATAGCAGGTACACAGAGATGCTTAAATATTTCCCTCATAAATTTTCTTCCTATTTGAGAAATGTTAAATTATCTGTTAGTTTTGAATAGAACATAATTCTCTCATAATACACAGGTGTTGACATCTTTACTAGGAATTTTGCTCTAAATAATATTTTACTTAGGTGTTCAAAAGAGCAACAGGAATTTGGAAAAGATATTACTGATTACTACCTTTAAAAGAAAAAGTAGATGTATCTTATTATTATTATTATTATTATTATTATTAGTTAAGGTATTAGAAATGTGTCCTCATCCCCCCATTAACCCCCAACCTCCCCCCACACACACACACACTCATGCTCTCATCCCCCTGTTGTCCATGTCCATTGGTTTGGCTTATATACATGTATACAAGTCCTTCGGTTGATCTCTTCCCCTTACCTCCGCCCTCCCCTACTTTCCTTCTGGGGATTGATAGCCTGATCGCTGTTTCTCAGTCTTTGGGTATGTCCCTTTTCATCAGTCTATGTTGTTCTCTATAATCCACAAATGAGTGAGATCATGTGGTATTTATCTTTCTCTGACTGGCTTATTTCACTTAGCATAATGCTCTCCAGTTCCATCCATGCTGTTGCAAAAGGCAAGAGTTCCCTTTTTTTTTACCGCAGCATAGTATTCCATTGTGTAGATTTACCACAATTTTTAATCCACTCATCTGCTGATGGGCACTTAGGCTGTTTCCAAATCTTAGCTATGGTGAATTGTGCTGCTATGAACATAGGGGTGCATATATCCTTTCTGACTGGTGTTTCTGGTTTCTTGGGATATATTCCTAGTAGTGGGATCACTGGGTCAAATGGGAGTTCCATTTTTAGTCTTCTGAGGTAGCTCCATACTGTTCTCCACAGTGGCTGCACCAGTCTACATTCCCACCAGCAGTGCAGAAGGGTTCCTTTTTCTCCACATCCTCTCCAACACTTGTCGTTTGTTGATTTGTTGATGATAGCCATTCTGACAGGTGTGAGATGATAACGCATTGTCGTTTTGATTTGCATCTCTCGTATAATTAGTGACTTTGAGCAAGTTTTCATATGTCTTTCGGCCTTCTGTATGTCCTCTTTCGAAAAGTGTCTATCTAGGTCCGTTGCCCATTTTTTTATTGGATTGTTTATCTTCCTTTTGTTAAGTTTCATGAGATTCCTGAAAATGTTGGAAATTAAACTCTTATCAGTGGTATCATTGGCAAATATGTTCTCCCATGTAGTGGGTCTTCTTGTTGTTTTGTTGATGGTTTCCTTTGCTGTGCAAAAGCTTTTTATTTTGATGTAGTCCCATTTGTTTATTTTCTCTTTAGTTTCCATTGCCCTAGGAGCATTATCAGAGAAGAAATTTCTTTGGCATAAGTTTGCTATTTCGCTGCCTGTGGATTCCTCTAGTATTTTTATGGTTTCCCATCTTACGTTTAAGTCTTTTATCCATTTTGAGTTTATTTTTGTGTATGGTGTGAGTTGGTGATCTAGTTTCATCCTTTTGCATGTATCTGTCCAATTTTCCCAACACCATTTATTGAAAAGACTGTCTTGACTCCATTGTATGCTCTTGCCTCCTTTGTCCAATATTAATTGGGCATAGTGGTTTGGGTCGATTTCTGGGGTCTCTATTCTATTCCATTGATCTATATGTCTGTTCTTGTGCCAGTACCAAGCTGTTTTAAGAACAGTGGCTTTGTAATACAGTTTGATATCTGGTATTGAGATCCCACCTACTTTGTTCTTTCTCAGGATTGCTGCAGCTATTCGGGGTCTTTTTTTATTCCAGATGAATTTTTGGAACATTCGTTCTAGATTTGTGAAATATGCCGTTGGTAATTTAATGGGGATTACATTGAATCTATAAATTGCTTTGGGTAGTATGGACATTTTGATGATGTTGATTCTACCAATCCATGAACACGGTATATTCTTCCATCTGTTTATGTCTTCCTCTATCTCTTTTTTCAGTGTCCTGTAGTTTTCAGCATATAAGTCTTTTACCTCCTTAGTTAAGTTTATTCCTAGGTATTTTAGTTTTTTTGGTGCAATGGTAAATGGGATTGCTTCTGTAGTTTCACTTTCTGTAAGTTTACTATTGGTGTAAAGAAATGCCATGGATTTCTTAGCATTAATATTGTATACTGCTACATTGCGGAATTCATTTATTAAGTCTAATAATTTTTTGATGGAGTCTTTAGGGTTCTGTATGTACAGTATCATGTCATCTGCAAATAAGGACAGTTTTACTTCTTCTTTTCCAATCTGGATGCCTTTTATTTCTTCTTCGTGTCTGATCGCAACAGCTAGTACTTCCAGTACTATGTTGAACAGGAGTGGTGAGAGGGGGCATCCCTGTCTTGTTCCTGTTTTTAGGGGGAATGGTTTTAGTTTTTGCCCATTGATTATGATGTTGGCTGTGGGTTTATCATATATGGCTTTTATTATGTTGAGGTATGATCCCTCAATTCCTATCTTGCTGAGAGGTTTTATCAAGAAAGGGTGTTGGATTTTGTCAAATGCTTTTTCCGCATCAATTGATATGACTATGTGGTTTTTTTCTCTCAATTCGTTTATGTGATGTATCACGTTTATTGATTGGCGGATATTGTACCATCCTTGCATCCCTGGGATAAATCCTACTTGGTCATGGTGTATGATCTTTTTGAGGTACTGCTGGATCCGATTTGCTAGGATTTTGTTGAGGATTTTGGCATCTATGTTCATGAGGGATATTGGCCTATTATTCTCTTTCATTGTATTGTCTTTATCTGGTTTTGGGATTAGGGTGATGTTGGCTTCATAGAATGAGCTGGGAAGTGTTCCTTCCTCTTGGATCTTTTGACATAGTCTGAGGAGGATAGGTTTTAGTTCTTCCTTGAATGTTTGGTAAAGCTCCCCTGTGAAGCCATCTGGCCCTGGGCTTTTGTTTGCTGGAAGCTTTTTGATTACTGCTTCGATTTCCTCCATAGTTATTGGCCTATTGAGATTTTTAGATTCTTCCTGGTTAAGTTTTGGAAGGTTGTATTTTTCTAGGAATATGTCCATTTCCTCCAGGTTGTCTAGTTGGAGTAGAGTTGTTCATAATATTTTCTAACAATCCTTTGTATTTCTATGGGGTCTGTTGTTATTTCTCCTCTTTCATTTCTGATTTTGTTTATTTGGGTCCTCTCTCTTTGTTTCTTGGTAAGCCTGGCTAGAGGTGTATCAATCTTGTTTATCCTTTCAAAGAACCCGCTCTTGGTTTTGTTGATCTTTTGTATTGTTTTTGGTCTCTATGTCGTTTATCTCCGCTCTGATCTTTGTTATTTCCTTCCTTCTGCTTACAGTGGGCTTTTTTTGTTGCTCTCTTTCTAACTCTTCAAGTTGTAGAGTTAGGTCATTTATTCTCATTGTTTCTTGTTTCTTGCAGTAGGCTTGTAGAGCTATGAACTTCCCTCTCAAGACTGCTTTTGTTGTGTCCCATAGGTTTTGGATTGTTGTGTTTTCATTCTCATTTGTTGCCATGATGTTTTTTATTTCTTCTTTGATCTCACTGGTAACCCAGTCATTGTTTAATAGCATGCTATTTAGTCTCCATGTGTTTGATTTTTTTGGATTGTTTTTGTTGTAGTTGATTTCCAGTTTTATGCCTTTGTGGTCTGAGAAGATGCTTGATATGATTTCAATTTTCTTGAATTTGAAGAGACTTTGTCTGTGACCCAATATATGGTCTATCTTTGAAGATGACAAATGTGCACCTGAGGAGAATGTATATTCTGTGGCTTTGGGGTGAAATGTTCTGAAGATGTCAATTAATTCCATCTGATCTAGTGAGTCATTTAAGATTGATGTTTCTTTGCTGAGTTTCTGTTTAGAGGATTTTTCCAGTGGAGATAATGGGGTGTTAAGGTCCCCTACTATGATTGTATTGCTGTCAATCTCTCCCTTGATCTCCTCCAGAAGATTTCTTACGTATTTGGGTGCTCCTATATTGGGTGCATATATATTTACCAGAGTTACTTCTTCTTGTTGGACTGCTTCCTGTAGTATTAGGAAGTGGCCTTCTTGATCTCTTTTTATGTCCTTCACTTTGAGATCTAATTTGTCAGATATAAGTATTGCTACCCCGGCTTTTTTTTCACATCCATTGGCCTGAAAAACCTTTTTCCATCCCTTCACCATCAGTCTGTGTGCGTCTTTTTTTCTGAGATGGGTTTCCTGTAGACAGCAGATATATGGGTCATGTTTTCTTATCCACTCATTTACCCTATGCCTTTTGACTGGGGAATTTAATCCATTTACATTTAAAGTTATTATTGATAGAAACTTGTTAGTCGCCATTTTTGTTCTTTACCGCTGCGTTCCTTCTTTGTTTCCTGTTTTTTTCTATTTACAGCAGACCCTTTAGCATTTCTTGCATTGCTGGTTTGGTTTTAATAAACTCCCGTAGACCGTTTTTTTCTGTGAAGCTCCTGATTTGACCCTCAATTTGGATTGATAGCCTTGCTGGGTACAGTATTCTTGGATTCAGACCCTTCCTTTGCATGACTTTGTATATTTCATTCCATTCCCTTCTTGCCTGATGTGTTTCTGTTGAGAAATCGGTCGCTAGTCTGATGGGGGATCCTTTGTAGGTAACTTTCTGTCTCTCTCTGGCTGCTTTTAAGATTCTTGCTTTGTCATTGGTGTTTGCCAATTTAATTATTATGTGCCTTGGCATCGGTCTTTTCGGGTTCATTTTGTTTGGGACTCTGTGAGCTTCTTGGATTTGTGTGAGTTTTTTCCTCTCTATCTCAGGGAAATTTTCTGTTACTATTTTTTCAAACAGGTTTTCTATTCCTTGCTCAGTTTCCTCTCCTTCTGGCACCCCTATTATTCAGATGTTGTTTCATTTAGCATTGTCCCAGAGTTCTCTTAGGCTCTCCTCCTGCTTTTTAATTTTTTTTTTTCTAGAAGCTGTTCTGTTTGGGTATTTTTTTCTACCTTGTCTTCTAGCTCGCTGATGCGGTATTCTGCTTCTTCTAGTCTACTGTTGATGCTTTCTATTGAGTTCTTTATGGCAGTGATGTCATTTTTCATTTCTTCTTGGTTTCTCTTCATTTCCTCTTGGTTCTTCATTTCCTCTTGGTTCCTACACATATTGTTGAATTGGTCTTCCATTCTTTTCATCCACCTTATGGCCATTTCTCTGAATTCTTTCTCTGACAGGTTGCTTGCCTCCATTGCCTCCATTTCGTTTACTTCCTTTTCTGATGATGCCTGTTTTTCTTTCATATTTGGGTTGTTTCTTTGTTTCACTATGATTTCTCTTCTCAAGGTGTTTGGTTATGTAGTTCTCTCTCTGCTGCACTGATTCAAAGGCACAAAATACAACACAACAAGGCACAATGTACAAGGCACCGAACTAAATGCATTCACGATATTAATAACCCCAAATAAAGGTGACCCCCCCGAGCGAAGAGAATTAGGGGATAAAGAAGAAAAAAGAGAAAAAGATTAAAGAGAAAAATAAAAAACAAAAAGGAGTGCCGAAATGAGATTGGGAAAAGGGAGAGAATAAAAAAAAAACGAAGAGACAAAAAAAAAAGTAAGAGAATGAAATAGAGGTGGGGAAGAGGCGGTTTGTATGGGGAGAAAACTCCAAGAGAACCGCAACCAATCTCAATGAACTCCAGCAGCAGATCCCTGGAGACTAATGCAAACTACAAACAACCACCAATATCAAGCGAGGCAAGGGAAAACAGAAGCACAAAGATAACCAGATAAAGAAAAAGTAAGGAAAACAGAAAAATGAAAATGAAAAACAAAACAATTTCCCACACAAGCATAAAAAACCCCAATATACTCAAAATCAAGCAAACACTAGCAAAACAACAGAGAGAGAGAGAAAAAAAATTAGATAGTGAAGAAAGATAAGAGAGAGGTGTATATGGATTTAGAGCGAGGGATTGGAAATTAGATATATAAGTAGGGTGAAATTTAGACAGTGGGTAGAAAGAAGGAATAGGGAAAATCCAAAGCAGGAATAGGGTAAGAGAAACAGGACAACAAAAGGGGAAAAGTGAGGAAGAGAGTTTTGGCTTAAGGGTAAATGTGAGATAGAGAGAAATGATGCTAAAGGAACGATGGAAATAGAGTGTAGAACACTAATCCCAAAATAAATAAAAATAAAAAAAAATAAAAAAATGACACTTGAAAAAATGGTAAAAGGATAGCAATAATACTGGTTAAAAAATGTAGTAATTAAAAAGGTAAAATCAAGTGATAAAAAAATAAAAAATAATAAAATAGGTTCTTAATGAAATGGTGAAAAAAGAATTAAAAAAATTATATATATATATATATATTCAGAAGTGAAGGTGCTTCAGATTTTCCACTCTTCTTTTTGGCACGCCTTAGTCCTGCCAGGCATTCAGGGGAGTGTTGAACTTCCCTGCGATACACTGTCCCTCCGTGCAGTAAACCACAGACCTGATTTTAAGGCAGGTTGTATTTGTTTACCAGACTGCCTTTATTTGTGATCACAGAAGAGACAGTTCGTGGCTCTGCCTCTGGGTGGCAGTGTGTCTGGATTGACCTCCGAGGCTATAAGTCCTCTCTATCAGTAGGTTTTTTTTTTTTTTTTCTCTATGGTATTTGGAACTGATTCGGGAAAGACCACTGCCCAGAGCTGGTTCCTTGCCACTGCCCGCTGTTTCCCAGGCTCCCCAAAAAGAACTTTCCCCTACAGGCTCTGCGAATGACCCCAACTGGGGAATCCCATGCACTGGGTTTAATAATAAAATGCACAGATCTAAGGGGAACTGTAACAAGAGCCTGATAGTTGTGCGAATTCGCAAGCCTCCACCTTCCAGGTCTGCGCACAGTCTCCGTGAGCAGTCTCTGCGCGCCCACTCGCCCCTGGCACCAAGCAGCCAGCAGATTGCCAAAGTCCAGGGCTGCTTTTTTACATCCAGTCCAGCTATGGGCTTATTTTTAGCGTTCCCTTCTGCCAGCAGCCCTGTGGGGCCCCTTCCCCACTCGTGGGTCACGCTGGTCCCAGTAGCTGCGGACTCTGTGGGGCGCAGATTTTGCCCCGCGTGCGCGAGCTCGGTTCTCTCTCCAACCTGAATTGCAAATCGCACCTTTAGGGGTTGTCTAACCTTTCCGTGAGAAGAATCAGTGCTCTTCTGAGTTCACGCAGTCACGCTGCTTGCGATCCCTTGTTTCCAGGTTAGTAGCTGGTCTCTGGATGCAGGCAACAACCACTCAAGATGGCGCAGTCTCCACTGCTTAGCTGGCACACCATGAGAGGCTTCAGCTGCAGTCTCTAACCGTCCTTTTTTTCCTGGAGGTTCTTGGTCTTTCCTAGCTGCAGACAGTCTCTCAGCTGAAAATCCTCTGCCTATTCGGGCTGTATGTTACCCGTTTCAGCTGCTCACCCTTATCTGCTCCAGGACAAGGCACAGGACACGTCCATTTATACCACCGCCATTTTCCCTCTCCATAGATGTATCTTTATAATTTCTTTTTTTTCTCTTTTTCTTACACATGATTTAAGATAAACTTAAAATGTACCTGAGCTGGCTGAGTGAAGTGTGATGATAATAAGTATCTCCTATCCTTGCTTTTCAATGCGGGATATCATTGCCCATTACTTTAGAAATATTTTTTACTGTACTCTCCGTTCCTTTGATTTCTGGCTAGACATAAAACAATTTCCAGAAAATCTGAAGGCATTGAAAATACCCTCCCTACTTATGTGGGTGGAAAATCACCAGCAAGTATATGATAATTATATGTTGATGAAAAATAAAAAAAATATATTTAAGATACTTTTTAAACTTGTTGATTGAAAACTATATTTTTCAGAGAACAAAAGTAAATGTGTATAATTTAATTTGCTCATTGAATTAGTATGGCATACATTTTATTTATAAAGTCATTATGAATTTAATTGTTTTAGAAATGCTAGTATAGAAAGAATTGGAATCTGCTGATCTTCAAGCAATTTATTACATATATATAATAATTTAAGTAGAGCAGACAAGAACTGGAAGAGGAGAATCCATCAATTTTATTGTAATACAAAGGAAGTTCTTATGTTTCCTGGACTTCTTGCCCTTAACAATTCAAAATGCCCTTTTTCAGAAAAAAAAATGCATTAAAAATGGTAGACAGACCAAACTCATCTTATATGAATTTTATACTTGGAAATATATATGATTCCTTTCCTTTTCTTAAAGAGGCTGAAAAGTAATTTGCTTCCATCTTGGAGGACAGAATTTATCTGTGGAGCTCTCCAAACTCAGTAGACCTGATTAAGTAATGATAGAGAGCTGCCACTGTAACAAATCGGCACAAAAAGACAAACAAAAAGCAAGCAAACTACAGATACTAGTAAGGATCACCCTAGTGTTCTAAGAGCAGGGCTTTCAACACATTGCATTGTAAAAACACATAGTTCTTCACAGAAAATACTATTAATAGAGACACGAAGATATCTGGGAAGAGTGTATTCTGACATGTATACTGTTTTATATAGTATAAACATTTATATAGAACAGGGTGTTAAAGCAGAGCTGAGATTCCCCATACTCTCAGACCACTCGGTTAACGAATGCTCCGTCAAATGTACCATCATAATTACTTAGGAGCCTGTTAAAAGTGCAGAATTCTGACCTCATCAGGTTCACAAACCAGAACCTGCAATTTATAGTTTACTAAGTGATTGATACAGACTTTAAGCATTACTGCTCAGTGAGATACTGTTTGCTTGTTGTTTGTTTTCGTTAATAGCAGAAGCTTTTCATCAATTCTATGTATAAATCAAATACTTAAAACTGTAAAAGTGGAGCATTCCTGGAAGAAGGATTCCCAGATCACACTAATCAAAGCCCCTGCTTGTTTCTTGGAGTGACCCAAAACATCTGTAAATCTCCTAAAGATCCACAATGGACAGTGCTGAAACCATTTATCCTAGTCCTATAGAGCACTGGCAGGACAATTGTACCTCACTCCCACAAAATCATGGTGATAAACTTCTAAATTAAACCCTAAATTGTCTAAAAGAATTGTACATCCATCTACATTTCAGCTTTCAATTTAAGTCCGTATTATATCAATCTCCTGTTGGGCGTGAGTGGCTCCAAGGGCGATCCAAAGACTGGCAATATGTCTGAATATATTTCATTGTTCCGTAGGGAATGGTGAATGGAGGGAATAAATAAAGCAGTCTGGTAGCCATGAAAAAGTCTCAAAGCTTTAGAATACTAGTAATGTATGTCTTAAATATACAAAATTAGTGAAATAAGATATACATGCATGTGAGCATGTGCGTGCGCGTGTGATCACGCGCGTGCGCACACACAGACACACACACACACACACACACACCTGGGTTGCATGAATAAATTTCAAATTGTCATATAGAGATCCTAAATTTAAAATCATGTAAAATGTATGTGGAAAGTAAAAAGAAACTTGAATAATCTTAAGTGAAGACTGCAAGGAAGCTAACCACATACTAGTGGAATTAAGAACTTCATCAGGGTGCTCATAACAAAAATACCATGAGAGAAAATTGAATCTGTAGAGAATAGAATTGAGGAACTAATCCTTTTGCAATGCAGACCAAAACTATGGAATTATAAACCTGAAAGTGATATAGAAAATTAAATGAAAGAGAATGTTTTATACAGTTGTGTTTGCCAAAGACAAAACCACAACCAATGAAAGAGATGAAAATTGAATTGAGCTGTAAAAAAAGTTTCATAATTTTTTGAAGAATCAACCCGGTATTTTAATTTTATTTGCTGCAAACATCTAATTAGAACAAGTTATTAAACCAACTAAAGATGTGTACTTAAGTACAAAAATCAAGTAGATCTTAGACTTCTCCATAACATAACACTAGCAGGATTTAAAGCAATGTCTAAATTTTAATTGGAAAAGAATAATAAAATTCATAATTTTATCTGTTTATAAAAGTCACAGAATTTCTTGTATATTCAGTGACAAAAAATTTAGAATCAATCCAAAAAAATCACAACACATTGTACTTGATTGCTAGATGAATGAATATAAAGTGTTCTTTCTTTATCTGTAATATAAAAATAATACAAATCTATTCTTTGATAATATAATAAAGAACTTATCAAAAATCTGTCAGAAAATAAAATATTCAATTGTGACACTGAGAAACTTCTTTAGCTAATCAGTAAATAGTATATCTTTTCTATAAGACCTTCTCTTGATACCAAAATAAATTTCAGATGGATTAATGGAGAAAAAGGGTAAATGTTTCTATATAAAACGGTGGGAAAATTGTCTAGTAAGACTCCCTCCATGTTCTGCGTGGAGTAGGGTTCAGTATCTGAAAGAGGAGCCACACAACAAATGAGAGAAAAAGACATGAGATAATTTTGCAATATTGGGGGACCAGGAGGCAAATCCCAAAGGACTTCCTCTGTGCTCAGGCCTCACCAAGCTTTTATTGATCTGGGATGCACCCATAGCGTAGCCCTTAGCCAGGTGACCCCCTAGTAACAAGCAGACTAGCCCATCAGCAAGGATTTACATAATAATAAATGGGGGAGTAGTTTCAGCTACCACTGTCTGGACACACAGAGGTGGCACCTAGCTCTGACCTTTGCTAGGGCTTCAAAGGCACCCAGCCTTTGGGGGGGGGGGGTTCTCTGTCTATGCTTATCAGATAGTAAAGGCAATAAACAGTTTCCCACATCTCCCCCTTATTTTTTCCTTAAAAAACCAGAAATAAACATATAAGAACAAAAAATGCTTAAGTCCCAAAATCAATGTCCAACAGTTCTGAGTCCAACTTTCAATGTCCGACAGTTCATGTGTACATGCCAGCAATGAAATGCTGGTTCTGGATGGTGGACAAATGCAGGTCCGGTCCTCTCTGGTTTGGTCCTGGGCGCCCTGCAGCGCCGCACAGCTGCTGACTGCTAGCATGGCAAGGCGTCTTCACCATCTCCATCTCTGAACTGTCTCTCCTGTCTTTGTGGCTGGAGCAATCTGGTCAGTTTCTCTCCGGGATCCCTTGTTGCAGGAATCCACATGGTCTTGGAGTTGTTCTCTGAAAGTATACAAACATATTCTCGACCAAAGGTTAATAAAGGAAATTTTACTTGGGGAATCCTTTCTATATTTGCCCAAATGATTATCCTTTGGCTTATTTTGACACCACATATGTTTTTCATGGGTGTCTTGCTGTTAGCATTACAAATGAAGAAAAAAAATTTTTTCTACATGTAATTTAGTTACAGGATATTTTTCCTTACATGGTATTCTTCCACTATCCCCCTTTTTTGATTTAATTAGGAGGCTTATGGAAAATTTTTTAATGCAGTCTAGATAACTTTAAATTTTTATTTTTTCTGCACAAAAATATGACTGCTTTAGGTTCATTGCATTTAAGCAATTTTACCATGAAATGAAAATTTTGGTTAATACTATATGAATAATTACTTATTTCAAGTTAGCCAAATTTAATTAATTTGAAAACTTGACAACTATTTTACTGTCAAATTTAATATTCTAACAATGATCTTAATTTACACTGTAAATATTAATTGAAAGGATCACTTTCAAATATTAATTGAAAGGATCCTTCAGGAGGCCCAAGCATTCTGTTGTTAGGCTAGATTTAAATTTAGAGTCTGTTAAACTAAGCCTTCGTTTTTCTGGGTACCATTTTCAGCTGGACCAAGTCTCTTCTGTTATTTGGTTCCTGATCTGGGCTGGGCATGGGAAACAAGAAGCAGCCATGGGGACAGGAGACCTTCCTCAGAAGGGGCGAGTGTTCAAGCCTATGCACCACTGGGGGGGGTGAGGATCTGTGCCCCACCTCTGTTGAACCCCAAGTTTTCTCCTACTGGCCCCCGGCTGTGCCTGTCTTAGGTTGCCCCACCCTGTGGGGTCTTACCCATCTTTGACTACCAACCATCTCTGGGCCAAGTAGGGTGATGTGAGGTTCAGTTCTGTCTCCTTGCTAACCTATGTCCCTCTGGCCTCCATGCCCAGCAACTACCTTTGGATCCCCTTGCCTGCTGGCGAGGTCCCGGCATTGATCATAGGGAACCTAGGTTTCTTCTCCAGAGAGGGCCCAGCTTACGCCATTGGCAAGAGACAGATCCATGGTACCAGCTTTTCATGATCCCAACTTGAACGGAGAGCTCAGGTAACTGCTGTAGGCAATTGGATTCCTCTTGGCAAAAAAAAAAAAAAAAAAAAAAAAAATTGAGAGGTTAATACAGAATGCTTAAGTGCCTTCCCAGGAGGGAAAAAATCCCTTCATGTCCTTAAATATTAATTGAATTATTTGTAAGTTTGTTTGGGATAAATGCACAATATACTGTTGTAAAGCACCAAAAATTATTAATGAAAATTGTAGAATAATACCATGTAAGAATATTCTTTGTTTTAGGTCATGACAACTTAATTTTCTAAACTGGCTGTCTCAAGGTTTGGATTGAGGAACCTAGTTTTCAAAAAAAAAGAAATTTACAGAAGCAGAGACAGTATGCTATCTAAATTACAGTTTTGGATGAACACATTATCTAGAGTCCATGGTGACCTAGGTTAAACTTAGGCATGTTATCTAAATTACATGTAGAAAAAATTTTTTTTCTTCATTTGTAATGCTAACAGCAAGACACCCATGAAAAACATATGTGGTGTCAAAATAAGCCAAAGGATAATCATTTGGGCAAATATAGAAAGGATTCCCCAAGTAAAATTTCCTTTATTAACCTTTGGTCGAGAATATGTTTGTATACTTTCAGAGAACAACTCCAAGACCATGTGGATTCCTGCAACAAGGGATCCCGGAGAGAAACTGACCAGATTGCTCCAGCCACAAAGACAGGAGAGACAGTTCAGAGATGGAGATGGTGAAGACGCCTTGCCATGCTAGCAGTCAGCAGCTGTGCGGCGCTGCAGGGCGCCCAGGACCAAACCAGAGAGGACCGGACCTGCATTTGTCCACCATCCAGAACCAGCATTTCATTGCTGGCATGTACACATGAACTGTCGGACATTGAAAGTTGGACTCAGAACTGTTGGACATTGATTTTGGGACTTAAGCATTTTTTGTTCTTATATGTTTATTTCTGGTTTTTTAAGGAAAAAATAAGGGGGAGATGTGGGAAACTGTTTATTGCCTTTACTATCTGATAAGCATAGACAGAGAACCCCCCCCCCCAAAGGCTGGGTGCCTTTGAAGCCCTAGCAAAGGTCAGAGCTAGGTGCCACCTCTGTGTGTCCAGACAGTGGTAGCTGAAACTACTCCCCCATTTATTATTATGTAAATCCTTGCTGATGGGCTAGTCTGCTTGTTACTAGGGGGTCACCTGGCTAAGGGCTACACTATGGGTGCATCCCAGATCAATAAAAGCTTGGTGAGGCCTGAGCACAGAGGAAGTCCTTTGGGATTTGCCTCCTGGTCCCCCAATATTGCAAAATTATCTCATGTCTTTTTCTCTCATTTGTTGTGTGGCTCCTCTTTCAGATACTGAACCCTACTCCACGCAGAACATGGAGGGAGTCTTACTCGACATCTGGCGCCCAATGTGGGGCTTTGGTGCTCACTCAGTCTGCCACTTGAGTGTGTCGCTTATGGATGTGAATAGTTATAATCTGGTATCGTCTCACACTGACCACTGGGTACACTGGGACTTGGATCTCCACGGAGGTGCAAAGTCAGCCACTGCCTGAGGCCACCCAGCAGGAGCTACAGAGACATCTGCAGATTCCTCCTCTTTGGGGTTTGGAGGTGCCCGGATGAGGCCCAGCCGTGTAGCAGAAAAAATATATATAAATTGAGGCAGATAAGATAAAACTTATTCCAGGTAAATGGTTTACCCATCATCAGATGAGTGGATTAAAAACTGTGGTACATTTACACGATGGAATACTACACTGTGGAAAACAAAAAGTCTTACCATTTGCAACAGCATGGGTGGAACTGGAGAGCATTATACCAAGGAAAATAAGCCAGTCAGATAAAGATAAATATCTCACTCATTTGTGGAATATAGTGAACAACATAAACTGATGAACAAAAACAGATCCAGAGACAGAATCATCGTTCAGAATGTCAAACCTCAGAGGGAAGGTAGGGGAGGGTCGGGGTAAGAGGGAGAGATCAACCAAAGGACTTGTATGCATGCACATAAGCCAAACCAAGGGACACAGACAACAGGAGTTGAGGGCATGAGTGGGGGGATAGCAGGCAATGGGAGATAAGGACAGATATGTAATACCTTAATCAATAAAGAAAAAATAAAATAAATGGTTTAAAATAATTACAAAATTTGAGAAAGTAATTAGATGAAGATAACACATGATATATGTGTGTATACACACACACATATCTTTAGTAAAAAAATCAGTGTCTAGTAAAGCAAATATCAGTGAGATTTTTTATGTTAAAAAATAGTGTTATTAGGTGCAGTCTTTACCGAAAAAATGAATTGGCAATAGTGATAAAATGCCCAGGAATTGAAATCAAAGAAACAAGATTTAGATGCCAAGGTGTTTATCATTGCTTCATTAACAAAAATGAAAATTAGAAACAATTCAAATCCCTAATAACAGGGAATGTTAGTACTATGGTTTTCAAAATATCTCAACATTTCTAAGCTATTATAAAAAACATAACAAAGATTTAAAGTAAGGAAACTAATTTTGTTTTGTGTTTTTGAATTTCTAAACAGGCAAATTTTTTGACACTTCATTATTCTGAAGTGCTTTAGATTTATAAATTATTATCCTGAACATATCATTTGAGTCTTAAATCTTCCCTGTGTGCCAGGCAACTCAGATAATTATTATTTCTACTATTTCTTGGGTAATAGAATTGATTTATTAGTCAATATTTATTTATTTTTTGCTTGCTCACCCAATTTTTCTCTGTGCCTTTCGCCATGCTGTTTGTTTAGTACTATGAGATCTGTCAACCAGCATCTCTGTACTCTGGCTTCTGGATACATCCACCCAATGGAAGTCACTGGCAAGAGAGGAGAGCATTGGAGGAGAAAGAGATATTCATAACCCTGGGTCACTCCCTATTTACCTATAGGTTAAGGGGGCCTGAATTTTCTAACACCACAACTGCTGTTGTGCAGCCCCTTTTCCAAAGCTCAACTCTCACTGGGCTCCAGTATTAACATGCCTTTCCATTATTCCTTCAGGCCTTGCGAGGTAAAAGCATTCTAACATTACTAGTTCCTGTGTGCTTCACAATCTTTATTATTTAATTGATCCCTGTCTACCTGACTTCACTTATCTCAGTATGTGCTGTGCCATCTGTATACAATCAGGGCCATGATGGGTACAGATATCCAAGGAGTTAATGGCTCTTTCAATTATATTGTAGAAGAAAATGTCACAACCAGGTTAGAGACTCTAACATTTGTAATATTTTTATATTTAAGGGGAAATTTTTGCTTTAAACACCAGAAATAGGATAGACAAAGATATGGTTTGGGGCTACTAAAAGTGTGTCTGTGGATAGATGAGGTTTATTACATTCATCCACTAGTACAGAGGTTCTTTTTACTGAGTAGATTACTGAAAGTCCTCTGTCATGCCACTGGTCTTCCTGTCACTGATACTTTTATAATGAACTTAGAGGCCCAATGCATGAAATTCGTGCAAGGGTAGGCCCTTGCAGCCCCGGCTACTGCCTTGGCTCTTGCCTCAGCCCCGGCTTTGTCTGGAAGGTCATTATCTGGACAGTTGTCGGTAAGGTGGTCTGGATGGTCGTTCTGCTGTTTGGTCTAATTAGCATATTAGCTCTTTATTATATAGGATACTATGTCACTTGAGGGCAGCGTGAAGCCTCTGTGAAGATGGGCAATACAAGGAGCAGGGATATCAGTGACATGGACAGAACTTCAACACGATACCTTTAAAATGAATTTCCCTATGAGAAAGTGCCCAGAACAAAACAAAAAATCCTTGCTGATGTATATTCTTGGAAATAAAAAACAAAAACAAAAATCTGGACACATCATCTGACAAGAGGCAAATCTTTGGGCAAATCCAGTGGAAATTATCTTAGACTTCCTTCATTCTAAGTTCTGAATTTAGCACATTCTGTTGATACTGTGAGTTATATCTTTAGTAGATAGGTATGGGGTACTTTATAAAATAATTAACTTTTTTTTGTTAATCCTCATCCAAGGATACTTCTCCATTGATCTTTTAGAGAGAGTGGAAGAGAGAGGGAAAGAGAGAGAAACATCGATGTGAGATAAACACGATTGGTTGCCTCCTGCATGTGCCCTGACCAGGGCCCTGGGTGGGGGAGAAGCCTTCAACCAAGGTACGTGCCCTTGACTGGGATCAAGCCTGGGACCCTTTGGTCCACAGGCTGACGCTCTATCCACTGAGCCAAACCAGGTATAATGAACTTTTAATAAAGCTTCTAAGTTTACTGAGCCGTTGATTTGCTAAATCAAAATTTTAGCACCAGCCCTAGCCGGTGCAGCTCAATTGAGTGTCCTCCCATGCATTGAAAGATTGCCAGTCAGGGCAAATGTCAGGGTTGCAGACTCCATCCACAGTCAGGGCACATGCCAGGGGTATGAAGGAGGCAGCCAATTGATGTTTTGCTCTCACATCAATGTTTCTCTCTCCCTCTCCCTTCCTCTCTAACTAGAAAAAATCAATTAAAAAAAACTTTTAAAAATGTTAGCACCATTTTCATAGATACTACATAAGTCAGAATTCAGAGTTTGGTATTTGTTTTACTAAGGAGAACAGACATTCAAGTAACTGGTGGAAGTAGCAAAGGCAAAGTAAGGAGCGGGTTGGACAGAGGAAAAGTAACTTACATAATTGTGAAATTCAAAGGATAGCACTTAAAACTATTGCAAAGTTGCAGTTGCAAAAAAATTTGTAACTAGGTATTGTGATGAATGTTAACTAGATTCATTGTGGTGATCATTTGGCAATATATACAAATATCAAATAATTATTTGTACACTTGAAACTAATATAATGTAACATCAATTATAACTCAATTAAAATATCTATAATAATAAACGCACAATATTCCAATTAGACCGGGCAGCCGAATGACCTTCCGGACGTCCTTCCAGACCACCTTCCAGACGAAGCCAGGGCTGCGAGGGCCGAGCCCCTTGCATTAATTTTGTGCATCGGGCCTCTAGTATCTATATATAGAAAAGCCTAAGTGACCGGCGACCAGCCAACTGTCCAACTGGCCAGTAGCTATAACACACACTGACCACCAGGGGGCAGATGCTCAATGCAGAAGCAGAAACCACAGGCATGGAAACATGGAACAGACTGATGAATCTCAGAGGGCAGTGGGAAGGGGGGAGGGCAGGAAGAGATTAACCAAAGATCTTATATGCATACTAGAGGCCCAGTGCATGGATTTGTGCACCAGTGGGATCCCTTGGCCCAGTGCACCGGTGGGGTCCCTCAGCCTGGCCTGCAGGGATTGGGCCAAAACCCGCTCTCCAACATCCCCTGAGGGGTCCCAGATTGTAAGAGGACACAGGTCAGGCCAAGGGACCCCACCAGTGTACAAATCTGTTCACCGGGCCTCTAGTGTTATATTTAATAAGTCAAATGGAAATAAAGCAAGATAAGGAAAAGAAGGCTGGGATTATTTTGGGGGGGCTAGGAATAGGGATGTTATTTTCTAAAGGATGGTCAGAAGGAATCTCTAAGGATATAACCTTTATGCAGAGTCTGAATGCAAAGATGTGCTGCTAGATCCTCCTCCAAAGAAGGACTTTCTGTCCCAGTGCTGTAGAGCTGTCAGTAGACAGCCTTCAATGAAAGGATGTTCAGGGATTATCTCAGCTGCAAAGAGCTTCTCTCTCAAGGGCACTTTCTTTCTATGGGTGGACTACATCCAGTGATTGATCCAGGTGGAGCTAAAAAATGCAAACAGGACCTACCTGATAGATGACTTTCCTTTCAGAGTCTCCCCCTGTAGAGGCTGTTGAACTTACATTGTTTCCTTGCCTTCCTTTCCACAGAGATTTCAAGACCACCTCCTCATAAACATCCTATGAGCAGAACCAAAACAAACAAACAAACAAACAAATCCATAACACTTGAGAGCTGTTGCATTTCATTTGACCAGTCGCCCTCTTTCAGTGTTTCCCAGTTTTCCAATGTATGCCAAATCTCTTCCTGCCCTCCCTCTCCCCCCTTCCCTCTGAGATTCATCAGTCTGTTCTATGTTTTATACATATAGATACTAGAGGCACGATGCTTTAAGTAGTAAACACCACAATCTCTGGTACATAGTAAGTGTTCAATAAACCCCTTTTTAGGTGAAAATATATTAATAAGTCATCAAGCAAAGCAAAGCAGAAAGAAAAAATATACTTCATGCATACAGGCCTACTTCAGTACATGCATACATGCTTGGGATTTTATTTTCAAAGTTTGTTAAAGCAAAGCAAAGGAAGATGTAGTCAGATACCTCTTAATTATTAAAGATATTAAAATAATCATAAAGGGTACAGAGAACATTTCTTTTAAACTTTGTATATGAGTTTTCAAAAAGTAAATAGATTAAATAAGTCCTCAAAAGTATCCCTTTGGCAAAGCTAATAGGATATATCCTAAGGTTGTACTTTTACTAAACCAATGGTAGGACATAATACCTAAATGATACTTATTAAGTCTGATTGTATAGGAGAATGAGATTTAAATCCAACTCAGCCCACTTAATAAGTATAAATTTGCATTGTATTCTTTTTTTTTTTTTTACTAAATAGTATTTATACATGAAGCTGAGGCTTGCAACTGTATTCGTAAAAGTTAAGGCCCTCCAGATATATGCAAAAATATCAAATTAGACAACCCTTTTACACCATACACAAGAATAAACTAAACATGGATTAAAGACTGAAATGTAAGACTCAAAACCATAGCCGAAGCCGGTTTGGCTCAGTGGATGGAGCGTCGGCCTGCGGACTTGGGGGTCCCGGGTTCGATTCCGGTCAGGGGCATGTGCCTGGGTTGTGGGCACATCCCCAGTGGGAGATGTGCGGGAGGCGGCTGATCGATGTTTCTCTCTCATCGATGTTTCTGGCTCTCTGTCTCTCTCCCTTCCTCTCTGTAAAAAATCAATAAAAAATATATATATATATTTAAAAAAGACTCAAAACCATAAAAACCCTAGAGGCAAACATAGGCAATAAAATCTTGGACATTTCATGTAGCAATAATTTTTCTGATGTATCTTCCTAGGCAAGGGGAAAAAACATAAGCAAATGGTACTACATTAAACTAAAAAGTTTTTGTATAGCAAAGGAAGCCATCAACAAATTGAAAAGAAAGCCCACTGCATGGAAGAACATATTCTCTAATGATATATCTGATAGGTGGTTAATATAAAAAATATGTAAATAAAAACCTATATAACTCAACACCAGGAAGACAAACAATCCAATTTAAAAATTGGCAAAGGACCTAAATAGACACTTCTCAAAAGAGGGCATACAGATGGCCAATAGACATATGAAAAAAAAAATGTTCAGTGTTACTAATCATTAGAGAGATGCAAATTAAAACCACAGTGAGGTGCCACCTCAGTCCAGCAAGAATGGCTACCATCAATAAATCAAAAACCAAGTGCTAGTGAGGATATAGAAAAAGGAAACCCTAATACACTATTGGTTGGAATGCAGATTGGTGTAGCCACTGTGGAAAACTGTGTGGAGTTTCCTTTAAAAATTTAAAATGGACCTGCCTTATGACCCAGAAATTCCACTTCTGGGAACATATCTGAAGAAACCTGAAACATTATTTCAAAAGAATATACATACCCCTATGTTTATAGTGGCATTATTCATAATAGCCAAGATCTGGAAACAGCTTAAGTGTCCATCGGGTTAGTGGATTAAAAAACAAAAGCAAAAACCTGTGGTACATTTATACAGTGGAATACTACTGGGCCATTAAAAAGTAAATTTTACCCTTTGAGACAGCATGGATGGACCTGGAGAGTATTATGCTAAGGGAAATAAGTCAGAGAAAGACAAAATACCATATGATTTCACTTATATGTGAAATATAATGAACAAAGTAAACAAATAAAACAGAAACAGATTCATAGATACAGAAAAGAGACTAACAGCTGTCAGAGAGGAGTGTTGTTGGGGGGCTGTGTGAAAAGGCGAAGGGGTTAAGCAAAAAAAACAAAACCATAGACACAGAGAACAATATGGTGATTATCAGAGGGAAAGGAATGGGAGGAAGTATAAGAGGGTAAAGGAAAGATAAATGTGGTGATGGAAGGAAACTTGACTTTGGGTAGTGTACACAAAATAATGTATATATGATGTATTATAGAATTGTACAGTTGAAACCTACATAATTTTATTAACCAACTAGAGGTCCAGTGCATGAAATTCGTGCAAGGATAGGACTTCGCAGCCCGGCTGCCTCACAGCCCCAGCTGCCTCATGGCCCTGCCACCACCCATACCCACCTTGGCCTGATGCTGACTGCCACACCCTCTCAGTTCCCGGGTTCCGCGGAGCCCCCCAATTGATCAACCTGCAGAGGGTTGCCTGGGCCTTCCCCTTTGGGACAAATGTGTAGCCCCCTGATTGATCGCCCCCAGGCTGGTGGTCTGGGCTGCCCTCTGCAGAGTGATTGTGGGGTAATGGCAGGCCCCCCAACCAATTACATCCCACCTGCCTTGGCTGGCCTGGCACCAATGTATGTCATAGCGCAGTTGTTCGTAAGGTCATTCGGGTGGTGTGAGGTCATTTGATCAATTTGCATATTATGCTTTTATTATTATAGATGTCCCCCCAATAAGTCCAATGCAAACATGGATTCTAATGAACAAAATAAACTGATGAACAAAATAGGTCCAGAGACATGGGTGCATGGAACAGACTGACAGATCTCAGAGGGAAGGGGGAGCAGGAACAAGTTAACCAAATAACTTATTTGCATATATGCATATGGACACAAACAAAGGTGCTGTGAAAACCTGGGGTAGAGGAGAGACTGGTTGGAAAGGCAAAGGGATGGGGACCACCTGTAATACTATCAACAATAAAAATGTTTGCCCTAGCCTGTTTGACTCAGTGGATAGAGTATCGGGCCATGGACTGAAGGGTCCCAGGTTGGATTCCAGTCAAGGCCTCAAGAAGGGCACATACCTCGGTGGCAGGCTCTATCCCTGGCCATGGTTGGGGCACATGCAGGAGGAAGCCATCCAATGTGTTTCTCTTACACATGGATGTTTCTCTTTCTGTGTGTCTCCCCCTTTTTTCCACTCTCTCTAAAATAACAATGGAAAAATATCCTTGCGTGAGTGTTAATAACACCAACATTTTTTTTTAAATTAAGGTCCTATGGAGAGTTCTGAGGGCCACCACCAGGGATGAAGGGGTCAAGTACTATGTCCCAAGCATTAGAGTTTGATTTTTAAATGTAAAATTGTCACTGTGATAGAAGGATGAATGTACAATACTTCAAAAAATATAACTCTATTAACTGGGCTGAGGAACTGGTTTGTGTTCTTTGTCAAAATCATCAAGTCTAGGATACTGGTGAATAAGGGAACCAGATAGGCTGATAGAAAATATAGCATTACAGTGTGAATATTAAGAATATGCCAGGGATTTGTCTTGGATGGATGGACTACTCCTGGAGAGTTTTTACTGGGCAAGGAAATGAACAGCAGATAGAATTAGGATTCATGGTGAAAAGAAATTATTGCTGTAAGAAATCAAAACTTAGAATGCAAATAATTTTCATCTTTCTTGCCAGCAGGAATGTGCTGTGGAGTTGGGAGGAGGAAGTTGTGAAAGATATTGAGTTTTCGTCCAGTATTTTCAGAAAATGTGTCATGATTCATCGATAATGCAATGTCTGGGCACATAGGACAAATAAGCTTCAGCTCAAATTCTTTCGTTGTCAGTTCCTCACTGAGGACTTCCATTAAGACCATATTTAAAATTTGCCTGCCTCTAGTTTTATTCTTAATCATATGACTCTGATTATTTCATTCTTAACATTTACTAAAATCACTCAATGTATTAAAATGATTTTATTTCTGTGCTTGTTGCTTGATTGCTTATTGCCTATCTCCTCTCAAGAGTTATGTTACTATGTCAGTCCTTTTCTTACATCTCTGGCACCCAATGTGTAGCAGATGCATAACAAAATATTATAGATTTACCAATACTGTTTTAAGCTCTACCATGATGTCATTTATCATTTTGACCAATTCTATTTTTTTTCTCATATAGGTTGAATGAAACCTGGGTAAGTGTATTATCTCATAAGCTGCTATTAGTCAAAATAAAATAGTGACTCAGAATCAGAAGAAACTTTTCCCCAAGTGTTTTTTCTCACCTTCAAAATCCCTCATCTTTTATATTGTTGCTTCTAACATCCTTTAATTTCTTGGCATTATTCAAGATACCAGGCATGATATATACATCATTAATACAATGGACCATTCACCTCTGTTTTCTGCTTTTTTATATGACTGCCATTAACTTTATGATTATGAAGAAATGCCTCTTAACTTTGAAATAATTTATAGCAGTATTTTGAGAAGAGCTTACTTCATAATCTGGAAATACTTTAGAACACACAGAAAATTAGCATTTTAAAGTCAAACACAAAATTCTATTCTTGATTCTGCCCTATAATTACTTTTGAATGAATTCTAAAATAGAATCCCCAAGCTTTTAATAGGATTGAAAATCCTATGATATGTCTCTATGATCAGCTGAAGTTCTCATTAATACATCATTTATAGATATCGTAGTAAATGTTGGGGCAGAGAAAATTAAAAAAAATGAATTCCCAATTATAATACTGATTTTTATGATAAATATTATAATATACTACTAAGCTAAATAGTAATAGCTTAAATTTTAATAAGTAAGACTGAAGATGTATGTTGGTTATAGAAATGGATGCTAATAACAATGATAGAACCCATCCATATATTAAGTGGTACTCCTCAAGTAGGCAGGAAATACATAATAACAGCTAACACTTTAGTAGCATTTCCTATTACCAGGGTCTCTTCCAAGCACTTGACATATATAACATATACAGTATAATCTCTCTATGAAGATACTGATAGTATCTTAATAGAGGAGGAAACTGAACTACAGGGAAAAGAAGTACCATGCTCAGAGGCAAGCTGTTGAGTGGCATATCTGGAATTCAAACCCAGACCATCTGTAAACAGTGTATATGCTCTCCAAAGCTGGGGCATACATATAGTTTGATCTTATTTGAATATTTTAATGGTAATTACATAATTTACAGTCACCCACTGTTTTAAGGGATATGACAAATTTATAATTTGCCAAAAATCACTTGTAATTGTTTGATTTTAGGCACGTACTAAGGCTGACAATGGAGAAATTTATTCAACTGAACCAGTATTTTCATTGCTATCCACAGCAGGTTGTAGGAATTGAGTGTACCCAGATATTCATTCTCTGAAAAGTAAACACTAAAGCATTTTTTGTTTTGTTTTTTTTTAAATTTATTTTTTTATTGTTAACAAGTGTTATAGATGTCCTCCACTTCCCCCTTTGGCCCCCTCCACCAAATCCCACCCCACCCCAGGTCTTCACACACTATTATCTATGTCCATGCGCCACGCATATCTATATAATAAAGAGCCAGGGTCATTAAACCGAAGGCTCAACCAGACCAGAAGTCAGTGCTGGGTTGCCATGGTGATCCAGCACTGACTGGGGCCACTGTGGGCACCCCGACCCAGCATTGACTGCCTAGGGGGCTGCGGATAAGGCCCCGAGAGAGGCCTGCAGAGAGAGAGGCAGGGTATGATCTGTAGCCTCTGTGGCAGCCATTGATCAGAACTTGCCTCTCTTTCTCTCCCAGCCTGGCCAACAACCATGCCTTCATTTCTCTCCAGGCCTCCATTGGGGCTGCTGATCAGCCCCACCTTTCTGATCAGGCCTCATCGATAGGCCCAGAGATGCTGACTGGCATAGAAACTGACCAATCAAAACCAAATCTGGGTGAATGTAAGGTGTCAATGGCTGCCTAGGAGATGGAGCTTTTGACACTAACTGGCATAGAAACTGACCAATCAGAACCAAATTGGCCAGCAGAGGAGGGTAGTTGGGGGCGAGGTTAGGCCTGCAGGGGAGGGCAGTTGGGAGCGAGATCAGGCCAGCAGGGGAGGGCAGTTAGGGGTGATCAGGCAGGCAGAGGGAGTTAGGGGCGATCAGGCCAGCAGGTAGGTGAGTGGTTTGGTTAGGAGCCAGTAGTCCCAGATTGTGAGAGGGGTGTCCAACCACCAGTTTAGGCTCAATCCCTGTGGGACATCCCCCAAGGGGTTCCTGATTGGAGTGGGTTCAGGCTGGGTTAAGGGAACCCCCCTCCGTGCACGGATTTCATGCACTGGGCCTCTAGTCTTATCTAAGAAAGCACACATATGCAAATTGACCATCACACCGTAACAGTCAAGATGGCTGCACCCACAGCGGAGGCTGAGTTCCTGTAATGAACCTTAACAAGCAATCAGCAGGGACCTGAGGCTCCATCCCCTGCCTGGTGAGGCTTGACAGGGCACCTCTGGCTGCGCCCCTTGCCCCGGCGCCAGGGTGGGAGACCTCAGGCCCCTCCTGCTGTCCTGGTGCCAGGCTGGGGGACCTCAGGCCACGCCCTCCACCCAGCAGGGCTTGACAGGGAACTTCAGGCTGCATACTTCACCCAGTGGAGCTTGCTAAGGGACCTCAGTTCATGGCCCCCACCTGGCAGGGCTTGATAGGAGACCTCAGGCCGCACTCCCCACCCCAGCGCTGGGTTGGGGGACCTCAGGCCATGCCCCCTGCCCCGTCACCAGGCCAGGGGAGCTGAGGCTGCAACCCATGCTCTGGCACCAGGCAGTGGAACCTGAGGCCATGCCCCCCCTGGTGCCGGACTGGGGCACCTCAGACTGTGTCCCCCATCATGCGGGGCTTGACAGGGGAACTCAGGCTGTGCCTCCCTCCCACAGGTCTTGATGGGGGACCTCAAGGCATGCCCCCGCCGTGGCCCAGGTGGGGAGACCTCAGGCCGCACCCTCTGCCCCGGCACCAGGCCGGGGGACGTGAGGCCATACTCCCTGCCTGGCGGGGCTTGACAGGGACCTCAAGACATGCCCCTTGTCCTAGCCCAGGCAGGGGGACCTCAGGCCTCACACCCCACCCCAACATTGGGCCAGGGGACCTGAGGTTGCACCCCCTACCTGGCAGGGCTTGACAGGGGTAGGACTGGTGGGGTCTGGATCTTGCCCAATGGGGGTAGGGCTGGCCGGGTCTGGGTCTTGCATGATTTTGAGGCACACGTGGGTGGGTGGGTACTTGACTCTGGTTCCCATGGCGTGCCCCAGACTCTGATAGGAGGAAGATATTCATATACATTTTACTAATTTTCTTTCATCTCTGACACTTCTATTATAAAGAAAGGGCAAATAGCAATAGTAAGATATTTCCTCTAATTAATTCCCTTTTAATGTGCATGAATTTCATGCACTGGGTCACTAGTAGGCATATAAATTCTTCGGTTAATCTCTTTCCATTTCTGAGATCTGTCAGTCTGTTTCATGCATCCATGCCTCTGGATCTATTTTGTTCATTAGATTCCACATATAAGTGAGACCATGTAATATTTGGCTTTCTCTGACTGGTTTACTTCGCTTAGCATCATAATCACCAGATCCATCCATGCTGTTGCAAAGGGTAAGAGATCCTTCATTTTTACAACCTCATAGTATTCCATTGTGTATTTAAATGTACCACAGATTTTTTATCCGCACATTTACTGATGGGCACTCGGGCTGTTTCCAGATCTTGGCTATTGTAAATAACTCTGCTATGCACATAGGGGTGCATATATTCTTTCTAATTGGTGTTTTGGGATTCTTAGCATATATTCTCAGAAGTGGAATCAATCACTGGGTCAAATGGCAGTTCCATTTTTGAGGAAACTCCATACTGTGTTCCATAGTGGCTAAAACAGTCTATAATCCCACCAGCAATATACTAGGGCTCCCTTTTCTCCACATTCTCACTAGCACTTTTTGTTTATTGATTTCATGATGGTAGCCATTCTGGCAGGTGTGAGATAATACCTCATTGTAGCTTTAATTTGCATCTCTCTGATGATCAGTGACATTGAGTATTTTTTAATGTCCGGGAGCCGGTCCATGCTTGCTGTTTCAAGGGACCTGGCATATATGGCATACTGTTCTTAATATGTTTGCTCACCTTCTTGGCACTATGTGTTTTAACCAAGGTCTCTGAGAAAGGTTGTTTCCCCAGGTAGGGATTTTCCCCTGAAGTTAGGGAGGGAATAAAACCCCTTAACTAAGTGTCAGGCAGGTAATTAATCACTTTAACTATGAACAATCATGCTTAAGCTACATAATCTTTACTCCCTGGAATGGAGATAAGAAACGCCCTAACCTTTGAAATAGAGATTGATAGGATTGGAATCAACTGGTATAAATACAGATGTAACAAGACAGAACGAAGAGAGACAGAACTAAGAAGACAGAACTAAGAAGACAGAACTAAGAAGACAGAACCTACACACAGAACTTAGAAGACAGAACCTACAGACAGAAGAACTTCGCTGGAGAGAACATGGCAAAAGATCCTGGACTGAACCTGACTACAGAAATTGGCAAGAGAACCTGACTAGAACCTGGCGACTGAACCTGGCTGGAGAACCTGGACAGAACCTGGCTGAAGAACCTAGCGAGGGAACATGGCTACAGAACCTGGCTGGAGAACCTGGAGAACCTAGCAAGAGAACGTGGACACAGAACCTGGCTGGAGATCCTAAGCAGAACCTCTCTGGAGATCCAGACCAGAACTTGGCTGGAGATCCTGGCTGGAGATCCTGGCTAGGCTGCTGATCAACTGAACACTGTCTCCGTGTCATTCCTTCTCCGCCGACTCTGTCCACACCTTTGGGGACCCCTGGACCTGCTGGGGTTGGACCCCGGCAGCCACTGTATGTCCTTTTTGGAGAAGTATTTATTCAGGTCCTTTGCCCACTTTTTTTATTGGGTTATTTGTCTTCCTTGTGTTGAGTTGTATGAGTTCTTTATATATTTTGGAAATTAGCCCCTTAACAGATGTATCATTGGAAAATATGTTCTCCCATGCAGTGGGTTCCTTTTTTATTTTCATGATGGTATCTTTTGCTGTGCAGAAGTTTTTTAGTTCAATGTAGTCCCATTCGTTTTTTTTTTTCTTTTGTTTCTCTTGCCCTAGGAGATGTATCAGCAAAAATTCTGCTACATAAGACATCTCTCCTGAGAATCAAAAGGTTCTTCAGCTTTAAATCCATTAAAATGTATCCACCTATATAAAAGATAAATATCAGGTGTCCCCTTTCTGGAGTGAGGTTTTGAGCAGCGTCGTGATGTCAGACCCCTAGAGGTCCAGATCCACTGCTCTGCCTTCCTCAATCTTCTTCCACTAGCCGCAGCGGATGCAGTGGCGACAGCGGCCCACTAAAGCATTTTTATCATTGCTTGCTGACTTTATCATTTACTATACTTCATTATCTTAAAAGCATGGATACATTTAAATAATGAAAAGCAGTGGAGGTGCCTCAACAAAATAAAGATAGAATCACCATATGATCCAGCAATTCCACTTTTGAGTATTAATCCAAAGAAAAAGGAAAACACTTATTCAAAAAAAGATATGTACCCCCATGATCATTGCAGCATTATTTACAATATCCAGGGTAGGGAAGCAATCTAAATGTCCATAGTTTGATGAAGAGATAAAGGATAAAGATGATGTGGTATATATGTATGTTGTATGTATATCGCCTTTATCTGTACACAAACACACACACACTCACACACTCACTCACACTCATACTGAAATACATTCAGCCACAAAAAGAAAATCTTGTCATTTAAAACAATATAGAGGAGCCTTGAGGGCATTATGCTAAGTGAAGTACATTGGAAAGAGAAAGAGAAATATCATATAATCTCACTTATATGGGGAGACTGGAAAAACAAAACCAAGTGTATAGGTGCAGAGAACAGATTGGTGCAGAGTGGCTGAAGAAAGTCAAAAGGTAAAACTTTCAGTTATAAAATCAATAAGCCATGAGGATGTAATGTATAGCATGGCGACTATAGTTAATAATACTGTATTGTGTAGTTGAAAGTTACTAAGGGAGTAAATCTTGAAAGTCTTTATCATAGTTTTGTTTTTTTTTTGGTGACTATGTATCTTGATGGATTTAACCAGCCTTATTGTGGTGACTATTCCAAAATATGTAAAATATAAAATCATTATTTTGTACACCTGAAACTAACATAATGTTATATGTCAAGCATACCACAATGTAGAAATATTCTCTTCTAAAAAAATGTTAAAGTAAGTAAAAGGAAAGGAAATATAAATGATGATGAGATTTTTTTCCTGAGGTACAGAGTTTGAGACATCACATGGTTATAGGTCTAGCCTGAAGCTGACAATGAGGTCTGTGGATTGGGAAAGATCTTTGGAATAAAGACACAACTATCAGAACTCATTCTTGTTGATGTGATCATTGAAATTGTAGCTTGAAGTGAAGCTACCAAGGTAAAGTATGTAAACATAGAAGAAGGTCAATAAGTGTCATAATAATGGCCATCGTATATCAAAGTACTGATACCATATTAAGGGCACAGAGCTAGAAGTCACAGAGATAAGTCCTGGCTTTATTTGATAGCAGACTGCAACACTTTCTGGCTCTATGACTTTGGTGAGTTAATTAACTTCACAGAGCTTCAGCTTTCTCTCTAGTAAAATCAAGAGAGTAATCTCTATCTCTTAGCATCATGGTGAAGAGTCATTGAATAAGCCTGAGAAGGATCAGATAGAGTGGATAATATGCAGTGTAACTTAGAAAGGACTCACACCCTCATCCAATGTAATTCAAAGTAGATAAGACTATTATTATTGGTGCTTGAAAATTACTTCTCCTGCCTACTACATATATTTCCTTTAAATCCTCATGACAACAGTATATATAGGATTTATATATTTGTGTCCATCATTTATTTGAAGAAATTTAGGTTTAGAGGCAAGTAACTTGACTCAGTTCAAAGCAATTAAGAGATACCTGTAAAACCTCAGTGGCTTAACAGAACAAAACTTTATTTCTTCTACATCTTACAGGCAATTTTGTTTGGGCAGCAATTCTGGGTGACTTTTTCAGACTCATGGATTCAGGCTTCTTCCATCATATGATGTCACCATCTTTAAAACTTGTCCTATATGGTCATTTATGAAAAAATAAAAGAGCAAGTAAGCATGATCAAGCCAGGAGTTTATAGTTAGCATTGACAGGAACCCGCATACCTTTCACACAGTCTATTGGCCAGAAACCAGTCAGATGTCAATCCTCAAACTAAATTTCAATTAAAACTTAGTAATGTAGTCTTCTTGCCCAGGAGAAGAAATGAAATTGGTGAACAAAACCTTTCCATGTCTTACCACTGGTAAATGTGGGGCTTTAAAGAAATCCTACATACCGAGGTTGAAAGAGAAGGAAAATTTCTGACAAGTAAAAGGGGGCCAAATATAGGTTTCCTGTTCTGAGAGACAAGAGACGAGAGATTCTATATACTAATTACTCTGTTCCAGGCACTGTGCTGGTTCAATTTTAAATCATGAAAAGGTAATAATCATGATGAAGATTTAGAAATATCCAGTGGTTTTGGCAATTGAACATTTAAGGGATTTGTCTCAGGAGGTATGGCTAAGGGGCAGGGAAGGAATTAAATACATATATACATACATAGTAATTCACCATACTAACAAATTATATAATTAAAACCCTATAATCATTTCAAAAGATTCAGAGAAATAATACAATCCAGTATTAATACAGGGTAAAAACATTTAGTAAACTAGGATGAGAAGGGAAGTCCTTTTATTGTAATGATTTCAGTGAAAACTGAAAGCTTTCTCATGGAGACTGAAAATGGAAGATGGCTACTATCACTACCTCTATTTACCATGGTATTAAAAATCCTAATCCGTGCAATAATGCTGAAAAAAGAAATAAAAGTCATAGAATTGGGAGGAGAATAAAATAATCATCTTTATTTGTGTATTCTATCATTATATCCCTGTAAAAACAAAATCATCTTCAGGAAAAAATGAATTAAAATTTAGAAATATTTATGAACTTAAAAATATCAGTATAGTAAAATTGGGTAGTGATTTGAGCAGAAATTGCAGAATAAGCACTTCCATAAATACACCCTACACAAAAGTAATAAAATCATGGAAAACATTCTCAGAATCAAATTTTTCCAAACCCTGAAAACTAAGCAAAGGCTTTCAGCAATCTAGGCAGTTTTTATTCAATAACTATTACTGAATCTTGGTAAAATAGCAACCCTGCACTCCCTTTTCTGAAGTAACTCTTAAAACCAGCAATCTGGGGGCAGAGTAAGTTTGGAGCTTCTTTAAGGTCCTATTTCCAGAGAGTTGTCATTATTTTCCCTGTCTGGTGGATCCATGTGATTCCATTCTAATAATCTGGTTATTATTTAATAGGAAAAGAATAAAGGGAAGACTTAATAATATAGGCATGAAGATAAAAGTTGAGGGAAACAATAAGATAATAAAAAAGAATCTAGGAAACAAGATACTTTGAGAAGCTCCAGTATCTTACTGGGAACCAAGAAGGCCATGCATATGCATACAGCTTTGTGCATGTTCAGAACTGTACACAGAACAAGAAAGACATGAGTATACCCTAGTCTCTAACTTCTAGCTGAAATTTAGACTTTGCCAATGCAGGAAGTGAATATAAGACAGAGGTATACACTACCTTGCTGAGTGGTGAAGGTATCACCAACTGCACATAAAGCCCTTCAGGAAAAATTAGAAAATGTATTGGTTCCAGCAATGTAACAAAATATTTTTTTTGTCTAAAGTTTTACATATGTCTCCTTTTTCCCCCATTGACCTCCACTCCTCCCCCGCATCCATTCACACCCCAGGCAAGCAAGTCCTTTGGTTGCTCTCTAACCCCCCACCTCCCTGCCATTTGTCTCTGGATCTATTTTTGTTCATAAAATTATGTTGATCATTATATCCCACATATGAGTGAGATCATGTAATATTTATCTTTCTCCGACTGCCTTATTTCACTTAGCATAATGCTCTCCAGTTCTATCCATGCTGTTGCAAATGATAAAAGTTCCTTCTTTTTTATTGTGGTATAGTATTCCATTGTGTAGATGTACCACAGTTTTTTAATCCACTAATCTGCTGATGGGCACTTAGGCTGTTTCCAGATCTTAGCTATTGTAAATTGTGCTGCTATGAACATAGGGATGCATATATCCTTTCTGATTGGTGTTTCTAGTTTCTTGGGATATATTCCTAGAAGTGGGGTCACTGGGTCAAATGGGAGTTCCATTTTTAGTTTTTTGAGGAAACTCTATATTGTTCTCCACAGTGGCTGCACCAGTCTGCATTCCCACCAGCAGTGCACGAGGGCTCCTTTTTCTCCGCATCCTCGCCAGCACTTGTCGTTTGTTGATTTGTTGATGATAGCCATTCTGACAGGTGTGAGATGGTACCACATTGTGTCTTGATTTGCATCTCTCTGATGATTAGAGACGTTGAATATGTTTTCATATGTTTCTTGGCCTGCTATATGTCCTCTTTCGAAAAACATCTACTTAGGTCATTTGCCCATTTTTTGATTGGATCGTTTATCTTCCTTTTGTTAAGTTGTACGAGTTCTCTGTAAATTTTGGAAATTAAACCCTTATCTGAAAAAGCATTGGCAAATATGTTCTCCCATGCAGTGGGCTTACTTGTTGTTTTGTTGATGGTTTCTTTTGCTGTGCAGAAGCTCTTTATTTTGATGTAGTCCCATCTGTTTATTTTCTTTTTAGTCTCAATTGCCCTAGGAGCTGTATCAGTAAAGATATTGCTGCAACATATGTGTGCTGTTTTGTTGCCTATGGAGTCTTGTAGGATTTTTATGGTTTCCTGTCTTACATGTAGGTCCTTTAGCCATTTTGAGTTTGTTTTTGTGTATGGTATAAGTTGGTGATCTAGTTTCATTTTTTTATGTATCTGTTCAATTTTCCCATCACCATTTATTGAAGAGACTGTCTAGACTTCATTGTATGCTCTTGCCTCCTTTGTCAAATATTAATTGAGCATAATGGCTTGGGTCGATTTCTGGGTTCTCTGTTCGGTTCCATTGGTCTATATGTCTGTTCTTGTGCCAGTACCAAGCAGTTTTGAGAACCATGGCTTGATAATATAGTTTGATGCCTGGTATTGTGATCCCTCCAACTTTGCTCTTCTTTCTCAGGATTGCTGTGGCTAATCAGGGTCATTTTTTATTCAAGATGAATTTTTGGAGAGTTTGGTCTAGATCTTTGACATTGTCACTGGTATGAACATAGGGATGCATATATCCTTTCTGATTGGTGTTTCTGGATTCTTGGGATATATTCCTAGACATGCATCCCTATGTTCATAGCAGCACAATTTACAATACTAACATTTGGAATCAGCCTAAGTGCCCATCAACAGATGAATGGATTAAAAAACTCTGGTACATCTACACAATGGAATACTACGCTGCTGTAAAAAGAAAGGAACTCCTAACATTTTCAACAGCATGGATGGAGCTGGAGAGCATTATGGTAAGTGAAATAAGTCAGTCAGAGAAAGACAAACATCACATGCTCTCACTCATTTGTGGATTATAATGAACAACATAAACCGATGACCAAAAACAGGTGTAGAGACAGAGAGACATCGATCAGATGCTCAAAACTCAGAAGGAAGGTAGGGGAGTGTGGGAGTGAGGGGGAGAGATCAACCAAAGGACTTGTATGCATGCATATAAACATAAGCAATGGATGTGGACAACAGCGGGTGAGGGTGAGGGTAGGACTGGGGGGATGAGAAGACATCGGGAGGATAAGGACACATTTGTAATATCTTAATCAATAAAGGGAAAAAAAGAAACATCAAAAAAAGAAAACATTAAAAAAGAAGAAATATGTCGCTGGTGTTTTAATGGGGAGTGCATTGAATCTATAGATTCCTTTGGGTAGTATGGACATTTTAATGATGTTGAGTCTACCAATCCATTAACATGGTATATTCTTCCATCTGTTTATGTCTTACTCTACCTCTTTTTTCAGTGTCCTGTAGTTTTCTGAGTACAGGTCTTTTACCTCCTTAGTTAAGTTTATTCTTAGGTATCTTAATTTTTTTTGGTGCAATGGTAAATGGGATTGTTATTTTTCATTTCTCTTTCTGTGAGTTAATTATTGGTATATAAAAAGGCCATATGTTTCTGGGTGTTAATTTTGTATCCTGCTACATTGCTGAATCCATATATTAGGTCTAGTAGTTTTTTAATGAAGTCTTTGGGGTTTTCTATGTATAGTATCATGTCATCTATGAATAATGACAGTTTTCTGTCTTCTTTTCCAAAATGGATGCCTTTTATTTCTTCTTCTTGTCTGATTGCTATGGCTAGAACTTCCAGTACTATATCAAACAGGAGTGGTAAAAGTGGGCATCCTTGTCTTGTTCCTGTTCTTAGGGGAAATGGATTTAGGTTTTTCCCCATTGAGTATGATGTTGGTTGTAGGTTTGTGATATAAGGCTTTTATTATGTTGAGATATGAGCTTTGTATTCCCACTTTGCTGAGAGTTTTTATCAAGAAAGGGTGTTGGATTTTGTCAAATGCTTTTTCTGCGTTGATTGATATGATTATGAGATTTTTGTCTCTAAATTTATGTGAAGTATTACATTTATTTATTTGTGGATATTGTACCATCCTTGCATCCCTGAAATAAATCCCACTTGTTCGTGGTGTATGATCTTTCTAATGTAATGTTGGACCCGATTTGCTAGAATTTTAGCATCTATGTTCATCAAGGATATTGGCCTGTAGTTCTCTTTTTTTTTGGTGTCTTTATCTGATTTTGGGCTGAGGGTAATGCTGGCTTCACAGAAAGAGCTTGGAGGTGTGCCTACCCTTTGCATTTTTGGGGATTGTGTGAGGAGGATAGGTTTTAGTTCTTTTAATGCTTGGTAGAACTCCCCTGTAACGCTGTCCGGACCAGGGGTTTTCTTTCCTGGAAGATTTTGATAGCTTCTTCAATTTCTTCAGTAGTTTTTGTCCTACTAGAGGCCAAGTGCATGAAATCATGCACTGGAGGGGGGTGTCCTTCAGCCTGGCCTGCCCCCTCTCACAGTCTGGGAGCCCTCAGGGTGGGAGGCGACCCAGAAATCAGGGGAAGGTGACACCCCATCACTCCTCTCTCACTCACACTATCTTGCTCACTGCCATCGTGTCGGCCACCATATTTGATCTCCTACATCTAGTTTTTTAACGTTATTAAATGATTGGGGTTACATTTGTCAATATAATTATATTTCACATATGAGTGAGACCATATGGTTCTTGTCCTTTTCTGTCTAATTTCACTTAGTATGGTACTTTTAAGATACATCTATGTTGTTACAAATGGCAATAATTCATTTTTTATGGCTGAGTAGTATTCCATTGTACATATGAACCAAATCTTCTGATTTGGTCATTCATCTAAGGATATTTGATTTTTTCATTTATTGGCTATTTCAAATAAAGCTTTAGTGAACATAAAGGTGTACATATATTTATGAATAAACTAGAGGCCCAGTGAACGAAATTCGTACATGGGGGGTCGTTCTCAGCCCGGCCCGCACCCTGTCCAATCCGGGACCCCTTGGGGGATGTCCGACTGCCTCTCACAATCTGGGACTGCTGGCTCCTAACTGCTCACCTGCCTGCCTGATTGACCCTAACCCCTCTGCCTGCCTGCCTGATTGCCCCTAAATGCCTCTGCTTGCCCAATTGCCCCTAACTGCTCCCTTACCGGCCTGATTGCCCCTAACTGCCTCTGCTTTGCCCCACACCCAGGACCCAGGATTCCCTTCTCTGGCAGGCTGCAGGCACCCAGGACCCAGGTCGGCTTTGCCTGGGCCAGCCGCAGCCGCAGGGGATTGTGGGCTGGCGGCTTCACCCAGGCTGCAGGAGCTGGTGCCTGGAACCGCGGGGACCCTGGGGTGTACAGATTGTCCCTCTCCAGGGCTGGGCTGCAGGTGCAGCCACTTTCACCTGGGACCGTGGGGCAGGTGGCTTTTCCCTCTCCTGGGCTGCAGGTGCAGGCATAGCAGTTGGTGCCTTGGACTGTGGGGCATGCGGCTTGTCCCTCTCCCAGGCCACAGCCACAGGTGCAGCCACTGGCTCCTGGGACCTTGGGGCAGGCAGCTTGAACCTCTTCTGGGCCACAGCCTGTTCAGTCCCCATTCCTCTCTTGTGAGCTCATTTGTGCCAGGGTGGTCCCCATTTCTCTCTCTCCAGTGTTGAATGTCTGAGCCATTATGGCCTGATGGTGTGAGGGCCTGACGACCATTTGCATATTAGGTCTTATTATGTAGGATGTTTTCAAATTTTTCAGGTACATACCCAAAAGAGGGTTTGCTGGGTCATATGGAAGGTCTATTTTCAATTATTTCAAGAATATCCATACTGCTTTTCATAGTGGCTGCAACAATTTATATTCACACTAGCAGTGTGTGAGGGAGAGTTACCTTTTCTCCACATCCTCTCCAACACTTCTTATTACTTGTCTTTTTTATAATAGCCATTCTAACCGGTGTGAGGTGATAATTCTTTGTGGTTTAGATTTATATTTCCCCTATAACTAGTGATGTTGATCATTGTTTCATATATCTGTTGGCCATCTGTATATCTTTCTTGAAAAAGTATATATATATATATATATATATATATATATATATATATATATATATATAGAATAAAAGGTAAGTGCTGACATCCCTGACCTTTTCCAGGTTTTTTTCTTTTCAAATTGAGTCACTATTCTATAATAGAAATTTTAAATATGTGATAATCTAATTCTAGGTTATAAAACACTATATTTTTGAAACATCCATATTTAAATTAGAAAACATTTCATTTTATTTTTCTGTTTTAAAAATATCTTTTGGTATACCTTGTTTTTTAACTTATAACTTTATTTATTAAATTGATTGGACGACATTGGTCAAATGAACAAATAGGTTTCATGTATGAGTTTCTATATTACAAGATCTGTATATTGCAGCATGTACTCACCTGACAAAGTCAAATATTCTCCTGTCACCTTATAATAGGACCCCCTCCTCTCCCACCTCCTTCCCTCTGGCAACCACAACACTGCTGTTTGTGTTCATAAGTTTCAGTTTTATATCCCACATATGAATGAAACCATTTGGTTCTTAGCTTTTTTCTGTTTGATTAATTTCACTTAACATAATGTTCTCAAGGTCCATCCATGTTGCTACAAGTAGCTCTATTTCATCCTTTCTTATGATTGAGTGTTATTCCATTGTGTATATATACCACACCTTTATCCAGTCCTCCATCATGGGACATTTTGGCTGTTTCCATATCTTCGCCACCATGAATAATGCTGCAATGAACAGAGGGTTGCATATATCTTTGTGAATACATGATTTTGAGTTTTTCAGATATATAAACAGGAGTGGAATTGCTGGGTCATATGGTAGCTCTATTCTTAATTTTTTTGAGGAATCACCAGACTACTTTTCATAGTGGCTGTACCAGTCATAAAGAACTTTTTATGAACTTGACCCCAAACGCAAGTACTAGTAAAGGCAAAAATTAATGAATGGGACTATATCAAACTAAAAAGCTTCTGCACATCAAAAGAAACAGGCAATAAAACAAAGAGTCAGCCAACCAGATGGAAGATGATATTTATAAACAGTAGCTCCGACAAAGGTTTCATTTCCAAAATATTAAAAAAAAAAAACTTGTAAAACTCAACACAAAACAAACAATCCAATCAAAAAGTGGGCAGGGGACCTGAAAATACACCTCTCCCGAGAAGATATACAAACAGCCAATAGATATAGAAAAGATGTTCAACCTCACTGGAAATTAGGGAAATGCAAATCAAAACTACAATGAGATACCACCTCACACCTGTTAGTGGCCATTATTAACAAGACAAGCAATACCAAGTGTTGGAGAGGCTGTAGGAAAAAGGGAACCCCCATTCACTGCTGGTGAGAAGGTATAACTTGTGATATAGTTTACACTAAAAAACTTTCTAACTTTTATGATATTACTAAAATTTATTTATTGGTTCACTAGAGCATGTATTTTTCACTATATAACTTTTCATTGTGCAGTAGTTCCTAGAATAGTATTTTATTCATCCTGAAAACATTGAGAGTACTTGCAGAAGTAGGAATGGGAAGGATATGCACTTGTTAGTTATTGTGGATCAACAGAAGGTGGGATATCTGAAGGTGGGATATCAGAAGTAAAGCTAATGCCAGATGTAGATGGTCGTGAACCAAAGTAGCTGATATATGTTTAAGTTATAGGAATATGTGTTGTGTACTCCTGCATTGTTCCATTTACTGCAATACAACTTTCTGAGTTCACTGAGTTCTCATGGGATAAATTGCATAAATGCAGTGTGTAATTTGTGTTATTCTTATATTGTTCCTTAATATATCGATCACATTGAAACAGATTTGTGTATTCAAAACAAGTTGTATAGAAGAACTGATTGTACCTCTTTTTTTTCTCCCCACAATGAAAGATTTATAATATAATTCAGTAAGTGGGGATGCTTTAATTTATCTTTCCAAAGGAATACTATGTGTAAATGTGTATCAAATTCCTTTAACATCAAATTTCATACCAGTGTAACATTGAAAATATCTCTGCAGGATCCATGTAAGCTATTGTACTTTACTTTGTTTACAGGTAACTTCATGTTTACCAAATTTGGCAACTTCCAAATGTAGCAGTAGAAGGAAATGCATGTATTAAATTATAAATTCATTATTTTTTAAGAGTATGTATGCTGTATCCCACAAAGATAATATAATAAAAATTGTCTAAATGCATTTAGAGGCATTTACAGGGTCCATATTTAGGTGTAATTTTGCCCTTGCCTATATGAGCACAGATCTTTATAAAATCAAATCACTGGGGATGGCATATGCATCCAAGAGCAGAATGTAGTTATAATGCTGGTAAGAGCTTTAATGTTCTAAGGATCAATAAGATACCTAAGTGCATTCTTAAGATGTTGATTGTGCAGTATTTATTGCTTTTGATTGATTACTAAAATATGAAGTACTGCATTTCCATGAGTAGTTATTTTTTCTCATAAACAAAGTACAAAAATCAAAGAGGAAAGTCAGGCTCTCAAAGAAGACTCGAGACTTTTTCTTCCACAGGATATTATTATGAATTAAGTAAAAACACAGAAACTAAATACAAAAGCTTAATTTCAAAATGTTAAAAGCCACTATACTGTCAATGTACCATTGTCACATATACTATATAATTAGAATAATGCAGAAAATAACTATTGCAAATATTTAGCATGATGTGTTTTCTAATATTTAAAGTAAAAAAAATTGATAACAATATATATAATATTTCCTTGGCTTTTAATCTGAACAAAGCTAGACATAAAATATACTTATAGAACTGCAGTGTAAAAATACTTTTCAGTCCTCCAAATAGCTAGCACATTTTGAGAACTAGAGCTACAGAATAGATTAAGTCCCCTACTATTAGCACATATTGAAAATCAAGCCGAAACCGGTTTGGCTCAGTGGATAGATTGTCGGCCTGCGGACTGAAAGGTCCCAGGTTCGATTCCGGTCAAGGGCATGTACCTGGGTTGCGGGCATATCCCCAATAGGAGATGTGCAGGAGGCAGCTGATTGATGTTTCTCTCTCATCGATGTTTCTCTCTATCTCTCTCCCTTCCTCTCTGTAAAAAATCAATAAAATATATTTTTAAAAAAAGAAAATCAAGTATTTTTATTTATTAAAACTATACTATAATTAATCAGAGTTTTTATGTCTTTATAATATTTTATATTAAATTCCGTTTACATTTATTTCATTTGAGCTGTCCAATAATCATGGGAGTTTGGCCTGGATTCTTAAAAATAGAAATAATTTTAGAATTAAGCTCATTTTACTATTAAGTAAACTGTGTCATATAGGAAAAAAATCAACTTTGTTCACAGTAAGGATTAGAACTGATTCTATATGAATTTTACCTTTTATTTTATTTCTTAATTGCTGTACTTTGTTATTAATGGCACTAGAGAAATAAGAAAAAAAATAAAACATAGCAACTCAATATGTTCTTTTTATAATTTGATGATTCCATTATTTTTTAAAACAATTTCCTTGTTCTGGAAACTATGAAGAACTTCAAAAATTCCTTTGATTAATAAAAATCTAGCTGATGAGAGATTACTCATATAAAACAAATAAGAACAAGAATACAAATATAGCAAATCAAAATGGAAGACACAGAGAGTGGGTGAGACGTCTTAATGAATATGGACAAGGGCATACCTTTAGGGTCAAAGAATTCTTGGTTCATGTCACAGCTCCTTTACATGAGTGATTTTTTTTTACCATGAGTAAGTTACTTCTCAGTTTATATTTTCATGTTTTTAATGTAAGAAAGGCTATCCTTTCATTTCATTGTTTTAAGGATTGAATGAGGCTCAATTCACTTTCAAGTTGGCCCACATCCACTAAGATGTGTACTTTTCACTTCTTTCACAGCATTGCCTGCACCCTGGCCTCTTTCTTGTTCTCTATCTGAATTAAATTTGCTTTGTTCTGAAAAACATTTTTTAAAAAGGATTGAATGAAATAATATATGAAACATACCTGTTCCCAACTACAATATGGATTCTTAATATAAGGATGTAGCATTAATAGTTGCCATCATATGCACTAAGAAAAAAGAGGGAAATACTCTGGCACAATTAGAAAATATATGATTTGCTTTAGTTATAATAGAGCTGGGGGTAGATGGGAAATTACTGATGGGGAGACAATTCAGGATCAAAGAGATTGGCTAAGCACATTATAAAGATGCAAGAAATAAAATGACATATTTTGATAATGAATAGGAGAGCAGAACTACCACATATATAGAAGCAATACTATATAATAAAAGGCTAATATGCAGATTGACCAAACGGCGGAACGACTGGTCGCTATGATGTGCACTGACCACCAGGGGGCAGACACTCAATGCAGGAGCTGCCCCCCTGGTGGTCAGTGCGCTCCCACAGGGGTAGTGCTGCTCAGCCAGAAGCCCTGAGCCAGGCTCACAGCTGGCGAGTACAGCGACAGTGGCGGGAGCCTCTCCTGCCTTCACAGCAGTGCTAAGGATGTCCTACTGACAGCTTAGGCCCATTCCCATCCGGTAGTCAGACATCCCCCGAGGGCTCCTGGACTGCAAGAGGGTGCAGTCCGGGCTGAGGGACCCCCACCTAAGTGTACAAATTTTGTGCACCAGGCCTCTAGTGGTATATAAAGATCAAAGTAAATGAGGATCAGATTGTAGAAGACAAAACTCCAGAGACATAGTTTAGACCTGAACTCATGGGTAGTGGAGAGCATATAAATGTTCTTAAATAACAGAGGTGGGTAAGTGGGATTTACAGGGGGAAAAAAGATTGGAAATCAGGAAAAAAATACACATTTATAACTGATCTTATAAATTTAGGGTCTATGTATTTTATAATCTTGTAACTAATTGAATTCTGTACTGTTAGAAGCCACATTTAAAAGGGTTGAAATCAACATTTCAGATTAAACTCTTATCTAGATAAATGATTTATACATTTATATCATTTGCCAAGTTAGGTTTAGATCGAAAGATATAAGCCCATTTCTGTGACTGTAGTTAGACAAAACGTGCATTTAACAAATTTACTATATAGCAAAGCTAGACATAAAATATAAATATTATTATGGGCCTTTTATCTTCCTCTCATTTTTGAACACATACCCTAGAGAAAGCTAAGACAAGAGATGAATTTGCTGTTCACACAGGATACTGAATTTCTATGTACATGTCAGACTAAGAGTACTTCATTTTCTTGAGTGTGAGTCTTCAGGTACCCCACTGAATAAGCCAACTGTACCCATGGTGAAGGAAAAATTGTCTGGTGGCACTTGAAATGTGAGATGTTGGTCCTCCATATAGTACCTTAATTGAGCAATGTTGGTTTCCAATATGATACTTCTCTAAGGAATATTTAATAATAATTTTTAATATTTATATTTTTGTTCAATTTCAGAATCTAACTTTTGTTATGAATTGGCTGTATTTTCCTCGTAAAAATAACTAGCAAAGAAATATACATACAGGAGTGGTCAAAAGTAGGTTTACAGTTTTTGTATGAAAAATAATACAATAATTAATAAGTTATAATACAAGAGTAAACTGTTCTTGCATAGTTATGTGCATCTTCATAACTATAAACCTACTTTTGCCAATATCTGTATATTGTCATAGATATATCTAGTATCATATGCAATTGTGACTAAAAAGTATATTTGATAATCAGCTTGGTGTTCTTTGAAGCAATCACCTTATACTTTCTTTTCCACATGTCATTATGCAACCTCTTGGTTTATATCAGAAATAATATTTTAGTAGTTAGCATACTTTTACTGAAAAATAAAATGTTCAAAAATGTTTAAGAGAGTCCCTAAATTTCAGGAGATCATCATTGTAAACGTTGGTGTCAGTGTATATGGTGCAATATGTGCTTGCCATGCTGTATCCCAGAACCTTCATGAAATCTTTATAAACACTGTCTCTCATCTCATCTGAGGTGATTATCCTATTTTGAATAGCAAACAAGTCTAAGAATAGATAAATTGACTACAGATATATAGGGCTTGGGAGATTAGTTTAAGTAGATGCATTCAAATAAATAACAACTATTATGTCCATGATTAGCTTAATTATAATGCACCCAAGAACGCACCTGCAGAATGCTGGGTCCAATGTGATGAATTAAAGGTTGACTGCTAAATTTGTTCTTATAATATCACAATCTCTTGGTTTAAGCCATTTGAAATGTTATTTTTATGGACATTAGCTGAGCTTCCATTTTGAATTAAAAGAGTAGAAGATATAATATAAAGGTATAATCCCTTGAGGTATAATATTAATCTTTTGTTCAATAGTTACATGTTTAAAAACATGAAATACTGGCAAGACCAGCTACTAATTTTAGTAGCCCAAACTTAATATCTGTATCCAGTCATGTAGAAAATAAGTTTCAGCTTATGACTTTAATATCAGATTTAGCTAAGGAATTTGCAGGAATTAAGTATAACATTTTACCTTTATCAATCTAAGCACTTCTGTAGGTAGGGGTAGAATAATTTGAAAGTGGGGAACATCATTAAACTATAGGTTGTATACATTAAATGTCTTATTTTTTAAAATGCTTAGCTTCTTGAAAAGTGCTTAAAGGAGAGTTAAATTAGCTTATTTATTTTTATGTATAGGATAATATATGTATCTCCTTAGTAACTTAAAGCTTTTAAAATAAATTAAGAAAAAAATAACAACCTCATAGATACAGACAAAAGCATGGTGATTACCAGAGGGGAAGGGAGGTGGGGGGGAAGTAGATGAGGGTAAAGGGGGATAAATGGTAATGGAAGGAGATTTGACTTGGGGTGGTGAGCAAACAATACAATATACAGTTAGTGTGTTATAGAATTGTATACCTCAAACCTATGTAATTTTATTAACCAATATCACCCCAATAAATTCAATAAAAAGTGAAAAAAATCAATTATCAAATGCATTTTTCATGGCTTTCATCTTTTTGTAAAATGCCTTTTCAAATTTAGCTATAAAAATAACTTCGTGGTCCAACATTTATCATTTCAAAATATTTGCCCTGGCTGGTATAGCTCAGTTGGTTGGGCATCATCTGGTGAACAGAAAGGTTGCTGATTTGATTCCTGGTCAGGGCACGTGACCAGGTTGCGGGTTCAATCCCTAGTAGGGGGTGTGCAGGAGGCAGCCACATCGATGTTACACTTTCACATCAATGTTTTTCTTCTCCCTTACTCTCTCTCTCTCTCAAAAAAAAAAAATAGTAGGCACCCACTAAAACCCAGCACTATGCTTGACATAGAGATAAAATGATCACAGAAAACATATGTCAGTACTTTCCTGCAGTTAATGGTTTGGTACTTATACCCTAATCCAGTGGTTCTCAACCTTCCTAATGCTGCAACCCTTTAATACAGTTCCTCATGTTGTGGTGACCCCCAACCATAAAATTATTTTCGTTGCTACTTCATAACTGTAATTTTGCTACTGTTATGAATTATAATGTAAATATCTGATATGCAGGATGTATTTTCATTGTTACAAATTGAACATAATTAAAGCATAGTGATTAATCACAAAAATGATATGTAATTATATATGTGTTTTCCGATGGTCTTAGGCGACCCCTGTGAAAGGGTCGTTTGACCCCCAAAGGGGTCGCGACCCACAGGTTGAGAACCGCTGCTCTAAGTTATCTAAAGTTTATCTGAAGGATAAAGTGTTTTTGTGCCTATAATGGTGAGGAGGAGAGTATCAGAGGGAGGGAGTTTCCAGACAGTGAGGATAATGGTTGGAAGAAATAGTAATTATAACAATGGGGCAGGGGGATATGAGATAAGTCTGGTGGGGTAGATAAAACCACCTTGGGTTGCGTTGATCGTTTGAGGGATACAAAGCAATGAAACATTCTAAGGAAAGTGAGACTTGATCAGACCACAGGTTTGAAAATATTTTGTCTGCAGTACAGAGGGAGGAAGATTAGCAGAAGATAGAGTTGATGAAAGGAAATTAAGAGATGTTCTAGCAGGTACTGTAGCTATCCCATATAATAAAAGCCTAATATGCTAAGTGTCCGGTCGTCCAGTCGTTCATTCAACCAATCAAAGAATAATATATTAATGATATGCTAAGGCACTCAACCGCTTGCTATGACATGCACTGACCACTAGGGAGCAGTCAACCAGTCAACCAGTTGCTATGATGTGCACTGACAACCAGGGGACAGATGCTCTGACTGTTAGGTTAGCTTGCTGCTGGGGTCCGGCCAATCAGGACTGAGCGAGACGGGCTGGACATGGCCTGGAGCCGTCCTACAGCCCCTCCCCAGCTGGCCAACCTCCCACATCCCTCCCCAGCCCCAATTGTGCACCAGTGGGGTTCCTCGGCCTGGCCTGTGTCCTCTCACAATCCGGGACCCCTCAGGGGATGTTGGAGAGCTGGTTTTGGCCCGATCCCTGCAGGCCATGCCGAGGGACCCCACTGGTGCACAAATTGGTGCACCAGGCCTCTAGCAAATTATAATCTGAATCAACTGTACGAATGACTGTAACAATATTCATGATTGTTTAACACATAAATGACAAAGGTCTTTGAAACCATGATCCCTAAAGTAAGATGTGTGCTTTTTAAAGAGGAAGAGGGAAGTTAAACATTCTGCCAAATGTGTATGTAAGCAAAGACTTATGCCCCCTTTTTTTTAACATTTATTGTTCTTACCAATGACATTGAAATGCAAGGTACATTGAGTTAGCAAAGGAAAATAATGCAAAAAATCAACAACAACAACACAGAATTCTGTCTAGTGCTTAAGAACATGATTCAAGATTAAAGCCAAGGAAAACCACTAAGTGGTTAATATTTTGGTAAAGTGGGGCTATAACTTTACTTTCTCCAGAGTATATGATGGTTGAATAAGCCATTTCTGCCTTAGTGCAGAGGGAGCAGATTGAACAGTCAGCCTTCTCCAAATATTCTGTTTTGTTCATAGGTAGTGATGAAATATTGGAATTGCTGGTAAAGTGAATGACTAGAGGCAAAGGTACTTCTGTTTATTGTAGAAGCTATTATTTTTCCCAATAAAGTGAGGGAATTACCAAATCCTGATTTAGGAACTGTTAGCTGATCTAAAAATACAATGTTAGTAGGGAAGTTGGAAATAGTAGTGAAGAAACATAAACATCATGAATTGTAACCAAAATTTAGCTCAAACTAAATATTTTTCTAACCTTAAAATAAAGATTTTTAATTGAAAATATTTAATGTTGACATTATTGCAACATTAGTGCTCGCCAACCCCCCACCCCCCGCACATCTCCACCCACTCACACCTCCCCCCTCCTTCGCCTTCACCACACTATTCTCCTTGTGCTATGCATGTATGTTCTTTAGCTAATCCCTTTACCTTCTTTATCCAGTCACCTCACCCCACTCCTCTCAGGCACCTACCTACCAGTCTATTCCATGTATTCATGCTTCTGGTTCCATTTTTTTTCTTCAGCTTATTTTGTTCATTAGATTCCACATATAAGTGATGTCACATGGTATTTGTCTTTCTCTGACTCACTTATTTCACTTATCATAATACTCTCCAGGTCCATGCATGCCATCGTAAAGGATAAGGATTCTTTTTTATAACCACATAGTATTCTATTGTGTAAATATACCACAGCATTTTTACCCATTCATCTACTGATGGGCACTTGCACTGTTTCCAGATCTTGGCTAGTGTAATTATTGCTGCTATGAACATAGGGGAGCATATATTCTTTCTGACTGCTGTTTCAGAATTCATAGGATATATTCCCAGAAGTGGGATCGCTGGGTCAAAAGGCAGTTCCATTTTTAATTTTTTGAAGTAACTCCATATTGTTTCCCACAGTGGCTGTACCAGTCTGCATTCTCACCAACAGTGCACTCGGGTTCCCTTTCCTCCACATCTTCACCAGCACTTATTGCTTGTTAATTTACTAATAGTAGCTACTCTGACAGGTGTGAAGTGATTAATCATTGTAGTTTTAATTTGCATCTCTCTGATGATTAGTAATGATGAGCATTTTTTCATGTCTATTGGACAACTGTATATCCTCTTTGGAGAAGTGTCTATTCCGGTCCTTTGCCCATTTTTTAATTAGATTGTTTGTCTTCGTGGTATTGAGTTGTTTTATATATTTTGGAAATTCACATCTTATTGGACATATCATTGGCTAATATGTTCTCCCACACAGTGGGTTCTCTTTTCATTTTTTTTATGGTTTCTTTTGCTGTGCAGAAGCCTTTTATTTTGATGTAGTCCCATTTGTTTATTTTCTCCTTTGTTTCCTTTGTCCTAGGAGATATATGGGCAAAAATATTGTTATGACAGATGCCTGACATTGTACTGCATATGTTTTCTTCCAGGATTTTTATGTTTTCATGACTTACAGTTAAGTCTTTTATCCATTTTTAATTTATTCTTGTGTATAGTATAAGTTGGTGGAAATCTCTGGAATTTTTTCAGCTTCTATACATATTTTTGTAAAGTTGGTAGGAAGTAGAGACAAATGATATTGATTCATGTGTAGAGTTGAAACATAACCCCTGTTTATAAGATAACATTAACTAATTAGCCTCATACAGAGAGAAAGGTAAATTCTTCCACACTGAGTTTTGCAGATACTGACTAGACTCTAAACAACCTCAGAGTAATGGAATCTGGAAGATAATATGCAGACCATATCACTGTCTAAGGCAATACACTATGAAATAAATATTTTTTTATTGACTTACGTAATCCCCTCCCATTTTAGAGTTGTCCTCATGATTCCCTTTCTACAATCAGAAGCAATATATAGCTTCCCTTCGAATGTTTGATATTTTTCTATCTTTTAGTACCCGTACCCAACCCCTCAACTGCTCATAGGCTAGGTTATCATTCTATCTATAATTTCTAAATGGCAGTCAAAACAAAATTGAAATTGTTCTTCTAGATATGGTCTGATTGGTTCTGGGAATGAGAAGACTATAGTTTCTTGTGATTTAGACATTATATTTCTTCTATTTCATTACATGAAGTCTGGTCTTATTAGTAGTTTGGATTTATAATGATTTTACTAATAAAGGTTATCATTTCACTAACTGATTTTACTTTTGATATATTTACTAATAAGTTGATTAAGAAAGGGTGTAGGCATAACACTGGAAATATAACTTAAATCTAATTTCTACAATGATTTATCAAAGCTTTCCATACAATTTCATAACTAGATGATATTATGGTTCAGTGATCTTACAACTCCCAGAATATTTGTACCCAAAGAGTACTGAGGTATGATTAATTTAGTTTTGTACATTTTGGTTTATATATTTCCACGAGTCCTTCAAATAGAGACACCCTTTTTGAAAAAAAAATATGTATTAGTTTCAGAAATTGGTGAAGACTGTTGTTATATTTTGGGAATAATATGCATAAAGGTGATTGTTGCAGCCTTAAGTATGATTAAAACAAAAAAGGAGAATGCACAGGTTGAGTAAGTATAAGATCTGAATATGGAATGCTTGGGAATTCTGATTTATAAGAAGCAAACAGAGCCAGGAAATGAAAATGAAAAGATGCATTCAGATGTAGAAGAAGGAAATCACAAGAGTGACATCTCAGAATCTCACATGGGAGGGTTTTAATTAGCCAGGAGTGTGGCCTCCAGTATAAACAAGGCAGAGAAGTTTAATAAGACAATAACTAAAATATGGATATCAGATTAAGCAATTAGCATGAAATTGATGACCTTGGCAATAACAGTGTCAGTGTAGTAAGAAATTTTAATGGATCAAGGACTGAATGAGAATTGAGAACCTGGACACACAAAGTAAAATATACATTAAAATTCTTGATTTTGATGGAAGGATTTGTAGTTGTTGGAAAGGCTATAGTTTAGATATCCAAGTCCTAGATGGAGATGAAATAACAAATAGATATAAAGATGAAAATAAGTAGAATGAACCTGTGATTAAGTTCTCAAAGACACTTATATGAGAGTGTTGAACAAACATTGACAAGTTTAGAAATAGCAGAACCAGAACCCTATGAAGGGAAAGGTATAGGAGAAGCAGCCTTTACTTTTGAGGGACACTTGGAAAAGTGGTGTCTTTCTGGGAAAACCAATCAGTTAAGACAATGAGGGAAGGAGCATTCTGAGAAATAAATTAGAGTATTCTGGAATCCTTTACTTTTCCTGTGGAATAGGTATTTAAGCATTCTGGAGATAGGATACAGAAGGTAAATCTGATGAAAATTGGGGGTGAAAACAGCAATGAACAGTAAAGAGATCCCAAAAACTTAATATTTGTTTGTTATTTTTAAAATTGCACAGTGTGAAGCATGTGTGAATGTAGAATCTGAAGGTAAACTAGATTCTGTGTCCATGCATATACCATCTGCCATAGCCAATGGCATCTATAGTTCTCCTTGTGCTCATAGTATTAAATAGAGAACACTGATGAAAAATTCTGACAAGGGTGGAAAGAGTGACTAAGAGCAGAGAGACTATTATAATTCATTCAAAATGATATATTTTAATTACTCATCTCTGACTCATGAAATGTCTATAGCTAAGCTAATTTTATAATTTTAAAATTATTCCTCCGCCTACCATTTTCTCAATACATTGCTTCCTTTTGAAATCCCAAATCTCCCCTAACTTCAGTGTTTCTTCTGTGGATTCACAGAGTCTTGGATGAAATTCATGTAGGAAGCTGTGTTATAATCCTTCTATCACACTGTGGTCTTGTTGCATTTGGCAGATGTGCTAAAACAGAACAAAAAAATAAGTGGAAGGAACAGCTTAAAGATTTTTTTAATTGAATAAGTTGATAAAGGCAAGAGGAAAATAATTTTGGTGGGTAGATGGAAACATTGTATTCTCCTTTAAATTTTGTCTTTCATGAGTGGAATCTTCTTATGCTAGAGGGGCTAAATAGCTCAGGATGAAGTCCTTTCTTATATTGGCCTGATGTCACTACTGCAGACAAACTAATTTATTATTGATGACTTGTGATGCTTTTTTTATTTGTCTAAGTTTCAGCACTTCTGATACGTTGGTTAAAGCCTATTGATTCATCCTGGTTTGGATTTTATGATAATTTACTGAGAGACTTGAAGAAAGCTTGCAGAAGAAATGGACATTTTTCAGATCTTACCCAAGTGGAATAAAAGGAACACAAAAGGTCTGTTTTTCTCCAATTGAGTGAATGATTCTGCTAGGATTTAACTTATGGGTGGGTCAGGGTAATGGAGAAAGGATATTGTTAGATGTGGAGTGATACTCATCATTATTTAACATTGAATGTTAGTGGTAGATTATGCATCTTAAAAAGCATAGGAGTTGAAAGGCATGATTCAATTTAGTTTTTTTTTTAAATATGCAAAATTTCTCTTTGAGAGGCCTTAGTGTGCTGTGATAAATGTTTTTTAAACTGCTAGGCTGGCATGGCTCAGTGATTGAGCATTGACCTATGAAAGAGGAGGTCTCAGTTCTATTCCAGGTCAGTGCACATACCCAGGTTGCAAGCTTGTTCCCCAATGTGGGGCATGCAGTAGGCAACCAATCAATGATTCTCTCTCATCATTGATGATTCTATCCCTCTCTCCTTTCCTCTCTGAAATAAAAATATATGTTTTAAAAATAAAAACATAGATTATACTTTGAAATATATTTCTGTTATCCTTGCACTAGAAGCATCTGAAAAGCAAAAGCAAATATCCTGTTTTATCTACTATGTATTTCCATATAAATGTACAATTTGTCTTGATTAGATATAAATTGTTGAGCAGAGAGAATACATGCATCTACTTTCCATGGCCCTTATGGGACATCAAATTGAAATCTCCTGTGTATTGTTCTGGCTTGAATACATTTGTCCATTTTTATCTCTGCTATTCAAAAAGATTACTGAGTTTTATCTTCCCAATGGGAAACTGACAAAACAATATTCTTCACTTTATTAACATGCTTCTTCCAGGAAAATAATGCAATTAAATAAGTTAGGTTTAAACAGCAGATAAGAAAATCCTAAACACTGAATAAAAGTGACACTCAGTAAAGATCATTTGAAACCTGGATAGACTACTGAGATGCAGCAGATCAGGGATTAGAGATAAAAAACACTATCATCTGATGAGAAGCAATTGAACACAGAGTGAGCACAGAGCTTTCAGTTTTATCAGTAACTATGTACAAGTTCTATCAATCTTATTACTATAAAGGTAGCCTTTAGCTTCTGTGCAGAAAAGAGTAAATCACTAAAGTTACAGAGCTGTTCTACTTAGATAATTTATTGAAAGAAATTACAGTATGCTTTAACCATCTTATTATTATAGTTTTGAACTTTAAATTTGCTTTTGGTTATAAAAAAGGTGTGAAGAATTGAAAAATAAGAGAAAATATGCATGTTGCATTGTTAAAAGTAGGCATTTTCTACTTAGTGACTATTAAAGATAATAAACCAAAATTTTAGAAAAGGTTTAGTTTCTCATTCTTAATTTTATTTATAAGTTATTTTAAACATACTTGAGATCAATTAAAATGCCATGACTTTATTTAACAACATTCTTATCAGCATGCATATGTGGGGAGAGGGAGACGTTTAGGTGCATGATACTTTGTTACACATGGGGCATATAAGGAAATATAAGATATCATCCACATTTTCATCTTCTTTATATCTAGTTGTTGAGAGATTTCATATATTGAACTTACTTACATTTTATGTACATAACACCAACTTAGTGATTACATCAGGACACATATGGACAATTCATTGCAGTTTGGATGGAGAAAAAATGGGCAAAGTGAGAAGAAGTATAGAAGAGAAGGCTTCTAGGAGGTGATGAAATTTGAGTTGACCCTTGAAATTTGTAGGACTCTAGAGAGTAATAATGTGAAAACACTGTGGTTGGAGGGAGAGTATGTTAATTAGTTAGGTGTTATTATGGTAGCATATAGCATTTGGGAAGCATCTGAAATTTCAAAATGTGGCTTATTTTAGATTGCAGAAATATTCATTTCCCAGTCTAAGGAATTTGGACTTTATCTTATGTTCTCTCTGATATGCCTAAAAGAATTAGAAATATTTACTACAGAAAATAAGCACAATATTCTTCCCTAAAGCTGTAGAAACAACAGGATCAGAACAAGTGAAATAGTTTATTAAGTAGCTTTTAAGCTTGTAATTTGATTGCTGGAGTTCTACCTATAAACTTTGAAGTCCTACCTGTAGTAAATGTTCTTGGCAGAAAGAGGGTAAATTAATCAATGCTTGGAAAAGAGAAGAGAAAGTCATTATATGCCCATGGACTTGTCAAATATGGACAAAGGAACGGTATATGGGAGAAAATATTAGAAAATTAGCTAATGAGTTATAGGATTGGTAATTAGCATTAATAAAGAAGAAAACAAATAGAAAAGACCTATTCTATGAAGATGTTAGCAGATATATAGGTATTAGTGGACACATCTGTGTCAGAGATCTATGATTGCAGCTAGATTGAACCTGTTTTTAAATTTGTATCATAGTAGAAAATTTAATGTGTGAAGGGAGGATACCAATCCATTTTCAGCAGTCATCAGAAACTTAAAAGATTCATACTGGGGGAAAATGCCATAGTACTATGGTGATAGAAGGAAAATTGACTTGGGGTGTTGAACAAACAATACAATATACAGATGGTATATTATAGAAGTGTACCTGAGAAACCTACATAGTTTTATTAACCAATGTCACCCCAATAAATTTAATAAATAAATAGAAAGAAAAATGACATAGTACCATCCTCATGAAACCCATATTCAAGTTAGGGTATGATCATCACTATTTCCAATTTGCTGAATAAGTGACATGATTGGGGGGGTACCATGAGCAACCTGTTATTGAAGATTCATCAAAATAAAATTACATTTGATAAAAGGATACAGCTATTTGCCAGAAAATACTTCTACTAGCTGCTGAATAAATGGTCAGAGACATGAAAGGCAAAGATGGGACTATGATGTAAGAAGAAACTCTAAATGTGTGAACCCAGGTATGAGTTGTTTTCCTAGAATGGACATTGACATCCTCTTCCAGATCTTGATTGTGGCATGCATCTTTCTACTTCTTTCCATATGATGAATTTTTTTTTATTATTGTATGATGGACATTGTAGTACATTGTGGAGAGTCATCCTCCATTAAAGGGCCTTGAGCTTTGCTTAGGCAATTAGTTAAATTATTGGTAGTTACTTTTGCATATTTTGGATGTGGTTTCATTGTTTACTAGAGGCCCAGTGCACAAGATTCATGCACTGGGAGGGGGTGGTCCCTCAGCCCAGCCTTACCCCTCTCACAGGCAGGGACCCCTCGCTCCTTACCGTCTGCCTGCAGCGGTGGCAGGAGAAGCTTCTGCCTCCGCCACTGGACTCACCAGCTGTGAGCCTGGCTTCTGGCTGAGTGGTGCACCCCCTGTGGCAGCGCATTGACCACCAGGGGGCAGCTCCTGCCTTGAGCTTCTGCCCCCTGGTGGTCAGCACACGTCATAGCAACCGGTCATTCTGCCATTTGATTGATGTGTATATTATGCTTTTATTGTATAGGATTATCTTGATACTATTTTGTGGGTTTTTTTTTGTTTCTTGTTGTTTTTTTATCAAGATATTTTGGACATGAACTTAGTTCTAGGCCATGGCCCTTATCTGGATCATAGAGCATACTGCTAAGACAAGGTCTTCTTGGGTGTACCAAGGGTGGAGTTCATCAAGGTGTTCAATGAAGTCTCTGTCTCCTCTCTACTTCAGCCAGAACACCAAAATAACAGGTGATTTTTCCTAAGGCTCTTAGAGTTTCACACATATGGAACTATACTCTTGGATATGGAGAAATAGTGAATGCCAATGCAGATTTTCTGAGCCATCTCTTTGCACAGTTTCCTATTCTCTGTTACCTGCTGCACAGATCCCAGCAGATTAGACTTTAGAACTCTGCCTCCTTCACTCATGGCATCTACCATAATTTGGGGTGTATTATTCTTCCCTAAAGCAGGAATGTAAATCTAGACAGAAATACAGCGAGTTTTTATTGCTTACTCTGTGCTTTCCTTGTCTGAGGTATCACAGTCCTGGCCTTGTTATTGTCCAGTGCCTGAAGACAGTTTCCTCGTGTATTTTGTTAAGTTATATTGTCCAGTGACAGGACAAGTCTGTTTCCACTTACTTTTTCTCTCTTCCCATTCTGAAAACATAGAAAGGACTAGGACTGGTTGTCCAAAGTCAGCTTATATCAAGTTGAAAATGCTTTGTTATATGCTTTCTTCTTTCCTTACCTGGTCTGAGGCTAAGTGTATCACAAAATCAGTTCCATGAATGATTTTTGAGTGGAGTATCTTTTTAACAGTCAGCAGGTGAAAATGTTCCCTAAGGTTACCCATTTTTATGACTATTAAATGTTTTTTGTTTTTTCTTTTTTTTTTTTTTTTGCTTTTATTTTTTCTTTTTTTCTTTTTTTTTTTCTTTTTTAATTTTTTTATTGCTTAAAGTATTACAAAGGGTATTACATATGTGTCCATTTTATCCCCCCGCCCTAGACAGTCCCCCAGCCTCCCCTATCCCCCAGTGTCTTATGTCCATTGGTTATGCTTATACGCATGCATACAAGTCCTTTAGTTGATCTCTTACCCCCCTCCCTCCTGCCCCCCAACCCTCCCCGGCCTTCCCACTGCAGTTTGACAATCTGTTTGAGGCAGCTCTGCCTCTGAATCTATTATTGTTCAAAAGTTTATAATGGTCTCTATTATCCATGAATGAGTGAGATCATGTGGTATTTTTCCTTCATTGACTGGCTTATTTCACTTAGCATAATGCTCTCCAGTTCCATCCATGACATTGCAAATGGTAAGAGTTCCTTCCTTTTTAGAGCAGCATAGTATTCCATCGTGTAGATGTACCACAGTTTTCTAATCCATTCATCTACTGATGGGCACTTAGGCTGTTTCCAGATCTTAGCTATGGCGAATTGTGCTGCTATGAACATAGGGGTGCATATATCTTTTCTGATTGGTGTTTCTGGTTTCTTGGGATATATTCCTAGAAGTGGGATCACAGGGTCAAATGGGAGTTCCATTTTCAGTTTTTTAAGGAAACTCCATACTGTCTTCCATAGTGGCTGCACCAGTCTGCATTCCCACCAGCAGTGCACAAGTGTTCCTTTTTCTCCACATCCTCTCCAGCACTTGTCGTTTGTTGATTTGTTGATGATAGCCAGTCTGACAGGTGTGAGATGGTACCTCATTGTTGTTTTGATTTGCATCTCTCGGATGATTAGTGACTTTGAGCATGTTTTCATATGTCTCTTGGCTTTCTGAATGTCCTCTTTTGAAAGGTGTCTATTTAGGTCCTTTGCCCATTTTTTGATTGGATTGTTTATCTTCCTTTTGTTAAGTTGTATGAGTTCCCTATAGATTTTGGAGATTAGGCCCTTATCAGATATGACATTGGCAAATATGTTTTCCCACACAGTGGGTTTTCTCGTTGTTTTGTTGATGGTTTCTTTTGCTGTGCAGAAGCTTTTTATTTTGATGTAGTCCCATTTGTTCATTTTCTCTTTAATTTCAAGTGCCCTAGGAGCTGTATCAGTGAAGAAATTGCTTCGGCATATGTCTGAGATTTTGTTGCCTTTGGATTCTTCTAGAATTTTTATGGTTTCCTGTCGTACATTTAAGTCCTTTATCCATTTTGAGTTTATTTTTGTGTATGGTGTAAGTTGGTGGTCTAGTTTCATTTTCTTGCATATATCTGTCCAATTTTCCCAACACCATTTATTGAAGAGACTATCTTGGCTCCATTGTATGTTCTTGCCTCCTTTGTCAAATATTAATTGAGCATATTGGTTCGGGCCGATTTCTGGGCTCTCTATTCTATTCCATTGATCTATATGCCTATTCTTGTGCCAGTACCAGGCAGTTTTGAGAACAGTGGCTTTGTAATACAACTTGATATCTGGTATTGAGATCCCACCTACTTTGTTCTTTTTCAGGATTGCTGCAGCTATTCGGGGTCTTTTTTTATTCCAGATGAATTTTTGGAGAGTTCGTTCTAGATCTCTGAAGTATGCCGTTGGTATTTTAATGGGAAGTGCATTGAATTTATAGATTGCTTTGGGTAGTATGGACATTTTAATGATGTTGATTCTACCAATCCATGAACACGGTATGTTCTTCCATCTGTTTATGTCTTCCTCTATATCTTTTTTCAACGTCCTGTAGTTTTCTGAGTAGAGGTCTTTTACCTCTTTAGTTAAGATTATTCCTAGGTAGCTTAGTTTTTTTGGTGCGATGGTAAATGGGATTGTTTTTATAATCTCTCTTTCTGAAAGTTCACTATTGGTGTATAGAAATGCCTCAGATTTCTTGGGGTTAATTTTGTATCCTGCTACATTGCCAAATTCATGTATTAAGTCTAGTAGCTTTTTGATGGAGTCTCTAGGGTTTTGTATGTATAATATCATGTCGTCTGCAAATAAGGACAGTTTTACTTCCTCTTTTCCAATTTGGATGCCTTTTATTTCTTCTTCTTGCCGAATTGCAATGGCTAACACTTCCAGTACTATGTTGAACAGGAGTGGTGAGAGGGGGCATCCCTGTCTTGTTCCTGTTCTTAGGGGAAATGGTGAAAGTTTTTGTCCATTGAGAATGATGTTGGCTGTGGGCCTGTCATATATGGCTTTTATTATGTTGAGGTATGATCCTCCTACTCCCACCTTGCTGAGAGTTTTTATCAAAAATGGGTGTTGAATTTTGTCAAATGCTTTTTCTGCATCAATTGATAAGACCATGTGGTTTTTTTCTTTCAATTTGTTTATGTGATGTATCACGTTTATTGATTTACGGATATTGTACCATCCTTGCATCCCTGGGATAAATCCTACTTGGTCATGGTGTATGATCTTTCTGATGTACTGCTGGATCCGATTTGCTAAGATTTTGTTGAGGATTTTGGCATCTATGTTCATGAGGGATATTGGCCTGTAATTCTCTTTCATTGTGTTGTCTTTACCTGGTTTTGGTATTAGGGTGATGCTGGCTTCATAGAATGAGCTTGGAAGTGTTCCTTCCTCTTGAATTTTTTGTAGTAGTCTGAGGAGGATAGGTTTTAGTTCTTCCTTGAATGTTTGGTAAAACTCCCCTGTGAAGCCGTCTGGTCCTGGGCTTTTGTTTGCTGGAAGCTTTTTGATGACTGCTTCAATTTCTTCCATAGTTATTGGCCTGTTGAGATTTTTAGATTCTTCCTGATTGAGTTTTGGAATGTTGTATTTTTCTAGGAATTTGTCCATTTCCTCCAGGTTGTCTAGTTTGCTGGAGTAGAGCTGTCCATAGTATTTTTTAACAATCATTTGTATTTCTGTGGGGTCTGTTGTTATTTCACCTCTTTCATTTCTGATTTTGTTTATTTGGGTCCTCTCTCTTTGCTTCTTGGTGAGTCTGGCTAGAGGTTTGTCAATCTTGTTTATCCTTTCGAAGAACCAGCTCTTGGTTTCATTGATTTTCTGTATTATTTTTTTGGTCTCTATGATATTTATTTCTGCTCTAATCTTTATTATCTCCTTCCTTCTGCTCACTCTGGGGTTTTCTTGTTGCTCTCTTTCTAATTCTTTGAGTTGTAGAGTTAGCTGATTTACTACCATTTTTTCTTGTTTTTTTGAGATAGGCCTGTAGAGCTATAAACTTCCCTCTCAGGACTGCTTTCATTGTGTCCCATAGGTTTTGGATTGTTGTGTTTTCATTGTCATTAGTTTCCAGGATGTTTTGAATTTCTTCTTTGATTTCATTGGTAACCCAATCAATATTTAATAGCATGCTATTCAGCTTCCAGGTGTTTGAGTATTTTGGGTTGTTTTTATTGCAGTTTATTTCTAATATTATGCCATCGTGGTCTGCGAAGACGCTTTTTATGATTTCAATCTTCTTGAATTTGGGGATACTTTGCTTGTGACCCAATATATGGTCTATTTTTGAATATGTGTCATGAGCACTTGAGTAGAATGTATATTCCGTGGCACTGGGGTGAAGTGTTCTGAAGATGTCTATTAAGTCCATCTGATCTAGTGAGTCATTTAGTATTGCTGTATCTTTGCTGATTGTTTGTCTAGAGGACTTATCCAGTGATGACAGTGGTGTATTAAAGTCCCCTACTATGATTGTATTTTTGTCGATCTCTCCTTTGATATCTTCCAGAAGATTTTTTATGTATTTGGGTGCTCCTGCATTGGGTGCATATATGTTTATCAGGGTTATATCTTCTTGTTGTATTGATCCTTTTAGTATTATGAAGTGGCCTTCCGTATCTCTTGTTATGGCCTTCACTTTGAGGTCTATTTTGTCCGATATAAGTATTGCTACCCCAGCTTTCTTTTCTTTTCCATTAGCCTGAAAGATATTTTTCCATCCCTTCACTTTCAGTCTGTGTGAGTCCTTTCTAATGAGGTGGGTCTCTTGTAGACAGCAAATGTATGGGTCATGATTTTTTATCCATTCAGCCACTCGATATCTTTTGGTTGGAGCATTTAGCCCGTTTACATTTAAAGTTATTATTGAAAGGTACTTGTTTGTAGCCATTTCTTTTTTTGTGTGTGTGGCTGTTTTCTTTCTGGGATTTTTATTTCTTCTTTTTACACCAGTCCCTTTAGCATTTCTTGCATTGCTGGCTTGGTGGTGATAAACTCCCTTAGCCTTTTTTTGTCTGTGAAGCTTCTTATTTCCCCTTCAATTTTGAATGATAGCCTTGCTGGATAGAGTATTCTTGGATTCAGTCCTTTGCTTTGCATCACTTTGTAAATTTCCGTCCATTCTTTTCTGGCCTGATGTGTTTCTGTTGAGAAATCATTTGATAATCTAATGGGAGATCCCTTGTATGTAACTTTCCGTCTCTCTCTTGCAGCCTGTAAGATTCTCTCTTTGTCCTGAACATTTGCCATGGTAATTATGATGTGTCTTGGTGTGGGTCTTTTCGGGTTCACCTTGCTTGGGACTCTCTGGGCTTGTGTGACTTTTTTCTTCCCCACCTCAGGGAAGTTTTCTGATATTATTTCTTCCAATAGGTTTTCTAATCCTTGTTCCTCTTTCTGTTGTTCTGGCACCCCTATTATTCGTATGTTGTTTCGTTTCATGTTGTCCCAAAGCTCCCTTAGGCTCTCCTCCTGTCTTTTAATTTTTTTCTCCAACTGAAGTACAGTTTGGGTGTGTTTTGCTTCCCTGTCTTCTAATTCACTAATTCGGTCTTCCGCTTCTCCTAGTCTACTGTTGATACTTTCAATGGTGTTCTTTATTGCAGCTATATCGCACTTCATTTCTTCTTGGGTCTTAGTTAAGGTGTCGATTTTTTCATCTGTTTCTTCTTGCTTCTTGGATAAGTTGTCGATTTTTTCCTCCATCCGGTGTATGCACTCTAGGACCCTTATTCTGAATTCTTTTTCTGTCATGTTGTATGCCTCTGTATCACTTAGCTGCTTTTCTGGTGAGTCCTCCTTTTCTTTCCTTTGGGGATTTCTTTGTCTACCCATGTTTGATCTCACTGACGTATATAGATATTGAGTCGTTCAGTGGCTGCTCCCTAGGTGGCAGTGGTTCCTTGGGCTGTGGTTGCTCCTTGGGCGGTTGTGGTAGCAGCTGCTCCTCTGTTGTTAGCGGGTCTTCTGATGGGTGCTGTTCACAGCTGTTGTGGCTCTTTTGGCTGGTGGAGGGAGGCTTCACCCACAGCAGCTGTTCCTCAGACAGAGCGTGTGGAGATCAGGAGGCCGCTGTTGCTTGGATCTGCTGCGTTGATTTAAAGGCACAAAATACAACACAACAAGGCACAACGTACCAGGCACTGAACACAAATGAATTACGGTATTAATAACCCCAAATAAAGATGGCCACCCAAGCTAAGAGAGTTGGGGGGTAAGGAAGAAAGAAGAGAAAAAGATAGAGAGAAAAACAGAAAAAAGAGAAAAAAAAAGAAGAAAAAGAAAAAAAAAGAAAAATAGAATGAAGTAGAAGAGGGGAGGAGACTATTCATATGAGGAGAAAACTCCGATAGAACCGCCACTAATCCCAACAAATTCCAGCAACGGATCTCTGGAGTGAATACAAACTACAAACAGCCAATAATATCAAGTGAGGCAAGGGAAAGCAGAAGCACAAAAATAACTGGCCGAGGGTGGGGTGGGGAGGGGGAATGGGAGACAGAAAAAGAAAAAGAAAAAGCAGAACAACCTCACATACAATCCTTAAAGAAAAGAAAAGAAAAAAAAAACACACAATATACTCAACAATCGAGCAAGCAACAACAGAACAATAGAGAAAAGGAGAGAATAAAAAATTTGGATAGTGAAGAAAGATAAGGGAGAGGTGGATAAGGATTTAGAGCAGGTGATTGGAAAAGGGATATATAAGTAGGGTGAAATTTAGACAGGGCATATGAAGAATAGGAAAAATCTAAAGCAGGAATAGGGTAAGAGAAACAGGACAGCAAAAGGGGAAAAGTGGGGAAGAGAGTTTTAGCACAGCAGCACAATTGAGGTAGAGGAAAATGATGCTAAAGGAATGATGAAAATAGAATGGAGAACCTTAGTCCCAAAATAAAATAAAGAGAAAATAAAATGACACTTTAAAAAAAAAAAATGGTAAAATGGCAGCAGTAATAATACTGGTTAAAAATAAAAATGTAGTAATTAAAAGGGTAATATCAGGTGATGAAAAAAGAAAATAAATGGTTTCTTAGTTAAAAGGTGAAACAATAATTAAAAAAAAATAATTAAAAAAAAATGGGCTGTAATGAAGGTGCTTCAGATCTTCTGCTCCTCTTTTTGGCACACTAGGTATTCAGGAGAATGTTGAATTTTCCTCTGATACACTGTTCCTCTGTGTTGTAAGCCACAGTCCTGATTTTAAGGCAGGCTACATTGGTTTCCCAGACAGCCCTTATCTGTATTTACAGAAGAGTCAGTTCATGGCTCTGCCTCTGGGTGGCAGTGCGTCGGGATTGACCTCCGAGGGTATAGGACCTCTCTGACCAGGTGTTCTCTATTGTACCGGAAGCTGGTTTGGGAATGTCCTCCGCCCAGAGCTGGTTTTCCAGTAGTCACTCCCCGCTCTGTTTCCCAGGCTCCCCCAAAACAGCCTTCCCTTACAAGCTCTGTGACTGACCCCAACTGGGTAGTCCCTTGCACTGGGTTCAACAATCAAACGCACAGATTTAAGAGCCTGGGAAGTTGTGCGAACTCGCAACGCTTCACCTTCCAAATCTGCGCGAAGTCTCTGCGCGCGCTCTGGCTCCTGGCACTGAGTAGCCGGCAAACTGGCGTAATCTGAGGCTGCCCGTTTGTGTCCCGTCCAACTGTGGGCTTATTTATAGCGTTCCCTTCTGCCAGCAGCCCTGGGGGTGCCCTTCCACACTCGTGGGTCACGCTGGCTCCAACGGCCGCGGTCTTTGTGGGGCGCAGAGCCCCCACCCCCCTGCGCGCGTTCCACTCTCCAACCTAAACTGCAAACCGCACCTTTGGGGAAAGTCTAACCTTTCTGTGGGGAGAAGCCGAGTTCCTCTGAGTTCACGTAGTCGCGCTGCTTGAGAGCCGTTGTTGCCGGGTTAGTAGCTGGTCTCTGGATGCCGGCGACAGTCACCCAAGATGGCACGGTCTCCGCGGCTGTGCTGGCGCATCTGGAGAGGTTTCAGCCTCAGCCTCTAACCGTTCCCTTTATCTAGGATTTCTCTGTGTTTCCTGGCTGCAGACTGTCTCAGCTGAATCTCCTCTGCTTATTCGGGCTGTATGCTACCCGTTTCAGCTGCCCGCCCTTATCTGCTCCGGGACAAGGCACCGACATGTCTGTCTAAACCTCCGCCATTTTCTCAGAAGGACTATTAAATGTTAATCATTTAAAGATCTGTCTGATCGCTAAGGATGGTTTGTAAAACATAAAAGAGCAAACAAGATAATGCAATTTTTTGTCTCTTTGTTTCGAGAGCTTCTCAGAGAATAAATATGTTTATTGTTGTGGTGTCTATTATTTCCACATTTAACCCATATTTGAATACAGTGGGGCCTTGACTTACGAGTGTCCTGACTAACGAGTTTCTCGAGATAGGAGCTGTCTCTCGGCCGATTTTTTGCTTTGAGTTGCGAGCTAAAATTCAGGTTACAAGCCAGCTTCAGATACCCCACTGCTAGTTGGCGCAGCAAATGTCACAACATCAGCCCAGGATCACGTGTCTCACTCGTTCACTTTTTGATTTAACATATGAGTAATTTGAGTTACGAGCTCCGTCACGGAACGAATTAAACTCGTAAGTCAAGGTCCCACTGTACCAGCTTTGGAAAAAGTGAGAAAGAAATTTCCCACTTCCCAGAAAAGGAGGTATAGTAACTGGGCTTAAATTACTCTGTGTTGTTACCTGACAACCAAATACAAATATTTCCTGCAACACACCTGCCATTTACCGGCAGCAACTCAAAACTCCCTATCAAACTCAAGATGATAATGTAATAGAATTGAATATCAGCTCTGCTGAGGAGATTAAATCTTGAAAATGATTTAATAACATTTTTTATAAAATCCTCCAAAATATAGAAGGAATACTTCCCAAATCATTCTATGAAGACAGTATTACCCTAATGGCAAAAACAAAGACATCATAGGAAAACTAAAGGCCAATGCATCATGTTGATACAGATGCAAAAATCCTCAACAAAATTCTGGAGAAAGAAATCCAGCCCTAGCCGTTTGGGCTCAGTGGATAGAGCATTGACACGCAGACTGAAGGGTCGCAGGTTTGATTCTGTTCAAGGGCATGTACTTCTGTTGCATCCTCGATCCTGGCCTTGGTCAGGGATCATGTGGGAGGCAACAAATCAATGTATCTCTCGCACATCAATGTTTATCTTTCTTTGTCTCTCCCCTCCCCCACTACTCTCTCTAAAATTCAATGGAAAAATATCCTTGGATGAGGATTAACAACAACAAAAAAAAGAAATTTAACAAATATTATACATACCATGACCAAGTGGGAATAACCAAAGAATGCAGGGTTGGTTTCCCATCCCAAAACCAATTTATGTAGTACATTATAGGAATAGAATAAATGAAGAAACCAAATCATCTTATTAATAAATACGTAATAGTCATTTAAATAAATATAACACCCATTCTTGATAAAAATACTCAACAAACAAGGAATACAAAGGAACTTCCAAAACTTGATAAAGAAGCATCTATAAAATACCACAGCTAATGATTCACTTAATGGTGAAAGACTCAACTGTTTTCCCTGAAATCCTGGAAGAAGGGACCATATCTGAGTTTCCATCAACCTGGCCCACACTGTTTGCCCCACCCAGATGATTCCCTGAGATCCTGCCCAAGCCAATGTGCAGTCCAAACCAGGCTGTTTGCAGTGGCTTTTCCATATGAATGGCCTGATCTGGGCTACAAGGGAGCTCCCATAATACTGTCAGCTAATTTCTCAACAGAAACTTTGCAGGCCATAAGCAAGGTGAAAGAAATACTCAAACTGATGAAAAGTAAGGACCTCAACCAAGATTACCCAGCAAAGCTATCATTTAGAATTGAAGGTCAGATAGTTTCACAGACAAAAAACAAAACAAAAACAAAACAAAACAAACAAACAAAAAAAAACTAATGGAGTTCACCACCATCAAACCAGTATTACATGAAATTTTGAAGGGTCTTTTTGAAGAATAAGGAAAAAATAAAAAACATGAACAATAAAATGGCAATAAATAAATATGTATCAACAATTGAATCTAAAACTCAAGATAAATGAATAAGAAATCCAATGAACAAAATAAAGTGATAAATAAAATAGAATCAGAGTCTGGCCAGTGTGGCTTGATGGCTTACTATTGACCTATGAACCAGGAAGTCACAGTTCGATTACCGGTCTGGGCACATGCCTGGGTTATGGGCAAGATCCCCAGTGGGGGACGTGCAGGAGGCAGCTGATCAATGGTCATCTCTCATCATTGATGATCTCTCTCTCTCTCTCTCTCTCTCTCTCTCTCTCTCTCTCTCTCTCCCCCCCCTCTCTCTCCCCCTTCGTCTCTGAAATCAATACAAAATCAGAGACATGGAAACATGGAACAGTCTGACAAATCTCAGAGGGAAAGAAATTTCAGATGGGGGCAAGAAGAGATTAACCAAAAAACTGTCTATGCATATAGACAGTAGGGTGGTGAAGGCCTGGGGTGGGGTGAGATCTGGCTGGAGGAGGGCAATGGGGGGAAAAGGGAGGAGACAGCTATAATACTCTCAATAATAAATATTTTTTAAGAAATAAATACAAATACCAAAAAAAGAATACATCCTGAAATTTTATTTACTCTCTTTTACCCTAAAATTAAGTTATTTGCTTTGGATCAAGGGCATAAAGTGTTAAGTTGAATATTTTGGATATGCTGGTCACATGTAGCAATTTATATTTAGACTAATTAAAATGTAAAATTTAAAATTCAGTACTAGTCACATATCAGCTGCTCAATAGCCATATGTGCCTAATGAATAACTTATTGGACAAGGCAGCTATAGGACATTTGTCATCATCATAGCAAGTTCTATTAAACTGCTTTAGTTGATTTTATGGAATTGGAGATAGAACTTTGCTGAAATTTTTCCATAATTCAGTGGTGAATACTGAGGATAGTTTTTGGTAACAACTAAAACTCAATCTTCAACATCATGCACTTAAAATTGCCCTTTTTACCATATTTCCACTTTTTCTTCTGGTTTTAATATGTTGCTTAGGCTTTCTCTTGAAGTGTGAGAAAGCTGGCGTATGGGTCTAAGTAAAGACAACAGGTTACTAGTGAAAGATCCACAGGTGAGAAAGCTAATTTAGGGGAAAGGTAAAGTATATGTAGAGAAAAAAGACTATGAGAAATCAGCTCTGGAAAGGACATATTAGATTACATCATTATTTCATTTTTATTTTTCAGAATACAGAATCAACAAGATAGTAGCTACTGTAATATAGGCACAAACTGGAAAACATGTCTAATTCTCCTTTATCCTGATAAATTTTGGTGAGTTTATTACCAACTAGAGCTATCTGTACAAGTTTACATATCCAGAGAGAAGAAATACAATTTTATAGATATTTACATATTTTCCTTTTTTCTTATTTTGAATAGATTACTATATTATTTTGTATTAGTTTCAGATATACAACATAGTGGTTAGACAATCATATACTTTACAAAATGTTCCCCTGCTATTTTTAGTACCCATGACTCTTTTGTATCTACCAATCTGATGCTTCTCAATCCTTAATCTTTTTCACCCAGTCCCCAAAGCCCCTAATCTCTGGAATCCATCAGTCTGTTCTCTCTGTGAATCTGTTTCTGCTTTGTTTGTTAAATTATTTTGTATATTAGATTCCACATATAAGTGAAATCATATGGTATTTGTCTTTTTCTGACTTACTTCACTGAGCTCACTATCATCTCAGTGGGGGGCAAACTCATTAGTCAACTGAGCCAAATATCAACAGTACAACGATCGAAATTTCTTTAGAGAGCCAAATCTTTTAAACTTAAACTAGATGGGTAGGTACATTGTTATTAACTTAATTAGGGTACTCCTAAGGCTTAAGAAGAGCCACAGTCAAGGGGCCAAAGAGCCGCATGTGGTTCACGAGCTGCAGTTTGCCGACCATGGACTAGGGATCTAGGTCGATTCATGATGTTGTTAATTTTGAGATTTTTATGACAGAGCAATAGTCCATTCTATACATGTACCACCACTTCTTTATCCACTTGTTTACTGATGGGCACTTGGGTTGCTTCCATAGTATGGCTATTGTAAATAATGCTGTAATGAACATAGGGGTGCAATATTATTTTGAATTTGTATTTGGGGTTTCTTTGGATGCATACACAGAGTGGAATTGCTGGGTCATAAGAAATAGTCTCTTTAGACCAGTGTTTCTCAACCTTCTGGCCCTTTAAATACAGTTCCTCATGTTGTGACCCAACCATAAAATTATTTTCATTGCTACTTCATAACTGTAATGTTGCTACTGTTATGAATCGTAATGTAAATATCTGATATGCAGGATGGTCTTAGGAGACCCCTGTGAAAGGGTCCTTCGACCACCAAAGGGGTCGCGACCCACAGGTTGAGAACCGCTGGATTAGAGAGTCATTTTAAGGACTTTAACACCCCAACTGACTTCACTGGATAGATCTTCCAGACAAAAAATCAACAGGGAAATAGTGATTCTCAATAACACACTAGGTCATATGGATTTAATGGTCCTTTATAGAACAATTCACCCCAAAGGTACAGAATATACATTTTTCTCAAGTTTACATGTATCATTCTCAAAGATAGACCACATGGTAAGAGACAAAACAAGTTGCTACAAGTTCAAGAAGATTGAAATCATATCAAATATCTTCTTGGATCATAATGGTATGAAATTAGAAATCAACTACAGTAAAGGACTAAAAAACATTCAAACAAATGGAGGCTAAATAGCCTGATATTTTTAAAAAAACAACCAACCAAACAAATAAAAAACACATGGATGGATTACCAATGAGATCAAGAAAGAAATAAAAAACTTCCTGGAAAAAATGAACACATAACAACTGAAAATCTTTGAGACACAGCAAAAACAGTCCTGAGAGGGAAGTTCATAGAACTACGACACTACCTCAAAAACAACATCAACAAATATTAATAAACTATACAGCTTAAATACTTAAAAAGAGAATAAAAAGAAAAACCCTAGGAAGTAGAACAAAGGAAATAATAAAGATGAGAGGGGTAAATAAATTTTACAGAGAATAAGGAAAACAAGAAAAAAAATAAATAAAATCAAGAGCTGATTCTTTGAAAAGATAAACAAGTTTGATGAACCCAAATTCATTAAAAAAACAAAAAGAAAGGTTCCAAATAAAATCAGAAACAAAATATGTGAATTAATAACTGACACCACAGAAATACAAAGGATTGTTAGCAAATACTGTGAACAACCACATGCCAACAAGCTGGACAACCTAGATGAAATGGAAAAATTCCTAGAAAAATATAATCTCCTGAAACTGAGTCAGGAATAATCAGAAAACCTAAATAGGTCAATAACAACTGATTAAAATGAAGCAGTATTCAAAAGATTCCCAGCAAGCAAAAGCCATAATTGGGACAGCTTCATGGGGGAGTTTTACCAAACATTCAAAGAAGAAATAACACCTAGTCTCTTCAAAGTATTCAAAAAAATCCAAAAGGATGGGACATTTCCAAGCTCTTTATATGAGGCCACCATTACCCTAATTCCAAAACCAGATAAAGACACTACAAAGAAAGAGAATTACAGGCCAATATCCCTGATTAACTCAGATGCTAAAATACTCAATAAAATATTAGTAAATCAGATCCAGCAATACATTAAACAGATCATATGCATTGAACAAGTGGTATTTAATCCGGATCTGCAAGGCTGTTATAATATTTATAAATCAATAAATGTTATACATCACATAAACAAATCTAAAGACAAAAATCACATGACCATATCAATAGATGTAGAAAAATCATTTGACAAAATCCAATACCCATTTTTGATAAAAACTCTAGCAAAGTGGGAAATAGAGGTATCATACTTCAATATAATAAAAGCCATATATGGGAAACCTCCAGCCAGCATGATACTCAATGGGCAAAAACCAAAATCATTTCTCCTAAGAACAGGAACAGGACAGGGACATTCTTCTTATCTGATCTATGGAGAGCCATAGCAATCACACAAGAAGAAGAAATAAAAGGCATCGAAATTGGAAAGGAGGAAGTAAAACTGTCATTATCCACAGATAACATGATATGGTATGTAGAAAACTCTAAAGACTTAACGAAAAAACCACTAGATTTAATAAATGTATTTGGCAATGTAGCAGAATATAAAATTAATCTCAGAAATCAATGGCAGTTTTGTACACTATAATGAATAGAGAAACTAAAAACAAACAAACAACCCCATTTACCATTGCAACAAAAAATTAAGAAACGTAGGAATAAACTTAACCAAGGAGATAAAAGACCTGTACTCATAAAAATACAGAACTTTGAAAAAAGAGATAAAGGAATATATAAACAACAGGAAGAATACACTGTGTTCATGATTTATAGAATTAACATCATTAAAATGTCCATACTACCCAAAGCAATCTACAGATTTGATGCAATCGCTATTAAAATACCAATGGCATACTTCACACATCTAGAACCAACATTTCAAAAGTTTATATGGGACCAAAAAAGACCATCAATAGCTGCAGCAATTTTGAGAAAGAAGAACAAATTGGAGGCAATCACAATACCAGATATCAAGTTATACTACAAAGCTACTGTAATGAAAAACAGCTTGGGCCCTGACAGGTTTGGATTGGTGGATAGAGCGTCAGCCTGTGGACTGAAGGGTTCTGGGTTTGATTATGGTCAAGGGAACATGCCCTGGTTGCTGGCTTGATCCCCAATGGGGGCATGCAGGAGTTGGCCAATCAATGATTTCCTCTCATCATTGATGTTTCTAGCTCTCTCTTCCTCTTTTCCTCTCTGGTATTAATATATATACTAGAGGCCTGGTGCATGAAAATTCATGCACTGGCGGGGGGGGGGGGTCCCTTAGCCCGTGCTGCCACCTCTCATAGTCTGGGAGCCCTCAGAGGCAGGAGGTGACCCGGCAATCAGGGGAAGGCGATGCTCCATCACACCTCTGCTGCTGTCACTGCCAGCAGTGCAAGCCATGGCTGGCCTTCATTACCTGAGCCTTGGCCAGCCCTGAGCGCGCTGGACAGCTGCCATCTGAGGCTTTCCTGCACCTCGGGCCAGCCCTGGGTGGCTAGGGGGCTGAGGGGACTGGGGGACTCCAGAAGCAGTTATGCAGACCGGCTGGGCCCACCTGAGGGTGAGCCTGCCTCCCCAGAAGGGCTGAGGGGATTGGGCATCACCATCTTGTGGCTGTGGGTGCCACCATCTTTGAGGGTGTGACAATCAATTAGCATTTTCCCTCCTTATTGGCTGTGTGCACCACCATCTTTGAGGGTGTGACAATCAATTAACATTTTCCCTCCTTATTGGCTGTGAGCACCACCATCTTTGAGGGTGGGCAGTCAATTAGCATATTCCCTCCTTATTGGCTGTGGGTGCCGCCATCTTTGTGACAGCATGAGGGTCAATTAGTATATTCCCTCTTTATTAGATAGGAGATATATTAATATATACATACATACATATATGTATTTGGTATCAATATATATAGATATTGGCATAAGAATTAGTATATTAATCAATGGAATAGACCAGAAACCCCAGAAATCAACTCAAGCCATTACACACAATTAGCATTAGACAAAGGAGGTAAAAGCATAACATGGGGTAAAAACAGACTCTTCAAAAAAATTGTGTTGGAATAATTGGACAGGTTCATGGAAAAAAACTGAAACTAAACCACAAACTTACACCATACACAAAAATAAATTCAAAATGGGTGAAAGACTTAAATGTGATTTATGAAACTATAAAAACCCTAAAAGATACCATTGACAACAAAATCTCAGAAAACTCTCATAGCAATGTTTTCTAGTACATCTCCTAGGGCAAGGGAAATAAAGCAGAAATGAATGAATGGGACTACATACAAATGTAAAGGTTTTAAACAGAAAAAAAAAGAAAATGAAAAGGAAGACCATTGCATGAGAGAACATATCTACACTAATAAAAGAGAAACATGGTAATTGGCGTATGACCACCACCCTTCCCATTGGCTAATCAGGATAATATGCAAATTAACTGTCAGCCAAGATGGCGGCCGGCAGCAAGGCAGCTTGAAACTAACATGAGGCTTGCTTGCTTCAGTGACGGAGGACTCCAACGTTCCCCGCCTGCAGCTGCAGGCCTCAGAGCTGGCAGTTTCAAACATTGTAACAAATACAAACGCTAAACAAAACTCCAGAAACCAGCTTTCAGCCAGTGGGGATCTCAGAGCTGGAGTTGATACAGAGGTTCGAGGACCGAAACAAACCAGGTACCTGCTTTCAGGAGCGGAAGCCTAAGAGCTGGAGCTTCAGAGCTAAAGCTGGCCCAGAATAAAAAAAGAAAAAAAAAAGAAAAAAAGGAGCAGTTGGGAGCTTCAGTCCCAGCCTGAAAACAGCCCTCAGCCCCTCACCCAGACTGGCCAGGCACCCCAGTGGGGACCCCCAACCTGAAGGGTGTGTGACCAGCTGCAAACAGCCATCATCCCCTCATCCAGGCTGGCCAGGCACCCCAGTGGGGACCCCCACCCTGATCCAGGACACCCTTCAGGGCAAATCAGCCGTCCCCCACTGTGCACCAGGCCTCTATCCTGTATAGTAAAAGGGTAATATGCCTCCCAGCACCGGGATCAGCGGAGCCACGAGGCCTCCGGGCACCCGGATCACTGTGACAGGGGGCAGCGCCCAAATCCCCTGATCACCCCTGCGGCTCTGTGTGTGACAGGGGGTGGGGCCACAACCTCCCTATCCACCCTGCTCTGTTCGTAACAGGGGAAGATGCCCCAACCCCCTGATGGGCCCTGCTCTGTGCGTGACAGGGGGCAGCACCCCATCCCCCCGATCGACCCTGCTCCATGCGTGACAGGGTAAGGAGCCACAACCCCCCTGATGGGCCCTGCTCTGTGTGTGACAGGGGGCAGCACCCCAATCCCCGGATTGGCCCTGTTCTGTGCGTGACTTGGGTGGCGCCACAACCTCCCCATCGGCTCTTCCTTGAGGATGACAGGGGGCGGTGCCCCAACCCCCCAATTGGCTCTACCCTGAGAATGACTGAGGGTGGCATCACAACCTCCCAATCCGCCCTGCTCTGTGCATGACAGGGGGCGGCGCCCCAACTCCCCAATTGGCCCTGCTCTGAGCCTGACCAGGGGCTGCACCTAGGGATTGGGCCTGCCCTCTGCCACCCGGGAGCAGGCCTAAGCCAGCAGGTCGTTATCTCCTGAGGGGTCCCAGACTGCGAGAGGGCACAGGCCGGGCTGAGGGACTGCCCCCTCCCCCCCGAGTGCGCAAATTTTTGTGCACCGGGCCTCTAGTTTGCAATAATACATCTGATAAGGTGTTAAGGGTTAATATCCAAAATATATAAGGAACTCATACAACTTAACAAAAGGAAGACAAGTAATCCAATTAAAAAATGTGCAAAAGACCTAAATAGATAATTCTTCAAAGTGGACATGCAGGTGGCCAAGAGGCATATGAAAAAATGTTCAAAGCCCCTAATCTTCAGAAAAATACAAATTAAAACACAAGGAGGCATCTCCTGACACTTCACAGAATGGCTGCCATCAACAATTCAACAAATGACAAGTGTTGGCGAGGATGTGGAGAAAAGGGAACCCTAGTGCACTGCTGATGGGAATGCAGACTGGTGCAGTCAATATGCAAAACAATATGGACTCTCCTCAAAACTTTAAATATGGAACTACCATTTGACCTAGTTATCCCACTCCTAGGAATGTATCCTAAGAATCCTGAAACACCGATCAGGAAGAATAGATGCACCCCTATGTTTATAGCAGCTCAATTTATAATAGCTAAGATTTGGTAACAGCCCAAGTGCCCATCAGTGGATGTGTAGATAAAAAAGCTATGGTACATTTATACCATGGGATACTACTCAGTGGTAAAAAAGATGGGCCTCTTACCCACTGAGACAGTATGGAGTAATCTGGAGAGTTTTATGCTAAGCAAAATAAGCCAGTAAGAGAAAGACAAATATCACGTGATCTCACTCATGTGTGGAATCTAAAGAACAAAATATACTGATGAACAAAATAGATCCAAAAACATAGAAGCATGGAACAGACTTGAAATCTCAGAGGGAAGGTGGGGATGGGTTGGTTGGTTGGGAGAGATTGACCAATGAACTAATATGCATATTTTCATAAGCCCCTGGACACAGATATTAGTGTGATGAAAGACTAGGGTGGGGATCAGGTGCAGGCTAGAAGGGGTCAATGTGGGAAAAGGGGGGACATATGTGCAATCCTTTCAACAATAAAGATACATTAAAAAAAAAACTGAAGCTGGAGCCCCAGTCTAATGCCTCACTTGGTTGGATCACAGTAAAATCTTATTCTTGGGTGAGGATTACAAAAAAGGGAAATTGAAGCACAAATTTTGGTAAATTTATTCTTTATACAGAATTTTTCTCTAGAACATATATTTTACTTTTATATTTCTTTAAAATATTATGTCTTAAGCATTGGCATTTATGCTACTGAGCGTAAAACCAAGGCTTGTTTCTCTTTCATTCAAAATACTAATCTGGATAAGAAAAGGATATGTATTGCATTGGTGATTTTATCATTTTTTTATCATAACTGGGAAAGAATAGAGATCAGTGACTAAATACATCACTGACACTTTTTTACTTTAAAGTATTTTGAAGAAACTTAGAATTATTTTCTCCACTTTGCTATCTATATATGTCATAGAGAAATATGCAAATTAGCCAGGATGCTGTAACGTCACAACCAAACAGCAGGGACCTGAGGCTGCATGGCACCTGGCCAGGGCAAGGGACTTCAGGCCATGCTCCTCGCCTGGCAGGACTTTACGGGGGACCTCAAGCTGTGCCCCGCACCCTGGCACCAGGCCAGGAGACCTCACGCCACACACCCCACCCCAGTGCCAGGTCGGAGGACCTCAGGCCATGCCTCCCGCCTAGTGGGGCTTGACGGGGAATTCAGGCTGCACCCCCTTCCTGGCAGGGCTTTATGGGGGACCTCAGGCCATGCCCCCCAACTGGTGGAGCTTGACAGGGGACCTCAGGCCACACCCACTTCCCCAGTGCCGGGGTCCAGGGACCTGAGGCTGCACCCCCCACTCAATGCTGGGCTGTGGGACCTGAGGCTGCACCCCCTGCCCAGAGGGCTTGACAGGATTGGGGCCTCTGGGTCTGGGTCTCACTCAGTGAGGGTGGGGCTAGCCGTGTCTGGGTCTCCCGTGTTTTCGAAGCGCATATGAGTGGTGGACGGGGACTTGACTCTAGGTCCCGCAGCGAGCCCTAGGCTCTGACAGGAGGGAGATTTTCATATACATTTTACTAATTTTCTTTCATCTCTGACACTTCTATTATAGAGAAAGGGCAAATAGCAATATTGAAATATTTCCTCTAATTCCCTTTTAAAGTGCATGAATTTTGTGCACCTGGCCACTAGTTTTTTATATAATATTTGCTACAAGAAACACCTTGTACTCTCTACTCACACCTAAATTAGATCAAAGAGGCATCTTTTACCCTCTTATAACTAAGATTCCTTTTTCAATTCAATTAGGTTCTTATGATTTTAGTGTTAAATTTTGAAGTAGATTAGGTTCTTATGATTTTAGTGTTAAATTTTGAAGTAGACATTTTAATATTGTCTTTCACAATTTATCCCCTTTATATTTTTAGAGAAGAGTACGTTACTGAGACATTATGTACTACACGCATTGTGTGTGTGTGTGTGTGTGTGTGTGTAGGGGTGGGCAAAAGTAGATTTATAGTTGTGAGTATGTAAAACTTTATTCTTTATTCTTGTATTATTATTATTGGTTAATTATTGTCTTATTTTCCATACATACAACTATAAGCCTATTTTTGTCAACCACTGTGTGTATATATATTTACTATTTCTCATTTTTTAAAAATGATTATAGAAAAAAATTGTATTTCAAAACTATCTTTTTTAAATGCACATTTTAGAGGAAATAATATATAAAACTATCATTATTCAAATAAAGTTAATTTCAAATAACTGGTATATTTGCCTTTAAACCAATACACTGAAATGTTACCCATGATCACTAGGAATGTATTTATAATTTAAGAAATATTTAACTGGTGTTTAAGTTCAGTATACACTTGTCTTAATGTCCTATTGATGTTACTAGAGCTATTTTATATTCCATTGCTCATATATTTATGTACACATTACTATTTTGATATTGGAGTTACATAGGTACAAAAGGAAAACTGTTTATATCTTCATTTTATAACACTCTCCAGAGGAATTGCTGCAGGGGCAGGGAGTGTGTGGCATGATCTTGGCACATATACTAAGGGAACTTGAAGGATCTAAGTTTCTTGAATCTTTTGAATTAATACTCCATCTGGAGGCTCATCACTGGTATTTATAATCTTAGAAAAAATTTCTGCTTGCAGCTGCCTGTATTAGAGGGATCATAAAAACTTAGGTTTTTCAGGCCTCAAATTTGTTTGTCATTGTTGTTGTTAAATGAGTACAATTTGGGTTTTGTTATTGAGTTGTTGGATAAAAAAGTATGGAAATAATGTTTTAGGAAAGCCATTGTTATTTAATAAAATTAATGCCATATAACTTTAAATAATTTTTGTGTTTGTTCTGCTTTGTGTAAATCACTTATTCACATTGAAAGTTGTATTTCCCTGAGAGATGTCTGGGAAATTGTGGAATAAGCCCAATATGTGATACATCCTATAGTGCACTGCTCATTCCTGCTTAGTGGAGAGGTGTCCTATTCCGCACAACTTTATAACACCCTACAGCCAAATATTCATGTAATCAAGAAGCCTGTTTATATATATCTAAACATAGGCACTGTTTTATATAGCAACACAAAGCATGTTTTCTAGTCTTTTAATATTATTTGAATTTTCCAATAATTTAATAATTGCATACAGTCAGAGAAGCTTGTACTTTATTTTGTTTCAGAATAATCAGGAACTGAGGGTTTAGAAAATGTCACTGATGGTAATATTATAGGTTGTAATACTTGAATCACCAATATGGTGTTTTCATTCTAATGTCTAATATAGATGATTATCCTTTAATTTTTCCATGATACTTTCCTTATTTTTTTTCTATAATAGTACAATTGAGGCATTATATAGTATTTTTCTCTAATTTTATGTGTAAGCAGATGTTTTATATGTGAATTTCATGATAATACCAAAAGGAGTACAAAACACAGTGGTAGGCAAAAGTAGTTTTACAGTTGTGAGTATGTGAAGCTGTTTATTCTTGTATTATCCTATATAATAAAAGGCTAATATGCAAATTGTCCCCTCGGGAGTTTGACCGACCAGGAGTTTGAGTGCTTGCTATGATGTGCGCTGACCACCAGGGGGTGGCACAGAACGAAGGAAGGCCCTGGCCAGCAGCCAGCAGCCAAGGGAAGGAAGGCCCTAGCCAGCAGCCAGCAGCTGGCAGCTAGGGAAAGGAAGGTCTCGATGGTCCCTGATCACTGGCCAGGCCTAGGGATCCTACCTATGCATGAATTTCATGCACCAGGTCTCTAGTTATTTAATAATTATTATATTACTTATTTTTGTTATTTATTTTATTATTTTTGTTATTATTTCATATCTTTATTTACGATTTATCTTTTAGATAATGATGACTGGTAATTTAACCTTCTTTTTCCCACCCCTGTATTTGCTTAAAATTGTCAAGAATTTTGAGGTAAATGACCTTGATATCTTTAACTCTCAAGTGTTTCAGCAGTATTAATCATGTATGTATGTACGTATGTATGTATGTATGTGTGTGAGTGTGTGTTTTAGTAAGAAGAGTGAGATAATGCAAGTTTGGCAAAAAGTTAAGAATTGATGAAGCTAGTTTGAATGGATGTATGAGTTCATTGTGCTGTTTTTATACTTACAAATAAAATATTCCATTATTAACATATTCTATATTATTTAAGCTGCTGGATTCAGAAATCCATTTCTGAATATGGAGCATTTGTTTATTTGGTGGGCTCAGTGTATTTTCTTTGAAGCATCTTTGTTGATGAAAGAATGTCTAGGCCTCTGCTAGAGGCTGTTCCCACTAGTAAGTCTTCATTCTGGCAGATGTCTGTGTGGGACTGACTTCAAGCCAGAGCTGACAAGAAAGCATCACTTTGTCAGAAAAGAAGATGTGACTACTTTGGGGCTCACTTAGAAGGTAATTACCATTTATTATCATGTTGAATTACCCAAATGTTAGATGTATTTAGGTAGCCATGGTAACATTGCCCTTGGCTTTATTTCTTAACTAGAGGCCCGATGCACGAAATTCATGCAAGAGTAGGCCTTCCTTCCCCCAGCTACTGGCACTGGCTTCCCTCTGGCACCCAGGACCTGGCCTTCCCTCTGGCCACCGGCAGGCATCTGGGACCTGGGCTTCCCTCTGGCTGCCAGCAGGCACCTGGGACCCAGGTTTCCCTCACAGCCCTGGCTTCCTCCTCCTGAAGGATGTCTGGTCTAATTAGCATATTATGCTTTTATTATTATAGACTAGATGCCTGGTGCACAAAATTCATGCACGGGAATGTGGGGGGTCCCTCAGCCCAGCCTGCACCCTCTCCAATCCGGGACCCCTTGGGTGATCCCTGTGGGGTTGGGCCTACACCGGCAGTCAGACATTCCTCTTGCAATCTGGGACTGCTGGCTCCTAACTGCTCACCTGCCTGCCTGCCTGATGCCCCTAATCTCTCTGCTTGCTTGCCTGATCGCCCCTAACCACCTCTGCCTGCCAGCCTGATAGCCCCTAACTGCTCCCCTGCCTGCCTGATCACCCCTAACAGCCTCTGCTTGCTGGCCTGATCATCCCTAACAGCCCTCCCCTGCTGGCCTGGTTGCCCCTAACTGCCGTCCTCTGCCAGCCTGATTGCCCCTAACCGCCTTTGCCTCAGCCCCTGCCACCATGGCTTTGTCCAGAAGGATGTCTAGATGGATGTCCAGAAGACGTCCAGTCTATTTAGCATATTGCCATTTTATTAATATAGATAATACCTCAGTAACGTGTTAGACTCTAGAGTAAGTTCTTCCTTAATCCTACTCATTGCACCAATTGTGGGAGTACTTATTCCTTTATCCTGCCTAACTATACCAACTATGGGAGTACAGGTCCTCCTCTGCTAGGAACTGGACCTTCATGGATGCCGGGTAGTAGATGGAGAAGATAATATGAGTAGCTGTAGGCATATAGGAGAGCCTTTATTGTAGCCTAAGTAGTCATTGCTACTAAGAAGCAATTAGACAAAGCAGTTCTTGCTAACACAGTAGTAAACATAGGAGCCATTGTACATATAGTAGCCCTTGCTAATACAGTAGCAAACACAGGAGCTATCCTAGTAAAACAGCCAGCACCAGCTGGTCAGTAATACATCTTCCATGCACATAATTTATACTAACTTAGGCAAAAGAGGCTTCTTGACAAAATAGTGACATCATTATTTTAGGGTATAGAAGGACAGTACTGTATAATACAGTACACTGTGCCCTTGCTTTTGCACCTGCATATAGCAAATTAGCCTTGAACACTCTGATTAGGATTCCTATGCTCAGATTGGCCTTGAACATCTGGTGTACTCTGTACAGAGCCCCCACATTCAAATTGGCCTTGAACATCTGGTATACTCTGACCAGGGTTCCCACAGTAATGGAAGAACAAATTTCCCAACTGAAGAAAATTATTAAATAGTTAATTGGCATGAGATTACAAGTTTATATAGATGAATGTTTAAGGAGTGTCATCCTTAGGAAAGTGGCTACGATTTTTAAATCACAGAATGTAAGCAATGGCAAAGAGGATGGAAAGTTCATTGAACAACAACAGATTTTATATTTCAGAAAAACTAATTGTATCTTGAGGTGGTTTGAGACCAAACTTTAAGAAATATAGAACATACCTAAGAGCTATCTCAGTAGAGGGACAGGAAGCTGTGGTATTATTTTCCAGTTTCTATCCATCATTCACTGAGTGCTGTGCCGTTCCTTGGGTATTAACTTGCTAGTACTTTGGGGCAGCACTTTGTGTGCACCTAACATAGGCCCTTAGAGAATGGCAGGTTTTTTTAAATGTTTTTTAATTGATTTCAGAGAGAGGAAGGGAGAGGGAGAGAGATATATAAATGTTAATGGGCGAGATATATAAATGTCAATACATTAGTCAGCTGCTTCCTGCAAACTCCCTATCATGGATTGAGCCTGCAACCTGATCATGTGCCCCAACCAGGATTGAACCAGCTACATCCTAGTGCATGGGTCGGTGCTCAACCATTGAACCACACTGGCTGGGAAAGAGAGTGGCAGGTTTTTGCAGTAGGACTCCATCAGCATAAATTAAAATGGCAAGTTCAGGGGCTGGGGGAGGATGTGTTTGGAAACTCAACACTGTGCTTATATCTTTAGATTACAAATGAGGAAACTGAAGCAGAGAGAAGTTGATTAACTTTCTCATAAGTTAAAAAACTACTAATTGGTACAGTGGAGATTCTAATTCAGGATTAAAATTCAAACATCAATATTTCCTGGAAATGAATATATACATAACAAATATATATATATATATATATATATATATATATATATATATATATATATATATATCAGAGGCCCGGTGAACAAAAATTTGTGCATTCAGGGCGGGGGGGGGGGGTCCCTCAGCCCGGCCTGTGCCCTCTCGCAGTCTGGGACCCCTCGGGGGATGACCACCTGCTGGCTTAGGCCTGCTCCCCAGGGGATTGGGCCTAAGCTGGCAGTCAGACCTCCCTCTGGCAGTCTGGCAGCCCTCCAGGGATGTCCACTTGCCAGCAGGGACCAGGCCTAAGCTGCAGTCAGACATCCTTAGCGCTGCTGAGGGGGCAGGAGAGGCTCCCACCACCACCGCTGTACTGGCAGTCATCAGCCTGGCTTGTGTCTGAGCAGAGCTCCCCCTGTGGGAGCGCACTGACCACCAGGGTGCAGCTCCTGCATTGAGCGTCTGCCCCCTGGTGGTCAGTGTGTGTCATAGTGACCAGTCATTCCCAGTCGTTCTGCTGTTAGGGTCAATTTGCATATCACCCTTTCATTATATAGGATAGAGGCCTGGTACATGGGTGGGGGTTGGCTGTTTTGCCCTAAAGGGTGTCCCTGATTAGGATGTGGGTCCCGCTGGGGTGCCTGGCCAGCCTGGGTGAGGGGATGAGGGCCATTTTCAGGCTGGCCACAGCACCTTCAGTGTGGTGGTCCCTGCTGGGGTGCCTGACCAGCCTGGATGAGGGGCTGATGGCAGTTTGCAGGCTGGCCACAGCCCCTTCAATGTGGGGTTCCCCACAGGGGTGCCTGGCCAGCATGGGTGAGAAGCTGATGGCTGTTTGCAGGCTGGCCACAGCTCCTTCAGTGTGGGGGTCACCACTGGGGTGCCTGACCCTCCTGGGTGAGAGGCTGAGGGCTGTTTGCAGGCTGGCCACAGCCCCTTCAGGGTGGGGGGGTGCCTAGCCAGTCTGGGTGAGGGGCTGAGGGCTTTTTTCAGGCTGGCCACACCCCCAGCGGGGACTCTCACCCCATGAGGGTGTGGCCATCTGGGTGAGGGGCTGATGGCTGTTTGCAGGCTGGCCACAACCCCCAGCCACCCAAGCTCCCAGTGGAGGCTGGCTGGAAGCAGTTATCTGGGATTTATTTATCTTCTATAATTGAACATTTGTTGCCTTGAGCGCAGGCCACAGCTGGCCAGGGCAGGCAGGAAGCTTGGCTTTCTCCATTGCTGGGACAACCAAGCCCTCTGCTTGCTCCAGCTGCTTGGCTGCCAGCTGCCATCTTGGTTGGTTAATTTGCATATAGTCACTCTGATTGGCTGGTGGGCATGGCTTGGGGGGCATAGTGGAAGTGCAGTCAATTTACATGTTTCTCTTTTATTAGATTAGATTCATTCTTGGGTCGCACTCCAGACCTACCAAAATTGACATGGGGGGTGAGCCTGAGAAGTCTGCATTTTAACAAGCCCTCCAAGTGATTGATATACTCTCAAATTTCAAAACTACTAGTTTGTCATGTTTGTATGTCCCACATTATACAGTATTAGTTCTTTAACGAGAGCCTCATTAGGTTTCATTTGTTTCTCTTTTTTAAAAATCAAAGAGAAAATGAATGGTAACTAATTGTCATTTGTATATATGAATCTATGTGTCTATCACACATGTCAATCAATATACATCTATATACAGTATCTGTACATTTTTAAATCTAGAATATTTGTTCCTAACAACATAATTGGTCATATGTTTCCTCTTGGTAGCAGAGTAGTTCTTTTCAAGGAATGAGGAGTGTATCTCTAATCCACTCATCGGCTGATGGGCACTTAGGCTGTTTCCAAATCTTCGCTATGGTAAATTGTGCTGCTATGAACATAGGGGTGCATATATCCTTTCTGATTGGTGTTTCTAGTTTCTTGGGATATATTCCTAGAAGTGGGGTCACTGGGTCAAATGGGAGTTCCATTTTTAGTTTTTTGAGGAAACTCCATATTGTTCTCCACAGTGGCCGCACCAGTCTGCATTCCCACCAGCAGTGCACGAGGGTCCTTTTTCTCCGCATCCTCGCCAGCACTTGTCATTTGTTGATTTGTTGATGATAGCCATCCTAACAGGTGTGAGATGGTACCTCATTGTTGTTTTGATTTGCATCTCTCAGATGATTAGTGGCTTTGAGCATGTTTTCATATGTCTTTTGGCTTTCCTTATGTCCTCTTTTGAAAAGTATCTATTTAGGCCCATGGCCCATTTTTTGATTGGGTTGTTTAGCTTCCTTTTGTTAAGTTGTGTGAGTTCCCTGTAAATGTTGGAGATTAAACCTTTATCAGTGATAACATTGCCAAATATGTTCTTCCATGCAGTGGGCTTTCTTGTTGTTTTGTTGATGGTTTCTTTTGCTGTGAAGAAGCTTTTTATTTTGATGTAGTCCCATTTGTTTATTTTCTCTTTAGTTTCCATTGCCCTAGGAGCTGTATCGGTGAAGATATTGCTTCAGCTGACAGTCGTATGGGTATTCCCTTGTAGGTAACTGAGTTTCTTTCTCTTGCTGTTTTTAAGATTCTCTCTTTGTCTTTTGTTCTTGGCATTTTAATTATGATGTGTCTTGGTGTGGTCCTCTTTGGATTCCTTTTGTTTGGGGTTCTCTGCGCTTCTTGGACCTGTAAGTCCATTTCTTTCACCAGGTGGGGGAAGTTTTCTGTCATTATTTCTTCAAATAGGTTTTCAATATCTTGCTCTCTCTCATCTTCTGGCACCCGTATAATTCTGATGTTGGTACGCTTGAAGCTGTCCCAGAGGCTCCTTACACTATCCTCGCATTTTTGGATTCTTTTTTCATTCCGCCCCTCTGGTTGGGTGTTTTTTGCTTCCTCGCATTTCAAATCATTGACTTGATTCTTGCGCTCCTCTGGTCTGCTGTCGGGAGTCTGTATAATATTCGTTATTTCAGTCCGTGTATGCTTAATTTCTAGTTGGTTCCCCAACATAACATCGAGGGTCTCATTAGTTTTCTTGTAGATCTCATTAAGTTTATCGGCGGCTTCTAAACAGTTCTTGAGAGACCTTAAAAGTGTGGCCATACGACTGTCAGCTGATTTCTCAACAGAAACTTTGCAGGCCAGAAGGGAGTGGCAAGAAATATTCAAAGTGATGAATACCAAGAACCTACAACCAAGATTACTTTATCCAGCAAAGCTATCATTCAGAATTGAAGGTCAGATAAAGAGCTTCACAGATAAGGAAAAGCTAAAGGAGTTCATCACCACCAAACCAGGATTATATGAAATGCTGAAAGGTATCCTTTAAGAAGAGGAAGAGGAAGAAAAAGGTAAAGATACAAATTATGAACAACAAATATGCATCTATCAACAAGTGAATCTAAGAATCAAGTGAATAAATAATCTGATGAACAGAATGAACTGGTGATTATAATAGAATCAGGGACATAGAAAGGGAATGGACTGACTATTCTTGGGGGGGAAAGGGGTGTGGGAGATGCAGGAAGAGACTGGACAAAAATCGTGCACCTATGGATGAGGACAGTGGGTGGGGAGTGAGGGCGGAGGGTGGGGCGGGAACTGGGAGGAGGGGAGTTATGGGGGGGAAAAAGAGGAACAAATGTAATAATCTGAACAATAAAGATTTAATTAAAAAAAAGATATTGCTTCAGCATATGTCTGAGATTTTGCTGCCTGTGGATTCCTCAATATTTTTATGGTTTCCCATCTTATATTTAAGTCCTTTATCCATTTTGAGTTTATTTTTGTGTATGGTGTAAGTTGGTGGTCTAGTTTCATTTTCTTGCATGTATCTGTCCAATTTTCCCAACACCATTTATTGAAAAGACTGTCTTTACTCCATTGTATGTTCTTATCTACACAATGGAATACTACGCTGCTTTTAAAAAGAAGGAATTCTTACCATTTGCAACAGCATTGATGGAACTGGAAAGCATTATGCTATGCGAAATAAGCCAGTCAGAGAAAGATAAATATCACATGATCTCACTCATTTGTGGAATATAATGAACAACATAAACTAATGAACAAAAATATAACCAGAGTCATAGAAGCATTGAACAGACTGTCCAACCTAAGAGGGGAGGCATAGTGTGAGGGGGTAAGAGATCCACTAAAGGATTTGTATTCATGCATATGAGCAAAACCAATGAATACAGTCATGGGGGTGAGGGCATGTGCTGGAGTTTGGGGGCGGCCTGGATCAATGGGGGAAAAAGGAGACTTATGTAATACATTAAACAATAAAGAAATTAAATTAGAATAATAAAGTCAAATCAATTAACCTCTTTTAGCTTTAATGTAATTATTGATAAAAATACACACCTTATAAAGTTATTATGATAAAGGGAAAAGAATATGTATATGTGTTTAATACTGTGCCTGACACATAGCAAAATTGCAGTACATGTCAGTATTACTATTACCATTGGCATTGTCATCATCATTATCTTATTTGGGCAATAGTGATACTTTCTTGTCTAGTGTATTGAACAATACATGTGATAATTTATGAATTGCTGGGCAATCATTATGAATTTACATTGCTTATATCTTATTTTCTTTTTTTTTGTAATTCAATTCTTTATTAAGGAAATTCGATTCTTTTGTTACAATTTTAGATTTGTGCTTGCAAACATTTAACATGGGGGTGGGGAGGGGAAACCAAGAACAACCCACACCACCCTTTCCTTTCCCCAGCTTCTGCTGCAGAAGCTGGACCTAGAATAGGGCTCCAGAGAGGGGTTTTCACTTGAACCTTGCCTGGCTCGCGCTCCGGGGCCCCGAAATGCCTTCATAACCTGGGAACCGGGCTCTGGGTAGTGTTGGGGGAGCTCTGGGTCGCCGCCTCCTAGACTGTGTTGGGGAACAGCTGGGTCGCCACCTCCCAGACAGCGTTGGGGGACCGCTGGGTCCCCTTTTCTTGAACAGCGTCGGGGGACCGCTGGGTCGCGGCCTCCGGAACTTTGTCGGGGGATCTCTGGCTCTTGACCACTCGGACTTTGTCGGGGGAGGCCTGGAGCATAGCCACCCGGACTGCAGCAGAGAAGCTCGGCAGCTCGGCCTGCTGGGCAGCGTTCTTCAGCTAACCTTGTGCCCGGAGTTGGCGGTGGTAGTGAGCCAAGTTCATGATCATCTTGGACACATCCTTTTGGTAAAAAGGCCGGCCAAAGATCAGGATCTCGGCCTCGCCTTTGGGATCCCACTGGTTAATGCGAAGCAGGGTCTGCGACACACACTCGAGGTGCGGAATGTGTTCTCCGCTGGGGCCGAAGATCGCTTCCACCAGCCACGCCTCGAGGTGAACCGTCTTCGGGCTCTTGAGATACTCAGTGTGGAACCAGTAGGGCTGCTTGGCATTGTAACCCAGCACCTGGAACGGCGCCCCTCCCCGCTGCTCCAGCTGCATGAGCGTGGGAAAGTGCTTGGTGGTGGCCATGCTGCGGCGGGACACGCAGACAGAGCCGGAGCAGATGCCAGCGGGCCTGGCTACGGCCGCTTATATCTTATTTTCATGTTGACATATTATAAATGAGAAATAGAAAATCATTATATACTGCAAAAGTATATTAATAACAATAAAGTAGAAAAATTGTTTAAAAATGAGGTGGTATAATAGTCATGTAAAGTAGGAGCTGTTTGTTTAGTATCTTTATTGTATAATTTTGTATAATATAGTAGTCTTCCTGGCAATGATATTAATTATTTTTATTGCTAGGAATTTTACAAATTTACAAACATGTGAAAGATATCACATCTTTATACATATTTATTGCTCCCATCAAATAAGAGCTAACTTACTTTCTAAAATTAGAAGAGAATGCCCTAATTTAGATACTGTTACTTCTCTCTCTCCATTTTGGAAAATAAGAACAGGCATATAAATCAATGATAAAGAACAGAGAACCCAGAAATCTACCCAAGCCACTATGCTCAATTAGTATTTCACAAAAGAGGCAAGATCATACATTGGAGCAGAGACAGCCTCTTTAATAAATGTTGTTGGGAAAATTGGATAGGTACATGAAAAAAAAATGAAACTAGTTCACCAACTTACACCATGCACAAAAATAAACTCAAAGTGGATAAAATACTTAAATGTAAAACATCCATAATGATAAAAGAATAATATGTTAATTAGACCAGATGTCATTCTGGACCTCTTTCTGGACGTCCTTCTGGACGAAGCCGGGGCCGGAGGTAAGCCTGGGTCCCAGGTGCCAGAGGGAAGCCAGTACAGGCAGCCTGGGGAAGGAAGGCCTACTCTTGCATGAATTTCATCCATCGGGCCTCTAGTGAAATGAAAAAAGTCCTAGGAAAACCATAGGCTCAAAAATCTTAGACATCTCTCACAGCAATATGTTTAATGATACATCTCCCAGGACAGTGGAAACTAAAGAGAAAATAAGTGGGGCTACATGAAAATAAAAGCTTCTGCACAGCAAAAGAAACTATCAACAAAATAACAAGAGAGCCCACTACATGGGAGAACATATTTGCCAATGATTCATCTGATAAGGGGATAATCTCCAAAATATATAGGAAATTCATACAACTTAATAAAAGGGAGACAAAAATCAAATTAAAAAGTGGGCAAAGGACCTAAATTAATACTTCTCCAAGGTGGACATACAGAAAGCCAAGAGGCATATGAAAAAATTGGCTCAGTAGATAGAGCATCGGCCTGCGGACTCAAGGGTCCCAAGTTTGATTCCAGTCAAGGGCATGTACCTTGGTTGCAGGCACATACCCAGTAGGGAGTGTGCAGGAGGCAGCTGATCAGTGTTTCTCTCTCATCAATGTTTCTAATTCTCTATCCCTCTCCCTTCCTCTCTGTAAAAAAAAAATCAATAAAATATATTTTAAAAAATAAAAAATAAAGCAGTAGTTTGAAAAAAAATGCTCAAAGCCACTAATCATCCAAGAGATACAAGTCAAAATGACAATGAGGTACCATATCACATCTGTCAGAATGGCTATCATCAGCAAATCAACAAAGGACAAGTGCTGGTGAGGTTGTAAAGAAAAGGAAACCCTAGTACACTGCTGGTGGGAATGCAGACTGGTGCAGCCACTATGGAAAACCATATGGAGTTTCCTCAAAAAGTTAAAAATGGAACTCCCATTTGGCCCACTTCCAGGAATATATTTTATGAAACCCAAAACACCCATCAAAAATAATATATGCACCCCTATGTTCATAGCAGCGCGATTAACAATAGCTAAGATTTGGAAACAGCCTAAGTGCCCATCAGCAGATAAGTGGATAAATAAACTATGGTACACTTTCACAATGGAATACTATGTGACAATGGAAAAGAAAGAACTCTTACCATTTGCAACAGCATGGATGGACCTGGAGAGTTATGCTGAGCGAAATAAGCCAGTCAGAGAAAGGTAAATATCACATAATCTCACTCATATGTGGAATCTAATAAACGAATAAACTGATGATAAAAAATAAACCCAGAAATATAGAAGTGTGAACAGACTGTTGAGCCTCAGAGGAAAGGCAGGGGAGGGTGAGTGGGAAATCAACCAATGAACTTGTATGCATAACCTATGAACAGAGACAATGAGGTGGTGAGGGCCTGGTGGTGGTGAGGGCCTGGTGGGGAATGGGAGTGGGTTGGAAGAGCTTAATGGGAGGAAAAGGAGGACCTATGTAATACTTTCACCAATAAAGATTTTTTAAAAAATTAAAATATTAATTCAAGAGAAAACTATAAATTTACTTCTCATATTTCCATTTAATCTTTGTTAGCATAAGTTATCCCCAAACATGTATGATTTGAAATTAAAACTTGAATGTTATGCAAATGGTGTAAGGAAACCTGATTGCTTTGGGCAAAACCAGAGAATTGGTAGCATTTTATACTTTCTGAAAAATCTGTATATATAAAAGCCAAGCAGCCCTGACCGGTTTGGCTCAATGGATAGAGCGTTGGCCTGCGGACTGAAGGGTTCCATGTTCAATTCCAGTCAAGGGCATGTACCTTGGTTGCCGGCACATCCCCAGTAGGAGGTGTGCAGGAGGCAGCTGATCGATGTTTCTCTCTCATCGATGTTTCTGACTCTATCCCTCTCCCTTCCTCTCTGTAAAAAATCAATAAAATATCTTTTAAAAGTCAAGGAACTGGAACATCAGAACAACTGGAACAACCAGTTGCTATGACTTGCACTGCAGCCGGCCATCTACCCACAGCCCCTCCCTCTGGCCGGCCATGCCCCCAATCACCAAAAATATAGATAATGAGGATTATTGCAAACAATATACTTCTCTTATCAATAAATCATTTTTAAAATAAAATTGGTTAAAATATTAAATTCAACAAAGTCTACAAAGACAAATGATTTAAAATCTTACTTTTTAAAAATCATTTCTCTAGTATGTAGAATAGAAATTTTACACATGTTGGTAACTATACATTCTTCACTCATTCTGAATATAACTTCCATTTATATGACATTCATCTTTTCCCTTATGCTAAATAGCAAAAACAAGGACAATGGTAGGTAATTGAATGTAATATTTACTATTATCATTCCCTGTATTAAGCACTTTATCTGTGTTGCCATAGTTGATCCTTACAACTACCTCATGATGGTAGTTACTTCTGTTTTCTATATTTGCAGATGAGGAAACTGAATAAAAGAGAGATTGAGTAATTAAATTAACACAGCTAGCAAGAATCAGAAGTAAGGTATGAACTTAGATTGCATGAATCCAAGAATGTGCCGCTGACCACTAGGACATACCACCTCTAGATATGCCCACCTCTAAAAAAACAAAAATATGCCAAAACCGGTTTGGATAGAGCGTCGGCCTGCGGACTGAAAGGTCCCAGGTTCGATTCCGGTCAAGGGCATGCACCTGGGTTGCGGGCACATCCCCAGTAGGAGATGTGCAGGAGGCAGCTGATCGATGTTTCTCTCTCATCGATGTTTCTAACTATCTCTCTCCCTTCCTCTCTGTAAAAAATCAATAAAATATATTTAAAAAAATACTTCAGAACCAGAGAGGGACCTAGAAAGGCTATTTGAAGTAGTAGGGAAGTATAGATAATGTCATGTGAGTATAAAGTCTTTAATAAAGGACTTAGTGGAAGGCAATGGCTAAAATCTAGCATATGCTAAATTTCTCTAAAATTACTAAGAGTATCTGACCTTCAACTCTAAATGATAGCTTTTCCGGGCAGAGTAATCTTGGTTGTATATCCTTACTTTCCATCACATTGAATATTTCTTGCCACTCTCTTCTGGCCTGCAAAGTTTCTGTTGAAAAATCAGCTGACAGTCATATGGGCGCTCTCTGTGGATAACTTTCTTTTGCTGCTTTTAAGATTCTCTCTTTGTCTTTAATCTTTGTCACTTTATTATGATGTGTCTTGGTGTGGGTCTCTTTGGGTTCCTCTTGTTTTGGACTCTCTGCACTTCCTGGACTTGTATGTCTATTTCTTTCACTAGGTAGGGGAAGTTTTCTGTCATTATTTCTTCAAATAGGTTTTTAATTTCTTGCTCCCTCTCTTCTCCTTCTGGCACCACCATGATGCAAATGTTGATACTGACAAGAAAAAGCTAAAGGAGTTCATCACCACCAAACCAGAATTACAAGAAATGTTAAAAGGTCTTCTTTAAGAAGAAGCAGAAGAAGAGATAAAAATGTGAACAATAAAATAGCAATAAAATATCTGTCAACAATTGAATCTAAAAATCAAAATAAATAATTTCAAAACAATTTCAAAAATCAAAATAAAAAAAAAAACTGATTAATATAATGGAACCAGAGGCATGGAAACTTGGAACAGACTGACAAACCTCAGAGGAAAGGGGGGATTGGGGTGGGAAGAGATTAACCAGAGAACATATACACTGAGTGGCCAGATTATTATGACCACCCCATCAGTACTTCGTTGGGCCACCTTTTGCCTTCAATACTGTGGTGATTCTTCTTGGCATTGACTCTACAAGATGTTGAAAGGTGATGTGAGGAATCTGACAACATGCCTGATGCATAGCACTGTCCAGTTCTGTGAGATTTGATGGTTGTGGAACCAGCTGCCTGATGGCTCTTTTAACTTCGTCCCACAAATGCTCAATTGGATTGAGATCTGGTGATTGTGGGGGCCACCTAAGCAAGGTACAATCCCCCTCATGTTCTTGAAACCACTCCTGCATAATACGAGCACCTTGGCATGGTGCATTGTCTTGTTGGAAGAAGCCATCTCTATTGGGATACTCCATCAACATGATAGGATGAACTTAATCAGCAACGATACTTAGGTATGTTGTGCTATTCAGACATTGTTACACACGAATTAAAGGACCCAATAATGCCAGGAGAACATGCCCCAAACCATAACACTGCCCCCACCAGCTTGAAGGGTTGTACTCATGTATGTGGGGTGCATGCTTTCATGCTGTTTCGGCCAAATTCTCACTCTGCCATCTGCATGATGCAACTGGAAATGTGATTCATCGGACCAGATGACTTTTTTTCCAATGCTCAACTGTCCAATCCTTGTGTTCCTGTGTGAATTGGAGACGTTTTATCTTGGTAACTACAGACAGAAAAGGTGTTTAAACAGGCCTTCGGCTTCCATATCCCATACGATGCAGTGCACGGCTAATTTGCCTACAAACGTCAGGTGGTCATAATAATCTGGCCACTCAGTGTATGCATATATGTATTACCAATGGACATAGACAATAGGGTGGTGAAGTACTAGGGTGGAGTGGGATCTGGGTGGATGAGGGCAATGGGGGTATAAAGGGGAGACATCTATAGTGCTCTCAATAATAAAGATATTAAAAAGAAAATGACTAAGGGTAGAAATGAAGTTAATCTGGTCCACCTGATGCCAGGATGAAAAGTGCTTTTCAGCTTGGAATAGTGGCCGTATTTATACAGCCAATAGACTTTTACATCTTTGATGAGTAGATGAGGAAAACATTTCAGTGTTATGTTAAGCAAATGTAAGCATGTCTTTTCTAAATGTTCTGCTATGCTGCTGTGTTTAATAAAAAACATAAATATTATTCTTTTATAATTGAAGTGGTATTTGAATGTGTGGAATATATTAATACATTAAAACTAAATATTGGTCAATTTCATACTATGTTATTGTAGGGAATACCATGTATAAAGATAAATGTTGGTGTTTATTATGAATATTAAATTTGATATGAGACTAGATTTTTCTTAATCAAAGGTAGTCATGCAAGTTTCATTCTTAGTATCTTTTACATCCTTGTTTTAAAAAGAAAAGTAAGCTAGTCTTAAAGTGATTGCCACTTATACACAGGAGATGATTGTTTTGTTGTTTTTTTAAGTTATGAAGAACTTGAATATCAATTGATGTTTAAGAACTTAATAGCATAAAAACGAGCTCCCTTTCCCTTGGCAACATTCTCTTTTCATACTTTGCTTCAAGCATTTCTTTATATGGACCTATTTAAAACATTTGGGATTCATTCAGAGTTTATGTACATGTGTAACATTGCTGTTAATGACAATCAAGACAGGAATATTCCCTCTTGTCACATCCACGGAGAAAAGTGAAATCACTCTGACAGCATAAGAGAGACCAGCTGTAAAATTTATATTTCTGAAAGGATGGCAGAAAAGCAAATAAAAGGGTAAAAGCCCAATTTCCCTTCCCTTGAAACAAATCTGAATTTTTAGCATTTACAATGAAACATAGAGATAGATTTGTTTTCAGTTTCAAAGCTACTGTGTTCCTTTTATATAAAAAATATTATAAATAAAAGTTTTGTTTCCTATAGAAATTACTCTGTACTTAACCAGATTTCTTCAGAGGTAGCAATATCCAAGAAATAACTTATTTGTAAGTCATTGCCCTTTTTCATAGAATTGGCACCAATTCCCTACTCTCATGAATCTTCCAATATTTTGGAAAGAATAATATTTATACAGAAAGAGCTACCACACAGAGAAGAGTATTAAGAATGCCAACAGATTGGATAGAGGCAGAACATTAAGCTGAGTGCTATACAGAAATTATATTTCAGTAGTAGGGAGGAACCACTAATTGATTTCAGCATATCCTGTTAAAATGGTAGCAGGTGCCAGATTGAGGGCTTGAGTTGTAAATCCTTGACTTCAACTTTTTTTCCCCTGTTACCTGTATCACTAGGGAGAAGTATATGGTGGTAGCAAATTCCAGTATCTCTTGTTAACACACATTTCTATAAATGCCAAACACAGAGTGTTAAGAATCAGTGGGCAGAGATGCAGGCATCTTTCTTTCCCCACTATGCTTAGTAAGATCACTCTGCTATTTTTAGATGTGAAATATGTAGGCTAAAAGTAATTTTCAGATTGTTATAATTTTTTCTTAGAAAATATCTTAGAGTTATAAAAACATCTCATCTATCCTTTAAGTTATTTTCCTTGTCCTCTATGCTTTGGCACTTATGATTGATTCCTTTTAACTGGAAACTCCTGAGAAGTCCCCTTCTGATGAACACATTATCTCAATTATATTACTTATCATAGAATTATGCTCCTCCTTTATGACAAATTATTTACCGCCATTGTGCATTATCTACTAGTATCTCCATCATTAGCCTGTTTATAGCATTAACACAGGACTATGCTTATATTTCATCAATCCACTCTCAGTACATAGCAGAATGCTCAGAACATAATGTTTAATCAATAAATGTTTGTTGAATAAATGAATATTTTCAGGATGTTACAAATTAAAGTCTACTATTTATTAAGGATATATTTCATTTTTATAGTGCTTCATGCAATATGTTGAGTGGGTGGAGAGAGGAATAAGATGAGTAAATCATATTCATAAGAAATTTGCACAAGAATTTCAAGTGGTACAGTATTGTCACAGGTATATGGATATCCCTGTTTTAATTTTTCTAGTCAAATTATGTAAAATAATTTAATCTTGAATGATAATTCTTAACAATTAAAAATTATTAATAGAATTATACTGGGAATTTTTTCCCAGAAGCCAAACCCTAATCATTCTCTTAACCCTTATTAAAAACAGTGAATTTGGAGTCTTGTTCTTCCCAGAGTTTTTATATTTATGATAACACCTAATGCTTTCTCACAACATGTGGCTGGGTATCTAATTAGCATTTAATAAATAGTTAAATGTCTCCTGTAACTAACAGATGCTGCCAATGAGATTTTGGCAAGCCCTTGATTCTGTCAGTTTATGGCTGAAATCCTTGACAGCCCAAAGCTCTGATTATCTGTGGTGTTGACTAAAGAGAAAGCCATGTTCTTTAGGGTCTAGGCATGCTCCTGACGGAATTGGCATTCTGCTTGAAAATGTAAGATAAACGAAATATTTTTGCTCAGATGCATAACTGCTCAATTTCCCTATAGAGATGAACTGTATGGTGTCTTTGGGGAAGTAATTATTTTATTAATGGATAATCAAACATAGTTAAACCCTGGGCACTGTTGAATATGGTCTAGGTATTTTAAGACTGACGCTATAAAAGAGTAGAATATGTTTACTGTTGTTTAGAGGTTTGATTTAGCAATGATACTGCCTTCTGCTCACTGTTAGCACTTTCTGCATCACATAGTAAGAAGTTTTCTCTATCTGGTTCTTATGTAAGATGTTATAGCACATTCAGGCTTCTATATCAAAATACCATAGACTGGGTAGCTTGTAAACAACAGAAATTTATTTCCCATAGTTCTGAAGGTTGGAAAGTTGCAACATCAAGGCACAAGCAGATTCAGTGTCTGGTAAGAACCCACTTCTTGGTTGAACATGTCTTCTCATGAGTGCTCACGTGGAGGGAGTGCCAAGGGAACTCTTTGGGTTCTCTTTTGCAAGAGCACTAATACCACTCATGAGGGCCCCACCCTCATGATCTAATCACCTCCCAAATGTCCACTTCCAAACACCATTACATTGAGGATTAAGTTTCAACATATGAATTTTGAGATGACACAAACATTCAGTCTATAACATAAAGTCATATATCAGCTTTGTACTTGTATATATCTCAATTCTCTCTTCTCATCACACGATGGAATCTTGATCATACATATATTCTACTAGTTACTTACCTATAAGTGTTTGTACTAGTATATTAAAGTCCATTGATCTTTTTCCTAACTTGCAGTTGGAATTTGCTAAATAGCTACTGCTCTGAGGCTAGATCCTTCTACTTTTCCTTCAATATTGCAACACCCCCATGAGGTATGATTTTCTGAGTGGTTTAGACCAGTGTTTAGACTCATTTAACTTGTAATCAGTTCAAATTCAGTTTAAATTTTATAGCATTGCTAATATTAAATAAATATAATAATTTAATTTGCCTATTTTTTACCTAATAATAGACAACCATGTAAATTGACCATACCTTTGGTACACTAACCAGCCAATCAGGAAACTATGCAAATTAACCTAACAAATATGGCGGTTAATTTGCATACATAGGCTCTAAGAGGTGGAGAGAAGCCCGATGGCCCGGGGGCCGGAGCAGCGACAGCCCCGGGGCCGGCTCCGACTGGAGCCCGGCCAGAGCAAAGGCCTGGGCCCCGGTTGCTGGAGGAAAACTGGTGCCAGCAGCCAGGGGAAAGGAAGGCCTAGTGCATGAATCTCTTCATGCAACAGGCCTCCAGTATATAATATTTCTGATAAGCTACAATTGACTTCGTATTGGTTTTGGAGAAAATTGGTTTTAACAATGATGGACATTTTATTCTAGACTCTTCTGAGAGTTGTACATTTATTTGAGTATTTTATTAACACAGAGCCTAATTTCTACTTATATTGGTTACATAGTCCCTTTTTGAAATTATACAAATTCTTATGAAATTTCCTAAAGAAAATCCTGGCACTGTTAACAATGTTCAATCCTGGAATTTATGGTTAGGAACAGATGGAGCTAGAGAGAATAAAAACATGGAGAGATGTTATATAATTTATACTTTACAATGTATTGTTTAAAATTTTACAGTGAAGGTATATAACACAACCTTCTAAGAGTGAAAATTATAGAAACAATATTGAAAATGTTCAATATTTCATCACCTCATCCATTCACTTATGCATTCATTCATTCAACCCATATCTATTGGGTAGTTAATAAGTTATCACTCCAGTGAATAAAAGGAAAATAAAACATATTCTCTGTTAATAGACCAGAGAATAAACATATGGACACAGCAATGATTCTGGTACTATGCCATAAAATTTGAAAATTATTGCATTTTAGTGGCTAATAAGGTGAGCTATATTGTTATACATGGTTTTGAATCCTGGCTGTATTATTTACTAGCCATATGTTGTAAATGTTACTAAAACTCTATGTATCCCATTTGTACCATCTGTAAAGTAGAAATAATTAATGCATCTACTTCATTATGTTGATGGAGAGATTGAATGAGTAAATATCTGTAGAGTACTTAGAACCATGTTTGACAAAAAGTAAATAAGCAATAGTCCTATCTAATAAAGAGGTAATATGCAAATTGACCATCACTCCAACACACAAATGGCCACCCCCATGTGGACACAAGATGGCCGCCACAAGATTGCCAGCAGGGGAGGGCAGTTGTGGGCAATCAGGCCAGCAGGGGAGGGCCCTTGGGGGATACCAGACCAAAAGGGGAGGGAAGTTGGGGGGGACACAGGCCTGCAGGGGAGAGCAGTTGGAGGTGACCAGGCCTTCAGGGGAGGGCAGTTGGGGGGGACCAGGCCTGGTGTGATTTCAATTTGTATTGTAGACCATCTTTCTTGTGCATATTTGCCATCTGTATGCATTTTCAAAGACCAAAATCTTTAACATGTGTTTGTTTGTTTTTTTCTGTGATATATTTCATTGACTTCCACTCTGTTTTATTATTATTTCACTACTTCTGCAGAGTTCTGATCTAATTTGGTTGTTTTGTTTGTTTCTTAAGGTAAAAAGTGAGAGTGTTGTTATCTTGCTTCATTGCTAGAGCCATTATATGTAAAAAAAAAATGTCCTCTAGTCATTTCCTTAGTTGCATCTCACATATCTTGATGTTTTGCTTTAATTTTTTCAACTTAAATTGTAGATTTATTATCTCAGATATACAACATAAGCCACTAGAACTCAAAGTAAAAGTAGAGGAATGCTTTCAGTTTGTCCCACCAAAATCTAGTAGATTTTTCCAAATTGCATCAACTGTACTAAATTTATGTTATGTATTGTTTCATGACAAAATACTCAAAACTTAGTGGTGAAAAATCCACTTTTTTTTTCATGATTCCATTTTTTTGCTTGCCTCCCTGGGGGCCACTCCCACCATGAAAACTCAGTGTGGTTTCTGGGGCACAGGACTCTCCAGGCTCTCCCACCTCTGGGCTATTTAATAGTCTCCTTTCAGGCTTCTGCTCTATCCTGCCTCCAATATGGGAGTGCCTGAGGCTCGACCCCTAGCTAATGAGCCCCATTCCCCTGACTATCTATTTCTCTCTTTTCCCTCTTACTCTAGCTCTCCACCTTTCTCACTTTCCAAGACACTCTACCTCCTCCCCAGCAACACACAAGCTCATTCATTCCCACACTTCAAATACAATCTGTACAACTTCCATAAATTCATCAGTTCTCTGAATGCCAGATGCTTCTTCCCAATTATCTACTTAATAAGTCCCTTCAGATGTCTCATGGACACCTTGAACTAATCACATCCAAAATTGAGCACTGTTTTTCCTCCCTACATAGCAGTTTCTTTCTCCAGTTTACCCCAGCTTAATAAATAAGTCACTTACTAATTTGATAAAGCCAGAAACCTAAAAATATTCTTCTTCCCTTTCTTCCAACATCAAAGTAATCCATCTAATCATCTCACTGAGTTTATACCTAAGACAGATTTTTAAAAAAATCCCCTTCTATTGGTCTCCAGGGCTTTGGTGCAAGCCATCATTGTCTTTTTTTTTTCTTTATTAAGGTACTAGAGTACAGTGCTTTCAGGAGTCCTCAAACTATGGCCCACGGGCCACATGCAAATACAAATATTGTATTTGTTCCCGTTTCATTTTTTTACTTCAAAATAAGATATGTGCAGTGTGCATAGGAATTTGTTCATAGTTTGTTTTTTTTTAAACTATAGTCCGGCCCTCCAACGGTCTGAAGGACAGTGAACTGGACCCCTGTTTAAAAAGTTTCAGGACCCCTGGCTTATGTGCTGTTCCTTTTGTCTTTGGTCAGACTCCACTCATTTTTAGTAATGCTTATTTGCCATCTATACATCTTCTCTGGTGACATGTTTGTTCAAAGCTCTTGCCCATTTTGTCAATCAGGTGTTTTCTTACTGTTCAGTTTTTAGAGTGTTTGTGTATTTTTGCATACAAGTCTTTTTATCAGATATGTGTTTTGTAAATATTTTCTCCCAGTCTGTGGCTAGTCTTCTAATTCTCCTAACAATATCTTTTGCAGGGTAGAAATGTTAATGAAGCCCTAGCCAGTTTGGCTCAGTAGATAGAGCATCAGCTTGTGGACTGAGGGGTTCCAGGTTCAATTCCAGCCATGGGCTCATGCCCGGGATGCGGGCTTGATCCCCAGTAGGGGACATGCAGAAGGCAGCCAATCAATGATTCTCTCATATCATTGATATCTCTATCTCTCTCTCTCTCCCTCTTCCTTCCTCTCTGAAATCAATAAAGAAATATATTTTTTAAAAAAATGTTAATGAACTCCAGCTTACCAACTTTTCTATAATGGATTGTCTTTTTGATGTTGTAGGTAAAAACTCATTGCCAGACCCTAAATCACATAGATTTCTCCTATGCTTTTTTTTCCTAGAAATGTTTTAATATTTATACTTAGGTCTGTGACCATTTTGATTTAAATTTTATGAAAAGTGTATGGTTTCTGTCTAGATTAGTTTTCTTTCAGATGGACACCCAATTGTTCTAGCACCATATATTGATAAGACTATTCTTTCTGCATTGAGTTGCCTTTGCTTCTTTGTCAAAGATCAGTTGAATATATTTGTATGGGTTTATTTCTGGGTTCTCTTTTCTCCTCCATTTATCCTTGTGTCTCTTCGTTCACCAATGCTATCTCTAAATAACTGTAGCTTTGCAGTAAGTCTTGAAGTCTGGTAGTGTCAGTCCTCCAACTTCGATATTCTTCAATATTGTGTTGACTACTCTGGGTCTTTTGCCTGTTTGTGTAAACTTTAGAATCAGTTTGTCAATATCCAAAAATATCAAATGTGATTTTGACTGGGGTTGCACTGAATCTATAGGTGAGGTTGACTAGAATTAACATCCTAATATTACCATATGCCTTCCAATCCATGAATACAGACTGTCTCTCCACTTATCTAGATCTTCTTTGATTTTTTCATCAGAGTTTTATAATTTTCTGCTATAGTTATCCCTGTTTATATTTTGTGTTAGATTTATATCCAATTATTGCATTTTTTGGTGCTACCATAAATGAAATTGTTGTTAATTTCTAATTCCAATTATTCATTTCTGGTGCATAGGAAAACAATCAACTTTTGTATATTAACATTGTATCCTGCAACCTTGCTGTAATTGCTTATTACTTACTAGAGGCCTGGTGCACAAAAATTTGTGCACTCGGGAGGAAGGGGGGACCCCTCAGCCTGGCCTGTGCCCTCTCGCAGTCTGGGACCCCTCAGGAGATAACGCCCTGCTGGCATAGGCCTGCTCCCGGGTGGCAGAGGGCAGGCCCAATCCCTAGGTGCAGCCCCTGGTCGGGCTCAGAGCAGGGCCCATTGGGGAGTTGGGGCATCACCCCCTGTCATGCACAGAGCAGGGAAGAGCGGTAGGTTGCGCTGCCACCCCCAGTCACGCTCAGGGTAGGGCCGATTGGGGGGTTGGGGCACCGCCTCCTGTCACACTCAAGGCAGGGTCGATGGGGACGTTGCGGCGCCACCCCTTGTCATGCACAGAGCAGGGCCAATCCGGGGGTTGGGGCGCTGCCCCCTGTCATGCACAGAGCAGGGCCCATCAGGGGGTTGAGGAGCTCCCCTCTGTCACTCAGAGAGTAGGGCCGATAGGGGAGTTGGGGCACCGCCCCCTGTCACACACAGAGCAGGGCGGATCAGGGGGTTGGGGCACCGCCCTCTATCACCCACAGAGCAGGGCCGATCAGGGGGTTGGGACACCACCACTCTCACACCCCGGGCAGGGCCTATGGGGAGGTTATGGCTCTACCCTATCACACACAGAGCAGGGCCTGTGGGGAGGGGGTGGTTGGGGCCCCTCACCCTGTCACAGAGCCGCAGGGCGATCAGAGGTTGGGGAGCTCCCCCATATCAGGCACAGAGCAGGGCTGATCAGGAGGTTGGGGCGCCTTCCCCTGTCACGAACAGAGCAGGGCCCATAGGGAGGTTATGGCCCCACCCCCTGTCACACACAGAGCCACAGGGCAATCAGGGGGTTTGGGCGCTGCCCCCTGTCACGCTGATCCTGGTGCCAGGAGGCCTCTTGGCTCCGCTGATCCTGGTGCTGGGAGGCATATTACCCTTTTACTATATAGGATAGAGTCCAGGTGCATGGGGGTGGGGCGGGCTGGTTTGCCTTGAAGGGTGTTCTGGATCAGGGTGGGGGTCCCCACTGGGGTGCCTAGCCAGACTGGGTGAGGGGATGATGGCTGTTTGCAGCTGGTCACACACCCTTCAGGGTGGGGGTCCCCACTGGGGTGCCTGGCCAGTCTGGGTGAGGGGCTGAGGGCTGTTTTCAGGGTGGCGGGTGACAGAAGCTCCCAACCGCTCCTTTTTTTTTTAATTCTGGGCCAGCTTTAGCTCTGAGGTCTCCGCTGCTGAAAGTAGGTAATCGAAACAATGTATAACTCCAGCTCTGACTCCAGCTCTGAGATCCCAGCTCGCTGAAAGCTGGTTTCTGGGTTTTTTTTTTAGCTTCTACATTTGTTAAAATGTTTCAAACTGCAGGTTCAGAGGCCGGCAAGGCAGGCAGGGAACGTTGGAGTCCTCTGTCACTGAAGCAAGCAAGCCTCATGTTAGTTTCAAGCTGCCTGGCTGCCGGCTGCCATCTTGGCTGACAGTTAATTTGCATATCTCCCTGATTAGCCAATGGGAAGGGTAGCGGTCGTACGCCAATTACCATGTTTCTCTTTTATTAGATTAGATACCTAGTAAATATGTGTCCTTATCCCCTATTGCCCCACCCCCTGGTGTCCTCACCCCCCTAGTGTCTGTGTCTATTGGCCATGCTTATATGCATGTATGCGAGTCCTTTGGTTGCTCTCTTCCCATTCCCCCACCCGCCCCTGCCTTCCCTCTGAGGTCTAATCATCTTATTGATGCTTCTTTGTCTCTGGATCTGTTTTTGTTCATCAATTTATGTTGTTCATTATATTCCACAAATGAGTGAGATCATGTGATATTTATCTTTCTCTGACTGACTTATTTCGCTTAGCATAATGCTCTCTAGGGCCATCCATGCTGTTGCACATGATAGGGATTTCTTCTTTTTTACAGCAGTGCAGTATTCCATTGTGTAGAATTGGTTTCTAATCCACAGGTTTCTAATCCACTCATCTGCTGATGGGCACATAGGCTGTTTCCAAATCTTAGCTATGGTGAATTGTGCTGCTATGAACATAGGGGTGCATATATCCTTTCTGATTGGTGTTTCTAGTTTCTTGGGATATATTCCTAGAAGTGGGATCATAGGGTCAAATGGGAGTTCCATTTTTAGTTTTTTGAGGAAACTCCATACTGTCCTCCACAGTGGCTGCACCAGTCTGCATTCCCACCAGCAGTGCATGAGGTTTTCTTTTTCTCTACATCCTCTCCAGCACTTGTCATTTGTTGTCTTGTTGATGATAGCCATTCTGACATGTGTGAGATGGTACCGCATTGTCATTTTGATTTGCATCTCTCGGATGATCAGTGACTTTGAGCATGTTTTCATGTCTTTTGGCCTTCCTTATGTCCTCTTTCAAAAAGTAGCTATTTAGATCTGTTGCCCATTTTTTGATTGGATTGTTTATCTTTTGTTAAGTTGTATGAATTCCCTGTAAATTTTGCAGATTAAACCCTTATCAGAGATAAAATTCGCAAATATGTTTTTCCACATTTGCAGTAGGCCTTCTTGTTGTTTTGTTGATGGTTTCTTTTGCTGTGCAGAAGCTTTTTACTGTGATGTAGTACCATTTGTTTATTTTCTCTTTAGTTTCCATTGCCCTAGGAGCTGTATCGATGAAGATATTGCTTCGTCATATGTCTGAGATTTTGTTGCCTGTGGAATTCTCCAAGATTTTTATGGTGTCCCATCTTACATTTAAGTCCTTTATCCATTTTGAGTTTATTTGCTTTAATTTTGGTAGAGTTAAAAATAATTTTAGCCCTGGCCAGTGCTGCTCAGTGGTTAGGATGTTGGCCCATGCACTGAAGGGTTGTAGGTTCAATCCCTGGCCCAGGTTGAGGATCATGCAGGAGGCAACCAAACAATGTGTCTTCCTCACATAGGTGTTTCTCTTTCTCTTCCATCCCTCCCCTTCTACTCTCTAGAAATGAATGGAAAAATATCATTGGGTGGGAAATAGCAATAACAATACTACTATTACTACAAATACTAATTTTAATTATCTTTCTGATGTCTTATTTATTGCATAGATTATTTAAATATATAATGTTTGGTGAATTTTTGAAATTTTTTTCTATAATTTACTTATAATTAAATTCTATTGTGGTCAGAAAACATACTTGGTGTTATTGGAATCCTTTCAAATTTGAAGATACTCTTCTGTGGCTCAGAATTGATTCTATTTCAGTGCCTCATCTATATTCCCTTGAAAATAATGCATATTAATTAGTCATGAGATGAAAAGTTCTACAAATGTCAATTAGATTAATATACTTATTGTGTTGGTCAAGACATATAATTTCTGATCTCCTGTTAACTTGTCTATTTCTCCTTGCAATTCAAAAACTTTTTGTAGCACTTATTTTGAAACTGTTTTACGTTACATAAATGTTTAGGATTATTATGTCTTCTTTCTGAATTGTTTTGTATAACATTGAGAAATGGCCCATTTTATCCCTAGTAACAGTCTTTGCTATGAAATTTATTTCATCTGTTATTTTTTTTAAAATATATTTTATTGATTTTTTTTCAGAGAGGAAAGGACAGGGATAGAGAGTTAAAAACATCCATGAAAGAGAAACATTGATCAGTTGCCTCCTGCACACCCCCTACTGGGCATGTGCCTGCAACCAAGGTACATGCCCTTGACCACAATTGAACCTGGGACACTCCAGTCCACAGTCCGATGCTCTATCCACTGAGCCAAATTGGTTAGGGCTATTTCATCTGTTATTAATACTAGTATAGGTGTTCCACCTTTCTTATGATTAGTTGTTAAGATGTTATAGTATTTCCATCCTTTTACTTTTAACTTATTTGTGTTTTTATATTTAAAATATATTTATTTTGAGCAAAACATAGTTAGGTCTTATTTTATCCAATCTGATCATATTTTCCTTTTTGTTTGGTCATTTATATTTAATGTAATTATTGATAGGATTGAGTTAAATGTATAATCATGGGTTTTCTACTTACTACTTTTGTCAAAAACTAAATATTTTTTTTCTTTTTCTAACTTTTCTGCCTTATTTTTGATTTTGATTATTTTTATGATTTAATTTCATTCGCTTTGTTTACTATTTAACTGTAATTATTTCTGGGTTTTTTTTAGTGTTTGCTTTTTAATTTGCAGTATACATCTTTAAATTATAACAGATACTTTCATTGGATATCATAGCATGTAATGTATAGTATAAGAAAGTTAGAAAAAAAAAACTTAGAACACTATCCTTCTCTTTTCCTCTTCCCAGTCTTTTTGTTATCATTTTCATACACACACACACACACACACACACATACACACACACACATATGTATATATATACATATATGATAAACCCAGAATTCATTATTTTGATTTACAGAATTATATTTTAAAGATAAATACTAAGAAATACTTATTTTAAATTAACCTACATTGTGACCATTTCCAACATTATTCATTTTTTTTGAATATCGTTATATTCTTCTGGTAATATTTTCCTTTTGTCTAAAGTATTTTCTTTAAGATTTCTTATAGTGAAGATCTACCAGTTGTCAATTTGTAAAGGTGTGCATGTCTCAATTGTCTTTATTTCACCTTTATTTTTGAAAAATATTTTCACCGGTCATAGAATTATAGGATAACAGCATTTTCTTTTAGTAGTTTAAGGATACTTCTCAAATACATGTATAATAATTTGTTTTAAGTTGTCTCAAGGCTCAGTGGTATAGTCATTTTGTAGATGTTTTTCAGTGTTTTATTTTTCTGTTTTATTTTTTATAGTCTCTCTTGGTATGTTTTCAAATATATTATTTTTTCCTTCTGTTCTATCCTTCCTTTAATCCTAGTATATTTTTCATTTCATTAATCATATATTTTATCAATAAAATTTCGGGTTTTTTTAAGTATTTTTGTCTCTAACTAACATTATATTTGAAAATTTTGGCTACTAATTTTAGTGGTTGTATCATTTCTGGTTCAATTTTAATTGATGATTTTTTTTCTCCTCTTTATGTGTTATATTTCTTGCTTCTTTGAATGCCTGATTACTTTGTGATTCATTCCCAAACATGGGGATTTTTATATTCATGTAAATATTCATATATTCATGTAAATTAATATGTTCATATAAATATTCTTTTTTTTCTTTTTTTAAATATACTTTATTGATTTTTTACAGAGAGTAAGGGAGAAGGATAGAGAGTTAGAAACATCAATGAGAGAGAAACATCGATCAGCTGCCTCTTCCACACCTCCTACTGGGGATGTGCCCACAACCAAGGTACATGCCCTTCGCCGGAATCGAACCTGGAACCTTTCAGTCCGCAGGCCGACGCTCTATCCACTGAGCCAAACTTGTTAGGGCTCATATAAATATTCTTAAGCTTTGTTTAGAGTGCAATTAAGTTACTTCTAAAGAGTTTGACCTTTTTGTTATGAATTTATTTTTTGTTTTGTGATACTAGAGCAGCCTTTTGTTAGTAGCTAATTGTGCCTCACTACTGATACAAAATCCTACTGAGTACTCTGCTTGATGTCGCACGATTTAATGAACTTTCCTACTCTGCCCAGTGAGAACATGAACTATTACTAGCCCTGTGTGAGTTTGGGTTATTTTGTACTCTAATCTTTTTGAGTTGTCCTTACCCATGTTTTTATTATTTTTTTATAATTTACTGTACTGATCAATACTCAGCTGAAGATTCAAAGAGGACACAGCACATCTCCAGAGGATCTCTCTGTACAGACTCTCCTTTCTAGTACTATGCCCTGCCAATTCTAGTCAGCTTGGCCTCTCCAGAATTGTAGCTCCATTTTTTCCTGTTGGAGAGATTTATGGACTCCTCTTGTAGTCCCTAACCAACTCCAGCTTGGAAACTTCCAGACATTAAGCTGGGGTGTGTCATATGGCTCACTCTGTTATTTTTCCTATTCTCAGGGATCACTAAGCTTTGTTATCTGATGTTTAGTGCCTTTAAAATTTATTTTATATATTTGTCCAATTTTAATTGTTTTAGATGACAGGATAAATCCAGTTCCTATTACTCTATCTCAGCCAAGAGTGGAAGTCTTTGATTTTTAAAAAATAATGCTCTATATTCTGGAATGGGGATTGATACTTCTATAACACTCATCAAGTGGTATCACTAGATCTATTGTATTATAATTTCTATCTCCAACAAAATTAAATGAAGTAGAATTTAGGGATCAGTTTTTAAATATTACCTATTTTTATCAAACTGATTGAACCACAGAAGGCAAAATGAATAAATACATGCATTAATTATTTCACATATTTGTAATAGAACAAGAAAGAAGGACAAAACAGTGATTCCAAGCTAATATTTTTGGGTGGCTTGGTACAACAAATTTTAGGGATGATGGCCTTTTGGTGAGTATAATTACTTATTGAGCTTAAATGAGCTTTTCCTTTAATAAAAATCTGATCCTATATCTACATATGTCATTGGGGTAGCAGTGATGGTGAACCTTTTGAGCTCGGCGTGTCACCATTTTGAAAAACCCTAACGTAACTCTGGTGCCGTATCACATATAGAAATTTTTGATATTTGCAACCATAGTAAAACAAAGACTTATATTTTTGATATTTATTTTATATATTTAAATGCCATTTAACAAAGAAAAATCAACCAAAAAAAATGAGTTCGTGTGTCACCTCTGACACATGTGTCATCAGTTCGCCATCACTGGGGTAGAGCCTACATTTATAAAAGTAGAGAAAAACATAGCTAAACACTTTGATAATTGCTAGGTTTGAGAGTCTTCAAAGTCAGAGAGATCAAAGAAAACTGGAAACAAAGAGTAAGTAGTATGAGGAGAATAACCTCAAGAATGTCACATAATTTATGTTCTGATCTAGAGACAAAGAGTATAGAATTATCTGGGTGAAATGAAATAACTATCTAGTATCTGATGTTTTATTTGTTTTCTGTGCAAATTGCAGTAGCTTACATTAAAAAGAACATGAGCCGAGACCGGTTTGGCTCAGTGGATAGAGCGTCGGCTTGCAGACTGAAAGGTCCCGGGTTCGATTCCGGTCAAGGGCATGTGCCTGGGTTGCGGGCACGTCCCCAGTGGGAGATGTGCAGGAGGTGGCTGATCGATGTTTCTCTCTCATCGATGTTTCTAGCTCTCTATCTCTCTCCCTTCCTCTCTGTAAAAAATCAATAAAATATATATAAAAAAATAAATAAATAAAAAGAACATGAAATTGTGCATTATACTTGAGGCATTTGTTAGCATATTGGAGTATGGGAAGAGTTGTATTCACCATGGATTGCAATAGACTAGCAAGAGGAGTTGATCTCTATAGCTTCTTAGGGTGACATTTAGAAACAGATGGACAGATGGGAATATAGCAACAGGTTGGAAGACGTGAGTGAAACGTAAGCTTTCTCAAAAACTCCTAGATTGCTGAGAGTATTATAGCATACACAAATACAGATTGTGGATTGCATATTCAATTATAAGAGTAACTGCAATGATAGTAATTTTCATTGTTATTATAATAGAAATAAAATTAAAATAATAAAGCAGTGATCATTTACTAAACAAATCCAGGTTATGTGTTTGAAACACTGTCTTTCAAAATATTTAGAGTGTTATGCATTTCTTTCATTGACATTATAGCTATTTAATATTTTTGGAATTCCTTCATTGAAACTATTTTTGGTATAATTTTGATCCACATGAGGGGGGAAAAGCACTTAACCTTACATTACACTGACCATATCATTCATCACTTAATCATTCATGTTCTTCTGTAATCTTTGACTGATTAATTTTGTCTTTTCCAATTCAAGTCTAGTCTTAATGGGTTCAAGTTTAGGGCCATTTTTATGCAGAAAGTATACATCAAATAGAAATTATATTTAAAATTATTTTAGAGCGAAAGAGTTTAAATTTGTCAATGCTTTATATTTGTTTCAACACAAGCACCTCATGGAATTTAGAGGTCTAAATATTCTCTTTTGTACAAGGGCCTATCACAAGGTGTGCACAAAACGCAAATGAAATTTCATTAAAGTCATAGGTTTCGTCTTTAAAAATCACGTGTGTTTAAGAAATTTATTCTATAGCTAGTTGGTGCATATTTGTACATAAATAACTATGATTTAAATTACTCTTTAAATTATGACTTTATTGTTTTCCATGTCTTTGATTAAACTCAATCTATGGGTTGGCAGTAGGCCATTGTTTTCTTATTTTCTATGTATGTAGATTAGCAAGAAGATTTGAACAACTTTATACATATCAAGTTTTTAAGACTTCAAATATTAAATTATCAAATTATCAAGTATTTTCTTTTTCTAAAAATCTTTATTGTTGAAAGTATTACATATGTCCCCCTTTTTACCCAATTGACCTCTTCTAGCCTGCCTCAGGCCTTCATCACCCTATAGTCTATGTCCATGGGTTATGCATAACGGGTTCTTTGGTTGATCTCTTCCTACCCACCCATGCTCCCCAACCTTCCCACTGAGGTTCAACAGTCTATTCCATGCTTCTATGTCTCTGGATCTATTTTGTTCATCAGTTTATTTTGTTCTTTAGATTCCACATATGAACGAAATAATGTTATACTTATCTTTCTCTGACTGGCTTCTTTTGCTCAGCATAATACTCTCCAGGTCCATCCATGCTGTTGCAAATGATAAGAGTTCATCATTTCTTACAGTTGTGTAATATTCCATTGTGTAAATGTACCACAGCTTTTTTATCCACTCATTTGCTGATGGGCACTTAGGCTGTTTCCAAATCTCTACTTAGTACCTCAAGTCCACATCTCCCTCCCTGCACCAAAGCTTCTGGTGAATAGTTGCAAATGAAAACTCTGGGCTCTGGGTTTAGAGAAAAAACAAACAAACGTGAAACTGCTACTTTCTCTCCAACCGACTTTAGTCTATGGGCTCCAGGATCCACTGCAGCCAGCAGCCCTGCCACCTTTCAAGGCTGGTTGCCCCGCTCTTTTGGCCTGCCAGCCTGCTGCCCATAGGAGCTGGGTCTGCTCCTCTCCCGATCTTATCCTTCCTACCAGTCTCCAGGTGTTTTCTGTCCTTCCTTGATATGTCTCCTCCTCAGCTGGACCTCAGTTGGTAATTCCAGGTGTATGTTCTCCAATTTAGCTGCAGTTCCAGTGTGGCTCTGGAATGAAATGCACAACAGGTCTGCCTATTCAGCCTCCATTTTCTCTCTCTCTCTCTCTCTCTCTCTCTCTCTCTCTCTCTCTCTCTCTCTCTCTCTCTCTCATCATTTCTAAATACATGTATTTATAAACTGCTCCTTTTAAGGATCACTAATATGGGGGGAGGAGAGTACATTATTTTTGTGAATTCATATTTCTTTGCAGATTGCTACATATTCCTTGCTGAGCATAATCTATAGTTTAGAATATAGACTTCCAAAGTGAAAATTTGAATGTGAGAGGGAGTAGAGTTGGTTCTGTTATTTAATTATTAGAGGATTTTTGTGATTTTTAAAGTATCACATAATTTTATAGTGGGACTTTGTGGTCTGACAATATTGACAGATTTCTTCTAATCCAAGCATGTCAAACTCTTGGCCGGTGGGTCACATGTGGCCCACAATGGTTATTTTTGTGGCCCAGCCAATATAATGGTATGTAAGAAATGTTTTAATAAAAATTTTGTAACTTAATTTTTACAATAACCTGTTATATATAATTATTAATAATGAACTACAATGTTCACTAATGACTGATTACTATAATCATGTTCCATTCATTTCCCTTAGGCGCCTTACACGCAGGTGCACCATTTTTCTCCACTAATACTAGCAGCGAATATTTTAGCACCTGATTGCCACATCATTAGTATTGGACTGACTTGTTTGGTGTGCGCAACAGGAAATATTTCGCTGTTGGAGAACAAGAAAAATAGGTTTATTTGTGTTACACTTATTAATTTGTGCAGTTATTCAGTATCTGGTAAGTTAATGTTCAAGAAAAAATATTACTTTTTATTAAAATGTTCTATTATTTTATGTTAATGATTACTTATGTATTTCAGCCCTTTGTGTTCATCATGTCTCTATTGAAATAAACCTATGTTTCTATAAAAATTTAAGCTTTTGGTTTTTTTTGTGGCCCACATAAACTTAAACCTTGTTTATTTGTCCAGTGTTAGCCTTTGAGTTTGACATTCTTGCTCTAATCAATATTGACCGTAAAAAACTACAGAAGTCATATTTCTCCTAGGAAGGTCATCTTTTTATAAATTTACACTTTTTACATATTTATTTTTATGTATACAGTTATTATTATAGCTATGGAAACTGAGTATGAAAAAGTACAGAACTGGGAAATAAGGGAGAAATACATTGCTATTAGGCAACCAGGGATCTTATCATTTCCATAATATTTTCTCTTCCTACTCAGTGTTTCTTATGTTGACAGTCATTGAATTATACTTTTTTTTCTGAACTTGAATAGGTCCTTAATAATGATATTACAGAGAATGTTGAAAACTGTCATATTTTTCTGTAACTTATAATAATTACATTTTGCCATCCCCTGAGCCATATAATTTGATTGTATTTTTTTCCACTAAAAACAGGTGAATTTTATTGTAGGTAAAATATAACTCAATAAACTTGAGGTTTTTTTTTTATTGTTGACACTATCTATATATAAAAAAGGCTAAAAGGCTAGGTGTCGCTCTAATCGTCTGATCGGTAGCTATGATGCACACTGACCACCAGGGGACAGGCACTCAATGCAGAAGTTGCCATGGCACACACTGGCCAGCACCACGGACCTGGCTCTGACAAACCAACAGCCAGCTTCCCCCAAGTGGGACATAGGCCCCGCCACCAACCTGGAGCAACACCCTACCAAATTGCAGCCAATGCTGCCAAGACCCCATGGCGCAAAATGCAGCCCACAGTCCAGCCCAGCCCAGAAACGGTCACTGTGGGTACAGGATAATGATGCAATGTACCAATGCCCAGCTTCCTCTCCCTATCTACTAGCATCCTTGGAGTTTCTTCAGCCCAGGAACATGACTTGCTTTATAGCCAGGTGCAAACATTTTACAGTTTAACCAAATGTCTGTGAAGCATTTTCACGTGCCTCATCTCATTTTATCCTCACAGAAGTCCTGGAGTAGGTAGATAGGAGACTCAGTAGAATCCTGTTTTCTTTTCATTAGCTGCAAAACAGAGATTTAGAAAGCTTAGAAACGACCCAACTGAAAAGAAGTAAGAAATGGTGGACCTTGAAAATGACTTCACGTTTTCTCACTGCACAGAATATAGTCACATACTGCTGCAGTTAAATATTTTACCCTTTATTCTACTGGTGTGATCTACAATAATAATCTGCTTTGTGTTGATATTTGCTTCTGTGTTGCTGACAACTACCTGAAAGAGAATTTGGGGTGCTTCACTGGGCTGGAAAAAGTTTCGCTAAATCAGAAAGCAGGTCTAATCAAGCAAGTTTATTCTATATATACTAGAACCTCTTTGTGCAACAGGCCTTCCTTACCCTGGCTGCCAGCACCTGTTTTCCTCCGGCACCCAGGAACCAGGCCTTTGCTCCGGCCACAGCAGAGAAGCCAAGCCTCTTCAGTCTTCAGTCATCTTCAGCCTTCAGTCATCTTCACTCTTCGCTCTGGTGGAGCCTTCAGTCTTCACTCTGAGTCTGCATATGCAAATTAACCACCATCTTTGTTGGGTTAATTTGCATACTCATCTGATTGGCTGGTGGGTGTAGTGGAGTGACACCAATTTGCATGTTTCTCTTTTATTAGTGTAGATACATAAAGCTCTCACTGGCACCAATCGCACACATGTGTTTCCATCTGTCATTGTTGATCGTGAATTTGGTGGACACTTCTATCATAGAGAAAGAACGAATTGTGATATTAAAATATTTCTTCTAATTAATTTCCTTTCAATGGGCACAAATCTGTGTACTGGGCCTCTAGTTACAGATAAGAAGGAACTCCTACCCTTTGTGACAGCATACATGGACCTGAAGATAATTATGCTAAGTAGAATAAGCCAGTCAGAGAAAGACAAATACCATATGATCTCACTTATATGTGAAATACAATGAACAAAATAAACTGAAAGAAAAAAAACAGGACCAGAGTCATGGGTACACAGAACAAACTGACAGATATCAGAAAGGAGGGACGTGGGAAGTCTGGAAGAGATTAGCCAAAGAGCATATATGCATAGCTCCTGGACACAGACAAGAATTTGATTATATTTTATCCACTCATTAAAGTAATTTTCACTTTTTTATCTTTTTTTCTTTATTGATTAAAGTATTACATATGTGTCCTTAGACCCCCATTTCCCCCCCACCTCCACCCCCACTCATGCCCTCACCCCCTGGTGTCTGGGTCTATTGGTTAGGCTCATATGCATGCATACACGTCCTTTGGTTGATCTGTCTCCCTAACCCTCTCCCTATAGGTTATGAGCATCCGATTAATATTTCTATCTATGGATGTGTTTTTGTTCATCAGTTTATGTTCATTATAAACCACAAATGAGTGAGGTCATGTGATATTTATCTTTCTCTGACTGGATTATTTCGCTTAGCATAATGCTCTCCAGCACCATACATGCTGTTGCAAATGGTAGGAGTTCCTTCCTTTTTACAGCAGCATAGTATTCCATTGTGAAGATGTACAATAGGTTTCTAATCCACTGATCTGCTGATGGGCACTTAGACTGTTTCCAAATCTTAGCTATGGTAAATTGTGCAGCTATGAACATAGGGGTGCATATACCCTTTCTGATTGGTGTTTCTAGTTTCTTGGGATATATTCCTAGAAGTGGGATCACTGGGTCAAATGAGAGTTCCATTTTTAGTTTTTTGTAGAAACTCCATACTGTTCTCCACAGTGGCTGCACCAGTAGTGTGTCTGCATACTCACCAGTAGTGTGCGAGGGTTCCTTTTTCTCCACATCCTTGCCAGCACTTGTCATTTGTTGATTTGTTGATGATAGCCATTCTGACAGGTGTGAGATGGTACCTCTTTGTCGTTTTGTTTTGCATCTCTTGGATGATTAGTGACTTTGAGCATGTTTTCATATGTCTCTTGGCCTTCCTTATGTCCTCTTTAGAAAAGTATCTATTTAGGTCTGTTGTCCATTTTTTGATTAGGTTGTTTATCTTACTTTTGTTAAGTTGTATCAGTTCCCTGTAAATGTTGGAGATTAAAACCTTATCAGAGAAAACATTGGCAAATATATTCTCCCATGCAGTGGGTTTTCTTGTTGTTTTGTTGATGGTTTCTTTTGCTGTGCAGAAGCTTTTTATTTTGATGTAGTCCCATTTGTTTATTTTCTTCATAGTTTCCATTTCCCTAGGACCGTGGTCAGCAAACTGCAGCTTGTGAGCCACATGCGGCTCTTTGGCCCGTTGAGTGTGGCTCTTCCACAAAATACCACATGTGGACACGCACGTACAGTGCGATTGAAACTTCATGGCCCATGTGCAGAAGTCAGTATTCTGTGGAAGAGCTGGTATTTTGTGGAAGAACCACACTCAAGGGGGCAAAGAGTCACATGTGGCTTGCGGGCCGCGGTTTGCTGAGCCGCAGTTTGCCAACCACTGCCCTAGGAGCAATGTTGGTGAAGAAATTGCTTTTGCATATGTCTGCTATTTTGCTGCCTGTGGATTCCTCTAAGATTTTTATGGTTTCTCATCTTACGTTTAAGTCCTTTACCCATTTTGAATTTATTTTTGTGTATGGTGTAAGTTGGTGGTCTAGTTTCATTTTTTTGCATGTATCTGTCCAGTTTTCCCAACACCAATTATTGAAGAGATTGTCTTGACTCCATTGTATGCTCTCTTGCCTCCTTTGTCAAATATTAAGTGAGCATAGTGATTTGGGTCGACGTCTGGGTTCTCTATGCATTCCATTGATCTATATGTGATCTAGTGAATCACTTAGGATTGCTGTTTCATTGCTGATTTTTTGTCTAGAGTATTTATCCAGTGATGTCAGTGGGGTTTTAAAGAACCCTACTATGATTGTACTGTTGTTGATCTCTCCCTTTATATCTTAGAGGAGATTTTTTTTTAATGTATTTGGGTGATCCTACATTGGGTGCATATATTTTTACCAGGGTTATATCCTCTTGTTGTATCTATCCCTTTAGTATTATGAAGTGGCCTTCCTTATCTCTTGTTATGGCCTTCACTCTGAGTTCTATTTTGTCAGATATAAGTATTGCTACCCCAGCTTTTTTTCATTTCCATTTGCCTGAAAGATATTTTTCCATTCCTTCACTTTCACTCTGTGTGAGTCCCTTGTTCTGAGGTGGGTCTCTTGTTGATAACATATATATGGGTCATGTTTTATTATCCATTCAGCCACTTAATGTCTTTTGATTGGAGCATTTAGTCCATTTACACTTAAAGTTATTATTGATAGGTACTTGTTTGTAGCCCTTTTTATATTTTTGTGCCTGTGTTTCTTCTTCCCTTTTTATTTCTTCTTTTTACACCAGTCCCTTTAGCATTTTGCATTGCTGGCTTGGTAGTGATAAACTGCCTTAACCTTTTCTTGTCTCTGAAGCTCCTGATTTTCCCTTCAATTTTGAATGATAGCCTTGCTGGATAGAGTATTCTTCGATTCAGTCACTTGCTTTGCAACACTTTGTGAATTTCCTTCCATTCCTTTCTGACCTGATGTGTTTCTGTTGACAAATAATTTGATAATCTAATGGGAGATCCATTGCAAGTATCTGTCTCTCTCTTGCAGCCTTTAACATTCTCTCTTTGTCCTGAACATTTGTCATCGTTGTTCCAATGTGTCTTGCTGTGGGTCTTTTGGGGTTCATCTTGTTTGGGACTCTCTGTGCTCGTGTGATTTTTTTTCTTCCCTACATCAGAGAAGTTTTCTGACATTATTTCTTCAAATAGGTTTTCTAACCCTTGTTCCTCTTCCTGTCATTCTGGAACCCCTATTATTCGTGGGTTGCTTCATTTCATGTTTTCCCAAAGGTCCCTTGGGCTCTCCTCCTGCCTTTTATTTTTTCTCCAATTGCCATTCAGTTTGGGTGTGTTTTGCTTCCCTGTCTACTAATTCGCTAATTTGGTCCTCCGCTTCTCCTAGTCTACTGTTGAGACTTTCCACATTTTTTTTTATTGCAGCTATATCACTATTTCTTCTTTATTCTTACATAAGTTGTTGATTTTTTCATGCATCCAGTTTATGAACTGTAAGATCCTTATTCTGAATTCTTTTTCTGACCTATTACATGCCTCTGTTTCACTTAGATGCTTTTCTGGAGATTGTTTTCCTTTCCTTTCATTTTTTTTTTGTCTCCCCATTTTTGATCTCACTGCAGGAGCTAGATTTCAAGTTGTGCAGTGGCTGCTACTCGGGCAGCAGTGTCTCCTTGGGTGGCCGTGGAAGCAGCTGCTCCTCAGTTGGCGGCAGCTACTCTGGTGTGCCCTGCTCACAGCAGTGGTGGCTTTTCTGGCTGACAGGGGCAGGCTGCATGTGCAGTTTCTGCTCCACGGACAGGGGCAGTCTGCTCGTACAGCTGCTGCTTCTCGGATGTAGGTGGGCTGCTTTCATGGCTGCTGTTCCTTGTGCTCTGGCAGGCTGTGCAGTGATGCCAGTCCTTGGATAGGGGCAGACTGTATGGCTGGTCATGCAGCTGCTTCTCCGCAGATGGGGGTGGGCTGCCCATGAGGCTGCTACTCCTCCGGCGGTGGTGTGCTGCACATGAGGTTGCTACTCCTTAGATGGGTTGTGGGCCAGTCACATAGCCCCTGCTCCTTGGACAGGGGTGGGCAGCTCACACAGCTGTTGCTCCTCCAATGGGGGTGGGCTACTCTAGGGGCTGCTGCTCCTCAGACAGGGGTTGGTTGTTCACGCGGCTGCTCCTCCTCAGATGGGGGCGGGCTGCTCGTGCGACTCCTGCTTTTTGGGTGGGAGTGGGCTGAGTGGGGCTACTGTTCCTCAGACATGGGTGGGTCATTCATAGGGCTGCTGCTCCTCGTTTGGGGGCCAGCCATGTGAGGCTGCCACTCCTCGGACTGCAGCAGGCTGCTCTTGGAGCTACTGCTCCTCAGAAAGGGGCTGGCTGTTCACATGGCTGTTGCTCCCGTGGTCACGGTGCCCTGGGCTAAAGTGTTGGGCCAGCCAGAGAGGAGCACGCTTTGGAAGTCACAGGAGCCTGTGCCTGGTTTGGCTGGAGTCTCGGTGACTATGGGACCACAGCCGAGTCTGCTGGTCCCTGGTAGGGTTGGCTGTAGAGTCCCAGGTGTTATCTGAGGTTATCCTGGGTGGAGGTGAGGCTGGGGTGCCAGTCACAGCAGCTCTCCCCTTCAGAAAGGTGCAGCCTCTGCAGAATAGCCAGCTTCTCTGAGACTGTTTGCAATGGTAGCAGAGGCTTCCTGGTTAGGTGAGCCTGGTCAGCCTGCCCCTGAATGTCCTGCCGGATCTAACTGTGCCTCACTCTCACACACAGACACAAACACACACCCCACCTGACCACATACTACTATTTTGCTTCCTCACTCACTCACACTCTCTCCCTCACGTCTGCCTTCTTCCTTTCTCTGTAGTTGGATCTGGAGTGCTACTGACCTGTTTGTGGATACAGTATCCTCTCTGGGTGTCTGGTTATGTGGCTTGCTCCCTAGCACAATGGCCAAACAGGATAAAATTTACCTAAAAAAGACATGACACAAAGGGAACAAAACACAAATGTATTCATGACACCGATAACCCCTGTATAAGTGACCACCAGAGTAAAGATAAGTAAGGGAAAGAAAAGAGAGCACAAATGACATCAAAGAGAGAAAAGATGGTATGAGAGAAAAGAAAAAGAAGAAAAAGGAAGGAAAAGAAAGTCAAATATATAGATATAGGTATAGATACAGATATAGATATAGATATAGATATAGATGATATAGATATAGATATAGATATAGATAGATATAGATATAGATATATTAGAGGCCCGGTGCACAAAAATTTGTGCACTCAGGGGTTCCCTCACCCTGTCCTGTGCCCTCGCACAGTCTGGGACCTCTTGGCGGATGACCACGTACAGGTTTAGGCCCGCTTCCCGGGGGATTGGGCCTAAACTGGCCGTCAGACATCCCTCTGGCAGCCTGGGAGCCCTTGGAGGATGTCCACTTGCAAGTGGGGAGCAGGTCTCAGCTGCAGTCGGACATCCTTAGTGCTGCTGAGGAGGCAGGAGAGGCTCCCACCACCACCGCTGTACTGGCAGCCATCAGCCTGGCTTGTGGCTGAGCAGAGCTCCCCCTGTGGGAGTGCACTGACCACCAGGGTGCAGCTCCTGCATTGAGCATCTGCCCCCTGGTGGTCAGTGTGTGTCATAGTGACCAGTCATTCCCAGTCGTTCTGCTGGTAGGGTCAATTTGCATATTACCTTTTTATTATATGGGAGTGCCTGGCCAGCCTGGGTGAGTGGCTGATCACTGTTTGCTCGCTGGCCACAGCCCATTCAGGTTGGAGTTCCCCCCTGTGGTGCCTGGTCATCCTGGGTGAGGGGCTGACAGCCATTTGAAGGCTGGCCACAGCCCTTTTAGGGTTGGGGGTCCTGCTGGGGTGCCTGGCCAGTCTGGCTGAGGGGCTGAGGGCCATTTTCACGCTGGCTAAGCCCCCCAGTGGGGACCCTCACCCCATGAGGGTGTTGCCAGCATGGGTGAGGGGCTGATGGCTGTTTGCAGGCTGGCGAAGCCCCCCAGCAGGGACCCTCACCCCATGAGGGTGTGGCCATCCTGGGTGAGGGGCTGATGGCTGTTTGCAGGCTGGCGAAGCCCCCCAGCAGGGACCCTCACCCCATGAGGGTGTGGCCATCCTGGGTGAGGGGCTGAAGGCTGTTTGCAGGCTTGCCACGGCCCCCAGCCACCCAAGCTCCCAGTGGAGCCTGGCTGGAGGCAGGTATCTGGGATTTATTTGTCTTCTATAATTGAAATTTTGTTGCCATGAGCGGCGGCCACAACTGGCTCAGAGCAGGTGGGAAACTTGGCTTCCTCCATCACCCAGGAAACCAAGCCTCCTGCTTTCTCCAGCTTCGGGGCTGCCGGCCGCCATCTTGGTTGGGTTAATTTGCATATAATTGCTCTGATTGGCTGGTGGGCATGGCTTGGGGCATAGCAAAGGTACAATTAGCATCTTTGTCATATATATAATATATATATATATATATATATATATATATATATATATATATAAAATACAAACATCAATTACCCAGTAAAGAGGGTGGGGGCAGAATCTTACATACAGAAAGTAAAGTTAAGGAATTAGATGAATATGAAGAGGACCTCAGTTCAGTATAGAGGAAGTAGAAAGAGGATGAGTGGATAAGAAGCAATAAAAAGAGAAGAAATAATAATAACAAAGTTAAAAAATAATTTTAAAAAGTAGGATAAAATAAAAAAATAGAATGATGAAAAATTAATGTGAAAAGATATAGAAAATAAAGAAACAAATGAAAAAATAAATAAGAGATAACAAAATAATAATAAAATAAAAATGACTTCTGGTTTAAGATCCCACTCTTCTGTATTGTCTGCTACTTCTCAGTTTCCTGTTGCTGGGACTGAAAGCCTCTCTTTAGTCCAGTCCGTGTGGGCTCAGGAACTATTCAGATATTTTTCTTTTTATGAATCCTTTGTACCACTCAAGGTGTAGTTTGAGTGTGGCTATATTGGTTGTCTGAAGACTGCAGAAAGGGGCTATCTCTTCTGCAAATAATGGCTGCTTAGGTCCAGCACGTCAGGTATAACTCAGCGCCAGACCCGCGGCCATTTCTCCCCAACCCTCTCCTCTCCCTGGCCTCTCCCCAGACTCCACAAGACCCCACCTCCACACATACCTCAGCCACAGGTGTCTGTATTTGAAAGGTCCTATCAACTAGGTTCAAGAAACAAAAGCAAAGACCAAAAGGAAGAGAAAGAGCTGTGCCAGTGCGAGCCCCTCTCCCCCCAGCACGGCGCAGCCTGGGCAATCGTCCAGGCTTCCCCTTCTGGGTTCAGTCTTTCATGGCTGTGGACCCAGATTTAGAATCCCCTGCTACCAGCAGTCCTGCGGACCTCCTTTCCACAGTCAGACGCTATGCCTGTCCCAATGGATGCAGTCCTGGTGCCATGCAGTTTCCCTCTCACCCTCTGGATTCAGAGGTCTTGTAGTTCTCTCTAGCCCATATCCCTGATTTCACCTTTCTCCAGGCATCCTCTGCCCTTCCAGGCTGAAAATTGTCTCACCAGCTGTCTGCTTCACCAATTCAAGGCAGATGTTATTCAATTGACTAGTAGTTGCTTGTTCTATCTGCTTTGGGACAAGGCTCGGGACACATCTGTCTACTACTATTCCACTGCCATTTTGTCCTCTCTCCTAATTTTCACATTTTATCCATGTGCAAATAACGCTAACTGGGCATACCTATACTGAAGCATAATTTTTTCCTTTTTAGTAGAGAAATATAGGCAAAGACACAAGAAATAGTAAACTAGAAACTAAAATCCAAATAATGATCTAAATTCTACACCCTTAAAAATACCTCATTGCCTGATTTTCTAGCAAACCCACTAACAGAACAGCTGCCAGCTCTTCATTTACTTCAAAAGAGAAATGTAATCTCAGAAAAAACACACAAAAATACACTGTACATATATTTCCTGTAGAAAATATAATCATAGCATTTTATTTATTTATTTTTCATTCTTTTTTGTTTAAAGTATTACATATGTCTCCCTTTTCCCCCATTGAAGTCTCTCTGGCCACCCCAACCCCACAGCACTTGCCCCCGCCCCCCTAGTATCTGTGTCCATTGGTTATGCTTATATGCATGCATACAAGTCCTTTGGTTGATCTCTTACACACACACACACACCCACCCCCCCCGCACACACACACTTTCCTCTAAGGTTTGATGGTCTGTTCAATGCTTGTCTCTCTCTGAACCTATTTTTGTTCATCAGTTTATGTTGGTCTTTATATTCCACAAATGAGTGAGATCATATAATATTTATCTTTCTCCAACTGGCTTATTTTGCTTACCATAATGCTCTCCATTTCTATTCATGCTGTTGCAAATGGTAAGAATACTTTTTTTTTTTTTTACAGCAGTGTAGTATTCCATTGTGTAGATGTACCACACTTTTTTAATCCACTCATCTTCTGGTGGACACTTAGGCTGTTTCCAAATCTTAGCTATGGTAAATTGTGGTGCTATGAACTTAGGGGTACATATGTCCTTTTTGACTGGTGTTTCTGTTTTCTTGGGATATATTCCTAGAAGTGGTATAACTGAGTCAAATGAGAGTTCCATTTGAAATTTTTTGAGGAAACTCCATACTGTTTTCCACAGTTGCTGTACCAGTCTGCATTCCCACCAGCAGTGCAAAAGGGTTCCTTTTTCTCCACCTCCTCACCAGTATTTGTCATTTGTTGATTTGTTGATGATAGCTATTCTGATAGGTGTGAGATGGTACCTCATTGTTGTTTTGATTTGCATCTCTCAGATGATTAGTGACTTTGAGTATGTTTACATATGTCTCTTGGCCTTCTGTATGTACACTTTTGAAAACTGTCTATTTAGGTCCTTTGCCCATTTTTTGATTGGATTATCTTCCTTTTGTTAAGTAGTATGAGTTCCCTATAAATTTTGATGATTAGGCCCTTATTATATACTACAGGCCTGGTGCAAAAAAATTTGTGCACTCGGGGGGGGGGGGGGGGGAGGGAGGGTCCCTCAGCCTGGCCTGTGCCCTCTCACAGTCTGGGACCCTTTGGGAGATAACGACCTGCTGGCTTAGGCCTGCTCCCAGGTGGCAGAGGGCAGGCCCAATCCCTAGGTGCAGCCTCTGGTCAGGCTCAGAGCAGGGACGATTGGGGAGTTGGGGCGCCGGCCCCTGTCATGCACAGAGCAGGGCAGATAGGGAGGTTGTGATGCCACCCTCAGTCACGCTCAGGGTAGGGCCGATTGGGGGGTTGGGGTACCGCCCCCTGTCACACTCAAGGCAGGGTCGATGGGGAGGTTGCGGCGCCACCCCCTGTCATGCACAGAGCAGGGCCAATCAAGGGGTTGGGGCGCTGCCCCCTGTCACTCACAGAGCAGGGTCCTTCAGGGGGGTTGGGGCTCCGTACCCTGTCACGCACAGAGCAGGGCGGATCAGGGGGTTGGGGCACCGCCACTCTGACACTCAGGGCAGGGCCAATGGCGAGGTTATGACTCTACCACATCACACACAGAGCAGGGCCCGTAGGGGGGGGGGGTGTTGGGGCACCGCACCCTGTCACACACAGAACCGCAGGGCGATCAGGGGGTTGGGGAGCTCCCCCCTATCAGGCACAGAGCAGGGCTGATCAGGGGGTTGGGGTGCCTTCCCCTGTCAGGAACAGAGCAGGGCGGATAGGGAGCTTGTGGCCCCGCCCCCTGTCACACACAGAGCCACAGGGCTATCAGGGGGTTTGGGCGCTGACCCCTCTCACACTGATCCCGATGCCAGGAGGCCTCTCAGCTCTGCTGATCCCAGTGCTGGGAGGCATATTACCCTTTTACTACATAGGATCGAGGCCTGGTGCATGGGTGGGGGCCGGATGGTTTGCCCTGAAGGGTGTCCTGGATCAGGTTGGGGGTCCCCACTGGGGTGCCTGGACAGCCTGGGTGAGGGTCTGAGGGCTCTTTTCTGGCTGGCGGGTGACTGCAGCTCCCAACTACTCCTTTTTTTCTTGTTTTTTTTTTTTTATTCTGGGCCAGCTTTAGCTCTGGTTCCAGCACTGAGGCCTCTGGTGCTGAAAGCAAGTATCTGGTTTGTTTGGGTTCCATAATCGAAACTCTGTATCAACTCCAGCTCTGAGACCCCTGCCAGCTGAAAGCTGGTTTCTGAGGTTTTGTTTAGCTTCTATATTTGTTACAATGTTTCAAACTGCAAGCTCAGAGGCCGGCAAGGCAGGCGGGGAACGTTGGTTTCCTCCATCACTGAAGCAAGCACGCCTCATGTTAGTTTCAAGCTACCTGGCTGCCGGCCGCCATCTTGGCTGGCAGTTAATTTGCATATCTTGCTGATTCGCCAATGGGAAGGGTAGCGGATGTACGCTAATTACCATGTTTCTCTTTTATTAGATAGGATAACATTGGCAAATATGTTCTTCCATGTAGTGGGTTTACTTGTTGTTTTATCGATGGTTTCTTTTGCTGTGCAGAAGCTTTTTATTTTGATGTAGTCCCATTTGTTTATTTTCTCCTTAGTCTCCATTTCCCTAGGAGCTGTATGGATAAAGATATTGTTATGACATATGTCTGATATTTTGCTGCTTATATATCCTTCTAAGATTTTTAAGGTTTCCCATATGTATCTATTCAATTTTCCGCACACCATTTATTGAAGAGATTTTCTTGACTCCATTGTATGCTATTGCCTCCTTTGTCAAATATAAATTAAGCATAATGACTTGGGTTGATTTATGGACCTCTGTTCTGTTCTATTGCTCTATATTTGTGTTCTTGTGCCAGTACCAGGCAATTTTGGAATAGTGGCTTTGTAATATAGCTTGATATCTGGTACTGTGATCCCTCTAATTTTGTTCTTCTTTCTCAAGATTGCTGCAGCTATTTGGTGTATTTTTTATTCCATATGAATTTTTGGAGAGTATGTTCTAGAGCTGTGAAATATGCCATTTATCTTAATTGGGATTGCATTAAATCTATAGATTGCTTTGGGTAGTATGGACATTTTAATGATGTTGATTCTACCAATCCATGAACATGGTATATTCTTCCATTTGTTTATGTCTTCCTCTATCTCTTTTTTCAATGTTCTGTAGTTTTCCAAGTACAGGTCTTTTACCTCCTTAGTTAAGTGCATTCATAGGTATCGGTATCTTAATTTTTTTGGTGAAGTCATAAATAGGATTTTTTGTTTTATTTTTGTTTCTCTTTCTGTGAGTTCATTATTGGTGTATAAAAAAGCCATAGATTTCTAGGTGTTAATTTTGTATCCTGCTACATTTCCAAATTAATTTATTAAATCTAGTAAATTTTTGATGGAGTCTTTAGGGTTTTCTATGTACAATATTATGTCATCTGTGAATAATGACAGTTTTACTTCTTCTTTTCCAATTTGGATGCCTTGTATTTCTTCTCCTTGTCTGATTGCTATGGCTAACACATCCAGTACTATGTTGAACAGTGTGGTGAGAGTGGGCATCCCTGTCTTGTTCCTGTTCTTAGGGGAAATGTCTTAAATAATTTCAACAAATATTATTTTTTTTCAAAATTAATTTAGAGTAGCACTTTGATTTTATATTACATTATTTAAATTAAGATCCGCTGGTATTTGAAAGTGTTAGTAAAGTATGTTATCAAAGTTCAATACATTAGTTATTTTCATTCAGGATGAAGTTCATTCACATTTAACAGGCAGTTGAAACCTATGAGTACCCCTTAAAATTGGTGGGCATATAGATACAGAAACTTTTGCTTGCAGACCCTGAAAACTATCCTATCGAATAAAAGAGAAACATGGTAATTGGCATACAAATGCTACCCTTCCCATTGGCTAATCAGGGCGATATTCAAATTAACTGCCAGCCAAGATGGCAGCCGGCAGCCAGGCAGCTTGAAAATAACATGAGGCTTGCTTGCTTCAGTGACGGAGGACTCCAACTTTCCCCGCCTGCCTTGCCGGCCTCTGAGCTTGCAGTTTAAGAAACATTGTAACAAATATAGAAGCTAAACAAAACCCCAGAAACCAGCTTTCAGCCGGCTGGGATCTCAGAGCTGGAGTTGATACAGAGTTTCGATTATAGAACCGAAACAAACCAGATACCTTCTTTTGGCAGCAGAGGACTCAGAGCTGGAGCCAAGCCTCAGAGCTAAAGCTGGCCCAGAATAAAAAAAAAAGAGAAAAGAAAAAAAGGAGCAGTTGTGAGCTTCAGTCCCAGCCTGAAAACAGCCCTCAGCCGCTCACCCAGGCTGGCCAGGCATCCCAGTGGGGACCCCCACCCTGATCCAGGACACCCTTCAGGGCAAATCAGCTGGCCCCCACCCATGCACCAGGCCTCTATTCTATATAGTAAAAGGGTAATATGCCTCCCAGCACCGGGATCAGTGTGACAGGGGGCAGCGCCTAAACCCCCTGATCGCCCTGCGGCTCTGTGTGTGACAGGGGGCGGGAACACAACCTCCCTATTGGCCCTGCTCTGTTTGTGACAGGGGAAGGCCCCCCAATCCCCTGATCGGCCCTGCTTTGTGCCTGATAGGGGGGAGCTCCCCAACCCCCTGATCACCCTGCGGCTCTGTGTGTGATGGGGTAGAGCCATAACCTCCCCATCGGCCCTGCCCTGAGTGTGAGAGTGGCAGCACCCCCAACCCCTGATTGGCCCTGCTCTGTGGGTGATAGAGGGCGGCGCCCCAACCCCCCACCCCCCAACGGGCCCTGCTCTGTGTGTGATGGGTTAGAGCCATAACCTCCCCATCGGCCCTGCCCTGAGTTTGACAGTGGCGGTGCCCCAACCCCCTGATCGGCCCTGCTCTGTGGGTGATAGAGGGTGGGGCCCCAACCCCCTGATCAGCCCTGCTCTGTGTGTGACAGGGGGCAGTGCACCAACTCCCCTATTGGCCCTACTCTGTGAGTTACGGGGGGAGCTCCTCAACCACCTGATGGGCCCTGCTCTGTGTGTGACAGGGGTGAGCTCCCCAAACCCCTGATTGACCCTGCTCTGTGCATGACAGTGGGTAGCTCCCCAACCCCCTGATCGGCCCTGCTCTGTGCGTGACAGGCGGCAGCACCCCAACCCCCTGATTGTCCCTGCTCTGTGCGTGACAGGGGGTGGCATCGCAACCTCCCAATCTGCCCTGCTCTGTGCATGACAGGGGGTGGTGCCCCAACTCCCCAATTGGCCCTGCTCTGAGCCCAACCAGGGGCTGCACCTAGGGATTGGGCCTGCCCTAAGCCAGCAGGTCGTTATCTCCCGAGGGCTCCCAGAATGCCAGAGGGCACAGGCCGGGCTGATGTACCCCCCTCCCCCCCCCCCGAATGCACAAATTTTTGTGCACGGGGCCTCTAGTATATATATAAAGCCAGTGACTATAACACTGTAACAAGCAGAACGACCGGTTTCTATGATGCCCACAGTGGCCAGTAAAACAGCCCAATTAAGGAGTGGGGCTGGTCAGCTAACCTCCCATGGCCCCTCCCCTCCACCAGCCCGCCCCTGATCATACTCTCCCACCCAAATCAAGTGTTGGGCGGCCACCAAAACGCCCCCCCCCCACCCTTCTCCCTGGCCATCCTCCCGCCCCCAATTGGCCCATCCCATCACTATAGTCCCACAGCCAATATGGTGTGGCGCTGGCTGGCCAACCTCCTGCAGCCCCTCCCCCAGCCGGCCCCATCCCCGTTGGGCCCCCGCCACCCAGATCAGCCTGCAGCTCCTCCCCCTGGCCAGCCACCCTGTCACTGCCCCCCAACCCAATAGGGTGCAGGGCTGTCCGGCAAACCTCCTGCAGCCCCTCCCCCTGCCCAGCCCCACCCCTGATCTGCCCCCCACCCTGATCAGGGGCAGAGCCATCCCATCAACCACCCATGGCCCCTCCCCCAGGCTACTGGCCTCCAATTGGCCCCCCAAACCCAATTGGCAGTGGGGCCTGCTGGCCAATCATCCATGCCCCCCCCCCCAGCAGGCCTGGCCCTTATTCGGCCCTGATTGGGGCAGGCTGGCCAGCCAACCTCCCACCATCTCCTCTTCCCGACAGGCCCAGCGGGGATCTGCCCCAATTGGAGCCGGGCCAGCCAGACCCCACCCGTGCACAAATTCATGCACTGGGCCTCTAGTAGAATGTAATAAGGGAAAAGGAAATATATGAGACTCATGTCAAAAGGGACTTCCTTTACTTTGAGATAGAAGGACTGGCACTGTGTCCTTTTTGTAGTGGATGAGATAAAATGGATAGAGAATAAGGATTGATAAATATTCTGAAGAATCCTGGCACTTCATGTGATTGATCCCATTGTTCACCTGGAGTGTGCTGTTTAAAAAAAGATTATAAAAATATTTTGGCTTGATTTTTTTTATCCTAGAAAACATAAAAAAAATTCTAGTCATTATATGTAATTTCCAAAAACATGTGAACATAGTTTTTTAAAATATATGTATGTATGCTAATAATAATTATTTTTATTTGATAGTGACAGTAGACAATAGAAAAATAGAAGCAAATTCAACAATGTATTCTGTTTATTTATCACTACATGAGAAACCACCCAAAAATTAGTTGCTTAAAACAGCAATATATTATATCTCTAACAGTTATCTGGGTTAACTAGGCTCACCTAGTTGTTTCTAACTGTTGTAGCTTATTTAGTTGCACTCAATAATGGCTGGGTAGATCTTCAGTAATGGTTGTGAGAGGAGTTCATCAAGCACCCTTCTCTGGACAGACATCTATTGAGCTCATAAAAAGTAACAAAGTCAGTCACTCAAACTTTCTGGAGATTCATTAAAGAGCTGATAGCAAATTGAGAAAAAAATATCAAATAAAATCCATGGAGATGGGGTAAAAACAATGTGAGTCCCTGGCATTTGAGTTAGTGACTGCAATTATATCCCTATATCTCTGCCTTGCAGAATTACTCTTCCAGTAACTTCAGTGGCCAAGTAGCAGCCTCTAATTTCTCTTAGACTCCTGGGGTGTAAGAGCTATTTAGAGTGATTTTGGTAGCCAGCGAACATTAGCAGATGTCATTTTCATTTCTCTGAGCTATGGAAAGTTATATCATGTGGCTGGCAGTGGTTGTGTTGGATCCAGTTCCCCACCTGAAACTCTTGCTAGGTGGAATGGATCTGGGGCAGGAAGTAGATGAAATAAAAGAAGAAAAAACATTTCTCACACTGTTTTATAAGTTCAGGAGATCTGCTCCAGAGGGCTTGGCACGCAAGTGGTAGTTCCATCATCTCCAGCTTCCTAGAAACTTCCAGCAGGTCAAAAATGGAAAATTCTCATTTTTTGCAACCCTGGGCTGTAGAATATTAATAGTGGGTGGTAGAAGCAATCAAAGAACAACACCAGTTCCCCCTTTCCATGTGCATGCAGGTGTACCAACAGTGATAAGAGAGACAGATACAGAGAGAGGGGGAGAGGGAGAGAAGAGAAGAGAAGAGAAGAGAAGAGAAGAGAAGAGAAGAGAAGAGAAGAGAAGAGAAGAGAAGAGAAGAGAATGAATCCTATGAATCCTGGTGGGGAAGCTAGTGAAAATCAGGTTGTCTCTCATCCAGCCTCTGCTCCATAGCACAGAGTAACCACAGGTGATGGTTGGAACAAGCCTCAAAGACAGGCAATACCTGGCAGGCAGGGATTCAATGTGAAAAAATTTATGTCTGAGAATATTCTTTAAAACAATAGAGCAATGAGCTAGAGGTTAGTGGGGGCTAATATCTTAGTGGGATAACCAGCGAGGAGCGTAATATTCAGGTCAAGAAAACAGAGACTCAAAGAGAGCAGAGAGACCAATAACAACTAATGAAAAAGTCTTGGACCGAATGGCTTCACAGGCAAATTCTACCAAACATTCAAATAAGCACTAACACCTATCCTCCTCAAACTATTCCAAAAAATTCAACAGGTAAGAATGCTTCCAAGTTTTCATGAGCCCAATGTTGTCCTAATTCCAAAACCAGATAAGGACACTACAAGAGAATTATAGGCCAATACCCATGATGAACACATATGCTAAAATACTCAACAAAATATTAGGAAATCAGATCCAGCAATACATTACAAAGAGTATACATCATGACCAAGTGGGAATTATTCCAGGGATGCAAGGTTGTTACAGTATTCACAAATCAATAAATGTGATACATCACATAAACAAAATGAAAGATAAAAACCCACACAGCCACATGATATAGACAAAGAAAGAGCATTTGAAAAAATCCAGTACACATTTATGATAAATCTCTAAGCAAAGTGGGACTAGAGGGATCATATATCAACATAATAAAGGCCACATATGAAAAACCTACAGCCAACATCATACTCAATGGGCAAAAACTAAAATTGAGATCTTGTCCCTTGAGATCATGAACAAGACAGGGATGCCCACTTTCACCACTCTTATCAACATAGTACTGGAGATCCTAGCACAGCAATCAGACACGAAGAAAAAATGAAAGACATCCAAATTGGAAAAGAAACAGTAAAACTTTCATTATTAGTAGATGACATAATATTGTACATAGACACCCCATAGACTCCACCAAAAAGCTACTAGACATAATAAATACAGCAAATTAGCAGGACACAAAGTTAATATTCAGAAATTGATGGCATTTTTATACATTGATAGTGAACTCTCAGAAAGAGAAATGAAGAAAACAAACTCATTTACATTGCAACAACAACTAAACTTAACCAAGGAGGTAAAACACCTGTGCTCAGAAAACTGTAGGACACTGAAAAAAGAAACAGAGGAAGATACAAACAGGTGGAAGCATATACCATGTTCAAGGGTAGGCAGAATTAACATGACTAAAATGACCATACTACACAAAGCAATCTATACATTCAATGCAATTCCTACTAAAATGCCAATGGCATATTTCACAGATCTAGAACAAATATTCCAGTGATATATATGGAACCAAAAAAGACCCCAAATAGCCTCAGCAATCTTCAGAAAGAGGAACAAAGTTGTCGGAATCACAATACCAGATGTCAAACTATACTACAAAGCCACTGTAATCAAAATAGCCTGGTACTGGCACATGAACAGGCATATAGATCAATGGAACAGAAAAAAGACCCCAGAAATTGACCCAAGCCATTAAACTCAATGTTTGACAATGGAGAAAAGATAGTCTATTCAAAAAATGGTGTTGGGGAAAATTAGATACATGCAATAAAATGAAACTAAACCACCTTCTTACAACATACACAAGAATAAGCTCAAAAGGGATAAAAGACTTAAATATAACACATGAAACCATAAAAAAATCCTAGAAGGAAACATAGACAGTAAAATCTCAGAATTCTCATGTAGCAATATGTTTACTGATACCTCTATAGCGAAAAGGAAACTAAGGAGAAAATAAATAAATGGGACTACATCAAATTTAAAACTTCTGCACAGGAAAAGAAACCATCGATAAAATGAAAAGAGAGCCCACTGCATGGGAGAACATATTTGCCAATGATACATCTGATAAAGGATTAATTTCCAAAACATAGAAGGAACTCAGACAACTTGACAAAAGGAGGACAATCCAATTAAAAATGGGCAAAGGACCTAAAAAGACACTTCTCCGAAGTGCACATACAGTTGACCAAGAGACATATGAAAACATGCTCAAAGTCACTAATCATCCCAGAGATGTAAATCAAAATGACAATGACTTAACACCTCACACCTGTCATAATGGCTGCCATCAACAAATGAAAAGTGTTGGCCAGGATGTGGAGAAAAAGGAAACCTAACACACTGCTGGTGGTAATGTAGACTGGCGCAACCACTATAGAAAAGAGTATGGGGTTTCCTCAAAAAATAAAACATGGAACTGCCATTTGACCCATTTATCCCACTTCTGGGAATATATCCTAAGAAATCTGAAACACCAATCAGAAAGAATATATGCACACCTATGTTCATAGAAGCACTATTTACAGTAGCTAAAATCTGGAAACAGCCTAAGACTTCATCAGTAGATGAATGGATAAAAAAAGCTGTGGTACAATTACACAATGTAATGCTATAGGGCTATAGAATGGAGGAATTCATCTTTTGTAACAACATGGATGGACCAGGAGACTATTATGCTAAGTGAAATAAACCAGTTAGAGAAAGACAAATATCACTTGATCTCACATATGGAATCTAATGAACAAAATAAACAGATGAGAAAAATAAGATCAGAGTCATGGATACATGGAACAGATGGACCAATATCAGAGAGGATAGGGGTGGAGAGCACTGGAAATATATTTAAAAAAAACAAAACATATATGAATAGCCTATGGACATACACAATAATGTGAAGGCTTGGGCTGGGATGAGGTCTGGATGGAGGAGGGTAAAAGGTGGAATGAGGACATCTGTAATACTATCAACAATAAACATTTTAATTAAAAATAAATAAATAATAAAAGAGTACATTAAAAATTATAAATAGCCCTAGCCAGTTTTTCTCAGTGGATAGAGTGTTGGCCAATAGACTGAAGGGTTCCAGGTTTGATTCTGGCTAATGGCATGAACCTTGGTTGCAGGCTGGATCCCCGATCCCAAGTCGGGACACATGTGGGAGGTGACCAATCAATGTGTCTTTTTCACATCTATTTTATCTCTGCCTCTCCCCCTCCCTTCCACTCTCTTTAAAATCAATGGAAAAATAACCCCAGTGAGGATTAAAACAACAAAAAACAAATTCATTGACAGGAAGGCAATATCCATCCTTAGGAAAAATACCAAGGTTGCACACTATAGGAGAAATAGATTTTGATAAAGAAGTTCAGACAAGTCATTACAGAAATATAAATGCAGATATCAACTACAAGAAGCTTGTGAGGACCAATATTGATAATTGCTACATGGTATTATCTAAAATGTCCACTCAATAATAATTATGAGATATTCACAGAAACATGAAAATGTAACCCATACAGAGAATGAAAAAAAGGGCAATAGAAGTTACCTTTGAAGGTCCCCAGATGTTGGACTTACCAGATAATGACATAAAAAATTACAAATATGTTCAAATAACAAAAAATCATATTAAAAATTAAAGGAAGGTAGGATGGCAATGTTTCATAAGATAAAGAATGTCAATAAAGAGAAATTGTAAAACTCAAAAGGAAATTCTTGAATTAAAAAGGAACCTTCATGCAGTGCTGGTGGGAATGCAGACTGGTGAAGCCACTGTGGAAAACAGTATGGAGTTTCCTCAAAAATTTAAAAATGGAACTCCCATTTAACCCAGTAATCCCACTTCTAGGAATATATCCCCCAAAAACAGAAACACCAATCAAAAAGGTCATATGCACCCCTATGTTCATAGCAGCACAAATTACAATAGCTAAGATTTGGAAACAGCCTAAGTACCCATCAGAAAATGAGTGGATTAAAAAAGAGTGGTACATCTCCACAATGGAATACTACATTGCTATAAAAAAAAGAAAGAACTCTTATCATTTGCACCAGCATGGATGGACATGGAGAGCATTATGCTAAGCGAAATAAGCCAGTTGGAGAAAGATAAATATCAGATGATCTCACTCATTTGTGGAATATAATGAACAACAAAAACTGATGAAAAAAAATAGATCCAGAGACAGAGAAGCATAGAACTTTCAAAGGAAGGCAGAGGAGGGAGGGGCAGAGTAAGAGATCAACTAAAGGACTTGTATGCATGCATATAAGCATAGCCAATGGACACAGATACTAGGGGGGTGGCGGCATGTGCTAGGGGGTAGGAGTGGTCAGGGAGAGGGAAATGGAGGCAAAAGGAGACATATGTAATAGTGTAATCAATCCTATCTAATAAAAGAGAAACATGGTAATTGGCGTATGACCGCTCCCCTTCCCATTGGCTAATCAGAGAGATATGCAAATTAACTGCCAGCCAAGATGGCGGCCAGCAGCCAGGCAGCTTGAAACTAACATGAGACTTGCTTGCTTCAGTGACGGAGAACTCCAAGGTTCACCGCCTGCCTTGCCGGCCTCTGAGCCTGTAGTTTAAGAAACATTGTAACAAATATAGAAGCTAAACAAAACCTCAGAAACCTGCTTTCAGCGAGCTCGGGATCTCAGAGCTGCAGTTATACATTGTTTCGATTATAGAACTGAAACAAACCAGATACCTGCTTTCAGGAGCAGAGGCCTAAGAGCTGGAGCCTCAGAGCTAAAGCTGGCCCAGAATAAAAAAAAAGAAAAAAGGAGCAGTTGGGAGCCTCAGTCAGCCTGAAAACAGTCCTCAGTCCCTCACCCAGACTGGCCAGGCACCCAGTGGGGACCCCCACCCAGAAGGGTGTGTGACCAGCTGCAAACAGCCATCATTCCATCACCCAGACGGGCCAGGCACCCCAGTGGGGACCCCCACCCTGAAGGGTGTGTGACCAGGTGCAAACAACCATCATCCCCTCACCCAGGCTGGCCAGGCACCCCAGTGGGGACCCCCACCCTGATCCAGGACACCCTTCAGGGCAAACCAGCCAGCCCCACCCATGCACCAGGCCTCTATCCTATATAGTAAAAGGGTAATATGCCTCCCAGCACAGGGATCAGCGGAGCCGCGAGGCCTCCTGGCATTGGGATCAGCATGACAGGGGGCAGCGCCCAAACCCCCTGATTGCCCTGCTGCTCTGTGTGTGACAGGGGGCGGGGCCACAACTTCCCTATCCGCCCTGCTCTGTTCGTGACAGGGGTAGGCACTCCAACCCCCTGATCAGCCCTGCTCTGTGCCTGATATGGGGGTGCTCCCCAACCCCCTGATCGCCCTGCAGCTCTGTGTGTGACAGGGTGGGGCACCTCAACCCCCTGATCGGCCCTGCTCTGTGTGTGACAGGATGCGGCGCCCAAACCCCACCCACCAGGCCCTGCTCTGTGTGTGACGGGGTAGAGCCATAACCTCCCCATCGGCCCTGCCCTGAGTGTGAGAATGGTGGCGCCCCAACCACCTGATCGGCCCTGCTCTGTGGGTGATAGAGGGCGGCGCCCCAACCCCTCCCCCCCCATGGGCCCTGCTCTGTGTGTGATGGGGTAGAGCCATAAACTCCCCATCGGCCCTGCCCTGAGTGTGACAATGGCGGCGCCCCAACCCCCTGATCAGCCCTGCTCTGTGGGTGATAGAGGGCAGCACCCCAACCCCCTGATCCGCCCTGCCCTGAGTGTGACAAGGGGCGGTGCCCCAACTCCCCTATAGGCCCTACTCTGTGAGTGACAGGGGGGAGCTCCTCAACCCCCTGATTGGCCCTGCTCTGTGCATGATGGGGGGAGCTCCCCAACCCCCTGACTGACCCTGCTCTGTGCGTGACAGGAGGTGCCGCCGCAACCTCCCCATAGACCAGGGGTGGGCAAACTTTTTACTTGAGGGCCACAATGGGTTCTTAAACTGGACCGGAGGGCTGGAACAAAAGCATGGATGGAGTGTTTGTGTGAACTAATATAAATTCAAAGTAAACATCATTACATAAAAGGGCACGGTCTTTTTTTTGAATAGTTTTATTCATTTCAAATGGGCCGGATCCGGCCAGCGGGCCGTAGTTTGCCCACGCCTGCCATAGACCCTGCCTTGAGTGTGACAGGGGGCGGTGCCCCAACCCCCAATCGGCCCTACCCTGAGCGTGACTGAGGGTGGCATCACAACCTCCCAATCTCCCTCCTCTGTGCATAACAGGGGAAGGCGCCCCAACTCCCCAATCAGCCCTGCTCTGAGCCTGACCAGGGGCTGCACCTAGGGATTGGGCCTGCCCTCTGCCACCCGGGAGCAGGTCTAAGCCAGCAGGTTGTTATCTCCTATCTCCGGAGGGGTCCCAGACTGCAAGAGGGCACAGGCCAGGCTGAGGGACCCTCCCTCCCCCCGATTGCACAAATTTTTGTGCACCGGGCCTCTAGTAAAGAATAAAAAAATAAAATGTACCTTGATGTGATATATATATATATATATATATATATATATATATATATATAAATATATATATATATATATATATATAAATATATATATATAAATATAAATAAATATATATATATATATAAATATATATATATATATATATATATATATATATATATATATATATATATATATATATATATTTCTCTCTTCTCCATGTCCAGCGTGGCTAGAGAGTGGTCCAGTTCCTGAGTAAGGGCAGCTGGGGATTGAGAAAATGAAAGAAAGAGACAGACATAGATGGAAGGAAAAAGCTGGGGCTGGGTGGGACCAGTGTCCTCTGATGGAATGAAAGGGACAGGGACCCAGAGCCAATACAGCGTGTTTATTTTATACAGCAAAAAACAGGAAGTTTTACTAAAAGTCAAGACAAAGGAGATTATGTGCATTCTTGGGTGGGCCTGAGTCGTATTCATTCCTGGTGCTTGGCTGGATTTAAATATCAAAACCCACCCCCTGAAACCTGGGCTAAAGGTCAAGGAGACAACACTCCTGCCTTTTGGCAAAGCGTGTTTCCAGGACTTGGTTTTGCCAACGCCACTGGATCTGGATTCAGCTGACAATAATTAAAGAAATGCCCATGTGCCTTCCCAGGTTCTCTCTACAAATATATATATATATATATCACCTGGGGGGAACACAAAAAACAAACAAACAAACAAAAACACACCCCAAGACCCAAAACTGTCAGGTTTCTATGTCTTAATCCAAAAATAATGAATTACTAAATAAAAATACATAACATATAAACAAAGAAAAGTACAATAATTGAAATTAAAAATTTTTATTGGGGATCAACAGATTTGAGTTGAGAGAAGGAGTCGGTGAAACTGAAGAGAGGTTGATAGATACTATGAAATCTGTACAACAGACAGGAAAAATAGGAAAGAAATTCAGAGAGCTCAGATAAACTTGGACACTACAAAGCACACCAATGTACTATTAATGTGACTACCAGAAAGAAAAGAGACTAAAATTGTAGAAAAATGTATTCAAATAATGACTTAAAACCTCCCAACACCATTTGTTGAAGAGACTGTCTTTTATCCTTTGTATGCTCTTGCTACTTAGTTAAATATTAATTGACCATAATGGTGTGAGTTCATTTCTGGGCTCTCTGATCTGTTCAATTGATCTGTATGCTTATTCTTGTGCCAGTAGTACCAGAATGTTTTGATTACAATGGCAAGTTTTATTAAAATGAAAGCCTCATTTTCATCAGGAATTGACGTGTTATGTAAAACTTTCTAGATTTTTCTAATCTAATAAAAGAGAAACATGCAAATTGACAGCACCTCTGCTACGCCCAAGCCACACCCTCCAGCCAATCAGAGAGACCATATGCAAGTTAACCTGACCAAGATGGCGGCCGGCAGCCCTGGAGCTGGAACAATCAGGAGGCTTGGTTGTCCCAGCGATGGATGAAGCCAAGCTTCCCGGCTGCCCTGGCTGGCTGGGGCCTCTGCTCAAGGCAACAAAGTTTCAATTATAGAAGATAAATAAATCCCAGATACCTGCTTCCAACCAGCCTCCACTGGGAGCTTGGGTGGCTGGGGGCCGTGGCCAGCCTGCAAACAGCCATCAGCCCCTCACCCAGGTTGGCCACACCCTCATGGGGTGAGAGTGCCCACTGGAGGCCTTGGCCAGCCTGCAAATAGCCATCAGCTCCTCACCCAGGCTGGCCAGGCACTCTAGTGGGAACCCCCACCCTGAAGGGGGTGTGGCCAGTCTGAAAACTGCCCTCAGCCCCTGAGCCAGGCTGGCCAGGCACTGCAGTGGGACCCCCACCCTGATCTGGGACACCCTTCAGGGAAAACCAGCTGGCCCCCACCCATGCACCAGGCCTCTATCCTATATAATAAAAGGGCAATATGCAAATTGACCCTAACAGCACAACGACTGGGAATGACTGGTCACTATGACACACACTGACCACCAGGGGGCAGATGCTCAATGTAAGAGCTGCCCCCTGGTGGTCATTGTGCTCCCACAGGGGGAGCTCTGCTCAGCCACAAGCCAGGCTGATGGCTGCCAGTACAGCGTTAATGACAGGAGCCTCTCCTGCCTTCAGTAGTGCTAAGGATGTCCGACTGCAGCTTAGGCCTGGTCCCTGCTGGCAAGTGGACATCACCCGAGGGCTGCCGGACTGCCAGAGGGATGTCTGACTGCCAGCTTAGGCCCAATACCCTAGGGAGTAGCCTAAGCCAGCAGTTGGTCATCCCCCGAGGGGTCCCAGACTGTGAGAGGGCACAGGCCAGGCTGAGGGACCCCCCCCCCCACTGAGTGCACAAATTTTTGTGCACCAGGCCTCTAATCTATAATAAAAAAAGACAGACAATAATAAGCATTAGTGAAGATGAGGAGACATTGCTTGTGGAAATGTAAAACAGTCCAGCTGCTTTGGAAAACATTTTGACAATTCCTGAAAATATTAAACATATATTTATTATTCTACACTTAGGGATATATCAAAAAATAAACAACAGGTGTTCAACCTAAAACTTGTACACATATGTTCATAGCAGCATATTCACAATAGCCAGAAGGTATGAAACAACTGGAATGTCCATTATGTGATAAATGGATGAACAAAACGTGGTATGTCAATACAATGAAATATCATTCAGTCATAACAAGTAATGAAACATTTATATATGCTACAACATGGGTGAACACACTGTAAACATTATGTGAAACAAGCTAATTAATAAATACCACATATTTGATTCCTTTTATATGGAATGTCCACAATAGCTAAATATACAAAGACATAAAGTAGATTTGTGATTTCCTAAAGTTGAGAGTGGAGGGAGGAATGTAGAATAACAGCTGTTTGGTATGAGGTTTCTTTTCAGGGTGATGAAAATAGTCTAAAATTAGATTGTGGTGATTGTTGTACAACTCTGTGACTATACTAAAAACCATTGAATTTTAAAGTTTAAATTGTGTTTCATGGTTTGTGAATTAGATCTCATTAAATATATTTTTTAAATGTAATACCAGAAGAGGAAACACTACATAAGATGGTATAGCTGGATCTTTTAGTTTGAATACTGGATTCTGTATGGCTCTCATTCCCTGGCTGCTAGTATTGAACTGTTCCAATTGACTGCTTTTGGCCCAATTGCTTTTCTTTAATGACTCAGTAATTCTAGAAACCTTGTTCAGCAGAACTGTGTGCTGACTCCAGAAAGTAATGAAATGTCTATATTGTTTTCAGGAAAGACCTGAGCTTTTAGGTGCCAAGAAGATTTAGACAGTCATCAGAAAGGATGGCTGAATACACTCTAATTGAACCATTTAGCAATTGATAAAATTGGCCTTTCCACAATTAGACCAGCCTTCAGTTTTGTAAGTGACTTGTAAAACTGGATTAGAATCTGAAACCTGTATTTTACCATTAGACTTCACCACCCTCCTTCCATGTATAATTTGTTTCCATACTTGATGAAAGCAGTGGCAATCCATTTAGCAGTTTCAAAATAATACAAGAGAAGCTAAACAAACAAAAACAGTTACTAGCCTTACAGACTTATGAAGGCTAGATTACACTCGATGTCCAAGATGGTCAACTCACATGGCTGACAGCTGAAAACACAGCTGTAGCTGTCAACCATAAAACTAAATTACACATGACCTCTGTATTTATCATGGGCATTTCATAACATGGGGGAATCTCTCTCTCTCTCTCTCTCTCTCTCTCTCTCTCTCTCTCTCTCTCTCTCTCTCTCCTTTTTCTATCATGCCAACTTCCAATCCCAAATAATTTCCCTTGCCATACAAAGAAACTCTAGGACAGTGGTTCTCAACCTTGACTGCACATTAGAATCACCTGGGAATCTTTTTAAAATCCTGATTTCTGGGCCTCATCCTCCGGAAATTCTGTTTCTTTGTTATGGGGTGGGGCCACAACATTAGTAACAAAGAAACAGAATTTCCGGAGGATAAGGCCCAGAAATCAGGATTTTAAAAAGATTCCTGGGTGATTCTAATGTGCAGCCAAGGTTGAGAACCACTGCTCTAGGACAAAAAAACAACAACAAACATTTTCTTATTCCCCACTCCAGCTATTGCCCCACCTATCTCCTGATTTCAGCTACTCTTCAGTTGTATCTTATAAATTAATTTTGTTTTTATCTCAGCATACTATATCTCTTCTTCTCTCCTTTAACCAAACTCCTTTATTTCCACCTCTCTTCCTTCTCCACACTGTTCTCCACATTACTGCCAAATGTTTCTAAGGAAGAGGTGTTCCAGGTGTTTTCTTCTGAGTCCAGCAAGACACTGCTCTTTTAATCTTGGCTGCATGTGGGCATCACCTGGAGAGTTTAAGCAATCACTTTTGCCTGGATTCCACTTTGAGAGTGTGGACTGGGTATTGGGATGTTTAGAAGTTCCCCCAGGGGCCCAGGTGATGCTAATGTGTGGCCAAGATTGGAAATGAACCCATCATCCTCTGAGTACTTGTTCCACCAGTCTCCACCCTTTGCCTACAGATAGATTCAATGTCTCTTACTGGATTGAGTTCCTCAAGGGCAGTGACCACTTCTTTTTTTTTTTTAATAGTAAAGTCTCTGGAGTCTGACCACCTAAGATTAACAGAGCATGTACTCACAGTTTCTTACCATCTTATTGTCTTATATCAATGGTCAGAAACACAAGTTAAAGAATAATTTGTGTTTGTGTTAAAAAATAATAAGTATCATCTTTGACTAGTTCCTGATTTTAAGGGGAATGTATCTCAAGTTTTCCATTAAGCACGATTTTTGCTGTAAACTTTTTAATATAACTACTTATCAAATTCAGTAAGTTCTCTTTGATTCAAATTATTATGAGAATTCCACTATTGAGATAGTTTCATATTTCTCCTTTTTTTAAAAATATATACTTTATTGATTTTCCACAAAGAGGAGGGGAGAGGGACAGAGAGTCAGAAACATCGATGAGAGAGAAACATCGATCAGCTGCCCCCTGCACATTCCCTACTGGGGATGTGCCCGCAACCAAAGTACATGCCCTTGACTGGAACTGAACACGGGACCCTTCAGTCCGCAGGCCGACACTCCATCCACTGAGCCAAACCGGTTAGGGCCATATTTCTCCTTTAAAGTTTAATATGGAGTATAAATTCCCTAATGTTGAAACTATGCATTTTATGATATATTCCTGAGGGAAAAAATCTATGTGAAAATATGTTTATAAAATATAATCATTGAAGTTACTTAACTCAGATGTGATTTCTATGTTTATGGGTGAAGTAAGCATATAATTTTATTTTCTTTCAATATTCTTAAAGTCTTCTGGAGCCAAGGATGTATACTACCATATAAAATTGTCAGCTTTCTTTTTGTTAAATGTGATTTATTTCTCCCCTTCATTTGTTTTACATAGTGTATTTCTTGTTTTATTTTTGTTCATTACTGCCTTACATTGTATAGATAAAATGTCTTCTGCTGGTAGAAGCTGAAATAACTTATTTTTATTGTTCTCATTGTTTATGTGGGGTTTCTAGTTGTTCAGTAATTAATCAACTACTTCTGTAATTTTGCTTCACACTCTATACAAAGAGAGAACTTCTTTATTTATTTTTTTAATGTTCACCCATCTCCCACCCACCACCCCTTTGGCAATAATCAGCTTGTTCTTTGTATCTATGGATCTGTTTCTGTTTCATTTTGTGCATTTATTTGTTTTGTTTTAGATTCAACATGTAAGTGAAATCATGCAGTATTTATCTCTTTCTGTCTGACTTGTCTCACTTAGCATAACGCTCTTTGGTTCCATCCATGTTTTCTGAAAATATTTCATTTTTTATTGCTAAGCATATTTCATTGTATATGTATACCACATCTTATTTTTGTGTTTATCTATCAATGAACATCTAGATTTCTTCCATATCTTGGCTATTGTAAATAATTCTGCAATGAACATAGGACATATTTTTAAAATAATTTTTGAATTAGTGTTTTTGTTTTCTTCAGATCAGTATCCAGAAGTGGTATTTCTGGGCCATATAGCAGATGAATTTTGAATTTTTGAAGAATCTCCATACCGTTTTCTTTACTAGCTGTATTCAAAGTTCTGTCTGCTCCTTTTTTTTTTAATTGTTTTATTGCTTAAAGTATTACAAAGGGTATTACATATGTGTCCTTTTTTTTCCCCGCCCTTGACAATCCTCTGGCCTCTCCTACCCCCCAGTGTCTTATGTCCATTGGTTATGCTTATATGCATGCATACAAGTACTGCGGTTGATCTCTTACCCCCCTCCCTCCTGCCCCCCAACCCTGCCTTTATGCTCCTTTTTAAACAAGTCCACAAACATTGCATAAACTTCAGGCACAACACAATTTTTAGCTAACTCCGGAAGTCAAGGAAGAAAGACAGGTTGGAGAGTATTAGAATCAGACAGGATTACTTAAATATGCTATGCATGGCTACTGATTAAGACTTGGGGTTATGTGGGCAGCTTTTAGCTTCTCAAAAAAACAAAACAAAACAGTGTCTTTTGAAGGGGTTCAGGAGCACTGTGGAGAGTGAAGACAAGAAAGAATGGTGATTATGACCATATTATTAGCTATTATTATGTTAAAAATTGTACATTTGCAATTCTGTATATCCCACACAAATACATATCCCCATGTGTGGCAATACACAAACTCTCTAATCCTTACAGCAAACTGATAACTTAGCTGATGATATTCCTATTTTGTGGCTACAGAAACAGCAGATATAAAGATTATTTGAATTGTCTAAGACCTCACAGCTAGCAAATAGCAAGATTCTGCAGTGTTCATTCTTTCTGTATATCACACTCTCTCCCCAAATGAGGTTAAGCACATTCTGAGAAATAAATTGAAAATACATGCACTTTCCAAGATTACTGTTCAATTCCTGCTGTAGAATGGTATTGTCTTTATTGTTTTGTTCTCCATTTTAGTCTTTGAAACTTCAAATGGATTTCACTGTGCTTTGTTTTGGCCATTTGATTACTTCTTACAGCCAGGATTTGGAAGCTGCCCAAGTGCCTCTGAGTAGATGAGTGGATAAAAAAGCTGTGGTAAATACGTCAGCCATAAAAAAAGAAATCTTACCTTTTGGGAACAGCATGGGTGGATCTGGGGAATATTATACTAAGCGAAATAAACCAGTAAGAGAAAGACAAATACCATATGATTTCACTTATATATGAAATCTAATTAACAAAATAAACTGACAAACAAAATAGAAACAGACCCACAGATACATAGAACAGACTGACAGCTGTCAGAGGTGAGAGGGTGGGAGTTGGGTGAAAAAGGTTTAGGGATTAAAAAAAAAAGTCAACACAGACAATGCTATGGTGATTATCAGAAGGAAAGTGTGGTGGGGGGAGGTAGAAAAGGGTAAAACGAGGATAAATGTTGTTGGAAGTACACTTTACTTTGGGTGGTGAACACACAATACAATATACAAATGATGTATTCTAGAATTCTTACACTTGAAAATAATCTAATTTTATTAACCATTGTCACTCCAATAATTTTATATAAAAACAAAGTATATCTTGATCTTTCATTAGGAATTTCTTCAATATTTCTTAGGATAGTATAGTGTTTCATTTTCTAGACATACCACAATTTACTTAGCCAATTTATTACCAATGGATATATAGGTCACTTCTGACTTTTTCTTAATACAAACAATGCTGAAATAAATGACCTTTTATTTATGCCATTTCACATTGGTGCATGTATGTTCATACGATGAATGCCTAGAATTGAATTTGCTAGGTCAAAGAGTATGTATGCATATAAATGTTATACTTTTGTACTCCAGTCATTAATACATAAAAGTGCATTTTTACTCTTATGTTCATGAACATAGCATTTCACCAACCTTTTCAGGTCTTTGTCAATTTAATAGTTGGAAATGCCTTTTCAGTAGAATCTCAATTTTCATCTTTTCTTTTTTGAGTTAATTTAGCAACTCTTCATATGCTTAAGATCTATTTTTATTACCTTTCCTTGGAACTGGGTTTTTTTGCTACTTTTTTTTATTATATAGTTAATCTTACAGTTTTTCTATTGTAGGAGATCTTTATAAAATAAGGATATTATCACTTTGTGAAATAATGTATTATTAGGGAATATCAAAAATATCCCCAAATGGTTAAATGTAGAAATATTTTTTTCTTTCACTATTCTACTAGATACAAATTCCATGTATCAACAAATAGCTTCTAATTATAGGCCCAAGGTGACACCTCTGATTCTTTCTAACCCCCAGAGATCAAGAAGAATGGAGAGATCCAGATAAGTCTGCCAGCAGATTTTTTTAAGGGCAAGAGTCAAAGATTTTATGCCTCATACTCACTCAAACCCTGTTGGCCAGAACTTTGATTAAGGCCATATCTAGATGCTCATGGGACTGGTAAATATAGCCTTTAGGTTCGCAACCCTGTGGTGGTGAAACTAATACTATAGGAATAAGCCCTGACAGCTGTGGGCAGAGATGGCAGCAGGGAAAATGGCGGGCAGTGAAGGAATATGGCTGCAGCAATCACAAGGCTGGGGAAAGCATGTAGTGGTCATGGGGCTCACATAGGGGCCAGGGCTGTGGGGACCACTCACAGTGACATGGAGGAGGAGGGCAAGAAGGTCAAGAAACCTGGAATTATATTGGCTATTAAGCAAGTCATCCTCAAAGGTGAAAAGATCGGAGATACAAAAGCCTACGAGAAGGTGACAGAGCAGTGCCCTATGCACATTGTGGTGCTGTCCCTGCCTGAGTGAGTGGAGCCTGACAGACTGTTGAGCAACTACATTGAGAAGGAGATGAAGTGTTTAGGTAAGTTAATGTTCATAAACCTAAAACCATCCAGTAGGACAGAGATCCTGCACCTCATAGACAACAAAAAGAGAGCCCACCAGCTCCTCGGATAGTTGATCCAGGAGCAAGATGAGCTCATCAGCCTGTCAGCCTGAAATGTCAAGCTGGCCTGGAGGGACAGAGAAGAAAGCATCTTCAGGGTCCCCATTCATGTCATTAGGCCATGTCCTATATGTGGCATGATGCCTTGCACTTGGTGGTCCTGAAGACACCAAAAGACCCCAGTGTCTCCCTCAGTCAGAGTCTGTGGGTAAAAAGTTCCAGAGGCCTCACCACAAGCTCCGTGTTGGAGAGTGGAGCGGAGCCTGTGGAGGTCTGTTGCCTGGTGATATTGGCCATGGAGGGCAAGGTGGCAGCAGAGGAGTCAAGGCAGGTCTTCCAGGTCATATACACGGAGCCCACCATCAACTTTCTGGACAAAGCCATATTTGATGGGTCCTCGACATCAACCTACCACCTGTCCTCCCACAGTAGTGATTACTCTTCCACCAAGGTGGACATGAAGGACTCACACAAGACAGACGCCAGCACTTTCTCCTTTCCTGAGTGCTGCCCGCAGGTGACATCTTGTCCTGCATGCCCACAGTGCCTCATGCCAAGACACTTCACAAGAGCGAGCTGAGCACCATGGCCATGGCGCTACTATAGGACTGCATGCCATGCTGCACACCAAGCTGTCCTCTCAGGAGATTCAGCAGTTGTCAGCTCTGCTTCATGAGTACCTCAACAGTGCTCGCTGCTCAAGTTCCGTGTGAGCCTGCTGCAATGCTGTGGGGACAGCTGTAAGTTCCTGCTGCTCAGTCTGCAGCCCTTCATCCCTGAGAAGGACGGCCAGCACTTGGAGAACTCCCTCAAGACCATCAGGGTGAAGGACAGCCACAACATCATCACGGACAGCTTCAACCAATATAGGCAGGCCACGAGCTCCACCTTTACTTCCACCTCCAATGGGAACAGGGAAGCAGGCAGCTCCAACAGCCAATCTGTGACCTTCAATGTGAACTAATGGGACCACATGATCGCAGACATCAGCAATGACATCAAGGTGCTGGTCTCCAGGATGGACCAGGACTTGACCTGACACTGCCAAAGCCCCCATGGGTCTGCCCTCACAATGTGGAGCTGGAGCTGGACCAGGCCCCTGACCCTCGTGACCCCCACCCCCACCCCCAGAAAATATGGCCCGCTATTGTGAAAGAGACCCTGGTGTGGGGCAGAGGCTACCCCAAGCCACCTGCACACAGCTGTATCAGGATATCCTATAGGACAGACCCCACACAGCTGTTGGTTTTGCACATAAAATTCCTATTGAAACTCGTAGAAAACTTTAAAGAAGTTTACTGCAATGTGAAGAAAAAAAAAGAATAAAAGCATACTTGCTATTATGGACAATTATCAGTTTTCCAAAATGTATAATTTTTCTAGTTCATCCTTTTGCTTTTGCTTATTGTGGATTGTAACTTGCAAAATGATAGTTTATTGCTATATCTGAATTTATCATTTTTGATAGTTTCTGGATTTAATGTCACCTTTAAAATATCTTTTTCATTCTTTGATTATCTTTTGAAAAACTTCTATCATTTCTTCTAAGAAATATTATAGGAGTGATGGCAGCAGTTCCTGCTGTTTCTACCTCTTCTTCCCTGTCTTATTCTTCCTCCTTTGACATTTGAAATTTAAAACATTAAATTATTAGTTTCATTATCAGTCAAAATGTATGACACCAGAAATAATACTTATATTCTATATTTTCTCATTATATATCCACACAAATACTAGTCTTAAATATTTTCTCTAAGATTTATTCCATTGGTATGATCATTCTTCATGGACAAGTTTCAAGATATACTGAATTCCACTTTTTTGTTTACTGCATTTATGTCCTCAATCTATCGCTCTTTGGAAATTAAAAAGAACTGGTGGGGTATAAGGAAACACATATAATAGCTTAGGGAAAGACACAAGAAAGAGAGTTTGCTATGATCATTAATTTTAATTAATAATTGAAATAAAAGTAATATACTTTATAAAAGGTGATTTAATCACTTGGAAAATTTAATTATGGTGATCTGATTAAATTAAAGTGTCATGAAACACTGGTATCATCAGAATTGATTTGTAAGCACCATTGCAATTTTAAACTGATGAAGCTACAGCAAGACATACAATAGCTTTTCTCTTCAGTTAAGAATCAAAGGACTGAAGTTGTGATACAAAAATATATGTATAATAACATTGTACCTCCTCTCTCTCTTCCATCCTCTCTCCCTCTATCCCTCTCTCTGTGTCTTTTCTCCCCTCTTCTCTCTCTTTTATTTTTCCCTATCTTATTTCCAATCTCTTCCCCTTTTACTCTTACATTTTGTGCTTATTTCCAACTTCTACTGTCATACACCGATTATTCTGATTGCAGAAATTAAGTACTTTAATTTTATATTTGTGTGTCTGAGCAGGAAGGTGAGAGTGGTCCTTATCACAAATTTCATTACCACTCAAAAGAACAACTTTGACTCATTTATTAAAGATTATGTTTGCTATTAGCTATTAGTGATATATAAAAAATTATATCTTGATACAAGTATGAAAGTGGTTAATTTATAAAATACTTTCTTTTTGGAGATACCATTTTTAATTAATTAATTATTTTTTATTGAATGTATTGGGGTGACATTAGTTTGTAAAACCATATGAGTTTCAAATGTACAACTCAAAACATCATCTGCATACTGCATCGTGTGCCCATCACCCCAAGCAAAGTCTTTTTTCCCCATTCCTCCTCCCTTTGCCCACCGCCACCTAAACCCCACCCCCTTTTTCCTCTATCACCACACTGCTGTCTGTGTATATGTGATATATGTATAAATACATATATATTTTTTTTGCTTAATTCCTTCAAATTATAACTTATTTTTAATGTCAGTTAATTTATGCTAATCTTGGCTTTGAAGTCAACCAAAGTGTTATAGATCCCGATGTTTCACTTCTTCACTCATGGGTCAAGTATTTTAAAACATAATTTTTAATATTTAAATGTCAATCTTACACTTATTTTTAGTGTGCTAAAATGTGCATAATATAAACTTTACCATTTTAATAAATTCTAATTGTAGAGTCCGTAACATTAAATATTTTACATTATTGTGCAATCATCATCATCTTCCATCTCCAGAACTTTTTCATCTTCCCAAACTGAAACTTGATATGCATTAAGCAATAATTTTTCAATGCCTCCTCCTCTTATACCCTGGCAACCATCATTCCACTTTCTGTTTCTGTGAATTTGAGTACTCTATGTGCTTCGTATAAGTGTAATCACACACTATTTGTATTTTTGTGACTGTTATTTCATTAAGGATAATGCTTTGCAATTCATCCATGTTATAGCATATGTCAGAATTTTCATTCTTTTAAGGTTCAATAATAATCAATTCTGTATATATCACATATTATTTATCCATTCATTGATATACACTTAGTTTGCTTCCACCTTTTGGCAGTAGATAATGCTGCTATGAACAAGGGTGTACAAATATGTGTTTAAGTTTTTGCTTTAATTCTGTAGGGTATATATCTAAAAGTGACATTACTGAATCATATGCTAATTCTATGTTTAATTTTTTCAGGAACTATCATCCTGTTTTTTATAGTGGCTGCACAATTTTACATTTCCACTATCAGTGTACAAAGTTTCCAATTTCTCCATGTTCTTGTCAACAGTTGTTGCTTTATGTCTTTCTGTGGGGTTGTTCACCCTCACCGGGTTCACAAAGGTTTTATATATATATAATGTTTGCAGCAGGTCAACAATTTACATGTTTATTTTAATTTAATTTAATTAAAAATATTGTTGACATTATTACAGATGGCCCCCAATTTCCCCACCTTTACCCCCCTCCTCTGATCCTTCACCACACTATTGTCTGTGTCCATTGGTTATGCATAAAAGTTATTTGATTAATCTCTTCCCATCTCCCTTGTTCCCACCTGAGATATATCAGTTTGTTTCATGCCTCTGGACCTGTTTCGTTTGTCAGTTTACTATGTTCATTAGATTCCACTTATAGGTGAGATCCGGTGATATTTGTCTTTTTCTGACTGGTTTATTTCACTCAGCATAATATTCTCCAATCCATCCATTCTGTGGCAAAGGGTAAGAGATCTTTCTTTTTTAGGGCCGGGTAGTATTCCATTGTGTAAATATACCATAGGTTTTTTCCCATAATGTTATCATTATTTTTATTTTTTTATTGTCTACAGTTTTACATATGTCTCCTTTTTCTCCAATTGACACGCCCCCCAGTCATCCCAACCCTGGGCATGCCCCCACCGCCCCAGTGTCTGTGTCCATTGGTTATGCTAATATGCATGCATGCAAGTCCTTTGGTTGCTCTCTAATCTCCCCCCACCCCCTACCTTTTGACTCTTACCATAGCTTTTTTAGCCACTCAACTACTAATGGGCACTTGGGCTGTTTTTTTTATCTTAGCTATTATAAATAATGCTGCTATGAATATAGGGGTGCATATATTTTTTCTGATTGGTGTTTTGGGATTCTTAAAATATATTCATAGAAGTGGGATCACTGGGCCAAACAGTAATTCCATTTTACTTTTTTTTAGTAAATTACATACTGTTTTCCATAGTGCCTGCACCAATCTGAATTCCCACTAGCAGTGTATTAGGATTCCCTTTTGTCCACATCCTTGCCGGGACTTGTTGTTTGCTGATTTCTTGATGGTAGTCATTCTGACAGGTGTGAGGTGATATCTTATTATAGTTTTAATTTGCATCTCTGTGGTGATTAGTGACATTGAACATTTTTTCATATGTCTATTGGTCATCTGTATGTCCTCTTTGGAGAAGTGCCTATTCAGGTCTTGTGCTCATTTTTTAATTGGTTATCTGTCTTCCTTTTGTTGAGCTGTATGAATTTTTACATATTTTTGGAAATTAACCCCTTATCAAATGTGTCATTGGCAAATATGTTCTACCATAGAGTGGGTTTCCTTTTCATTTTGCTGATACTTGCTTTTGCTGTGCAGAAGCTTTTTAGTTTGATGTAGTCCCCTTTGTTTATTTTCTTCTTTGTTTCTCTTGCCCCAGAAGCTATATTGGTGAAAATTCTGCTATGTGAGCTGTCTGGGTTTTTGCTGCCTATGTTTTCTTCTAGGATTTTTATAGTTTCGTGACTTACATTAGCATCTTTTAAGTTTATTCTTGTGTGTTGTGTAAGTTGTTGATGTAGTTTCATTTTTTTGCATGTACCTGTTCAATTTTCCAAGCACCATTTATTGAAGAGACTGTCTTTCCTCCATTGTATGTTCTTGCCTCCTTTGTCATATATTAATTGACCCTAATGATGTGGGTCGATTTCTGGGGTCCCTGTTCCATCCTATTGATCTATATGCCTGTTCTTGTGCCAGTACCAGACTGTTTTTATTACACTGGCTTTGTAGTATAGTTTGGTATCTGGTATTGTGATCCCTCCAACTTTCTTCTTATTGCTCAAGATTGCTGAGGCTATCCAGGGTCTTTTTTATTTCATATAAATTTCGGGAATATTTGTTCTAGATCTGTGAAATATGTCATTGGTATTTCAGTAGGGATTGCGTTGAATCTCTAGATTGCTTTGGGTACTATGGACATTTTGAAGATGTTAATTATTCCAATCCATGAACACAGTATATGTTTCACTTGTTTGTATCTTCCTCTATTTCTTTTTTCAATGTCCTGTAGTTTTCTGAATACAAGTCTTTTACCTCCTTGGTTACATTTATTCCAAGGTATCTTTTTTTTTATTGTTTCAATGGTAAATGGGATTGTTTTTGTTGTTTCTCTTTCTAAGAGTTAATTTATTGGTGTATAAAAATGCCTTTAATTTATGGTTATCCTACTACATTATCAAACTCATTTATTAAATCTAGTAATATTTTGGTGGAATCTTTGGGATTTTCTATATACAATATCATGTCATCTGTGAATAATGACAGTTTCACTTCTTCCTTCCAGTTTGGACAATCACCCAAGAAAATCTTGTGACAGAATGTGTCATTCTGGTTTGCCAGTGGTCCTCATGGAACTTTATTTTATTGTATTAATGTTTTTTTAAATTTATTCTTATTGTTGAAAGTATTATAGGTGTCCCCCTTTTCCCTACACTGACCCCTCCAACCTACTCCCATGGAACTTTAAAAGCTGGCCATATCTAGAGACAGAGAAGCATCGATCAGACCAGCAAACCTCAGAGGGAAGGTAGGGGAGGGGGAGGGTAAGGGGGAGAGATCAATCAAAGGACGTGTATGCATGTATATAAGCCTAACCAATGGACACAGACAACAAGGGGGTGAGGGCATGACAGGGGGTGGGGGGCAATGGGAGTATAAGGACACATATGTAATACCTTAATCAATAAAAAAATTAAAAATGAGCACCTCAGTGATCTTTGGGTCAATATTATACAACCTAACATATGTGTATTTTTAGTCCTGGGAATAAAATAAAATATTTGGTGAAAAAACAACAACAAAAAACAAGACGGCCAATGCCTTGGGCCGAAACCCAGAGATTCTGTTTTAATATCTGGGGATGGCAGGTGTTTCTAATATTCAGGGAAATTTGAGAACTGCTAAGTAATGTGATACATCCATTCTTAAAAGATCAACATGCAGTTCAGCCAACAATGCCCTGTATTTTCTTTCAAGCAAACACCTTCCACAATTTAAAGAAATCTGGCCTCTGGTCCTAGATTATCTGAATAATTTTCTCAACTCATCACTCCTCTTAGCTCTAAAAGCTTGAGAACTATTACTTATTTCTAAAGTCTGTTACACTATCATTCCCATGAAAAAGTACTATACAGCTTTATCATTATCATCTTATTTTTTGTCTCGGGCCTCCGGCCATTTAATGGGGGAAGGGAGGGGGAGGGGCAGAAGCCACAAGGAGCAGTGGAGCCCTGAGACCAGTCCCAGGCCCTGCCCTCCACGCTGGTCACAGTCAATGAATCAGCAGCAGCAGCATGCCCAGTGCCAGGCAAGGGGCCCCCGCCTTCAGGCTGCCTGCGGGGTTGGGGGCCCTGTTACACAGTTCGCCAGAATGGCAGGTAAAGGTGAGGCTGTAGGTGATGCCCTGGTAGGTAACAGGCTCTTCAAGGCCACGGTAGGAACTGATGTCCATGGTGCCTTTGTTGATGATGGGGCCGAGGCCTGGGGCCATCTCTTTGCCAATGAAGCACTCCCTGTCATCACCACAGGTCATGGGGATGCCAGGGTAGTTGGAGGAGTCGGTCAGCTCACAGAAGATGCAGTCCATGGCGCCTGGCCTGACCAGGGGCAGAGCCATCACCAGCAGCAGTACCCAGCCAAGGACCATGGTGGCCTGGTGGCGGTGGGCCTCCCGGAACTGCTGAATGACACTCCGCACGCCCAGGAGACTTCTGCCCCTGGATCTGGCCTCCCGGGGTCAGCACTTGGAGTGTCCTCGGTTCCCAGCGCTCCGTGTCCCTCTCAGGGGCTTCTTCCTGACCACGGCTCCCAAGTCGCAGGGTCTCTGAAGCTTCCCCGGGACAGAGACAGCCAGTAGCTATTGCCCCAGGAGAATCTTTGTGAAGCAGAATGGGGTGACCTCACAGACCCCTCAGGGTTCCACTGGCCACTCTGGGGGTGAGGTCATAAGGGGTGTCACAATCTGAAGGGCAGGTTGGCCCACTGCCTGCCAGGGAGCGAGGTCATTGCTACCCCACCGAGGTAAGAATGCTCCACCTAATACTTGCCATCCTGGCCACTCAGTCTTAGGCTCTGCTGGGTGTCAGGCGCTGCCCCTGCCCAGTGCCCATGGTGAGCCTGTTTCTCAGATGGGCAAACCAAGGCTCAGGAGGAAAAGGGAGGTGTCCAAAGATTAGACACCAGATTAGAGCCAGGATTAGATCCCAGGTTTATTTAATTCCAAAGAGGGCATTTATTAAACCCCTGCTGTGTGCAAGACCCGTGGTGGATGCGTTAAAGAGCCACCACTGTGATGACAGGACTAGGAAGGGCTGGGCTCACCACAGCTCCCAGGCTTCTGGAGTTGGGCACCGTGCAGGGAGCTCCACCCATGTTTTATGGTTGGAATCTTTCTACCTATTAGATCTGTCTCTCAAATGAGCAAACAGGCACACAGAGCAGGCACAGCCAGAGCCTGGCACACAGCAAGTGCTTAAAAATAGGGGTCATTATAGGAAGCAGCTGAGCCTCAGAACAGTCCCCATGGGTGTCAGAAAATGAACTAAATCTCTTGCCAGAGGGAAAAGCTGAGACATCTCTCAATGGGAACAGGCAGAGCCCAGGTTTAAACTTAAGTCTAAATGCAGGTGAAAAAAAAATTAATATATTTTATTGATTTTTTTACAGAGAGGAAGGGAGTGGGATAGAGAGTTAGAAACATTCATGAGAGAGAAACATCAATCAGCTGCCTCCTGCACACTCCCTACTGGGGATGTGCCCGCAACCAAGGTACGTGCCCCTGACCGGAATCGAACCTGGGACCCTTTGGTCCACAGGCCGGCGCTCTATCCACTGAGCCAAACTGATTAGGGCCCAGATGAAAATTTAAGTATCTTAATGTCTTGTCTTCATGGCATAGGTACCTTTGTGTGCCCCATTCTATAGGGGGGTGATGCTGAGTCTAGACCAGCAGTGGGCAAACTACGGCCCGCAGGCCGGATCCGGCCCGTTTGAAATGAATAAAACTAAAAAAAAAACAAACAAACAAAAAAAAACAACCGTACCCTTTTATGTAATGATGCTTACTTTGAATTTATATTAGTTCACACAAACACTCCATCCATGCTTTTGTTCCGGCCCTCCGGTCCAGTTTAAGAACCCATTGTGGCCCTCGAGTCAAAAAGTTTGCCCACCCCTGGTCTAGAGGATGGTGGGATTTTCTTTTTTGTTTAATTTTTTAAAATTATTGTTGACAGTATTACAGATGTCCCCCAATTTTCACCCCTTCTCCCCCTTTCTTCCCAGCTCCTGCCCCACTCCAGGTCTTCACCACACTATTGTCTGTGTCCATTGGTTATGCATATATGTATATAAGTTTTTGGTTAACCTCTTCCCATCTACCCCCTCCCCTGTGAGATATATCAGCCTGTTCCATGCCTACATGCCTCTGGACCTATTTTGTTTACCAGTTTATTTTGTTCATTAGATTAAATAATAAGTGAGATTTACATAATAGCCTTATAGCTATCCTAAAGGGTGTGAAATGGCATCTCATTGTTTTCACTTTCCTAATAATTAGGGATGTTGAATATATTTTCATGTGCTTATTGCCATAGTATACTAGAGAACTATCTTTTCAAGCCTTTTGTACATTTTTAAATAATTTTTTTGGTTGGTTGTTTTTTGTTGTTTTTGAGTCATTGGAATTCTTTATATATTCTAAAATTAACCCCATATTCAGCATATGACTTTGAAAATATTTCCTACCATTGTGTGGGTTACCTTTCACTCTTTTGATAGTTTCCTTTGATGTATAAAATTTTTAATTTTGATATAGTCCAATTTATCTATTTTTGTTGTTGTTGCTTATGCTTTTGGTGTCATTTCCAAAAATCAATGGGAAATCCAATGTCATGAAGCTTTCTCATATGTTTTCTAAGAGTTTCTGGAGTTTTAGCTCTCACATTTATGTTTTTGAACCATTCTGAGTTATGTTTTGTTTGTTTTTTATTGATTTTTTACAGAGAGGAAGGGGGAGGGATAGAGAGTTAGAAACATCCATGAGAGAGAAACATCAATCAGCTATCTCCTGCACACCCCCTACTGGCGATGTGCCTGCAACCAAGGTACATGCCCTTGACTGGAATTGAACCTGGGACTCTTCAGTCTGCAGGCCGATGCTCTATCCACTGAGCAAAAACAGCTAGAGCCTGAGTTATGTTTTGTATATGATGAATGGCAAGGATCCAGCTTCATTCTTTTGCATGCGAATATTGTTTTACCAACACAATTTGTTGAAAAGGCTTATGCTTATCTTCATGTATGTTTCCAAGTTCCATTTTTTAAAGCACTGTAGATGAAAAATTCATCACCTCATGCAATGATTTTTTTTGTTCTTTTTCAAAACTTTTGAATCAACTTTAGAAAGAATTCTGATTGCATAGTAGTAAATTTTAGAAATGAAATAAGTCAATATTAATTATTGTCACAAATGCTACTCTGATCTCTCAAAGTTGTCAACATTACCCCAACACTGAACTATTAATAGAAGAAATGAGAGAAAGAAATGATATATAGGTTGAAGTTTGCAGGCAGGCAGACTGAAAGAGGCACTTTCATTATTGATTAGCAATACCTTCACAATACATTAATTAAGGATCTAAACCAGGCCCTTGTCAGTATGGCTCAGTTGGTTGAGCATTGTCCCATGCATCAAAAGGTCGCCAGTTTGATTCCTGGCCAGAGCACATACTCAGGATGTGGGTTCAATCTACAGTTGGGGTGTGTGCGGGAGGCAACCAATCAATATTTCTTTCTCACATCAATGTTTTTCTCTCCATCTCCCTTCCTCTCTCTAAAAAAAAATAATAAAAAGAAATCCTAGGATGTGAGGGCGATCTGGCTGCGACATCTGTCACCCCATTGATCGCCAGGGTTGATTCGGCTGATCTGGCTGGCTAGGCGGGTGTCCCCCTCCTCCCTCACCGATCCATGTGCGTCCCTCCCGAAGCTGCGCGCGGTCGAAGAGGACGACCTTCCCCCCCGAGGAGAGGACCGGTCTTCGGTCAAGGGTATACGAGTAGCTGCGCTCCCCTGCTAGAACCTCCAAACAAGCTCTCAAGGTCCATTTGTAGGAGAACGTAGGGTAGTCAAGCTTCCAAGACTCCAGACACATCCAAATGAGGCGCTGCACGTGGCAGTCTGCCTTCCTTTAAGAAAAAAAAAAAAAAAAAAGAAATCCTAAAAAATTTGAAGGGGAAAAAAAAAAAGAATCCTAAACCACATAGCTCTTCAGCCTACAGAGTCTAAAGAATGGACCTCGGTAAGAAAAAAAAAAAGATAAATAAAAATAAAATTGATGCCCCAACCAGTTTGGCTCAGTGGATAGAGCATCGGCCTACAGACTGAAGGGTCCCAGGTTCAATTCCGGTCAAGGGCATGGACCTTGGTTGCTGGCACATCCCCTGTAGCGGGTGTGTAGGAGGCAGCTGATCGATGTTTCTCTCTCATTGATGTTTCTAACTCTCTATCCTTCTCCCTTATTCTCTGTAAAAAAAATCAATAAAATATATTTTAAAAAAATAAAATAAAATTGACATTTTATTTTTAAAACACCTCTTTTTGAGCCAAAATAATTATTTCTTTGCATTACTTGCAGAGTGTCACACAGAAGATACTGTAGTTTTGGGGAGCATGCATATGGCCAGGGCCTCTTTGCTTTGCTCTCATATCACCTCTGCTTCCATTAGAAACAGCATATTTGGGGGAGGACAAGGAGGTGAAATAGGCAGCAAGCCAGAGTTCAGGCAGCAGGACATCATGGCACACAAAGCTCAGAATGCCTGGGAAAGTGCTACTGAACTGGAGCACAATCAGGCATATGGCAAAGAGGAAAGATTCTGTGGGTAAGTTGAAATGATCAGTGGATGATGAAAGAGAAATATGGGGGCAATGGGGAAATAAGGATACATATGTAATACTTTAATCAATAAAACAAAATAAAATATTTTTTTAAAAAAAGAAAAAAACTGTAGGTGGCTATCATAGTCTTTGTCTTAGCAGGGGCTTTGCATGCTCTGAAAAAAACAGTTCTGTGGCAAGCCAACAAATAGGAAATATATTAACATAGGAACAGCTAGGTATCTGTTTTGAAATAATAGAAATATATTTATTTTAAATAATTTCCTTATGACAAAAGAAGCTGTGTGCAAAGTGACAAAAACCTAGATATTGAACATAAAGGTCAATAAGATAGGGATTCAAACTCTGCTCATCCTATTCCCTGGCCATATAGCTATGCATATATTTCTTTTTCTTTATCTAGAAAATGGCAAGAAGCATATTTAGTGTACATAGTAATAACCCAAGATAAGAGATGTAAATTTTACTGTATAATGCCTGCCCCACAAACTAAAGATAATTGACATTCATTGTTTTTGTGGTTCCAAGACAAATAAGAGGATTTTGTCAGCATTGTTACAAACAGTGCATTGCATATGAACTGATCATTTAAGTAAACAGCCACAACCAAGTTTGAAGTGGATAAATCAATACAATGTGGTTTATATTGTACACAAGTATAGAAACAGGATCACCCTGAACTTCAAACAGCAGACTGAAAATTAACCTAAAATAGTAACTAAAAACAGCATCCATTCTGATATTTTTTTAAAGTGGCAGAACATAAAAATGCCAAAGGTTAAGTCCAATTGACTATGTAATGTTTAACTTTTGCTCTGTTCATCCTTATATGGACTATTCCTGCCCTGGTTTTTGAAGCTTAATTTAAGCATTTCAAATGTTCATCTTTTGGAATTTTTTTTTTTACTTTTTATTGAATTTATTGGGGTGACACTGGATAACAAAATTATACAAGTTTCAGGTGCACAATTCTACAGCACATTATCTACATTATCTGTACACTGTATCGAGTGTTCAGCACCCCAAGTCAAGTCTCTTTCCATCATTTGCTCCCTTATATCAATTTTTGATTTTTTTCTATATTATTTTGAAGCACTTAAACATGTCACTATAGCAGTTGGTTTCCATCAATTAGGAGTATCAGAACCCAAGACTTTCCCTTTCTAAGACTTAATCTGAATAAAGAATAAAGAAACCAAACATCAACATCTTGTTTAAAAATTGAATTTATTGTGGTGGCATTAGTTTGCAAAACTATACAGTTTTCAAGTGTACAATTCAATAAAACGTCATCTGTACACTCCATTGTGTGCTCATCATCCAAAGCAAAGTCTCTTTCTATCCCCATTTCCTCCCTTTGCTGACCTCCACCTACCCAAATCCTCCTTCTTCTCTGGTTATCACCACGCTGTTTTCCATGTCTATGTGATGTGATACGATGTGATGTGATGTGTGTGTGTGTGTATGTGTGTGTGTGTGTTGGCTAATCTCTTTACCTTCTTTCATCCAGTCACCTCTCCATCCTCCCCTCTGACAACTGTTAGTCTGTTCCATGCATCAATGCCCACCAGCATCTTAAAAAATATTGAAATGATAGAGGAGTTAGTGCCAGATTAGTAAAACACTATTACCTTACTTTAGAGTTCTACTTTGGTAGATATTAATATTTAAACTCTTAGTAACAGTAACGCCACTATTTTAATAGTTACCCGTTTGTGTATAGTAAATATTGCAAGATGAACTTCACATTTGATAAAGCAGGCTTGAAGAAAGGTTTATAAAAAATCATGCTTCCATTTCAATACTAATTTAAATTTAGAGAAAATGAACATAACCTCTTGCAATTGCTGTTGATATACAGTGATAGAGAGTAATTTCAAATGCTAAATTATCTGATGCCCAGCATGACTTCTGTTCCTGCCAATAAGATAAGCAATTAAGACAACAAGGATAATCATGAAAGGGCACCCCCAATGGCAACACTACTCAGTATGTTATTGTGATCCAATTGTAATCCTTCCACAGATGCAAACTTCAAACTTGAAAACCTGGACCCATCCAAATTTTGAATATGTTGACTGGAGAGGCATTTGTGAGGTGAATTTTTTTCTTAAGATAATACTTATGGGAATTTCCATTGGTGGCTTGAAAGGCTCTCAGTGGAAGCTTTAAAAGTGGGATCTCATAAGTCAGTCAGTGAAAGAATAATACCACATGATATCATTCATGTATGGATAATAAAGAACATTATAAACTGACTAGAAGCCCAGTGCACAAAAATTTGTGCACTCGGGGAGGGGGGGTGTCTCTAAGCCTGGCCTGTGCCCTCTCGCAGTCTGGGACCCCTCTGGAGATAACGACCTGCTGGCTTAGGCCTGCTCCCAGGTGGCAGAGGGAAGGCCCAATCCCTAGGTGCAGCCCCTGGTCAGGCTCAGAGCAGGGCTGATTGGGGAGTTGGGGCGCCTTCCCCTGTTATGCACAGAGGAGGGAGATTGGGAGGTTGCGATGCCACCCTCAGTCATGCTCAGAATATGGCCAATTGGGGGGTTGGGGCACAGCCCCCTGTCACACTCAAGGCAGGGTCGATGGGGAGGTTGCGGCGCTCCCCCCTTCACGCACAGAGCAGGGCCGATCAGGGGGTTGGGGAGCTCCCCCCTCTCACACCAGAGCAGGGTCAATCAGGTGGTTGGGAAGCTCCCCCCTGTCACACACAGAGCAGGGTGGATCAAGGGTTTGGGGCGCCGCCCTCTATCACCCACAGAGCAGGGCCGATCAGGGGGTTGGGGTGCTGCCACTGTCACTCTCAGGGCAGGGCCGATGGGGAGGTTATGGCTCTACACCATCACACACAGAGCAGGGCCCATGGAGTGGGGGGGTTGGGGCGCTGCCCTCTATCACCCACAGAGCAGGGCTGATCAGGGGGTTGGGGCGCCGCCACTGTCACACTCAGGGCAGGGCCGATGGGGAGGTTATGGCTCTACCCCGTCACACACAGAGCAGGGCCCGTGGGGTGGGGGTTTGGGGCGCGGCACCCTGTCACACACAGAGCTGCAGGGCGATCAAGAGGTTGGGGAGCTCCCCCCTATCAGGCACAGAGCAGGGCCGATCAGGGGGTTGGGGCGCCTTCCCCTGTCAGGAACAGAGTAGGGCCGATAGGGAGGTTGTGGCCCTGCCCCCTGTCACACACAGAGCCACAGGGCAATCAGGGAGTTTGGGCGCTGCCCCCTGTCATGCTGACCCCAGTGCCGGCTCCACTGATCCCGGTGCTGGGAGGCATATTACCCTTTTACTATATAGAATAGAGGCCTGGTGCATGGGTGGGGGCTGGCTGGTTTTCCCTGAAGGGTGTCCCGGATCAGAGTGGGGGTCCCCACTGGGATGCCTGGCCAGCCTGGATGAGGGGATGATAGTTGTTTGCAGCTGGTCACACAGCCTTCAGGGTGGGGGTCCCCACTGGGGTGCCTGGCCAGTCTGGGTGAGGGGCTGAGGGCTGTTTTCAGGCTGGGACTGAAGCTCCCAACTGCTCCTTTTTTCTTTTCTTTTCTTTTTTTTATTCTGAGCCAGCTTTAGCTCTGAGGCTCCAGCTCTGAGGCCTCTGCTCCTGAAAGCAGGTATCTGGTTTGTTTAGGTTCTACAATCGAAACTCTGTATCAACTCCAGGTCTGAGATCCCGGCTAGCTGAAAGCTGGTTTCTGGGGTTTTGTTTAGCTTCTATTTTTGTAACTATGTTTCAAACTGCCAGCTCAGAGGCCTGCAGTGGCAGGCGGGGAACGTTGGAGTCCTCTGTCACTGAAGCAAGCAAGCCTCATGTTAGTTTCAAGCTGCCTGGCTGCCAGCCGCCATCTTGGCTGGCAGTTAATTTGCATATCTCGCTGATTAGCCAATGGGAAGGGTAGTGGTTGTATGCCAATTACCATGTTTCTCTTTTATTAGATAGGATGAACAAAAATAGATACAGAAGCAGAGAAGCATCAAACAGACTGTCAAATTACAGCTGGGAGGGTTTGGGGGGGGAAGTAAGAGATTAACCAAAGGACTTGTATGCATGCATATTAGCATAACCAATGGATGCAAGACACTCGGGGGGGGGGGGTGGTGAGGGCTTGTTCCAGGGGGTAGGGAATGCTGGGGGAAGGTCAATGGGGAAAAAAGAGACATATGTACTACTATTTGTAATACTTTAAACCAGCCGTGGGCAAACTATGGTCCACGGCCCGTGGGCCGTATCCGGCGCGCGTGAAATGAATAAAACTAAAAAAAAAAAAAAAAAAGACTGTACCCTTTTATGTAATGATGTTTACTTTGAATTTATATTAGTTCACACAAACACTCCATCCATGCTTTTGTTTCCGGCCCTCCGGTCCAGTTTAAGAACCCATTGTGTCCCTTGAGTCAAAAAGTTTGCCCACCCCTGCTTTAAACAATAAAATAAAATTTAAAAAAATAAATTAAATTAAATAAAAATAAAAAGTGGGATCTCTGGTGTCAGATAGAATTAATTGTATCTACATGAATTTCTTATAGGAAAAACAGGCTAGAACTTGCATCCATTCCAAAGAAGAGTGACATTTTTTGCTGCAGAGTTCCAGTGTGGCTAAATGAGAATTATAGCTCAGTGGTCTTTTTAGGGTTGACATTGATGCTCTTGTCATAGTTGCCTTATAGCTTTCCCATAGGTGATGATTAATCGGTACTCCATGCTACAAGGAGACCAGTTCCATTTGTAACACATGTACAGTGTGGGGCAAAGGTAGGCTTGCAGTTGTTTGTATGGAAAATAACACAATAATTAATAACTAATAATACAAGAATAAATTCTGTGTTTCACATACTCACAACTGTAAACCTACTTTTGCCTCACCTGTATTGTATTTTTAAGAAGTTGTACTTTCTGGGGAACTTGTAGGCTTTGGCCTTGGAGGTTTTTTTGGGAATGTTGGTTCTTGTTCACAGAGTGTTTTTTTCTCGTTGAAGTTATTTGAAAGGTATTTCTGGATAGTAATTTCACTGAGTTAAATAATTGCATTATGCTTGTATTCATCTGGTTGCCTCTGACACATCTGTATTTTTCATCTCTGTCTGCCTTGATATCAGGTATGGATTCCAACGTATTGATTCCTTTTGTACTTGTGATGGGAGAATAGCTGTGTCTGACAAGTTATGAATAAAACTTAACATCTGAACACTAACATGTTACACTACTGATGCAATTGGGGGCCGATATATATCCCTCCTCAAAAGCAATCACTGTACTGACATCAGAAGCATTATCTTTACTACAACAAATGCTATTCAGTTCTTCTGAATTAGATGGTGAATTTAAGATCACATTTTTATCACCACTTTTGTGTGGTAGTTCCTCAAGAGGGCAGTTTGAGAAGTCATCCATTGTGCAAGCTGATCAGTATCCAGATTTCACCATAAACACTGCAGATGTACTGTGCACCAGTATTGCAAGCAGCAGCAGGAGCAGTTGCCTCCTCCAAATATCATCCAGGGATGCCAGTGACATGAGTGGTGGGGCAGGAGGCCCAGATAGGTTTTGCTTGCACCTCTACCATCTGCCCACATCTTTGATATATCTGTCTACATTTGGAAGTTAGGGAATAGGCAAAAAGACCAGTTGTCCAGGGTTAGAACTTAGCAAGGAAGGAAACATGCCAGCACAATCGATATGCAGCCTGCCTCTTTGGCCTCAGTAGCATGGGCCCTGCAGACGAAGAAATAGAGCCGGGTAGCACAACAGCTTTGCCTATCCCATGACTACGATCATATCAGCTCCCTGCTGTTTTTGTTATTTTTAAGCTTTCACACTTAGATAAGCCTCCTACTTCAATGTGACTGAATGGGTCAGGTCTTCCGTTATGACCATCTATCTACTAGTAAAAACCTAAGTGACTGTTCAACCAGTAGCTATGCCACACACTGACCACCAGGGGGCAAACACTCAATGCACAAGCATGGAAACGTGGAACAGACTGATGAATCTCAGAAGGAAGAAGGGATGGGGGAGGGTAGGAAGAGATTAACTAAATATCTTATATGCATACTAGAGGTGTGCACCGGTAGGGTCCCTTGGCCTGGCCTGCGAGGATCAGGCCAAAACCAGAAGTCCGACATCCCCTGAGGGGTCCCGGATTGCAAGAGGGTGCAGGGCCTCTAGTATCTTAATATTTGGCAAAGTGAGCCATTAAAGGATTCAAATACTGTATATGGCCTTTTAAATAGTTATTGCCAATAATGGAACTATGTCTGCATCTGCCTTATTATACTTCTCCTAACTTTCTTAGTTCTTCCGGAAGATAACTCTAATGTGGATTTTAATTTTCAGAATAGTTATTAAGGGATGGACTGGTATCAGGCCCTGTTTAGGAAGAGATCAAAGTAGAAGCCTAGTTGTTTTTTATATTGGGCCTTAGCTGTCACCATGGGGAAGTTCTGGAGAGCCAGGATCAATGCACACTGGGCCTAAAAGGCCAGTACTTTACACAACTGCTTCCATCAGTCATTGGATTGGGGATTACCTGGTAAGTGTATAACCTTGAAAAATGTGTCTCTTCAGAGTAGAGGCGTTCCCTGAAGTGGATGATAAATGAAAGCTGGGGCAAAATTTTGTCCTTCCTTGAAGAAGGATCTTGGTGGTTCATTGCAATCATCACATAAGCAATACTCTGAAAATTTGATACACCAAAATATAGGCTAAATTAAAGTATCTCTGGGTTATTTGTTTTCAAAGATATTTTGAAAACTATTGTCTTTGATTTTGCAATTAAAAACAAAGTATTCCTTAGTTTAGAGGTAGATCTGTGTTTTATTATAAAGTACTGCTTTATTTTCTTTTAATATCTTCATTGATTTAATAATATAAACAAATATTAACATCCATGATTTTATGTTGATCCTTGATGTGTCCTCCAAAGTTGTAAAGATAACAAGGCTCTGATTTACTTAGAATTAATGTTCAAGTGAATGCTTCGTGTTGATTTGCTCTTAAATAATATCCTGCATTTGTGTGGCTTTATAGACTATGTTTTCCTCTTTTAAATATGACTGCCTGAATATTGCTTTTGTTAGTCATTCAATGATTAGTAGCAAATGCTAGACTAAACTAGGTGCCCTACAGACCTATTTATATAAAGCCTGTTGCCTTGGTAACTAAGTGCTTCTCATTTAGAAAATAAACCAAATTGGAGGTGAGAGGAGGTTAGTGGCCCAAGGGATTCTTGCCATGTTAAAAGCCTATTTGCTAGGAGTAGAAAGGGGAAAATAGGGAAATGATTCTTCAGTCTCACAGTAATTCTTAGTAGCTATTCCTGGGTCAACTTATTAAAGAATCACTCATGTAGAAAAAGTGAGCTTGTCTTAGGGTTTCATAATACTTTATGATATTCATCATTTCATCTATTTGCCAAATAAACAGTGTTCAAAAAAGGAGTGATCATAAGAGTTGAACAAAAATCATTATTCTTTGCCATCAAATAAAAACATCAACTCAATCTCATATATCATTTAAGAAAGATATAGTAAAGTCTCTTAGCTTTAGTCAATGCTTTTTAGACTGCTTTGTTTGTTAATGTTTTTTTACTATTGTTAGAAAAATGAAGAAGCCAGGGGTTTTAAAATATAATTTAATAATTGAGAATTTGTCCTTAAAAGGAAAGCACCCTGTGTGCTCTGTCATGCTCTCAGGTGTTTTACCTGAGACTCCTAACATTTCTTTTTGTAAGCTTTATTTTAATTATTTTAAGAGATCTCATGCTTTCTTTTTTTTAGTCTGAAATGTAAAAGAAGTCTTCCAAACTTTATTTTTATGGAGCATGAAAACAAATATTTCCCAATAATTTTATGTAAAATATTTCCCATTTGATCTCTATTTTTCTGTCTCTCCTCCATCCCTTCCATTTGTCATTAATTAACTTAAACTTCCAAATTGGTGGCAAGATTTTAATGTAGAAAAAAATAAATTTTACTAACTAAATGTTGCATGTTAAAATGTATTTTGACATTTGAAATGAAATACTTTAATTTGGTAATGCAGTCATGAAGGATTTCTGAAGGCTGAGATAATTATTTGATTGAAGTTTTATCAAGCACTGAAATCAACCAGGTGGCAAAAAATGGGTTGCTTCCTTCGGTGTGCATGATAGGGCCATTATAAAGTAGTTAATTCTTATGAGGAGGCAGTTGAATCAAGTCAATGATTCCTTTTTTATAGCAAATGATTTTTTGTAGAATGTATTAGGAAAGGTCATAACATCATTAGTGTGAGGAAAATAATCATCAAGAAGCCATTTTAGGCCTACCTAGCAAGTACTAGCTGTATTTCAACATGAAATTATTATTCTCCCCTCCATATGGGGATGACTTAGGATGTGAATCTATTTGTTGTTTGAGTGTGGACCCTAAAAGTTTTCAGAGTCCATATATTATGATCCTTATAAATGAAAGCATCAGTAAGTTATTTGCTACCAAAGAATGACTTCAATATTCAAGATTGTGAGTATTCAGAATCCAAAATAAACTGTGCTTTGTTTTACTATAGCCTGTTTTGATTTACTTTTTGTCATTTAAGATGAGGAAGTTTATGCAGAAGTAGCTAGAGGTTAACAATTTATCTTGGCCAAATACCTGTTTAATTTGTTAGTGTTATTTTTCACTGTAGTAAACTATTATGAAAATAATTATCAGTGTTTTTCCTTGCTAAATTATATATATATATATATATATATATATATATATATATATATATATATAGTGTGTGTGTGTATTTATATTTATCAGAGTCCTGTCTCTCTTGATTTTAAATCTTTATAACACACCTTAGAGAATTTACTGTAACAAATTGAAAAAATAATATTTTAAGGATGTGGGAGGAACTAGGAAAATATATGATTCACATAGTTACAATATTTAAAATATTCCCAATATTTTTACCATGATTTGGAGTACAACTTGTGAAAAAACTGTATTCAGTAAATGTCTATATGGAAACTTATGATTATACATCCCAGTTTTCATCATTCCTAAATATTTTCTTGAGAATTTTCATTTCTGCCCTGGCTGAGTAGCTCAGTTGGTTAGAGCATTGTTCTGAAACACCAAGGTTTTGTTTTTGATCCCTTAATCAGGGCACATATAAGAATCAACCAATGAAGGCAAAAATAAGTGGAACAACAAATTGATGTTTTTCTCTCTTTTCCCTCTCCTCCCTCCCTCCTTCTCCCCTTTCTCCACCTCTCTCCTACCCTCCCCCCCTTCCTCTCTCTCTCAACTTAATAAATATAATTGTTTTAAAAAATATATTTCCTATAAGAAACATAACAAGACACCACATTTCTTAGTACTGATGTGGTATCTTGTGATGTCAAGTGTATCAGTTAGCTATGTGAAAATTACAAATAAATGTTACTTCCTCAAGATATTGTTTCTCCCTCACAGCAACTCTGTGTGGCTATTGGTAGCACTAGAATGCAGCTGTTATAAGCGAAGGCTTTTGACTACATCTCTGAGTTGACATGTGCTTCTATGAGTAACAATGCAGAGGACACGCAAGATCAGAATGTAATACATAAATGCTGCTTACATTTTGCTGGTGAAAGCATATTATGCAATCTTACCTAACTTTAATTGAGAGGGAAGGTTATATCTGCTATGGTTCTAGGGAGAGGAAAGCTGGGCATAATGAGGGAATCACTACTGTATCTCACATCAAACATCTTTTGTTTCAATGGAACACACAGTAACTTCCAGAAAAATAGATATTAACTTTATGATCATTTTAGTACATGTACTATTTGATGAAGGTACAACATAACATTCATGGTCATTCCTTTGATGCTCTTTGGCCAGTTTTTGTTGAAGTGATAATATAGAAAAAACAAATTCACATAGACTCTTTGAAGTGGACACAATAATCATTAACATAGTTGTTTGTTTTGTTTTTTACATGGCATGGCCTACTTTGGTCTTCCTGGGTAAATACCTGTTAAATCCCAAGAAGAAAATCGTCATTGAAATAAGTGTTGAAAAGGGCACAACAGATGTCATTTTTATTTTCTTTATCCAACAGACCTACTTTATGTGTTTTATTTTTAAAAGCACATTCAAAAAATGTGTTTAAATAAGTTTAATGCCAATATTTGTTCCCCATCTCTATTTTTTCTGATGAGGACTGAGATTTTTCTGTGAATTTTGGTATTTTGTGTTCGGAATTTTAGCATTTATGAAAAGAAAGGGAATTATGTCTAAACCAGGAATCAGACACCACAATTCCACAGAAAATCTATGGCACGTGAATGCTTTAGGCTGGCTTAATTTCTGGTGTTACATTGCCTTTGTCAGGCAAAACAAAAGGCAATGACCTTATCAAAATCAGCCATATATTATACAAATATTGAATCATTAAGTCGTATACCTGAAACTAATATGCTATATGTCAATTACATCTCAATTAAAATATCATCATATGAGGCATTTTTGTTCTTAATTTCCTTCATCTTCATAGTAATGAAATGGTTTGGAAAAGGTTGTTATTTGGAATTCCATAATTAAAATAATAGCAAAATCTCAATCTCTTTGACCTTTTTTTGTGGGCAGCAGTGAGGGTTACCCACAGCAAAAGAAACCGTCAACAAAATGAAAAGACAACCCACTGAATGGGAGAACATATTTGACAATGATACATCTGATAAGAGTTAATATCCAAAATTAATAAAGAACTCATACAACTCAAACCCAAAAAATCCTGCATAGATACTTCTCCAAAGAGGACATATGGATGGCCAATAGACATATGAAATGATGCTCAATGTCACTAATCATCTGAGAGATGCAAATTAAAACTATAATGAGGTATCACTTCAAACCTGCCAGAATGGCTACATCAATAAATCAGTAAACAACAAGTGTTGGTGAGGATGTGGAGAAATGGGACCACTGGTGCACTGTTGATGAGAATGCAATTGTTGTAGACACTGTAAAAAAGAGTATAGAGTTTCCTCAAAAAATAAAAAAAAATGGAGCTGCCTTATGACCCAGTAATTCCACTTCTAGGTAGATATCTAAAAGAAATACAAAACACTGATTTGAAAGAACATATGCACCCCCTGTGTTCATTGCAGCATCATTTACAGTTGCCAAACTATGAAAGCAACTCAAGTGCCTATTAATAGATGAGTGGATAAACAAGTGGTGGTGCATATATATATAATGGAATATCCATAAAAAAATGGAAACCTTACCATTTGTGACAGCATGAATGGAGTTTTAGCATGTTATGCTGAGTGAAATAAGTCAGTCAGATGAAGACAAATACCATATGATTTCACTTATATGTGGAGTCTAAAGAACAATGTAAACAAACAAAACAGAAACAGACTCATAGATATAGAGAACAGATTGATGGTTGTCAGAAGAGTGAAGGGTTGGGGGACTGAGTGGAAAAGGTGAAGGGAATGAGAAATACATATTGGTAGTTACAAAATAGGCATGCAGATATAAAGTACAGCAGAGAAAATACCTATAATAATAAAAGCATAATATGCTAATTAGATCAGACATCCTTCCAGACAACCTTCTAGACCAGCCGTGGGCAAACTACGGCCCGCGGGCCTGATCCGGCCTGCTTGAAATGAATAAAACTAAAAAAAAAAAAAAGACCGTACCCTTTTATGTAATGATGTTTACTTTGAATTTATATTAGTTCACACAAACACTCCATCCATGCTTTTGTTCCGGCCCTCCGGTCCAGTTTAAGAACCCATTGTGGCCCTTGAGTCAAAAAGTTTGCCCACCCCTGTTCTAGACAAAGCCAGGGCTGCGAGGGTCAAGGCAAGCTGCCGCGGCTGCCAGGGCTAAGCCCCTTGCACGAATTTCATGCATTGGGCCTCTAGTAGTCAATAATATTGTAATTTGTATGGTGTCAAATGAGTACTGGAAATATCAGGGCAAACACTTAGCAAAGTATATAGTATATGATTGTCTAACCACTATGCTATACACCTGAAACTAATACAAAATAATATTCATTATAAACTGTAATTGAAAAAATAAATTTTACATTTTTTTAAAGAAAAAATTGAGGAACTGAGAAAAAGGAAAGAATTAATATGTTCTCCCAATAGGATGTGATTTCCCTCTTCTCTTAATCCCCTTTTATTGTGTTTATATTTCTTGTATAAGAGTATTACCGTATTTTTCCGTGTATAAGACACCCCCCAATTTTCCAACCCCAAATTAAGAAATCAATATTTTAGCCGAAACCGGTTTGGCTCAGTGGATAGAGCGTCGGCCTGCGGACTGAAAGGTCCCAGGTTCGATTCCGGTCAAGGGCATGTACCTGGGTTGCGGGCATATCCCCAGTGGGGGATGTGCAGGAGGCAGCTGATCAATGTTTCTCTCTCATTGATGTTTCTAACTCTCTATCTCTCTCCCTTACTCTCTGTAAAAAAATCAATAAAATATATTTAAAAAAAAAGAAATGAAAATAATCAGTCAAACACTGAGAGTAAAAAAAAATAGAAACTTATCTCTAAAAAAAAAAAGAAATCAATATTTTAAACATAAAACAGAACACATTTTTATTTAGTAATTAATTCAGGTAATGTTTACATACCAGTACTATGATATTATGCAGCACATCACTTTATTCAGCCTCTGTTGCATCACTGCTCTCTTCTTCATCACTATTAGTTCCACACATATCAATTTCTTCAACTTCTATTGTATCAATGTTGTCTTCTGAGTCACTGTCTATATATGTGAGATCATCCTCATAAACTGGTGGCATTTTCAGAGCTAACTTTGTTCATGTTCTCATGGCCAACCCTTCTCTCCTCATGAAATTGAAGCACCATTTTGCCTTTTCTGTAATATCAACAATGTTCATTTCGCTTGCAAAGATTCTTGCCTGACATTAAATAAGCTTGGTTGACACACATAAGCCACTCTGGCACTGCTCCATAATCCAAGTCTTAAGCCTCTGCTCCAAGTTTGCCTATTTTTCTGGTTTTCCTCTTAAGGCCTTCTTCTTTTTTGGTACCTTAAGGAGTTGTTCTTCTTGTTTTCTCCACTGCCTGATCATACACTCAGTGGGAGGAGGTTCAAATTGTATCTCTGCAGCTCTATTTACATGCTCTTTTGCATAGATGATTAAATTCAGTTTGGATTTTGCAGCATAAGACAATCACTTACTGGTATTTATCTTTCTATGTTTTGACATCTTTTTGGGCCCAGAACTCTCCGATCCCTGTTGTATCTGCGCACACTCCGCCTCCACCTCCAATTTTGGCATCAGCTGACATCAGTAACAATAAGGCTCATGATTGGAAGAAGCCTGTTTGACAAGATATGGCCAGCTAAGAACCTGCACCCGCAAGGCTCCCTCCTTGGATGACTTGCTTCTATAAGATGCCCCTCGATTTTCAGTCTAACGATTTTAGAAAAATAGTGTCATATAAATGAAAAACTACGGTAATATTCTGCCTTGCATGTGATACTAAAAACTATGCCTTACCTAAAAAAAAAAAAGGAAAAAGAAGAAGAAATAAAAGGCATCCAAATTGGAAAAGAAGTAAAACTGTCCTTATTCGCAAATGACATAATATTGTACATAGGAAACCCCAAAGACTCCATCAAAAAATTACTAGACTTAGTAAATGAATTTGGCAATGTAGCAGGATACAAAATTAAAACCCAGAAATCTGACTTTCTTATACACCAATAATGAACTCAAAGAAAGAGATACAAAAAAGCAATTACATTTACCATTGCAACAAAAAAATTAAGATACCTAGGAATAAACTTAACCAAGGAGACAAAGGACCTGTACTCAGAACATTTCAGGATGCTAAAAAAAGATATAGAGGAAAACATGAACAAATGGAAGAATATACCATGTTCATGGATTGGTAGAATCAACATCATTAAAATGTCCATACTACCCAAAGCAATCTATAAACTCAACACAATCTGCATTAAAATACCAACAGCATACTTCAAAGACCTAGAACAAATTCTCCAAAATTCATCTGGAATTAAAAAAAAGACCCTGAATAGCTGCAGTAATCTTGAAAAAGAAGAACAATGTTGGAGGAATCACAATACCATATATCAAGCTGTACTACAAAGCCACTGTTCTCAAAACTGCCTGGTACTGGCACAAGAACAGACCTATAGACCAATGGAACAAAACACAGAATCCAGAAATTGACACAAGCCATTATGCTCAATTAATATTTGACAAAGGAGGCAAGAGCATACAATGGAGTTAAGACAATCTCTTCAATAAATGGTGTTGGGAAAACTGAACAGATACTTGCAAAAAAATTAAACTGGACCGCCAACTTACACCATACACAAAAATAAAATCAAAATGGATAAAGGACTTAAATGTAAGATGGGAAACCATAAAAATCTTAGAAGAAGCCATAGGCAGCAAAATAGCAGACATTTGTCATAGCAATGTCTTTACCGATACAGCTCCTAGGGCAATGGAAACTAAGGAGAAAATAAACAAATGGGACTACATCAAAATAAAAAGCTTCTGCACAGCAAAAGAAATCATCAACAAATCAACAAGAAAGCCCACTGCATGGGAGAACATATTTGCCAATATTATCTCTGATAAGGGTTTGATCTCCAAAATTTACAGTGAACTCATACAACTTAACAAAAGGAAGATAAAAAAATCCAATAAAAAATGGGCAAAGGACCTAAATAGACACTTTTTGAAAGAGGACATACAGATAGCCAGGAGACATATGAAAACATACTCAAGTCACTAATCATCCTAGAGATGCAAATCAAAATGACAATGAGGTACCATCTCATACCTGCCAAAATGGCTATCATCAACAAATCAACAAAAGGCAAGTGCTGGAGAGGATGCAGATAAAAAGGAACCCTCCTTCACTGCTGGTGGTAATGCAGATTATTGCAGCCACTGTGGAGAGCAGTATGGTATTTCTTCAAAAAGTTAAAAATGGAACTACCATTTGACCCAGTAATACCACTTCTAGGAATATATCCCAAGAAACCAGAAACACCAATCAGAAAGGATATATGCACCCCTATGTTCATAGCAGCACAATTCACCATAGCTAAGATTTGTGGAATATAAAGAATATTATAACTATTGAACAAAAATAGATACAGAGGCAAAGAAGCATAAAACAGACTGTCAAACTACAGCGGGAAGGAAGGGGAAGGTTGCGGGGGATAAGAGATCAATTAAAGAACTTGTATGCATGCATATAAGCACAACCAATGGACGCAAGATACTGGGAGGGGGGGGATGAGGGCAGGTGCTGGAAATAGGGGAGGCCTGGGTGAGGTCAATGGGGAAAAAAAAGGGAGTCATATGTACTACTATTTGTAATACCTTAAACAATAAAAAAGGGGGGTGGATACTACTTACATATGTAGGTATCTGATCTCATCCTCAGCTACTTTCTTCTTTTAGGCAAGTGATTGTTTATTGGTTAAGATGTTTTCCACTCTGCCTATACATATTTACTGAATGTCCACCAGTCTCTTCACTTGTACACTTCTCCTTTATTCCTACTGTTTTGTATTCCCACCTCCTTCATCCATGGCTAAATGAAAGTGAAGATGCATTGACTTTTTATCTCCTGAAATAAACTGTAAATAACTATGTGAAGTTGAAGGCAGTTCACAAATTAAAATTCATGACTCATAATGTTTGGCTTATTTTTGTTTTCCAGTGAGTTTTCTGTCTTCAAATTTGTAAAAAGTCAAAAATAAAGCATTTGTATATCTGTATATTTGTTTGCTCTTTGAGTACATTTAGAAAGTTTGTTTCTGTTCTGTGAGTTCAGAGCCTCTTAAAACACTATGCTGCTTAACAATTTTATTTTACTTTGTTGTGTTTTCCCCTTTATTGTGAACTAATTTTGTTAAAATGTATTATTGATATTAGTGTTTAGTCTGGAAGAAACTTCCTAGGGTGGAAAACATTTTCAGGGAGTATTTTAACATAATGGAATGAATTTTAGATGTCACTGCAGATAATGTTGAATTACTTTGATATTTTTTTTAAGTTGAGTCACTCTTCAAGAATAATCTTTTGATAGGCAGTGACATCTGCTAGAAAAGTGGCAAAATGCTGCTTTCATTTGATACACCAAATGAACAAAGATAACTCTAGATAGAGTACATGAGTTGCACTCAGAGAAGTACTTGTCAAAATATCAAAATTTTCTTTATTTATTCCCTGATTCCCCACAGTTTGATCCCAAACTAAAAGAGGTAAATGATTATTCTCCATCCATTTACAGTTCTTTGTTCTTCCATATCATTGGGAATTGAAACCCCAGGCTTATTAGATGAAGACTAGAAAAATGAGATATTTTTTCTCTCTCATATATATTTATTATATATATATATAATTTAAATATTATGTTTGTCTATATATTTACATTCTAATGTCTTATGTATGTATATATTATATATACATATATACATCACTTATACATGTATGTATGTTTGTGTTTATATGTGCATACATATGTGTGTGTGCACATGAGTGTATTTATCTTAATAAATGTAAAAGATAGTGCTACAAATATAAAGTGGTAGTGCTATTTATTGGACAGACTTAGGTTGCTGTAATATATTGATCAAAATTTCTTCTCAGATAATCGAGAAAATTCATTATAGAACTTATTTCATAGCTAGGTGCTAAGGTTTCCTTAAAAAAAAACATTGTTCCTTGGGGGGCAGGTGAGGGAATGTGCGGGGGGTGAGGGGGTGAGGGGGTAGGTAGAGGAGGCCGGGGGAAGGTCAATGGGGACAAAAAGGAAACATATGTACTATTATTTGTAACTAGAGGCCTGGTGCACAAAAATTTGTGCACTCGGGGGGAGGGGGGAGTCCCTCAGCTCGGCCTGTACCCGCTCACAGTCTGGGACCCCTCAGGAGATAATGACCTGCTGGCTTAGGCCTGCTCCCTGGTGGCAGTGGGCAGGCCCAATCCCTAGGTGCAGCCCCTGGTCGGGCTCAGAGCAGAGCTGATTGGGGAGTGGGGGCTCCACCCCCTGTCATGCACAGAGCAGGGCGGATTGGGAGGTTGCGATGCCACCCTCAGTCATGCTCAGGGTAGGGCCGATTGGGGGGTTGGGGCACCGCCCCCTGTCACACTCAAGGCAGGGTTGATAGGGAGGTTGTTGTGCCACCCTCAGTCACGCTCAGGGTAGGGCTGATTGGGGGGTTGGGGCACCGCCCCCTGTCACACTCAAGGCAGGGTCGATGGGGAGGTTGCTGCGCCACCCCCTGTCACGCACAAAGCAGGACCAATCAGGGGGTTGGGGAGCTCCCCCCTGTAATGAACAGAGCAGGGGCAATCAGGGGGTTGGGGAGCTCCCCCCTGTCACACACAGAGCAGGGCCAATCAGGGGGTTGTGGCACCACCCCCTGTCATGCACAGAGCAGGGCCCCTCAGGGGGTTGGAGGGCTGCCCCCTGTCACTCACAGAGCAGGGCCCATCAGGGGGTTGAGAAGCTCCCCCCATCACTCACAGAGTAGGGCCAATAGGGGAGTTGGGGCACTGCCCTTTTATCACACACAGAGCAGGGCGCATCAGGGGGTTGGGGTGCCGCCCTCTATCACCCACAGAGCAGGGCCGAACAGGGGGTTGGGGCACCGCCACTGTCACACTCAGGGCAGGGCCGATGGGGAGGTTATGGCTCTACCCCATCACACACAGAGCAGGGCCCGTAGGGGGGAGGGGGGCTTGGGGCACTGCCCTCTATCACCCACAGAGCAGGGCAGATCAGGGGGTTGGGCGCAGCCACTCTCACACTCAGGGCAGGGCCGATGGGGAGGTTATGGCTCTACCCTGTCACACACAGAGCAGGGCCCATGGGGTGGGGGAGTTGGGGCACCGCACCCTGTCACACACAGAGCCGCAGGGCAATCAGGGGGTTGGGGAGCTCCCCCCTATCAGGCACAGAGCAGGGCAGATCAGGGGGTTGGGGCGCCTTCCCCTGCCAGGAACAGAACAGGGCCAATAAGGAGGTTGTGACTCCGCCCCTTGTCACACACAGAGCTGCAGGGCGATCAAGGGGTTTGGGCACTGCCCCCTGTCACACTGATCCTGGTGATGGGAAGCGTATTACCCTTTACCATATAGAATAGAGGCCTGGTGTGCCGGGGTCCAACCCCAGTGGGTCCAGGGGTCCCCAAAGGTGTGGACAGAGTCGGCAAAGAAGGAATGACATGATGACAGCGTTCAGTTGATCACCAGGTTCTAGTCAGGTTCTCTTGCCAATTTCTGTAGTCAGGTTCAGTCCAGGATCTTTTGCCATGTTCTCTCGCTAGGTTCTGTCTCTAGGTTCTGAGGCCAGTCTCTGTCCAGGATCTTGCGGAGTCGGCGAAGAAGGAATGACACGGAGACAGCATTCAGTTGATCAGCAGCCTAGCCAGGATCTCCAGCCAAGTTCTGGTCTCGATCTCCAGAGAGGTTCTGCTTAGGATCTCCAGCCAGGTTCTGTGTCCATGGTCTCTTGCTAGGTTCTCCAGCCAGGTTCTCCAGGTTCTCCAGACAGGTTCTGTAGCCATGTTCCCTCGCTAGGTTCTCCAGCCAGGTTCTGTCCAGGTTCTCCAGCCAGGTTCAGTCACCAGGTTCTAGTCAGGTTCTCTTGCCAATTTCTGTAGTCAGGTTCAGTCCAGGATCTTTTGCCATGTTCTCTCCAGCAAAGTTCTTCTGTCTGTAGGTTCTGTGTAGGTGCTGTCTTCTTTCTGTCTCCTAAGTTCTGTGTCTTGCTGTCTTATTACATCTGTATTTATACCAGTTGATTTTAATCCTGTCAATCTCTATTACAAAGGTTAGGGCGTTTCTTATCTCCATTCCAGGGAGTAAAGATTATGTAGCTTAAGCATGATTGTTCATAGTTAAAGTGATTAATTACCCGCCTGGCACTTAGTTGAGGGGTTTTATTCCCTCCCTAACTTCAGGGAAAAATTCCTACCTGGGGAAACAACCTTTCTAGGAGAGGCATCCCCTCCCTGACTTCAGGGAAAAATTCCTACCTGGGGAAACAACCTTTCTCGGAGAGGTGACCTTGGTTAAAACACACAGCGCTAAGGGGAGCAAACATATTAAGAACAGTATGCTATATATGCCAGGTCCCTTGAAACAGCAAGGATGGACCGGCTCCCGGCACTGGTGCATGGATGGGGGCTGGCTGGTTTGCCCTGAAGGGTGTCCTGGATCAGGGTTAGGGTCCCCACTGGGGTGCCTGGCCAGTCTGGGTGAGGGGCCGAGGGCTGTTTTCAGGCTGGGACTGAAGCTCCCAACTGCTCCTTTTTTTCTTTTTTTCTTTTTTTTTTTTTTATTCTGTGCCAGCTTTAGCTCTGGCTCCAGCTCTGAGGCCTCTGCTGCTGAAAGAAGGTATCTGGTTTGTTTCGGTGCTATAATCGAAACAATGTATAACTCCAGCTCTGACAGCCCAGCTCACTGAAAGCTGGTTTCTGGCGTTTTGTTTAGCTTCTATATTTGTTACAGTGTTTCTTAAACTGCAGGCTCAGAGGCCGGCAAGGCAGGCGGGAAACGTTGGACTCCTCCGTCACTGAAGCAAGCAAGCCTCATGTTAGTTTCAAGCTGCCTGGCTTCCGGCTGCCATTGTGGCTGGCAGTTAATTTGCATATATCGCTGATTAGCCAATGGGAAGGGTAGCGGTTGTACGCCAATTACCATGTTTCTCTTTTATTAGATAGGATACTTTAAATAATAAAATAAAATTTTTAAAAAAAGGTCCTTATTTTTTGCCCAGCTTCATTGAGATATAGTTGACATATAACATTGTATATGTTTAAGGTGTACAATATTTGATTATTTAATATGTATATATATATTGCAAATTGATTAGCACAATAAGGTTAGTTAACATATCGATAACCTCACAGTTATATTTGTGTGTGTGTGTGATGAAACTTAAGATTTACACTCTTAGCAACTTTCAAATATATGATACAGTATTGTTAACTATAGTCAACATGCTGTATACTACCCCCCCCCCCCAGAAGTTCTTCATCCTATAAGTGGAAATTTGTACACTGGGAAAACCTTCACCTTTTACCCTTCTCCCCAAACTCACCTCTAGCAACCCCTAGTCTATTCTTAGTTTCTATGTGTTTGATGTTTTTAGATTTTATATATAAGTGAGTTCATACAGTACTTGTCTTTCTCTGTCTGACTTATTTCACTTAGCATAATGCCCCCAAGTTTAATCCATGTTGTCACAAATGGCAATGTTTCCTTTATTCTATGGCTGGAAAAATATACCTTTTTCTTTATCCATTCATCTGTTTACAGACATTTAGATTGATTCCATGTCTTGGCTATGGTGAATAATGCTATAATTCTTCAATGAACATGAGAGTGCAGATATCTCTTCAAGAGAGTGATTTCATTTCCTTCAGATATATATGCAGAAGTGAGAATTACTGGATCATATGGTAGTTTTCTTTTTATTATTTGGTTGAACCACCATACTGTTTTACATAGTGGCTATACCAATATCCATTTCCACAAACAAGGGTTTTCTTTCTCCACATTATCTGACCAACACTTTTCTCTTGTATTTTTGATAATGTTATTCTAGTAGGTGCAAGGTGATATCTCATTATAGTTTTAATTTACAGTTTCCTGGTGATTAGGGCTATCAGAGCACCTTTACATGTACCATTGGCCATTGCAATATTTTCTTTGGGGAAATGTCTCTTCAGTCCTTTGCCCATTTTTAATGAAATCACTTTTTTGTTTGTTTGGTTTTTTTTTTGACTGTAGTGTTGTATGGTTTCCTTATGTTTTGGATATTAGCTTCTTATCTCATATGTGGTTTGTGTCTATTTTCTCCTGTTATGTAGACTGCCTTTTAATTCTGTTGATCTGTTTTTGCTGTGCAAAAGCTTTTATGCCTGATGTGTTCCCACTTGTTGATTTTTGCTTTTGTAGTTGTGCTTATGGTGTCTAAAAGTCAAGATCACTGCCAAGAAGTTTTTCACCCTATGTTTTCTTCTAGGAATTCTAATGTTACTTCTCTTACATTTAAGTTTTTAATTGATTATGAGTTTATTTTTTTGTGAGGGGTATGAGATAGGGCTATAGCTTCATTCTCCCAGATAAATATCCAGTTTTTCTGACACCATTTATTAAAGACAATATCCTTTCCACATAGATTATTCTTGGTTCACATATCAAATACTATTGACCATAAATTCATGGGTTTATTTCTGGGCTCTTAATTCTGTTCCACTAGTCCATGTGTTTATTTTTCTGCTAGTACCAGCCTTCATTGATAACCTTAGTGTTTTAGTATGATTTAAAATCAGGAAGTCTGATCCCTCTGGCTTTGCTCCTCAGTCTCAGGATTGCTTTGGAAATTTGAGGTATTTTTTGATTTAATATGAAATTTAAGATTGTTTTTCTGTTTCTATGAAAAAATGCCATTGTAATTTTCATAGGAAGTAGAATTTTTTAACTCTATTGAATTTATACAATTTGTGAGACTAGGCATTTTGCATATGTTCTCATTTTATCTTCATAACTGCAGAACAGGAAGTATAATTGAGGGTTGAGAAATTATGTAACGTTTTCAAGTGGCAAAAGTGTGGAATGTCTACTATATTCCAAGTAAAGTTCAAGTCACTAGGGATATATTAGTAAACTAAACTGAAATAAAAATGCATTCTGTTCTGTGGAGCTTTGAATCAAATTTAAAGTTATCCTATATAATAAAGAGGTAATATGCAAATTGACTGCCATGCCCTCACACAAGATGGCCACCCCCATATGGTCACAAGATGGCCTCCCACAGGTTGTCACAAGATGGCCACCCCAATGTGGTCACAAGATGGCCAACCCCCATGTCCTTACAAGATGGCTGCCATAAGATGGCAGGCAGGGGAGGGCAGTTGGGGGTGACCAGACTGGCAGGGGAGGGCAGATGGGGGCAATTTGGCCTGAAGAGGATCAGTTAGGCATCGATCAGGCTGGCAGGGGAGTGGTTAGGGGGCAATAAGGCTGGCAGGCAGAAGTGGTTAGGGACAATCAGTTAGGCAGGCAAATGGTTGGGAGCGAGCAGTCCTGGATTGTGAGAGGGATGTCCCACAGGGATTGGGCCTAAACTGGCAGTCGGACATCCCCCAAGGTGTCCCAGATTGGAGAGGGTGCAGGCTGGGCTGAGGGACACCCACCCCCCCGTAGTGCACAGATTTTGTGCACCGGGCCTCTAGTTTAAAATAAATTAAGTGATATTTATAGTATGTTAGATGGTGATAAGTGCTGTATAGACCACGGGTCCTCAAACTTTTTATTTTTATTTTTTTATTTTTATTTTTTTTAAATATATTTTTATTGAGTTTTTACAGAGAGGAAAGGAGAGAGACAGAGAGCCAGAAACATCGATGAGAGAGAAACATCGATCAGCTGCCTCCTGCACACTCCCCACTGGGGATGTGCCCACAACCAAGGCACATGCCCTCGACCGGAATCGAACCCAGGACCCTTCAGTCCGCAGGCCGACGCTCTATCCACTGAGCCAAACCGGTTTTGGCAAACTTTTTATTTTTTATTTTTATTTTTTTTTAATATTTAGATATCGACAATTTTATTAGTTACACTCAAGAAAGTTAGGGGACAAAAGTTTCCAGGTTCATCCCATATTCACATAATATTTTTTCTTATATTATTAAAAACAGAAATCAATTGTCTTCGGGATATTACAGCCATTTACACTTCAAAATTCTTTTTTTTTTGATAATTCTTTTTTTTAATTTATTGCTTAAAGTATTACAAAGGGTATTACATATGTGTGCATTTTATCCCCCCGCCCTAGACAGTCCCCTAGCCTCCCCTATCCCCCAATGTCTTATGTCCACTGGTTATGCTTATATGCATGCATACAAGTCCTTTAGTTGATCTCTTACCCCCCTACCTCCTGCCCCCCAACCCTCCCCAGCCTTCCCGCTGCAGTTTGACAATCTGTTTGAGGCAGCTCTGCCTCTGTATCTATTATTGTTCAAAAGTTTATAATGGTCTCTATTATCCATGAATGAGTGAGATCATGTGGTATTTTTCCTTCATTGACTGGCTTATTTCACTTAGCATAATGCTCTCCAGTTCCATCCATGACGTTGCAAATGGTAAGAGTTCCTTCCTTTTTAGAGCAGCATAGTAAACAGGGGGCCAGTTCACTGTCCCTCAGACCGTTGGAGGGCCAGACTATAGTTTAAAAAAAAAAACTTTGAACAAATTCCTATGTACACTGTACATATCTTATTTTGAAGTAAAAAAACAAAATGGGAACAAATACAATATTTGTATTTGCATGTGTCCCATGGGCTGTAGTCTGAGGACCCCTAGTATAGACAATCAAGCAAGAAAGAAGGATAGATGGCCTGAAAAGTGAGGAGGTAACAGCCAAAGTGGCCATCAGCAGATGAGCGGATAAAAAAAGATGTGGTACATTTACACATGGAGTACCATGCAGCAGTAAAAATGAAGAAGGGTCTGTTACCCTTTGAGACAGCATGGAAGAACCTGGAGAGTATTATGCTAAGTGAAATAAGCCAGTCAGAGAAAGAGAAATGTCACATGATCTCACTTATATGTGGAATCTAATGAACAAAATAAATTGGCCAACAAAACAGAAACAGACATGGGAGAATAGAACAGACTGATGAATTTCAGAGCTAAGGGGGTGGGGGATGAGAAGAGATTTACCAAAGAACTTGTATGCATATATGCATAACCACTGGACACAGACAACAGTGTGGTATGCCTGGAGTGGGGCAGGGGCAAGGTGGAGGGGGTCAATGAGGGAAAAATGGGACATCTGTAATACTTTCAACAATAAAGATAAATTTAAAAAAGAAATAATAGGGAATGGTATTATTTGAGATAAATAATGCCAATTGCCAAAACAGATAAAACCTAGAAGCTCATTGAGTTACTATAATCAAGTATCATTTTTCTGATTATAGTTTAGGTGGCTCTCCTCCATCTTCTAGCTACACAATTTATTACACTTAGTCCCAAAATCATCACAGACTCTTGGACAGAACTAGTCACATGACCCCAGTGTAACTAGAGCTAGCTAGGAAATGTACTTGAGCACATGGAATATTTTATCACAAGAGTTGTCTCTTCCAGAGAAGGCTTCATGAACAAGGCATTTGTGCTACGGCTAAAATAATTTTTCATCTGTATTTTAACATGAAAGCATATGAAATGAAAATTCTAAGGGCCTTTAGGATCAATTATCAACACTATATTTCATTGAACTTCTTCACAAGAACAAAACTTCTAATGGTTTCAGATTCATTATATGCCTTGTAATAGAGATGGATACACTTGTTGCTAAAATGTGTCCTCTTAAAATTTTAGAGGTTATATTTAAACTTCCTAGCATATAAATAATATAGCAGGGCAGAAAAGTAATCAAGAAAAGAGAAAAATAGAAAATATATTAAATTAAATATATTGTGTCATTTTAAACTGCCACATGTTTTTTGTAATAGTGACTACCAACATGACTATGAAGAACTATCTTCTATGTGAGAGAAACATAGTAGAATATAGTTTGCTGGTGACATAATTTAGGAAGAGTATGCTATAATACCCATAAGAAGTCACTTCAGCATTGAGTTAACTTGCCATCTAAAGTCAGTTAGATGATTTTTTTTCTCAGAATTTATCATCTAATTTACTGACCAATTTTTATAGACTTTGCAAATAATAAGACATTTCTGTTATAGTACAGGATAATGAAAAACTAGTCATATTCGATTTACTTGACTGTTATTTGTTATTCAGTATCTTTGTTGCAGAAATTACCAGGAAACTCGAAAACACACAACAGGCACTTGGAAGATTCAGGAAAAAAAAACCCTTTATTTGCAGATGCACTAATGCAGTGACTCAGGGGAGTTAAGCTCCAAAGCCTGAGCACTGAATGTCGGGGGGGGGGGGGGGCGGGGCTTTCCTTTTATCCCCTTAGTTTCTTTGTCTCCCAGATATGGACCAGGCTTTTGGACTTTTCATGGGCTTTGCAGCCCATATGGGTTGGAATGGGGAAGTGAGATTACAACCAACTGCTCAGGCTAGCTGGTGCAAGAAGTTAATCTTCTGTGGGGGCTTTTTATTGCCCCTGATAAACAGGTTCTGCAAGGCTAGCTAGGCACAAGTGGAAAAGGGGTTGGGGTAGCAAGCATATGCATCGGAATGCAAGTTGGAGGGGCTCAGGCTGCCTTCCCCTTCCCCCCTCAAGATCCTCAAGCTGATTTTCAGCCTTGGAGAGTCAATAGAAGACTCAAAGATAGGGAGTAGAATGTTCAGCAGCTTGAGTCTTTTTCATCTTCATCACCCAAGTGATTATAATGGCATCCAGAGATCTGGTCTGGAGTAACATCTGGAGCTTCGGGGCTTACTGATTCTATCTCCATTAGCTGTTCTAAAACCTGTTGGCTTTCTTAAAGGAAGGAAGAGGGAGTCTATACAGGTTTCTTTATTTCCAGCTTCAGAGCAGTTGGAGTGGTGAGAAGCACATCTCAGGGTCCCATCTATTTCTCCTCCAGTTGGCCCATTGTCCTTGCTCTGCTCATGTCTGTCTGACTGCCTAACACATCCCCTCAAGGATCTTGGGTCTGAATTCTTTCAGGCAAAATGGGCGTCGGTGGGCTCCTCTAACTGCTTCAATGCTGAGGAGGGATGAAGTTTTCTTTCAGAGCCAAGAGATCCTTGCTCTCTGTCAGAGGGACAATGAGGCCTGGGCACAGAAGGAGGTGGGCTTGTGACCTAGCAGAGACAAACTGTATTATAAAATTTAGTATTATTGAGCAATTACAACAGCAAGAATTACAACAAATGGTCTGGTGGAAGGGAAAAGAAAACATTTCAGTTCTAATAATTTCTTATTAAAATATAATTTTTCTCCTTAAAATCACCCTTATTTTTATTAAAGAGCCAAATTAAGACCAATTCATCTATCACATTAAGTCTAGTTTCAGTTTGGCCTGATCATGTGCATAAACACAACAAGAATGGTAACTGACTGCCTTTGCTGGAATTTCATGATAGAGTCTCAATGTGTCCCTTAGGGCAGAGAAGCCAAGCCATCCAGGTGCCATCACTCCTGCCTGAAATATCTCAGGGTTAGGTGAATTCCTCACCAAGATCTTTACCTGCAGCAGCTCCACCTGGGCCCACGCCCTAGGCTTCAAGGCCCACCTCAGCAGCCCTTCTAGTCGTCATGGCCTAGAGTGCATGGAAGGGTTCTGCAGGGATGCAGAGGCACCCTTGCTGCTCTCCTTCCACTCTGACCAACCACCAGCAATGGCAGGGTATGGGCCTGATGTTCCAGCACCATCCATTTTCAGGCCTACCAAGCAAGATACCAGGTTTTGCAAGGCTAGGTAGGCCTGAAGTTTCTGTTTCCCATCCTTAGCTGGAGGCTTCTGATTTCACGGAAAGACATCTGCATTGAAGGCAGTGGTCTGGGCCCTTCTTAAAATTCTTTAGCATACATTCTAAGAAAGCAGGTTTAGAGGAAATACTTCCCATATTTGTGTGTGTAGTCCCTCCCAGTTTAATGGAGACATAGGACAGATACAAGGTAACTTTCACTTCATGCAGACTCTCACACTCACATTCATGTGTCAGTCAGTCTGAGTTTGACTTCCATGCATGGCAAGTCCCTGAACTGAGACAAATATTGGGGCTAGCAAGCATATGCAGGTTGGGGGGCTCAGGCTGCCTTCACACTTTAACTTGAGAAGAAATCAAATTATATTATTTTTATAACAGTGGAAAGAAGAGTGAAATAATATGTCCTCTCTCCCTGCTTTCCCCTGCCCCCATGAGGAATGTAGATTTTAGAGGATATTCAGATAACCATTGGCTAAATGACTCCAGTATTCCAAAGAATGTCAAAATAGATGCCTATATGGTATTGAGAATATAAAGAGATTGAGTTATTTGTGAGTACCTCCTGTCCTACTCCTTTCAAAAGCACGGGTACAGGTACACAATGGATTACTATTCATCCATAAGATTAATAAGCTTTTTCAGTCAGAAAAAGCTAAAAATTATATGATTTCACATATATGTGGGTTATAAAACTGAAACTCTTGGATGTAAACAGCAATGTGGTGGTTTCCAGAGGGAAGGGGGTAGGAGAAAAAGGGATCCTAATATATGGTGACAGGAGAAGATTTAACTTTGGGTGGTAGACACAGAGTGCACTATACAGATGTTTTTTTTTAAATTTATCTTTATTGTTAAAAGTATTATAGATGTCCCTTAATTTTTCTCATTGTCTCCCTCCACCCCACATCAATCCCTCCCAGACCTTCACCACTCTATTGTCTGTGTCCATGGGCTAGGTATATCTATAATAATAATAGCATAATATGCTAATGAGACCAGACACCTAAACGACCTTCCGAATGTCCTTCCAGATGACCTTCCAGATAAGGACGGGCTGCAAGGGTGAGCCCCTTGCATGAATTTCGTGCATTTGGACTCTAGTCTACACTAATAAAAGAGAAAAATGGTAATTGGTGTACGGCGCTACCCTTTTCATTGGCTAATCAGGGCTATATGCAAATTAACTGCCAACTAAGATTGGCAGTTAACTGCCAACTAAGATTGGCAGTTAACTGTCAACAAGATGGTGGTTAATTTGCATATGTAGGCACAATGCAGGGAGGCGAAAGGGAAAGCAGGAAGAAGCCCCCTGCCACTGACAGTGATTGGAAACCCAGGGGGGAGGTAAGAGCTGGGGGGCAGGGCAAAGGCGGCCCTGGGGCCGCCTTTGCCCTGCCCCCCAGCCATGATCAGAGAATCAGGTGCCTTTTCCGGATAGCAGGAAGTAGGGGTGGAGCCAGCGATGGGAGCTGGGCATGGTCGAAGCTGGCAGTCCCGGGAGCTAGGGGTCCCTTGCCTGGGCCTAAAGCGGAGCCCACGATCGCGGGGCCACTGCAGCTGCGGGTCCCCGCTGCCCAGGCCAGACGCCTAGGCCAGAGGCGTCCTGCAGGGGCAGGGGCGGAGCCCGCGCGATCGCGGCGCCCCCACTGCCACTGCAGGTCCCCACTGCCCAGGCCGGACGCCTAGGCCAGAGGCGTCAGGCCTGGGCAGGGGCAGAGCCTGCAACCCGGGGGGGGCTGGGGGTTCCCTGCCCAGGCCCGACACCTCTGCCGGAGGCCTCAGGCCTGGTCAAGGGGCCGATCCGGTGATTGGTGATTGGAGGGTGATGAGGATCAACTCCTCTGGCCCAGGCATCAGGCCTGGGTGGGGGCGGAGCTGGGGATTTGGGGGATATGATGGTCCCCTTGCCCAGGCCTGAAGCCTGGGTCAGAGGCGTCAGGCTTGGGCAGGGGGTGGAGCAGGCGATCAGAGGGAGATGGGGGTCCCCTGCCCAGGCATGATTCCTGGGCCAGAGGCCTCAGGCCTGGGCGGGGGGCAGAGCCAGTGATCGGGGGGAGATGGGGGTCCCCTGTCCAAGCCTGACACCTCTGGCGGAGGCGTCAGGCCTGGGCAAGGGGCCAATCAGGCGATCGGAGGGTGATGGGGGTCTACGCCTCTGGCTGAGGCATCAGGCCTGGGCAAGGGGCAGAGCCAGCAATCGGAGGGGTCTGTGGGTCCCCTTCCCAAGCCTGATGCCTGGGCCAGAGGCATCAGGCCTGGGCTGGGGGCAGAACCAGTGATGGGGGGAAAGGAGGGTCCCCTGCCAAGGCCTGACACCTCTGTCAGAGGTGTCAGGACTGGGCAAGGGGCCGATCCTGCGATTGGAGGTGTGATGGGGGTCAACGCCTGAGGGCTCCCAGTATGTGAGAGGGGGCAGGCTGGGCTGAGGGACACTCCCCCCCCACCCAGTGCACGAATTTCGTGCACCGGGCCCCTAGTCTATACTAATAAAAAGGTAATATGCTAATTAGACCAGGTCGACTGGATATCTTCCGGATGTTGAACTTCCTTCCTACAGTTAGGGGGCGACCAGGCCAGCAGGGGGGCAGTTAGGGGGCAAACAGGCTGGCAAGCAGAGGCAGTTAAGGGCGATCAGGCAGGCAGGTAGAGTGGTTAGGGGTGATCAGACAGGGAGGCAGGCGAGTGGTTAGGAGCCAGTGGTTCCGGATTACGAGAGGGATGTCCAACTGCTGTGGGATCGGGCCTAAACCAACAGTCGCACATCCCCTGAGGGGTCCCAGATTGGAGAGTGTGCAGGCTGGGGTGAGGGACCCCCCCCTGCACAAATTTCATGCACCAGGCCTCTAGTCTATATAAATAAAAGCCTAAGTGACCATTACAACTGGTCGACTGAACAATCAGTCAACCAGTCGCTATGACGCGCACTGAGCACAATGGGGCAGATGCTCAACACAGGTGGTCAGTGTGCTCCCCTGGTGGTCAGTGTGCTCCCATAGCCAACCTCCACAGCTGGACAACTTCCTGCAGTCCCTCCCCTTGGCCGGCTGGGTGGTCAGTGCACTCCCACATCCAACCTCCTGCAGCCAGCCAACCTCCTGTAGTCCCTTCCCCTGGCCGGCTGGCCCCATTCGGGACTGGGCAAGATGTCCCCAATTGGCCCCAATTGCAGGCTAGGCCACCAGACCCCACCTTTGCATGAATTTACGCACTGGGCCTCTAGTATGCTTATAAGTTCCCTTGGTTAATCACTCCTGACCCACCCACCTATCCCAGACTTCCTTCTGAGATTCCTCCATGCTTCTATGTCTCTAGATCTATTTTCTTCATCAATTTATTTTGTTCATTAGATTCCACATGTGAGTGAGATCATGCAATACTTATCTTGGCTATAGTGATAATACTACAATGAACATAGTGATGCATGTATCTTTTCAAATTAGTATTTTCATATTCTTTGGGTAAATACCCAGAAGTAGAATTGCTGGATAATATGGTAGTTCTATTCTTAATATTTTGAAGAGCCTCTGTACTGTTTTCCATAGTGGCAGCACCAATTTACATTCCCACTGACAATGTACAAGGGTTTCCTTGTCTCCACATCCTCTCCAGCACTTGTTATTTCTTATATTTTTTTGATAATAAACGTTCTATCAGGTGTGAGGTGATAAAAAAATAAAATATTGCAATTTGTGACAACAGGGGTGGACCTAGAAGGTATTATACTAAATGAAATAAGTCAGAAAAAAAAAGCTATATCTATTTGATTTCAATCATATGTGGAACATACACAAAACAAACAAACAAACAGAATAAAACTCATAGCTGATTGGTGATTACTAGAGGGGAAGGGACTAGAAGGAGGACAAAAATGGGTAAAAGGGGTCAAATGTATGACAAAGGATAGAAACTAGGTTTTTATTGGTGAGGGCACTATATTATAGTCAGATATCAAATTATAATGTTTTATACCTGAAATTTTATAATGTTTTTAACCAATATTACCTCAATAAAAACTAAAATTTTTCAAAATATTGATTCTAATGCTTTCTAATTGTATGATCATGGACAAGTAGCCTAACAGCATATTGGCATGTAAGGTGTTTGAATCTAAGTTTCCTCATTTCTAAAATGGATATTTTAATCCTTTTTAATGTGTTTTTATAATCTCACCCCCATGTGATCCTTAGAAGTTAATCAATTAATCTTCTTTTTTCTTTTCTTTAAATTCCTTTAAATATTGACCAGTGATTTTAAAAATATACTATAATGCAATTATTAAACACAAGTGGAGAAACAGAGGAAGGACAGTGGTCTAAATGTGTTCAGTAAATGGTGATTAATAAAGTTTAAGTATATAATTAAATATAAGTATTGATATAAACCTATCCCCCATATAAAATGTTCTGATAAGCTGAAATAATATAAAATTCCAGAGCAGGCTATTTATATGGAATTGGATATATTATGGAGAATTGTCAAAGTTCTTTCAGAGAGGCAATCCAAAATTATTATGAAGTATGATAACTTCCATAAGAAACTGAAGTTGCTAAACCATTTGAGTCCTAGAGGTGCTCCAACATTTTCTTTTGCTAGGAAACAGTATCAGAAATGAGCATGCCATAGCGGAGCCCACATTTTGATGGTCACTTGCTGTTGACCATAAACAGGTTAAACATAACACCTGTGCTACCTCTTTCCCTCCTGTTATGGACCCCAAATATGTTGAGAACCTGTCTTGAGACCATATTTGTAAGTGGATAATAGAGGAGTCTCGTGAATGTCTAGGTGAGAGAATGGCAAATAGTATCAGTGAAAGGAAGTAGTAATAGACAGTAAGACCAAAAAGGAATATCAGCCGTGGAATTTATATATCAACTGAGTTTGTCTGAATTTTTGTTCTTTTTTGAAATTTAACTTACATATGTAGAAAGAAACTTCTGTGCCATTGAATCTGTGTCCCTGTCTTCTGGGTATTCCGTGAATATGCATTACTATAGTGATCAAGATAGTCTATCTTACCTTTTGAACACCATCTTCTGCCAAATAATCCTAATGCAAAGTCAAGTTTCCTGTTCTTGTGAGGTTATTGTTCCATGAGGTCTCCAATATCCACAGTGTAAATCCAGTGGGGTTCACAGCAATATGTCCCCTATTCATTAGGGTTGTAATGGAATCCCACTGTGTTCTACTGCAATGAGTAGCATTGTTTTATTTTTTAGGAGATAGAAATGTTTATTTTTCCTATTTCTATTGAGGTTTAACTGACAAATAAAAATTATGTATATTAAAGTTGTTCAGCATGATACTTTGTTATTTATAGTGAAATGATCATCACAAACAAGCTAATTAATATATCTATCACCTCATATAGTCACAATTTTTTTGTGGTGAGAACATATAAGATCAACTGTCTTAGCAAATTATAGGTATACTAGAGGCCCAGTGCAGAACATTTGTGCACTGGGGGGGTCTCTCAGCCTGGCCTGTGCCCTCTTGCAGTCCGGGACCGCTTGGGGGATAGCCAGAAGGTAGACATCCCCCGAGGGGTCCTTAGCGCTGCTGCATAGGTAGGAAAGGCTCCCACCATAGCCACTGTGCTCCCAGCTGTGAGCCCAGCTTCTGGCTGAGTGGTGCTCCCCCTGTAGGAGCGCACTGACCACCAGGGGGCAGCTCCTGCATTCAGCATCTACCCCCTGGTGGTCAGTGCACGTCAAAGTGACTGGTTGTTCTGCCGTTTGTTTGATTTGCATATTAGCTTTTTATTGTATAGGACAATTACTAACTATATTTACCATGCTGTACATTGTACATCCAGAACTTATAGAATTATTGTATGTTGTGTGAAATAACTTTGGAGCAAAACCACCCTACAGCTTAAGATCTTTGTCATGTGTCCTCAGCTCTTAACATTCTGCATGGTCAGACATTCTTGCCTCGAAGTTTTTATGGAAGTCACCATTTGGTTATTTTGGATTCTCCAAGGTTTTAAATGCATGCATCTAATGACGTTAGTCCATTTTATACTATCTTCAGTGAACATATAAAACACTTAGCCTCAATTCTCAATGTGATTTGATAAATTTTAGACTAGTCTTTAGTCACTAAATCATGTTTTCTGTTAAATAAAAAGAATTCTAGTGAACTAGGCTTAAAGTTTGGAGAACTTAGTTCTCATTTATCTATAATCATTTTTCATGTATATACACAAATATATAGAGTGTGGGTAGTGCTTTCCCATGGCCTGCAAGTGTAACTTGAATTTCATTTAGAAAATTGGAGGCAGAATAAGCATACCAGTCATGCATCTTGTCCCAGGGCCAGACTGGAATTACAACTAAATTGGAATAAATTCACTGGAATTACTAACTGAGGTCCAGCTGAGGAGGAGACCTGTATCAAGGAAGGACAGAAAACACCTGGAGACTGGTAGGAAGGGCGAGGTCGAGAGAGGATCTCACTCAGTTCAGGTGTGGCAGGCCAGCAGGCCAAGTATGTGAAGGGAACTCCGGGCTAAGGGAGAGTATGTCCCCTCAGAAGATAGAGGCCCATAACCCAGGCTGGGCTACCCAGCCCAAACATCAAAACCAGACCTGCAGCCCTGTAACACCCAGCTGTGAAAAAGGCAGGGCTGCTGGCTGCAGCACAGCCTGGAGCCCCTAGACCAGTGGTCGGCAAACCGTGGCTCACAAGCCACATGTGGCTCTTTGGCTCCTTGAGTGTGGCTCTTCCACAAAATACCACGTGCAGGCTTGCATGTACAGTGTGATTGAAACTTCGTGGCCCATGCACAGAAGTCGGTTTTCGGCCTGGGCGAGTCTATTTTGAAGAAGTGGCATTAGAAGAAGTGGGAGGTATGTTCGCTGAGGTCGACCCCTCAGATTGAAGACCTTTTTAGCAAAGGCTGGCTTAGGAGTACCCTAATTAAGTTAACAATGTACCTACCTATGTAGTTTAAGTTTAAAAAATTTGTCTCTCAAAAGAAATTTCAATCATTGTACTGTTGATATTTGGCTCTGTTGACTAATGAGTTTGCCGACCACTGCCTGCCCTAGACCAAGCTGGTTGGAGAGAAAGCTGCAGTTTCATAGTTTCATTTGTGTGTGTGTGTGTGTGTGTGTGTATGTGTGTTGTTGTTGTTGTTGTTGTTGTTGTTTTCTCTAAACCCAGAGCCCAGGAGTTTTCATTTGTAACTACTCACGAAGGTTTTGGTGCAGGGAGGGAGATGTGGACTCCAGGTACCTAAGGAGAGGCTGGGGTGGGAAGCATTCTGGGGAGACTTGGGAAAATAGAAGCCAGGAGCATTTGGTCTTAGGACCCAAAACAGAAACAGTCATTTTAACTGAGAGGAGCTAGCTGCTCCCAACAGCCAGAGGGCAGGTAAAGAAAACCACCCTACCCTAGGTCATACAGTCCTCCCCATCCTCAGGGGTCCTGCCTGCCACACCCTGTATTTTGAGCTTTTCAGAGGAAACAAATGCAGAGGCCAACCTTATGGGTTTGAACAGTCTCGAGGAGCCCTCAGTGACTGGATTGGGTGAGGGGCCTTAAGTACCACTATTCTGGGAATGGGACTAATATTTTCCCTGCATGGGAGAACTGATAAAAACTCCAGATTTCCAGCTGACCCCATTGGTCTCCATAAAAGGATCTATGTCCAGCCAAGGGCAGAGTAGCTCTGAGACAAGGAAACACACCCACCATATTCCCTGAAATATAAACAGCACCTCCCCAGCCTAAAGCCTTTTCAGAAAAAGATTTTTGAGTGACTAAGATTGACAGCTGGCTAGCAGGAAAAGGCAGGCAGAGGTGGAGTAGGAGAACCTGGAAGTTTACTTACTCAGCCCTGGGCCCAGTGCTACTAAGCTAATTTATATGGCAAATTGGCTCCTCCTGCTTGAGACCAAGGCCTTTGGAGACAGACATAAGCATTGGATCATTGGATCACTTGGAGCTTCAAGCAGGTTGCTGAAGGCCAAAAGACAGTGCTGACAGTGATTAGTTCCGAAGTACCTAACAGGAAGCCCAGAATTGTCAGACAGAACAGAAGAGTGGTATCCAAAGCAAGCTGCCATGGGGCATTAAACTCAGCTGAAACAAACACCACTTTTTTTCTTTACTTTTTTTTTCTTTTTTCTCCTTTTTCTTGTTCACTCTTTTTTCCTCCCTTTTGCCTTTTCTTTAATTTTACTCTTTCCTTTTTTCCCCATTTTAAATGTATCTTATTTATCTTCTTTATTTTTTTATTATTCTAGTTTCTGATGTTTCATTCATATACCTAATTTTCCTCTTCCTTTCCCTACTCATTTTTTTCATTTTTCTTTTTTTCACTAACCAATGTTTTTCTCTCTTTACTTTTTCTCTTGATTTCTCATCTTTTTTCTTTTTCTTATTTTTAGTCTATGTGTGTTTTCTATTTTCCTTTTCAAATATTTTTTCTTGTCTTTTTATTTCTTTTATACCTCCTTTATTTTAAATCTTGTTCCTTTCCTATTCCTCTAATTCTTTATTCTTATTTTCTTTATTTCAGATCTGCATCTACATATTCTGCCCCCCTTTCTTGTTTTTGTTTTGTTTGTACATTGTTTTTTTTAAAATTTTATTTCTCCTAGTTTTTTTTAATTTTTTCCTGTCATCCTGCTCTCTTTTCTCTTGCCTAGTTATCTTGTCTATGGTGGTCACTTTTGTTGGTGCTGTAGTGGTCTTGTGTACATGTTTGTTTTGTTTCTTCTGCTTTGTGTTTTGTTTTGTTGTATTTTGTTTTGTTTGGTCAGCACTCCACAATAGCTTGCATGATGTGGTCAGGGTGAGCCATATAGTCAGCCAGCCTGAGAGGAGACTTTATCCAAAAATGGGAAAAGAAACATTAAAGATCCAACTACAACAGGAGAACCCAAATAACTCAGGTAAGGGGCTTTCCTAGAGCACCTGGCTCAGGAGTTCTGAGAGCCTGCACCGCTGGGTTCCACAAAACAACTACTACAAAAAACCACCCCACAAAATCTGGGAGGCATAGCATTTCGATATAATACACAGAAACAAATACAAAGGGGCAGCAAATATAGGGAAACAAAGAACCAACCCCAAATGAAAGAAAAGGAGGGAATCACCAGAAGAGGAACTAAATGAAATAGAGGCAAGCAATTAGCCAGTTAAATAATTCAGCATAATGGTAAGGGTGCTCAAAAAATAACTGCGAACTACAAAAAAATAATGACATTCATAAATTGATTAATGAGAATATTAAGGGATTTAATGAGGTCTACACCAACATGAAAAGGGAGGTTGAAAAAATAAATAAGAATAAATTGTAAATCAGGAATGGCATAGCTGAAATAAAGAACACCCTGAAGAATGCAGACTGGTGCAGCCACTGTGGAGAACAGTATGGAGCTACCTCAGAAGACTAAAAATGGAACTCCCATTTGACCCAGTGATCCCACTCCTAGGAATATATCCCAAGAAACCAGAAACGCCAATTAGAAAGGATATATGCACCCCTATGTTCATAGCAGCACAATTCACCATAGCTAAGATTTGGAAACAGCCTAAGTGCCCATCAGCAGATGAGTGGATTAGAAAACTGTGGTACATATACACAATGGAATACTATGCTGCGGTAAAAAAAAAACACGAACTCTTGCCTTTTGCAACAGCATGGATGGAACTGGAGAGCATTATGCTAAGTGAAATAAGCCAGTCAGAGAAAGATAAATACCACATGATCTCACTCATTTGTGGATTATAGAGAACAACGTAGACTGATGAAAAAGGACAGACCCAAAGACTGAGAAACAGCAATCAGGCTATCAATCCCCAGAAGGAAAGTAGGGGAGGGCGGGGGTAAGGGGAAGAGATCAACAGAAGGACTTGTATACATGTATATAAGCCAAACCAATGGACATGGACAATGGGGGGATGGGAGCACGAGTTTGTGTGTGGAGAGGAGGTTGGGGGTTAAAGGGGGGGATGAGGACACATTTGTAATACCTTAACTAATAATAATAATAAAAAAAAGAACACCCTGAAGGATTCAACAGTAGACTGGAAGAAGCTGAGGACCAAACCAGTGAATTAGAACTTAACACATTTCGTACCGCTCAGGAGTTTTCTCGTGTTTCGTGTGCCATCTGTTAAGGACCACTCACGAGTGTTCTTGTTTTTCATGCCCATGGAAAAAGGAGCGAATCTAGATACTTATGTAAATTTTGTTTGGTCCCTCTTCATAGAGGAAAATGTTTTACGCAGTACCATACGTTAAAAAAGTACTAGGAACTTTAATTGTGTAATTGTTTTTGTAAATAAAAATGTTATAATTATTGAAAAACAACACCTAAAGTGCATTATGATGACTTAAATTACGTGCAGTTTTCCCAAAAATGTGCGGTCCCTGGCGTCTGTCTTAGAGATTTCTATGCAGTACGCAATGTGTTAAGGTAGGAAAAAAATACCCATTCAGAGCAGCAAATGGGAAAAAAATTTAAAGGAGGAGGATACCTTCTGGAGGATATCAAGAGAGAGATATTGCCGAAACCGGTTTGGCTCAGTGGATGAAGGGTCGGCCTGCGGACTGAAGGGTCCCAGGTTCGATTCGGGTCAAGGGCATGTACCTGGGTTGCGGGCACATCCCCAGTGGGAGATGTGCAGGAGGCAGCTGATCGATGTTTCTCTCTCATCAATGTTTCTAACTATCTCTCTCCCTTCCTCTCTGTAAAAAATCAATAAAATATTTTTTTTTAAAAAAAGAGAGAGAGATATTGACAGCAATATAATCATAGTAGGGGACTTTAACACCCCACTGACATCATTGGATAAATCTTCTAGGCAAAAAAATCAACAAGGAAACAATGTTCCTAAATGATCCACTAGATCATAAGGGATTAATTTACATTTTCAGAACATTTCACCACAAAGCTATTGAACATACATTCTTCTCAAGTGCAAATTGAATATTTTCAAAAATAGACCACATGTTAGGATACAAACTAAGTCTCTACAAGACCAAGAAGATTTCAATAATATTAAGCATCTTCTCAGATAACAATGCAATGATATTAGAAATCCACTATGATAAAAACACTCAAAAACATTCAAACACCTGGAGGCTAAATAGCATGTTATTATTATTAAAAAATAATGGATTACCAAAGAGATCAAGGTGGAAATTAAAAAATAAAATCCTGAAAGCAAATTAAATGAACACAAAATATACCAAAATCTATGGGACACAGTGAAAGCAGTCCTGAGAAGGAAGTTCATTGCACTTCAGGCCTACATCAAAAAACAAGAAAAACTTTTAAGAAGTTATATAGCACTACAACTTAAAGAATTAGAAAGAGAAAAACAAGAAAAGCCCAGCATTCATGGAAGGAAGGAAATAATAAATACCAAAGTGGAAATAAATGATATATAGACTAAAAAAAAGTACAAAAGAGCAACATAATCAAGAGCAGGTTTTTGAAATGATAAACAAGATTGATGAACCTCTAGCCAGACTAATCAAGAAACAAAAGAGGACCCAAATAAACAAAATCAGAAATGAAAAAGGTGAAGTATCAATTGACCCCACAGAAATAAAAAGGATCATAAAAATACTATAAATTACTATATTCCAAAAAACTGGACAATCTGGATGAAATGGACATATTCCTAGAAAAAATACTCAATCAGAAAGAATCAGAAAACCTGAATTGGCCAATAACTACTGATAAAAAAAAAGAAACAAGACAAAACAAAATGAAACAAAACAACAACAAAAAACTTCCAGCCCTGACCGGTTTTGCTCAGTGGATACAGGGATGGGCAAACTTTTTGACTTGAGGGCCACAATGGGTTCTTAAACTGGACCGGAGGGCCAGAACAAAAGCATGGATGGAGTGTTTGTGTGAACTAATATAAATTCAAAGTAAACATCATTACATAAAATGGTACGGTCTTATATTTCAATAGTTTTATTCATTTTATTTTATTTCATTTTATTCATTTCAAACGGCCCGCGGGCCATAGTTTGCCCATGGCTGGGATAGAGCATCAGCCTGCGGATTCAAGGGTCCCGGGTTTGATTCCGGTCAAGGGCATGTACCTTGGTTGCGGGCTCATCCCCAGTAGGGAGTGTGCAGGAGGCAGCTGATCAATATTTCTCTCTCATCAATGTTTCTAACTCTCTATCCCTCTCCCTTCCACTCTGTGGAAAATCAATAAAATATATTTTTTAAAAAACAACTTTTAGCAAGCAAAAGCCCTGGTCCAGATGGTTTCACATAGGAGTTTTAGTAAACATCCAAAGAAGAACTAACACTTATCCTTCTCAAACTATTACAGAAAAACTATTACAGAAAAATCAAGAGGAAGGAACCCTTCTAAGCTCTTTCAATGAGACAAGCATTACCCTAAATACAAAACCAGATAAAGATGCTTCAAAGAAAGAGAATTACAGGCCAATATCCCCAATGAACAAAGATGCTAAAATTCTCAGTGAAATATATAAAAAAATTGCATCCAGGAATACATTAAAAAATCATGCACCATGACCAAGTAGGATGTATTCTGGGGATTCAATGCTGATACAATATTTGCATAACGATAAATGTGATACAGCACATAAACAGATTGCAAGACAAAAATCACATGAGCATATCAATTGATGCACAAAAAGCATTTGACAAAAATCCATCACTTTTTTTTTAAATAAAAACTCTCAGCTACATGGGAATAGAGGGATCATACCTCAACAAAGTAAAAGTTATATAGGACAAACCTAGAGCTAACATCATATTTAATGGGCAAAACCTAAAACCATTTCCCCTAAGAACAGGAACAAAACAGGGATTTCTATTTGCACCACTCTTGTTCAACATAGTACTGGAAGTCCTCGCCATAGTGATGAGACAAGAAGGAAAAAGAAAAGGCATCCAAATTGTGAAGGAGGAACTAAAACTGTCATTATTTTCAGATGACATGATATTGTACACAAAAAGAAACCCTAAACACTCCATCAAAAAAATACTAGATTTAAGAAATCAATTTGGCAACGTAGCTGGATAAAAAATTAGCACCCAGAAATCTTTGACTTTTTCATAAACTAATAATGAACTCTTAGAAAGAGAAACTAAAAAAACAATCCCATTTACCATTGCAACAAAAAATTAAGATACTTAGGAATAAACTTAACCAAGGAGGTAAAAAACCTGTATTGGGAAAATTACAGGACGGATGTTGAAAAAAGAGATACAGGAAGATATAAACAAGTGGAAGAATATACCATGTTCATGGATTTGTAGAATCAACATCATTAAAATGCCCATACTACCCAAAGCAATCTATAGATTCAATGCAATCCCTATTAAAATATCAACTGCATATTTCGTAGATCCAGAGCAAACACTCCATGGAAAAACAACAAAGTTGGAGGAATCACAATACAAGATATCAAGTTATGCTATAAAACCACTTTACTAGTACTCAAAACAGCCTGGTACTGGCATATAGATCAATGGAACAGAACAGAGGACACATAAATAGACCCAAGCCATTATGCTCAATTAATATTTGACAAAGGAGGCAAGAGTATATAATGGAGTAAAGACAGTCTCAACAAATGGTGTTGAGAAATTGGACAACCATACGAAAAAAAGATGAAACTAGACCACCAACTTACACCATACACAAGAATAAATTCAAAATGGATAAAATACTTAAATGTAAGTGAAACCATAAAAATCCTAGAAGAAACCATACGCAGCAAAATCACAGACATCTCTTGTAGTGATATGTTTATCAATACATCTCCTAGGGCAAAGGAAACTAAGAAGAAAATAAACAAATGGGATTATATCAAAATAAAAAGCTTCTGCACAGCAAAATGAGAAGAGAACCCACTGCTTGGGAGAACGTATTTGTCAATGATATGTATGATAAAGGGTTAATTTCCAAAATATACAGGGAACTCATACAACTTAACAAAAGGAAGACAAATAATCCAATTTAAAAATGGGCAAAACACCTAAATAGACACTTCTCCAAAATGGACATACAGCTATTCAATAGACATATGGAAAAAATGCTTAAATTTACTAATCATCATAGAAATGCAAATTAAAACAACAATGAGGTATCACCTCACACCTGTCAGGATGGCTATCATCAATAAATCAACAAATGCCAAGTGCTGGTGATGATGTGAAGGAAAGGGAGCCCTAATATACTGCTGATGGTAATGCAGATTGGCGCAGCCACTGTGGAAAACAGTAAGCTGTTTCCTCAAAAAATTAAAAATGGAGCTACCATTTGACCCAGTGATCCTACTTCTAGGAATATAGCCTAAGAAATCAGAAACACCAATGAGAAAGGGCATATGCACCCCTATGTTCATAAAAGTGCAATTTCTAATAGCTAAGATTTGGAAATAGCCCAAGTACCCATCAGCAGATAAGTGGATAAAAATGATGTGGCACATTTACACAATGGAATACTACATAGCTGTAAAACAGAAAGAACTCTTACCATTTGCAACATCATGGATGGACCTGGAGAGTATTATGCTAAGCAAAATAAGCCAGTTGGAGAAAGATAAGTATCATGTGTCCTCACTTGTATGTGGAATGTGATGAACAAAATTAAATGATGAACGAAATAGATCCAGAGATGTATAAGCAATGACCAGACTTTCAAACCTCAGAGGGAAGGCGGCATATATGTATAACCCATGGACACAAACAATATGGTGGTGAAGGCCTGGGGCAGGATGGGAGATGAAGGCAAGTTAGAAGAAGTCAATGGGGGTAAAATGGGACATATGTAATCCTTTCAATAATAAATATTTAAAAATAAAAAATATATAGAGAGGCTACAGAGATACACACATACATATGTGTGTATGTTTTAAAATAAGTTTGTATTAAGATTCATCATTTTTAATTATGTCTCTTCAAATTTTTGCTTCTAGAAAAGTGTGTCTCTGAAACATTTTATATGTAATAACAAGTGGAAATTCATACCATCAAATCTGAGAGGCTTTCCCCAATGGATTTATTTTTGGTGGTTAGCTTTCTCAAAAAAAATTTTTTTTTTACCCTTTCAAGTCTCTGTTGTGACTGATAATGCTTTCAGCCCAAAATAGTAACTCAAAATATTCAGGTTTTAGGCACGTCTCAATTTAACATTGTAAACTGTGAGACCCATTCATTAGGTACAATTCATGTTGATTTGGGAGTTTCAGTTTTTGTTAATTTAGATGCCCATCACAGTTAAAATTTGAAGTTATGGCTTCTCTGAAAATCTCCCAAGTAATTGTTTACCATTGATAATGAAATCATTAAATTCAGTTATATTTTTATTTCATGAAAGTCTCTTGGAAATTTAAATTAAAGGTTGTACTAAGTAGCCTGATAATGTATTAGAAATGAATTAGAGTCCTGATAGATAGCTCAGTTGGTTAGAGCATTGTCCCGATACAGCAAGGTTGCTACTTCCATCCGCAGTCAGGGCACATACAAGAATTAACCAATGATTGCATAAATAAGTGGGACAACAAATCTATGTTCCTCTCCTCCCCTCCCCTCCCCTCCCCTCCCTTCTCCTCTCCTCCCCTCCCCTCCCCACCCCTCCCTTCCCCTCCCCTCTTCTTTCTCTCTCTCTCTCTCTCTCTCTCTCTCTCTCTCTCTCTCTCTCTCTTTCATAAATCAATAAATAAAAAAAGAAATGAATTACATTGTGGCCTGAATTTAAGAACAAGAAACTCATATTTAGGTACTGCAACCATGTGTATTTGAGTTGACACCGCCCATGTTTAAAATTTTTTCCCATTTCCCATTGTTCTAAATGTTCTCCTTGGATAAACAAATCCCTGATTTCTAAGGTAGAAATTTTGACAATCACAAATATATTGTATACATGATTTAATTGACTAAGTGATGCAAAAGTGCTGGAATTATTCAGAACCCATAACAACTAAGTGAGCCTTTCCTTCTAAAGCAGTAATCTTGATGTTGCAGTGCACATTGGATTGTCTGCAGGGCTTGTTAACACACACATTGGCTGCCATTCACTCCCAGAGTCTCTGAATGAGTAGATGGTGCAGGACTTGATAATTTGCATTTGTAACTAGTCTCCAGATGCTGGTTCTGGGACCACACTTTGAAACCCATTCTTCTAAGACATCTCACTAATTGCTTCATCCTACTCCCATCCTCACCACACACTCATGGGTAACTGCAGTAACCACCTAACTTGTTATCTTGCTTCTAATTCTTCAGCCTGTTATCCACATAGTAGCCAGAGAGAGTTGGAAACTGCCTAAGTGCCCATCAGCAAATGAATGGATCAAAATCCAAATTCTTAACCTTGGCCAGTGAAGCTCACCTCACTCTCCTCCCAGTTCACTAGCCTTCTTGATTTTTATAACCATCTATGCCAAGCATATTCCTACCTCAGGACTTTTACACTACACTTTTCTTTTGTTGAGGATGATCACCTTTCTCCCTGCACAGATGTTTTTTATGGTTTCCTATTTCATTTCATTGAGATTATACAGGCTTTCCCCTGAACACCCTATCTAACAAAGCACTCTCTATTTGGTTCTTATACTTTTATTTATAATATGGCTCCCCACCCCAAAATGCAAGCATCTTCAGAGTGTGAAATTATTTGTTCACTTCTATGACCACAGTGCCAAAACAGTCTCTGGCACTTAAGAAGTATTCAATTAGTATACATTGAATGAATAAATGAATGGATGGATGGAGAAATGTCTTTTCACTGTTTCCTTTTCCTCACAATTCAGACAATTAAGTATTTTGTCATATTTCTCTTGCCATCATGCCCTTCAGTATTCTTCCCTATTATGCAGAGACTCTCTGAATTTTTTCCATATGCACCTTACCTGAACCCTAGTTCTTTCAGTGATATAAAAACTTTGGTGATTTAAAAAGAGTTGACCTACACATATGCACACACATAAACACACATGATTGAGGATCTTTGGCTTTTATTTCAGGGTCACTTCTTAAACCATGCCTACCTGTCTCATTTGTGGCCTGCTCATGTTAAGTAATGCAGTATTGAAGCTTGATATTCTGCTCATTTGACTGCTAGGAGTAAACTGCTAATATATATAGCACATTAATTGCCAGGCCGAGGTTTTGTCTTTTTGTGTGACAATAATTCTCTTCCAGAGCTAGAAAGATGACACTAAATGTTATCCTGCAACTGTTTGGTCAGGGCATGGCCTCTTTTGTATGATTTCCTCTTGATCACTGGTTTGATCAAGGAATGAATTCTAAAGAGACACACTATATTAGGGCATGTCCAATGGAAGCTACTTGGAATCATGTTTTCACAACAAATTCTGTAAGGCAGAATCGGGCACATTTGATGACAAGAATTATAGAATCAAGATGAAAAATTATTTCCTTTTGATTTCCAAAAGTTTTTAATTTCAACCAAATATTCTGGCCTGTGAATTCTTCTTCCTTTACTCAGTAATTTTATATAGTGAGTTAATCCACGTTTCTCTATAAATTGATTTAAATATCTGATTTTGGTGCCTTTCACAACCCAAACCTCACATTTCCTAGTGGTTGTTTTCCCTAAAATACCTACATGGTTCATCAAACTTTAGTCAAAACTGAATGTATCATCTTTCAACAAAAATAAGTTCATATTCATGACCCTGTTTCTGGTAAGGACACAATTATTTTTTCACCCATAAACATAGCATTAGAGATTTATAGAGAAGCATGCGCTAGAACACACTAAAGTATATTTATGACATATAATATTTAGTAGTTCTTGTAGCATCATCAGAGTCATATAATTTACCATTTTCATAAATACCAAAAAGAAAACCTGAATATTTTGGAATAACTCAGATGGTTATGACAATTCAGTAAAGTCATCTTCATCTAACATTTTTCTTCACATTGACATGTGCACATTGTATTACTAGGAATATATAAGTACATGAAAACTATCATATCAATATGTCTTTAATTATTTGTTCCCTGCCAATTTCTCAGTATCTCTGTCTCTCCAACAGCCTACAAAGCAGTGTATGTTTGAGAGGAAGGGATGGGTGGTACCTCTTTCCTCCCTCCTTTCTTTCTCACAAGGATCTCATCTAGGTCTGAATTTCTGGAAGATATATGACAAAATTAATTATTACTATAATCAGAAGAAGTAACATTTAGTACTCAGTCATGTATCAGGACTTTAGATGGTGGCCTATGTCCCTTCATATCTAATAAAATGTATATGGAATTATATCTATCTATTGGCCTCTTGTCAGTCTTAAAACGAAATTCAAATTATAACCTTGGCTGGTAAAGCTTACCTTTTCTGCTTCCTCTGCTTTCAGTCTCCGATTCATTGCACAGGTCCATAGAATCTGCCTCAATATTGTCCTGTCTTCCTCCTCCCTTAAGATAACCAGTGTCATCAACCAGTATTGTGTTCACAAAATCTTTCAAAGCCTCTTACACTGTCACATAGATAATTTCCTATATTATCTACAATTTCTGTTCATTATATTCAGTGGAATTAAAGCTGTCTTTCCAAAAAGTATATCTAATAGTGTCAACATTCTGCTCTACAACCTTTAATGACTCCATATTGCCTATAGCAGTGGTTCTCAACCTGTGGGTCGTGACCCCTTTGGGGGTCTAACGACCATTTTACAGGGGTCGCCTAAGACCATCGGAAAACACATATTGTTTTTGTGATTAATCACTATGCTTTAATTATGTTCAATTTGTAACAATGAAATTGGGGGTCACCACAACATTAAAGGTTCGTAGCATTAGGAAGGTTGAGAACCACTAGCCTATAGTATTAAATAATTAAATAAATTTTCTTTTGGTATTTACTGACTTGACATCAAAATGAGCTTCCATCTTTATGCTTCTGGACTCTTCTGGACACTTTTTCTCTGTTCTACTTCAAATGAACTACACCCACAACCCTCAGGTCACAATAATAAGGTAACATTTCAGTATTTTTTTATTGTTTAAAGTATTACAAATAGTAGTACATATGTCTCCTTTTTTTTCCAATTGATCTTACCCCAGCCACCCCACCCCCACGGCACATGCCCTCACCTCCCTCCCAGTGTCTTGCGTCCATTAGTTATGCTTATATGCATGAATATATGTCCTTCAGTTGATCTCTTACCTCCCCCTCAACCCTCCCCAGCCTTCCCACTATAGTTTGCAGTCTGTTCAATGCTGCTCTGCCTCTGTATCTATTTTTGTTCATCAATTTATAATGTTTTTTTATTATCCATAAATGAGTGAGATCATGTAATATTTTTCTTTTTTTAAATTTTGTTTTATTGCTTAAAGTATTACAAAGAGTATTATATATGTCTCCTTTTATTTCCCCTTGACCTTCCCCTGGCCTCCCATACCCCTCCCCAGAGTCTTGTGTCCATTGGTTATGCTTATATGCATGCATACAAGTCCTTCGGTTGATCTCTTACCCACCCCCCAACCTTCCCCAGCCGTCCCGCTATAGTTTGACAGTCTTTTCAATGTTGCTCTGCCTCTGTATCTATTTTTGTTCATCAGTTTATAATGGTCTTAATTATCCATAAATGAGTGACATCATGTGGTATTTTTCTTTCATTGACTGGCTTATTTCACTTAGCATAATGCTCTCCAGTTCCATCCATGCTGTTGCAAATGGTAAGAATTCCTTCTTTTTTACAGCAGCAT